>NC_064646.1:526276220-527751220 GCF_023864345.2 Schistocerca serialis cubense
GTTATAGATTCCGATGCTTCACTTCAGGTTTACTGTATCCCTCTGACTTTCGTATTAACGATGAAACACAGAAATAGCAACGGAATTAAATACAAAAGGCACAATGCCGACTTAAGTATAAGAAAACTGACTCTTCTTACTGTCTATGCTTTGAACCATTCATGTGACACTAGTTATAGATTCAGATGCTTCACTTCAGGTTTACTGTATCCCTCTGACCTTCTTATTGACGATGAAACTCAGAAATTGCATCGGAATTAAATACAAAATGCACAATGCCGACTTAAGTACAAGAAAACTGACTCTTCTTACAGTCTATGTTTTGAACCATTCCTGTGACACTAGATATAGATTCCGATGCTTCACTTCCGGTTTACTGTATCCCTCTGACCTTCTTATTGACGATGAAACACAGAAATTGCATCGGAATTAAATACAAATGGCACAATGCCGACTTAACTACAAGAAAACTGACTCATCCTAGTGTCTGTGTTTTGAACTATTCCTGTGACACTAGTTGTAGATTCCGATGCTTCACTTCAGGTTTACTGTATCCCTCTGACCTTCGTAATGACGATGAAACACTGATATTGCATCGGAATTAAAAACTAAAGGCACAATGCCGACTTTAGTACAAGAAAAATTACTCTTCTTGCTGTCTATGTTTTGAACCATTCCTGTGACACTAGTTATAGATTCCGACGCTTCACTTCAGGTTTACTGTATCCCTCTGACCTTCTTATTGACGATGAAACACAGAAATTGCATCGGAATTGAATACAAAATGCACAATGCCGACTTAAGTACAAGAAAACTGACTCTTCTTACTGTCTATGTTTTGAACCATTCCTGTGACACTATATATGGATTCCGATGCTTCACTTCAGGTTTACTGTATCCCTCTGACCTTCTTATTGACGATGAAACACAGAAATTGCATCGGAATTAAATACAAAAAGCACAATGCAGACTTAAGTACAAGAAAACTGACTCTTCTTACTTTCTATGTTTTGAACCATTCCTGTGACACTAGTTATAGATTCCGATGCTTCACTTCAGGTTTACTGTATCCCTCTGAGCTTCTTATTGACGACGAAAAACAGAAATTGCGTCGGAATTAAATACAAAAGGCACAATGCCGACTTAAACACAAGAAAACGGTCTCTTCTTACTGTCTAAGTTTGAACCATTCCTGTGACACTAGTTATAGATTCCGATGCTTCACTTCAGGTTTACTGTATCCCTCTGACCTTCTTATTGTTGATGAAACACAGAAATTGCATCGGAATTAAATACAAAAGGCACAATGCCGAATTAAATACAAGAAAACTGACTCTTCTTACTGTCTATGTTTTAAACTATTCCTGTGACACTAGTTATAGATTCCGATGCTTCACTTCAGGTTTACTGTATCCCTCTGACCTTCTTA
Organism: Schistocerca serialis cubense; assembly: GCF_023864345.2. NCBI lineage: Eukaryota > Metazoa > Arthropoda > Insecta > Orthoptera > Acrididae > Schistocerca > Schistocerca serialis. The sequence continues at coordinate 526,277,650 of NC_064646.1, forward strand.
TTCAAGATGAAACACAGAAATTGCATCGTAATTTAATACAAAAGGCACAATGCCGACTTAAGGATAAGAAAACTGACTCTTCTTACTTTCTATGTTTTGAACCATTCCTGTGACACTAGTTAAGGATTCCGATGCTTCACTTCAGGTTTACTGTATCACTCTGACCTTCTTATTGACGATGAAACACAGAAATTGCATCGGAATTAAATACAAAAGGCACGATGCAGACTTAAGTACAAGAAAACTGACTCTTCTTACAGTCTATGTTTGAACCATTCCTGTGACACTAGGTATAGATTCCGATGCTTCACTTCAGGTTTACTGTATCCCTCTGACCTTCTTATTGACGATGAAACACAGAAATTCCATCGGAATTAAATACAAAAGTCACAATGCCGACTTAAGTACAAGATAACTGACTCTTCTAACACTCTATGTCCTGAAACATTCCTGTGACACTAGTTATAGATTTATAGATTCCGATGCTTCACTTCATTTTTACTGTATCCCTCTGACCTTCTTATTGACGATGAAACACAGAAATTGCATCGGAATTAAATACAAAAGGCACAATGCCGACTTAAGTACAAGAAAACTGACTCTTCTTACTGTCTATGCGTTGAACCATTCCTGTGACACTAGTTATAGATTCCGATGCTTCACTTCAGGTTTACTGTATCCCTCTGACCATCTTATTGTCGTTGAAACACAGATATATCATCGGAATTAAATACAAAATGCACTATGCAGACTTAAGTACAAGAAAACTGACTCTTCTTACTTTCTATGATTTGAACCATTCCTGTGACACTAGTTATGGATTCCGATGCTTCACTTCAGGTTTACTGTATCCCTCTGACCTTCTTCGTGACGATGAAACACCGAAATTGCATCGGAATTAAATACAAAAGGCACAATGGCGACTTATGTACAAGAAAACTGATTCTTCTTACTGTCTATATTTGAACCATTCATGAGACACTAGTTATAGATTCCGATGCTTCACTTCAGGTTTACTGTATCCCTCTGACCTTCTTATTGACGATGAAACACAGAAATTGCATGTGAATTAAATACAAAAGGCACAATGCCGACTTAAGTACAAGAAAACTGACTCTTCTTACTGTCTATGTTTTGAACCATTCCTGTGACACTAGTTATAGATTCCGATGCTCCACTTCAGGTTAACTGTATTCCTCTGACCTTCTTATTGTTGATGAAATACAGAAATTGCATCGGCATTAGATACAAAAGGCAGAATGCTGACTTAAGTACAAGAAAACTGACTCTTCTTACTGTCTATGTTTTGAACCTATCATGTGACACTAGTTATAGATTCCGATGCTTCACTGCAGGTTTACTGTATCCCTCTGACTTTCTTATTAACGATGAAACACAGAAATAGCAACGGAATTAAATACAAAAGGCACAATGCCGACTTAAGTATAAGAAAACTGACTCTTCTTACTGTCTATGCTTTGAACCATTCATGTGACACTAGTTATAGATTCAGATGCTTCACTTCAGGTTTACTGTATCCCTCTGACCTTCTTATTGACGATGAAACTCAGAAATTGCATCGGAATTAAATACAAAATGCACAATGCCGACTTAAGTACAAGAAAACTGACTCTTCTTACAGTCTATGTTTTGAACCATTCCTGTGACACTAGATATAGATTCCGATGCTTCACTTCCGGTTTACTGTATCCCTCTGACCTTCTTATTGACGATGAAACACAGAAATTGCATCGGAATTAAATACAAATGGCACAATGCCGACTTAACTACAAGAAAACTGACTCATCCTAGTGTCTGTGTTTTGAACTATTCCTGTGACACTAGTTGTAGATTCCGATGCTTCACTTCAGGTTTACTGTATCCCTCTGACCTTCGTAATGACGATGAAACACTGATATTGCATCGGAATTAAAAACTAAAGGCACAATGCCGACTTTAGTACAAGAAAAATTACTCTTCTTGCTGTCTATGTTTTGAACCATTCCTGTGACACTAGTTATAGATTCCGACGCTTCACTTCAGGTTTACTGTATCCCTCTGACCTTCTTATTGACGATGAAACACAGAAATTGCATCGGAATTGAATACAAAATGCACAATGCCGACTTAAGTACAAGAAAACTGACTCTTCTTACTGTCTATGTTTTGAACCATTCCTGTGACACTATATATGGATTCCGATGCTTCACTTCAGGTTTACTGTATCCCTCTGACCTTCTTATTGACGATGAAACACAGAAATTGCATCGGAATTAAATACAAAAAGCACAATGCAGACTTAAGTACAAGAAAACTGACTCTTCTTACTTTCTATGTTTTGAACCATTCCTGTGACACTAGTTATAGATTCCGATGCTTCACTTCAGGTTTACTGTATCCCTCTGAGCTTCTTATTGACGACGAAAAACAGAAATTGCGTCGGAATTAAATACAAAAGGCACAATGCCGACTTAAACACAAGAAAACGGTCTCTTCTTACTGTCTAAGTTTGAACCATTCCTGTGACACTAGTTATAGATTCCGATGCTTCACTTCAGGTTTACTGTATCCCTCTGACCTTCTTATTGTTGATGAAACACAGAAATTGCATCGGAATTAAATACAAAAGGCACAATGCCGAATTAAATACAAGAAAACTGACTCTTCTTACTGTCTATGTTTTAAACTATTCCTGTGACACTAGTTATAGATTCCGATGCTTCACTTCAGGTTTACTGTATCCCTCTGACCTTCTTATTCAAGATGAAACACAGAAATTGCATCGTAATTTAATACAAAAGGCACAATGCCGACTTAAGGATAAGAAAACTGACTCTTCTTACTTTCTATGTTTTGAACCATTCCTGTGACACTAGTTAAGGATTCCGATGCTTCACTTCAGGTTTACTGTATCACTCTGACCTTCTTATTGACGATGAAACACAGAAATTGCATCGGAATTAAATACAAAAGGCACGATGCAGACTTAAGTACAAGAAAACTGACTCTTCTTACAGTCTATGTTTGAACCATTCCTGTGACACTAGGTATAGATTCCGATGCTTCACTTCAGGTTTACTGTATCCCTCTGACCTTCTTATTGACGATGAAACACAGAAATTCCATCGGAATTAAATACAAAAGTCACAATGCCGGCTTAAGTACAAGATAACTGACTCTTCTAACACTCTATGTCCTGAAACATTCCTGTGACACTAGTTATAGATTTATAGATTCCGATGCTTCACTTCATTTTTACTGTATCCCTCTGACCTTCTTATTGACGATGAAACACAGAAATTGCATCGGAATTAAATACAAAAGGCACAATGCCGACTTAAGTACAAGAAAACTGACTCTTCTTACTGTCTATGCGTTGAACCATTCCTGTGACACTAGTTATAGATTCCGATGCTTCACTTCAGGTTTACTGTATCCCTCTGACCATCTTATTGTCGTTGAAACACAGATATATCATCGGAATTAAATACAAAATGCACTATGCAGACTTAAGTACAAGAAAACTGACTCTTCTTACATTCTATGATTTGAACCATTCCTGTGACACTAGTTATGGATTCCGATGCTTCACTTCAGGTTTACTGTATCCCTCTGACCTTCTTCGTGACGATGAAACACCGAAATTGCATCGGAATTAAATACAAAAGGCACAATGGCGACTTATGTACAAGAAAACTGATTCTTCTTACTGTCTATATTTGAACCATTCATGAGACACTAGTTATAGATTCCGATGCTTCACTTCAGGTTTACTGTATCCCTCTGACCTTCTTATTGACGATGAAACACAGAAATTGCATGTGAATTAAATACAAAAGGCACAATGCCGACTTAAGTACAAGAAAACTGACTCTTCTTACTGTCTATGTTTTGAACCATTCCTGTGACACTAGTTATAGATTCCGATGCTCCACTTCAGGTTAACTGTATTCCTCTGACCTTCTTATTGTTGATGAAATACAGAAATTGCATCGGCATTAGATACAAAAGGCAGAATGCTGACTTAAGTACAAGAAAACTGACTCTTCTTACTGTCTATGTTTTGAACCTATCATGTGACACTAGTTATAGATTCCGATGCTTCACTGCAGGTTTACTGTATCCCTCTGACCTTCTTATTGACGATGAAACACAGAAATTGCATCGGAATTAAATACAAAAGGCACAATGCCGACTTAAGTACAAGAAAACTGACTCTTCATACTGTCTATGTTTTGAACAATTCCTGTGACACTAGTTATAGATTCCGATGCTTCACATCAGGTTTACCGTATCCCTCTGACCTTCTTATTGACGATGAAACACAGAAATTGCATCGGAATTAAATACGAAAGGCACAATGCCGACTTAAGTACAAGAAAACTGACTCTTCTTACTGTCTATGTTTTAACCATTCATGTGACACTAGTTATAGATTCCGATGCTATACCCAAGGTTTACTATATCCCTCTGACCTTCTTATTGACGATGAAACACGAAAATTTCTTCGGAATTAAATACAAAACGCACAATGCCGACTTAAGTACAAGAAAACTGACTCTTCTTACTGTCTATGTTTTGATCCATTCCTGTGACACCAGTTATAGATTCCTATCAATCACTTTCGGTTTACTGTATCCCTCTGACCTTCTTATTGTTGATGAAACATGGAAATTGCATCGGAATTAAATAGAAAAGAAACAATGCCGACTTAAGTACAAGAAAACAGACTCTTCTTACTCTCTATGTTTTGACCCATTCCTGTGACACTAGATATAGATACCGATGCTTCACTTCAGGTTTTCTGTATCCCTCTGACCTTCTTATTGACGATGAAACACAGAAATTGCATCGGAATTAAATACAAAAGGCACAATGGTGACTTATGTACAGGAAAACTGACTCTTCTTACTGTCTATGATTGAACAATTCATGTGACACTAGTTATAGATTCCGATGCTTCACTTCAGGTTTACTGTATCCCTCTTACCTTTTTATTGACGGCGAAACACAGAAATTGCATCGGAATTAAATACAAAAGGTACAATGCCAACTTAAGTACAAGAAAACTGACTCTTCTTACTGTCTATGTTTGAACCATTCCTGTGACTCTAGTTATAGATTCCGATGCTTCACTTCAGGTTTACTGTATCCCTCTTACCTTCTTATTGACGATTAAACACAGATATTGCATCGGAATTAAATACAACAGGCAGAATGCCTACTTAAGTACAAGAAAACTGACTCTTCTTACTGTCTATGTTTTGAACCATTCCTGTGATACTAGTTATAGATTCCGATGCGTCACTTCAGGTTTACTGTATCCCTCTGACCTTCTTATTGACGATGAATCACAGAAATTGCTTCGGAATTAAATACAAAAGGCACAATGCCGACTTAAGTACAAGAAAACTGACTATTCTTACTGTCTATGTTTTGAACCATTCCTGTGACACTCGTTATGGATTCCGATGCTCCACTTCAGGTTTTGTCTCTACTCCTCTGACCTTCTTATTGTTGATGAAACACAGAAATTGCATCGACACTAAATACAAAAGGCACAATGCTCACTTAAGTACAAGAAAACTGACTCTTCTTACTGTCTATGTTTTGAACCATTCATGTGACACTAGTTATAGATTCCGATGCTTCTCTGCAGGTTTACTGTATCCCTCTGACCTTCTTATTGACGATTAAACACAGAAATTGCCCCGGAATTAAATACAAAACGCACAATGCCGACTTAAGTACAAGAAAACTGACTCTTCTTACTGTCTATGTTTTGATCCATTCCTGTGACACTAGTTATAGATTCCGATCCATCACTTCAGGTTTACTCTATCCCTCTGACCTTCTTATTGGCGATGAAACATAGAAATTGCATCGGAATTAAATAGAAAAGGAACAATGCCGACTTAAGTACAAGAAAACAGACTCTTCTTACTGTCTATGTTTTGACCCATTCCTGTGACACTAGATATAGATTCCGATGCTTCACTTCAGGTTTACTGTATCCCTCTGACCTTCTTATTGACGATGAAACACAGAAATTGCATCGGAATTAAATTCAAAAAGCACAATGCAGACTTAAGTACAAGAAAACTGACTCTTCTTACTTTCTATGTTTTGAACAATTCCTGTGACGCTAGTTATAGATTCCGGTGCTTCACATCAGGTTTACCGTATCCCTCTGACTTTCTTATTGACGATGAAACACAGAAATTGCATCGGAATTAAATACAAAAGGCACAATACCGACTTAAGTACAAGAAAACTGACTCTTCTTACTGTCTATGTTTTGATCCATTACTGTGACACTAGTTATAGATTCCGATGCTTCACATCAGGTTTATTGAATCCCTGTGACCTTCTTCATGAAGATGAAACACTGATATTGCATCGGAATTAAAAACTAAAGGCACAATGCCGACTTAAGTACAAGAAAACTGACTCTTCTTACTGTCTATGATTTGAACCATTCCTGTGACACTAGATATAGATTCCGATGCTTCACTTCAGGTTTACTGTATCCCTCTGACCTTCTTATTGACGATGAAACACAGAAATTGCATCGGAATTAAATACAAAAGGCACAGTGCCGACTTAAGTACAAGAAAACTTACTCATCATACAGTCTATGTTTTGAACCATTCCTGTGACTCTAGATATAAATTCCGATGGTTCACTTCCGGTTTACTGTATCCCTCTGACCACCTTATTGACGATGAAACACAGAAATTGCATCGGAATTAAATACAAATGGCACAATGCCGACTTAACTACAAGAAAACTGACTCATCTTACTGTCTATGTTTTGAACTATTCCTGTGACACTAGTTATAGATTCCGATGCTTCACTTCAGGTTTACTGTATCCCTCTGACCTTCTTAATGAAGATGAAACACTGATATTGGATCGGAATTAAAAACTAAAGGCACAATGCCGACTTAAGTGCAAGAAAACTGACTCTTCTTACAGTCTATGCTTTGAACCATTCCTGTGACACTAGTTATAGATTCCGATGCTTCACTTCAGGTTTACTGTATCCCTCTGACCTTCTTATTGACGATGAAACACAGAAATTGCATCGGAATTAAATACAAAAGACACAATGCCGACTTAAGTACAAGAAAACTGACTCTTCTTACTGTCTAAATTTTGAACCATTCCTGTGACACTATATATAGATTCCAATGCTTCACTTCAGGTTTACTGTATCCCTCTGACCTTCTTAATGGAGATGAAACACTGATATTGCATCGGAATTAAAAACTAAAGGCACAATGCCGACTTAAGTACAAGAAAACTGACTCTTCTTACAGTCTATGTTTTGAACCATTCCTGTGACAATAGTTATAGATTCCGATGCTTCACTTCAGGTTTACTGTATCCCTCTGACCTTCTTATTGACGATGAAACACAGAAATTGCATCGGAATTAAATACAAAAGGCACAATGCCGACTTAAGTATAAGAAAACTGACTCTTCTTACTGTCTATGTTTTGAACCATTCATGTGACACTAGTTATAGATTCCGATGCTTCACTTCAGGTGTACTGTATCCCTCTGACCTTCTTATTGACGATGAAACACAGAAATTGCATCGGAATTAAATACAAAAGGCACAATGGCGACATATGTACAAGAATACTGACTCTTCTTGCTGTCTATGTTTTGAACCATTGCTGTGACACTAGATATAGATTCCGATGCTTCATTTCAGGTTTACTGCATCCCTCTGACCTTCTTATTGACGATGAAACACAGAAATTGCATCGGAATTAAATACAAAAGGCACAGTGCCGACTTAAGTACAAGAAAACTGACTCTTCTTACAGTCTATGTTTTGAACCATTCCTGTGACAATAGTTATAGATTCCGATGCTTCACTTCAGGTTTACTGTATCCCTCTGACCTTCTTATTGACGATGAAACACAGAAATTGCATCGGAATTAAATACAAAAGGCACAATGCCGACTTAAATATAAGAAAACTGACTCTTCTTACTGTCTATGTTTTGAACCTTTCCTGTGACACTATATATAGATTCCGATGCTTCACTTCAGGTTTACTGTATCCCTCTGACCTTCTTATTGACGATGAAACACAGAAATTGCATCGGAATTAAATACAAAAATCACAATGCAGACTTAAGTACAAGAAAACTGACTCTTCTTACTTTCTATGTTTTGAACCATTCCTGTGACACTAGTTATAGATTCCGATGCTTCACTTCAGGTTTACTGTATCCCTCTGACCTTCTTATTGTCGTTGAAACGCAGAAATTGCGTCGGAATTAAATACAAAAGGCACAATGCCGACTTAAACACAAGAAAACTGACTCTTCTTACTGTCTAAGTTTGAACCATTCGTGTGACACTAGTTATAGATTCCTATGCTTCACTTCAGGTTTACTGTATCCCTCTGACCTTCTTATTGACGATGAAACACAGAAATTGCATCGGATTTAAATACAAAAGGCACAGTGACGACTTAAGTACAAGAAAACTGACTCTTCTTACAGTCTATGTTTTGAACCATTCCTGTGACACTAGATATAGATTCCGATGCTTCACTTCCGGTTTACTGTAACCCTCCGACCTTCTTATTGACGCTGAAACACAGAAGTTGCATCGGAATTAAATACAAATGGCACAATGCCGACTTAACTACAAGAAAACTGACTTATCTTACTGTCTATGTTTTGAACTATTCCTGTGACACTAGTTATAGATTCCGATGCTTCACTTCAGGTTTACTGTATCCCACTGACCTTCGTATTGACGATGAAACACAAAAATTGCATCGGAATTAAATACAAAAGGCACAATGCCGACTTAAGTACAAGATAACTGACTCTTCTTACTGTCTATGTTTTGAACCATTCCTGTGACACTAGTTATAGATTCCGATGCTTCACTTCAGGTTTACTGTATCCCTCTGACCTTCTTATTGACGATGAAACACAGAAATTGCATCGGAATTAAGTTGAAAAGGCACAATGCCGACTTAAGTGCAAGAAAACTGACTCTTCTTACTGTCTATGTTTTGAACCATTCATGTGACACTAGTTATAGATTCCGATGCTTCACTTCAGGTTTACTGTATCCCTCTGACCTTCTTATTGACGATGAAACACAGAAGTTGCATCGGAATTAATTACAAAAGGCACAATGCCGACTTAAGTACAAGAAAGCAGACTCTTCTTACTGTCTATGTTTTGAACCATTCCTGTGACACTAGTTATAGATTCCGATGCTTCACTTCAGGTTTACTGTATCCCTCTGACCTTCTTATTGACGATGAAACACAGAAATTGCATCGGAATTAAATTGAAAAGGCACAATGCCGACTTAAGTGCAAGAAAACTGACTCTTCTTACTGTCTATCTTTTGATCCATTCCTGTGACACTAGTTATAGATTCCGATCCATCACTTTAGGTTTACTGTATCCCTCTGCCCTTTTTATTGACGATGAAACATAGAAATTGCATCGGAATTAAATAGAAAAGGAACAATGCCGACTTAAGTACAAGAAAACTGACTCTTCTTACTGTCTATGTTTTGAACCATTACTGTGACACTAGTTATAGATTCCGATGTTTCACATCAGGTTTACCGTATGCCTCTGACCTTCGTATTGTAGATGAAACACAGATATTGCATCGGAATTAGATACTAAAGTCACAATGCCGACTTAAGTACAAGAAAACTGACTCTTCTTACTGTCTATGTTTTGAACCATTCCTGTGACACTTGATATTGATTCCGATGCTTCACTTCAAGTTTACTGTATCCCTCTGACCTTCTTATTGACGATGAAACACAGAAATTGCATCGGAATTAAATACAAAAGGCACAATGCCGACTTAAGTAGAAGAAAACTGACTCTTCTCACTGTCTATGAATTGAACCATTCATGTGACATTAGTTATAGATTCCGATGCTTCACTTCAGGTTTACTGTATCGATCTGACCTTCTTATTGACGACGATATTCAGAAATTGCATCGGAATTAAATACAAAAGGCACAATGCCGACTTAAATACAAGAAAATTGACTCTTCTTACTGTCTATGTTTTGAACCATACCTGTGACAATAGTTATAGATTTCGATGCTTCACTTCAGGTTTACTGTATACCTCTGACCTTCTTATTGACGATTAAACTCAGAAATTACATCGGAATTAAATACAAAAGGCACAATGGCGATTTATGTACAAGAATACTGACTCTTCTTAATGACTATGTTTTTAACCATTCATGTGACACTATAAATAGATTCCGATGCTTCACTGCAGGTTTACTGTATCCCTCTGACCTTCTTATTGACGATGAAACATAGAAATTGCATCGGAATTAAATACAAAATGCACAATGGCGACTTAAGTACAAGAAAACTGACTCTTCTTACTGACTATGTTTTGAACCATTCCTGTGACACTAGTTATACATTCCGATGCTTCACTTCAGGTTTACTGTATCCCTCTGACCTTCTAATTGACGATGAAACACAGAAATTGCATCGGAATTAAATACAAAATGCACAATGCCGACTTAAGTACAAAAAAACTGACTCTTCTTACTCTCTATGTTTTGAACCATTCCTGTGACACTTGATATAGATTCCGATGCTTCATTTCAGGTTTACTGTATCCCTCTGACCTTCTTATTGTCGATGAAACACAGAAATTGCATCGGAATTAAATACAAAAAGCACAATACAGACTTAAGTACAAGAAAACTGACTCATCTTACTTTCTCTGGCTTGAACCATTCCTGTGACACTAGTTGTAGATTCCGATGCTTCACATCAGGTTCCCTGTATCCCTCTGACCTTCTTATTGACCATGAAACACAGAAATTGCATCGGAATTAAATACAAAAGGCACAATGCCGACTTAAACACAAGAAAACTGACTCTTCTTACAGTCTATGTTTTGAACCATTCCTGTGACACTAGTTATAGATTCCGATGCTTCACTTCAGGTTTACTGCATCTATCTGACCTTCTTATTGTTGATAAACACAGAAATTGCATCGGAATTAAATACAAAAGGCACAATGCCGACTTAAGTACAAGAAAACTGACTCTTCTTACTGTCTATGATTTGAACTATTCCTGTGACACTAGTTATAGATTCCGAAGCTTCACTTCAGGTTTACTGTATCCCTCTGAGCTTCGTATTGACGATGAAACACAGAAATTGCATCGGAATTAAATACAAAAGGCACAATGCCGACTTAAGTACAAGAAAACTGACTCTTCTTACTGTCTATGTTTGAACCATTCATGTGACACTAGTTATAGAATCCGATGCTTCACTTCAGGTTTACTGTATCCCTCTGATCTTCTTATTGACGATGAAACACAGAAATTGCATCAGAATTAAATACAAAAGGCACAATGCCGACTTAAGTACAAGAAAACTGACTCTTCTTACTGTCTATGCTTTGAACCATTACTGTGACACTAGTTATAGATTCCGATGCTTCACTTCAGGTTTACTGCATCCCTCTGACCTTCTTATTGTTGATAAACACAGAAATTGCATCGGAATAAATACAAAAGGCACAATGCCGACTTAAAGACAAGAAAACTGACTCTTCTTACTGTCTATGTTTTGAACTACTCCTGTGACACTAGTTATACATTCCGATGCTTCACTTCAGGTTTACTGTATTCCTCTGACCTTCGTATTGACGATGAAACACAGAAATTGCATCGGAATTAAATACAAAAGGCACAATGCCGACTTAAGTACAAGAAAACTGACTCTTCTTACTGTCTATGTATTGAACCATTCATGTGACACTAGTTATAGAATCCGATGCTTCACTTCAGGTTTACTGTATACCTCTGACCTTCTTATTGACGATTAAACTCAGAAATTACATCGGAATTAAATACAAAAGGCACAATGGCGATTTATGTACAAGAATACTGACTCTTCTTAATGACTATGTTTTTAACCATTCATGTGACACTATAAATAGATTCCGATGCTTCACTGCAGGTTTACTGTATCCCTCTGACCTTCTTATTGACGATGAAACACAGAAATTGCATCGGAATTAAATACAAAATGCACAATGGCGACTTAAGTACAAGAAAACTGACTCTTCTTACTGACTATGTTTTGACCCATTCCTGTGACACTAGTTATACATTCCGATGCTTCACTTCAGGTTTACTGTATCCCTCTGACCTTCTAATTGACGATGAAACACAGAAATTGCATCGGAATTAAATACAAAATGCACAATGCCGACTTAAGTACAAGAAAACTGACTCTTCTTACTCTCTATGTTTTGAACCATTCCTGTGACACTTGATATAGATTCCGATGCTTCATTTCAGGTTTACTGTATCCCTCTGACCTTCTTATTGACGATGAAACACAGAAATTGCTTCGGAATTATATACAAAACGCACAACGCTGACTTAAGTACAAGAAAACTGACTCTTCTTACTGTCTATGTTTTGATCCATTTCTGTGACACTAGTTATAGATTCCGATCCATCACTTCAGGTTTACTGTATCCCTCTGACCTTCTTATTGACAATGAAACATAGGAATTGCATCGGAATTAATTAGAAAAGGAACAATGCCGACCTAAGTACAAGAAAACTGACTCTTCTTACTGTCTATGTTTTGAACCACTACTGTGACACTAGTTATAGATTCCGATGCTTCACATCAGGTTTACTGTATCCCTCTGACCTTCTTAATGAAGATGAAACACTGATATTGCATCGGTATTAACAACTAAAGGCACAATGCCGACTTAAGTACAAGAAAACTGACTCTTCTTACTGTCTATGTTTTGAACCATTCCTGTGACACTAGTTATAGATTCCGATGCTTCACTTCAGGTTTACTGTATCCCTCTGACCTTCTAATTGACGATGAAACACAGAAATTGCATCGGAATTAAATACAAAATGCACAATGCCGACTTAAGTACAAGAAAACTGACTCTTCTTACTCTCTATGTTTTGAACCATTCCTGTGACACTTGATATAGATTCCGATGCTTCATTTCAGGTTTACTGTATCCCTCTGACCTTCTTATTGACGATGAAACACAGAAATTGCTTCGGAATTATATACAAAACGCACAACGCTGACTTAAGTACAAGAAAACTGACTCTTCTTACTGTCTATGTTTTGATCCATTTCTGTGACACTAGTTATAGATTCCGATCCATCACTTCAGGTTTACTGTATCCCTCTGACCTTCTTATTGACAATGAAACATAGGAATTGCATCGGAATTAATTAGAAAAGGAACAATGCCGACCTAAGTACAAGAAAACTGACTCTTCTTACTGTCTATGTTTTGAACCACTACTGTGACACTAGTTATAGATTCCGATGCTTCACATCAGGTTTACTGTATCCCTCTGACCTTCTTAATGAAGATGAAACACTGATATTGCATCGGTATTAACAACTAAAGGCACAATGCCGACTTAAGTACAAGAAAACTGACTCTTCTTACTGTCTATGTTTTGAACCATTCCTGTGACACTAGTTATAGATTCCGATGCTTCACTTCAGGTTTACTGTATCCCTCTGACCTTCTTATTGACGATGAAACACAGAAATGGCATCGGAATTAAATACAAAAGGCACAATGCCGGTTTAAGTACAAGAAAACTAAGTCTTCTTACTGTCTATGTTTTGAACCATTCCTGTGACACTATATATTGATACCGATGCTTCACTTCAGGTTCACTGTATCCCTCTGACCTTCTAATTGACGATGAAACACAGAAATTGCATCGGAATTAAATACAAAAAGCACAATGCAGACTTAAGTACAAGAAAACTGACTCTTCTTACTTTCTATGTTTTGAACCATTCCTGTGACACTAGTTATAGATTCCGATGCTTCACTTCAGGTTTACTGTATCCCTCTGACCTACTTATTGACGATGAAACACAGAAATTGCGTCGGAATTAAATACAAAAGGCACAATGCCGACATAAACACAAGAAAACTGATTCTTCTTACTGTCTAAGTTTGAACCATTCCAGTGACACTAGTTATAGATTCCGATGCTTCACTTCAGGTTTACTGTATCCCTCTGACCTTCTTATTGTTGATGAAACACAGAAATTGCATCGGAATTAAATACAAAAGGCACATGCCGACTTAAAAACAAGAAAACTGACTCTTCTTACTGTCTATTTTCAAACTATTCCTGTGACACTAGTTATAGATTCCGATGCTTCACTTCAGGTTTACTGTATCCCTCTGACTTTCTTATTAACGATGAAACACAGAAATAGCAACGGAATTAAATACAAAAGGCACAATGCCGACTTAAGTATAAGAAAACTGACTCTTCTTACTGTCTATGCTTTGAACCATTCATGTGACACTAGTTATAGATTCAGATGCTTCACTTCAGGTTTACTGTATCCCTCTGACCTTCTTATTGACGATGAAACTCAGAAATTGCATCGGAATTAAATACAAAATGCACAATGCCGACTTAAGTACAAGAAAACTGACTCTTCTTACAGTCTATGTTTTGAACCATTCCTGTGACACTAGATATAGATTCCGATGCTTCACTTCCGGTTTACTGTATCCCTCTGACCTTCTTATTGACGATGAAACACAGAAATTGCATCGGAATTAAATACAAATGGCACAATGCCGACTTAACTACAAGAAAACTGACTCATCCTAGTGTCTGTGTTTTGAACTATTCCTGTGACACTAGTTGTAGATTCCGATGCTTCACTTCAGGTTTACTGTATCCCTCTGACCTTCTTAATGACGATGAAACACTGATATTGCATCGGAATTAAAAACTAAAGGCACAATGCCGACTTTAGTACAAGAAAAATTACTCTTCTTGCTGTCTATGTTTTGAACCATTCCTGTGACACTAGTTATAGATTCCGACGCTTCACTTCAGGTTTACTGTATCCCTCTGACCTTCTTATTGACGATGAAACACAGAAATTGCATCGGAATTGAATACAAAATGCACAATGCCGACTTAAGTACAAGAAAACTGACTCTTCTTACTGTCTATGTTTTGAACCATTCCTGTGACACTATATATGGATTCCGATGCTTCACTTCAGGTTTACTGTATCCCTCTGACCTTCTTATTGACGATGAAACACAGAAATTGCATCGGAATTAAATACAAAAAGCACAATGCAGACTTAAGTACAAGAAAACTGACTCTTCTTACTTTCTATGTTTTGAACCATTCCTGTGACACTAGTTATAGATTCCGATGCTTCACTTCAGGTTTACTGTATCCCTCTGAGCTTCTTATTGACGACGAAAAACAGAAATTGCGTCGGAATTAAATACAAAAGGCACAATGCCGACTTAAACACAAGAAAACGGTCTCTTCTTACTGTCTAAGTTTGAACCATTCCTGTGACACTAGTTATAGATTCCGATGCTTCACTTCAGGTTTACTGTATCCCTCTGACCTTCTTATTGTTGATGAAACACAGAAATTGCATCGGAATTAAATACAAAAGGCACAATGCCGAATTAAATACAAGAAAACTGACTCTTCTTACTGTCTATGTTTTAAACTATTCCTGTGACACTAGTTATAGATTCCGATGCTTCACTTCAGGTTTACTGTATCCCTCTGACCTTCTTATTCAAGATGAAACACAGAAATTGCATCGTAATTTAATACAAAAGGCACAATGCCGACTTAAGGATAAGAAAACTGACTCTTCTTACTTTCTATGTTTTGAACCATTCCTGTGACACTAGTTAAGGATTCCGATGCTTCACTTCAGGTTTACTGTATCACTCTGACCTTCTTATTGACGATGAAACACAGAAATTGCATCGGAATTAAATACAAAAGGCACGATGCAGACTTAAGTACAAGAAAACTGACTCTTCTTACAGTCTATGTTTGAACCATTCCTGTGACACTAGGTATAGATTCCGATGCTTCACTTCAGGTTTACTGTATCCCTCTGACCTTCTTATTGACGATGAAACACAGAAATTCCATCGGAATTAAATACAAAAGTCACAATGCCGACTTAAGTACAAGATAACTGACTCTTCTAACACTCTATGTCCTGAAACATTCCTGTGACACTAGTTATAGATTTATAGATTCCGATGCTTCACTTCATTTTTACTGTATCCCTCTGACCTTCTTATTGACGATGAGACACAGAAATTGCATCGGAATTAAATTCAAAAGGCACAATGCCGACTTAAGTACAAGAAAACTGACTCTTCTTACTGTCTATGCGTTGAACCATTCCTGTGACACTAGTTATAGATTCCGATGCTTCACTTCAGGTTTACTGTATCCCTCTGACCATCTTATTGTCGTTGAAACACAGATATATCATCGGAATTAAATACAAAATGCACAATGCAGACTTAAGTACAAGAAAACTGACTCTTCTTACTTTCTATGATTTGAACCATTCCTGTGACACTAGTTATGGATTCCGATGCTTCACTTCAGGTTTACTGTATCCCTCTGACCTTCTTCGTGACGATGAAACACCAAAATTGCATCGGAATTAAATACAAAAGGCACAATGGCGACTTATGTACAAGAAAACTGATTCTTCTTACTGTCTATATTTGAACCATTCATGAGACACTACTTATAGATTCCGATGCTTCACTTCAGGTTTACTGTATCCCTCTGACCTTCTTATTGACGATGAAACACAGAAATTGCATGTGAATTAAATACAAAAGGCACAATGCCGACTTAAGTACAAGAAAACTGACTCTTCTTACTGTCTATGTTTTGAACCATTCCTGTGACACTAGTTATAGATTCCGATGCTCCACTTCAGGTTAACTGTATTCCTCTGACCTTCTTATTGTTGATGAAATACAGAAATTGCATCGGCATTAGATACAAAAGGCAGAATGCTGACTTAAGTACAAGAAAACTGACTCTTCTTACTGTCTATGTTTTGAACCTATCATGTGACACTAGTTATAGATTCCGATGCTTCACTGCAGGTTTACTGTATCCCTCTGACCTTCTTATTGACGATGAAACACAGAAATTGCATCGGAATTAAATACAAAAGGCACAATGCCGACTTAAGTACAAGAAAACTGACTCTTCATACTGTCTATGTTTTGAACAATTCCTGTGACACTAGTTATAGATTCCGATGCTTCACATCAGGTTTACCGTATCCCTCTGACCTTCTTATTGACGATGAAACACAGAAATTGCATCGGAATTAAATACGAAAGGCACAATGCCGACTTAAGTACAAGAAAACTGACTCTTCTTACTGTCTATGTTTTAACCATTCATGTGACACTAGTTATAGATTCCGATGCTATACCCAAGGTTTACTGTATCCCTCTGACCTTCTTATTGACGATGAAACACGAAAATTTCTTCGGAATTAAATACAAAACGCACAATGCCGACTTAAGTACAAGAAAACTGACTCTTCTTACTGTCTATGTTTTGATCCATTCCTGTGACACCAGTTATAGATTCCTATCAATCACTTTCGGTTTACTGTATCCCTCTGACCTTCTTACTGTTGATGAAACATGGAAATTGCATCGGAATTAAATAGAAAAGAAACAATGCCGACTTAAGTACAAGAAAACAGACTCTTCTTACTCTCTATGTTTTGACCCATTCCTGTGACACTAGATATAGATACCGATGCTTCACTTCAGGTTTTCTGTATCCCTCTGACCTTCTTATTGACGATGAAACACAGAAATTGCATCGGAATTAAATACAAAAGGCACAATGGTGACTTATGTACAGGAAAACTGACTCTTCTTACTGTCTATGATTGAACAATTCATGTGACACTAGTTATAGATTCCGATGCTTCACTTCAGGTTTACTGTATCCCTCTTACCTTTTTATTGACGGCGAAACACAGAAATTGCATCGGAATTAAATACAAAAGGCACAATGCCAACTTAAGTACAAGAAAACTGACTCTTCTTACTGTCTATGTTTGAACCATTCCTGTGACTCTAGTTATAGATTCCGATGCTTCACTTCAGGTTTACTGTATCCCTCTTACCTTCTTATTGACGATTAAACACAGATATTGCATCGGAATTAAATACAACAGGCACAATGCCTACTTAAGTACAAGAAAACTGACTCTTCTTACTGTCTATGTTTTGAACCATTCCTGTGATACTAGTTATAGATTCCGACGCGTCACTTCAGGTTTACTGTATCCCTCTGACCTTCTTATTGACGATGAATCACAGAAATTGCTTCGGAATTAAATACAAAAGGCACAATGCCGACTTAAGTACAAGAAAACTGACTATTCTTACTGTCTATGTCTTGAACCATTCCTGTGACACTCGTTATAGATTCCGATGCTCCACTTCAGGTTTTTCTCTACTCCTCTGACCTTCTTATTGTTGATGAAACACAGAAATTGCATCGACACTAAATACAAAAGGCACAATGCTCACTTAAGTACAAGAAAACTGACTCTTCTTACTGTCTATGTTTTGAACCATTCATGTGACACTAGTTATAGATTCCGATGCTTCTCTGCAGGTTTACTGTATCCCTCTGACCTTCTTATTGACGATGAAACACAGAAATTGCATCGGAATTAAATACAAAAGGCACAATGCCGACTTAAGTACAAGAAAACTGACTCTTCTTACTGTCTATGCTTTGAACAATTCCTGTGACACTAGTTATAGATTCCGATGGTTCACTTCCGGTTTACTGTATCCCTCTGACCTTCGTATTGACGATGAAACACAAAAATTGCATCGGAATTAAATACAAAAGGCACAATGCCGACTTAAGTACAAGAAAACTGACTCTCCTTACTGTATATGTTTTGAACCATTCCTGTGACACTAGTTATAGATTCCGATACTTCACTTCAGGTTTACTGTATCCCTCTGACCTTCTTATTGACGATTAAACAGAGAAATTGCCCCGGAATTAAATACAAAACGCACAATGCCGACTTAAGTACAAGAAAACTGACTCTTCTTACTGTCTATGTTTTGATCCATTCCTGTGACACTAGTTATAGATTCCGATCCATCACTTCAGGTTTACTCTATCCCTCTGACCTTCTTATTGGCGATGAAACATAGAAATTGCATCGGAATTAAATAGAAAAGGAACAATGCCGACTTAAGTACAAGAAAACAGACTCTTCTTACTGTCTATGTTTTGACCCATTCCTGTGACACTAGATATAGATTCCGATGCTTCACTTCAGGTTTACTGTATCCCTCTGACCTTCTTATTGACGATGAAACACAGAAATTGCATCGGAATTAAATTCAAAAAGCACAATGCAGACTTAAGTACAAGAAAACTGACTCTTCTTACTTTCTATGTTTTGAACAATTCCTGTGACGCTAGTTATAGATTCCGGTGCTTCACATCAGGTTTACCGTATCCCTCTGACTTTCTTATTGACGATGAAACACAGAAATTGCATCGGAATTAAATACAAAAGGCACAATACCGACTTAAGTACAAGAAAACTGACTCTTCTTACTGTCTATGTTTTGATCCATTACTGTGACACTAGTTATAGATTCCGATGCTTCACATCAGGTTTATTGAATCCCTGTGACCTTCTTAATGAAGATGAAACACTGATATTGCATCGGAATTAAAAACTAAAGGCACAATGCCGACTTAAGTACAAGAAAACTGACTCTTCTTACTGTCTATGATTTGAACCATTCCTGTGACACTAGATATAGATTCCGATGCTTCACTTCAGGTTTACTGTATCCCTCTGACCTTCTTATTGACGATGAAACACAGAAATTGCATCGGAATTAAATACAAAAGGCACAGTGCCGACTTAAGTACAAGAAAACTTACTCATCATACAGTCTATGTTTTGAACCATTCCTGTGACTCTAGATATAAATTCCGATGGTTCACTTCCGGTTTACTGTATCCCTCTGACCACCTTATTGACGATGAAACACAGAAATTGCATCGGAATTAAATACAAATGGCACAATGCCGACTTAACTACAAGAAAACTGACTCATCTTACTGTCTATGTTTTGAACTATTCCTGTGACACTAGTTATAGATTCCGATGCTTCACTTCAGGTTTACTGTATCCCTCTGACCTTCTTAATGAAGATGAAACACTGATATTGGATCGGAATTAAAAACTAAAGGCACAATGCCGACTTAAGTACAAGAAAACTGACTCTTCTTACAGTCTATGTTTTGAACCATTCCTGTGACACTAGTTATAGATTCCGATGCTTCACTTCAGGTTTACTGTATCCCTCTGACCTTCTTATTGACGATGAAACACAGAAATTGCATCGGAATTAAATACAAAAGACACAATGCCGACTTAAGTACAAGAAAACTGACTCTTCTTACTGTCTAAATTTTGAACCATTCCTGTGACACTATATATAGATTCCAATGCTTCACTTCAGGTTTACTGTATCCCTCTGACCTTCTTAATGGAGATGAAACACTGATATTGCATCGGAATTAAAAACTAAAGGCACAATGCCGACTTAAGTACAAGAAAACTGACTCTTCTTACAGTCTATGTTTTGAACCATTCCTGTGACAATAGTTATAGATTCCGATGCTTCACTTCAGGTTTACTGTATCCCTCTGACCTTCTTATTGACGATGAAACACAGAAATTGCATCGGAATTAAATACAAAAGGCACAATGCCGACTTAAGTATAAGAAAACTGACTCTTCTTACTGTCTATGTTTTGAACCATTCATGTGACACTAGTTATAGATTCCGATGCTTCACTTCAGGTGTACTGTATCCCTCTGACCTTCTTATTGACGATGAAACACAGAAATTGCATCGGAATTAAATACAAAAGGCACAATGGCGACATATGTACAAGAATACTGACTCTTCTTGCTGTCTATGTTTTGAACCATTCCTGTGACACTAGATATAGATTCCGATGCTTCATTTCAGGTTTACTGCATCCCTCTGACCTTCTTATTGACGATGAAACACAGAAATTGCATCGGAATTAAATACAAAAGGCACAGTGCCGACTTAAGTACAAGAAAACTGACTCTTCATACAGTCTATGTTTTGAACCATTCCTGTGACTCTAGATATAAATTCCGATGGTTCACTTCCGGTTTACTGTATCCCTCTGACTTTCTTATTGACGATGAAACACAGATTGCATCGGAATTAAAAACTAAAGGCACAATGCCGACTTAAGTACAAGAAAACTGACTCTTCTTACAGTCTATGATTTGAACCATTCCTGTGACAATAGTTATAGATTCCGATGCTTCACTTCAGGTTTACTGTATCCCTCTGACCTTCTTATTGACGATGAAACACAGAAATTGCATCGGAATTAAATACAAAAGGCACAATGCCGACTTAAATATAAGAAAACTGACTCTTCTTACTGTCTATGTTTTGAACCTTTCCTGTGACACTATATATAGATTCCGATGCTTCACTTCAGGTTTACTGTATCCCTCTGACCTTCTTATTGACGATGAAACACAGAAATTGCATCGGAATTAAATACAAAAAGCACAATGCAGACTTAAGTACAAGAAAACTGACTCTTCTTACTTTCTATGTTTTGAACCATTCCTGTGACACTAGTTATAGATTCCGATGCTTCACTTCAGGTTTACTGTATCCCTCTGACCTTCTTATTATCGTTGAAACGCAGAAATTGCGTCGGAATTAAATACAAAAGGCACAATGCCGACTTAAACACAAGAAAACTGACTCTTCTTACTGTCTAAGTTTGAACCATTCGTGTGACACTAGTTATAGATTCCTATGCTTCACTTCAGGTTTACTGTATCCCTCTGACCTTCTTATTGACGATGAAACACAGAAATTGCATCGGAATTAAATACAAAAGGCACAGTGACGACTTAAGTACAAGAAAACTGACTCTTCTTACAGTCTATGTTTTGAACCATTCCTGTGACACTAGATATAGATTCCGATGCTTCACTTCCGGTTTACTGTAACCCTCCGACCTTCTTATTGACGCTGAAACACAGAAGTTGCATCGGAATTAAATACAAATGGCACAATGCCGACTTAACTACAAGAAAACTGACTTATCTTACTGTCTATGTTTTGAACTATTCCTGTGACACTAGTTATAGATTCCGATGCTTCACTTCAGGTTTACTGTATCCCTCTGATCTTCTTTTTAACGATGAAACACAGAAATTGCATCGGCATTAAATACAAAACGCGCAATGCTGACTTAAGTACAAGAAAACTGACTCTCCTTACTGTCTATGTTTTGAACCATTCATGTGACACTAGTTATAGATTCCGATGCTTCACTGCGGGTTTACTGTATCCCACTGACCTTCGTATTGACGATGAAACACAAAAATTGCATCGGAATTAAATACAAAAGGCACAATGCCGACTTAAGTACAAGATAACTGACTCTTCTTACTGTCTATGTTTTGAACCATTCCTGTGACACTAGTTATAGATTCCGATGCTTCACTTCAGGTTTACTGTATCCCTCTGACCTTCTTATTGACGATGAAACACAGAAATTGCATCGGAATTAAGTTGAAAAGGCACAATGCCGACTTAAGTGCAAGAAAACTGACTCTTCTTACTGTCTATGTTTTGAACCATTCATGTGACACTAGTTATAGATTCCGATGCTTCACTTCACATTTACTGTATCCCTCTGACCTTCTTATTGACGATGAAACACAGAAGTTGCATCGGAATTAAATACAAAAGGCACAATGCCGACTTAAGTACAAGAAAGCAGACTCTTCTTACTGTCTATGTTTTGAACCATTCCTGTGACACTAGTTATAGATTCCGATGCTTCACTTCAGGTTTACTGTATCCCTCTGACCTTCTTATTGACGATGAAACACAGAAATTGCATCGGAATTAAATTGAAAAGGCACAATGCCGACTTAAGTGCAAGAAAACTGACTCTTCTTACTGTCTATCTTTTGATCCATTCCTGTGTCACTAGTTATAGATTCCGATCCATCACTTTAGGTTTACTGTATCCCTCTGCCCTTTTTATTGACGATGAAACATAGAAATTGCATCGGAATTAAATAGAAAAGGAACAATGCCAACTTAAGTACAAGAAAACTGACTCTTCTTACTGTCTATGTTTTGAACCATTACTGTGACACTAGTTATAGATTCCGATGTTTCACATCAGGTTTACCGTATGCCTCTGACCTTCCTATTGTAGATGAAACACAGATATTGCATCGGAATTAGATACTAAAGGCACAATGCCGACTTAAGTACAAGAAAACTGACTCTTCTTACTGTCTATGTTTTGAACCATTCCTGTGACACTTGATATTGATTCCGATGCTTCACTTCAAGTTAACTGTATCCCTCTGACCTTCTTATTGACGATGAAACACAGAAATTGCATCGGAATTAAATACAAAAGGCACAATGCCGACTTAAGTAGAAGAAAACTGACTCTTCTCACTGTCTATGAATTGAACCATTCATGTGACATTAGTTATAGATTCCGATGCTTCACTTCAGGTTTACTGTATCGATCTGACCTTCTTATTGACGACGATATTCAGAAATTGCATCGGAATTAAATACAAAAGGCACAATGCCGACTTAAATACAAGAAAATTGACTCTTCTTACTGTCTATGTTTTGAACCATACCTGTGACAATAGTTATAGATTTCGATGCTTCACTTCAGGTTTACTGTATACCTCTGACCTTCTTATTGACGATTAAACTCAGAAATTACATCGGAATTAAATACAAAAGGCACAATGGCGATTTATGTACAAGAATACTGACTCTTCTTAATGACTATGTTTTTAACCATTCATGTGACACTATAAATAGATTCCGATGCTTCACTGCAGGTTTACTGTATCCCTCTGACCTTCTTATTGACGATGAAACACAGAAATTGCATCGGAATTAAATACAAAATGCACAATGGCGACTTAAGTACAAGAAAACTGACTCTTCTTACTGACTATGTTTTGAACCATTCCTGTGACACTAGTTATACATTCCGATGCTTCACTTCAGGTTTACTGTATCCCTCTGACCTTCTAATTGACGATGAAACACAGAAATTGCATCGGAATTAAATACAAAATGCACAATGCCGACTTAAGTACAAGAAAACTGACTCTTCTTACTCTCTATGTTTTGAACCATTCCTGTGACACTTGATATAGATTCCGATGCTTCATTTCAGGTTTACTGTATCCCTCTGACCTTCTTATTGTCGATGAAACACAGAAATTGCATCGGAATTAAATACAAAAAGCACAATACAGACTTAAGTACAAGAAAACTGACTCATCTTACTTTCTCTGGCTTGAACCATTCCTGTGACACTAGTTATAGATTCCGATGCTTCACATCAGGTTCCCTGTATCCCTCTGACCTTCTTATTGACCATGAAACACAGAAATTGCATCGGAATTAAATACAAAAGGCACAATGCCGACTTAAACACAAGAAAACTGACTCTTCTTACAGTCTATGTTTTGAACCATTCCTGTGACACTAGTTATAGATTCCGATGCTTCACTTCAGGTTTACTGCATCTATCTGACCTTCTTATTGTTGATAAACACAGAAATTGCATCGGAATTAAATACAAAAGGCACAATGCCGACTTAAGTACAAGAAAACTGACTCTTCTTACTGTCTATGATTTGAACTATTCCTGTGACACTAGTTATAGATTCCGAAGCTTCACTTCAGGTTTACTGTATCCCTCTGAGCTTCGTATTGACGATGAAACACAGAAATTGCATCGGAATTAAATACAAAAGGCACAATGCCGACTTAAGTACAAGAAAACTGACTCTTCTTACTGTCTATGTTTGAACCATTCATGTGACACTAGTTATAGAATCCGATGCTTCACTTCAGGTTTACTGTATCCCTCTGATCTTCTTATTGACGATGAAACACAGAAATTGCATCAGAATTAAATACAAAAGGCACAATGCCGACTTAAGTACAAGAAAACTGACTCTTCTTACTGTCTATGCTTTGAACCATTACTGTGACACTAGTTATAGATTCCGATGCTTCACTTCAGGTTTACTGCATCCCTCTGACCTTCTTATTGTTGATAAACACAGAAATTGCATCGGAATAAATACAAAAGGCACAATGCCGACTTAAAGACAAGAAAACTGACTCTTCTTACTGTCTATGTTTTGAACTACTCCTGTGACACTAGTTATACATTCCGATGCTTCACTTCAGGTTTACTGTATTCCTCTGACCTTCGTATTGACGATGAAACACAGAAAATGCATCGGAATTAAATACAAAAGGCACAATGCCGACTTAAGTACAAGAAAACTGACTCTTCTTACTGTCTATGTATTGAACCATTCATGTGACACTAGTTATAGAATCCGATGCTTCACTTCAGGTTTACTGTATACCTCTGACCTTCTTATTGACGATTAAACTCAGAAATTACATCGGAATTAAATACAAAAGGCACAATGGCGATTTATGTACAAGAATACTGACTCTTCTTAATGACTATGTTTTTAACCATTCATGTGACACTATAAATAGATTCCGATGCTTCACTGCAGGTTTACTGTATCCCTCTGACCTTCTTATTGACGATGAAACACAGAAATTGCATCGGAATTAAATACAAAATGCACAATGGCGACTTAAGTACAAGAAAACTGACTCTTCTTACTGACTATGTTTTGAACCATTCCTGTGACACTAGTTATACATTCCGATGCTTCACTTCAGGTTTACTGTATCCCTCTGACCTTCTAATTGACGATGAAACACAGAAATTGCATCGGAATTAAATACAAAATGCACAATGCCGACTTAAGTACAAGAAAACTGACTCTTCTTACTCTCTATGTTTTGAACCATTCCTGTGACACTTGATATAGATTCCGATGCTTCATTTCAGGTTTACTGTATCCCTCTGACCTTCTTATTGTCGATGAAACACAGAAATTGCATCGGAATTAAATACAAAAAGCACAATACAGACTTAAGTACAAGAAAACTGACTCATCTTACTTTCTCTGGCTTGAACCATTCCTGTGACACTAGTTATAGATTCCGATGCTTCACATCGGGTTCCCTGTATCCCTCTGACCTTCTTATTGACCATGAAACACAGAAATTGCATCGGAATTAAATACAAAATGCACAATGCCGACTTAAACACAAGAAAACTGACTCTTCTTACAGTCTATGTTTTGAACCATTCCTGTGACACTAGTTATAGATTCCGATGCTTCACTTCAGGTTTACTGCATCTATCTGACCTTCTTATTGTTGATAAACACAGAAATTGCATCGGAATTAAATACAAAAGGCACAATGCCGACTTAAGTACAAGAAAACTGACTCTTCTTACTGTCTATGATTTGAACTATTCCTGTGACACTAGTTATAGATTCCGAAGCTTCACTTCAGGTTTACTGTATCCCTCTGAGCTTCGTATTGACGATGAAACACAGAAATTGCATCGGAATTAAATACAAAAGGCACAATGCCGACTTAAGTACAAGAAAACTGACTCTTCTTACTGTCTATGTTTGAACCATTCATGTGACACTAGTTATAGAATCCGATGCTTCACTTCAGGTTTACTGTATCCCTCTGATCTTCTTATTGACGATGAAACACAGAAATTGCATCAGAATTAAATACAAAAGGCACAATGGCGACTTATGTACAAGAAAACTGACTCTTCTTACTGTCTATTTTTGAACCATCCATGTGACACTAGTTATAGATTCCGATGCTTGACTTCAGGTTTACTGAATCCCTCTTACCTTCTTATTGACGACGAAACACAGAAATTGCATCGGAATTAAATACAAAAGGCACAATGCCAACTTAAGTACAAGAAAACTGACTATTCTTACTGTCTATGTTTTCATCCATACCTGTGACAATAGTTATAGATTCCGATGCTTCACTTCAGGTTTACTGTATACCTCTGACCTTCTTATTGACGATGAAACTCAGAAATTACATCGGAATTAAATACAAAAGGCACAATGGCGACTTATGTACAAGAATACTGACTCTTCTTAATGTCTATGTTTTGAACCATTCATGTGACACTAGTTATAGATTCCGATCCATCACTTCAGGTTTACTGTATCCCTCTGACCTTCTTATTGACGATAAAACAAAGAAATTGCATTGGAATTAAATACAAAAGGCACAATGCCGACTTAAGTACAAGAAAACTGACTCTTCTTACTGTCTATGCTTTGAACCATTACTGTGACACTAGTTATAGATTCCGATGCTTCACATCAGGTTTACTGTATCCCTCTTACCTTCTTATTGACGATGAAACACAGAAATTGCAATGGAATTAAATACAAAAGGCACAATGCCGACTTAAACACAAGAAAACTGACTCTTCTTACTCTCTATGTTTTGAACCATTCCTGTGACACTAGTTATAGATTCCGATGCTTCACTTCAGGTTTACTGCATCCCTCTGACCTTCTTATTGTTGATAAACACAGAAATTGCATCGGAATAAATACAAAAGGCACAATGCCGACTTAAAGACAAGAAAACTGACTCTTCTTACTGTCTATGTTTTGAACTACTCCTGTGACACTAGTTATACATTCCGATGCTTCACTTCAGGTTTACTGTATTCCTCTGACCTTCGTATTGACGATGAAACACAGAAATTGCATCGGAATTAAATACAAAAGGCACAATGCCGACTTAAGTACAAGAAAACTGACTCTTCTTACTGTCTATGTATTGAACCATTCATGTGACACTAGTTATAGAATCCGATGCTTCACTTCAGGTTTACTGTATCCCTCTGACCTTCGTATTGACGATGAAACACAGAAATTGCATCGGAATTAAACACAAAAGGCACAATGCCGACTTAAGTACAAGAGAACTGACTCTTCTTACTGTCTATGTTTGAACCATTCATGTGACACTAGTTATAGAATCCGATGCTTCACTTCAGGTTTACTGTATCCCTCTGACCTTCTTATTGACGAGGAAACACAGAAATTGCATCGGAATTAAATATAAAAGGCACAATGGCGACTTATGTACAAGAAAACTGACTCTTCTTACTGTCTATGTTTGAACCATTCATGTGACACTAGTTATAGATTCCGATGCTTCACTTCAGGATTACTGTATCCCTCTTACCTTCTTATTGACGACGAAACACAGAAATTGCATCGGAATTAAATACAAAAGGCACAATGCCAACTTAAGGACAAGAAAACTGACAATTCTTACTGTCTGTGTTTGTACCATTCCTGTGACTCTAGTTATAGATTCCGATGCTTCACTTCAGGTTTACTGTATCCCTCTGACCTTATTGACGATGAAACACAGAAATTGCATCGGAATTAAATACAAAAGGCACAATGCCGAGTTAAGTACAAGAAAACTGACTCTTCTTACTGTCTATGTTTTGAATCATTCATGTGACATTAGTCATAGATTCCGATGCTTCACTTCCGATTTACTGTATCCCGCTGACCTTCTTATTGACGATGAAACACAGAAATTGCATCGGAATTAAATACAAATGGCACAATGCCGACTTAACTACAAGAAAACTGACTCATCCTACTGTCTATGTTTTGAACTATTCCTGTGACACTAGTTATAGATTCCGATGCTTCACTTCAGGTTTACTGTATCCCTCTGACCTTCTTATTGTCGATGAAAAACAGAATTTGCATCGGAATTAAATACAAGAGACACAATGCCGACTTAAGTACAAGAAAACTGACTCTTCTTACTTTTTATATTTTGAACCACTCCTGTGACACTAGTTATAGATTCCGATGCTTCACTTCAGGTTCACTGTATCCCTCTGACCTTCTTATTGACGATGAAACACAGAAATTGCATCGGAATGATATACAAAAGGCACAATGCCGACTTAAGTAGAAGAAAACTGACTCTTCTTCCTGTCTATTTTTTGAACCATTCCTGTGGCACTAGTTATAGATTCCGATGCTTCACTTCAGGTTTACTGTATCCCTCTGACCTTCTTATTGACGATGAAACACAGAAATTGCATCGGAATTAAATACACAAGGCACAATGCCGACTTAAGTAACAGAAAACTGACTCTTCTTACTGTCTATGTTTTGAACCACTCCTGTGACACTACTTATAGATTCCGATGCTTCACTTCAGGTTTACTGTATCCCTCTGACCTTCTTATTGACGATGAAACACATAAATTGCATCGGAATTAAATACAAAAGGCACAATGCCGAGTTAAGTACAAGAAAACTGGCTCTTCTCACTGTCTTTGTTTTGAACCATTAATGTGACATTAGTCATAGGTTCCGATGCTTCACTTCAGGTTTACTGTATCCCTCTGACCTTTTTATTGACGATGAAACACAGAAATCGCATCGGAATTAAATACAAAAGGCACAATGCCGACTTAAGTACAAGAAAACTGACTCTTCTTACTGTCTATGTTTGAACCATTCCTGTTACTCTAGTTATAGATTCCGATGCTTCACTTCAGGTTTACTGTATCCCTCTGACCTTCTTATTGACGAGGTAACACAGAAATTGCATTGGAATTAAATACAAAAGGCACAATGGCGACATATTTACAAGAAAACTGACTCTTCTTGCTGTCTATGTTTTGAACCATTCCTGTGACACTAGATATAGTTTCCGATTCTTCACTTCCCGTTTACTGTATCCCTCTGACCTTCTTATTGACGATGAAACACAGAAATTGCATCGAAATTAAATACAAATGGCACAATGCCGACTTAACTGCAAGAAAACTGACTCATCTTACTGTCTATGTTTTGAACTATTCCTGTGACACTAGTTATAGATTCCGATGCTTCACTTCAGGTTTACTGAATCCCTCTGACCTTCTTTTTGACGATGGAACACAGAAATTGCATCGGCATTAAATACAAAACGCACAATGCTGACTTAAGTACAAGAAAACTGACTCTTCTTACTGTCTATGTTTTGATCCATTCCTGTGACACTAGTTATAGATTCCGATCCATCACTTCTGGTTTACTGTATTCCTCTGACCTTCTTATTGACGATGAAACATAGAAATTGCATCGGAATTAAATTGAAAAGGAACAATGCCGACTTAAGTACAAGAAAACTGACTCTTCTTACTGTCTATGTTTTGAACCATTACTGTGACACTAGTTATAGATTCCGATGTTTCACATCAGGTTTACTGTATCCCTCTGACCTTCTTATTGAAGATGAAACACAGAAATTGCATCGGAATGATATACAAAAGGCACAATGCCGACTTAAGTACAAGAAAACTGACTCTTCTTACTGTCTAAGTTTTGAACCATTCCTGTGACACTAGTTATTGATTCCGATGCTTCACTTCAGGTTTACTGTATCCCTCTGACCTTCTTATTGACGATGAAACACAGAAATTGCATCGGAATTAAATACACAAGGCACAATGCCAATTTAAGTAAAAGAAAACTGACTCTTCTTACTGTCTATGTTTTGAACCATTCCTGTGACACTAGTTATAGATTCCGATACTTCACTTCAGATTTACTGTATCCCTCTGACCTTCTGATTGACGATGAAACACAGAAATTGCATTGGAATTAAATACAAAAGGCACAATGGCGACATATTTACAAGAAAACTGACTCTTCTTGCTGTCTATATTTAGAACCATTCCTGTGACACTAGATATAGATCCCGATTCTTCACTTCAGGTTTACTGTATCCCTCTGACATTCTTATTGACGATGAAACACAGAAATTGCATCGGAATTAAATACAAAAGGCACCATGCCGACTTGAGTACAAGAAAACCGACTCTTCTTACTGTCTATGTTTTGAACTATTCCTGTGACACTAGTTATAGTTTCCGATGCTTCACTTCAGGTTTACTGTATCCCTCAGACCTTCTTATTGTCGATGAAACACAGAAATTCCATCGGAATTAAATACAAATGGCACAATGCCGACTTAGGTACAACCACACTGACTCTTCTCACTGTCTATGATTTGAACCATTCGTGTGACACTAGTTATAAATTCCGATGCTTCACTTCAGGTTTACTGTATCCCTCTGACCTTCTTATTGACGATGAAACACAGAAATTGCATCGGAATGATATACAAAAGGCACAATGCCGACTTAAGTAGAAGAAAACTGACTCTTCTTACTGTCTAAGTTTTGAACCATTCCTGTGACACTAGTTATGGATTCCGATGCTTCACTTCAGGTTTACTGTATCCCTCTGACCTTCTTATTGACGATGAAACACAGAAATTGCATCGGAATTAAATACACAAGGCACAATGCCGACTTAAGTAAAAGAAAACTTACTCTTCTTACTGTCTATGTTTTGAACCATTCCTGTGACACTAGTTATAGATTCCGATGCTTCACTTCAGATTTACTGTATCCCTCTGACCTTCTTATTGACGATGAAACACAGAAATTGCATCGCAATGATATACAAAAGGCACAATGCCGACTTAAGTAGAAGAAAACTGACTCTTCTTACTCTCTATGTTTTGAACCATTCCTGTGACTCTAGTTATAGATTCCGATGCTTCACTTCAGGTTTACTGTATCCCTCTGACCTTCTTATTGACGATGAAACACATAAATTGCATCGGAATTAAATACAAAAGGCACAATGCCGAGTTAAGTACAAGAAAACTAGCTCTTCTCACTGTCTATGTTTTGAACCATTAATGTGACATTAGTCATAGGTTCCGATGCTTCACTTCAGGTTTACTGTATCCCTCTGACCTTTTTATTGACGATGAAACACAGAAATCGCATCGGAATTAAATACCAAAGGCACAATGCCGACTTAAGTACAAGAAAACTGACTCTTCTTACTGTCTATGTTTGAACCATTCCTGTTACTCTAGTTATAGATTCCGATGCTTCACTTCAGGTTTACTGTATCCCTCTGACCTTCTTATTGACGATGAAACACAGAAATTGCATTGGAATTTAATACAAAAGGCACAATGGCGACATATTTACAAGAAAACTGACTCTTCTTGCTGTCTATGTTTTGAACCATTCCTGTGACACTAGATATAGATTCCGATTCTTCACTTCAGGTTTACTGTATCCCTCTGACCTTCTTATTGACGATGAAACACAGAAATTGCATCGAAATTAAATACAAATGGCACAATGCCGACTTAACTACAAGAAAACTGACTCATCTTACTGTCTATGTTTTGAACTATTCCTGTGACACTAGTTATAGATTCCGATGCTTCACTTCAGGTTTACTGTATCCCTCTGACTTTCTTATTGTCGATGAAAAACAGAATTTTCATCGGAATTAAATTCAAGAGGCACAATGCCGACTTAAGTACAAGAAAACTGACTCTTCTTACTTTCTATGTTTTGTACCACTCCTGTGAAACTAGTTATAGATTCCGATGCTTCACTTCAGGTTCACAGTATCCCTCTGACCTTCTTATTGACGAGGAAACACAGAAATTGCATCGGAATGATATACAAAAGGCACAATGCCGACTTAAGTAGAAGAAAACTGACTCTTCTTACTGTCTATGTTTTGAACCATTCTTGTGACACTAGTTATAGATTCCGATGCTTCACTTCAGGTTTACTGTATCCCTCTGACCTTCTTATTGACGATGAAACACAGAAATTGCATCGGAATTAAATACAAAAGGCACAATGCCGACTTAAGTACAAGAAAACTGACTCTTCTTACTGTCTATGTTTTGAACCATTCCTGTGACACTAGTTACAGATCCCGATGCTTCACTTCAGGTTTACTGTATGCCTCTGACCTTCTTATTGAGGATGAAACACAGAATTTCCATCGGAATTAAATAAAAGAGGCACAATGCCGACTTAAGTAAAAGAAAACTGACTCTTCTTACTGTCTATGATTTTAACCATTCCTGTGACACTAGTTATAGATTCCGATGTTTCACTTCAGATTTACTGTATCCCTCTGACCTTCTTTTTGACGATGAAACACAGAAATTGCATCGGCATTAAATACAAAACGCACAATGCTGACTTAAGTACAAGAAAACTGACTCTTCTTACTGTCTATGTTTTGATCCATTCCTGTGACACTAGTTATAGATTCCGATCCATCACTTCAGGTTTACTGTATCCCTCTGACCTTCTTATTGACGATGAAACATAGAAATTGCATCGGAATTAAATAGAAAAGGAACAATGCCGACTTAAGTACAAGAAAACTGACTCTTCTTACTGTCTATGTTTTGAACCATTACTGTGACACTAGTTATAGATTCAGATGTTTCACATCAGGTTTACTGTATCCCTCTGACCTTCTTATTGAAGATGAAACACAGATATTGCATCGCAATTAGATACTAAAGGCACAATGCCGACTTAAGTACAAGAAAACTGACTCTTCTTACTGTCTAAGTTTTGAACCATTCCTGTGACACTTGATATAGATTCCGATGCTTCACTTCAGGTTTACTGTATCCCTCTGACCTTCTCATTGACGATGAAACTCAGAAATTGCATCGGAATTAAATACAAAATGCACAGTGCCGACTTAAGTACAAGAAAACCGACTCTTCTTACAGTCTATGTTTTGAACCATTCCTGTGACACTAGATATAGATTCCGATGCTTCACTTCCGGTTTACTGTATCCCCCTGACCTTCTTATTGACGATGAAACACAGAAATTGCATCGGATTTAAATACAAAAGGCACCATGCCGACTTAAGTACAAGAAAACCGACTCTTCTTACCGTCTATGTTTTGAACTATTCCTGTGACACTAGTTATTGATTCCGATGCTTCACTTCACGTTTACTGTGTCCCTCAGACCTTTTTATTGTCGATGAAACACAGAAATTGCATCGGAATTAAATACAAAAGGCACAGTGCCGACTTAAGTACAAGAAAACTGACTCTTCTTACAGTCTATGTTTTGAACCATTCCTGTGACACTAGATATAGATTCCGATGCTTCACTTCCGGTTTACTGTATCCCTCTGACCGTCTTATTGACGATGAAACACAGAAATTGCATCGAAATTAAATACAAATGGCACAATGCCGACTTAACTACAAGAAAACTGACTCATCTTACTGTCTATGTTTTGAACTATTCCTGTGACACTAATTATAGATTCCGATGCTTCACTTCAGGTTTACTGTATCCCTCTGACTTTCTTATTGTCGATGAAAAACAGAATTTTCATCGGAATTAAATTCAAGAGGCACAATGTCGACTTAAGTACAAGAAAACTGACTCTTCTTACTTTCTATGTTTTGAACCACTCCTGTGGCGGTAGTTATAGATTCCGATGCTTCACTTCAGGTTCACTGTATCCCTCTGACCTTCTTATTGACGATGAAACACAGAAATTGCATCGGAATGATATACAAAAGGCACAATGCCGACTTAATTAGAAGAAAACTGACTCTTCTTACTGTCTATGTTTTGAACCATTCTTGTGCCACTAGTTATAGATTCCGATGCTTCACTTCCGGTTTACTGTATCCCTCTGACCTTCTTATTGACGATGAAACACAGAAATTGCACCGGAATTAAATGCAAAAGGCACAATGACGACTTAAGTACAAGAAAACTGACTCTTCTTACTGTCTATGTTTTGAACCATTCCTGTGACACTAGTTACAGATTCCGATGCTTCACTTCAGGTTTACTGTATGCCTCTGACCTTCTTATTGAGGATGAAACACAGAATTTGCATCGGAATTAAATAAAAAAGGCACAATGCCGACTTAAGTAAAAGAAAACTGACTATTCTTACTGTCTATGCGTTGAATCATTCCTGTGACACTAGTTATAGATTCCGATGCTTCACTTCAGGTTTACTGTATCCCTCTGACCTTCTTATTGACGATGAAACACAAAAATTGCATCGGACTTAAATAGATAATGCACAAAGCCGACTTAAGTACAGGTAAACTGACTCTTCTTACTGTCTATGTTTTTAACCATTCCTGTGACACTGTGACACTAGTTATAGATTCCGATGCTTCACCTCAGGTTTACAGTATCCCTCTGAGTTTCTTATTGACGATGAAACACAGAAATTGCATCGGAATTAAATAGAAAAGGCACAATGCTGACTTAAGTACAAGAAAACTGACTCTTCTTACAGCCTATGTTTTGAACCATTCCTGTGACACTAAATGCAGATTCCGATGCTTCACTTCAGGTTTACTGTAT
The DNA here is from genome assembly GCF_023864345.2 of Schistocerca serialis cubense. Classification (NCBI taxonomy): domain Eukaryota; kingdom Metazoa; phylum Arthropoda; class Insecta; order Orthoptera; family Acrididae; genus Schistocerca; species Schistocerca serialis. The sequence goes on from NC_064646.1 coordinate 526,312,887, forward strand.
CCCTCTGACCTTCTTATTGACGATGAAACACAGAAATTGCATCGGAATTAAATACAAAACGCACAATGCCGACTTAAGTACAAGAAAACTAACTCTTCTTACAGTCTATGTTTTGAACCATTTGTGTGACACTAGATATAGATTCCGATGCTTCACTTCAGGTTTACTGTATCCCTCTGACCTTCTTATTGTTGATGAGACATAGAAATTGCATCGGAATAAAATACAAATGGCACAATGCCGACTTATGTACAAGAAAACTGACTCTTCTTACTGTCTATGTTTTGAACCATTCCTGTGACACTAGTTATAGATTCCGATGCTTCACTTCAGGTTTACTGTATCCCTCTGACCTTCTTAGTGACGATGAAACACAGAAATTGCATCGGAATTAAATACAAAAAGCACAATGCCGACTTAAGTACAAGAAAACTGACTCTTCTTACAGTCTATGTTTTGAACCATTCCTGTGACACTAGATATAGATTCCGATGCTTCACTTCAGGTTTATTGTATCCCTCTGACCTTCTTATTGACGATGAAACACAGAAATTGCATCGGAATTAAATACAAAATTCACAATGCCGACTTAAGTACAAGATAACTGACTCTTCTTACAGTCTATGTTTTGAAACATTCCTGTGACACTGTTATAGATCTATAGATTCCGATGCTTCACTTCATTTTTACTGTATCCCTCTGACCTTCTTATTGATGATGAAACACAGAAATTGCATCGGAATTAAATACAAAAGGCACAATGCCGACTTAAGTACAACAAAACCGACTCTTCTTACTGTCTATGCGTTGAACCATGCCTGTGACACTAGTTATAGACTCCGATGCTTCACTTCAGGTTTACTGCATCCCTCTGACCTTCTTATTGACGATGAAACACAAAAATTGCATCGGAATTAAATAGATAAGGCACAAAGCCGACTTAAGTACAGGAAAACTGACTCTTCTTACTGTCTATGTTTTTAACCATTCCTGTGACACTAGTTATAGATTCCGATGCTTCACCTCAGGATTACTGTATCCCTCTGACTTTCTTATTGACGATGAGACACAGAAATTGCATCAGAATTAAATAGAAAAGGCACAATGCCGAGTTAAGTGCAAGAAAACTGACTCTTCTTACTGTCTAAGTTTTCAACCATTCCTGTGACACTAGTTATAGATTCCGATGCTTCACTTCAGCTTTACAGTATCCCTCTGACCTTCTTATTGACGATGAAACACAGAAATTGAATCGGAATTAAATACAAAAGGCACAATGCTGACTTAAGTACAAGAAAACTGACTCTTCTTACAGTCTATGATTTGAACCATTCCTGTGATACTAGTTATAGATTCCGATGCTTCACTTCAGGTATACTGTATCCCTCTGACCGCCTTATTGACGATGAAACACGGAAATTGCATCGGAATTAAATACGAAAGGCACAGTGCCGACTTATGTACAAAACAATTGACTCTTCTTACTGTCTATGATTTGAACCATTCATGTGACACTACTTACAGATTCCGATGCTACACTTCAGGTTTACTGTATCCCTCTGACCTTCTTATTGACGATTAAACACAGAAATTGCATCGGAATTAAATACAAAAGGCACAATGCCGACTTAAGTCCAAGAAAACTGACTCTTCTTACTGTCTATGTTTCGAACCATTCATGTGACAGTAGTTATAGACTCCGATGCTTCACTTCAGGTTCACTGTATCCCTCTGACCTTCTTATTGACGATGAAACACAGAAATTGCATCGGAATTAAATGGAAAAGGCACAATGCCGACTTAAGTACAAGAAAATTTACTCTTCTTACTGTCTAAGTTTTGAACCATTCCTGTGACAATAGATATAGATTCCGATGCTTCACTTCAGGTTTACTGTATCCCTCTGACCTTCTTATTGACGATGAAACACAGAAAGTGCATCTTAATTAAATATAAAAGGCACAATGTCGACTTAAGTACAAGAAAACTGACTCTTCTTACTGTCTATGTTTTGAACCATTCCTGTGACACTAGATATAGATTCCGATGCTTCACTTCAGGTTTACTGTATCCCTCTGACCTTCTTATTGACGATGAAACACAGAAATTGCATCGGAATTAAATACAAAACGCACAATGCCGACTTAAGTACAAGAAAACTGACTCTTCTTACAGTCTATGTTTTGAACCATTCCTGTGACACTAGATATAGATTCCGATGCTTCACTTCAGGTTTATTGTATCCCTCTGACCGTCTTATTGACGATGAAACACAGAAATTGCATCGGAATTAAATACAAAAGTCACAATGCCGACTTAAGTACAAGATAACTGACTCTTCTTACAGTCTATGTTTTGAAACATTCCTGTGACACAAGTTTTAGATTTATAGATTCCGATACTTCACTTCATTTTTACTGTATCCCTCTGAGCTTGTTATTGACGATGAAACACAGAAATTGCATCGGAATTAAATACAAAAGGCGCAATGCTGACTTAAGTACTAGATAACCGACTCTTCTTACTGTCTATGCGTTTAACCATTCCTGTGACACTAGTTATAGATTCCGATGCTTCACTTCAGGTTAACTGTATCCCTCTGACCCTCTTATTGTCGATGAAACACAGAAATATCATCGGAATTAAATACAAAAGTCACAATGCCGACTTAAGAACACAAAAAACTGACTCTTCTTACTGTCTATGTTTTGAACCATTCCTGTGACACTAGTTATAGATTCCGATGCTTCACATCAGCTTTGCTGTATCCCTCTGACCATCTTATTGTCGATGAAACACAGAAATATCATCGGAATTAAATACAAAAGGCACAATGCCGACTTAAGCACAAGAAAACTGACTCTTCTTACTGTCTATGATTTGAACCATTCCTGTGACACTAGTTATAGATTCCGATGCTTCACTTCAGGTTTACTGTATCCCTCTGACCTTATTGACGATGAAACACAGAAATTGCATCGGAATTAACTAGAAAAGGCACAATGCCGACTAAAGTACAAGAAAACTGACTCTTCTTACTGTCTATATTTTTAACCATTTCTGTGACACTAGTTATAGATTCCGATCCTTCACTTCAGGTTTACTGTATCCCTCTGACCTTCTTATTGACGATGAAACACAGATATTGCACCGGAATTAAATACAAAAGGCACAATGCCGACTTAAGTACAAGAAAACTGACTCTTCTTACTGTCTATGTTGTGAACCATTCAATTGACACTAGTAATAGAGTCCGATGCTTCACTTCGGGTTTACTGTATCCCTCTGACCTTCTTATTGACGATGAAACACAGAAATTGCATCGGAATTAAATACAAAAGGCACGATGCAGACTTAAGTACAAGAAAACTGACTCTTCTTACAGTCTATGTTTTGAACCATTCCTGTGACACTAGATATAGATTCCGATGCTTCACTTCAGGTTTACTGTATCCCTCTGACCTTCTTATTGACGATGAAACACAGAAATTGCATCGGAATTAAATACAAAAGTCACAATGCCGACTAAAGTACAAGATAACTGACTCTTCTAACACTCTATGTCCTGAAATATTCCTGTGACACTAGTTATAGATTTATAGATTCCGATGCTTCACTTCATTTTTACTGTATCCCTCTGACCTTCTTATTGACGATGAAACACAGAAATTGCATCGGAATTAAATACAAAAAGCACAATGCCGACTTAAGTACAAGAAAACTGACTCTTCTTACTGCCTATGTATTGAACCATTACTGTGACACTAGTTATAGATTCCGAAGCTTCACTTCAGGTTTACTGTATCCCTCTGACCTTCGTATTGACGATGAAACACAGAAATTGCATCGGAATTAAATTCTAAAGGCACAATGCCGACTTAAGTACAAGAAAACTGACTCTTCTTACTGTCTATGTTTTGAACCATTCCTGTGACACTAGTTATAGATTCCGATGCTTTACTTCAGGTTTAATGTATCCCTCCGACCTTCTTATTGACGATGAAACACAGAAATTGCATCGGAATTAAATACAAAAGGCACAATGCCGACTTAAGTACAAGGAAACTGACTCCTCTTACTGTCTGTGTTTTGAACTATTCCTGTGACACTAGTTATAGATTCCGATGCTTCACTTCAGGTTTACTGTATCCCTCTGACCTTCGTATTGACGATGAAACACAGAAATTGTATCGGAATTAAATACAAAAGGCACAATGCCGACTTAAGTACAAGAAAACTGACTCGTCTAACTGTCTATGTTTTGAACCATTCATGTGACACTAGTTATAGATTCCGATGCTTCACTTCAGGTTTACTGTATCCCTCGGACCTTCGTATTGATGATGAAACACAGAAATTGCATCGGAATTAAATACAAAAGGCACAATGGCGACCTATGTACAAGAAAACTGACTCTTCTTACTGTCTATGTTTGAACCATTCATGTGACACTAGTTATAGATTCCGATGCTTCACTTCAGGTTTACTATATCCCTCTGAACTTCTTATTGACGACGAAACACAGAAATTGCATCGGAATTAATACAAAAAGCACAATGCCAACTTAAGTACAACAAAACTGTCTATTCTTACTGTCTATGTTTGAACCATTCCTGTGACTCTAGTTATAGATTCCGATGCTTCACTTCAGGATTACTGTATCCCTCTGACCTTCTTATTGACGATGAAACACAGAAATTGCATCGGAATTAAATACAAAAGGTACAATGCCGACTTAAGTACAAGAAAACTGACTCTTCTTACTGTCTATGTTTTGAACCATTCATGTGACATTAGTCATAGGTTCCGATGCTTCACTTCAGGTTTACTGTATCCCTCTGACGTTCCTATTGACGATGAAACACAGAAATTGCATCGGAATTAAATACAAAGGTCACAATGCCGACTTAAGTACAAGATAACTGACTCTTCTTACTGTCTATGTTTAGAACCATTCATGTGATACTAGTCATAGATTCCGATGCTTCACCTCTGGTTTACTGTATCCCTCTGCCTTCTTATTGACGATGAAACACAGAAGTTGCATCGGAATTAAATACAAAAGGCACAATGCCGACTTAAGTACAAGAAAACTGACTATTCTTACAGTCTATGTTTGAACCATTCCTGTGATACTAGATATAGATTCCGATGCTTCACTACAGGTTTAATGTATCCCTCTGACCTTCTTATTGACGATGAAACACAGAAATTGCATCGGAATTAAATACAAAAGGCACAATGGCGACTTATGTACAAGAAAACTGACTCTTCTTACTGTCTATGTTTGAACCATTCATGTGACACTAGTTATGGATTCCGATGCTTCACTTCAGGTTTACTATATCCCTCTGAACTTCTTATTGACGACGAAACACAGAAATTGCATCGGAATTAATACAAAAAGCACAATGCCAACTTAAGTACAACAAAACTGTCTATTCTTACTGTCTATGTTTGAACCATTCCTGTGACTCTAGTTATAGATTCCGATGCTTCACTTCAGGTTTACTGTATCCCTCTGACCTTATTGACGATGAAACACAGAAATTGCATCGGAATTAAATAGAAAAGGCACAATGCCGACTTAAGTACAAGAAAAGTGACTCTTCTTACTGTCTATATTTTTAACCATTTCTGTGACACTAGTTATAGATTCCGATGCTTCACTTCAGGTTTACTGTATCCCTCTGACCTTCTTATTGACGATGAAACACAGATATTGCACCGGAATTAAATACAAAAGGCACAATGCCGACTTAAGTACAAGAAAACTGACTCTTCTTACTGTCTATGTTGTGAACCATTCAATTGAGACTAGTTATAGAGTCCGATGCTTCACTTCGGGTTTACTGTATCCCTCTGACCTTCTTATTGACGATGAAACACAGAAATTGCATCAAAATTAAATACAAAAGGTACAATGCCGACTTAAGTACAAGAAAACTGACTCTTCTTACTGTCTATGTTTTGAACCATTCATGTGACATTAGTCATAGGTTCCGATGCTTCACTTCAGGTTTACTATATCCCTCTGAACTTCTTATTGACGACGAAACACAGAAATTGCATCGGAATTAATACAAAAAGCACAATGCCAACTTAAGTACAACAAAACTGTCTATTCTTACTGTCTATGTTTGAACCATTCCTGTGACTCTAGTTATAGATTCCGATGCTTCACTTCAGGTTTACTATATACCTCTGAACTTCTTATTGACGACGAAACACAGAAATTGCATCGGAATTAATACAAAAAGCACAATGCCAACTTAAGTACAACAAAACTGTCTATTCTTACTGTCTATGTTTGAACCATTCCTGTGACTCTAGTTATAGATTCCGATGCTTCACTTCAGGATTACTGTATCCCTCTGACCTTCTTATTGACGATGAAACACAGAAATTGCATCGGAATTAAATACAAAAGGTACAATGCCGACTTAAGTACAAGAAAACTGACTCTTCTTACTGTCTATGTTTTGAACCATTCATGTGACATTAGTCATAGGTTCCGATGCTTCACTTCAGGTTTACTGTATCCCTCTGACGTTCCTATTGACGATGAAACACAGAAATTGCATCGGAATTAAATACAAAAGTCACAATGCCGACTTAAGTACAAGATAACTGACTCTTCTTACTGTCTATGTTTAGAACCATTCATGTGATACTAGTCATAGATTCCGTTGCTTCACCTCTGGTTTGCTGTATCCCTCTGCCTTCTTATTGACGATGAAACACAGAAGTTGCATCGGAATTAAATACAAAAGGCACAATGCCGACTTAAGTACAAGAAAACTGACTATTCTTACAGTCTATGTTTGAAGCATTCCTGTGATACTAGATATAGATTCCGATGCTTCACTACAGGTTTACTGTATCCCCCTGACCTTCTTATTGACGATGAAACACAGAAATTGCATCGGAATTAAATAAAAAAGGCACAATGCCGACTTAAGTACAAGAAAACTGACTCTTCTTACTGTCTATGTTTCAACCATTCATGTGACACAAGTTATAGATTCCAATGCTTCACTTCCAGTTTGCTGTATCCCTCTGACCTTCTTATTGACGATGAAACACAGTAATTGAATCGGAATTAAATACAAAAGGCACAATGGCGACTTATGTACAAGAAAACTGACTCTTGTTACAGTCTATGTTTTGAACCATTCCTGTGACACTAGATATAGATTCCGATGCTTCACTTCAGGTTTACTGTATCCCTCTGACCATCTTATTGACGATGAAACACTGAAATTGCATCGGAATTAAATACAAAAGTCACAATGCCGACTTAAGTACTAGATAACTGACTCTTCTTACAGTCTATGTTTTGAAACATTCCTGTGACACTAGTTATAGATTTATAGATTCCGATGCTTCACTTCATTTTTACTGTATCCCTCTGACCTTCTTATTGACGATGAAACACAGAAATTGCATCGGAATTAAATACAAAAGGCACAAGGCCGACTTAAGTACAAGATAACTGACTCTTCTTACTGTCTATGAGTTGAACCATTCCTGTGACATTAGTTATAGATTCCGATGCTTCACTTCAGGTTTACTGTACCCCTCTGACCATCTTATTGTCGATGAAACACAGAAATATCATCGGAATTAAATACAAAAGTCACAATGCCGACTTAAGTACAAGAAAACTGACTCTTCTTACTGTCTAAGTTTTAACCATTCTTGTGACACTAGTTATAGATTCCGATGCTTCACTTCAGGTTTACTGTATCCCTCTGACCTTCTTATTGACGATGAAACACAGAAATTGCATCGGAATTATGTAGAAAAGGCACAATGCCGACTTAAGTACAAGAAAACTGACTCTTCTTACTGTCTATGTTTTGTACCATTACTGTGTCACTAGTTATAGATTCCGATGCTTCACTTCAGGTTTACTGTATCCCTCTGACCTTCTTATTGACGATGAAACACAGAAATTGCATCGGAATTAAATACAAAAGGCACAATGCTTACTTAGGTACAAAACAACTGACTCTTCTTGCTGTCTATGATTTGAACCATTCATGTAACACTAGTTATAGATTCCGATGCTTCACTTCAGGTTTACTGTATCCCTCTCACCTTCTTATTGACGACGAAACACAGAAATTGCATCGGAATTAAATACAAAAGGCACAATGCCACCTTAAGTACAAGAAAACTGACTCTTCTTACTGTCTATGTTTGAACCAATCCTGTGACTCTAGTTATAGATTCCGATGCTTCACTTCAGGTTTACTGTATCCCTCTGACCTTCTTATTGACGATGAAACACAGAAATTGCATCGGAATTAAATAGAAAAGGCACAATGCCGACTTAAGTACAAGAAAAATGACTCTTCTTACTGTCTATGTTTTGAACCATTCATGTGACATTAGTTATAGATTTATAGATTCCGATGCTTCACTTCATCTTTACTGTATCCCTCTGACCTTCATATTGACGATGATACACAGAAATTGCATCGGAATTAAATACAAAAGGCACAATGCCGACTTAAGTACAAGAAAACTGACTCTTCTTACTGTCTATGTTTTGAACCATTCCTGTGACACTAGATATAGATTCCGATGCTTCACTTCAGGTTAACTGTATCCCTCTGACCGTCTTATTGACGATGAAACACAGAAATTGCATCGGAATTAAATACAAAAGGCACAATGCCGAGTTAGGTACTAAAAACTGACTCTTCTTACTGTCTATGATTTGAACCATTCCTGTGACACTAGTTATAGATTCCGATGCTTCACATCAGGTTTACTGTATCCCTCTGACCTTCTTATTGACGATGAAACACAGAAATTGCATCGAAATTAAATACAAAAGGCACAATGCCGACTTAAACACAAGAAAACTGACTCTTCTTACTGTCTAAAATTCGAACCATTCCTGTGACACTAGTTATAGATTCCGATGCTTCACTTCAGGTTTACTGTATCCCTCTGACCTTCTTATTGTTGATGAAACACAGAGATTGCATCGGAATTAATTACAAAGGTAAAATGCCGACTTAAGTACAAGAAAACTGACTCTTCTTACTGTCTATGTTTGGAACTTTTCCTGTGACACTAATTATACATTCCGATGTTTGACTTCAGGTTTACTGTATCCCTCTGACCTTCGTATTGACGATGAAACACAGAAATTGCATCGGAATTAAATACAAAAGGCACAATGCCGACTTAAGTAAAAGAAAACTGTCTCTTCTTACTGTCTATGCTTTGAACCATTCATGTGACACAAGTTATAGATTCCGATGCTTCACTTCTGGTTTACTGTATCCCTCTGACCTTCTTATTGAAGATGAAACACAGAAATTGAATAGGAATTAAATACAAAAGGCACAATGGCGACTAATGTACAAGGAAACTGACTCTTCTTACTGTCTATGTTTGAACCATTCATGTGACACTAGTTATAGATTCCGATGCTTCACTTCAGGTTTACTGTATCCCTCTTACCTTCTTATTGACGACGAAACACAGAAATTGCATCGGAATTAAATACAAAAGGCACAATGCCAACTTAAGTACAAGAAAACTGACTCTTCTTACTGTCTATGTTTGACCCAATCCTGTGACTCTAGTTATAGATTCCGATGCTTCACTTCAGGTTTACTGTATCCCTCTGACCTTCTTATTGCCGATGAAACACCGAAATTGCATCGGAATTAAATAGAAAAGGCACAATGCCGACTTAAGTACAAGAAAAATGACTCTTCTTACTGTCTATCTTTTGAACCATTCATGTGACATTAGTCATAGGTTCCGATGCTTCACTTCAGGTTTACTGTATCCCTCTGACCTTCGTATTGACGATGAAACACAGAAATTGTATCGGAATTAAATACAAAAGGCACAATGCCGACTTAAGTACAAGAAAACTGACTCGTCTTACTGTCTATGTTTTGAACCATTCATGTGACACTAGTTATAGATTCCGATGCTTCACTTCAGGTTTACTGTATCCCTCTGACCTTCGTATTGATGATGAAACACAGAAATTGCATCGGAATTAAATACAAAAGGCACAATGGCGACTTATGTACAAGAAAACTGACTCTTCTTACTGTCTATGTTTGAACCATTCATGTGACACTAGTTATAGATTCCGATGCTTCACTTCAGGTTTACTATATCCCTCTGAACTTCTTATTGACGACGAAACACAGAAATTGCATCGGAATTAATACAAAAAGCACAATGCCAACTTAAGTACAACAAAACTGTCTATTCTTACTGTCTATGTTTGAACCATTCCTGTGACTCTAGTTATTGATTCCGATGCTTCACTTCAGGATTACTGTATCCCTCTGACCTTCTTATTGACGATGAAACACAGAAATTGCATCGGAATTAAATACGAAAGGTACAATGCCGACTTAAGTACAAGAAAACTGACTCTTCTTACTGTCTATGTTTTGAACCATTCATGTGACATTAGTCATAGGTTCCGATGCTTCACTTCAGGTTTACTGTATCCCTCTGACGTTCCTATTGACGATGAAACACAGAAATTGCATCGGAATTAAATACAAAAGTCACAATGCCGACTTAAGTACAAGATAACTGACTCTTCTTACTGTCTATGTTTAGAACCATTCATGTGATACTAGTCATAGATTCCGATGCTTCACCTCTGGTTTACTGTATCCCTCTGCCTTCTTATTGACGATGAAACACAGAAGTTGCATCAGAATTAAATACAAAAGGCACAATGCCGACTTAAGTACAAGAAAACTGACTATTCTTACAGTCTATGTTTGAACCATTCCTGTGATACTAGATATAGATTCCGATGCTTCACTACAGGTTTACTGTATCCCTCTGACCTTCTTATTGACGATGAAACACAGAAATTGCATCGGAATTAAATACAAAAGGCACAATGCCGACTTAAGTACAAGAAAACTGACTCTTCTTACTGTCTATGTTTCAACCATTCATGTGACACAAGTTATAGATTCCAATGCTTCACTTCCAGTTTGCTGTATCCCTCTGACCTTCTTATTGTCGATGAAACACAGTAATTGAATCGGAATTAAATACAAAAGGCACAATGGCGACTTATGTACAAGAAAACTGACTCTTGTTACAGTCTATGTTTTGAACCATTCCTGTGACACTAGATATACATTCCGATGCGTCACTTCAGGTTTACTGTACCCCTCTGACCATCTTATTGTCGATGAAACACAGAAATATCATCGGAATTAAATACAAAAGTCACAATGCCGACTTAAGTACAAGAAAACTGACTCTTCTTACTGTCTAAGTTTTAACCATTCCTGTGACACTAGTTATAGATTCCGATGCTTCACTTCAGGTTTACTGTATCCCTCTGACCTTCTTATTGACGATGAAACACAGAAATTGCATCGGAATTAAATAGAAAAGGCACAATGCCGACTTAAGTACAAGAAAACTGACTCTTCTTACTGTCTATGTTTTGTACCATTACTGTGTCACTAGTTATAGATTCCGATGCTTCACTTCAGGTTTACTGTATCCCTCTGACCTTCTTATTGACGATGAAACACAGAAATTGCATCGGAATTAAATACAAAAGGCACAGTGCTTACTTAGGTACAAAACAACTGACTCTTCTTGCTGTCTATGATTTGAACCATTCATGTAACACTAGTTATTGATTCCGATGCTTCACTTCAGGTTTACTGTATCCCTCTTACCTTCTTATTGACGACGAAACACAGAAATTGCATCGGAATTAAATACAAAAGGCACAATGCCAACTTAAGTACAAGAAAACTGACTCTTCTTACTGTCTATGTTTGAACCAATCCTGTGACTCTAGTTATAGATTCCGATGCTTCACTTCAGGTTTACTGTATCCCTCTGACCTTCTTATTGACGATGAAACACAGAAATTGCATCGGAATTAAATAGAAAAGGCACAATGCCGACTTAAGTACAAGAAAAATGACTCTTCTCACTGTCTATGTTTTGAACCATTCATGTGACATTAGTTATAGATTTATAGATTCCGATGCTTCACTTCATCTTTACTGTATCCCTCTGACCTTCATATTGACGATGATACACAGAAATTGCATCGGAATTAAATACAAAAGGCACAATGCCGACTTAAGTACAAGAAAACTGACTCTTCTTGCTGTCTATGTTTTGAACCATTCCTGTGACACTAGTTATAGATTCCGATGCTTCACTTCAGGTTAACTGTATCCCTCTGACCGTCTTATTGACGATGAAACACAGAAATTGCATCGGAATTAAATACAAAAGGCACAATGCCGACTTAGGTACTAAAAACTGACTCTTCTTACTGTCTATGATTTGAACCATTCCTGTGACACTAGTTATAGATTCCGATGCTTCACATCAGGTTTACTGTATCCCTCTGACCTTCTTATTGACGATGAAACACAGAAATTGCATCGAAATTAAATACAAAAGGCACAATGCCGACTTAAACACAAGAAAACTGACTCTTCTTACTGTCTAAAATTCGAACCATTCCTGTGACACTAGTTATAGATTCCGATGCTTCACTTCAGGTTTACTGTATCCCTCTGACCTTCTTATTGTTGATGAAACACAGAGATTGCATCGGAATTAATTACAAAGGTAAAATGCCGACTTAAGTACAAGAAAACTGACTCTTCTTACTGTCTATGTTTGGAACTTTTCCTGTGACACTAATTATACATTCCGATGTTTGACTTCAGGTTTACTGTATCCCTCTGACCTTCGTATTGACGATGAAACACAGAAATTGCATCGGAATTAAATACAAAAGGCACAATGCCGACTTAAGTAAAAGAAAACTGTCTCTTCTTACTGTCTATGCTTTGAATCATTCATGTGACACAAGTTATAGATTCCGATGCTTCACTTCTGGTTTACTGTATCCCTCTGACCTTCTTATTGAAGATGAAACACAGAAATTGAATAGGAATTAAATACAAAAGGCACAATGGCGACTAATGTACAAGGAAACTGACTCTTCTTACTGTCTATGTTTGAACCATTCATGTGACACTAGTTATAGATTCCGATGCTTCACTTCAGGTTTACTGTATCCCTCTTACCTTCTTATTGACGACGAAACACAGAAATTGCATCGGAATTAAATACAAAAGGCACAATGCCAACTTAAGTACAAGAAAACTGACTCTTCTTACTGTCTATGTTTGACCCAATCCTGTGACTCTAGTTATAGATTCCGATGCTTCACTTCAGGTTTACTGTATCCCTCTGACCTTCTTATTGACGATGAAACACCGAAATTGCATCGGAATTAAATAGAAAAGGCACAATGCCGACTTAAGTACAAGAAAAATGACTCTTCTTACTGTCTATCTTTTGAACCATTCATGTGACATTAGTCATAGGTTCCGATGCTTCACTTCAGGTTTACTGTATCCCTCTGACCTTCGTATTGACGATGAAACACAGAAATTGTATCGGAATTAAATACAAAAGGCACAATGCCGACTTAAGTACAAGAAAACTGACTCGTCTTACTGTCTATGTTTTGAACCATTCATGTGACACTAGTTATAGATTCCGATGCTTCACTTCAGGTTTACTGTATCCCTCTGACCTTCGTATTGATGATGAAACACAGAAATTGCATCGGAATTAAATACAAAAGGCACAATGGCGACTTATGTACAAGAAAACTGACTCTTCTTACTGTCTATGTTTGAACCATTCATGTGACACTAGTTATAGATTCCGATGCTTCACTTCAGGTTTACTATATCCCTCTGAACTTCTTATTGACGACGAAACACAGAAATTGCATCGGAATTAATACAAAAAGCACAATGCCAACTTAAGTACAACAAAACTGTCTATTCTTACTGTCTATGTTTGAACCATTCCTGTGACTCTAGTTATTGATTCCGATGCTTCACTTCAGGATTACTGTATCCCTCTGACCTTCTTATTGACGATGAAACACAGAAATTGCATCGGAATTAAATACAAAAGGTACAATGCCGACTTAAGTACAAGATAACTGACTCTTCTTACTGTCTATGTTTTGAACCATTCATGTGACATTAGTCATAGGTTCCGATGCTTCACTTCAGGTTTACTGTATCCCTCTGACGTTCCTATTGACGATGAAACACAGAAATTGCATCGGAATTAAATACAAAAGTCACAATGCCGACTTAAGTACAAGATAACTGACTCTTCTTACAGTCTATGTTTAGAACCATTCATGTGATACTAGTCATAGATTCCGATGCTTCACCTCTGGTTTACTGTATCCCTCTGCCTTCTTATTGACGATGAAACACAGAAGTTGCATCGGAATTAAATACAAAAGGCACAATGCCGACTTAAGTACAAGAAAACTGACTATTCTTACAGTCTATGTTTGAACCATTCCTGTGATACTAGATATAGATTCCGATGCTTCACTACAGGTTTACTGTATCCCTCTGACCTTCTTATTGACGATGAAACACAGAAATTGCATCGGAATTAAATACAAAAGGCACAATGCCGACTTAAGTACAAGAAAACTGACTCTTCTTACTGTCTATGTTTCAACCATTCATGTGACACAAGTTATAGATTCCAATGCTTCACTTCCAGTTTGCTGTATCCCTCTGACCTTCTTATTGTCGATGAAACACAGTAATTGAATCGGAATTAAATACAAAAGGCACAATGGCGACTTATGTACAAGAAAACTGACTCTTGTTACAGTCTATGTTTTGAACCATTCCTGTGACACTAGATATAGATTCCGATGCGTCACTTCAGGTTTACTGTACCCCTCTGACCATCTTATTGTCGATGAAACACAGAAATATCATCGGAATTAAATACAAAAGTCACAATGCCGACTTAAGTACAAGAAAACTGACTCTTCTTACTGTCTAAGTTTTAACCATTCCTGTGACACTAGTTATAGATTCCGATGCTTCACTTCAGGTTTACTGTATCCCTCTGACCTTCTTATTGACGATGAAACACAGAAATTGCATCGGAATTAAATAGAAAAGGCACAATGCCGACTTAAGTACAAGAAAACTGACTCTTCTTACTGTCTATGTTTTGTACCATTACTGTGTCACTAGTTATAGATTCCGATGCTTCACTTCAGGTTTACTGTATCCCTCTGACCTTCTTATTGACGATGAAACACAGAAATTGCATCGGAATTAAATACAAAAGGCACAGTGCTTACTTAGGTACAAAACAACTGACTCTTCTTGCTGTCTATGATTTGAACCATTCATGTAACACTAGTTATTGATTCCGATGCTTCACTTCAGGTTTACTGTATCCCTCTTACCTTCTTATTGACGACGAAACACCGAAATTGCATCGGAATTAAATACAAAAGGCACAATGCCAACTTAAGTACAAGAAAACTGACTCTTCTTACTGTCTATGTTTGAACCAATCCTGTGACTCTAGTTATAGATTCCGATGCTTCACTTCAGGTTTACTGTATCCCTCTGACCTTCTTATTGACGATGAAACACAGAAATTGCATCGGAATTAAATAGAAAAGGCACAATGCCGACTTAAGTACAAGAAAAATGACTCTTCTCACTGTCTATGTTTTGAACCATTCATGTGACATTAGTTATAGATTTATAGATTCCGATGCTTCACTTCATCTTTACTGTATCCCTCTGACCTTCATATTGACGATGATACACAGAAATTGCATCGGAATTAAATACAAAAGGCACAATGCCGACTTAAGTACAAGAAAACTGACTCTTCTTACTGTCTATGTTTTGAACCATTCCTGTGACACTAGTTATAGATTCCGATGCTTCACTTCAGGTTAACTGTATCCCTCTGACCGTCTTATTGACGATGAAACACAGAAATTGCATCGGAATTAAATACAAAAGGCACAATGCCGACTTAGGAACTAAAAACTGACTCTTCTTACTGTCTAAAATTTGAACCATTCCTGTGACACTAGTTATAGATTCCGATGCTTCACTTCAGGTTTACTGTATCCCTCTGACCTTCTTATTGTTAATGAAACACAGAGATTGCATCGGAATTAATTACAAAGGCAAAATGCCGACTTAAGTACAAGAAAACTGACTCTTCTTACTGTCTATGTTTGGAACTTTTCCTGTGACACTAATTATACATTCCGATGTTTGACTTCAGGTTTACTGTATCCCTCTGACCTTCGTATTGACGATGAAACACAGAAATTGCATCGGAATTAAATACAAAAGGCACAATGCCGACTTAAGTAAAAGAAAACTGTCTCTTCTTACTGTCTATGCTTTGAACCATTCATGTGACACAAGTTATAGATTCCGATGCTTCACTTCTGGTTTACTGTATCCCTCTGACCTTCTTATTGACGATGAAACACAGAAATTGAATAGGAATTAAATACAAAAGGCACAATGGCGACTAATGTACAAGGAAACTGACTCTTCTTACTGTCTATGTTTGAACCATTCATGTGACACTAGTTATAGATTCCGATGCTTCACTTCAGGTTTACTGTATCCCTCTTACCTTCTTATTGACGACGAAACACAGAAATTGCATCGGAATTAAATACAAAAGGCACAATGCCAACTTAAGTACAAGAAAACTGACTCTTCTTACTGTCTATGTTTGACCCAATCCTGTGACTCTAGTTATAGATTCCGATGCTTCACTTCAGGTTTACTGTATCCCTCTGACCTTCTTATTGACGATGAAACACCGAAATTGCATCGGAATTAAATAGAAAAGGCACAATGCCGACTTAAGTACAAGAAAAATGACTCTTCTTACTGTCTATGTTTTGAACCATTCATGTGACATTAGTCATAGGTTCCGATGCTTCACTTCAGGTTTACTGTATCCCTCTGACCTTCGTATTGACGATGAAACACAGAAATTGTATCGGAATTAAATATTAAAGGCACAATGCCGACTTAAGTACAAGAAAACTGACTCGTCTTACTGTCTATGTTTTGAACCATTCATGTGACACTAGTTATAGATTCCGATGCTTCACTTCAGGTTTACTGTATCCCTCTGACCTTCGTATTGATGATGAAACACAGAAATTGCATCGGAATTAAATACAAAAGGCACAATGGCGACTTATGTACAAGAAAACTGACTCTTCTTACTGTCTATGTTTGAACCATTCATGTGACACTAGTTATAGATTCCGATGCTTCACTTCAGTTTTACTATATCCCTCTGAACTTCTTATTGACGACGAAACACAGAAATTGCATCGGAATTAATACAAAAAGCACAATGCCAACTTAAGTACAACAAAACTGTCTATTCTTACTGTCTATGTTTGAACCATTCCTGTGACTCTAGTTATAGATTCCGATGCTTCACTTCAGGATTACTGTATCCCTCTGACCTTCTTATTGACGATGAAACACAGAAATTGCATCGGAATTAAATACAAATGGTACAATGCCGACTTAAGTACAAGAAAACTGACTCTTCTTACTGTCTATGTTTTGAACCATTCATGTGACATTAGTCATAGGTTCCGATGCTTCACTTCAGGTTTACTGTATCCCTCTGACGTTCCTATTGACGATGGAACACAGAAATTGCATCGGAATTAAATACAAAAGTCACAATGCCGACTTAAGTACAAGATAACTGACTCTTCTTACTGTCTATGTTTAGAACCATTCATATGATACTAGTCATAGATTCCGATGCTTCACCTCTGGTTTACTGTATCCCTCTGCCTTCTTATTGACGATGAAACACAGAAGTTGCATCGGAATTAAATACAAAAGGCACAATGCCGACTTACGTACAAGAAAACTGACTATTCTTACAGTCTATGTTTGAACCATTCCTGTGATACTAGATATAGATTCCGATGCTTCACTACAGGTTTATTGTATCCCTCTGACCTTCTTATTGACGATGAAACACAGAAATTGCATCGGAATTAAATACAAAAGTCACAATGCCGACTTAAGTACTAGATAACTGACTCTTCTTACAGTCTATGTTTTGAAACATTCCTGTGACACTAGTTATAGATTTATAGATTCCGATGCTTCACTTCATTTTTACTGTATCCCTCTGACCTTCTTATTGACGATGAAACACAGAAATTGCATCGGAATTAAATACAAAAGGCACAAGGCCGACTTAAGTACAAGATAACTGACTCTTCTTACTGTCTATGAGTTGAACCATTCCTGTGACATTAGTTATAGAATCCGATGCTTCACTTCAGGTTTACTGTACCCCTCTGACAATCTTATTGTCGATGAAACACAGAAATATCATCGGAATTAAATACAAAAGTCACAATGCCGACTTAAGTACAAGAAAACTGACTCTTCTTACTGTCTAAGTTTTAACCATTCCTGTGACACTAGTTATAGATTCCGATGCTTCACTTCAGGTTTACTGTATCCCTCTGACCTTCTTATTGACGATGAAACACAGAAATTGCATCGGAATTAAATAGAAAAGGCACAATGCCGACTTAAGTACAAGAAAACTGACTCTTCTTACTGTCTATGTTTTGTACCATTACTGTGTCACTAGTTATAGATTCCGATGCTTCACTTCAGGTTTACGGTATCCCTCTGACCTTCTTATTGACGATGAAACACAGAAATTGCATCGGAATTAAATACAAAAGGCACAATGCCGACTTAGGTACAAAACAACTGACTCTTCTTGCTGTCTATGATTTGAACCATTCATGTAACACTAGTTATAGATTCCGATGCTTCACTTCAGGTTTACTGTATCCCTCTTACCTTCTTATTGACGACGAAACACAGAAATTGCATCGGAATTAAATACAAAAGGCACAATGCCAACTTAAGTACAAGAAAACTGACTCTTCTTACTGTCTATGTTTGAAACAATCCTGTGACTCGTTATAGATTCCGATGCTTCACTTCAGGTTTACTGTATCCCTCTGACCTTCTTATTGACGATGAAACACAGAAATTGCATCGGAAATAAATTGAAAAAGCACAATGCCGACTTAAGTACAAGAAAAATGACTCTTCTTACTGTCTATGTTTTGAACCATTCATGTGACATTAGTTATAGATTTATAGATTCCGATGCTTCACTTCATCTTTACTGTATCCCTCTGACCTTCATATTGACGATGATACACAGAAATTGCATCGGAATTAAATACAAAAGGCACAATGCCGACTTAAGTACAAGAAAACTGACTCTTCTTACTGTCTATGTTTTGAACCATTCCTGTGACACTAGTTATAGATTCCGATGCTTCACTTCAGGTTAACTGTATCCCTCTGACCGTCTTATTGACGATGAAACACAGAAATTGCATCGGAATTAAATACAAAAGGCACAATGCCGACTTAGGTACTAAAAACTGACTCTTCTTACTGTCTATGATTTGAACCATTCCTGTGACACTAGTTATAGATTCCGATGCTTCACATCAGGTTTACTGTATCCCTCTGACCTTCTTATTGACGATGAAACACAGAAATTGCATCGAAATTAAATACAAAAGGCACAATGCCGACTTAAACACAAGAAAACTGACTCTTCTTACTGTCTAAAATTTGAACCATTCCTGTGACACTAGTTATAGATTCCGATGCTTCACTTCAGGTTTACTGTATCCCTCTGACCTTCTTATTGTTGATGAAACACAGAGATTGCATCGGAATTAATTACAAAGGCAAAATGCCGACTTAAGTACAAGAAAATTGACTCTTCTTACTGTCTATGTTTGGAACTTTTCCTGTGACACTAATTATACATTCCGATGTTTGACTTCAGGTTTACTGTATCCCTCTGACCTTCGTATTGACGATGAAACACAGAAATTGCATCGGAATTAAATACAAAAGGCACAATGCAGACTTAAGTAAAAAAAACTGTCTCTTCTTACTGTCTATGCTTTGAACCATTCATGTGACACAAGTTATAGATTCCGATGCTTCACTTCTGGTTTACTGTATCCCTCTGACCTTCTTATTGACGATGAAACACAGAAATTGAATCGGAATTAAATACAAAAGGCACAATGGCGACTAATGTACAAGGAAACTGACTCTTCTTACTGTCTATGTTTGAACCATTCATGTGACACTAGTTATAGATTCCGATGCTTCACTTCAGGTTTACTGTATCCCTCTTACCTTCTTATTGACGACGAAACACAGAAATTGCATCGGAATTAAATACAAAAGGCACAATGCCAACTTAAGTACAAGAAAACTGACTCTTCTTACTGTCTATGTTTGAACCAATCCTGTGACTCTAGTTATAGATTCCGATGCTTCACTTCAGGTTTACTGTATCCCTCTGACCTTCTTATTGACGATGAAACACAGAAATTGCATCGGAATTAAATAGAAAAGGCACAATGCCGACTTAAGTACAAGAAAAATGACTCTTCTTACTGTCTATGTTTTGAACCATTCATGTGACATTAGTCATAGGTTCCGATGCTTCACTTCAGGTTTACTGTATCCCTCTGACCTTCTTATTGACGATGAAACATAGAAATTGCATCGGAATTAAATACAAAAGGCACAATGCCGACTTAAGTACAAGAAAACTGACTCTTCTTACTGTCTATGCTTTGAACCATTCCTGTGACACTTTATATAGATTCCGATGCTTCACTTCAGGTTTACTGTATCCCTCTGACCTTCTGATTGACGATGAAACACAGAAATTGCATCGGAATTAAATACAGAAAGCACAATGCAGAGTTAAGTACAAGAAAACTGACTCTTCTTAATTTCTATGCCTTGAACCATTCCTGTGACACTAGTTATAGATTCCGATGTTTCACATCAGGTTTACTGTATCCCTCTGACCTTTTTATTGACGATGAAACACAGAAATTGCATCGGAATTAAATACAAAAGGCACAATGCTGACTTAAACACAAGAAAACTGACTCTTCTTACTGTCTAAGTTTTGAACCATTCCTGTGACACTAGTTATACATTCCGATGCATCACTTCAGGTTTACTGTATCCCTCTGACCTTCTTATTGACGATGAATCACAGAAATTGCATCGGAATTAAATACATAAGGCACAATGTCGACTTAAGTACAAGAAAACTGACTCTTCTTACAGACCATGTTTTGAACCATTCCTATGACACTAGATATAGATTCCGATGCTTCACTTCAGGTTTACTGTATCCCTCTGACCTTCTTATTGACGATGAAACACAGAAATTGCATCGGAATTAAATACAAAAGGCACAATGCCGACTTAAGGACAACAAATCTGACTCTTCTTACTGTCTACGTTTTGAACCATTCCTGTGACACTAGTTATAGATTCCGATGCTTCACTTCAGGTTTGCTGTATCCCTCTGACCTTCTTATTGACGATAAAACACAGAAATTGCATAGGAATTAAATACAAAAGGCACAATGCCGTTTTAAGTACAAGAAAACTGACTCTTCTTACAGTCTAAGATATTAACCATTCCTGTGACACTAGTTATAGATTCCGATGCTTCACTTCAGGTTTACTGTATCCCTCTGACCTTCTTATTGACGATGAAACACAGAAATTGCATCGGAATTAAACAGAAAGGGCACAATGCCGACTTAAGTACAAGAAAACTGACTCTTCTTACTGTCTATGTTTTGTACCATTACTGTGACACTAGTTATAGATTCCGATGCTTCACTTCAGGTTTACTGTATCAATCTGACCTTCTTAATGACGATGAAACACAGAAATTGCTTCGGAATTAAATACAAAAGGCACGATGCCGAGTTAAGTACAAGATAACTGACTCTTCTTACTGTCTAAGTTTTGAACCATTCCTGTGACACTAGTTATAGATTCCGATGCTTCACTTCAGGTTTACTGTATCCCTCTGACCTTCTTATTGACGATGAAACACAGAAATTGCATCGGAAATAAATACAAAAGGCACAATGCCGACTTAAGTACAAGAAAACGGACCCTTCTTTGTGTCTATGTTTTGAAATATTCCTGTGACACAAGTTATAGATTTATAGATTCCGATGCCTCACTTCATCTTTACTGTATCCCTCTGACCTTCCTATTGACGATGATACACAGAAATTGCATCGAAATTAAATACAAAAGGCACAATGCCGACTTAAGTACAAGAAAACTGACTCTTCTTACTGTCTATGTTTTCAACCATTCCTGTGACACTAGTTACAGATTCCGATGCTTCACTTCAGGTTTACTGTATCCCTCTGACCGTCTTATTGACGATGAAACAAAGAAATTGCATCGGAATTAAATACAAAAGGCACAATGCCGACTTAGGTGCAAAACAACTGACTCTTCTTACTGTCTATGATTTGAACCATTCATGTAACACTAGTTATAGTTTCCGGTGCTTCACTTCAGGTTTACTGTATCCCTCTGACCTTCTTATTGACGATGAAACACAGAAATTGCATCGGAAATAAATACAAAAGGCACAATGCCGACTTAAGTACAAGAAAACGGAACCTTCTTTGTGTCTATGTTTTGAAATATTCCTGTGACACAAGTTATAGATTTATAGATTCCGATGCCTCACTTCATCTTTACTGTATCGTTCTGACCTTCTTATTGACGATGATACACAGAAATTGCATCGAAATTAAATACAAAAGGCACAATGCCGACTTAAGTACAAGAAAACTGACTCTTCTTACTGTCTATGTTTTCAACCACTCCTGTGACACTAGTTATAGATTCCGATGCTTCACTTCAGGTTTACTGTATCCCTCTGACCGTCTTATTGACGATGAAACACAGAAATTGCATCGGAATTAAATACAAAACTCACAATGCCGACTTAGGTACTAAAAACTGACTCTTCTTACTGTCTATGATTTGAACCATTCCTGTGACACTAGTTATAGATTCCGATGCTTCACATCAGGTTTACTGTATCCCTCTGACCTTCTTATTGACGATGAAACACAGAAATTGCATCGAAATTAAATACAAAAGGCACAATGCGGACTTAAACACAAGAAAACTGACTCTTCTTACTGTCTAAGATTTGAACCATTCCTGTGACACTAGTTATAGATTCCGATGCTTCACTTCGGGTTTACTGTATCCCTCTGACCTTCGTATTGTTGATGAAATACAGAGATTGCATCGGAATTAAATACAAAGGCACAATGCCAACTTAAGTACAAGAAAACTGACTCTTCTTACTGTCTATGTTTGGAACTTTTCCTGTGACACTAATTATTCATTCCGATGTTTGACTTCAGGTTTACTGTATCCCTCTGACCTTCTTATTGACGATGAAACACAGAAATTGCATCGGAATTAAATACAAAAGGCACAATGCCGACTTAAGTAAAAGAAAACTGTCTCTTCTTACTGTCTATGCTTTGAACCATTCATGTGACACTAGTTATAGATTCCGATGCTTCACTTAAGGTTTACTGTATCCCTCTGACCTTCTTATTGACGATGAAACACAGAAATTGAATCGGAATTAAATACAAAAGGCACAATGGCGACTTACGTACAAGAAAACTGACTCTTCTTACTGTCTATGTTTGAACCATTCATGTGACACTATTTATAGATTCCGATGCTTCACTTCAGGTTTACTGTATCCCTCTTACCTTCCTATTGACGACGAAACTCAGAAATTGCATCGGAATTAAATACAAAAGGCACAATGCCAACTTAAGTACAAGAAAACTGACTCTTCTTACTGTCTATGTTTGAACCATTCCTGTGACTCTAGTTATAGATTCCGATGCTTCACTTCAGGTTTACTGTATCCCTCTGACCTTCTTATTGACGATGAAACACAGAAATTGCATCGGAATTTAATAGAAAAGGCACAATGCCGACTTAAGTACAAGAAAACTGACTCTTCTTACTGTCTATGTTTTGTACCATTCATGTGACATTAGTCATAGGTTCCGATGCTTCACTTCAGGTTTACTGTATCCCTCTGACCTTCTTATTGACGATGAAACATAGAAATTGCATCGGAATTAAATACAAAAGGCACAATGCCGACTTAAGTACAAGAAAACTGACTCTTCTTACTGTCTATGTTTGAACCATTCCTGTGACTCTAGTTATAGATTCCGATGCTTCACTTCAGGTTTACTGTATCCCTCTGACCTTCTTATTGACGATGAAACACAGAAATTGCATCGGAATTAAATAAAAAAGGCACAATGCCGACTTAAGGACAAGAAAACTGACTCTTCTTACTGTCTACGTTTTGAACCATTCCTGTGACACTAGTTATAGATTCCGATGCCTCACTTCAGGTTTGCTGTATCCCTTTGACCTTCTTATTGACGATGAAACACCGAAATTGCATAGGAATTAAATACAAAAGGCACAATGCCGACTTAAGTACAAGAAAACTGACTCTTCTTACAGTCTATGTTTTGAACCATTCCTGTGACACTAGATATAGATTCCGATGCTTCACTTCAGGTTGACTGTATCCCTCTGACCTTCTTATTGACGATGAAACACAGAAATTGCATCGCAATTAAATACAAAAGTCACAATGCCGACTTAAGTACTAGATAACTGACTCTTCTTACAGTCTATGTTTTGAAACATTCCTGTGACACTAGTTATAGATTTATAGATTCCGATGCTTCACTTCATTTTTACTGTATCCCTCTGACCTTCTTATTGACGATTAAACACAGAAATTGCATCGGAATTAAATACAAAATGCACAATGCCGAGTTAAGTACAAGAAAACTGACTCTTCTTACTGTCTAAGTTTTGAACCATTCCTGTGAAACCAGTTATACATTCCGATGCTTCACTTCAGCTTTACAATATCCCTCTGACCTTCTTATTGACGATGAAACATAGAAATTGCATCGGAATTACATACAAAAGGCACAATGCTGACTTAAGTACAAGACAACTGACTCTTCTTACTGTCTATGTTTTGAACCATTCCTGTGACACTAGTTATAGATTCCGATGCCTCACTTCAGGTTTACTGTATTCCTCTGACCGTCTTATTGAAGATGAAACAAAGAAATTGCATCGGAATTAAATACAAAAGGCACAATGCCGACTTAGGTACAAAACAACTGACTCTTCTTACTGTCTATGATTTGAACCATTCATGTAACACTAGTTGTAGTTTCCGATGCTTCACTTCAGATTTACTGTATCCCTCTGACCTTCTTATTGACGATGAAACACAGAAATTGCATCGGAAATAAATACAAATGGCACGATGCCGACTTAAGTACAAGAAAACTGACCCTTCTTAGTGTCTATGTTTTGAAACATTCCTGTGACACTAGTTATAGATTTATAGATTCCGATGCTTCACTTCATCTTTACTGTATCCCTCTGACCTTCTTATTGACGATGATACACAGAAATTGCATCGGAATTAAATACAAAAGGCACAATGCCGACTTAAGTACAAGAAAACTGACTCTTCTTACTGTCTATGCTTTGAACCATTCCTGTGACACTAGTTATAGATTCCGATGCTTCACTTCAGGTTTACTGTATCCCTCTGACCGTCTTATTGACGATGAAACACAGAAATAGCATCGGAATGAAATACAAAAGGCAAAATGCCGACTTAGGTACTAAAAACTGACTCTTCTTACTGTCTATGATTTGAACCATTCCTGTGACACTAGTTATAGATTCCGATGCTTCATATCAGGTTTACTGTATCCCTCTGACCTTCTTATTGACGATGAAATTGCATCGAAATTAAATACAAAAGGCACAATGCCGACTTAAACACAAGAAAACTGACTCTTCTTACTGTCTAAGATATGAACCATTCCTGTGACACTAGTTATAGATTCCGATGCTTCACTTCAGGTTTACCGTATCGCTCTGACCTTCTTATTGTTGATGAAACACAGAGATTGCATCGGAATTAAATACAAAGGCACAATGCCGACTTAAGTACAAGAAAATTGACTCTTCTTACTGTCTATGTTTGGAACTTTTCCTGTGACCGACTTATTGACGATGAAACACAGAAATAGCATCGGAATGAAATACAAAAGGCAAAATGCCGACTTAGGTACTAAAAACTGACTCTTCTTACTGTCTATGATTTGAACCATTCCTGTGACACTAGTTATAGATTCCGATGCTTCATATCAGGTTTACTGTATCCCTCTGACCTTCTTATTGACGATGAAATTGCATCGAAATTAAATACAAAAGGCACAATGCCGACTTAAACACGAGAAAACTGACTCTTCTTACTGTCTAAGATATGAACCATTCCTGTGACACTAGTTATAGATTCCGATGCTTCACTTCAGGTTTACTGTATCCCTCTGACCTTCTTATTGTTGATGAAACACAGAGATTGCATCGGAATTAAATACAAAGGCACAATGCCGACTTAAGTACAAGAAAATTGACTCTTCTTACTGTCTATGTTTGGAACTTTTCCTGTGACACTAATTATACATTCCGATGTTTGACTTCAGGTTTACTGTATCCCTCTGACCTTCGTATGGACGATGAAACACAGAAATTGCATCGGAATTAAACACAAAAGGCACAATGCCGACTTAAGTAAAAGAAAACTGTCTCTTCTTACTGTCTATGCTTTGAACCATTCCTGTGACTCTAGTTATAGATTCAGATGCTTCACTTCAGGTTACTGTATCCCTCTGACCTTCTTATTGACGATGAAACACAGAAATTGCATCGGAATTAAATAGAAAAGGCACAATGCCGACTTAAGTACAAGAAAACTGACTCTTTTTACTGTCTATGATTTGAACCATTCATGTGACATTAGTCATAGGTTCCGAAGCTTCACTTCAGGTTTACTGTATCCCTCTGACCTTCTTATTGATGATGAAACATAGAAATTGCATCGGAATTAAATACAAAAGGCTCAATGCCGACTTAAGTACAAGAAAAATGACTCTTCTTACTGTCTATGTTTTGAACCATTCATGTGACATTAGTCATAGGTTCCGATGCTTCACTTCAGGTTTACTGTATCCCTCTGACCTTCGTATTGATGATGAAACACAGAAATTGCATCGGAATTAAATACAAAAGGCACAATGGCGACTTATGTACAAGAAAACTGACTCTTCTTACTGTCTATGTTTGAACCATTCATGTGACACTAGTTATAGATTCCGATGCTTCACTTCAGGTTTACTATATCCCTCTGAACTTCTTATTGACGACGAAACACAGAAATTGCATCGGAATTAATACAAAAAGCACAATGCCAACTTAAGTACAACAAAACTGTCTATTCTTACAGTCTATGTTTGAACCATTCCTGTGACTCTAGTTATAGATTCCAATGCTTCACTTCAGGATTACTGTATCCCTCTGACCTTCATATTGACGATGAAACACAGAAATTGCATCGGAATTAAATACAAAAGGTACAATGCCGACTTAAGTACAAGAAAACTGACTCTTCTTACTGTCTATGTTTTGAACCATTCATGTGACATTAGTCATAGGTTCCGATGCTTCACTTCAGGTTTACTGTATCCCTCTGACGTTCCTATTGACGATGAAACACAGAAATTGCATCGGAATTAAATACAAAAGTCACAATGCCGACTTAAGTACAAGATAACTGACTCTTCTTACTGTCTATGTTTAGAACCATTCATGTGATACTAGTCATAGATTCCGATGCTTCACCTCTGGTTTACTGTATCCCTCTGCCTTCTTATTGACGATGAAACACAGAAGTTGCATCGGAATTAAATACAAAAGGCACAATGCCGACTTAAGTACAAGAAAACTGACTATTCTTACAGTCTATGTTTGAACCATTCCTGTGATACTAGATATAGATTCCGATGCTTCACTACAGGTTTACTGTATCCCTCTGACCTTCTTATTGACGATGAAACACAGAAATTGCATCGGAATTAAATACAAAAGTCACAATGCCGACTTAAGTACTAGATAACTGACTCTTCTTACAGTCTATGTTTTGAAACATTCCTGTGACACTAGTTATAGATTTATAGATTCCGATGCTTCACTTCATTTTTACTGTATCCCTCTGACCTTCTTATTGACGATGAAACACAGAAATTGCATCGGAATTAAATACAAAAGGCACAAGGCCGACTTAAGTACAAGATAACTGACTCTTCTTACTGTCTATGAGTTGAACCATTCCTGTGACATTAGTTATAGATTCCGATGCTTCACTTCAGGTTTACTGTACCCCTCTGACCATCTTATTGTCGATGAAACACAGAAATATCATCGGAATTAAATACAAAAGTCACAATGCCGACTTAAGTACAAGAAAACTGACTCTTCTTACTGTCTAAGTTTTAACCATTCCTGTGACACTAGTTATAGATTCCGATGCTTCACTTCAGATTTACTGTATCCCTCTGACCTTCTTATTGACGATGAAACACAGAAATTGCATCGGAATTAAATAGAAAAGGCACAATGCCGACTTAAGTACAAGAAAACTGACTCTTCTTACTGTCTATGTTTTGTACCATTACTGTGTCACTAGTTATAGATTCCGATGCTTCACTTCAGGTTTACTGTATCCCTCTGACCTTCTTATTGACGATGAAACACAGAAATTGCATCGGAATTAAATACAAAAGGCACAATGCCGACTTAGGTACAAAACAACTGACTCTTCTTGCTGTCTATGATTTGAACCCATCATGTAACACTAGTTATAGATTCCGATGCTTCACTTCAGGTTTACTGTATCCCTCTTACCTTCTTATTGACGACGAAACACAGAAATTGCATCGGAATTAAATACAAAAGGCACAATGCCAACTTAAGTACAAGAAAACTGACTCTTCTTACTGTCTATGTTTGAACCAATCCTGTGACTCTAGTTATAGATTCCGATGCTTCAATTCAGGTTTACTGTATCCCTCTGACCTTCTTATTGACGATGAAACACAGAAATTGCATCGGAATTAAATAGAAAAGGCACAATGCCGACTTAAGTACGAGAAAAATGACTCTTCTTACTGTCTATGTTTTGAACCATTCATGTGACATTAGTTATAGATTTATAGATTCCGATGCTTCACTTCATCTTTACTGTATCCCTCTGACCTTCATATTGACGATGATACACAGAAATTGCATCGGAATTAAATACAAAAGGCACAATGCCGACTTAAGTACAAGAAAACTGACTCTTCTTACTGTCTATGTTTTGAACCATTCCTGTGACACTAGTTATAGATTCCGATGCTTCACTTCAGGTTAACTGTATCCCTCTGACCGTCTTATTGACGATGAAACACAGAAATTGCATCGGAATTAAATACAAAAGGCACAATGCCGACTTAGGTACTAAAAACTGACTCTTCTTACTGTCTATGATTTGAACCATTCCTGTGACACTAGTTATAGATTCCGATGCTTCACATCAGGTTTACTGTATCCCTCTGACCTTCTTATTGACGATGAAACACAGAAATTGCATCGAAATTAAATACAAAAGGCACAATGCCGACTTAAACACAAGAAAACTGACTCTTCTTACTGTCTAAAATTTGAACCATTCCTGTGACACTAGTTATAGATTCCGATGCTTCACTTCAGGTTTACTGTATCCCTCTGACCTTCTTATTGTTGATGAAACACAGAGATTGCATCGGAATTAATTACAAAGGCAAAATGCCGACTTAAGTACAAGAAAACTGACTCTTCTTACTGTCTATGTTTGGAACTTTTCCTGTGACACTAATTATACATTCCGATGTTTGACTTCAGGTTTACTGTATCCCTCTGACCTTCGTATTGACGATGAAACACAGAAATTGCATCGGAATTAAATACAAAAGGCACAATGCCGACTTAAGTAAAAGAAAACTGTCTCTTCTTACTGTCTATGCTTTGAACCATTCATGTGACACAAGTTATAGATTCCGATGCTTCACTTCTGGTTTACTGTATCCCTCTGACCTTCTTATTGACGATGAAACACAGAAATTGAATCGGAATTAAATACAAAAGGCACAATGGCGACTAATGTACAAGGAAACTGACTCTTCTTACTGTCTATGTTTGAACCATTCATGTGACACTAGTTATAGATTCCGATGCTTCACTTCAGGTTTACTGTATCCCTCTTACCTTCTTATTGACGACGAAACACAGAAATTGCATCGGAATTAAATACAAAAGGCACAATGCCAACTTAAGTACAAGAAAACTGACTCTTCTTACTGTCTATGTTTGAACCAATCCTGTGACTCTAGTTATAGATTCCGATGCTTCACTTCAGGTTTACTGTATCCCTCTGACCTTCTTATTGACGATGAAACACAGAAATTGCATCGGAATTAAATACAAAAGGCACAATGCCGACTTAAGTACAAGAAAACTGACTCTTCTTACTGTCTATGCTTTGAACCATTCCTGTGACACTTTATATAGATTCCGATGCTTCACTTTAGGTTTACTGTATCCCTCTGACCTTCTTATTGACGATGAAACACAGAAATTGCATCGGAATTAAATACAGAAAGCACAATGCAGACTTAAGTACAAGAAAACTGACTCTTCTTAATTTCTATGCCTTGAACCATTCCTGTGACACTAGTTATAGATTCCGATGTTTCACATCAGGTTTACTGTATCCCTCTGACCTTTTTATTGACGATGAAACACAGAAATTGCATCGGAATTAAATACAAAAGACACAATGCTGACTTAAACACAAGAAAACTGACTCTTCTTACTGTCTAAGTTTTGAACCATTCCTGTGACACTAGTTATACATTCCGATGCATCACTTCAGGTTTACTGTATCCCTCTGACCTTCTTATTGACGATGAATCACAGAAATTGCATCGGAATTAAATACATAAGGCACAATGCCGACTTAAGTACAAGAAAACTGACTCTTCTTACAGACTATGTTTTGAACCATTCCTATGACACTAGATATAGATTCCGATGCTTCTCTTCAGGTTTACTGTATCCCTCTGACCTTCTTATTGACGATGAAACACAGAAATTGCATCGGAATTAAATACAAAAGGCACAATGCCGACTTAAGGACAACAAATCTGACTCTTCTTACTGTCTACGTTTTGAACCATTCCTGTGACACTAGTTATACATTCCGATGCATCACTTCAGGTTTACTGTATCCCTCTGACCTTCTTATTGACGATAAAACACAGAAATTGCATAGGAATTAAATACAAAAGGCACAATGCCATTTTAAGTACAAGAAAACTGACTCTTCTTACAGTCTAAGATATTAACCATTCCTGTGACACTAGTTATAGATTCCGATGCTTCACTTCAGGTTTACTGTATCCCTCTGACCTTCTTATTGACGATGAAACACAGAAATTGCATCGGAATTAAACAGAAAGGGCACAATGCCGACTTAAGTACAAGAAAACTGACTCTTCTTACTGTCTATGTTTTGTACCATTACTGTGACACTAGTTATAGATTCCGATGCTTCACTTCAGGTTTACTGTATCAATCTGACCTTCTTAATGACGATGAAAAACAGAAATTGCTTCGGAATTAAATACAAAAGGCACGATGCCGAGTTAAGTACAAGATAACTGACTCTTCTTACTGTCTAAGTTTTGAACCATTCCTGTGACACTAGTTATACATTCCGATGCTTCACTTCAGCTTTACAATATCCCTCTGACCTTCTTATTGACGATGAAACATAGAAATTGCATCGGAATTACATACAAAAGGCACAATGCTGACTTAAGTACAAGAAAACTGACTCTTCTTACTGTCTATGTTTTGAACCATTCCTGTGACACTAGTTACAGATTCCGATGCTTCACTTCAGGTTTACTGTATCCCTCTGACTGTCTTATTGACGATGAAACAAAGAAATTGCATCGGAATTAAATACAAAAGGCACAATGCCGACTTAGGTGCAAAACAACTGACTCTTATTACAGTCTATGATTTGAACCATTCATGTAACACTAGTTATAGTTTCCGATGCTTCACTTCAGGTTTACTGTATCCCTCTGACCTTCTTATTGACGATGAAACACAGAAATTGCATCGGAAATAAATACAAAAGGCACAATGCCGACTTAAGTACAAGAAAACGGACCCTTCTTTGTGTCTATGTTTTGAAA
This sequence comes from Schistocerca serialis cubense, assembly GCF_023864345.2. Taxonomy (NCBI): domain Eukaryota; kingdom Metazoa; phylum Arthropoda; class Insecta; order Orthoptera; family Acrididae; genus Schistocerca; species Schistocerca serialis. The sequence continues at coordinate 526,344,964 of NC_064646.1, forward strand.
TATTCCTGTGACACAAGTAATAGATTTATAGATTCCGATGCCTCACTTCATCTTTACTGTATCCCTCTGACCTTCTTATTGACGATGATACACAGAAATTGCATCGAAATTAAATACAAAAGGCACAATACCGACTTAAGTACAAGAAAACTGACTCTTCTTACTGTCTATGTTTTCAACCATTCCTGTGACACTAGTTACAGATTCCGATGCTTCACTTCAGGTTTACTGTATCCCTCTGACCGTCTTATTGACGATGAAACAAAGAAATAGCATCGGAATTAAATACAAAAGGCACAATGCCGACTTAGGTGCAAAACAACTGACTCTTCTTACTGTCTATGATTTGAACCATTCATGTAACACTAGTTATAGTTTCCGGTGCTTCACTTCAGGTTTACTGTATCCCTCTGAACTTCTTATTGACGATGAAACACAGAAATTGCATCGGAAATAAATACAAAAGGCACAATGCCGACTTAAGTACAAGAAAACGGACCCTTCTTTGTGTCTATGTTTTGAAATATTCCTGTGACACAAGTTATAGATTTATAGATTCCGATGCCTCACTTCATCTTTACTGTATCGTTCTGACCTTCTTATTGACGATGATACACAGAAATTGCATCGAAATTAAATACAAAAGGCACAATGCCGACTTAAGTACAAGAAAACTGACTCTTCTTACTGTCTATGTTTTCAACCACTCCTGTGACACTAGTTATAGATTCCGATGCTTCACTTCAGGTTTACTGTATCCCTCTGACCGTCTTATTGACGATGAAACACAGAAATTGCATCGGAATTAAATACAAAAGGCACAATGCCGACTTAGGTACTAAAAACTGACTCTTCTTACTGTCTATGATTTGAACCATTCCTGTGACACTAGTTATAGATTCCGATGCTTCACATCAGGTTTACTGTATCCCTCTGACCTTCTTATTGACGATGAAACACAGAAATTGCATCGAAATTAAATACAAAAGGCACAATGCGGACTTAAACACAAGAAAACTGACTCTTCTTACTGTCTAAGATTTGAACCATTCCTGTGACACTAGTTATAGATTCCGATGCTTCACTTCGGGTTTACTGTATCCCTCTGACCTTCGTATTGTTGATGAAATACAGAGATTGCATCGGAATTAAATACAAAGGCACAATGCCAACTTAAGTACAAGAAAACTGACTCTTCTTACTGTCTATGTTTGGAACTTTTCCTGTGACACTAATTATTCATTCCGATGTTTGACTTCAGGTTTACTGTATCCCTCTGACCTTCTTATTGACGATGAAACACAGAAATTGCATCGGAATTAAATACAAAAGGCACAATGCCGACTTAAGGAAAAGAAAACTGTCTCTTCTTACTGTCTATGCTTTGAACCATTCATGTGACACTAGTTATAGATTCCGATGCTTCACTTAAGGCTTACTGTATCCCTCTGACCTTCTTATTGACGATGAAACACAGAAATTGAATCGGAATTAAATACAAAAGGCACAATGGCGACTTACGTACAAGAAAACTGACTCTTCTTACTGTCTATGTTTGAACCATTCATGTGACACTATTTATAGATTCCGATGCTTCACTTCAGGTTTACTGTATCCCTCTTACCTTCCTATTGACGACGAAACTCAGAAATTGCATCGGAATTAAATACAAAAGGCACAATGCCAACTTAAGTACAAGAAAACTGACTCTTCTTACTGTCTATGTTTTGAACCATTCATGTGACATTAGTCATAGGTTCCGATGCTTCACTTCAGGTTTACTGTATCCCTCTGACCTTCTTATTGACGATGAAACATAGATATTGCATCGGAATTAAATACAAAAGGCACAATGCCGACTTAAGTACAAGAAAACTGACTCTTCTTACTGTCTATGTTTGAACCATTCCTGTGACTCTAGTTATAGATTCCGATGCTTCACTTCAGGTTTACTGTATCCCTCTGACCTTCTTATTGACGATGAAACACAGAAATTGCATCGGAATTAAATAAAAAAGGCACAATGCCGACTTAAGGACAAGAAAACTGACTCTTCTTACTGTCTACGTTTTGAACCATTCCTGTGACACTAGTTATAGATTCCGATGCTTCACTTCAGGTTTGCTGTATCCCTTTGACCTTCTTATTGACGATGAAACACCGAAATTGCATAGGAATTAAATACAAAAGGCACAATGCCGACTTAAGTACAAGAAAACTGACTCTTCTTACAGTCTATGTTTTGAACCATTCCTGTGACACTAGATATAGATTCCGATGCTTCACTTCAGGTTTACTGTATCCCTCTGACCTTCTTATTGACGATGAAACACAGAAATTGCATCGCAATTAAATACAAAAGTCACAATGCCGACTTAAGTACTAGATAACTGACTCTTCTTACAGTCTATGTTTTGAAACATTCCTGTGACACTAGTTATAGATTTATAGATTCCGATGCTTCACTTCATTTTTACTGTATCCCTCTGACCTTCTTATTGACGATTAAACACAGAAATTGCATCGGAGTTAAATACAAAATGCACAATGCCGAGTTAAGTACAAGAAAACTGACTCTTCTTACTGTCTAAGTTTTGAACCATTCCTGTGAAACTAGTTATACATTCCGAAGCTTCACTTCAGCTTTACAATATCCCTCTGACCTTCTTATTGACGATGAAACATAGAAATTGCATCGGAATTACATACAAAAGGCACAATGCTGACTTAAGTACACGACAACTGACTCTTCTTACTGTCTATGTTTTGAACCATTCCTGTGACACTAGTTATAGATTCCGATGCTTCACTTCAGGTTTACTGTATTCCTCTGACCGTCTTATTGAAGATGAAACAAAGAAATTGCATCGGAATTAAATACAAAAGGCACAATGCCGACTTAGGTACAAAACAACTGACTCTTCTTACTGTCTATGATTTGAACCATTCATGTAACACTAGTTGTAGTTTCCGATGCTTCACTTCAGATTTACTGTTTCCCTCTGACCTTCTTATTGACGATGAAACACAGAAATTGCATCGGAAATAAATACAAAAGGCACGATGCCGACTTAAGTACAAGAAAACTGACCCTTCTTAGTGTCTATGTTTTGAAACATTCCTGTGACACTAGTTATAGATTTATAGATTCCGATGCTTCACTTCATCTTTACTGTATCCCTCTGACCTTCTTATTGACGATGATACACAGAAATTGCATCGGAATTAAATACAAAAGGCACAATGCCGACTTAAGTACAAGAAAACTGACTCTTCTTACTGTCTATGCTTTGAACCATTCCTGTGACACTAGTTATAGATTCCGATGCTTCACTTCAGGTTTACTGTATCCCTCTGACCGTCTTATTGACGATGAAACACAGAAATAGCATCGGAATGAAATACAAAAGGCAAAATGCCGACTTAGGTACTAAAAACTGACTCTTCTTACTGTCTATGATTTGAACCATTCCTGTGACACTAGTTATAGATTCCGATGCTTCATATCAGGTTTACTGTATCCCTCTGACCTTCTTATTGACGATGAAATTGCATCGAAATTAAATACAAAAGGCACAATGCCGACTTAAACACAAGAAAACTGACTCTTCTTACTGTCTAAGATATGAACCATTCCTGTGACACTAGTTATAGATTCCGATGCTTCACTTCAGGTTTACTGTATCCCTCTGACCTTCTTATTGTTGATGAAACACAGAGATTGCATCGGAATTAAATACAAAGGCACAATGCCGACTTAAGTACAAGAAAATTGACTCTTCTTACTGTCTATGTTTGGAACTTTTCCTGTGACCGACTTATTGACGATGAAACACAGAAATAGCATCGGAATGAAATACAAAAGGCAAAATGCCGACTTAGGTACTAAAAACTGACTCTTCTTACTGTCCATGATTTGAACCATTCCTGTGACACTAGTTATAGATTCCGATGCTTCATATCAGGTTTACTGTATCCCTCTGACCTTCTTATTGACGATGAAATTGCATCGAAATTAAATACAAAAGGCACAATGCTGACTTAAACACAAGAAAACTGACTCTTCTTACTGTCTAAGATATGAACCATTCCTGTGACACTAGTTATAGATTCCGATGCTTCACTTCAGGTTTACTGTATCCCTCTGACCTTCTTATTGTTGATGAAACACAGAGATTGCATCGGAATTAAATACAAAGGCACAATGCCGACTTAAGTACAAGAAAATTGACTCTTCTTACTGTCTATGTTTGGAACTTTTCCTGTGACACTAATTATACATTCCGATGTTTGACTTCAGGTTTACTGTATCCCTCTGACCTTCGTATGGACGATGAAACACAGAAATCGCATCGGAATTAAACACAAAAGGCACAATGCCGACTTAAGTAAAAGAAAACTGTCTCTTCTTACTGTCTATGCTTTGAACCATTCATGTGACACTAGTTATAGATTCCGATGCTTCACTTCAGGTTTACTGTATCCCTCTGACCTTCTTATTGACGACGAAACACAGAAATTGCATCGGAATTAAATACAAAAGGCACAATGGCAACTTAAGTACAAGAAAACTGACTCTTCTTACTGTCTATGTTTGAACCATTCCTGTGACTCTAGTTATAGATTCAGATGCTTCACTTCAGGTTACCGTATCCCTCTGACCTTCTTATTGACGATGAAACACAGAAATTGCATCGGAATTAAATAGAAAAGGCACAATGCCGACTTAAGTACAAGAAATCTGACTCTTTTTACTGTCTATGTTTTGAACCATTCATGTGACATTAGTCATAGGTTCCGAAGCTTCACTTCAGGTTTACTGTATCCCTCTGACCTTCTTATTGATGATGAAACATAGAAATTGCATCGGAATTAAATACAAAAGGCTCAATGCCGACTTAAGTACAAGAAAACTGACTCTTCTTACTGTCTATGTTTTGAACCATTCCTGTGACACTTGATATAGGTTCCGATGCTTCATTTCAGGTTTACTGTATCCCTCTGACCTTCTTATTGACGATGAAACACAGAAATTGCATCGGAATTAAATACAGAAAGCACAATGCAGACTTAAGTACAAGAAAACTGACTCTTCTTAATTTCTATGCCTTGAACCATTCCTGTGACACTAGTTATGGATTCCGATGTTTCACATCAGGTTTACTGTATCCCTCTGACCTTCGTATTGACGATGAAACACAGAAATTGCATCGGAATTAAATACAAAAGGCACAATGCCGACTAAAACACAAGAAAACTGACTCCTCTTACTGTCTAAGTTTTGAGCCATTCCTGTGACACTAGTTATAGATTCCGATGCTTCACTTCAGGTTTACTGTATCCCTCTGACGTTCTTATTGACGATGAATCACAGAAATTGCATCGGAATTAAATACATAAGGCACAATGCCGACTTAAGTACAAGAAAACTGACTCTTCTTACAGACTATGTTTTGAACCATTCCTATGACACTAGAAATAGATTCCGATGCTTCACTTCAGGTTTACTGTATCCCTCTGACCTTCTTATTGACGATGAAACACAGAAATTGCATCGGAATTAAATACAAAAGGCACAATGCCGACTTAAGGACAAGAAAACTGACTCTTCTTAATTTCTATGCCTTGAACCATTCCTGTGACACTAGTTATACATTCCGATGTTTCACATCAGGTTTACTGTATCCCTCTGACCTTCTTATTGACGATGAAACACAGAAATTGCATCGGAATTAAATACAAAAGGCACAATGCCGACTTAAACACAAGAAAACTGACTCTTCTTACTGTCTAAGTTTTGAGCCATTCCTGTGACACTAGTTATAGATTCCGATGCTTCACTTCAGGTTTACTGTATCCCTCTGACCTTCTTATTGACGATGAATCACAGAAATTGCATCGGAATTAAATACATAAGGCACAATGCCGACTTAAGTACAACAAAACTGACTCTTCTTACAGACTATGTTTTGAACCATTCCTATGACACTAGAAATAGATTCCGATGCTTCACTTCAGGTTTACTGTATCCCTCTGACCTTCTTATTGACGATGAAACACAGAAATTGAATCGGAATTAAATACAAAAGGCACAATGGCGACTTATGTACAAGAAAACTGACTCTTCTTACTGTCTATGTTTGAACCATTCATGTGACACTAGTTATAGATTCCGATGCTTCACTTCAGGTTTACTGTATCCCTCTTACCTTCTTATTGACGACGAAACACAGAAATTGCATCGGAATTAAATACAAAAGGCACAATGCCAACTTAAGTACAAGAAAATTGACTCTTCTTACTGTCTATGTTTGAACCATTCCTGTGACTCTAGTTATAGATTCAGATGCTTCACTTCAGGTTTACTGTATCCCTCTGACCTTCTTATTGACGATGAAACACAGAAATTGCATCGGAATTACATAGAAAAGGCACAATGCCGACTTAAGTACAAGAAAACTGACTCTTTTTACTGTCTATGTTTTGAACCATTCATGTGACATTAGTCATAGGTTCCGAAGCTTCACTTCAGGTTTACTGTATCCCTCTGACCTTCTTATTGATGATGAAACATAGAAATTGCATCGGAATTAAATACAAAAGGCTCAATGCCGACTTAAGTACAAGAAAACTGACTCTTCTTACTGTCTATGTTTTGAACCATTCCTGTGACACTTGATATAGATTCCGATGCTTCATTTCAGGTTTACTGTATCCCTCTGACCTTCTTATTTACGATGAAACACAGAAATTGCATCGGAATTAAATACAGAAAGCACAATGCAGACTTAAGTACAAGAAAACTGACTCTTCTTAATTTCTATGCCTTGAACCATTCCTGTGACACTAGTTATGGATTCCGATGTTTCACATCAGGTTTACTGTATCCCTCTGACCTTCGTATTGACGATGAAACACAGACATTGCATCGGAATTGAATACAAAAGGCACAATGCCGACTTAAACACAAGAAAACTGACTCCTCTTACTGTCTAAGTTTTGAGCCATTCCTGTGACACTAGTTATAGATTCCGATGCTTCACTTCAGGTTTACTGTATCCCTCTGACCTTCTTATTGACGATGAATCACAGAAATTGCATCGGAATGAAATACATAAGGCACAATGCCGACTTAAGGACAAGAAAACTGACTCTTCTTAATTTCTATGCCTTGAACCATTCCTGTGACACTAGTTATAGATTCCGATGTTTCACATCAGGTTTACTGTATCCCTCTGACCTTCTTATTGACGATGAAACACAGAAATTGCATCGGAATTAAATACAAAAGGCACAATGCCGACTTAAACACAAGAAAACTGACTCTTCTTACTGTCTAAGTTTTGAGCCATTCCTGTGACACTAGTTATAGATTCCGATGCTTCACTTCAGGTTTACTGTATCCCTCTGACCTTCTTATTGACGATGAATCACAGAAATTGCATCGGAATGAAATACATAAGGCACAATGCCGACTTAAGTACAAGAAAACTGACTCTTCTTACAGACTATGTTTTGAACCTTTCCTATGACACTAGAAATAGATTCCGATGCTTCACTTCAGTTTTACTGTATCCCTCTGACCTTCTTATTGACGATGAAACACAGAAATTGCATCGGAATTAAATACAAAAGGCACAATGCCGACTTAAGGACAAGAAAACTGACTCTTCTTACTGTCTACGTTTTGAACCATTCCTGTGACACTAGTTATAGATTCCGATGCTTCACTTCAGGTTTGCTGTATCCCTCTGACCTTCTTATTGACGATGAAACACAGAAATTGCATAAAAATTAAATACAAAAGGCACAATGCCGACTTAAGTACAAGAAAACTGACTCTTCTTACAGTCTATGTTTTGAACCATTCCTGTGACACTAGATATAGATTCCGATGCTTCACTTCAGGTTTACTGTATCCCTCTGACCTTCTTATTGACGATGAAACACAGAAATTGCATCGGAATTAAATACAAAAGTCACAATGCCGACTTAAGTACAAGAAAACTGACTCCTCTTACTGTCTAAGTTTTTAACCATTCCTGTGACACTAGTTATAGATTCCGATGCTTCACTTCAGGCTTACTGTATCCCTCTGACATTCTTATTGACGATGAAACACAGAAATTGCATAGGAATTAAATACAAAAGGCACAATGCCGACTGAAGTACAAGAAAACTGACTCTTCTTACTGTCTGTGTTTTGTACCATTACTGTGACACTAGTTATAGATTCCGATGCTTCACTTCAGGTTTACTGTATCCCTCTGACCTTCTTATTGACAATGAAACACAGAAATTGCATCGGAATTAAATACAAAAGGCACAATGCCGAGTTAAGTACAAGAAAACTGACTCTTCTTACTGTCTAAGTTTTCAACCATTCCTGTGACACTAGTTATACATTCCGATGCTTCACTTCAGCTTTACAATATCCTTCTAACCATCTTATTGACGATGAAACATAGAAATTGCATCGGAATTACATGCAAAAGGCACAATGCTGACTTAAGTACAAGAAAACTGACTCTTCTTACTGTCTATGTTTTGAACCATTCCTGTGACACTAGTTATAGATTCCGATGCTTCACTTCAGGTTTACTGTATCCCTCTGACCGTCTTATTGACGATGAAACTAAGAAATTGCATCGGAATTAAATACAAAAGGCACAATGCCGACTTAGGTACAAAACAACTGACTCTTCTTACTGTATATGATTTGAACCATTCATGTAACACTAGTTATAGTTTCCGATGCTTCACTTCAGGTTTACTGTATCCCTCTGACCTTCTTATTGACGATGAAACACAGAAATTGCATCGGAAATAAATACAAAAGGCACAATGCCGACTTAAGTACAAGAAAACTGACCCTTCTTAGTGTCTATGTTTTGAAACATTCCTGTGACACTAGTTATAGATTTATAGATTCCGATGCCTCACTTCATCTTTACTGTATCCCTCTGACCTTCTTATTGACGATGATACACAGAAATTGCATCGGAATTAAATACAAGAGGCACAATGCCTACTTAAGTACAAGAAAACTGACTCGTCTTACTGTCTATGTTTTGAACCATTCCTGTGACACTAGTTATAGATTCCGATGCTTCACTTCAGGTTTACTGTATCCCTCTGACCGTCTTATTGACGATGAAACACAGAAATTGCATCGGAATTAAATACAAAAGGCACAATGCCGACTTAGGTACTAAAAACTGACTCTTCTTACTGTCTAAGTTTTAACCATTCCTGTGACACTACTTATAGATTCCGATGCTTCACTTCAGGTTTACTGTATCCCTCTGACCTTCTTATTGACGATGAAACACAGAAATTGCATCGGAATTAAATACAAAAGGCACAATGCCGACTTAGGTACTAAAAACTGACTCTTCTTACTGTCTATGATTTGAACCATTCCTGTGACACTAGTTATAGATTCCGATGCTTCACTTCAGGTTTACTGTATCCCTCTGACCTTCTTACTGACGATGAAACACAGAAATTGCATCGGAATTAAATAGAAAAGGCACAATGCCGACTTAAGTACAAGAAAACTGACTCTTCTTACTGTCTATGTTTTGAACCATTCATGTGACATTAGTCATAGGTTCCGATGCTTCACTTCAGGTTTACTGTATCCCTCTGACCTTCTTATTGACGATGAAACATATTAATTGCATCGGAATTAAATACAAAAGGCACAATGCCGACTTAAGTACAAGAAAACTGACTCTTCTTACAGACTATGTTTTGAACCATTCCTATGACACTAGAAATAGATTCCGATGCTTCACTTCAGGTTTACTGTATCCCTCTGACCTTCTTATTGACGATGAAACACAGAAATTGCATCGGAATTAAATACAAAAGGCACAATGCCGACTTAAGGACAAGAAAACTGACTCTTCTTAATTTCTATGCCTTGAACCATTCCTGTGACACTAGTTATACATTCCGATGTTTCACATCAGGTTTACTGTATCCCTCTGACCTTCTTATTGACGATGAAACACAGAAATTGCATCGGAATTAAATACAAAAGGCACAATGCCGACTTAAACACAAGAAAACTGACTCTTCTTACTGTCTAAGTTTTGAGCCATTCCTGTGACACTAGTTATAGATTCCGATGCTTCACTTCAGGTTTACTGTATCCCTCTGACCTTCTTATTGACGATGAATCACAGAAATTGCATCGGAATTAAATACATAAGGCACAATGCCGACTTAAGTACAAGAAAACTGACTCTTCTTACAGACTATGTTTTGAACCATTCCTATGACACTAGAAATAGATTCCGATGCTTCACTTCAGGTTTACTGTATCCCTCTGACCTTCTTATTGACGATGATACACAGAAATTGAATCGGAATTAAATACAAAAGGCACAATGGCGACTTATGTACAAGAAAACTGACTCTTCTTACTGTCTATGTTTGAACCATTCATGTGACACTAGTTATAGATTCCGATGCTTCACTTCAGGTTTACTGTATCCCTCTTACCTTCTTATTGACGACGAAACACAGAAATTGCATCGGAATTAAATACAAAAGGCACAATGCCAACTTAAGTACAAGAAAATTGACTCTTCTTACTGTCTATGTTTGAACCATTCCTGTGACTCTAGTTATAGATTCAGATGCTTCACTTCAGGTTTACTGTATCCCTCTGACCTTCTTATTGACGATGAAACACAGAAATTGCATCGGAATTACATAGAAAAGGCACAATGCCGACTTAAGTACAAGAAAACTGACTCTTTTTACTGTCTATGTTTTGAACCATTCATGTGACATTAGTCATAGGTTCCGAAGCTTCACTTCAGGTTTACTGTATCCCTCTGACCTTCTTATTGATGATGAAACATAGAAATTGCATCGGAATTAAATACAAAAGGCTCAATGCCGACTTAAGTACAAGAAAACTGACTCTTCTTACTGTCTATGTTTTGAACCATTCCTGTGACACTTGATATAGATTCCGATGCTTCATTTCAGGTTTACTGTATCCCTCTGACCTTCTTATTTACGATGAAACACAGAAATTGCATCGGAATTAAATACAGAAAGCACAATGCAGACTTAAGTACAAGAAAACTGACTCTTCTTAATTTCTATGCCTTGAACCATTCCTGTGACACTAGTTATGGATTCCGATGTTTCACATCAGGTTTACTGTATCCCTCTGACCTTCGTATTGACGATGAAACACAGACATTGCATCGGAATTGAATACAAAAGGCACAATGCCGACTTAAACACAAGAAAACTGACTCCTCTTACTGTCTAAGTTTTGAGCCATTCCTGTGACACTAGTTATAGATTCCGATGCTTCACTTCAGGTTTACTGTACCCCTCTGACGTTCTTATTGACGATGAATCACAGAAATTGCATCGGAATTAAATACATAAGGCACAATGCCGACTTAAGTACAAGAAAACTGACTCTTCTTACAGACTATGTTTTGAACCATTCCTATGACACTAGAAATAGATTCCGATGTTTCACTTCAGGTTTACTGTATCCCTCTGACCTTCTTATTGACGATGAAACACAGAAATTGCATCGGAATTAAATACAAAAGGAACAATGCCGACTTAAGGACAAGAAAACTGACTCTTCTTAATTTCTATGCCTTGAACCATTCCTGTGACACTAGTTATAGATTCCGATGTTTCACATCAGGTCTACTGTATCCCTCTGACCTTCTTATTGACGATGAAACACAGAAATTGCATCGGAATTAAATACAAAAGGCACAATGCCGACTTAAACACACGAAAACTGACTCTTCTTACTGTCTAAGTTTTGAGCCATTCCTGTGACACTAGTTATAGATTCCGATGCTTCACTTCAGGTTTACTGTATCCCTCTGACCTTCTTATTGACGATGAATCACAGAAATTGCATCGGAATTAAATACATAAGGCACAATGCCGACTTAAGTACAAGAAAACTGACTCTTCTTACAGACTATGTTTTGAACCTTTCCTATGACACTAGAAATAGATTCCGATGCTTCACTTCAGGTTTACTGTATCCCTCTGACCTTCTTATTGACGATGAAACACAGAAATTGCATCGGAATTAAATACAAAAGGCACAATGCCGACTTAAGGACAAGAAAACTGACTCTTCTTACTGTCTACGTTTTGAACCATTCCTGTGACACTAGTTATAGATTCCGATGCTTCACTTCAGGTTTGCTGTATCCCTCTGACCTTCTTATTGACGATGAAACACAGAAATTGCATAAAAATTAAATACAAAAGGCACAATGCCGACTTAAGTACAAGAAAACTGACTCTTCTTACAGTCTATGTTTTGAACCATTCCTGTGACACTAGATATAGATTCCGATGCTTCACTTCAGGTTTACTGTATCCCTCTGACCTTCTTATTGACGATGAAACACAGAAATTGCATCGGAATTAAATACAAAAGTCACAATGCCGACTTAAGTACAAGAAAACTGCCTCCTCTTACTGTCTAAGTTTTTAACCATTCCTGTGACACTAGTTATAGATTCCGATGCTTCACTTCAGGCTTACTGTATCCCTCTGACATTCTTATTGACGATGAAACACAGAAATTGCATAGGAATTAAATACAAAAGGCACAATGCCGACTGAAGTACAAGAAAACTGACTCTTCTTACTGTCTGTGTTTTGTACCATTACTGTGACACTAGTTATAGATTCCGATGCTTCACTTCAGGTTTACTGTATCCCTCTGACCTTCTTATTGACAATGAAACACAGAAATTGCATCGGAATTAAATACAAAAGGCACAATGCCGAGTTAAGTACAAGAAAACTGACTCTTCTTACTGTCTAAGTTTTCAACCATTCCTGTGACACTAGTTATACATTCCGATGCTTCACTTCAGCTTTACAATATCCTTCTAACCATCTTATTGACGATGAAACATAGAAATTGCATCGGAATTACATGCAAAAGGCACAATGCTGACTTAAGTACAAGAAAACTGACTCTTCCTACTGTCTATGTTTTGAAACATTCCTGTGACACTAGTTATAGATTTATAGATTCCGATGCCTCACTTCATCTTTACTGTATCCCTCTGACCTTCTTATTGACGATGAAACACAGAAATTGCATCGGAATTAAATACAAAAGGCACAATGCCGACTTAAACACACGAAAACTGACTCTTCTTACTGTCTAAGTTTTGAGCCATTCCTGTGACACTAGTTATAGATTCCGATGCTTCACTTCAGGTTTACTGTATCCCTCTGACCTTCTTATTGACGATGAATCACAGAAATTGCATCGGAATTAAATACATAAGGCACAATGCCGACTTAAGTACAAGAAAACTGACTCTTCTTACAGACTATGTTTTGAACCTTTCCTATGACACTAGAAATAGATTCCGATGCTTCACTTCAGGTTTACTGTATCCCTCTGACCTTCTTATTGACGATGAAACACAGAAATTGCATCGGAATTAAATACAAAAGGCACAATGCCGACTTAAGGACAAGAAAACTGACTCTTCTTACTGTCTACGTTTTGAACCATTCCTGTGACACTAGTTATAGATTCCGATGCTTCACTTCAGGTTTGCTGTATCCCTCTGACCTTCTTATTGACGATGAAACACAGAAATTGCATAAAAATTAAATACAAAAGGCACAATGCCGACTTAAGTACAAGAAAACTGACTCTTCTTACAGTCTATGTTTTGAACCATTCCTGTGACACTAGATATAGATTCCGATGCTTCACTTCAGGTTTACTGTATCCCTCTGACCTTCTTATTGACGATGAAACACAGAAATTGCATCGGAATTAAATACAAAAGTCACAATGCCGACTTAAGTACAAGAAAACTGCCTCCTCTTACTGTCTAAGTTTTTAACCATTCCTGTGACACTAGTTATAGATTCCGATGCTTCACTTCAGGCTTACTGTATCCCTCTGACATTCTTATTGACGATGAAACACAGAAATTGCATAGGAATTAAATACAAAAGGCACAATGCCGACTGAAGTACAAGAAAACTGACTCTTCTTACTGTCTGTGTTTTGTACCATTACTGTGACACTAGTTATAGATTCCGATGCTTCACTTCAGGTTTACTGTATCCCTCTGACCTTCTTATTGACAATGAAACACAGAAATTGCATCGGAATTAAATACAAAAGGCACAATGCCGAGTTAAGTACAAGAAAACTGACTCTTCTTACTGTCTAAGTTTTCAACCATTCCTGTGACACTAGTTATACATTCCGATGCTTCACTTCAGCTTTACAATATCCTTCTAACCATCTTATTGACGATGAAACATAGAAATTGCATCGGAATTACATGCAAAAGGCACAATGCTGGCTTAAGTACAAGAAAACTGACTCTTCCTACTGTCTATGTTTTGAAACATTCCTGTGACACTAGTTATAGATTTATAGATTCCGATGCCTCACTTCATCTTTACTGTATCCCTCTGACCTTCTTATTGACGATGATACACAGAAATTGCATCGGAATTAAATACAAAAGGCACAATGCCGACTTAAGTACAAGAAAACTGACTCTTCTTACTGTCTATGTTTTGAACCATTCCTGTGACACAACTTATAGATTCCGATGCTTCACTTCAGGTTTACTGTATCCCTCTGACCTTCTTATTGACGAAGAAACACAGAAATTGCATCGGAATTAAATAGAAAAGGCACAATGCCGACTTAAGTACAAGAAAACTGACTCTTCTTAATTTCTATGCCTTGAACCATTCCTGTGACCCTAGTTATAGATTCCGATGTATCACATCAGCTTTACTGTATCCCTCTGACCTTCTTATTAACGATGAAACACAGAAATTGCATCGGAAATAAATATAAAAGGCACAATGCCGACTTAAACACAAGAAAACTGACTCTTCTTACTGTCTAAGTTTTGAACCATTCCTGTGACACTAGTTATAGATTCCGATGCTTCACTTCAGGTTTACTGTATCCCTCTGACCTTCTTATTGACGATGAAACACAGAAATTGCATCGGAATTAAATACAAAAGGCACAATGCCGACTTAGGTACTAAAAACTGACTCTTCTTACTGTCTAAGTTTTAACCATTCCTGTGACACTAGTTATAGATTCCGATGCTTCACTTCAGGTTTACTGTATCCCTCTGACCTTCTTATTGACGATGAAACACAGAAATTGCATCGGAATTAAATACAAAAGGCACAATGCCGACTTAGGTACTAAAAACTGACTCTTCTTACTGTCTATGATTTGAACCATTCCTGTGACACTAGTTATAGATTCCGATGCTTCACTTCAGGTTTACTGTATCCCTCTGACCTTCTTACTGACGATGAAACACAGAAATTGCATCGGAATTAAATAGAAAAGGCACAATGCCGACTTAAGTACAAGAAAACTGACTCTTCTTACTGTCTATGTTTTGAACCATTCATGTGACATTAGTCATAGGTTCCGATGCTTCACTTCAGGTTTACTGTATCCCTCTGACCTTCTTATTGACGATGAAACATATTAATTGCATCGGAATTAAATACAAAAGGCACAATGCCGACTTAAGTACAAGAAAACTGACTCTTCTTACAGACTATGTTTTGAACCATTCCTATGACACTAGAAATAGATTCCGATGCTTCACTTCAGGTTTACTGTATCCCTCTGACCTTCTTATTGACGATGAAACACAGAAATTGCATCGGAATTAAATACAAAAGGCACAATGCCGACTTAAGGACAAGAAAACTGACTCTTCTTAATTTCTATGCCTTGAACCATTCCTGTGACACTAGTTATACATTCCGATGTTTCACATCAGGTTTACTGTATCCCTCTGACCTTCTTATTGACGATGAAACACAGAAATTGCATCGGAATTAAATACAAAAGGCACAATGCCGACTTAAACACAAGAAAACTGACTCTTCTTACTGTCTAAGTTTTGAGCCATTCCTGTGACACTAGTTATAGATTCCGATGCTTCACTTCAGGTTTACTGTATCCCTCTGACCTTCTTATTGACGATGAATCACAGAAATTGCATCGGAATTAAATACATAAGGCACAATGCCGACTTAAGTACAAGAAAACTGACTCTTCTTACAGACTATGTTTTGAACCATTCCTATGACACTAGAAATAGATTCCGATGCTTCACTTCAGGTTTACTGTATCCCTCTGACCTTCTTATTGACGATGATACACAGAAATTGAATCGGAATTAAATACAAAAGGCACAATGGCGACTTATGTACAAGAAAACTGACTCTTCTTACTGTCTATGTTTGAACCATTCATGTGACACTAGTTATAGATTCCGATGCTTCACTTCAGGTTTACTGTATCCCTCTTACCTTCTTATTGACGACGAAACACAGAAATTGCATCGGAATTAAATACAAAAGGCACAATGCCAACTTAAGTACAAGAAAATTGACTCTTCTTACTGTCTATGTTTGAACCATTCCTGTGACTCTAGTTATAGATTCAGATGCTTCACTTCAGGTTTACTGTATCCCTCTGACCTTCTTATTGACGATGAAACACAGAAATTGCATCGGAATTACATAGAAAAGGCACAATGCCGACTTAAGTACAAGAAAACTGACTCTTTTTACTGTCTATGTTTTGAACCATTCATGTGACATTAGTCATAGGTTCCGAAGCTTCACTTCAGGTTTACTGTATCCCTCTGACCTTCTTATTGATGATGAAACATAGAAATTGCATCGGAATTAAATACAAAAGGCTCAATGCCGACTTAAGTACAAGAAAACTGACTCTTCTTACTGTCTATGTTTTGAACCATTCCTGTGACACTTGATATAGATTCCGATGCTTCATTTCAGGTTTACTGTATCCCTCTGACCTTCTTATTTACGATGAAACACAGAAATTGCATCGGAATTAAATACAGAAAGCACAATGCAGACTTAAGTACAAGAAAACTGACTCTTCTTAATTTCTATGCCTTGAACCATTCCTGTGACACTAGTTATGGATTCCGATGTTTCACATCAGGTTTACTGTATCCCTCTGACCTTCGTATTGACGATGAAACACAGACATTGCATCGGAATTGAATACAAAAGGCACAATGCCGACTTAAACACAAGAAAACTGACTCCTCTTACTGTCTAAGTTTTGAGCCATTCCTGTGACACTAGTTATAGATTCCGATGCTTCACTTCAGGTTTACTGTACCCCTCTGACGTTCTTATTGACGATGAATCACAGAAATTGCATCGGAATTAAATACATAAGGCACAATGCCGACTTAAGTACAAGAAAACTGACTCTTCTTACAGACTATGTTTTGAACCATTCCTATGACACTAGAAATAGATTCCGATGTTTCACTTCAGGTTTACTGTATCCCTCTGACCTTCTTATTGACGATGAAACACAGAAATTGCATCGGAATTAAATACAAAAGGAACAATGCCGACTTAAGGACAAGAAAACTGACTCTTCTTAATTTCTATGCCTTGAACCATTCCTGTGACACTAGTTATAGATTCCGATGTTTCACATCAGGTCTACTGTATCCCTCTGACCTTCTTATTGACGATGAAACACAGAAATTGCATCGGAATTAAATACAAAAGGCACAATGCCGACTTAAACACACGAAAACTGACTCTTCTTACTGTCTAAGTTTTGAGCCATTCCTGTGACACTAGTTATAGATTCCGATGCTTCACTTCAGGTTTACTGTATCCCTCTGACCTTCTTATTGACGATGAATCACAGAAATTGCATCGGAATTAAATACATAAGGCACAATGCCGACTTAAGTACAAGAAAACTGACTCTTCTTACAGACTATGTTTTGAACCTTTCCTATGACACTAGAAATAGATTCCGATGCTTCACTTCAGGTTTACTGTATCCCTCTGACCTTCTTATTGACGATGAAACACAGAAATTGCATCGGAATTAAATACAAAAGGCACAATGCCGACTTAAGGACAAGAAAACTGACTCTTCTTACTGTCTACGTTTTGAACCATTCCTGTGACACTAGTTATAGATTCCGATGCTTCACTTCAGGTTTGCTGTATCCCTCTGACCTTCTTATTGACGATGAAACACAGAAATTGCATAAAAATTAAATACAAAAGGCACAATGCCGACTTAAGTACAAGAAAACTGACTCTTCTTACAGTCTATGTTTTGAACCATTCCTGTGACACTAGATATAGATTCCGATGCTTCACTTCAGGTTTACTGTATCCCTCTGACCTTCTTATTGACGATGAAACACAGAAATTGCATCGGAATTAAATACAAAAGTCACAATGCCGACTTAAGTACAAGAAAACTGCCTCCTCTTACTGTCTAAGTTTTTAACCATTCCTGTGACACTAGTTATAGATTCCGATGCTTCACTTCAGGCTTACTGTATCCCTCTGACATTCTTATTGACGATGAAACACAGAAATTGCATAGGAATTAAATACAAAAGGCACAATGCCGACTGAAGTACAAGAAAACTGACTCTTCTTACTGTCTGTGTTTTGTACCATTACTGTGACACTAGTTATAGATTCCGATGCTTCACTTCAGGTTTACTGTATCCCTCTGACCTTCTTATTGACAATGAAACACAGAAATTGCATCGGAATTAAATACAAAAGGCACAATGCCGAGTTAAGTACAAGAAAACTGACTCTTCTTACTGTCTAAGTTTTCAACCATTCCTGTGACACTAGTTATACATTCCGATGCTTCACTTCAGCTTTACAATATCCTTCTAACCATCTTATTGACGATGAAACATAGAAATTGCATCGGAATTACATGCAAAAGGCACAATGCTGACTTAAGTACAAGAAAACTGACTCTTCCTACTGTCTATGTTTTGAAACATTCCTGTGACACTAGTTATAGATTTATAGATTCCGATGCCTCACTTCATCTTTACTGTATCCCTCTGACCTTCTTATTGACGATGATACACAGAAATTGCATCGGAATTAAATACAAAAGGCACAATGCCGACTTAAGTACAAGAAAACTGACTCTTCTTACTGTCTATGTTTTGAACCATTCCTGTGACACAACTTATAGATTCCGATGCTTCACTTCAGGTTTACTGTATCCCTCTGACCTTCTTATTGACGAAGAAACACAGAAATTGCATCGGAATTAAATAGAAAAGGCACAATGCCGACTTAAGTACAAGAAAACTGACTCTTCTTAATTTCTATGCCTTGAACCATTCCTGTGACCCTAGTTATAGATTCCGATGTATCACATCAGCTTTACTGTATCCCTCTGACCTTCTTATTAACGATGAAACACAGAAATTGCATCGGAAATAAATATAAAAGGCACAATGCCGACTTAAACACAAGAAAACTGACTCTTCTTACTGTCTAAGTTTTGAACCATTCCTGTGACACTAGTTATAGATTCCGATGCTTCACGTCAGGTTTACTGTATCCCTCTGACCTTCTTATTGTTGATGAAACACAGAAATTGAATCGGAATTAAATACAAAGGCACAATGCCGATTTAAGTACAAGAAAACTGACCCTTCTTACTGTCTATGTTTCTAACTATTCCTGTGACACTAGTTATAGATTCCGATGCTTGACTTCAGGTTTACTGTATCCCTCTGACCTTCGTATTCACGATGAAACACAGAAATTGCATCGGAATTAAATACAAAGGCACAATGCCGACTTAAGTACAAGAAAACTGACTCTTCTTACTGTCTATGTTTGAACCATTCCTGTGACTCTAGTTATAGATTCCGACGCTTCACTTCAGGTTTACTGTATCACTCTGACCTTCTTATTGACAATGAAACACGGAAATTGCATCGGAAGTAAATACAAAACGCACAATGCCGACTTAAGTACAAGAAAACTGACTCTTCTTACTGTCTATGTTTTGAACCATTCATGTGACACTAGTCATAGATTCCGATGCTTCACCTCAGGTTTACTGTATCACTCTGACCTTCTTATTGACAATGAAACACGGAAATTGCATCGGAATTAAATACAAAAGGCACAATGCCGACTTAAGTACAATAAAGCTGACTCTTCTTACTGTCTATGATTTGAACCATTCCTGTGACAATAGATATAGATTCCGATGCTTCACTTCAGGTTTACTGTATCCCTCTGACCTTCTTATTGACGATTAAACACAGAAATTGCATCGGAATTAAATACAAAAGGCACAGTGCCGACTTAAGTACAAGAAAACTGACTATTCTTACAGTCTATGTTTTGCACTATTCCTGTGATACTAGATATAGATTCCGATGCTTCACTTCAGGTTTACTGTATCCCTCTGACCTTCTTATTGACGATGAAACACAGAAATTGCATTGGAATTAAATAGAAAAGTCACAATGCCGACTTAAGTACAAGAAAACAGACTCTTCTCACTGTTTATGTTTCAACTATTCATGTGACACAAGTTATAGATTCCGATGCTTCACTTCAGGTTTACTGTATCCCTCTGACCTTCTTATTGTTGATGAAATACAGAAATTGCATCGGAATAAAATACAAATGGCACAATGACGACTTAAGTAGAAGAAAATTGACTCTTCTTACTGTCTATGTTTTGAACCAGTCCTGTGATACAAGTTATAGATTCCGATGCTTCACTTACGGTTTACTGTATCCCTCTGATCTTCTTATTAACGATGAAACACAGAAATTGCATCGGAATTAAATACAAAAGGCACAATGCCGACTTAAGGACAAGAAAACTGACTCTTCTTCCTGTCTATGTTTGAACCATTCATGTGACACTAGTTATAGATTCCGATGCTTCATTTCAGTTTTACTGTATCCCTCTGACCTTCTTATTGTTGATGAAACACAGAAATTGCATCGGAATTAAATACAAAAGTCACAATGCCGACTTAAGTACAAGAAAACTGACTCTTCTTACTGTCTAAGATTTTAACCATTCCTGTGACACTAGTTATAGATTCCGATGCTTCACTTCAGGTTTACTGAATCCCTCTGACCTTCTTATTGACGATGAAACACAGAAATTGCATAGGAATTAAATACAAAAGGCACAATGCCGACTGAAGTACAAGAAAACTGACTCTTCTTACTGTCTATGTTTTGTACCATTACTGAGACACTAGTTATAGGTTCCGATGCTTCCCTTCAGGTTTACTGTATCCCTCTGACCTTCTCATTGACGATGAAACACAGAAATCGCATCGGAATTAAATACGAAAGGCACAATGCCGAGTTAAGTACAAGAAAACTGACTCTTCTTACTGTCTAAGTTTTGAACCATTCCTGTGACACTAGTTATACATTCCGATGCTTCACTTCAGCTTTACAATATCCCTCTGACCTTCTTATTGACGATGAAACATAGAAATTGCATCGGAATTACATACAAAGGGCACAATGCTGGCTTAAGTACAAGAAAACTGACTCTTCTTACTGTCTATGTTTTGAACCATTCCTGTGACACTAGTTATAGATTCCGATGCTTCACTTCAGGTTTACTGTATCCCTCTGACCGTCTTATTGACGATGAAACACAGAAATTGCATCGGAAATAAATACAAAAGGCACAATGCCGACTTAAGTACAAGAAAACTGACACTTCTTAGTGTCTATGTTTTGAAACATTCGTGTGACACTAGTTATAGATTTATAGATTCCGATGCCTCACTTCATCTTTACTGTATCCCTCTGACCTTCTTATTGACGATGATACACAGAAATTGCATCGGAATTAAATACAAAAGGCACAATGCCTACATAAGTACAAGAAAACTGACTCTTCTTACTGTCTATGTTTTGAACCATTCCTGTAACACTCGTTATAGATTCCGATGCTTCACTTCAGGTTTACTGTATCCCTCTGACCGTCTTATTGACGATGAAACACAGAAATTGCATCGGAATTAAATACAAAAAGCACAATGACGACTTAGGTACTAAAAACTGACTCTTCTTACTGTCTATGATTTGAACCATTCCTGTGACACTAGTTATATGTTCCGATGCTTCACATCAGGTTTACTGTATCCCTCTGACCTTCTTATTGAGGATGAAACACACAAATTGCATCGAAATTAAATACAAAAGGCACAATGCCGACTTAAACACAAGAAAACTGACTCTTCTTACTGTCTAAGATTTGAACCATTCCTGTGACACTAGTTATAGATTCCGATTCTTCACTTCAGGTTTACTGTATCCCTCTGACCTTCTTATTGACGATGAAACACAGAAATTGCATCTGAATTAAATAGAAAAGGCACAATGCCGACTTAAGTACAAGAAAACTGACTCTTCTTACTGTCTATGTTTTGAACCATTCATGTGACATTAGTCATAGGTTCCGATGCTTCACTTCAGGTTTACTGTATCCCTCTGACCTTCTTATTGACGATGAAACACAGAAATTGCATCGGAATTAAATTCAGAAAGCACAATGCAGACATAAGTACAAGAAAACTGACTCTTCTTACTGTCTATGTTTTGAACCATTCCTGAGACACTAGTTATAGATTCCGATGCTTCACTTCAGGTTTACTGTATCCCTCTGACCTTCTTATTGACGATGAAACACAGAAATTGCAACGGAAATTAATACAAAAGGCACAATGCCGACTTAAGTACAAGAAAACTGACCCTTCTTAGTGTCTATGTTTTGAAACATTCCTGTGACACTTGTTATAGATTTATAGTTTCCGATGCCTCACTTCATCTTTACTGTATCCCTCTGACCTTCTTATTGACGATGATACACAGAAATTGCATCGGAATTAAATACAAAAGGCACAATGCCGACTTAAGTACAAGAATACTGACTCTTCTTACTGTCTATGTTTTGAACCATTCCTGTGACACTAGTTATAGATTCCGATGCTTCACTTCAGGTTTACTGTATCCCTCTGACCGTCTTGTTGACGATGAAACACAGAAATTGCATCGGAATTAAATACAAAAGGCACAATGCCGACTTAGGAAATAAAAACTGACTCTTCTTACTGTCTATGATTTAAACCATTCCTGTGACACTAGTTATAGATTCCGATGCTTCACATCAGGTTTACTGTATCCCTCTGACCTTCTTATTGTTGATGAAGCACAGAAATTGAATCGGAATTAAATACAAAGGCACAATGCCGATTTAAGTACAAGAAAACTGACCCTTCTTACTGTCTATGTTTCTAACTATTCCTGTGACACTAGTTATAGATTCCGATGCTTGACTTCAGGTTTACTGTATCCCTCTGACCTTCGTATTCACGATGAAACACAGAAATTGCATCGGAATTAAATACAAAGGCACAATGCCGACTTAAGTACAAGAAAACTGACTCTTCTTACTGTCTATGTTTGAACCATTCCTGTGACTCTAGTTATAGATTCCGACGCTTCACTTCAGGTTTACTGTATCCCTCTGACCTTCGTATTGACGATGAAACACAGACATTGCATCGGAATTGAATACAAAAGGCACAATGCCGACTTAAACACAAGAAAACTGACTCCTCTTACTGTCTAAGTTTTGAGCCATTCCTGTGACACTAGTTATAGATTCCGATGCTTCACTTCAGGTTTACTGTACCCCTCTGACGTTCTTATTGACGATGAATTACAGAAATTGCATCGGAATTAAATACATAAGGCACAATGCCGACTTAAGTACAAGAAAACTGACTCTTCTTACAGACTATGTTTTGAACCATTCCTATGACACTAGAAATAGATTCCGATGTTTCACTTCAGGTTTACTGTATCCCTCTGACCTTCTTATTGACGATGAAACACAGAAATTGCATCGGATTTAAATACAAAAGGCACAATGCCGACTTAAGGACAAGAAAACTGACTCTTCTTAATTTCTATGCCTTGAACCATTCCTGTGACACTAGTTATAGATTCCGATGTTTCACATCAGGTTTACTGTATCCCTCTGACCTTCTTATTGACGATGAAACACAGAAATTGCATCGGAATTAAATACAAAAGGCACAATGCCGACTTAAACACAAGAAAACTGACTCTTCTTACCGTCTAAGTTTTGAGCCATTCCTGTGACACTAGTTATAGATTCCGATGCTTCACTTCAGGTTTACTGTATCCCTCTGACCTTCTTATTGACGATGAATCACAGAAATTGCATCGGAATTAAATACATAAGGCACAATGCCGACTTAAGTACAAGAAAACTGACTCTTCTTACAGACTATGTTTTGAACCTTTCCCATGACACTAGAAATAGATTCCGATGCTTCACTTCAGGTTTACTGTATCCCTCTGACCTTCTTATTGACGATGAAACACAGAAATTGCATCGGAATTAAATACAAAAGGCACAATGCCGACTTAAGGACAAGAAAACTGACTCTTCTTACTGTCTACGTTTTGAACCATTCCTGTGACACTAGTTATAGATTCCGATGCTTCACTTCAGGTTTGCTGTATCCCTCTGACCTTCTTATTGACGATGAAACACAGAAATTGCATAAAAATTAAATACAAAAGGCACAATGCCGACTTAAGTACAAGAAAACTGACTCTTCTTACAGTCTATGTTTTGAACCATTCCTGTGACACTAGATATAGATTCCGATGCTTCACTTCAGGTTTACTGTATCCCTCTGACCTTCTTATTGACGATGAAACACAGAAATTGCATCGGAATTAAATACAAAAGTCACAATGCCGACTTAAGTACAAGAAAACTGACTCCTCTTACTGTCTAAGTTTTTAACCATTCCTGTGACACTAGTTATAGATTCCGATGCTTCACTGCAGGCTTACTGTATCCCTCTGACATTGTTATTGACGATGAAACACAGAAATTGCATAGGAATTAAATACAAAAGGCACAATGCCGACTGAAGTACAAGAAAACTGACTCTTCTTACTGTCTGTGTTTTGTACCATTACTGTGACACTATTTATAGATTCCGATGCTTCACTTCAGGTTTACTGTATCCCTCTGACCTTCTTATTGACAATGAAACACAGAAATTGCATCGGAATTAAATACAAAAGGCACAATGCCGAGTTAAGTACAAGAAAACTGACTCTTCTTACTGTCTAAGTTTTCAACCATTCCTGTGACACTAGTTATACATTCCGATGCTTCACTTCAGCTTTACAATATCCTTCTAACCATCTTATTGACGATGAAACATAGAAATTGCATCGGAATTACATGCAAAAGGCACAATGCTGACTTAAGTACAAGAAAACTGACTCTTCTTACTGTCTATGTTTTGAACCATTCCTGTGACACTAGTTATAGATTCCGATGCTTCACTTCAGGTTTACTGTATCCCTCTGACCGTCTTATTGACGATGAAACTAAGAAATTGCATCGGAATTAAATACAAAAGGTACAATGCCGACTTAGGTACAAAACAACTGACTCTTCTTACTGTATATGATTTGAACCATTCATGTAACACTAGTTATAGTTTCCGATGCTTCACTTCAGGTTTACTGTATCCCTCTGACCTTCTTATTGACGATGAAACACAGAAATTGCATCGGAAATAAATACAAAAGGCACAATGCCGACTTAAGTACAAGAAAACTGACCCTTCTTAGTGTCTATGTTTTGAAACATTCCTGTGACACTAGTTATAGATTTATAGATTCCGATGCCTCACTTCATCTTTACTGTATCCCTCTGACCTTCTTATTGACGATGATACACAGAAATTGCATCGGAATTAAATACAAGAGGCACAATGCCTGCTTAAGTACAAGAAAACTGACTCGTCTTACTGTCTATGTTTTGAACCATTCCTGTGACACTAGTTATAGATTCCGATGCTTCACTTGAGGTTTACTGTATCCCTCTGACCGTCTTATTGACGATGAAACACAGAAATTGCATCGGAATTAAATACAAAAGGCACAATGCCGACTTAGGTACTAAAAACTGACTCTTCTTACTGTCTAAGTTTTAACCATTCCTGTGACACTAGTTATAGATTCCGATGCTTCACTTCAGGTTTACTGTATCCCTCTGACCTTCTTATTGACGATGAAACACAGAAATTGCATCGGAATTAAATACAAAAGGCACAATGCCGACTTAGGTACTAAAAACTGACTCTTCTTACTGTCTATGATTTGAACCATTCCTGTGACACTAGTTATAGATTCCGATGCTTCACTTCAGGTTTACTGTATCCCTCTGACCTTCTTACTGACGATGAAACACAGAAATTGCATCGGAATTAAATAGAAAAGGCACAATGCCGACTTAAGTACAAGAAAACTGACTCTTCTTACTGTCTATGTTTTGAACCATTCATGTGACATTAGTCATAGGTTCCGATGCTTCACTTCAGGTTTACTGTATCCCTCTGACCTTCTTATTGACGATGAAACATATTAATTGCATCGGAATTAAATACAAAAGGCACAATGCCGACTTAAGTACAAGAAAACTGACTCTTCTTACAGACTATGTTTTGAACCATTCCTATGACACTAGAAATAGATTCCGATGCTTCACTTCAGGTTTACTGTATCCCTCTGACCTTCTTATTGACGATGAAACACAGAAATTGCATCGGAATTAAATACAAAAGGCACAATGCCGACTTAAGGACAAGAAAACTGACTCTTCTTAATTTCTATGCCTTGAACCATTCCTGTGACACTAGTTATACATTCCGATGTTTCACATCAGGTTTACTGTATCCCTCTGACCTTCTTATTGACGATGAAACACAGAAATTGCATCGGAATTAAATACAAAAGGCACAATGCCGACTTAAACACAAGAAAACTGACTCTTCTTACTGTCTAAGTTTTGAGCCATTCCTGTGACACTAGTTATAGATTCCGATGCTTCACTTCAGGTTTACTGTATCCCTCTGACCTTCTTATTGACGATGAATCACAGAAATTGCATCGGAATTAAATACATAAGGCACAATGCCGACTTAAGTACAAGAAAACTGACTCTTCTTACAGACTATGTTTTGAACCATTCCTATGACACTAGAAATAGATTCCGATGCTTCACTTCAGGTTTACTGTATCCCTCTGACCTTCTTATTGACGATGATACACAGAAATTGAATCGGAATTAAATACAAAAGGCACAATGGCGACTTATGTACAAGAAAACTGACTCTTCTTACTGTCTATGTTTGAACCATTCATGTGACACTAGTTATAGATTCCGATGCTTCACTTCAGGTTTACTGTATCCCTCTTACCTTCTTATTGACGACGAAACACAGAAATTGCATCGGAATTAAATACAAAAGGCACAATGCCAACTTAAGTACAAGAAGATTGACTCTTCTTACTGTCTATGTTTGAACCATTCCTGTGACTCTAGTTATAGATTCAGATGCTTCACTTCAGGTTTACTGTAACCCTCTGACCTTCTTATTGACGACGAAACACAGAAATTGCATCGGAATTAAATACAAAAGGCACAATGCCAACTTAAGTACAAGAAGATTGACTCTTCTTACTGTCTATGTTTGAACCATTCCTGTGACTCTAGTTATAGATTCAGATGCTTCACTTCAGGTTTACTGTATCCCTCTGACCTTCTTATTGACGATGAAACACAGAAATTGCATCGGAATTACATAGAAAAGGCACAATGCCGACTTAAGTACAAGAAAACTGACTCTTTTTACTGTCTATGTTTTGAACCATTCATGTGACATTAGTCATAGGTTCCGAAGCTTCACTTCAGGTTTACTGTATCCCTCTGACCTTCTTATTGATGATGAAACATAGACATTGCATCGGAATTAAATACAAAAGGCTCAATGCCGACTTAAGTACAAGAAAACTGACTCTTCTTACTGTCTATGTTTTGAACCATTCCTGTGACCCTTGATATAGATTCCGATGCTTCATTTCAGGTTTACTGTATCCCTCTGACCTTCTTATTTACGATGAAACACAGAAATTGCATCGGAATTAAATACAGAAAGCACAATGCAGACTTAAGTACAAGAAAACTGACTCTTCTTAATTTCTATGCCTTGAACCATTCCTGTGACACTAGTTATGGATTCCGATGTTTCACATCAGGTTTACTGTATCCCTCTGACCTTCGTATTGACGATGAAACACAGACATTGCATCGGAATTGAATACAAAAGGCACAATGCCGACTTAAACACAAGAAAACTGACTACTCTTACTGTCTAAGTTTTGAGCCATTCCTGTGACACTAGTTATAGATTCCGATGCTTCACCTCAGGTTTACTGTACCCCTCTGACGTTCTTATTGACGATGAATCACAGAAATTGCATCGGAATTAAATACATAAGGCACAATGCCGACTTAAGTACAAGAAAACTGACTCTTCTTACAGACTATGTTTTGAACCATTCCTATGACACTAGAAATAGATTCCGATGTTTCACTTCAGGTTTACTGTATCCCTCTGACCTTCTTATTGACGATGAAACACAGAAATTGCATCGGAATTAAATACAAAAGGCACAATGCCGACTTAAGGACAAGAAAACTGACTCTTCTTAATTTCTATGCCTTGAACCATTCCTGTGACACTAGTTATAGATTCCGATGTTTCACATCAGGTCTACTGTATCCCTCTGACCTTCTTATTGACGATGAAACACAGAAATTGCATCGGAATTAAATACAAAAGGCACAATGCCGACTTAAACACAAGAAAACTGACTCTTCTTACTGTCTAAGTTTTGAGCCATTCCTGTGACACTAGTTATAGATTCCGATGCTTCACTTCAGGTTTACTGTATCCCTCTGACCTTCTTATTGACGATGAATCACAGAAATTGCATCGGAATTAAATACATAAGGCACAATGCCGACTTAAGTACAAGAAAACTGACTCTTCTTACAGACTATGTTTTGAACCTTTCCTATGACACTAGAAATAGATTCCGATGCTTCACTTCAGGTTTACTGTATCCCTCTGACCTTCTTATTGACGATGAAACACAGAAATTGCATCGGAATTAAATACAAAAGGCACAATGCCGACTTAAGGACAAGAAAACTGACTCTTCTTACTGTCTACGTTTTGAACCATTCCTGTGACACTAGTTATAGATTCCGATGCTTCACTTCAGGTTTGCTGTATCCCTCTGACCTTCTTATTGACGATGAAACACAGAAATTGCATAAAAATTAAATACAAAAGGCACAATGCCGACTTAAGTACAAGAAAACTGACTCTTCTTACAGTCTATGTTTTGAACCATTCCTGTGACACTAGATATAGATTCCGATGCTTCACTTCAGGTTTACTGTATCCCTCTGACCTTCTTATTGACGATGAAACACAGAAATTGCATCGGAATTGAATACAAAAGTCACAATGCCGACTTAAGTACAAGAAAACTGCCTCCTCTTACTGTCTAAGTTTTTAACCATTCCTGTGACACTAGTTATAGATTCCGATGCTTCACTTCAGGGTTACTGTATCCCTCTGACATTCTTATTGACGATGAAACACAGAAATTGCATAGGAATTAAATACAAAAGGCACAATGCCGACTGAAGTACAAGAAAACTGACTCTTCTTACTGTCTGTGTTTTGTACCATTACTGTGACACTAGTTATAGATTCCGATGCTTCACTTCAGGTTTACTGTATCCCTCTGACCTTCTTATTGACAATGAAACACAGAAATTGCATCGGAATTAAATACAAAAGGCACAATGCCGAGTTAAGTACAAGAAAACTGACTCTTCTTACTGTCTAAGTTTTCAACCATTCCTGTGCCACTAGTTATACATTCCGATGCTTCACTTCAGCTTTACAATATCCTTCTAACCATCTTATTGACGATGAAACATAGAAATTGCATCGGAATTACATGCAAAAGGCACAATGCTGACTTAAGTACAAGAAAACTGACTCTTCTTACTGTCTATGTTTTGAAACATTCCTGTGACACTAGTTATAGATTTATAGATTCCGATGCCTCACTTCATCTTTACTGTATCCCTCTGACCTTCTTATTGACGATGATACACAGAAATTGCATCGGAATTAAATACAAAAGGCACAATGCCGACTTAAGTACAAGAAAACTGACTCTTCTTACTGTCTATGTTTTGAACCATTCCTGTGACACAACTTATAGATTCCGATGCTTCACTTCAGATTTACTGTATCCCTCTGACCTTCTTATTGACGAAGAAACACAGAAATTGCATCGGAATTAAATAGAAAAGGCACAATGCCGACTTAAGTACAAGAAAACTGACTCTTCTTAATTTCTATGCCTTGAACCATTCCTGTGACCCTAGTTATAGATTCCGATGTTTCACATCAGGTTTACTGTATCCCTCTGACCTTCTTATTAACGATGAAACACAGAAATTGCATCGGAAATAAATATAAAAGGCACAATGCCGACTTAAACACAAGAAAACTGACTCTTCTTACTGTCTAAGTTTTGAACCATTCCTGTGACACTAGTTATAGATTCCGATGCTTCACTTCAGGTTTACTGTATCCCTCTGACCTTCTTATTGTTGATGAAACACAGAAATTGAATCGGAATTAAATACAAAGGCACAATGCCGATTTAAGTACAAGAAAACTGACCCTTCTTACTGTCTATGTTTCTAACTATTCCTGTGACACTAGTTATAGATTCCGATGCTTGACTTCAGGTTTACTGTATCCCTCTGACGTTCGTATTCACGATGAAACACAGAAATTGCATCGGAATTAAATACAAAGGCACAATGCCGACTTAAGTACAAGAAAACTGACTCTTCTTACTGTCTATGTTTGAACCATTCCTGTGACTCTAGTTATAGATTCCGACGCTTCACTTCAGGTTTACTGTATCCCTCTGACCTTCTTATTGACGATGAAACACAGAAATTGCATCGGAATTAAATACAAAAGGCACAATGCCGACTTAAGTACAAGAAAACTGACTCTTCTCACTGTCTATGTATTGAACCATTCATTTGACATTAGTCATAGGTTCCGATGCTTCACTTCAGGTTTACTGTATCCCTCTGACCTTCTTATTGACGATGAAACATAGAAATTGCATCGGAAGTAAATACAAAACGCACAATGCCGACTTAAGTATAAGAAAACTGACTCTTCTTACTGTCTATGTTTTGAACCATTCATGTGACACTAGTCATAGATTCCGATGCTTCACCTCAGGTTTACTGTATCACTCTGACCTTCTTATTGACAATGAAACACGGAAATTGCATCGGAATTAAATACAAAAGGCACAATGCCGACTTAAGTACAATAAAGCTGACTCTTCTTACTGTCTATGATTTGAACCATTCCTGTGACAATAGATATAGATTCCGATGCTTCACTTCAGGTTTACTGTATCCCTCTGACCTTCTTATTGACGATTAAACACAGAAATTGCATCGGAATTAAATACAAAAGGCACAGTGCCGACTTAAGTACAAGAAAACTGACTATTCTTACAGTCTATGTTTTGCACTATTCCTGTGATACTAGATATAGATTCCGATGCTTCACTTCAGGTTTACTGTATCCCTCTGACCTTCTTATTGACGATGAAACACAGAAATTGCATTGGAATTAAATAGAAAAGTCACAATGCCGACTTAAGTACAAGAAAACAGACTCTTCTCACTGTTTATGTTTCAACTATTCATGTGACACAAGTTATAGATTCTGATGCTTCACTTCAGGTTTACTGTATCCCTCTGACCTTCTTATTGTTGATGAAATACAGAAATTGCATCGGAATAAAATACAAATGGCACAATGACGACTTAAGTAGAAGAAAATTGACTCTTCTTACTGTCTATGTTTTGAACCAGTCCTGTGATACAAGTTATAGATTCCGATGCTTCACTTACGGTTTACTGTATCCCTCTGATCTTCTTATTAACGATGAAACACAGAAATTGCATCGGAATTAAATACAAAAGGCACAATGCCGACTTAAGGACAAGAAAACTGACTCTTCTTACTGTCTATGTTTGAACCATTCATGTGACACTAGTTATAGATTCCGATGCTTCATTTCAGTTTTACTGTATCCCTCTGACCTTCTTATTGTTGATGAAACACAGAAATTGCATCGGAATTAAATACAAAAGCCACAATGCCGACTTAAGTACAAGAAAACTGACTCTTCTTACTGTCTAAGATTTTAACCATTCCTGTGACACTAGTTATAGATTCCGATGCTTCACTTCAGGTTTACTGAATCCCTCTGACCTTCTTATTGACGATGAAACACAGAAATTGCATAGGAATTAAATACAAAAGGCACAATGCCGACTGAAGTACAAGAAAACTGACTCTTCTTACTGTCTATGTTTTGTACCATTACTGTGACACTAGTTATAGGTTCCGATGCTTCCCTTCAGGTTTACTGTATCCCTCTGACCTTCTCATTGACGATGAAACACAGAAATCGCATCGGAATTAAATACGAAAGGCACAATGCCGAGTTAAGTACAAGAAAACTGACTCTTCTTACTGTCTAAGTTTTGAACCATTCCTGTGACACTAGTTATACATTCCGATGCTTCACTTCAGCTTTACAATATCCCTCTGACCTTCTTATTGACGATGAAACATAGAAATTGCATCGGAATTACATACAAAAGGCACAATGCTGGCTTAAGTACAAGAAAACTGACTCTTCTTACTGTCTATGTTTTGAACCATTCCTGTGACACTAGTTATAGATTCCGATGCTTCACTTCAGGTTTACTGTATCCCTCTGACCGTCTTATTGACGATGAAACACAGAAATTGCATCGGAAATAAATACAAAAGGCACAATGCCGACTTAAGTACAAGAAAACTGACACTTCTTAGTGTCTATGTTTTGAAACATTCGTGTGACACTAGTTATAGATTTATAGATTCCGATGCCTCACTTCATCTTTACTGTATCCCTCTGACCTTCTTATTGACGATGATACACAGAAATTGCATCGGAATTAAATACAAAAGGCACAATGCCTACATAAGTACAAGAAAACTGACTCTTCTTACTGTCTATGTTTTGAACCATTCCTGTAACACTAGTTATAGATTCCGATGCTTCACTTCAGGTTTACTGTATCCCTCTGACCGTCTTATTGACGATGAAACACAGAAATTGCATCGGAATTAAATACAAAAAGCACAATGCCGACTTAGGTACTAAAAACTGACTCTTCTTACTGTCTATGATTTGAACCATTCCTGTGACACTAGTTATATGTTCCGATGCTTCACATCAGGTTTACTGTATCCCTCTGACCTTCTTATTGAGGATGAAACACACAAATTGCATCGAAATTAAATACAAAAGGCACAATGCCGACTTAAACACAAGAAAACTGACTCTTCTTACTGTCTAAGATTTGAACCATTCCTGTGACACTAGTTATAGATTCCGATTCTTCACTTCAGGTTTACTGTATCCCTCTGACCTTCTTATTGACGATGAAACACAGAAATTGCATCTGAATTAAATAGAAAAGGCACAATGCCGACTTAAGTACAAGAAAACTGACTCTTCTTACTGTCTATGTTTTGAACCATTCATGTGACATTAGTCATAGGTTCCGATGCTTCACTTCAGGTTTACTGAATCCCTCTGACCTTCTTATTGACGATGAAACACAGAAATTGCATAGGAATTAAATACAAAAGGCACAATGCCGACTGAAGTACAAGAAAACTGACTCTTCTTACTGTCTATGTTTTGTACCATTACTGTGACACTAGTTATAGGTTCCGATGCTTCCCTTCAGGTTTACTGTATCCCTCTGACCTTCTCATTGACGATGAAACACAGAAATCGCATCGGAATTAAATACGAAAGGCACAATGCCGAGTTAAGTACAAGAAAACTGACTCTTCTTACTGTCTAAGTTTTGAACCATTCCTGTGACACTAGTTATACATTCCGATGCTTCACTTCAGCTTTACAATATCCCTCTGACCTTCTTATTGACGATGAAACATAGAAATTGCATCGGAATTACATACAAAAGGCACAATGCTGGCTTAAGTACAAGAAAACTGACTCTTCTTACTGTCTATGTTTTGAACCATTCCTGTGACACTAGTTATAGATTCCGATGCTTCACTTCAGGTTTACTGTATCCCTCTGACCGTCTTATTGACGATGAAACACAGAAATTGCATCGGAAATAAATACAAAAGGCACAATGCCGACTTAAGTACAAGAAAACTGGCACTTCTTAGTGTCTATGTTTTGAAACATTCGTGTGACACTAGTTATAGATTTATAGATTCCGATGCCTCACTTCATCTTTACTGTATCCCTCTGACCTTCTTATTGACGATGATACACAGAAATTGCATCGGAATTAAATACAAAAGGCACAATGCCTACATAAGTACAAGAAAACTGACTCTTCTTACTGTCTATGTTTTGAACCATTCCTGTAACACTAGTTATAGATTCCGATGCTTCACTTCAGGTTTACTGTATCCCTCTGACCGTCTTATTGACGATGAAACACAGAAATTGCATCGGAATTAAATACAAAAAGCACAATGCCGACTTAGGTACTAAAAACTGACTCTTCTTACTGTCTATGATTTGAACCATTCCTGTGACACTAGTTATATGTTCCGATGCTTCACATCAGGTTTACTGTATCCCTCTGACCTTCTTATTGAGGATGAAACACACAAATTGCATCGAAATTAAATACAAAAGGCACAATGCCGACTTAAACACAAGAAAACTGACTCTTCTTACTGTCTAAGATTTGAACCATTCCTGTGACACTAGTTATAGATTCCGATTCTTCACTTCAGGTTTACTGTATCCCTCTGACCTTCTTATTGACGATGAAACACAGAAATTGCATCTGAATTAAATAGAAAAGGCACAATGCCGACTTAAGTACAAGAAAACGGACCCTTCTTTGTGTCTATGTTTTGAAATATTCCTGTGACACAAGTTATAGATTTATAGATTCCGATGCCTCACTTCATCTTTACTGTATCCCTCTGACCTTCTTATTGACGATGAAACACAGAAATTGCATCGGAATTAAATTCAGAAATCACAATGCAGACATAAGTACAAGAAAACTGACTCTTCTTACTGTCTATGATTTGAACCATTCCTGTGACACTAGTTATAGATTCCGATGCTTCACTTCAGGTTTACTGTATCCCTCTGACCGTCTTGTTGACGATGAAACACAGAAATTGCATCGGAATTAAATACAAAAGGCACAATGCCGACTTAGGAAATAAAAACTGACTCTTCTTACTGTCTATGATTTAAACCATTCCTGTGACACTAGTTATAGATTCCGATGCTTCACATCAGGTTTACTGTATCCCTCTGACCTTCTTATTGTTGATGAAACACAGAAATTGAATCGGAATTAAATACAAAGGCACAATGCCGATTTAAGTACAAGAAAACTGACCCTTCTTACTGTCTATGTTTCTAACTATTCCTGTGACACTAGTTATAGATTCCGATGCTTGACTTCAGGTTTACTGTATCCCTCTGACCTTCGTATTCACGATGAAACACAGAAATTGCATCGGAATTAAATACAAAGGCACAATGCCGACTTAAGTACAAGAAAACTGACTCTTCTTACTGTCTATGTTTGAACCATTCCTGTGACTCTAGTTATAGATTCCGACGCTTCACTTCAGGTTTACTGTATCCCTCTGACCTTCTTATTGACGATGAAACACAGAAATTGCATCGGAATTAAATACAAAAGGCACAATGCCGACTTAAGTACAAGAAAACTGACTCTTCTCACTGTCTATGTATTGAACCATTCATGTGACATTAGTCATAGGTTCCGATGCTTCACTTCAGGTTTACTGTATCCCTCTGACCGTCTTGTTGACGATGAAACACAGAAATTGCATCGGAATTAAATACAAAAGGCACAATGCCGACTTAGGAAATAAAAACTGACTCTTCTTACTGTCTATGATTTAAACCATTCCTGTGACACTAGTTATAGATTCCGATGCTTCACATCAGGTTTACTGTATCCCTCTGACCTTCTTATTGTTGATGAAACACAGAAATTGAATCGGAATTAAATACAAAGGGACAATGCCGATTTAAGTACAAGAAAACTGACCCTTCTTACTGTCTATGTTTCTAACTATTCCTGTGACACTAGTTATAGATTCCGATGCTTGACTTCAGGTTTACTGTATCCCTCTGACCTTCGTATTCACGATGAAACACAGAAATTGCATCGGAATTAAATACAAAGGCACAATGCCGACTTAAGTACAAGAAAACTGACTCTTCTTACTGTCTATGTTTGAACCATTCCTGTGACTCTAGTTATAGATTCCGACGCTTCACTTCAGGTTTACTGTATCCCTCTGACCTTCTTATTGACGATGAAACACAGAAATTGCATCGGAATTAAATACAAAAGGCACAATGCCGACTTAAGTACAAGAAAACTGACTCTTCTCACTGTCTATGTATTGAACCATTCATGTGACATTAGTCATAGGTTCCGATGCTTCACTTCAGGTTTACTGTATCCCTCTGACCTTCTTATTGACGATGAAACATAGAAATTGCATCGGAAGTAAATACAAAACGCACAATGCCGACTTAAGTACAAGAAAACTGACTCTTCTTACTGTCTATGTTTTGAACCATTCATGTGACACTAGTCATAGATTCCGATGCTTCACCTCAGGTTTACTGTATCACTCTGACCTTTTTATTGACAATGAAACACGGAAATTGCATCGGAATTAAATACAAAAGGCACAATGCCGACTTAAGTACAATAAAGCTGACTCTTCTTACTGTCTATGATTTGAACCATTCCTGTGACAATAGATATAGATTCCGATGCTTCACTTCAGGTTTACTGTATCCCTCTGACCTTCTTATTGACGATTAAACACAGAAATTGCATCGGAATTAAATACAAAAGGCACAGTGCCGACTTAAGTACAAGAAAACTGACTATTCTTACAGTCTATGTTTTGCACTATTCCTGTGATACTAGATATAGATTCCGATGCTTCACTTCAGGTTTACTGTATCCCTCTGACCTTCTTATTGACGATGAAACACAGAAATTGCATTGGAATTAAATAGAAAAGTCACAATGCCGACTTAAGTACAAGAAAACAGACTCTTCTCACTGTTTATGTTTCAACTATTCATGTGACACAAGTTATAGATTCCGATGCTTCACTTCAGGTTTACTGTATGCCCTCTGACCTTCTTATTGTTGATGAAATACAGAAATTGCATCGGAATAAAATACAAATGGCACAATGACGACTTAAGTAGAGGAAAATTGACTCTTCCTACTGTCTATGTTTTGAACCAGTCCTGTGATACAAGTTATAGATTCCGATGCTTCACTTACGGTTTACTGTATCCCTCTGATCTTCTTATTAACGATGAAACACAGAAATTGCATCGGAATTAAATACAAAAGGCACAATGCCGACTTAAGGACAAGAAAACTGACTCTTCTTACTGTCTATGTTTGAACCATTCATGTGACACTAGTTATAGATTCCGATGCTTCATTTCAGTTTTACTGTATCCCTCTGACCTTCTTATTGTTGATGAAACACAGAAATTGCATCGGAATTAAATACAAAAGTCACAATGCCGACTTAAGTACAAGAAAACTGACTCTTCTTACTGTCTAAGATTTTAACCATTCCTGTGACACTAGTTATAGATTCCGATGCTTCACTTCAGGTTTACTGAATCCCTCTGACCTTCTTATTGACGATGAAACACAGAAATTGCATAGGAATTAAATACAAAAGGCACAATGCCGACTGAAGTACAAGAAAACTGACTCTTCTTACTGTCTATGTTTTGTACCATTACTGTGACACTAGTTATAGGTTCCGATGCTTCCCTTCAGGTTTACTGTATCCCTCTGACCTTCTCATTGACGATGAAACACAGAAATCGCATCGGAATTAAATACGAAAGGCACAATGCCGAGTTAAGTACAAGAAAACTGACTCTTCTTACTGTCTAAGTTTTGAACCATTCCTGTGACACTAGTTATACATTCCGATGCTTCACTTCAGCTTTACAATATCCCTCTGACCTTCTTATTGACGATGAAACATAGAAATTGCATCGGAATTACATACAAAAGGCACAATGCTGGCTTAAGTACAAGAAAACTGACTCTTCTTACTGTCTATGTTTTGAACCATTCCTGTGACACTAGTTATAGATTCCGATGCTTCACTTCAGGTTTACTGTATCCCTCTGACCGTCTTATTGACGATGAAACACAGAAATTGCATCGGAAATAAATACAAAAGGCACAATGCCGACTTAAGTACAAGAAAACTGACACTTCTTAGTGTCTATGTTTTGAAAAATTCGTGTGACACTAGTTATAGATTTATAGATTCCGATGCCTCACTTCATCTTTACTGTATCCCTCTGACCTTCTTATTGACGATGATACACAGAAATTGCATCGGAATTAAATACAAAAGGCACAATGCCTACATAAGTACAAGAAAACTGACTCTTCTTACTGTCTATGTTTTGAACCATTCCTGTAACACTAGTTATAGATTCCGATGCCTCACTTCAGGTTTACTGTATCCCTCTGACCGTCGTATTGACGATGAAACACAGAAATTGCATCGGAATTAAATACAAAAAGCACAATGCCGACTTAGGTACTAAAAACTGACTCTTCTTACTGTCTATGATTTGAACCATTCCTGTGACACTAGTTATATGTTCCGATGCTTCACATCAGGTTTACTGTATCCCTCTGACCTTCTTATTGAGGATGAAACACACAAATTGCATCGAAATTAAATACAAAAGGCACAATGCCGACTTAAACACAAGAAAACTGACTCTTCTTACTGTCTAAGATTTGAACCATTCCTGTGACACTAGTTATAGATTCCGATTCTTCACTTCAGGTTTACTGTATCCCTCTGACCTTCTTATTGACGATGAAACACAGAAATTGCATCTGAATTAAATAGAAAAGGCACAATGCCGACTTAAGTACAAGAAAACTGACTCTTCTTACTGTCTATGTTTTGAACCATTCATGTGACATTAGTCATAGGTTCCGATGCTTCACTTCAGGTTTACTGTATCCCTCTGACCTTCTTATTGACGATGAAACACAGAAATTGCATCGGAATTAAATTCAGAAAGCACAATGCAGACATAAGTACAAGAAAACTGACTCTTCTTACTGTCTATGTTTTGAACCATTCCTGAGACACTAGTTATAGATTCCGATGCTTCACTTCACGTTTACTGTATCCCTCTGACCTTCTTATTGACGATGAAACACAGAAATTGCAACGGAAATTAATACAAAAGGCACAATGCCGACTTAAGTACAAGAAAACTGACCCTTCTTAGTGTCTATGTTTTGAAACATTCCTGTGACACTTGTTATAGATTTATAGTTTCCGATGCCTCACTTCATCTTTACTGTATCCCTCTGACCTTCTTATTGACAATGATACACAGAAATTGCATCGGAATTAAATACAAAAGGCACAATGCCGACTTAAGTACAAGAATACTGACTCTTCTTACTGTCTATGTTTTGAACCATTCCTGTGACACTAGTTATAGATTCCGATGCTTCACTTCAGGTTTACTGTATCCCTCTGACCGTCTTGTTGACGATGAAACACAGAAATTGCATCGGAATTAAATACAAAAGGCACAATGCCGACATAGGAAATAAAAACTGACTCTTCTTACTGTCTATGATTTAAACCATTCCTGTGACACTAGTTATAGATTCCGATGCTTCACATCAGGTTTACTGTATCCCTCTGACCTTCTTATTGACGATGAAACACAGAAATTGATCGAAATTAAATACAAAAGGCACAATGCCGACTTAAACACAAGAAAACCGACTCTTCTTACTGTCTAAGATTTGAACCATTCCTGTGACACTTGTTATACATTCCGATGCTTCACTTCAGGTTTACTGTATCCCTTTGGCCTCCTTATTGTTGATGAAACACAGAGATTGCATCGGAATTAAATACAAAGACACAATGCCGACTTAAGTACAAGAAAACTGAGTCTTCTTACTGTATATGTTTGGATCTCTTCCTGTGACACTAATTATTCATTCCGATGTTTGACTTCAGGTTTACTGTATCCCTCTGACCTTCGTATTGACGATGAAACACAGAAATTGCATCGGAATTAAATACAAAAGGCACAATGCCGACTTAAGTACAAGAAAACTGACTCTTCTTACTGTCTATGTTTTGAACCATTCCTGTGACACTAGTTATAGATTCCGATGCTTCACATCAGGTTTACTGTATCCCTCTGACCTTCTTATTGACGATGAAACACAGATATTGCATCGGAATTAAATAGAAAAGGCACAATGCCGACTTAAGTACAAGAAAACTCACTCTTCTTTCTGTCTATGTTTTGAACCATTCATGTGACATTAGTCATAGGTTCCGATGCTTCACTTAAGATTTACTGTATCCCTCTGACATTCTTATTCACGATGAAACATAGAAATTGCATCGGAATTAAATACAAAAGGCACAATGCCGACTTAAACACAAGAAAACTGACTCTTCTTAATTTCTATGCCTTGAACCATTCCTGTGACACTAGTTATAGATTCCGATGTTTCACATCAGGTTTACTGTATCCCTCTGACCTTCTTATTAACGATGAAAAACAGAAATTGCATCGGAATTAAATACAAAAGCACAATGCCGACTTAAACACAAGAAAACTGACTCTTCTTACTGTCTAAGTTTTGAACCATTCCTGTGACACTAGTTATAGATTCCGATGCTTCACTTCAGGTTTACTGTATCCCTCTGACCTTCTTATTGTTGATGAAACACAGAAATTGAATCGGAATTAAATACAAAGGCACAATGCCGACTTAAGTACAAGAAAACTGACTCTTCTTACTGTCTATGTTTGAACCATTCCTGTGACTCTAGTTATAGATTCCGACGCTTCACTTCAGGTTTACTGTATCCCTCTGACCTTCTTATTGACGATGAAACACAGAAATTGCATCGGAATTAAATACAAAAGGCACAATGCCGACTTAAGTACAAGAAAAATGACTCTTCTTACTGTCTATGTTTTGAACCATTCATGTGACATTAGTCATAGGTTCCGATGCTTCACTTCAGGTTTACTGTATCCCTCTGACCTTCTTATTGACGATGAAACATAGAAATTGCATCGGAAGTAAATACAAAACGCACAATGCCGACTTAAGTACAAGAAAACTGACTCTTCTTACTGTCTATGTTTTGAACCATTCATGTGACACTAGTCATAGATTCCGATGCTTCTCCTCAGGTTTACTGTATCCCTCTGACCTTCTTATTGACAATGAAACACAGAAATTGCATCGGAATTAAATACAAAAGGCACCATGCCGACTTAAGTACAATAAAACTGACTCTTCTTACTGTCTATGATTTGAACCATTCCTGTGACAATAGATATAGATTCCGATGCTTCACTTCAGGTTTACTGTATCCCTCTGACCTTCTTATTGACGATTAAACACAGAAATTGCATCGGAATTAAATACAAAAGGCACAGTGCCGACTTAAGTACAAGAAAACTGACTATTCTTACAGTCTATGTTTTGCACCATTCCTGTGATACTAGATATAGATTCCGATGCTTCACTTCAGGTTTACTGTATCCCTCTGACCTTCGTATTGACGATGAAACACAGAAATTGCATCGGAATTAAATAGAAAAGTCACAATGCCGACTTAAGTACAAGAAAACAGACTCTTCTCACTGTCTATGTTTCAACCATTCATGTGACACAAGTTATAGATTCCGATGCTTCACTTCAGGTTTAATGTATCCCTCTGACCTTCTTATTGTTGATGAAATACAGAAATTGCATCGGAATAAAATACAAATGGCACAATGACGACTTAAGTAGAAGAAAATTGACTCTTCTTACTGTCTATGTTTTGAACCAGTCCTGTGACACAAGTTATAGATTCCGATGCTTCACTTACGGTTTACTGTATCCCTCTGATCTTCTTATTAACGATGAAACACAGAAATTGCATCGGAATTAAATACAATAGGCACAATGCCGACTTAAGGACAAGAAAACTGACTCTTCTTACTGTCTATGTTTGAACCATTC
Source organism: Schistocerca serialis cubense (assembly GCF_023864345.2). Taxonomy (NCBI): domain Eukaryota; kingdom Metazoa; phylum Arthropoda; class Insecta; order Orthoptera; family Acrididae; genus Schistocerca; species Schistocerca serialis. The sequence continues at coordinate 526,387,115 of NC_064646.1, forward strand.
ATGTGACACTAGTTATAGATTCCGATGCTTCATTTCAGTTTTACTGTATCCCTCTGACCTTCTTATTGTTGATGAAACACAGAAATTGCATCGGAATAAAATACAAATGGCACAATGCCGGCTTAAGTTCAAGAAAACTGACTCTTCTTACTGTCTATGATTTGAACCATTCCTGTGACACTAGTTATACATTCCGACGCTTCACTTCAGGTTTACTGTATCCCTCTGACCTTCTTATTGACGATGAAACACAGAAATTGCATCGGAATTGAATACGAAAAGCACAATGCCGACTTAAGTACAAGAAAACGGACTCTTCTTACTGTCTATGTTTTGAACCATTCCTGTGACACTAGTTATAGATTTCGATGCTTCTCTTCAGGTTTACTGTATCCCTCTGACCTTCTTATTGACGATGAAACACAGATATTGCATCGGAATTAAATACAAAAGGCCCAATGCCGACTTAAGTACAAGAAAACTGACTCTTCTTACAGTCTATGTTTTGAACCATTCCTGTGACACTAGATATAGATTCCGATGCTTCACTTCAGGTTTACTGTATCCCTCTGACCTTCTTATTGACGATGAAACACAGAAATTGCATCGGAATTAAATACAAAAGTCACAATGCCGACTTAAGTACAAGATAACTGACTCTCCTTACAGTCTATGTTTTGAAACATTCCTGTGACACTAGTTATAGATTTATAGATTCCGATGCCTAACTTCATTTTTACTGTATCCCTCTGACCTTCTTATTGACGATGAAACACCGAAATTGCATCGGAATTAAATACAAAAGGCACAATGCCGACTTAAGTACAATAAAACTGACTCTTCTTACTGTCTATGCGTTGAACCATTCCTGTGACACTAGTTATAGATTCCGATGCTTCACTTCAGGTTTACTGTATCCCTCTGACCATCTTATTCTCGATGAAACACAGAAATATCATCGGAATTAAATACAAAAGTCACAATGCCGACATAAGTACAAGAAAACTGACTCTTCTTACTGTCTATGTTTTGAACCATTCCTGTGACACTAGTTATAGATTCCGATGCTTCACTTCAGGTTTACTGTATCCCTCTGACCATCTTATTGTCGCTGAAACACAGAAATATCATCGGAATTAAATACAAAAGGCACAATGCCGACTTAAGTACAGGAAAACTGACTCTTCTTACTGTCTATGATTTGAACCATTCCTGTGTTACTAGTTATAGATTCCGATGGTTCACTTCAGGTTTACTGTATCCCTCTGACCTTCTTATTGACGATGAAACACAGAAATTGCATCGGAATTAAATAGAAAAGGCACAATGTCGACTTAAGTACAAGAAAACTGACTCTTCTTACTGTCTATGTTTTGAACCATTCCTGTGACACTAGTTATAGATTCCGATGCTTCACCTCAGGTTTACTGTATCCCTCTGACCTTCTTATTGACGATGAAACACAGAAATGGCATCGGAATTAAATACAAAAGGCACAGTGCCGACTTAAGTACAAGAAAACTGACTATTCTTACAGTCTATGTTTTGAACCATTCCTGTGACACTAGATATAGATTCTGATGCTTCACTTCAGGTTTACTGTATCCCTCTGACCTTCTTATTGACGATGATACACAGAAATTGCATCGGAATTAAATACAAAAGGCACAATGCCGACTTAAGTACAAGAAAACTGACTCTTCTTACTGTCTATGTTTCAACCATTCGTGTGACACAAGTTATAGATTCCGATGCTTCACTTCAGGTTTACTGTATCCCTCTGACCTTATTATTGTTGATGAAATACAGTAATTGCATCGTAATAAAATACAAATGGCACAATGACGACTTAAGTAGAAGAAAATTGACTCTTCTTACTGTCTATGTTTTGAACCATTCCAGTGACACAAGTAATAGATTCCGATGCTTCACTTCCGGTTTACTGTATCCCTCTGACCTTCTTATTGACGATGAAACACAGAAATTGAATCGGAACTAAATACAAAAGGCACAATGCCGACTTAAGTACAAGAAAACTGACTCTTCTTACTGTCTATGTTTTGAACCATTCCTATGACACTAGATATAGATTCCGATGCTTCACTTCAGGTTTACTGTATGCCTCTGACCTTCTTATTGACGATGAATCACAGAAATTGCTTCGGAATTAAATACAAAAGGCACAATGCCGACTTAAGTACAAAAAAACTGACTCTTCTTACAGTCTATGTTTTGAACCATTCCTGTGACACTAGATATAGATTCCGATGCTTCACTTCAGGTTTACTGTATCCCTCCGACCTTCTTATTGACGATGAAACACAGAAATTGCATCGGAATTAAATACAAAAGGCACAATGCCGACTTAAGGGCAAGAAAACTGACTCTTCTTACTGTCTATGTTTTGCACCATTCCTGTGATACTAGATATAGATTCCGATGCTTCACTTCAGGTTTACTGTATCCCTCTGACCTTCGTATTGACGATGAAACACAGAAATTGCATCGGAATTAAATAGAAAAGTCACAATGCCGACTTAAGTACAAGAAAACAGACTCTTCTCACTGTCTATGTTTCAACCATTCATGTGACACAAGTTATAGATTCCGATGCTTCACTTCAGGTTTAATGTATCCCTCTGACCTTCTTATTGTTGATGACATACAGAAATTGCATCGGAATAAAATACAAATGGCACAATGACGACTTAAGTAGAAGAAAATTGACTCTTCTTACTGTCTATGTTTTGAACCAGTCCTGTGACACAAGTTATAGATTCCGATGCTTCACTTACGGTTTACTGTATCCCTCTGATCTTCTTATTAACGATGAAACACAGAAATTGCATCGGAATTAAATACAAAAGGCACAATGCCGACTTAAGGACAAGAAAACTGACTCTTCTTACTGTCTATGTTTGAACCATTCATGTGACACTAGTTATAGATTCCGATGCTTCATTTCAGTTTTACTGTATCCCTCTGACCTTCTTATTGTTGATGAAACACAGAAATTGCATCGGAATAAAATACAAATGGCACAATGCCGACTTAAGTTCAAGAAAACTGACTCCTCTTACTGTCTATGATTTGAACCATTCCTGTGACACTAGTTATACATTCCGACGCTTCACTTCAGGTTTACTGTATCCCTCTGACCTTCTTATTGACGATGAAACACAGAAATTGCATCGGAATTGAATACGAAAAGCACAATGCCGACTTAAGTACAAGAAAACGGACTCTTCTTACTGTCTATGTTTTGAACCATTCCTGTGACACTAGTTATAGATTTCGATGCTTCTCTTCAGGTTTACTGTATCCCTCTGACCTTCTTATTGACGATGAAACACAGAAATTGCATCGGAATTAAATACAAAAGGCCCAATGCCGACTTAAGTACAAGAAAACTGACTCTTCTTACAGTCTATGTTTTGAACCATTCCTGTGACACTAGATATAGATTCCGATGCTTCACTTCAGGTTTACTGTATCCCTCTGACCTTCTTATTGACGATGAAACACAGAAATTGCATCGGAATTAAATACAAAAGTCACAATGCCGACTTAAGTACAAGATAACTGACTCTTCTTACAGTCTATGTTTTGAAACATTCCTGTGACACTAGTTATAGATTTATAGATTCCGATGCCTAACTTCATTTTTACTGTATCCCTCTGACCTTCTTATTGACGATGAAACACCGAAATTGCATCGGAATTAAATACAAAAGGCACAATGCCGACTTAAGTACAATAAAACTGACTCTTCTTACTGTCTATGCGTTGAACCATTCCTGTGACACTAGTTATAGATTCCGATGCTTCACTTCAGGTTTACTGTATCCCTCTGACCATCTTATTGTCGATGAAACACAGAAATATCATCGGAATTAAATACAAAAGTCACAATGCCGACATAAGTACAAGAAAACTGACTCTTCTTACTGTCTATGTTTTGAACCATTCCTGTGACACTAGTTATAGATTCCGATGCTTCACTTCAGGTTTTCTGTATCCCTCTGACCATCTTATTGTCGCTGAAACACAGAAATATCATCGGAATTAAATACAAAAGGCACAATGCCGACTTAAGTACAGGAAAACTGACTCTTCTTACTGTCTATGATTTGAACCATTCCTGTGTTACTAGTTATAGATTCCGATGGTTCACTTCAGGTTTACTGTATCCCTCTGACCTTCTTATTGACGATGAAACACAGAAATTGCATCGGAATTAAATAGAAAAGGCACAATGTCGACTTAAGTACAAGAAAACTGACTCTTCTTACTGTCTATGTTTTGAACCATTCCTGTGACACTAGTTATAGATTCCGATGCTTCACCTCAGGTTTACTGTATCCCTCTGACCTTCTTATTGACGATGAAACACAGAAATGGCATCGGAATTAAATACAAAAGGCACAGTGCCGACTTAAGTACAAGAAAACTGACTATTCTTACAGTCTATGTTTTGAACCATTCCTGTGACACTAGATATAGATTCTGATGCTTCACTTCAGGTTTACTGTATCCCTCTGACCTTCTTATTGACGATGATACACAGAAATTGCATCGGAATTAAATACAAAAGGCACAATGCCGACTTAAGTACAAGAAAACTGACTCTTCTTACTGTCTATGTTTCAACCATTCGTGTGACACAAGTTATAGATTCCGATGCTTCACTTCAGGTTTACTGTATCCCTCTGACCTTATTATTGTTGATGAAATACAGTAATTGCATCGTAATAAAATACAAATGGCACAATGACGACTTAAGTAGAAGAAAATTGACTCTTCTTACTGTCTATGTTTTGAACCATTCCAGTGACACAAGTAATAGATTCCGATGCTTCACTTCCGGTTTACTGTATCCCTCTGACCTTCTTATTGACGATGAAACACAGAAATTGAATCGGAACTAAATACAAAAGGCACAATGCCGACTTAAGTACAAGAAAACTGACTCTTCTTACTGTCTATGTTTTGAACCATTCCTATGACACTAGATATAGATTCCGATGCTTCACTTCAGGTTTACTGTATGCCTCTGACCTTCTTATTGACGATGAATCACAGAAATTGCATCGGAATTAAATACAAAAGGCACAATGCCGACTTAAGTACAAAAAAACTGACTCTTCTTACAGTCTATGTTTTGAACCATTCCTGTGACACTAGATATAGATTCCGATGCTTCACTTCAGGTTTACTGTATCCCTCCGACCTTCTTATTGACGATGAAACACAGAAATTGCATCGGAATTAAATACAAAAGGCACAATGCCGACTTAAGGGCAAGAAAACTGACTCTTCTTACTGTCTATGTTTGAACCATTCATGTGACACTAGTTATAGATTCCGATGCTTCATTTCAGTTTTACTGTATCCCTCTGACCTTCTTATTGTTGATGAAACACAGAAATTGCAGCGGAATAAAATACAAATGGCACAATGCCGACTTAAGTTCAAGAAAACTGACTCTTCTTACTGTCTATGTTTCAACCATTCCTGTGACACTAGTTATAGATTCCGATGCTTCACTTCAGGTTTACTGTATCCCTCTGACCTTCTTATTGACGATGAAACACAGAAATTAAATCGTAATTAAATACAAAAAGCACAATGCCGACTTAAGTACAAGAAAACGGACTATTTCTTACTGTCTATGTTTTGAACCATTCCTGTGACACTAGTTGTAGATTCCGATGCTTCACTTCAGGTTTACTGTATCCCTCTGTCCTTCTTATTGACGATGAAACACAGAAATTGCATCGGAATTAAATACAAAAGGCACAATGCCGACTTAAGTACAAGAAAACTGACTCTTCTTACAGTCTATGTTTTGAACCATTCCTGTGACACTAGATATAGATTCCGATGCTTCACTTCAGGTTTACTGTATCCTTCTGACCTTCTTATTGACGATGAAACACAGAATTTGCATCGGAATTAAATACAAAAGTCACAATGCCGACTTAAGTACAAGATAACTGACTCTTCTTACAGTCCATGTTTTGAAACATTCCTGTGACACTAGTTATAGATTTATAGATTCCGATGCTTCACTTCATTTTTACTGTATCCCTCTGACCTTCTTATTGACGATGAAACAGAGAAATTGCATCGGAATTAAATACAAAAGGCACAATGCCGACTTAAGTACAAGAAAACTGACTCTTCTTACTGTCTATGTTTTGAACCATTCCTGTGACACTAGTTATAGATTCCGATGCTTCACTTCAGGTTTACTGTATCCCTCTGACCATCTTATTGTCGCTGATACACAGAAATATCATCGGAATTACATACAAAAGGCACAATGCCGACTTAAGTACAGGAAAACTGACTCTTCTTACTGTCTATGATTTGAACCATTCCTGTGACACTAGTTATAGATTCCGATGCTTCACTTCAGGTTTACTGTATCCCTCTGACCTTCTTATTGACGATGAAAAACAGAAATTGCATCGGAATTAAATAGAAAAGGCACAATGCCAACTTAAGTACAAGAAAACTGACACATCTTACTGTCTATGTTTTTAACCATTCCTGTGACACTAGTTATAGATTCCGATTCTTCACCTCAGGTTTACTGTATCCCACTGACCTTCTTATTGACGATGAAACACAGAAATTGCATCGGAATTAAATACAAAAGGCAGAATGCCGACTTAAGTACAATAAAACTGACACTTCTTACTGTCTATGTTTTGAACCATTCATGTGACACTAGTTATAGATTCCGATGCTTCACTTCAGGTTTACTGTATCCCTCTGACCTTCTTATTGACGATGAAACACAGAAATTGCATCGGAATTAAATAGAAAAGTCACAATGCCGACTTAAGTACAAGAAAACTGACTCTTCTTACAGTCTATGTTTTGAACCATTCCTGTGACACTAGTTATGGATTCCGATGCTTCACTTCAGGTTTATTGTATCCCTCTGACCTTCTAATTGACGATGAAACACAGAAATTGCATCGAAATTAAATACAAAAAGCACAATGCCGACTTATGTACAAGAAAACTGACTCTTCTTACTGTCTATGTTTTTAACCATTCATGTGACACTAGTTAAAGATTCCGATGCTTCACTTCAGGTTTACTGTATCCCTCTAACGTTCTTATTGACGATGAAACACAGAAATTGCATCGGAATTAAATACAAAAGGCACAATGACGACTTAAGTACAAGAATACTGACTCTTCTTACTGTCTATGATTTGAACCATTCATGTGATACTAGTCATAGATTCCGATGCTTCATTTAAGGTTTACTGTATCCCTCTGACCTTCTTATTGACGATGAAACACAGAAATTGCATCGGAATTAATTACAAAAGGCACAATGCTGACTTAAGTACAAGAAAATTGACTCTTCTTACAGTCTATGTTTTGAACCATTCCTGTGACACTAGATATAGATTCCGATGCTTCACTTCAGGTTTACTGTATGCCTCTGACCTTCTTATTGACGATGAATCACAGAAATTGCATCGGAATTAAATACAAAAGGCACAATGCCGACTTAAGTACAAAAAAACTGACTCTTCTTACAGTCTATGTTTTGAACCATTCCTGTGACACTAGATATAGATTCCGATGCTTCACTTCAGGTTTACTGTATCCCTCCGACCTTCTTATTGACGATGAAACACAGAAATTGCATCGGAATTAAATACAAAAGGCACAATGCCGGCTTAAGGGCAAGAAAACTGACTCTTCTTACTGTCTATGTTTGAACCATTCATGTGACACTAGTTATAGATTCCGATGCTTCATTTCAGTTTTACTGTATCCCTCTGACCTTCTTATTGTTGATGAAACACAGAAATTGCAGCGGAATATAATACAAATGGCACAATGCCGACTTAAGTTCAAGAAAACTGACTCTTCTTACTGTCTATGTTTCAACCATTCCTGTGACACTAGTTATAGATTCCGATGCTTCACTTCAGGTTTACTGTATCCCTCTGACCTTCTTATTGACGATGAAACACAGAAATTAAATCGGAATTAAATACAAAAAGCACAATGCCGACTTAAGTACAAGAAAACGGACTATTTCTTACTGTCTATGTTTTGAACCATTCCTGTGACACTAGTTGTAGATTCCGATGCTTCACTTCAGGTTTACTGTATCCCTCTGTCCTTCTTATTGACGATGAAACACAGAAATTGCATCGGAATTAAATACAAAAGGCACAATGCCGACTTAAGTACAAGAAAACTGACTCTTCTTACAGTCTATGTTTTGAACAATTCCTGTGACACTAGATATAGATTCCGATGCTTCACTTCAGGTTTACTGTATCCTTCTGACCTTCTTATTGACGATGAAACACAGAATTTGCATCGGAATTAAATACACAAGTCACAATGCCGACTTAAGTACAAGATAACTGACTCTTCTTACAGTCCATGTTTTGAAACATTCCTGTGACACTAGTTATAGATTTATAGATTCCGATGCTTCACTTCATTTTTACTGTATCCCTCTGACCTTCTTATTGACGATGAAACAGAGATATTGCATCGGAATTAAATACAAAAGGCACAATGCCGACTTAAGTACAAGAAAACTGACTCTTCTTACTGTCTATGATTTGAACCATTCCTGTGACACTAGTTATAGATTCCAATGCTTCACTTCAGGTTTACTGTATCCCTCTGACCATCTTATTGTCGCTGATACACAGAAATATCATCGGAATTACATACAAAAGGCACAATGCCGACTTAAGTACAGGAAAACTGACTCTTCTTACTGTCTATGATTTGAACCATTCCTGTGACACTAGTTATAGATTCCGATGCTTCACTTCAGGTTTACTGTATCCCTCTGACCTTCTTATTGACGATGAAAAACAGAAATTGCATCGGAATTAAATAGAAAATGCACAATGCCAACTTAAGTACAAGAAAACTGACACATCTTACTGTCTATGTTTTTAACCATTCCTGTGACACTAGTTATAGATTCCGATTCTTCACCTCAGGTTTACTGTATCCCTCTGACCTTCTTATTGACGATGAAACACAGAAATTGCATCGGAATTAAATACAAAAGGCAGAATGCCGACTTAAGTACAATAAAACTGACACTTCTTACTGTCTATGTTTTGAACCATTCATGTGACACTAGTTATAGATTCCGATGCTTCACTTCAGATTTACTGTATCCCTCTGACCTTCTTATTGACGATGAAACACAGAAATTGCATCGGAATTAAATAGAAAAGTCACAATGCCGACTTAAGTACAAGAAAACTGACTCTTCTTACAGTCTATGTTTTGAACCATTCCTGTGACACTAGTTATGGATTCCGATGCTTCACTTCAGGTTTATTGTATCCCTCTGACCTTCTAATTGACGATGAAACACAGAAATTGCATCGAAATTAAATACAAAAAGCACAATGCCGACTTATGTACAAGAAAACTGACTCTTCTTACTGTCTATGTTTTTAACCATTCATGTGACACTAGTTAAAGATTCCGATGCTTCACTTCAGGTTTACTGTATCCCTCTAGCGTTCTTATTGACGATGAAACACAGAAATTGCATCGGAATTAAATACAAAAGGCACAATGACGACTTAAGTACAAGAATACTGACTCTTCTTACTGTCTATGATTTGAACCATTCATGTGATACTAGTCATAGATTCCGATGCTTCATTTAAGGTTTACTGTATCCCTCTGACCTTCTTATTGACGATGAAACACAGAAATTGCATCGGAATTAATTACAAAAGGCACAATGCTGACTTAAGTACAAGAAAATTGACTCTTCTTACTGTCTATGTTTTGAACCATTCCTGTGACACAAGTTATAGATTCCGATGCTTCACTTCAGGTTTACTGTATCCCTCTGACCTTCTTATTGACGATGAAACACAGAAACTGCATCGGAATTAAATACAAAAGGCACAATGCCGACTTAAGGACAAGAAAACTGACTCTTCTTACTGTCTATGTTTTGAACCATTCCTGTGACACTAGTTATAGATTCCGATGCTTCACTTCAGGTTTGCTGTATCCCTCTGACCGTCTTATTGACGATGAAACACAGAAATTGCATCGGAATTAAATACAAAAAGCACAATGCCGACTTAAGTACAAAAAAACTGACTCTTCTTACAGTCTATGTTTTAAACCATTCCTGTGACACTAGATATAGATTCCGATGCTTCACTTCAGGTTTACTGTATCCCTCTGACCTTCATATTGATGATGAAACACAGAAATTGCATCGGAATTAAATACAAAAGTCACAATGCCACTTAAGTACAAGAAAACTGACTCTTCTTACAGTCCATGTTTTGAAACATTCGTGTGACACTAGTTATAGATTTATAGATTCCGATGCTTCAATTCATTTTTACTGTATCCCTCTGACCTTCTTATTGACGATGAAACACAGAAATTGCATCGGAATTAAATACAAAAGGCACAATGCCGACTTAAGTACAAGAAAACCGACTCTTCTTACTGTCTATGCGTTGAACCATTCCTGTGACACTAGTTATAGATTCCGATGCTTCACTTCAGGTTTACTGTATCCCTCTGACATTCTTATTGACGATGAAAAACAGAAATTGCATCGGAATTAAATTCAAAAGGCACAATGCCGAGTTAAGTACAAGAAAACTGACTGTTCTAACTGTTTAAGTTTCGAACCATTCCTGTGACACTTGTTATACATTCCGATGCTTCACTTCAGCTTTACAATATCCCTCTGACCTTCTTATAGACGATGAAACACAGAAATTGCATCCGAATTAAATACAAAAGGAACAATGCCGACTAAAGTACAAGAAAACTGACTCTTCATACTGTCTATGTTTTGAACCATTCCTTTCACAATAGATATAGATTCCGATGCTTCACTTCAGGTTTACTGTATCCCTCTGACCTTCTTATAGACGATGAAACACAGAAATTGCATCGGCATTAAATACAAAAGGCACAGTGCCGACTTAAGTACAAGAAAACTGACTATTCTTACAGTCTATGATTTGAACCTTTCCTGTGACACTAGATATAGATTCCGATGCTTCACTTCAGGTTTACTGTATCCCTCTGACCGTCTTATTGACGATGAAACACAGAAATTGCATCGGAATTAAATACAAAAGACACAATGCCGACTTAAGTACATGAAAACTGACTCTTCTTACTGTCTATGTTTCAACTATTCATGTGCCACAAGTTATAGATTCCGATGCTTCACGTCAGGTTTACTGTATCCCTCTGACCTTCTTATTGTTGATGAAACACAGAAATTGCATCGGAATAAAATACAAATGGCACAATGCTGACTTAAGTACAAGAAAATTGACTCTTCTTACTGTCTATGTTTTGAACCATTCCTGTGACACAAGTTATAGATTCCGATGCTTCACTTCAGGTTTACTGTATCCCTCTGACCTTCTTATTGACGATGAAACACAGAAACTGCATCGGAATTAAATACAAAAGGCACAATGCCGACTTAAGGACAAGAAAACTGACTCTTCTTACTGTCTATGTTTCAACCATTCCTGTGACACTAGTTATAGATTAAGATGCTTCACTTCAGGTTTACTGTATCCCTCTGACCTTCTTATTGACGATGAAACACAGAAATTAAATCGGAATTAAATACAAAAAGCACAATGCCGACTTAAGTACAAGAAAACGGACTATTTCTTACTGTCTATGTTTTGAACCATTCCTGTGACACTAGTTGTAGATTCCGATGCTTCACTTCAGGTTTACTGTATCCCTCTGTCCTTCTTATTGACGATGAAACACAGAAATTGCATCGGAATTAAATACAAAAGGCACAATGCCGACTTAAGTACAAGAAAACTGACTCTTCTTACAGTCTATGTTTTGAACCATTCCTGTGACACTAGATATAGATTCCGATGCTTCACTTCAGGTTTACTGTATCCTTCTGACCTTCTTATTGACGATGAAACACAGAATTTGCATCGGAATTAAATACAAAAGTCACAATGCCGACTTAAGTACAAGATAACTGACTCTTCTTACAGTCCATGTTTTGAAACATTCCTGTGACACTAGTTATAGATTTATAGATTCCGATGCTTCACTTCATTTTTACTGTATCCCTCTGACCTTCTTATTGACGATGAAACAGAGAAATTGCATCGGAATTAAATACAAAAGGCACAATGCCGACTTAAGTACAAGAAAACTGACTCTTCTTACTGTCTATGATTTGAACCATTCCTGTGACACTAGTTATAGATTCCGATGCTTCACTTCAGGTTTACTGTATCCCTCTGACCATCTTATTGTCGCTGATACACAGAAATATCATCGGAATTACATACAAAAGGCACAATGCCGACTTAAGTACAGGAAAACTGACTCTTCTTACTGTCTATGATTTGAACCATTCCTGTGACACTAGTTATAGATTCCGATGCTTCACTTCAGGTTTACTGTATCCCTCTGACCTTCTTATTGACGATGAAAAACAGAAATTGCATCGGAATTAAATAGAAAAGGCACAATGCCAACTTAAGTACAAGAAAACTGACACATCTTACTGTCTATGTTTTTAACCATTCCTGTGACACTAGTTATAGATTCCGATTCTTCACCTCAGGTTTACTGTATCCCTCTGACCTTCTTATTGACGATGAAACACAGAAATTGCATCGGAATTAAATACAAAAGGCAGAATGCCGACTTAAGTACAATAAAACTGACACTTCTTACTGTCTATGTTTTGAACCATTCATGTGACACTAGTTATAGATTCCGATGCCTCACTTCAGGTTTACTGTATCCCTCTGACCTTCTTATTGACGATGAAACACAGAAATTGCATCGGAATTAAATAGAAAAGTCACAATGCCGACTTAAGTACAAGAAAACTGACTCTTCTTACAGTCTATGTTTTGAACCATTCCTGTGACACTAGTTATGGATTCCGATGCTTCACTTCAGGTTTATTGTATCCCTCTGACCTTCTAATTGACGATGAAACACAGAAATTGCATCGAAATTAAATACAAAAAGCACAATGCCGACTTATGTACAAGAAAACTGACTCTTCTTACTGTCTATGTTTTTAACCATTCATGTGACACTAGTTAAAGATTCCGATGCTTCACTTCAGGTTTACTGTATCCCTCTAACGTTCTTATTGACGATGAAACACAGAAATTGCATCGGAATTAAATACAAAAGGCACAATGACGACTTAAGTACAAGAATACTGACTCTTCTTACTGTCTATGATTTGAACCATTCATGTGATACTAGTCATAGATTCCGATGCTTCATTTAAGGTTTACTGTATCCCTCTGACCTTCTTATTGACGATGAAACACAGAAATTGCATCGGAATTAATTACAAAAGGCACAATGCTGACTTAAGTACAAGAAAATTGACTCTTCTTACTGTCTATGTTTTGAACCATTCCTGTGACACAAGTTATAGATTCCGATGCTTCACTTCAGGTTTACTGTATCCCTCTGACCTTCTTATTGACGATGAAACACAGAAACTGCATCGGAATTAAATACAAAAGGCACAATGCTGACTTAAGGACATGAAAACTGACTCTTCTTACTGTCTATGTTTTGAACCATTCCTGTGACACTAGTTATAGATTCCGAGGCTTCACTTCAGGTTTGCTGTATCCCTCTGACCGTCTTATTGACGATGAAACACAGAAATTGCATCGGAATTAAATACAAAAAGCACAATGCCGACTTAAGTACAAAAAAACTGACTCTTCTTACAGTCTATGTTTTAAACCATTCCTGTGACACTAGATATAGATTCCGATGCTTCACTTCAGGTTTACTGTATCCCTCTGACCTTCATATTGATGATGAAACACAGAAATTGCATCGGAATTAAATACAAAAGTCACAATGCCGACTTAAGTACAAGAAAACTGACTCTTCTTACAGTCCATGTTTTGAAACATTCGTGTGACACTAGTTATAGATTTATAGATTCCGATGCTTCAATTCATTTTTACTGTATCCCTCTGACCTTCTTATTGACGATGAAACACAGAAATTGCATCGTAATTAAATACAAAAGGCACAATGCCGACTTAAGTACAAGAAAACCGACTCTTCTTACTGTCTATGCGTTGAACCATTCCTGTGACACTAGTTATAGATTCCGATGCTTCACTTCAGGTTTACTGTATCCCTCTGACCTTCTTATTGACGATGAAAAACAGAAATTGCATCGGAATTAAATACAAAAGGCACAATGCCGAGTTAAGTACAAGAAAACTGACTCTTCTAACTGTTTAAGTTTCGAACCATTCCTGTGACACTAGTTATACATTCCGATGCTTCACTTCAGCTTTACAATATCCCTCTGACCTTCTTATAGACGATGAAACACAGAAATTGCATCGGAATTAAATACAAAAGGAACAATGCCGACTAAAGTACAAGAAAACTGACTCTTCATACTGTCTATGTTTTGAACCATTCCTTTCACAATAGATATAGATTCCGATGCTTCACTTCAGGTTTGCTGTATCCCTCTGACCTTCTTATAGACGATGAAACACAGAAATTGCATCGGCATTAAATACAAAAGGCACAGTGCCGACTTAAGTACAAGAAAACTGACTATTCTTACAGTCTATGATTTGAACCTTTCCTGTGACACTAGATATAGATTCCGATGCTTCACTTCAGGTTTACTGTATCCCTCTGACCGTCTTATTGACGATGAAACACAGAAATTGCATCGGAATTAAATACAAAAGACACAATGCCGACTTAAGTACAAGAAAACTGACTCTTCTTACTGTCTATGTTTCAACTATTCATGTGCCACAAGTTATAGATTCCGATGCTTCACGTCAGGTTTACTGTATCCCTCTGACCTTCTTATTGTTGATGAAACACAGAAATTGCATCGGAATAAAATACAAATGGCACAATGCTGACTTAAGTACAAGAAAATTGACTCTTCTTACTGTCTATGTTTTGAACCATTACTGTGACACAAGTTATAGATTCCGATGCTTCACTTCAGGTTTACTGTATCCCTCTGACCTTCTTATTGACGATGAAACACAGAAACTGCATCGGAATTAAATACAAAAGGCACAATGCCGACTTAAGGACAAGAAAACTGACTCTTCTTACTGTCTATGTTTTGAACCATTCCTGTGACGCTAGTTATAGATTCCGATGCTTCACTTCAGGTTTGCTGTATCCCTCTGACCGTCTTATTGACGATGAAACACAGAAATTGCATCGGAATTGAATACAAAAGGCACAATGCCGACTTAAGTACAAAAAAACTGACTCTTCTTACAGTCTATGTTTTAAACCATTCCTGTGACACTAGATATAGATTCCGATGCTTCACTTCAGGTTTACTGTATCCCTCTGACCTTCATATTGATGATGAAACACAGAAATTGCATCGGAATTAAATACAAAAGTCACAATGCCGACTTAAGTACAAGAAAACAGACTCTTCTTACAGTCCATGTTTTGAAACATTCGTGTGACACTAGTTATAGATTTATAGATTCCGCTGCTTCAATTCATTTTTACTGTACCCCTCTGACCTTCTTATTGACGATGAAACACAGAAATTGCATCGGAATTAATTACAAAAGGCACAATGCTGACTTAAGTACAAGAAAATTGACTCTTCTTACTGTCTATGTTTTGATCCATTCCTGTGACACAAGTTATAGATTCCGATGCTTCACTTCAGGTTTACTGTATCCCTCTGACCTTCTTATTGACGATGAAACACAGAAACTGCATCGGAATTAAATACAAAAGGCACAATGCTGACTTAAGGACATGAAAACTGACTCTTCTTACTGTCTATGTTTTGAACCATTCCTGTGACACTAGTTATAGATTCCGATGCTTCACTTCAGGTTTGCTGTATCCCTCTGACCGTCTTATTGACGATGAAACACAGAAATTGCATCGGAATTAAATACAAAAAGCACAATGCCATCTTAAGTACAAAAAAACTGACTCTTCTTACAGTCTATGTTTAAACCATTCCTGTGACACTAGATATAGATTCCGATGCTTCACTTCAGGTTTACTGTATCCCTCTGACCTTCATATTGATGATGAAACACAGAAATTGCATCGGAATTAAATACAAAAGTCACAATGCCGACTTAAGTACAAGAAAACTGACTCTTTTTACAGTCCATGTTTTGAAACATTCGTGTGACACTAGTTATAGATTTATAGATTCCGATGCTTCAATTCATTTTTACTGTATCCCTCTGACCTTCTTATTGACGATGAAACACAGAAATTGCATCGTAATTAAATACAAAAGGCACAATGCCGACTTAAGTACAAGAAAACCGACTCTTCTTACTGTCTATGCGTTGAACCATTCCTGTGACACTAGTTATAGATTCCGATGCTTCACTTCAGGTTTACTGTATCCCTCTGACCTTCTTATTGACGATGAAAAACAGAAATTGCATCGGAATTAAATACAAAAGGCACAATGCCGAGTTAAGTACAAGAAAACTGACTCTTCTAACTGTTTAAGTTTCGAACCATTCCTGTGACACTAGTTATACATTCCGATGCTTCACTTCAGCTTTACAATATCCCTCTGACCTTCTTATAGACGATGAAACACAGAAATTGCATCGGAATTAAATACAAAAGGAACAATGCCGACTAAAGTACAAGAAAACTGACTCTTCATACTGTCTATGTTTTGAACCATTCCTTTCACAATAGATATAGATTCCGATGCTTCACTTCATGTTTGCTGTATCCCTCTGACCTTCTTATAGACGATGAAACACAGAAATTGCATCGGCATTAAATACAAAAGGCACAGTGCCGACTTAAGTACAAGAAAACTGACTATTCTTACAGTCTATGATTTGAACCTTTCCTGTGACACTAGATATAGATTCCGATGCTTCACTTCAGGTTTACTGTATCCCTCTGACCGTCTTATTGACGATGAAACACAGAAATTGCATCGGAATTAAATACAAAAGACACAATGCCGACTTAAGTACAAGAAAACTGACTCTTCTTACTGTCTATGTTTCAACTATTCATGTGCCACAAGTTATAGATTCCGATATTTCACGTCAGGTTTACTGTATCCCTCTGACCTTCTTATTGTTGATGAAACACAGAAATTGCATCGGAATAAAATACAAATGGCACAATGCTGACTTAAGTACAAGAAAATTGACTCTTCTTACTGTCTATGTTTTGAACCATTCCTGTGACACAAGTTATAGATTCCGATGCTTCACTTCAGGTTTACTGTATCCCTCTGACCTTCTTATTGACGATGAAACACAGAAACTGCATCGGAATTAAATACAAAAGGCACAATGCCGACTTAAGGACAAGAAAACTGACTCTTCTTACTGTCTATGTTTTGAACCATTCCTGTGACGCTAGTTATAGATTCCGATGCTTCACTTCAGGTTTGCTGTATCCCTCTGACCGTCTTATTGACGATGAAACACAGAAATTGCATCGGAATTAAATACAAAAGGCACAATGCCGACTTAAGTACAAAAAAACTGACTCTTCTTACAGTCTATGTTTTAAACCATTTCTGTGACACTAGATATAGATTCCGATGCTTCACTTCAGGTTTACTGTATCCCTCTGACCTTCATATTGATGATGAAACACAGAAATTGCATCGGAATTAAATACAAAAGTCACAATGCCGACTTAAGTACAAGAAAACAGACTCTTCTTACAGTCCATGTTTTGAAACATTCGTGTGACACTAGTTATAGATTTATAGATTCCGCTGCTTCAATTCATTTTTACTGTACCCCTCTGACCTTCTTATTGACGATGAAACACAGAAATTGCATCGGAATTAAATACAAAAGGCACAATGCCGACTTAAGTACAAGAAAACTGACTCTTCTTACTGTCTATTTTGGAACCATTCCTGTGACATTAGTCATAGGTTCCGATGCTTCACTTCAGGTTTACTGTATCCCTCTGACATTCTTATTGACGATGAAATATAGAAATTGCATCGGAATTAAATACAAAAGGCACAATGCCGACTTAAGTACAAGAAAACTGACTATTCTTACAGTTTCTGTTTTGAACAATTCCTGTGTCACTAGATAAAGATTCCGATGCTTCACTTCAGGTTTACTGTATCCCTCTGACATTCTTATTGACGATGAAACACAGAAATTGCATCGTAATTAAATACAAAAGGCACAATGCCGACCTAAGTACAAGAAAACTGACTCTTCTTACTGTCTATGTTTCAACCATTCATGTGACACAAGTTATATATTCCGATGCTTCACTTCAGGTTTACTGTATCCCTCTGACCTTCTTATTGTTGATGAAATACTGAAATTGCATCGGAATAAAATACAAATGGCACAATGACGACTTAAGTACAAGAAAATTGACTCTTCTTACTGTCTATGTTTTGAACCATTCCTGTGACACAAGTTATAGATTCCGATGCTTCACTTCCGGTTTACTGTATCCCTATGACCTTCTTATTGACGATGAAACACAGAAATTTAATCGGAATTAAATACAAAAGGCACAATGCCGACTTAAGTTTAAGAAAACTGACTCTTCTTACTGTCTATGTTTTGAACCATTCCTGTGACACTAGATACAGATTACGATGCTTCACTTCAGGTTGACTGTATCCCTCTGACCTTCTTATTGACGATGAAACACAGAAATTGCATCGGAATTAAATACAAATGGCACAATGCCGACTTACGGACAAGAAAACTGACTCTTCTTACTGTCTATGTTTGAACCATTCATGTGACACTAGTAATAGATTCCGATGCTTCATTTCAGTTTTACTGTATAACTCTGACCTTCTTATCGTTAATGAAACACAGAAATTGCATCGGAATAAAATACAAATGGCACAATGCCGACTTAAGTACAAGAAAACTGAAACTTCTTACTGTCTATGATTTGAACCATTCCTGTCACACTAGTTATAGATTCCGATGCTTCAGTTCAGGTTTACTGTATCCCTCTGACCTTCTTATTGACTATGAAACACAGAAATTGCATCGGAATTAAATACAAAAAGCACAATGCCGACTTAAGTACAAGAAAACGGACTCTTCTTACTGTCTAAGTTTTGAACCATTCCTGTGACACTAGTTATAGATTCCCATGCTTCACTTCAGGTTTACTGTATCCCTCTGACCTTCTTGTTGACGATGAAACACAGATATTGCATCGGAATTAAATACAAAAGGCACAATGCCGACTTAAGTACAAGAAAACTGACTCTTCTTACAGTCTATGTTTTGAACCATTCCTGTGACACTAGATATAGATTCCGATGCTTCACTTCAGGTTTACTGTATCCCTCTGACCTTCTTATTGACGATGAAACACAGAAATTGTATCGGAATTAAATACAAAAGTCACAATGCCGACTTATGTACAAGATAACTGACTCTTCTTACGGTCTATGTTTTCAAATATTCCTGTGACACTAGTAATAGATTTATAGATTCCGATGCTTCACTTCATTTTTACTGTATCCCTCTGACCTTCTTATTGACGATGACACACAGAAATGGCATCGGAATTAAATACAAAAGGCACAATGCCGTCTTAAGTACAAGAAAACTGACTCTTCTTACTGTCTATGCGTTGAACCATTCCTGTGACACTAGTTATAGATTCCGATGCTTCACTTCAGGTTTACTGTATCCCTCTGACCACCTTATTGTCGATGAAACACAGAAATATCATCGGAATTAAATACAAAAGGCACAATGCCAACTTAAGTACAGGTAAACTGACTCTTCTTACTGTCTATGATTTGAACCATTCCTGTGACACTAGTTATAGATTCCGATGCTTCACTTCAGGTTTACTGTATCCCTCTGACCTTCTTATTGACGATGAAACACAGAAATTGCATCGGAATTAAATAGAAAAGGCACAATGCCGACTTAAGTACAAGATAACTGACTCTTCTTACTGTCTATATTTTTAATCATTCCTGTGACACTAGTTATAATTTCCGATGCTTCACCTCAGGTTTACTGTATCCCTCCGACCTTCTTATTGACGATGAAACACAGAAATTGCATCGGAATTAAATAGAAAAGGCACAATGCCGACTTAAGTACAAGAAAATTGACTCTTCTTACTGTCTATGATTTCAACCATTCCCGTGACACTAGTTATAGATTCCGATGCTTCACTTCAGCTTTACAGTATCACTCTGACCTTCTTATTGACGATGAAACACAGAAATTGCATCGGAATTAAATACAAAAGGCACAATGCTGACTTAAGTACAAGAAAACTGCCTCTTCTTACTGTCTATGTTTGAACCATTCCTGTGATACTAGTTATAGATTCCGATGCTTCACTTCAGGTTTACTGTATCCCTCTGACCGTCTTATTGACGATGAAACACAGAAATTACATCGGAATTAAATAGGAAAGGCACAATGCCGACTTAAGTACAAAACAACTGACTCATCTTACTGTCTTTTATTTGAACCATTCATGTGACACTAGTTATAGATTCCGATGCTTCACTTCAGGTTTACTGTATCCTTCTGACCTTCTTATTGACGATGAAACACAGAAATTGCATCGGAATTAAATACAAAAGGCACAATGCCGACTTAAGTCCAAGAAAACTGACTCTTCTTACTGTCTATGTTTTGAACCATTCATGTGACACTAGTTATAGACTCCGATGCTTTACTTCAGTTTTACTGTATCCTTCTGACCTTCTTATTGACGATAAAACACAGAAATTGTATCGGAATTAAATAGAAAAGGCACAATGCCGACTTAAGTGCAAGAAAACTGACACTTCTTACTGTCTATGTTTTTAACCATTCCTGTAACACTAGTTATAGATTCAGATGCTTCACCTCAGGTTTACTGTATCCCTCTGACCTTCTTATTGACGATGAAACACAGAAATTGCATCGGAATTAAATACAAAAGGCACAATGCCGACTTAAGTACAAGAAAACTGACTCTTCTTACTGTCTATGTTTTGAACCATTCATGTGACACTAGTTATGGATTCCGATGCTTCACTTCAGGTTTACTGTATCCCTGTGACCTTCTTATTGACGATGAAACACAGAAATAGCATCGGAATTAAATAGAAAAGGCACAATGCCGAGTTAAGTACATGAATACGGACTCTTCTTACAGTCTATGTTTTGTACCATTCCTGTGACACTAGTTATGGATTCCGATGCTTCACTTCAGGTTTACTGTATCCCTCTGGCCTTCTTATTGACGATGAAACACAGAAATTGCATCGGAATTAAATAAAAAGGCACAATGCCGACTTAAGTACAAGAAAACTGACTCTTCTTACTGTCTATGTTTTGAACCATTCCTGTGACACTTGATATACATTTCGATGCTTCATTTCAGGTTTACTGTATCCCTCTGACCGTCTTATTGACGATGAAACACAGAAATTGCATCGGAATTAAATACAAAAAGCACAATGCATTCTTAAGTACAAGAAAACTGAGTCTTCTTACTTTCTATGTCTTGAACCATTCCTGTGACACTAGTTATAGATTCCGATGCTTCACATCAGGTTTACTGTATCCCTCTGACCTTCTTATTGACGATGAAACACAGAAATTGCATCGGAATTAAATACAAAAGGCACAATGCCGACTTAAACACATGAAAACTGACTCTTCTTACTGTCTAAATTTGAACCATTCCTGTGACACTAGTTATAGATTCCGATGCTTCACTTCAGGTTTACTGTATCCCTCTGACCTTCTTATTGTTGATGAAACACACAAATTGCATCGGAATTAAATACAAAAGGCACAATGCCGACTTAAGTACAAGAAAACTGACTCTTCTTACTGTCTATGTTTCAACCATTCATGTGACACAAGTTATATATTCCGATGCTTCACTTCAGGTTTACTGTATCCCTCTGACCTTCTTATTGTTGATGAAATACAGAAATTGCATCGGAATAAGATACAAATGGCACAATGACGACTTATGTACAAGAAAACAGACTCCTCTTACTGTCTATGATTTGAACCATTCCTGTCACACTAGTTATAGATTCCGATGCTTCACTTCCGGTTTACTGTATCCCTATGACCTTCTTATTGACGATGAAACACAGAAATTTAATCGGAATTAAATAAAAAAGGCACAATGCCGACTTAAGTTTAAGAAAACTGACTCTTCTTACTGTCTATGTGTTGAACCATTCCTGTGACACTAGATACAGATTCCGATGCTTCACTTCAGGTTGACTGTATCCCTCTGACCTTCTTATTGACGATGAAACACAGAAATTGCATCGGAATAAATACAAATGGCACAATGCCGACTTACGGACAAGAAAACTGACTCTTCTTACTGTCTATGTTTGAACCATTCATGTGACACTAGTTATAGATTCCGATGCTTCATTTCAGTTTTACTGTATCCCTCTGACCTTCTTATCGTTAATGAAACACAGAAATTGCATCGGAATAAAATACAAATGGATCAAAGCCGACTTAAGTACAAGAAAACTGACTCTTCTTACTGTCTATGATTTGAACCATTCCTGTCACACTAGTTATAGATTCCGATGCTTCCGTTCAGGTTTACTGTATCCCTCTGACCTTCTTATTGACTATGAAACACAGAAATTGCATCGGAATTAAATACAAAAAGCACAATGCCGACTTACGTACAAGAAAACGGACTCTTCTTACTGTCTAAGTTTTGAACCATTCCTGTGACACTAGTTATAGATTCCCATGCTTCACTTCAGGTTTACTGTATCCCTCTGACCTTCTTGTTGACGATGAAACACAGATATTGCATCGGAATTAAATACAAAAGGAACAATGCCGACTTAAGTACAAGAAAACTGACTCTTCTTACAGTCTATGTTTTGAACCATTCCTGTGACACTAGATATAGATTCCGATGCTTCACTTCAGGTTTACTGTATCCCTCTGACCTTCTTATTGACGATGAAACACAGAAATTGCATCGGAATTAAATACAAAAGTCACAATGCCGACTTAAGTACAAGATAACTGACTCTTCTTACGGTCTATGTTTTCAAACATTCCTGTGACACTAGTAATAGATTTATAGATTCCGATGCTTCACTTCATTTTTACTGTATCCCTCTGACCTTCTTATTGACGATGAAACACAGATATGGCATCGGAATTAAATACAAAAGGCACAATGCCGTCTTAAGTACAAGAAAACTGACTCTTCTTACTGTCTATGCGTTGAACCATTCCTGTGACACTAGTTATAGATTCCGATGCTTCACATCAGGTTTACTGTATCCCTCTGACCAGCTTATTGTCGATGAAACACAGAAATATCATCGGAATTAAATACAAATATCACAATGCCGACTCAAGTACAAGAAAACTGACTCTTCTTACTGTCTATGTTTTGAACCATTCCTGTGACACTAGTTATAGATTCCGATGCTTCACTTCAGGTTTACTGTATCCCTCTGACCACCTTATTGTCGATGAAACACAGAAATATCATCGGAATTAAATACAAAAGGCACAATGCCCACTTAAGTACAGGTAAACTGACTCTTCTTACTGTCTATGATTTGAACCATTCCTGTGACACTAGTTATAGATTCCGATGCTTCACTTCAGGTTTACTGTATCCCTCTGACCTTCTTATTGACGATGAAACACAGAAATTGCATAGGAATTAAATAGATAAGGCACAATGCCGACTTAAGTACAAGATAACTGACTTTTCTTACTGTCTAAGTTTTTAATCATTCCTGTGACACTAGTTATAGATTCCGATGCTTCACTTCATGTTTACTGTATCCCTCTGACCATCTTATTGACGATGAAACACAGAAATTGCATCGGAATAAAATACAAAAGGCTTAATGCCGACTTAAGTACAAGAAATCTGACTCTTCTCACTGTCTATGTTTCAACCATTCATGTGACACAAGTTATAGATTCCGATGCTTCACTTCAGGTTTACTCTATCCCTCTGACCTTCTTATTGTAGATGAAACACAGATATTGCATCGGAATTAAATACAAATTTCACAATTCCGACTTAAGTACAAGAAAATTGACTCTTCTTACTGTCTATGTTTTGAACCATTCCTGTGACACAAGTTATAGATTCCGATGCTTCACTTCCGGTTTACTGTATCCCTCTGACCTTCTTATTGACGATGAAACACAGAAATTGAATCGGAATTAAATTCAAAAGGCACAATGCCGACTTATGTACAAGAAAACTGACTCTTCTTACTGTCTATGTTTTGAACCATTCCTGTGACACTAAATATGGATTCCGATGCTTCATTTCAGGTTTACTGTATCCCTCCGACCTTCTTATTGACAATGAAACACAGAAATTGCATCGGAATTAATTACAAAAGGCACAATGCCGACTTAAGGACAAGAAAGCTGACTCTTCTTA
Organism: Schistocerca serialis cubense; assembly: GCF_023864345.2. NCBI lineage: Eukaryota > Metazoa > Arthropoda > Insecta > Orthoptera > Acrididae > Schistocerca > Schistocerca serialis. The sequence goes on from NC_064646.1 coordinate 526,411,592, forward strand.
CTGTCTATGTTTGAACCATTCATGTGACACTAGTTATAGATTCAGATGCTTCATTTCAGGTTTACTGTATCCCTCTGACCTTCTTATTGTTGATGAAACACAGAAATTGAATCGGAATAAAATACAAATGGCACAATGCCGACTTAAGTACAAGAAAACTGACTCTTCTTACTGTCTATGTGTTTGAACCATTCCTGTGACACTAGTTATAGATTCCGATGCTTCACTTCTGGTTTACTGTATCCCTCTGACCTTCTTATTGACGATGTAACACAGAAATTGCATCGGAATTAAATACAAAAAGCCAATGCCGACTTAAGTACAAGAAAACTGACTCTTCTTACTGTCTATGTTTTGAACCATTCCTGTCACACTAGTTATAGATTCAGATGCTTCACTTCAGGTTTACTCTATCCCTCTGATCTTCTTACTGACGATGAAACACAGAAATTGCATCGGAATTAAATACAAAAGGCACAGTGCCGACTTAAGTACAAGAAAACTGACTCTTCTTCCTGTCTATGCGTTGAACCATTCCTGGGACACTAGTTATAGATTCCGATGCTTCACTTCAGGTTTACTGTATCCCTCTGACCATCTTATTGTCGATGAAACACAGAAATATCATCGGAATTAAATACAAAAGGCACAATGCCGACTTAAGTACAAGAAAACTGACTCTTCTTACTGTCTATGTTTTGAACCATTCCTGTGACACTAGTTATAGATTCCGATGCTTCACTTCAGGTTTACTGTATCCCTCTGACCATCTTATTGCCGATGAAACACAGAAACATCATCGCAATTAAATACAATAGGCACAATGCCGACTTAAGTACAAGAAAACTGACTCTTCTTACTATCAATGATTTGAACCATTCCTGTGACACTAGTTATAGATTCCGATGGTTCACTTCAGGTTTACTGTATCCCTCTGACCTTCTTATTGACGATGAAACACAGAAATTGCATCGGAATTAAATAGAAAAGGCACAATGCCGACTTAAGGACAAGAAAACTGACTCTTCTTACTGTCTATGTTTGAACCATTCATGTGACACGAGTTATAGATTCCGATGCTTCATTTCAGGTTTACTGTATCCCTCTGACCTTCTTATTGTTGATGAAACACAGAAATTGCATCAGAATAAAATACAAATGGCACAATGCCGACTTAAGTACAAGAAAACTGACTCTTCTTACTGTCTATGTGTTTGAACCATTCCTGTGACACTAGTTATGGATTCCGATGCTTCACTTCTAGTTTACTGTATCCCTCTGACCTTCTTATTGACGATGTAACACAGAAATTGCATCGGAATTAAATACAAAAAGCACAATGCCGACTTAAGAACAAGAAAACTGACTCTTCTTACTGTCTATGTTTTGAACCATTCCTGTGACACTAGTTATAGATTCCGATGCTTCACTTCAGGTTTACTGTATCCCTCTGACCTTCTTATTGACGATGAAACACAGAAATTGCATCGGAATTAAATACAAAAGCCACAGTGCCGACTTAAGTACAAGAAAACTGACTCTTCTTACTGTCTATGCGTTGAACCATTCCTGTGACACTAGTTCTAGATTCCGATGCTTCACTTCAGGTTTACTGTATCCCTCTGACCATCTTATTGTCGATGAAACACAGAAATATCATCGGAATTAAATACAAAACGCACAATGCCGACTTAAGTACAAGAAAACTGACTCTTCTTACTGTCTATGTTTTGAACCATTCCTGTGACACTAGTTATGGATTCCGATGCTTCACTTCTAGTTTACTGTATCCCTCTGACCTTCTTATTGACGATGTAACACAGAAATTGCATCGGAATTAAATACAAAAGCCACAGTGCCGACTTAAGTACAAGAAAACTGACTCTTCTTACTGTCTATGCGTTGAACCATTCCTGTGACACTAGTTATAGATTCCGATGCTTCACTTCAGGTTTACTGTATCCCTCTGACCATCTTATTGTCGATGAAACACAGAAATATCATCGGAATTAAATACAAAGCGCACAATGCCGACTTAAGTACAAGAAAACTGACTCTTCTTACTGTCTATGTTTTGAACCATTCCTGTGACACTAGTTATGGATTCCGATGCTTCACTTCAGGTTTACTGTATCCCTCTGACCATCTTATTGTCGATGAAACACAGAAATATCATCGGAATTAAATACAAAACGCACAATGCCGACTTAAGTACAAGAAAACTGACTCTTCTTAATATCTTTGATTTGAACCATTCCTGTGACACTAGTTATAGATTCCGATGCTTCACTTCGGGTTTACTGTATCCCTCTGACCTTCTTATTGACGATGAAACACAGAAATTGCATCGGAATTAAATAGAAAAGACACAATGCCGACTTAAGTAAAAGAAAACTGACTCTTCTTACTGTCTATGTTTCTAACCATTCCTGTGACACTAGTTATAGATTCCGATGCTTCACTGCAGGTTTACTGTAACCCTCAGACCTTCTTATTGACGATGAAACACAGAAATTGCATCGGAATTAAATACAAAAGGCACAATGCCGACTTAAGTACAAGAAAACTGACTCTTCTTACTGTCTATGTTTTGAACCATTACTGTGACACTAGTTATAGATTCCGATGCTTCACTTCAGGTTTACTGTATCCCTCTGACCTTCTTATTGACGATGAAACACAGAAATTGCATCGGAATTAAATACAAACGGCACAATGCCGAGTTAAGTACAAGAAAACTGACTCTTCTTACTGTCTAAGTTTTGAACCATTCCTGTGACACTAGTTATAAATTCCGATGCTTCACTTCAGCTTTACAGTATCCCTCTGACCTTCTTATTGACGATGAAACACAGAAATTGCATCGGAATTAAATACAAAAGGCACAATGCTGACTTAAGTACAAGAAAACTGACTCTTCTTACTGTCTATGTTTTGAACCATTCCTGTGACACTAGTTATAGATTCCGATGCTTCACTGCAGGTTTACTGTAACCCTCAGACCTTCTTATTGACGATGAAACACAGAAATTGCATCGGAATTAAATACAAAAGGCACAATGCCGACTTAAGTACAAGAAAACTGACTCTTCTTACTGTCTATGTTTTGAACCATTACTGTGACACTAGTTATAGATTCCGATGCTTCACTTCAGGTTTACTGTATCCCTCTGACCTTCTTATTGACGATGAAACACAGAAATTGCATCGGAATTAAATACAAACGGCACAATGCCGAGTTAAGTACAAGAAAACTGACTCTTCTTACTGTCTAAGTTTTGAACCATTCCTGTGACACTAGTTATAAATTCCGATGCTTCACTTCAGCTTTACAGTATCCCTCTGACCTTCTTATTGACGATGAAACACAGAAATTGCATCGGAAATAAATACAAAAGGCACAATGCCGACTTAAGTACAAGAAAACTGACTCTTCTTACTGTCTATGTTTTGAACCATCACTGTGACACTAGTTATAGATTCCGATGCTTAACTTCAGGTTTACTGTATCCCTCTGACCTTCTTATTGACGATGAAACACAGAAATTGCATCGGAATTAAATACAAAAGCCACAGTGCCGACTTAAGTACAAGAAAACTGACTCTTCTTACTGTCTATGCGTTGAACCATTCCTGTGACACTAGTTACAGATTCCGATGCTTCACTTCAGGTTTACTGTATCCCTCTGACCATCTTATTGTCGATGAAACACAGAAATATCATCGGAATTAAATACAAAACGCACAATGCCGACTTAAGTACAAGAAAACTGACTCTTCTTACTGTCTATGTTTTGAACCATTCCTGTGACACTAGTTATGGATTCCGATGCTTCACTTCAGGTTTACTGTATCCCTCTGACCATCTTATTGTCGATGAAACACAGAAACATCATCGCAATTAAATACAAAATGCACAATGCCGACTTAAGTACAAGAAAACTGACTCTTCTTAATATCTATGATTTGAACCATTCCTGTGACACTAGTTATAGATTCCGATGCTTCACTTCAGGTTTACTGTATCCCTCTGACCTTCTTATTGATGATGAAACACAGAAATTGCATCGGAATTAAATAGAAAAGACACAATGCCGACTTAAGTAAAAGAAAACTGACTCTTCTTACTGTCTATGTTTCTAACCATTCCTGTGACACTAGTTATAGATTCCGATGCTTCACTGCAGGTTTACTGTAACCCTCAGACCTTCTTATTGACGATGAAACACAGAAATTGCATCGGAATTAAATACAAAAGGCACAATGCCGACTTAAGTACAAGAAAACTGACTCTTCTTACTGTCTATGTTTGAACCATTACTGTGACACTAGTTATAGATTCCGATGCTTCACTTCAGGTTTTCTGTATCCCTCTGACCTTCTTATTGACGATGAAACACAGAAATTGCATCGGAATTACATACAAACGGCACAATGCCGAGTTAAGTACAAGAAAACTGACTCTTCTTACTGTCTAAGTTTTGAACCATTCCTGTGACACTAGTTATAGATTCCGATGCTTCACTTCAGCTTTACAGTATCCCTCTGACCTTCTTATTGACGATGAAACACAGAAATTGCATCGGAATTAAATACAAAAGGCACAATGCTGACTTAAGTACAAGAAAACTGACTCTTCTTACTGTCTATGTTTTGAACCATTCCTGTGACACTAGTTATAGATTCCGATGCTTCACTGCAGGTTTACTGTAACCCTCAGACTTTCTTATTGACGATGAAACACAGAAATTGCATCGGAAATAAATACAAAAGGCACAATGCCGACCTAAGTACAAGAAAACTGACTCTTCTTACTGTCTATGTTTTGAACCATTACTGTGACACTAGTTATAGATTCTGATGCTTCACTTCAGGTTTACTGTATCCCTCTGACCTTCTTATTGACGATGAAACACAGAAATTGCATCTGAATTAAATACAAACGGCACAATGCCGAGTTAAGTACAAGAAAACTGACTCTTCCTATTGTCTAAGATTTGAACCATTCCTGTGACACTAGTTATGGATTCCGATGCTTCACTTCAGCTTTACAGTATCCCTCTGACCTTCTTATTGACGATGAAACACAGAAATTGCATCGGAATTAAATACAAAAGGCACAATGCTGACTTAAGTACATGAAAACTGACTCTTCTTACTGTCTATGCTTTGAACCATTCCTGTGACACTAGTTATAGATTCCGATGCTTCACATCAAAATTACTGTATCCCTCTGACCTTCTTATTGACGATGAAACACAGAAATTGCATCGGAATTAAATACAAAAGGCACAATGCCGACTTAAACACATGAAAACTGACTCTTCTTACTGTCTAACTTTTGAACCATTCCTGTGTCACTAGTTATAGATTCCGATGCTTCACTTCAGGTTTACTGTATCTCTCTGAGCTTCTTATTGTTGATGAAACACAGAAATTGCATCGGAATTAAATACAAAAGGCACAATGCCGACTTAAGTACAAGAAAACTGACTCTTCTTACTGTCTATGTTTTCAACTATTCCTGTGACACTAGTTATAGATTCCGATGCTTCACTTCAGGTTTACTGTATCCCTCTGACCTTCGTATTGACGATGAAACACAGAAATTGCATCGGAATTAAATACAAAAGGCACAATGATGACTTAAGTACAAGAAAACTGACTTTTCTTACTGTCTATGTTTTGAACCATTCATGTGACACTAGTTATAGATTCAGATGCTTCACTTCAGGTTTACTGTATCCCTCTGACCTTCGTATTGACGATGAAACACAGAAATTGCATCGGAATTAAATACAAAAGGCACAATGATGACTTAAGTACAAGAAAACTGACTTTTCTTACTGTCTATGATTTGAACCATTCATGTGACACTAGTTATAGATTCAGATGCTTCACTTCAGGTTTACTGTATCCCTCTGACGTTCGTATTGACGATGAAACACAGAAATTGCATCGGAATTAAATACAAAAGGCACAATGGCGACTTATATACAAGAAAACTGACTCTTCTTACTGTCTATGTTTTGAACTATTCCTGTGACACTAGTTATAGATTCCGATGCTTCACTTCAGGTTTACTGTATCCCTCTGACCTTCGTATTGACGATAAAACACAGAAATTGCATCGGAATTAAATACAAAAGGCACAATGATGACTTAAGTACAAGAAAACTGACTTTTCTTACTGTCTATGTTTTGAACCATTCATGTGACACAAGTTATAGATTCCGATGCTTCACTTCAGGTTTACTCTATCCCTCTGACCTTCTTATTGAAGATGAAACACAGAAATTGAATCGGAATTAAATACAAAAGGCACAATGCCGACTTATGTACAAGAAAACTGACTCTTCTTACTGTCTAAGTTTTGAACCATTCCTGTGACACTAGATATAGATTCCGATGCTTCATTGCAGGTTTACTGTATCCCTCTGACCTTCTTATTGACGATGAAACACAGAAATTGCATCGGAATTAAATACTAAAGGCACAATGCCGACTTAAGGACAAGAAAACTGACTCTTCTTACTGTCTATGTTTGAACCATTCATGTGACACTAGTTATAGATTCCGATGCTTCATTTCAGGTTTACTGTATCCCTCTGACCTTGTTATTGACGATGAAACACAGAAATTGAACGGAATTGAATACAAAAGGCACAATGCCGACTTAAGGACAAGAAAACTGACTATTCTTACAGTCTATGTTTCGAACCATTCCTGTGACACTAGTTATAGATTCCGATGCTTCACTTCAGGTTTACTGTATCCCTCTGACCATCTTATTGACGATGAAACACAGAAATTGCATCGGAATTAAATACAAAAGGCATAATGCCGACTTAAGTACAAGAAAACTGACTCTTCTCACTGTCTATGTTTCAACCATTCATGTGACACAAGTTATAGATTCCGATGCTACACTTCAGGTTTACTCTATCCCTCTGACCTTCTTATTGTTGATGAAAAACAGAAATTGCTTCGGAATAAAATACAAATTTCACAATGCCGACTTAAGTACAAGATAATTGACTCTTCTTACTGTCTATGATTTGAACCATTCCTGTGACACAAGTTATAGATTCCGATGCTTCACTTCCGGTTTACTGTATCCCTCTGACCTTCTTATTGACGATGAAACACAGAAATTGAATCGGAATTAAATACAAAAGGCACAATGCCGACTTATGTACAAGAAACCTGACTCTTCTTACTGTCTATGTTTTGAACCATTCCTGTGACACTAGATATTCATTCCGATGCTTCATTTCAGGTTTACTGTATCCCTCTGACCTTCTTATTGACGATGAAACACAGAAATTGCTTCGGAATAGAATACAAATTTCACAATGCCGACTTAAGGACAAGAAAATTGACTCTTCTTACTGTCTATGATTTGAACCATTCCTGTGACACAAGTTATAGATTCCGATGCTTCACTTCCGGTTTACTGTATCCCTCTGACCTTCTTATTGACGATGAAACACAGAAATTGAATCGGAATTAAATACAAAAGGCACAATGCAGACTTATGTAAAAGAAAACTGACTCTTCTTACTGTCTATGTTTTGAACCATTCCTGTGACACTAGATATAGATTCCGATGCTTCATTTCAGGTTTACTGTATCCCTCTGACCTTCTTATTGACGATGAAACACAGAAATTGCATCGGAATTAAATACAAAAAGCACAATGCCGACCTAAGGACAAGAAAACTGACTCTTCTTACTGTCTATGTTTGAACCATTCATGTGACACTAGTTATAGATTCCGATGCTTCATTTCAGGTTTACTGTATCCCTCTGACATTCTTATTGTTGATGAAACACAGAAATTGCATCGGAATAAAATACAAATGGCACAATGCCGACTTAAGTACAAGAAAACTGACTCTTCTTACTGTCTATGTGTTTGAACCATTCCTGTGACACTAGTTATAGATTCCGATGCTTCACTTCTGGTTTACTGTATCCCTCTGACCTTCTTATTGACGATGTAACACAGAAATTGCATCGGATTTAAATACAAAAAGCACAATGCCGACTTAAGTACAAGAAAACTGACTCTTCTTACTGTCTATGTTTTGAACCATTCCTGTGACACTAGTTATAGATTCAGATGCTTCACTTCAGGTTTACTGTATCCCTCTGACCTTCGTATAGACGATGAAACACAGAAATTGCATCGGAATTAAATACAAAATGCATAATGCCGACTTAAGTACAAGAAAACTGACTTTTCTTACTGTCTATGTTTTAAACCATTCTTGTGACACTAGTTATAGATTCAGATGCTTCACTTCAGGTTTACTGTATCCCTCCCACCTTCGTATTGACGATGAAACACAGAAATTGCATCGGAATTAAATACAAAAGGCACAATGGCGACTTATGTACAAGAAAACTGACTCTTCTTACTGTCTATGTTTGAACCATTCATGTGACACTAGTTATAGATTCCGATGCTTCACTACAGGTTTACTGTATCCCTCTGACCTTCTTATTGACGATGAATCACAGAAATTGCATCGGAATTAAATACAAAATGCACAATGCCGACTTAAGTAGAAGAAAACGGACCCTTCTTACAGTCTACGTTTTTAACCATTCCTGTGACAATCGATATAGATTCCGATGCTTCACTTCAGGTTTACTGTATCCCTCTGACCTTCTTATTGACGATGGAACACAGAAATTGCATCGGAATTAAATACAAAAGGCTCAGTGCCGACTTCAGTACAAGAAAACTGACTATTCTTACAGACTATGTTTCGAACCATTCCTGTGACACTAGTTATAGATTCCGATGCTTCACTTCAGGTTTACTGTATCCCTCTGACCATCTTATTGACGATGAAACACAGAAATTGCATCGTAATTAAATACTAAAGGCATTATGCCGACTTAAGTACAAGAAAACTGACTCTTCTCACTGTCTATGTTTCAACCATTCATGTGACACAAGTTATAGATTCCGATGCTTCACTTCAGGTTTACTCTATCCCTCTGACCTTCTTATTGTTGATGAAACACAGAAATTGCTTCGGAATAAAATACAAATTTCACAATGCCGACTTAAGCACAAGAAAATTGACTCTTCTTACAGTTTATGATTCGAACCATTCCTGTGACACAAGTTATAGATTCCGATGCTTCACTTCCGGTTTACTGTATCCCTCTGACCTTCTTATTGACGATGAAACACAGAAATTGAATCGGAATTAAATACAAAAGGCACAATGCAGACTTATGTAAAAGAAAACTGACTCTTCTTACTGTCTATGTTTTGAACCATTCCTGTGACACTAGATATAGATTCCGATGCTTCATTTCAGGTTTACTGTATCCCTCTGACCTTCTTATTGACGATGAAACACAGAAATTGCATCGGAATTAAATACAAAAAGCACAATGCCGACCTAAGGACAAGAAAACTGACTCTTCTTACTGTCTATGTTTGAACCATTCATGTGACACTAGTTATAGATTCCGATGCTTCATTTCAGGTTTACTGTATCCCTCTGACATTCTTATTATTGATGAAACACAGAAATTGCATCGGAATAAAATACAAATGGCACAATGCCGACTTAAGTACAAGAAAACTGACTCTTCTTACTGTCTATGTGTTTGAACCATTCCTGTGACACTAGTTATAGATTCCGATGCTTCACTTCTGGTTTACTGTATCCCTCTGACCTTCTTATTGACGATGTAACACAGAAATTGCATCGGATTTAAATACAAAAAGCACAATGCCGACTTAAGTACAAGAAAACTGACTCTTCTTACTGTATATGTTTTGAACCATTCCTGTGACACTAGTTATAGATTCAGATGCTTCACTTCAGGTTTACTGAATCCCTCTGACCTTCGTATTGACGATGAAACACAGAAATTGCATCGGAATTAAATACAAAAGGCACAATGCCGACATAAGTACAAGAAAACTGACTTTTCTTACTGTCTATGTTTTAAACCATTCTTGTGACACTAGTTATAGATTCAGATGCTTCACTTCAGGTTTACTGTATCCCTCCCACCTTCGTATTGACGATGAAACACAGAAATTGCATCGGAATTAAATACAAAAGGCACAATGGCGACTTATGTACAAGAAAACTGACTCTTCTTACTGTCTATGTTTGAACCATTCATGTGACACTAGTTATAGATTCCGATGCTTCACTACAGGTTTACTGTATCCCTCTGACCTTCTTATTGACGATGAATCACAGAAATTGCATCGGAATTAAATACAAAAGGCACAATGCCGACTTAAGTAGAAGAAAACGGACCCTTCTTACAGTCTACGTTTTTAACCATTCCTGTGACAATCGATATACATTCCGATGCTTCACTTCAGGTTTACTGTATCCCTCTGACCTTCTTATTGACGATGGAACACAGAAATTGCATCGGAATTAAATACAAAAGGCTCAGTGCCGACTTCAGTACAAGAAAACTGACTATTCTTACAGACTATGTTTCGAACCATTCCTGTGACACTAGTTATAGATTCCGATGCTTCACTTCAGGTTTACTCTATCCCTCTGACCTTCTTATTGTTGATGAAACACAGAAATTGCTTCGGAATAAAATACAAATTTCACAATGCCGACTTAAGCACAAGAAAATTGACTCTTCTTACAGTCTATGATTCGAACCATTCCTGTGACACAAGTTATAGATTCCGATGCTTCACTTCCGGTTTACTGTATCCCTCTGACCTTCTTATTGACGATGAAACACAGAAATTGAATCGGAATTAAATACAAAAGGCACAATGCCGACTTATGTACAAGAAAACTGACTCTTCTTACCGTCTATGTTTTGAACCATTCCTGTGACACTAGATATAGATTCCGATGCTTCATTTCAGGTTTACTGTATCCCTCTGACCTTCTTATTGACGATGGAACACAGAAATTGCATCGGAATTAAATACAAAAGGCTCAGTGCCGACTTCAGTACAAGAAAACTGACTATTCTTACAGACTATGTTTCGAACCATTCCTGTGACACTAGTTATAGATTCCGATGCTTCACTTCAGGTTTACTGTATCCCTCTGACCATCTTATTGACGATGAAACACAGAAATTGCATCGTAATTAAATACTAAAGGCATTATGCCGACTTAAGTACAAGAAAACTGACTCTTCTCACTGTCTATGTTTCAACCATTCATGTGACACAAGTTATAGATTCCGATGCTTCACTTCAGGTTTACTCTATCCCTCTGACCTTCTTATTGTTGATGAAACACAGAAATTGCTTCGGAATAAAATACAAATTTCACAATGCCGACTTAAGCACAAGAAAATTGACTCTTCTTACAGTTTATGATTCGAACCATTCCTGTGACACAAGTTATAGATTCCGATGCTTCACTTCCGGTTTACTGTATCCCTCTGACCTTCTTATTGACGATGAAACACAGAAATTGAATCGGAATTAAATACAAAAGGCACAATGCAGACTTATGTAAAAGAAAACTGACTCTTCTTACTGTCTATGTTTTGAACCATTCCTGTGACACTAGATATAGATTCCGATGCTTCATTTCAGGTTTACTGTATCCCTCTGACCTTCTTATTGACGATGAAACACAGAAATTGCATCGGAATTAAATACAAAAAGCACAATGCCGACCTAAGGACAAGAAAACTGACTCTTCTTACTGTCTATGTTTGAACCATTCATGTGACACTAGTTATAGATTCCGATGCTTCATTTCAGGTTTACTGTATCCCTCTGACATTCTTATTATTGATGAAACACAGAAATTGCATCGGAATAAAATACAAATGGCACAATGCCGACTTAAGTACAAGAAAACTGACTCTTCTTACTGTCTATGTGTTTGAACCATTCCTGTGACACTAGTTATAGATTCCGATGCTTCACTTCTGGTTTACTGTATCCCTCTGACCTTCTTATTGACGATGTAACACAGAAATTGCATCGGATTTAAATACAAAAAGCACAATGCCGACTTAAGTACAAGAAAACTGACTCTTCTTACTGTATATGTTTTGAACCATTCCTGTGACACTAGTTATAGATTCAGATGCTTCACTTCAGGTTTACTGAATCCCTCTGACCTTCGTATTGACGATGAAACACAGAAATTGCATCGGAATTAAATACAAAAGGCACAATGCCGACATAAGTACAAGAAAACTGACTTTTCTTACTGTCTATGTTTTAAACCATTCTTGTGACACTAGTTATAGATTCAGATGCTTCACTTCAGGTTTACTGTATCCCTCCCACCTTCGTATTGACGATGAAACACAGAAATTGCATCGGAATTAAATACAAAAGGCACAATGGCGACTTATGTACAAGAAAACTGACTCTTCTTACTGTCTATGTTTGAACCATTCATGTGACACTAGTTATAGATTCCGATGCTTCACTACAGGTTTACTGTATCCCTCTGACCTTCTTATTGACGATGAATCACAGAAATTGCATCGGAATTAAATACAAAAGGCACAATGCCGACTTAAGTAGAAGAAAACGGACCCTTCTTACAGTCTACGTTTTTAACCATTCCTGTGACAATCGATATACATTCCGATGCTTCACTTCAGGTTTACTGTATCCCTCTGACCTTCTTATTGACGATGGAACACAGAAATTGCATCGGAATTAAATACAAAAGGCTCAGTGCCGACTTCAGTACAAGAAAACTGACTATTCTTACAGACTATGTTTCGAACCATTCCTGTGACACTAGTTATAGATTCCGATGCTTCACTTCAGGTTTACTCTATCCCTCTGACCTTCTTATTGTTGATGAAACACAGAAATTGCTTCGGAATAAAATACAAATTTCACAATGCCGACTTAAGCACAAGAAAATTGACTCTTCTTACAGTCTATGATTCGAACCATTCCTGTGACACAAGTTATAGATTCCGATGCTTCACTTCCGGTTTACTGTATCCCTCTGACCTTCTTATTGACGATGAAACACAGAAATTGAATCGGAATTAAATACAAAAGGCACAATGCCGACTTATGTACAAGAAAACTGACTCTTCTTACCGTCTATGTTTTGAACCATTCCTGTGACACTAGATATAGATTCCGATGCTTCATTTCAGGTTTACTGTATCCCTCTGACCTTCTTATTGACGATGGAACACAGAAATTGCATCGGAATTAAATACAAAAGGCTCAGTGCCGACTTCAGTACAAGAAAACTGACTATTCTTACAGACTATGTTTCGAACCATTCCTGTGACACTAGTTATAGATTCCGATGCTTCACTTCAGGTTTACTGTATCCCTCTGACCATCTTATTGACGATGAAACACAGAAATTGCATCGTAATTAAATACAAAAGGCATTATGCCGACTTAAGTACAAGAAAACTGACTCTTCTCACTGTCTATGTTTCAACCATTCATGTGACACAAGTTATAGATTCCGATGCTTCACTTCAGGTTTACTCTATCCCTCTGACCTTCTTATTGTTGATGAAACACAGAAATTGCTTCGGAATAAAATACAAATTTCACAATGCCGACTTAAGCACAAGAAAATTGACTCTTCTTACAGTTTATGATTCGAACCATTCCTGTGACACAAGTTATAGATTCCGATGCTTCACTTCCGGTTTACTGTATCCCTCTGACCTTCTTATTGACGATGAAACACAGAAATTGAATCGGAATTAAATACAAAAGGCACAATGCAGACTTATGTAAAAGAAAACTGACTCTTCTTACTGTCTATGTTTTGAACCATTCCTGTGACACTAGATATAGATTCCGATGCTTCATTTCAGGTTTACTGTATCCCTCTGACCTTCTTATTGACGATGAAACACAGAAATTGCATCGGAATTAAATACAAAAAGCACAATGCCGACCTAAGGACAAGAAAACTGACTCTTCTTACTGTCTATGTTTGAACCATTCATGTGACACTAGTTATAGATTCCGATGCTTCATTTCAGGTTTACTGTATCCCTCTGACATTCTTATTATTGATGAAACACAGAAATTGCATCGGAATAAAATACAAATGGCACAATGCCGACTTAAGTACAAGAAAACTGACTCTTCTTACTGTCTATGTGTTTGAACCATTCCTGTGACACTAGTTATAGATTCCGTTGCTTCACTTCTGGTTTACTGTATCCCTCTGACCTTCTTATTGACGATGTAACACAGAAATTGCATCGGATTTAAATACAAAAAGCACAATGCCGACTTAAGTACAAGAAAACTGACTCTTCTTACTGTATATGTTTTGAACCATTCCTGTGACACTAGTTATAGATTCAGATGCTTCACTTCAGGTTTACTGAATCCCTCTGACCTTCGTATTGACGATGAAACACAGAAATTGCATCGGAATTAAATACAAAAGGCACAATGCCGACATAAGTACAAGAAAACTGACTTTTCTTACTGTCTATGTTTTAAACCATTCTTGTGACACTAGTTATAGATTCAGATGCTTCACTTCAGGTTTACTGTATCCCTCCCACCTTCGTATTGACGATGAAACACAGAAATTGCATCGGAATTAAATACAAAAGGCACAATGGCGACTTATGTACAAGAAAACTGACTCTTCTTACTGTCTATGTTTGAACCATTCATGTGACACTAGTTATAGATTCCGATGCTTCACTACAGGTTTACTGTATCCCTCTGACCTTCTTATTGACGATGAATCACAGAAATTGCATCGGAATTAAATACAAAAGGCACAATGCCGACTTAAGTAGAAGAAAACGGACCCTTCTTACAGTCTACGTTTTTAACCATTCCTGTGACAATCGATATACATTCCGATGCTTCACTTCAGGTTTACTGTATCCCTCTGACCTTCTTATTGACGATGGAACACAGAAATTGCATCGGAATTAAATACAAAAGGCTCAGTGCCGACTTCAGTACAAGAAAACTGACTATTCTTACAGACTATGTTTCGAACCATTCCTGTGACACTAGTTATAGATTCCGATGCTTCACTTCAGGTTTACTCTATCCCTCTGACCTTCTTATTGTTGATGAAACACAGAAATTGCTTCGGAATAAAATACAAATTTCACAATGCCGACTTAAGCACAAGAAAATTGACTCTTCTTACAGTCTATGATTCGAACCATTCCTGTGACACAAGTTATAGATTCCGATGCTTCACTTCCGGTTTACTGTATCCCTCTGACCTTCTTATTGACGATGAAACACAGAAATTGAATCGGAATTAAATACAAAAGGCACAATGCCGACTTATGTACAAGAAAACTGACTCTTCTTACCGTCTATGTTTTGAACCATTCCTGTGACACTAGATATAGATTCCGATGCTTCATTTCAGGTTTACTGTATCCCTCTGACCTTCTTATTGACGATGAAACACAGAAATTGCATCGGAATTAAATACAAAAGGCACAATGCCGACTTAAGGACAAGAAAACTGACTCTTCTTACTGTCTATGTTTGAACCATTTATGTGACACTAGTTATAGATTCCGATGCTTCATTTCAGGTTTACTGTATCCCTCTGACCTTCTTATTGTTGATGAAACACAGAAATTGCATCGGAATAAAATACAAATCGCACAGTGCCGACTTAAGTACAAGAAAACTGACTCTTCTTACTGTCTATGCGTTGAACCATTCCTGTGACACTAGTTATAGATTCCGATGCTTCACTTCAGGTTTACTGTATCCCTCTGACCTTCTTATTGTCGATGAAACACAGAAATATCATCGGAATTAAATACAAAAGGCACAATGCCGACTTAAGTACAAGAAAACTGACTCTTCTTACTGTCTATGTTTTGAATCATTCCTGTGACACAAGTTATAGATTCCGATGCTTCACTTCAGGTTTACTGTATCCCTCTGACCATCTTATTGTCGATGAAATACAGAAACATCATCGCAATTAAATACAAAAGGCACAATGCCGACTTAAGTAGAAGAAAACTGACTCTTCTTACTATCCATGATTTGAACCATTCCTGTGACACTAGTTATAGATTCCGATGCTTCACTTCAGGTTTACTGTATCCCTCTGACCTTCTTATTGACGATGAAACACAGAAATTGCATCGGAATTAAATAGAAAAGACACAATGCCGACTTAAGTACAAGAAAACTGACTCTTCTTACTGTCTATGCTTCTAACCATTCCTGTGACACTAGTTATAGATTCCGATGCTTCACTGCAGGTTTACTGTAACCCTCAGACCTTCTTATTGACGATGAAACACAGGAATTGCATCGGAATTAAATACAAAAGGCACAATGCTGACTTAAGTACAAGAAAACTGACTCTTCTTACTGTCTATGTTTTGAACCATTATTGTGACACTAGTTATAGATTCCGATGCTTCACTTTAGCTTTACTGTATCCCTCTGACCTTCTTATTGACGATGAAACACAGAAATTGCATCGGAATTAAATACAAACGGCACAATGCCGAGTTAAGAACAAGAAAACTGACTCTTCTTACTGTCTAAGTTGTGAACCATTCCTGTGACACTAGTTATAGATTCCGATGCTTCACTTCAGCTTTACAGTATCCCTCTGACCTTCTTATTGACGATGAAACACAGAAATTGCATCGGAATTAAATACAAAAGGCACAATGCTGACTTAAGTACAAGAAAACTGACTCTTCTTACTGTCTATGTTTTGAACCACTCATGTGACACTAGTTATAGATTCCGATGCTTCACTGCAGGTTTACTGTAACCCTCAGACCTTCTTATTGACGATGAAAAACAGAAATTGCATCGGAATTAAATACAAAAGGCACAATGCCGACTTAAGTACAAGAAAACTGACTCTTCTTACTGTCTACGTTTTGAACCATTACTGTGACACTAGTTATAGATTCCGATGCTTCACTTCAGGTTTACTGTATCCCTCTGACCTTCTTATTGACGATGAAACACAGAAATTGCATCGGAATTAAATACAAACGGCACAATGCCGAGTTAAGTACAAGAAAACTGACTCTTCTTACTGTCTAAGTTTTGAACCATTCCTGTGACACTAGTTATAGATTCCGATGCTTCACTTCAGCTTTACAGTATCCCTCTGACCTTCTTATTGACGATGACACACAGAAATTGCATCGGAATTAAATACAAAAGGCACAATGCTGACTTAAGTACAAGAAAACTGACTCTTCTTACTGTCTATGTTTTGAACCATTCCTGTGACACTAGTTATAGATTCCGATGCTTCACATCAGGTTTACTGTATCCCTCTGACCTTCTTATTGACGATGAAACACAGAAATTGCATCGGAATTAAATACAAAAGGCACAATACCGACTTAAACACATGAAAACTGACTCTTCTTACTGTCTAACTTTTGAACCATTCCTGTGACACTAGTTATAGATTCCGATGCTTCACTTCAGGTTTACTGTATCCCTCTGACCATCTTATTGTCGATGAAATACAGAAACATCATCGCAATTAAATACAAAAGGCACAATGCAGACTTAAGTAGAAGAAAACTGACTCTTCTTACTATCCATGATTTGAACCATTCCTGTGACACTAGTTATAGATTCCGATGCTTCACTTCAGGTTTACTGTATCCCTCTGACCTTCTTATTGACGATGAAACACAGAAATTGCATCGGAATTAAATAGAAAACACACAATGCCGACTTAAGTACAAGATAACTGACTCTTCTTACTGTCTATGCTTCTAACCATTCCTGTGACACTAGTTATAGATTCCGATGCTTCACTGCAGGTTTACTGTAACCCTCAGACCTTCTTATTGACGATGAAACACAGAAATTGCATCGGAATTAAATACAAAAGGCACAATGCCGACTTAAGAACAAGAAAACTGACTCTTCTTACTGTCTATGTTTGAACCATTCATGTGACACTAGTTATAGATTCCGATGCTTCATTTCAGGTTTACTGTATCCCTCTGACCTTCTTATTGTTGATGAAACACAGAAATTGCATCGGAATTAAATACAAAAGGCACAGTGCCGAATTCTGTACAAGAAAACTGACTATCCTTACAGTCTATGTTTCGAACCATTCCTGTGACACTAGTTATAGATTCCGATGCTTCACTTCAGGTTTACTGTATCCCTCTGAGCTTCTTATTGACGATGAAACACAGAAATGGCATCGGAATTAAATAGAAAAGGGACAATGCCGACTTAAGTACAAGAAAACTGACTCTTCTTACTGTCTATGCTTTGAACCATTCCTGTGACACTAGTTATAGATTCCGATGCTTCACTTCAGGTTTACTGTATCCCTCTGACCTTCTTATTGACGATGAAACACTGAAATTGCATCGGAATTAAATACAAAAGGCACAATGCCGACTTATGTACAAGAAAACTGACTCTTCCTACTGTCTATGTTTGAACCATTAATGTGACACTAGTTATTGATTCCGATGCTTCACTTCAGGTTCACTGTATCCCTCTGACCTTCTTATTGACGATGAATCTCTGAAATTGCATCGGAAATAAATACAAAAGGCTCAATGCCGACTTCAGTACAAGAAAACTGACTCTTCTTACTGTCTATGTTTTGAACCATTCCTGTGACACTAATTACAGATTCCGATGCTTCACTTCAGGTTTACTGTATCCCTCTGACCTACGTATTGACGATGAAACACAGAAATTGCATCGGAATAAAATACAAAAGGCACAATGCCGACTTAAGTACAAGAAAACTGACTCCTCTTACTGTCTATGTTTTGAACTATTCCTGTGACACTAGTTATAGATTCCGATGCTTCACTTCAGGTTTACTGTATCCCTCTGACCTTCGTATTGACGATGAAACACAGAAATTGCATCGGAATTAAATACAAAAAGCACAATGCCGACTTAAGTACAAGAAAACTGACTCTTCTTACTGTCTATGTTTTGAACTATTCCTGTGACACTAGTTATAGATTCCGATGCTTCACTGCAGGTTTACTGTAACCCTCAGACCTTCTTATTGACGATGAAACACAGAAATTGCATCGGAATTAAATACAAAAGGCACAATGCCGACTTAAGAACAAGAAAACTGACTCTTCTTACTGTCTATGTTTGAACCATTCATGTGACACTAGTTATAGATTCCGATGCTTCATTTCAGGTTTACTGTATCCCTCTGACCTTCTTATTGTTGATGAAACACAGAAATTGCATCGGAATTAAATACAAAAGGCACAGTGCCGAATTCTGTACAAGAAAACTGACTATCCTTACAGTCTATGTTTCGAACCATTCCTGTGACACTAGTTATAGATTCCGATGCTTCACTTCAGGTTTACTGTAACCCTCTGAGCTTCTTATTGACGATGAAACACAGAAATGGCATCGGAATTAAATAGAAAAGGGACAATGCCGACTTAAGTACAAGAAAACTGACTCTTCTTACTGTCTATGCTTTGAACCATTCCTGTGACACTAGTTATAGATTCCGATGCTTCACTTCAGGTTTACTGTATCCCTCTGACCTTCTTATTGACGATGAAACACTGAAATTGCATCGGAATTAAATACAAAAGGCACAATGCCGACTTATGTACAAGAAAACTGACTCTTCCTACTGTCTATGTTTGAACCATTAATGTGACACTAGTTATAGATTCCGATGCTTCACTTCAGGTTCACTGTATCCCTCTGACCTTCTTATTGACGATGAATCTCTGAAATTGCATCGGAAATAAATACAAAAGGCTCAATGCCGACTTCAGTACAAGAAAACTGACTTTTCTTACTGTCTATGTTTTGAACCATTCCTGTGACACTAATTACAGATTCCGATGCTTCACTTCAGGTTTACTGTATCCCTCTGACCTACGTATTGACGATGAAACACAGAAATTGCATCGGAATAAAATACAAAAGGCTCAATGCCGACTTAAGTACAAGAAAACTGACTCTTCTTACTGTCTATGTTTTGAACCATTCCTGTGACACAAGTTATGGATTCCGATGCTTCACTTCAGGTTTACTGTATCCCTCTGACCTTCTTATTGACGATGAACCACAGACATTTCATCGGACTTAAATACAAAAGGCACAATGCCGACTTATGTACAAGAAAACTGACTCTTCTTACTGTCTATGTTTTGAACCATTCCTGTGACACTAGATACAGATTCCGATGCTTCATTTCAGGTTTACTGTATCCCTCTGACCTTCTTATTGACGATGAAACACAGAAATTGCATCGGAATTAAATACAAAAGGCACAATGCCGACTTAAGTACAAGAAAACTGACTCTTCTTACTGTCTATGCGTTGAACCATTCCTGTGACACTAGTTATAGATTCCGATGCTTCACTTCAGGTTTACTGTATCCCTCTGACCATCTTATTGTCGATGAAACACAGAAATATCATCGGAATTAAATACAAAAGGCACAATGCCGACTTAAGTACAAGAAAACTGACTCTTCTTACTGTCTATGTTTTGAACCATTCCTGTGACACTAGTTATAGATTCCGATGCTTCACTTCAGGTTTACTGTATCCCTCTGACCATCTTATTGTCGATGAAACACAGAAACATCATCGCAATTAAATACAAAAGGCACAATGCCGACTTAAGTACAAGAAAACTGACTCTTCTTACTATCTATGATTTGAACCATTCCTGTGACACTAGTTATAGATTCCGATGTTTCTCTTCAGGTTTACTGTATCCCTCTGACCTTCTTATTGACGATGAAACACAGAAATTGCATCGGAATTAAATAGAAAAGACACAATGCCGACTTAAGTACAAGAAAACTGACTCTTCTTACTGTCTATGTTTCTAACCATTCCTGTGACACTAGTTATAGATTCCGATGCTTCACTGCAGGTTTACTGTAACCCTCAGACCTTCTTATAGACGATGAAACACAGAAATTGCAACGGAATTAAATACAAAAGGCACAATGCCGACTTAAATACAAGAAAACTGACTCTTCTTACTGTCTATGATTTGAACCATTACTGTGACACTAGTTATAGATTCCGATGCTTCACTTCAGGTTTACTGTATCCCTCTGACCTTCTTATTGACGATGAAACACAGAAATTGCATCGGAATTAAATACAAACGGCACAATGCCGAGTTAAGTACAAGAAAACTGACTCTTCTTACTGTCTAAGTTTTGAACCATTCCTGTGACACTAGTTATAGATTCCTATGCTTCACTTCAGCTTTACAGTATCCCTCTGACCTTCTTATTGACGATGAAACACAGAAATTGCATGGGAATTAAATACAAAAGGCACAATGCTGACTTAAGTACAAGAAAACTGACTCTTCTTACTGTCTATGTTTTGAACCATTCCGGTGACACTAGTTATAGATTCCGATGCTTCACTGCAGGTTTGCTGTAACCCTCAGACCTTCTTATTGACGATGAAACACAGAAATTGCATCGGAATTAAATACAAAAGGCACAATGCCGACTTAAGTACAAGAAAACTGACTCTTCTTACTGTCTATGGTTTGAACCATTACTGTGACACTAGTTATAGATTCCGATGCTTCACTTCAGCTTTACTGTATCCCTCTGACCTTCTCATTGACGATGAAACACAGAAATTATAACGGAATTAAATACAAACGGCACAATGCCGAGTTAAGTACAAGAAAACTGACTCTTCTTACTGTCTAAGTTTTGAACCATTCCTGTGACACTAGTTATAGATTCCGATGCTTCACTTCAGCTTTACAGTATCCCTCTGACCTTCTTATTGACGATGAAACACAGAAATTTCATCGGAATTAAATACAAAAGGCTCAATGCTGACTTAAGTACAAGAAAACTGACTCTTCTTACTATCTATGTTTTGAACCATTCCTGTGACACTACTTATAGATTCCGATGCTTCACTTCAGGTTGACTGTATCCCCTGACCGTCTTATTGACGATGAAACACAGAAATTGCATCGGAAATAGATAGAAAAGGCACATTGCCGACTTAAGTACAAAACAACTGACTCTTCTTACTGTCTATGATTAGAACCATTCATGTGACACTAGTTATAGATTCCGATGCTTCACTTCAGGTTTACTGTATCCCTCTGACCTTCTTATTGACGATGAAACACAGAAATGGCATCGGAATTAAATAGAAAAGGGACAATGCCGACTTAAGTACAAGAAAACTGACTCTTCTTACTGTCTATGCTTTGAACCATTCCTGTGACACTAGTTATAGATTCCGATGCTTCACTTCAGGTTTACGGTATCCCTCTGACCTTCTTATTGACGATGAAACACTGAAATTGCATCGGAATTAAATACAAAAGGCACAATGCCGACTTATGTACAAGAAAACTGACTCTTCCTACTGTCTATGTTTGAACCATTAATGTGACACTAGTTATAGATTCCGATGCTTCACTTCAGGTTCACTGCATCCCTCTGACCTTCTTATTGACGATGAAACTCTGAAATTGCATCGCAAATAAATACAAAAGGCACAATGCCGACTTAAGTACAAGAAAACTGACTCTTCTTACTGTCTATGTTTTGAACCATTCCTGTGACACTAATTACAGATTCCGATGCTTCACTTCAGGTTTACTGTATCCCTCTGACCTTGTTACTGTTGATGAAACACAGAAATTGCATCGGAATTAAATACAAAAGGCACAATGCTGCCTTAAGTACAAGAAAACTGACTCTTCTTACTGTCTATGTTTTGAACCATTCCATTGACACTAGTTATAGATTCCGATGCTTCACTTCAGCTTTACAGTATGCCTCTTGCCTTCTTATTGACGACGAAACACAGAAATTGCATCGGAATTAAATACAAAAGGCACAATGCCGACTTAAGTACAAGAAAACTGACTCTTCATACTGTCTATGCTTTGAACTATTAATGTGACACTAGTTATAGATTCCGATGCTTCACTTCCGGTTTACTGTATCCCTATGACCTTCTTATTGACGATGAAACACAGAAATTTAATCGGAATTAAATACAAAAGGCACAATGCCGACTTAAGTTTAAGAAAACTGACTCTTCTTACTGTCTATGTTTTGAACCATTCCTGTGACACTAGATACAGATTCCGATGCTTCACTTCAGGTTTACTGTATCCCTCTGACCTTCTTATTGACGATGAAACACAGAAATTGCATCGGAATTAAATACAAATGGCACAATGCCGACTTACGGACAAGAAAACTGACTCTTCTTACTGTCTATGTTTGAACCATTCATGTGACACTAGTTATAGATTCCGATGCTTCATTTCAGTTTTACTGTATCCCTCTGACCTTCTTATCGTTAATGAAACACAGAAATTGCATCGGAATAAAATACAAATGGCACAATGCCGACTTAAGTACAAGAAAACTGACTCTTCTTACTGTGTATGATTTGAACCATTCCTGTCACGCTAGTTATAGATTCAGATGCTTCAGTTCAGGTTTACTGTATCCCTCTGACCTTCTTATTGACTATGAAACACAGAAATTGCATCGGAATTAAATACAAAAGGCACAATGCCGCCTTAAGTACAAGAAAACTGACTCTTATTACTGTCTATGTTTTGAACCGTTCCTTTGACACTAGTTATTGATTCCGATGCGTCACTTCAGGTTTACTGTATCCCTCTGACCTTCTTATTGACGATGAAACATAGATATTGCAACGGAATTAAATATAAAAGGCACAATGCCGACTTAAGTATAAGAAAACTGACTCTTCATATTGTCTATGCTTTTAACTATTCCTGTGACACTAGTTATAGATTCCGTTGCTTCACTTCAGGTTTACTGTATCTCTCTGACCTTCTTATTGCCGATGAAACAGAAATTGCATCGGAATTAAATACAAAAGACACAATACCAACTTAAGGACAAGAAAACTGACTCTTCTTACTGTCTATGTTTGAACCATTCCTGTGACACTAGTTATAGATTCCGATCCTTCACTTCAGGTTTACTGTATCCCTCTGACCTTCTTATTGACGATGAAACACAGAAATTGCATCGGAATTAAATTAAAAGGCACAATGCCGACTTAAGTACAAGAAAACTGACTCTTCCTACTGTCTGTGTTTTGAACCATATCTTTGACACTAGTTATAGATTCCGATGCTTCACTTTAGCTTTACAGTATGCCTCTGACCTTCGTATTGACGATGAAACACAGAAATTGCATCGGAATTAAATACAAAAAGCACAATGCCGACTTAAGTACAAGAAAACTGACTCTTCTTACTGTCTATATTTTGAACTATTCCTGTGACACTAGTTATAGATTCTGATGCTTCACTTCAGGTTTACTGTATCCCTCTGACCTTCTTATTGCCGATGAAACACAGAAATTGCATCGGAATTAAATACAAAAGGCACAATGCCGACTTAAGTACATGAAAACTGACTCTTCTTACTGTCTATGTTTTGAACCATTCCTTTGACACTAGTTATAGATTCCGATCCTTCACTTCAGCTTTACAGTATGCCTCTGACCTTCTTATTGACGACGAAACACAGAAATTGCATCGGAATTAAATACAAAAGGCACAATGCCGACTTAAGTACAAGAAAACTGACTCTTCATACTGTCTATGCTTTGAACTATGCCTGTGACACTAGTTATAGATTCCGATGCTTCACTTCAGGTTTACTGTATGCCTTTGACCTTCTTATTGCCGATGAAACACAGATATTGCATCGGAATTAAATAGAAAAGGCACAATGCCGACTTAAGCACAAAATAACTGACTCTTCTTACTGTCTATGTTTTGAACCACTCATGTGACACTAGCTATAGATTCCGATGCGTCACTTCAGGTTTACTGTATCCCTCTGAAATTCTTATTGACGATGAAACATAGAAATTGCAACGGAATTAAATACAAAAGGAACAATGCCGACTTAAGTACAAGAAAACTGTCTCCTCTTACTGTCTAAGTTTTGAACCATTCCTGTCACACTAGTTATAGATTCCGATGCTTCACTTCAGGTTTACTGTATGCCTCTGACCTTATTGACGATGAAACACAGAAATTGCATCGCAATTAAATACAAAAGGCACAATGCCGACTTAAGTACAAGAAAACTGACTCTTTTTACTGTCTATGTTAGAACCATTCCTGTGACACTAGTTATAGATTCCGATCCTTCACTTCAGGTTTACTGTATCCCTCTGACCTTCTTACTGACGATGAAACACAGAAATTGCATCGGAATTAAATTAAAAGGCACAATGCCGACTTAAGTACAAGAAAACTGACTCTTCCTACTGTCTCTGTTTTGAACCATTCCTTTGACACTAGTTATAGATTCCGATGCTTCACTTTAGCTTTACAGTATACCTCTGACCTTCGTATTGACGATGAAACACAGAAATTGCACCGGAATTAAATACAAAACGCACAATGCCGACTTAAGTACAAGAAAACTGACTCTTCATACTGTCTATGCTTTGAACTATTCCTGTGACACTAGTCATAGATTCCGATGCTTCACTTCAGGTTTACTGTATCCCTTTGACCTTCTTATTGCCGATGAAACACAGAAATTGCATCGGAATTAAATAGAAAAGGCACAATGCCGACTTAAGTACAAAATAACTGACTCTTCTTACTGTCTATGATTTGAACCACTCATGTGACACTAGTTACAGATTCCGATGCTTCACTTCAGGCTTACTGTATCCCTCTGACCTTCATATTGACGATGAAACACAGAAATTGCATCGGAATTAAATCCAAAAGGCACAATGCCGACTTAAGTTCAAGAAAACTGACTCTGCTAACTGTCTATGTTTAAACCATTCATGTGACACTAGTTATAGATTCCGCTGCTTCACTTCAGGTTTACTGTATCCCTCTGACCTTCATATTGACGATGAAACACAGAAATAGCATCGGAATTAAATACAAAAGGCACAATGCTTACTTAAGTACAAGATAACTGACTCTTCTTACAATCTATGTTTTGAACCATTCAAGTGACACTAGTTATAGATTCCGATGCTTCACTTCAGGTTTACTGTATCCCTCTGACCTAGTTATTGTTGATGAAACACAGAAATTGCATCGGAATTAAATACAAAAGGCACAATGCCGCCTTAAGTACAAGAAAACTGACTCTTATTACTGTCTATGTTTTGAACCGTTCCTTTGACACTAGTTATTGATTCCGATGCGTCACTTCAGGTTTACTGTATCCCTCTGACCTTCTTATTGACGATGAAACATAGATATTGCAACGGAATTAAATATAAAAGGCACAATGCCGACTTAAGTATAAGAAAACTGACTCTTCATATTGTCTATGCTTTTAACTATTCCTGTGACACTAGTTATAGATTCCGTTGCTTCACTTCAGGTTTACTGTATCTCTCTGACCTTCTTATTGCCGATGAAACAGAAATTGCATCGGAATTAAATACAAAAGGCACAATACCAACTTAAGGACAAGAAAACTGACTCTTCTTACTGTCTATGTTTGAACCATTCCTGTGACACTAGTTATAGATTCCGATCCTTCACTTCAGGTTTACTGTATCCCTCTGACCTTCTTATTGACGATGAAACACAGAAATTGCATCGGAATTAAATTAAAAGGCACAATGCCGACTTAAGTACAAGAAAACTGACTCTTCCTACTGTCTGTGTTTTGAACCATATCTTTGACACTAGTTATAGATTCCGATGCTTCACTTTAGCTTTACAGTATGCCTCTGACCTTCGTATTGACGATGAAACACAGAAATTGCATCGGAATTAAATACAAAAAGCACAATGCCGACTTAAGTACAAGAAAACTGACTCTTCTTACTGTCTATGTTTTGAACTATTCCTGTGACACTAGTTATAGATTCCGATGCTTCACTTCAGGTTTACTGTATCCCTCTGACTTTCTTATTGCCGATGAAACACAGAAATTGCATCGGAATTAAATACAAAAGGCACAATGCCGACTTAAGTACATGAAAACTGACTCTTCTTACTGTCTATGTCTTGAACCATTCCTTTGACACTAGTTATAGATTCCGATCCTTCACTTCAGCTTTACAGTATGCCTCTGACCTTCTTATTGACGACGAAACACAGAAATTGCATCGGAATTAAATACAAAAGGCACAATGCCGACTTAAGTACAAGAAAACTGACTCTTCATACTGTCTATGCTTTGAACTATGCCTGTGACACTAGTTATAGATTCCGATGCTTCACTTCAGGTTTACTGTATGCCTTTGACCTTCTTATTGCCGATGAAACACAGATATTGCATCGGAATTAAATAGAAAAGGCACAATGCCGACTTAAGTACAAAATAACTGACTCTTCTTACTGTCTATGATTTGAACCACTCATGTGACACTAGTTACAGATTCCGATGCTTCACTTCAGGTTTACTGTATCCCTCTGACCTTCTTATTGACGATGAAACATAGAAATTGCATCGGAATTAAATCCAAAATGCACAATGCCGACTTAAGTACAAGAAAACTGACTCTGCTAACTGTCTATGTTTAAACCATTCATGTGACACTAGTTATAGATTCCGCTGCTTCACTTCAGGTTTACTGTATCCCTCTGACCTTCTTATTGACGATGAAACACAGAAATTGCATGGGAATTAAATACAAAAGTCACAATGCCGACTTAAGTACAAGAAAACTGACTCTTCTTACTGTCTATGTTTTATACCATTCATGTTATACTAGTTATATGTTCCGATGCTTCACTTCAGGTTTACTGTATCCCTCTGACCTTCTAATTGAGGATGAAACACAGAAATTGCATCGGAATTAAATACAAAAGGCACAATGCCGACTTAAGTACAAGAAAACTGACTCTTCATACTGTCTATGCTTTGAACTATTAATGTGACACTAGTTATAGATTCCGATGCTTCACTTCCGGTTTACTGTATCCCTATGACCTTCTTATTGACGATGAAACACAGAAATTTAATCGGAATTAAATACAAAAGGCACAATGCCGACTTAAGTTTAAGAAAACTGACTCTTCTTACTGTCTATGTTTTGAACCATTCCTGTGACACTAGATACAGATTCCGATGCTTCACTTCAGGTTTACTGTATCCCTCTGACCTTCTTATTGACGATGAAACACAGAAATTGCATCGGAATTAAATACAAATGGCACAATGCCGACTTACGGACAAGAAAACTGACTCTTCATACTGTCTATGTTTGAACCATTCATGTGACACTAGTTATAGATTCCGATGCTTCATTTCAGTTTTACTGTATCCCTCTGACCTTCTTATCGTTAATGAAACACAGAAATTGCATCGGAATAAAATACAAATGGCACAATGCCGACTTAAGTACAAGAAAACTGACTCTTCTTACTGTCTATGATTTGAACCATTCCTGTCACGCTAGTTATAGATTCAGATGCTTCAGTTCAGGTTTACTGTATCCCTCTGACCTTCTTATTGACTATGAAACACAGAAATTGCATCGGAATTAAATACAAAAAGCACAATGCCGACTTAAGTACAAGAAAACGGACTCTTCTTACTGTCTAAGTTTTGAACCATTCCTGTGACACTAGTTATAGATTCCGATGCTTCACTTCAGGTTTACTGTATCCCTCTGACCTTCTTATTGACAATGAAACACAGAAATAGCATCGGAATTAAATACAAAAGGCACAATGCTTACTTAAGTACAAGATAACTGACTCTTCTTACAATCTATGTTTTGAACCATTCAAGTGACACTAGTTATAGATTCCGATGCTTCACTTCAGGTTTACTGTATCCCTCTGACATAGTTATTGTTGATGAAACACTGAAATTGCATCGGAATTAAATACAAAAGGCACAATGCCGCCTTAAGTACAAGAAAACTGACTCTTCTTACTGTCTATGTTTTGAACCATTCCTTTGACACTAGTTATAGATTCCGATGCGTCACTTCAGGTTTACTGTATCCCTGTGACCTTCTTATTGACGATGAAACATAGAAATTGCAACGGAATTAAATACAAAAGGCACAATGCCGACTTAAGTACAAGAAAACTGTCTCCTCTTACTGTCTAAGTTTTGAACCATTCCTGTCACACTAGTTATAGATTCCGATGCTTCACTTCAGGTTTACTGTATGCCTCTGACCTTATTGACGATGAAACACAGAAATTGCATCGCAATTAAATACAAAAGCCACAATGCCGACTTAAGTACAAGAAAACTGACTCTTTTTACTGTCTATGTTAGAACCATTCCTGTGACACTAGTTATAGATTCCGATCCTTCACTTCAGGTTTACTGTATCCCTCTGACCTTCTTACTGACGATGAAACACAGAAATTGCATCTGAATTAAATTAAAAGGCACAATGCCGACTTAAGTACAAGAAAACTGACTCTTCCTACTGTCTCTGTTTTGAACCATTCCTTTGACACTAGTTATAGATTCCGATGCTTCACATTAGCTTTACAGTATACCTCTGACCTTCGTATTGACGATGAAACAGAAATTGCACCGGAATTAAATACAAAACGCACAATGCCGACTTAAGTACAAGAAAACTGACTCTTCATACTGTCTATGCTTTGAACTATTCCTGTGACACTAGTCATAGATTCCGATGCTTCACTTCAGGTTTACTGTATCCCTTTGACCTTCATATTGCCGATGAAACACAGAAATTGCATCGGAATTAAATAGAAAAGGCACAATGCCGACTTAAGTACAAAATAACTGACTCTTCTTACTGTCTATGATTTGAACCACTCATGTGACACTAGTTACAGATTCCGATGCTTCACTTCAGGTTTACTGTATCCCTCTGACCTTCTTAATGACGATGAAACACAGAAATTGCATCGGAATTAAATCCAAAAGGCACAATGCCGACTTAAGTTCAAGAAAACTGACTCTGCTAACTGTCTATGTTTAAACCATTCATGTGACACTAGTTATAGATTCCGCTGCTTCACTTCAGATTTACTGTATCCCTCTGACCTTCATATTGACGATGAAACACAGAAATAGCATCGGAATTAAATACAAAAGGCACAATGCTTACTTAAGTACAAGATAAGTGACTCTTCTTACAATCTATGTTTTGAACCATTCAAGTGAGACTAGTTATAGATTCCGATGCTTCACTTCAGGTTTACTGTATCCCTCTGACCTAGTTATTGTTGATGAAACACAGAAATTGCATCGGAATTAAATACAAAAGGCACAATGCCGCCTTAAGTACAAGAAAACTGACTCTTATTACTGTCTATGTTTTGAACCGTTCCTTTGACACTAGTTATTGATTCCGATGCGTCACTTCAGGTTTACTGTATCCCTCTGACCTTCTTATTGACGATGAAACATAGATATTGCAACGGAATTAAATATAAAAGGCACAATGCCGACTTAAGTATAAGAAAACTGACTCTTCATATTGTCTATGCTTTTAACTATTCCTGTGACACTAGTTATAGATTCCGTTGCTTCACTTCAGGTTTACTGTATCTCTCTGACCTTCTTATTGCCGATGAAACAGAAATTGCATCGGAATTAAATACAAAAGGCACAATACCAACTTAATGACAAGAAAACTGACTCTTCTTACTGTCTATGTTTGAACCATTCCTGTGACACTAGTTATAGATTCCGATCCTTCACTTCAGGTTTACTGTATCCCTCTGACCTTCTTATTGACGATGAAACACAGAAATTGCATCGGAATTAAATTAAAAGGCACAATGCCGACTTAAGTACAAGAAAACTGACTCTTCCTACTGTCTGTGTTTTGAACCATATCTTTGACACTAGTTATAGATTCCGATGCTTCACTTTAGCTTTACAGTATGCCTCTGACCTTCGTATTGACGATGAAACACAGAAATTGCATCGGAATTAAATACAAAAAGCACAATGCCGACTTAAGTACAAGAAAACTGACTCTTCTTACTGTCTATGTTTTGAACTATTCCTGTGACACTAGTTATAGATTCCGATGCTTCACTTCAGGTTTACTGTATCCCTCTGACTTTCTTATTGCCGATGAAACACAGAAATTGCATCGGAATTAAATACAAAAGGCACAATGCCGACTTAAGTACATGAAAACTGACTCTTCTTACTGTCTATGTTTTGAACCATTCCTTTGACACTAGTTATAGATTCCGATCCTTCACTTCAGCTTTACAGTATGCCTCTGACCTTCTTATTGACGACGAAACACAGAAATTGCATCGGAATTAAATACAAAAGGCACAATGCCGACTTAAGTACAAGAAAACTGACTCTTCATACTGTCTATGCTTTGAACTATGCCTGTGACACTAGTTATAGATTCCGATGCTTCACTTCAGGTTTACTGTATGCCTTTGACCTTCTTATTGCCGATGAAACACAGATATTGCATCGGAATTAAATAGAAAAGGCACAATGCCGACTTAAGTACAAAATAACTGACTCTTCTTACTGTCTATGATTTGAACCACTCATGTGACACTAGTTACAGATTCCGATGCTTCACTTCAGGTTTACTGTATCCCTCTGACCTTCTTATTGACGATGAAACACAGAAATTGCATCGGAATTAAATCCAAAAGGCACAATGCCGACTTAAGTACAAGAAAACTGACTCTGCTAACTGTCTATGTTTAAACCATTCATGTGACACTAGTTATAGATTCCGCTGCTTCACTTCAGGTTTACTGTATCCCTCTGACCTTCTTATTGACGATGAAACACAGAAATTGCATGGGAATTAAATACAAAAGGCACAATGCCGACTTAAGTACAAGAAAACTGACTCTTCTTACTGTCTATGTTTTGAACCATTCCTTTGTCACTAGTTATAGATTCCGATCCTTCACTTTAGGTTTACTGTATCCCTCTGACCTTCTTATTGACGATGAAACACAGAAATTCCATCGGAATTAAATACAAAAGGCACAATGCCGACTTAAGTACAAGAAAACTGACTCTTCTTACTGTCTATGTTTAAATCATTCCTGTGACACTAGTTATAGATTCCGATGCTACACTTCAGGTTTACTGTATCCCTCTGACCTTCTTATTGACGATGAAACACAGAAATTCCATCATAATTAAATACAAAAGGCACAATGCCGACTTAAGTACAAGAAAACTGACTCTTCTCACTGTCTATGTTATGAACCATTCCTGTGACACTAGTTATAGATTCCGATTCTTCACTTCAGGTTTACTGTATCCCTCTGACCTTCTTATTGACGATGAAACACAGATATTGCATCGGAGTTAAATACAAAAGGCACAGTGCCGACTTAAGTACAAGAAAACTGACTCTTCATACAGTCTATGATTTGAACCATTCCTGTGATACTAGTTATAGATTCCGATGCTTCACTTCAGGTTTACTGTATCCCTCTGACCTTCTTATTGACCATCAAACACAGAAATTCCATCGGAATTAAATACAAAAGGCACAATGCCGACTTAAGTACAAGAAAACTGACTCTTCTCACTGTCTATGTTATGAACCATTCCTGTGACACTAGTTATAGATTCCGATGCTTCACTTCATGTTCACTGTATCCCTCTGACCTTCTTATCGACGATGAAGCAAAGAAATTGCATCGGAATTAAATACAAAAATAACAATGCCGACTTAAGTACAAGAAAACTGCTCATCTTACTGTCTATGTTTTGAACCATTCCTGTGACAATAGTTATAGATTCCGATGCTTCACTTCAGGTTTACTGTATCCCTCTGGCCTTCTTATTGACGATGAAACACAGAAATTGCATCGGAATGAAATACAAAAGGCACAACGGCGACTTATGTACAAGAAAACTGACTCTTCTTACTGTCTATGTTTTGAACCATTCCTGTGACACTACTTATAGATTCCGATGCTTCACTTCAGGTTTACTGAATGCCTCCGACCTTCTTATTGACGGTGAAACACAGAAATAGCATCGGAATTAAATACAAAAGGCACAATGCCTACTCAAGTACAAGATAACTGACTCTTTTTACTGTCTATGTTTTGAACCATTCAAGTGACACTAGTTATAGATTCCGATGCTTCACTTCAGGTTTACTGTATTCCTCTGACCTTCTTATTGACGATGAAACACAGAAAAAGCATCGGAATTAAATACAAAAGGAACAATGCCGACTTAAGTGCGAGAAAACTGACTCTTCTTACTGTCTATGTTTGAACCACTCCTGTGACACTAGTTATATATTCCGATGCTTCACTTCAGGTTTGCTGTATCCCTCTGACCTTCTTATTGACGATGAAACACAGAAATAGCATCGGAATTATATACAAAAGGCACAATGCCGACTTAAGTACAAGTAAACTGACTCTTCTTACTGTCTATGTTTTGAACCATTCATGTGACACTAGTTATGGATGCGATGCTTCACTTCAGGTTTACTATATCCCTCTGACCTTCTTATTGACGATGAAACATAGAAATTGCATCGGAATTAAATACAAAAGGCACAATGCCGACTTAAGTACAAGCATACTGTCTCTTCTTACTGTCTATGTTTTGAACCATTCCTGTGACAGTAGTTATAGATTCCGATGCTTCACATCAGGTTTACTGTATCCCTCTGACTTTCTTATTGACGATGCAACACAGAAGTAGCATCGGAATTAAATACAAAAGGCACAATGCCGACTTAAGTACAAGAAAACTGACTCTTCTTACTGTCTATGTATTGAACCATTCCTGTGACACTAATTATAGATTCCGATGCTTCACTTCAGGTTTACTGTATCCCTCTGACCTTCTTATTGACGATGAAACACAGAAATTTCATCGGAATTAAATAAAAAATGCACAATCCCGACTTAAGTACAAGAAAACTGACTCTTCTTACTGTCTATTTTTGAACCATTCCTGTGACACTAGTTATAGATTCCGATGCTTCACTTCAGGTTTACTGTATCCCTCTGACCTTCTTATTGACGATGAAACACTGAAATTGCATCGCCATTAAATACAAAAGGCACAATGCCGACTTAAGTACAAGAAAACTGACTCTTCTTACTGTCTATGTTTTGAACCATTCCTGTGACACTAGTTATAGATTCCGATGCTTCACTTCAGGTTTACTGTATCCCTCTGACCTTCTTATTGACGATGAAACACAGAAATAGCATCGGAATTAAATACAAAAGGCACAATGCCAACTGAAGTACAAGAAAACTGACTCTTCTTACTGTCTATGTTTTGAACCATTCATGTAACACTAGTTATAGATTCCGATGCTTCACTTCAGGTTTATTGTATCCCTCTGACCATCTTATTGACGATGAAACACAGAAATTGCATCGGCATTAAATACCAAAGGCACAATGCCGACTTAAGTGCAAGAAAACAGACTCTTCTTACTGTCTGTGTTTGAACCATTCCTGTGACACTACTTATAGATTCCGATGCTTCACTTCAGGTTTACTGTAACACTCTGACCTTCTTATTGACGATGAAAGACAGAAATAGCATCGGTACTAAATACAAAAGGCACAATGCCTACTTAAGTACAAGATAACTAACTCTTCTTACGGTCTATGTTTTGAACCATTCAAGTGACACTAGTTATAGATTCCGATGCTTCACTTCAGGTTTACTGTATCCCTCTGACCTTCTTATTGACGAACAAACACAGAAATTGTACCGGAATTAAATACAAAAGGCACAATGCTGACTTAAGTACAAGATAACTGACTCTTCGAACTGTCTATGTTTTGAAACATTCCTGTGACACTAGTTATAGATCCCGATGCTTCACTTCAGGTTTCCTGTATCCCTCTGACCATCTTATTGAAGATGAAACACAGAAATTGCATTGGAATTAAATACAAAAAACACAATGCCGACTTAAGTACAAGAAAACTGACTCTTCTTACTGTCTATGTTTTATACCATTCATGTTATACTAGTTATATGTTCCGATGCTTCACTTCAGGTTTACTGTATCCCTCTGACCTTCTAATTGAGGATGAAACACAGAAATTGCATCGGAATTAAATACAAAAGGCACAACGCCGACTTAAGTACAAGAAAACTAACCCATCTTACTGTCTATGTTTTGAACCATTCCTGTGACACTAGTTATAGATTCCGATGCTTCACTTCAGGTTTCCTGTATCCCTCTGACCATCTTATTGAAGATGAAACACAGAAATTGCATTGGAATTAAATACAAAAAACACAATGCCGACTTAAGTACAAGAAAACTGACTCTTCTTACTGTCTATGTTTTATACCATTCATGTTATACTAGTTATATGTTCCGATGCTTCACTTCAGGTTTACTGTATCCCTCTGACCATCTTATTGACGATGAAACACAGAAATTGCATCGGAATTAAATACAAAAGGCACAATGCCGACTTTAGTACAAGAAAACTGACTCTTCTTACTGTCTATGTGTTGAACCATTCCTGCGACACTACTTATAGATTCCGATGCTTCACTTCAGGTTTACAGTGTGCCTCTGACCTTCTTATTGACGATGAAACACAGAAATAGCATCGGAATTAAATACAAAAGGCACAATGCCTACTTTAGTACAAGATAACTGACTCTTTTTACTGTCTATGTTTTGAACCATTCAAGCGACACTAGTTATAGATTCCGATGCTTCACTTCAGGTCTACTGTATTCCTCTGACCTTCTTATTGACGATGAAACACAGAAAAAGCATCGGAATTAAATACAAAAGGAACAATGCCGACTTAAGTGCAAGAAAACTGACTCTTCTTACTGTCTATGTTTGAACCACTCCTGTGACACTAGTTATAGATTCCGATGCTTCACTTCAGGGTTGCTGTATCCCTCTGACCTTCTTATTGACGATGAAACACAGAAATAGCATCGGAATTAAATAAAAAAGGCACAATGCCGACTTAAGTACAAGAAAACTGACTCTTCTTACTGTCTATGTTTTGAACCATTCATGTGACACTAGTTATAGATTCCGATGCTTCACTTCAGGTTTCCTGTATCCCTCTGACCTTCTTATTGACGATGAAACACAGATATTGCATTGAAATTAAATACAAAAAACACAATGCCGATTAAGTACAAGAAAACTGACTCTTCTTACTGTCTATGTTTTGAACCATTCCTGTGACACTAGTTATGGATGTAATGCTTCACTTCAGGTTTACTATATCCCTCTGACCTTCTTATTGACGATGAAACATAGAAATTGCATCGGAATTAAATACAAAAGGCACAATGCCGACTTAAGTACAAGCATACTGTCTCTTCTTACTGTCTATGTTTTGAACCATTCCTGTGACACTAGTTATAGATTCCGATGCTTGACATCAGGTTTACTGTATCCCTCTGACTTTCTTATTGACGATGCAACACAGAAATAGCATCGGAATTAAATACAAAAGGCACAATGCCGACTTAAGTACAAGAAAACTGACTCTTCTTACTGTCTATGTATTGAACCATTCCTGTGACACTAATTATAGATTCCGATGCTTCACTTCAGGTTTACTGTATCCCTCTGACCTTCTTATTGACGATGAAACACAGAAATTTCATCGGAATTAAATAAAAAATGCACAATCCCGACTTAAGTACAAGAAAACTGACTCTTCTTACGGTCTATGTTTTGAACCATTCCTGTGACACTAGTTATAGATTCCGATGCTTCACTTCAGGTTTACTGTATCCCTCTGACCTTCTTATTGACGATGAAACACAGAAATTGCATCGCCATTAAATACAAAAGGCACAATGCCGACTTAAGTACAAGAAAACTGACTCTTCTTACTGTCTATGTTTTGAACCATTCCTGTGACACTAGTTATAGATTCCGATGCTTCACTTCAGGTTTACTGTATCCCTCTGACCTTCTTATTGACGATGAAACACAGAAATAGCATCGGAATTAAATACAAAAGGCACAATGCCTACTTAAGTACAAGATAACTAACTCTTCTTACGGTCTATGTTTTGAACCATTCAAGTGACACTAGTTATAGATTCCGATGCTTCACTTCAGGTTTACTGTATCCCTCTGACCTTCTTATTGACGAACAAACACAGAAATTGTACCGGAATTAAATACAAAAGGCACAATGCTGACTTAAGTACAAGATAACTGACTCTTCGAACTGTCTATGTTTTGAAACATTCCTGTGACACTAGTTATAGATCCCGATGCTTCACTTCAGGTTTACTGTATCCCTGTGACCTTCTTATTGACGATGAAACACAGAAATTGCATCAGAATTAAATACAAAAGGCACAATGCCGACTTAAGTACAAGAAAACAAACTCATCTTACTGTCTATGTATTGAACCATTCCTGTGACACTAGTTACAGATTCCGATGCTTCACTTCAGGTTTACTGTATCCCTCTGACCTTCTAATTGAGGATGAAACACAGAAATTGCATCGGAATTAAATACAAAAAGCACAACGCCGACTTAAGTACAAGAAAACTAACGCATCTTACTGTCTATGTTTTGAACCATTCCTGTGACACTAGTTATAGATTCCGATGCTTCCCTTCAGGTTTCCTGTATCCCTCTGACCATCTTATTGAAGATGAAACACAGAAATTGCATTGGAATTAAATACAAAAAACACAATGCCGACTTAAGTACAAGAAAACTGACTCTTCTTACTGTCTATGTTTTATACCATTCATGTTATACTAGTTATATGTTCCGATGCTTCACTTCAGGTTTACTGTATCTCTCTGACCATCTTATTGACGATGAAACACAGAAATTGCATCGGAATTAAATACAAAAGGCACAATGCCGACTTTAGAACAAGAAAACTGACTCTTCTTACTGTCTATGTGTTGAACCATTCCTGTGACTCTACTTATAGATTCCGATGCTTCACTTCAGGTTTACTGTATGCCTCTGACCTTCTTATTGACGATGAAACACAGAAATAGCATCGGAATTAAATACAAAAGGCACAATGCCTACTTTAGTACAAGATAACTGACTCTTTTTACTGTCTATGTTTTGAACCATTCAAGCGACACTAGTTATAGATTCCGATGCTTCACTTCAGGTCTACTGTATTCCTCTGACCTTCTTATTGACGATGAATCACAGAAAAAGCATCGGAATTAAATACAAAAGGAACAATGCCCACTTAAGTGCAAGAAAACTGACTCTTCTTACTGTCTATGTTTGAACCACTCCTGTGACACTAGTTATAGATTCCGATGCTTCACTTCAGGTTTGCTGTATCCCTCTGACCTTCTTATTGACGATGAAACACAGAAAAAGCATCGGAATTAAATACAAAAGGAACAATGCCGACTTAAGTGCAAGAAAACTGACTCTTCTTACTGTCTATGTTTGAACCACTCCTGTGACACTAGTTATAGATTCCGATGCTTCACTTCAGGTTTGCTGTATCCCTCTGACCTTCTTATTGACGATGAAACACAGAAATAGCATCGGAATTAAATACAAAAGGCACAATGCCGACTTAAGTACAAGAAAACTGACTCTTCTTACTTTCTATGAATTGAACCATTCCTGTGACACTAGTTATAGATTCCGATGCTTCACTTCAGGTTTACTGTATCCCTCTGACCTTCATATTGACAATGAAACAGTGAAATTTCATCGGAATTAAATAGAAAAGGCACAATGCCGACTTAAGTACAAGAAACCTGACTCTTCTTACTGTCCATGTTTTGAACCAATCCTGTGACACTAGTTATAGATTCCGATGTTTCGCTTCAGGTTTACTGAATCCCTCTGACCTTCTTATTGACGATGAAACACAGAAATTGCAACGGCATTAAATACAAAGGCACAATGCCGACTTAAGTAGAAGAAAACTGACTCTTCTTACTGTCTATGTTTTGAACCATTCCTGTGACACTAGTTATAGATTCCGATTCTTCACTTCAGGTTTACTGTATCCCTCTGACCTTCTTATTGACGATGAAACACAGAAATTGCATCGCAATTAAATACAAAGGCACAATGCCGACTTAAGTACAAGAAAACTGACTCTTCTAACTGTCTATGTTTTGAACCATTCCTTTGACACTAGTTATAGATTCCGATGCTTCACTTCAGGTTTACTGTATCCCTCTGTCCTTCATATTGACGATGAAACACAAAAATTGCAACGGAATTAAATACAAAGGCACAATGCCAACTAAAGTACAAGAAAACTGACTCTTCTTACTGTCTATGTTTTGAACCATTCCTGTGACACTAGTTATAGATTCCGATGCTTCACTTCAGGTTTACTGTATCCATCTGACATTCTTATTGCCGATGAAACACAGAAATTGCATCGGAATTAATAACAAAAGGCACTATGCCGACTTAAGTACAAAATAACTGACTCTCCTTACTGTCTATGATTTGAACCACTCATGTGACACTAGTTACAGATTCCGATGCTTCACTTCAGGTTTACTGTATCCCTCTGACCTTCTTATTGACGATGAAACACAGAAATTGCATCGGAATTAATAACAAAAGGCACTATGCCGACTTAAGTACAAAATAACTGACTCTCCTTACTGTCTATGTTTTGAACCATTCCTGTGACACTAGTTATAGATTCCGATGCTTCACTTCAGGTTTACTGTATCCCTCGGACCTTCTTATTGACGATTAAACACAGAAATTGCATCTGAATTAAATACAAAAGGCACAATGACGACTTAAGTACAAGAATACTGACTCTTCTTACTGTCTATGTTTGACCATTCCTGTGACACTAGTTATAGATTCCGATGCTTCACTTCAGGTTCACTGTATCCCTCTGACCATCTTATTGACGATGAAACACAGAAATCGCATCGGAATTAAATACAAAAGGCTCAATGCCGACTTAAGTACAAGAAAACTGACTCTTCTTACTGTCTATGTTTTGAACCATTCCTGTGACACTACTTATAGATTCCGATGCGTCACTTCAGGTTTACTGTATCCCTCTGACCTTCTTATTGACGATGAAACACAGAAATTGCATCGCAATTAAATACAAAGGCACAATGCCGACTTAAGTACAAGAAAACTGACTCTTCTAACTGTCTATGTTTTGAACCATTCAAGTGACACTAGTTACAGATTCCGATGCAGGTTTACTGTATTCCTCTGACCTTCTTATTGACGATGAAACACAGAAAATGCATCGGAATTAAATACAAAATTAATAATGCCGACTTAAGTGCAAGAAAACTGACTCTTCTTACAGTCTATGTTTGAACCATTCCTGTGACACTAGATATAGATTCCGATGCTTCAATTCAGGTTTACTGTATCCCTCTAACCTTCTTATTGACGATGAAACACAGAAATAGCATCGGAATTAAATACAAAAAGCACAATGCCGACTTAAGTACAAGATAACTGACTCTTCTTACTGTCTATCTTTTGAACCGTTCATGTGACACTAGTTATGGATTCCGATGCTTCACTTTAGGTTTACTGTATCCCTCCGACCTTCTTATTGACGATGAAACACAGAAATTGCATCGGAATTAAATACAAAAGGCACAATGCCGACTTAAGTACAAGATAACTGTCTCTTCTTACTGTCTATGTTTTGAACCATTCCTGTGACACTAGTTATAGATTCCGATGCTTCACTTCAGTTTTACTTTATCCCTCTGAACTTCTTATTGACGATGAATCACAGAAATTGCTTCGGAATTAAATACAAAAGGCACAATGCCGACTTATGTACAACAAAACTGACTCTTCTTACTGTCTAAGCTTTGAGCCATTCCTGTGACACTAGTTATAGATTCCGATGCTTCACTTCAGGTTTACTGTATCCCTCTGACCTTCTTATTGTTGAGAAACACATAAATTGCATCGGAATTAAATACAAAAGGCACAATGCCGACTTAAGTACAAGAAAACTGACTCTTCTTACTGTCTATGTTTTGAACCATTCCTGTGACACTAGTTATAGATTCCGATGCTTCACTTCAGGTTTACTGTATCCCTCCGACCTTCTTATTGACGATGAAACACAGAATCAGCATCGGAATTAAATACGAAAGGCACAATGCCGACTTAAGTACAAGATAACGGTCTCTTCTTACTGTCTATGTTTAAACCATTCATGTGGCACTAGTTATAGATTCCGATGCATCACTTCAGGTTTACTGTATCCCTCTGACCTTCTTATTGACGATGAAATACAGAAATTGCATCGGAATTAAATACAAAAGGCACAATGCCGACTTAAGTACAAGATAACTGTCTCTTCTTACTGTCTATGTTTTGAACCATTCCTATGACACTAGTTATAGATTCAGATGCTTCACTTCAGCTTTACTGTATCCCTCTGACCATCTTATTGACGATGAAACACAGAAATTGCATCGGAATTAAATACAAAAGGCACAATGCCGACTTAAGTACAAGAAAACTGACTCTTCTTACTGTCTATGTTATGAACCATTCCTGTGACACTAGTTATAGCTTCCGATGCTTCACTTCAGGTTTCCTGTATCCCTCTGACCTTCTTATTGACGATGAAACACAAAAATTACATCGGAATTAAATACAAAAGGCACAATGCCGACTTAAGTCCAAGAAAACTGACTCTTCTTACTGTCTATGTTTTGAACCGTTCCTGTGACACTAGTTATAGTTTCCGATGCTTCACTTGAGGTTTACTGTATCCCTCTGACCTTCTTATTGACGATGAAACACAGAAATTGCATCGGAATTAAATACAAAAGGCACAATGCCGACTTAAGTACAAGAAAACTGACTCTTCATACAGTCTATGTTTTGAACCATTCCTGTGACACTAGTTATAGATTCCGATGCTTCACTTCTGGTTTACTGTATCCCTCTGACCGTCTTATTGACGATGAAACACAGAATTTGCATCGGAATGATATACAAAAGTCACAACGGCGACTTAAGTACAAGAAAACTGACACTTCTTACTGTCTATGTTTTGAACCATTCCTGTGACACTAGGTATAGATTCCGATGCTTCACTTCAGGTTTACTGTATCCCTCTGACCATCTTATTGACGATAAAACACAGAAATTCCATCGGAATTAAATACAAAAAACACAATGCCGACTTAAGTACAAGAAAACTGACTCTTGTTACTGTCTATGTTTTGAATCATTCATGTGACACTAGTTATAGACTCCGATGCTTTACTCCAAGTTTAATGTATCCCTCCGACCTTCTTTTTGACGATGAATCACAGAATTTGCTTCGGAATTAAATACAAAAGGCACAATGCTGACTTAAGTACATGAAAACTGACTCTTCTTACTGTCTATGTTTTGAACCATTCCTGTGACACTAGTTATAGATTCCGATGCTTCACTTCAGGTTTACTGTATCCCTCTGACCTTCTTATTGACGATGAAACACAGAAAATGCATCGGAAAAAAATACAAAAGGCACAATGCCGACTTAAGTACAAGAAAACTGACTCTTCTTACTGTCTATGTATTGAACCATTCCTGTGACACTAATTATAGATTCCGATGCTTCACTTCAGGTTTACTGTATCCCTCTGACATTCTTATTGACGATGAAACACAGAAATTTCATCGGAATTAAATAAAAAATGCACAATCCCGACTTAAGTACAAGAAAACTGACTCTTCTTACTGTCTATGTTTTGAACCATTCCTGTGACACTAGTTATAGATTCCGACGCTTCACTTCAGGTTTACTGTATCCCTCTGACCTTCTTATTGACGATGAAACACAGAAAATGCATCGGAATTAAATACAAAAGGCACAATGCCGACTTAAGTACAAGAAAACTGACTCTTCTTACTGTCTATGTATTGAACCATTCCTGTGACACTAGTTATAGATTCCGATGCTTCACTTCAGGTTTACTGTATCCCTCTGACATTCTTATTGACGATGAAACACAGAAATTGCATCGGAATTAAATACAAAAGGCACAATGCCGACTTAAGTACAAGAAAACTGACTCTTCATACAGTCTATGTTTTGAACCATTCCTGTGACACTAGTTATAGATTCCGATGCTTCACTTCTGGTTTACTGTATCCCTCTGACCGTCTTATTGACGATGAAACACAGAATTTGCATCGGAATGATATACAAAAGTCACAACGGCGACTTAAGTACAAGAAAACTGACACTTCTTACTGTCTATGTTTTGAACCATTCCTGTGACACTAGGTATAGATTCCGATGCTTCACTTCAGGTTTACTGTATCCCTCTGACCATCTTATTGACGATAAAACACAGAAATTCCATCGGAATTAAATACAAAAAACACAATGCCGACTTAAGTACAAGAAAACTGACTCTTGTTACTGTCTATGTTTTGAATCATTCATGTGACACTAGTTATAGACTCCGATGCTTTACTCCAAGTTTAATGTATCCCTCCGACCTTCTTTTTGACGATGAATCACAGAATTTGCTTCGGAATTAAATACAAAAGGCACAATGCTGACTTAAGTACATGAAAACTGACTCTTCTTACTGTCTATGTTTTGAACCATTCCTGTGACACTAGTTATAGATTCCGATGCTTCACTTCAGGTTTACTGTATCCCTCTGACCTTCTTATTGACGATGAAACACAGAAAATGCATCGGAAATAAATACAAAAGGCACAATGCCGACTTAAGTACAAGAAAACTGACTCTTCTTACTGTCTATGTATTCAACCATTCCTGTGACACTAATTATAGATTCCGATGCTTCACTTCAGGTTTACTGTATCCCTCTGACATTCTTATTGACGATGAAACACAGAAATTTCATCGGAATTAAATAAAAAATGTACAATCCCGACTTAAGTACAAGAAAACTGACTCTTCTTACTGTCTATGTTTTGAACCATTCCTGTGACACTAGTTATAGATTCCGATGCTTCACTTCAGGTTTACTGTATCCCTCTGACATTCTTATTGACGATGAAACACAGAAATTGCATCGCCATTAAATACAAAAGGCACAATGCCGACTTAAGTACAAGAAAACTGACTCTTCTTACTGTCTATGTTTTGAACCATTCCTGTGACACTAGTTATAGATTCC
Source organism: Schistocerca serialis cubense (assembly GCF_023864345.2). Taxonomy (NCBI): domain Eukaryota; kingdom Metazoa; phylum Arthropoda; class Insecta; order Orthoptera; family Acrididae; genus Schistocerca; species Schistocerca serialis. The sequence goes on from NC_064646.1 coordinate 526,455,592, forward strand.
GATGCTTCACTTCAGGTTTACTGTATCCCTCTGACCTTCTTATTGACGATGAAACACAGAAATAGCATCGGAATTAAATACAAAAGGCACAATGCCAACTGAAGTACAAGAAAACTGACTCTTCTTACTTTCTATGTATTGAACCATTCATGTAACACTAGTTATAGATCCCGATGCTTCACTTCAGGTTTACTGTATCCCTCTGACCTTCTTATTGACGAACAAACACAGAAATTGTACCGGAATTAAATACAAAAGGCACAATGCTGACTTAAGTACAAGATAACTGACTCTTCGAACTGTCTATGTTTTGAAACATTCCTGTGACACTAGCTATAGATCCCGACGCTTCACTTCAGGTTTACTGTATCCCTGTGACCTTCTTATTGACGATGAAACACAGAAATTGCATCAGAATTAAATACAAAAGGCACAATGCCGACTTAAGTACAAGAAAACAAACTCATCTTACTGTCTATGTATTGAACCATTCCTGTGACACTAGTTATAGATTCCATTGCTTCACTTTAGGTTTACTGTATCCCTCTGACCTTCTAATTGAGGATGAAACACGGAAATTGCATCGGAATTAAATACAAAAGGCACAACGCCGACTTAAGTACAAGAAAACTAACCCATCTTACTGTCTATGTTTTGAACCATTCCTGTGACACTAGTTATAGATTCCGATGCTTCACTTCAGGTTTCCTGTATCCCTCTGACCATCTTATTGAAGATGAAACACAGAAATTGCATTGGAATTAAATACAAAAAACACAATGCCGACTTAAGTACAAGAAAACTGACTCTTCTTACTGTCTATGTTTTATACCATTCATGTTATACTAGTTATATGTTCCGATGCCTCACTTCAGGTTTACTGTATCCCTCTGACCATCTTATTGACGATGAAACACAGAAATTGCATCGGAATTAAATACAAAAGGCACAATGCCGACTTTAGTACAAGAAAACTGACTCTTCTTACTGTCTATGTGTTGAACCATTCCTGTGACACTACTTATAGATTCCGATGCTTCACTTCAGGTTTACTGTATGCCTCTGACCTTCTTATTGACGATGAAACACAGAAATAGCATCGGAATTAAATACAAATGGCACAATGCCTACTTTAGTACAAGATAACTGACTCTTTTTACTGTCTATGTTTTGAACCATTCAAGCGACACTAGTTATAGATTCCGATGCTTCACTTCAGGTCTACTGTATTCCGCTGACCTTCTTATTGACGATGAAACACAGAAAAAGCATCGGAATTAAATACAAAAGGAACAATGCCGACTTAAGTGCAAGAAAACTGACTCTTCTTACTGTCTATGTTTGAACCACTCCTGTGACACTAGTTATAGATTCCGATGCTTCACTTCAGGTTTGCTGTATCCCTCTGACCTTCTTATTGACGATGAAACACAGAAATAGCATCGGAATTAAATACAAAAGGCACAATGCCGACTTAAGTACAAGAAAACTGACTCTTCTTACTGTCTATGTATTGAACCATTCCTGTGACACTAGTTATAGATTCCGATGCTTCACTTCAGGTTTACTGTATCCCTCTGACCTTCTTATTGACAATGAAACAGTGAAATTTCATCGGGATTAAATAAAAAATGCACAATCCCGACTTAAGTACAAGAAAACTGACTCTTCTTACTGTCTATGTTTTGAACCATTCATGTGGCACTAGTTATAGATTCCGATGCTTAACTTCAGGTTTACTGTATCCCTCTGACCATCTTATTGACGATGAAACACAGAAATTGCATCGAAATTAAATACAAAAGGCACAATGCCGACTTAAGTACAAGAAAACTGACTCTTCTTACTGTCTATGTTTTGAACCATTCCTGTGACTCTAGTTATAGATTCCGATGCTTCACTTCAGGTTTCCTGTATCCCTCTGACCCTCTTATTGACGATGAAACACAGATATTGCATTGAAATTAAATACAAAAAACACAATGCCGATTAAGTACAAGAAAACTGACTCTTCTTACTGTCTATGTTTTGAACCATTCATGTGACACTAGTTATAGACTCCGATACTTTACTCCTAGTTTACTGTATCCCTCCGACCTTCTTTTTGACGATGAATCACGGAATTTGCTTCGGAATTAAATACAAAAGGCACAATGCCGACTTAAGTACAAGAAAACTGACTCTTCTTACTGTCTAAGCTTTGAACCATTCCTGTGACACTAGTTATAGATTCCGATGCTTCACTTCAGGTTTACTGTATCCCTCTGACCTTCGTATTGTTGATGAAACACAGAAATTGCATCGGAATTAAATAGAAAAGGCACAATGCCGACTTAAGTACAAGAAACCTGACTCTTCTTACTGTCCATGTTTTGAACCATTCCTGTGACACTATTTATAGATTCCGATGCTTCGCTTCAGGTTTACTGTATCCCTCTGACCTTCTTATTGACGATGAAACACAGAAATTGCAACGGAATTAAATACAAAGGCACAATGCCGACTTAAGTAGAAGAAAACTGACTCTTCTTACTGTCTATGTTTTGAACCATTCCTGTGACACTAGTTATAGATTCCGATGCTTCACTTCAGGTTTACTGTATCCCTCTGACCTTCTTATTGACGATGAAACACAGAAATTGCATCGCAATTAAATACAAAGGCACAATGCCGACTTAAGTACAAGAAAACTGACTCTCCTTACTGTCTATGATTTGAACCACTCATGTGACACTAGTTACAGATTCCGATGCTTCACTTCAGGTTTACTGTATCCCTCTGACCTTCTTATTGACGATGAAACACAGAAATTGCATCGGAATTAAATACAAAAGGCACAATGCCGACTTAAGTTCAAGAAAACTGACTCTTCTAACTGTATATGTTTTGAGCCTTTCATGTGACACTAGTTATAGATTCCGATGCTTCACTTCAGGTTTACTGTATCCCTCTGACCTTCTTATTGACAATTAAACACACAAATTGCATCGGAATTAAATACAAAAGGCACAATGACGACTTAAGTACAAGAAAACTGACTCTTCTTACTGTCTATGTTTTGAACCATTCCTGTGACACTAGTTATAGATTCCGATGCTTCACTTCAGGTTTACTGTATCCCTCGGACCTTCTTATTGACGATTAAACACAGAAATTGCATCTGAATTAAATACAAAAGGCACAATGCCGACTTAAGTACAAGAAAACTGACTCTTCTTACTGTCTATGTTTGACCATTCCTGTGACACTAGTTATAGATTCCGATGCTTCACTTCAGGTTCACTGTATCCCTCTGACCATCTTATTGACGATGAAACACAGAAATCGCATCGGAATTAAATACAAAAGTCTCAATGCCGACTTAAGTACAAGAAAACTAACTCTTCTTACTGTCTATGTTTTGAACCATTCCTGTGACACTACTTATAGATTCCGATGCTTCACTTCAGGTTTACTGTATCCCTCTGACCTTCTTATTGACGATGAAACACAGAAATAACATCGGTATTAAATACAAAAGGCACAATGCCTACGTAAGTACAAGATAACTGACTCTTCTTACGGTCTATGTTTTGAACCATTCAAGTGACACTAGTTACAGATTCCGATGCAGGTTTACTGTATTCCTCTGACCTTCTAATTGACGATGAAACACAGAATATGCATCGGAATTAAATACAAAATTAATAATGCCGACTTAAGTGCAAGAAAACTGACTCTTCTTACTCTCTATGTTTGAACCATTCCTGTGACACTAGATATAGATTCCGATGCTTCAATTCAGGTTTACTGTATCCCTCTAACCTTCTTATTGAAGATGAAACACAAAAATAGCATCGGAATTAAATACAAAAGGCACAATGCCGACTTAAGTACAAGATAACTGACTCTTCTTACTGTCTATCTTTTGAACCGTTCATGTGACACTAGTTATGGATTCCGATGCTTCACTTTAGGTTTACTGTATCCCTCTGACCTTCTTATTGACGATGAAACACAGAATCAGCATCGGAATTAAATACAAAAGGCACAATGCCGACTTAAGTACAAGATAACGGTCTCTTCTTACTGTCTATGTTTAAACCATTCATGTGACATTAGTTATAGATTCCGATGCTTCACTTCAGGTTTACTGTATCCCTCTGACCTTCTTATTGACGATGAAATACAGAAATTGCATCGTAATTAAATACAAAATTCACAATGCCGACTTAAGTACAAGAAAACTGTCTCTTCTTACTGTCTATGTTTTGAACCATTCCTATGACACTAGTTATAGATTCAGATACTTCACTTCAGCTTTACTGTATCCCTCTGACGATCGTATTGACGATGAAACACAGAAATTGCATCGGAATTAAATACAAAAGGCACAATGCCGACTTAAGTATAAGAAAACTGTCTCTTCTTACTGTCTATGTTTTGAACCATTCCTGTGACACTAGTTATAGCTTCCGATGCTTCACTTCAGGTTTCCTGTATCCCTCTGACCTTCTTATTGACGATCAAACACAGAAATTACATCGGAATTAAATACAAAAGGCACAATGCCGACTTAAGTCCAAGAAAACTGACTCTTCTTACTGTCTATGTTTTGAACCGTTCCTGTGACACTAGTTATAGATTCCGATGCTTCACTTCAGGTTTCCTTTATCCCTCTGACCTTCTTATTGACCATGAAACACAGAAATTACATCGGAATTAAATACAAAAGGCACAATGCCGACTTAAGTCCAAGAAAACTGACTCTTCTTACTGTCTATGTTTTGAACCGTTCCTGTGACACTAGTTATAGATTCCGATGCTTCACTTCAGGTTTACTGTATCCCTCTGACCTTCTTATTGACGATGAAACACAGAAGTTGCATCGGAATTAAATACAAAAGGCACAATGCCGACTTAAGTACAAGAAAACTGACTCTTCATACAGTCTATGTTTTGAACCATTCCTGTGACACTAGTTATAGATTCCGATGCTTCACTTCTGGTTTACTGTATCCCTCTGACCGTCTTATTGACGATGAAACACAGAAATTGCATCGGAATGATATTCAAAAGTCACAACGGCGACTTAAGTACAAGAAAACTGACACTTCTTACTGTCTATGTTTTGAACCATTCCTGTGACACTAGGTATAGATTCCGATGCTTCACTTCAGGTTTACTGTATCCCTCTGACCATCTTATTGACGATAAAACACAGAAATTCCATCGGAATTAAATACAAAAAACACAATGCCGACTTAAGTACAAGAAAACTGACTCTTGTTACTGTCTATGTTTTGAACCATTCATGTGACACTAGTTATAGACTCCGATGCTTTACTCCAAGTTTAATGTATCCCTCCGACCTTCTTTTTGACGATGAATCACAGAATTTGCGTCGGAATTAAATACAAAAGGCACAATGCCGACTTAAGTACATGAAAACTGACTCTTCTTACTGTCTATGTTTTGAACCATTCCTGTGACACTAGTTATAGATTCCGATGCTTCACTTCAGGTTTACTGTATCCCTCTGACCTTCTTATTGACGATGAAACACAGAAAATGCATCGGAATTAAATACAGAAGGAACTATGCCGACTTAAGTGCGAGAAAACTGACTCTTCTTAATGTCTATGTTTGAACCATTCCTGTGACACTAGATATAGATTCCGATGCTTCACTTCAGGTTTACTGTATCGCTCTAACCTTCTTATTGACGATGAAACACAGAAATAGCATCGGAATTAAATACAAAAGGCACAATGCCGACTTGAGTACAAGATAACTGACTCTTCTTACTGTCTATGATTTGAACCATTCCTGTGACACTAGTTATAGATTCCGATGCTTCACTTCAGGTTTACTGTATCCCTCTGAACTTCTTATTGACGATGAATCACAGAAATTGCTTCGGAATTGAATACAAAAGGCACAATGCGGACTTAAGTACAACAAAACTGACTCTTCTTACTGTCTAAGTTTTGAACCATTCCTGTGACACTAGTTATAGATTCCGATGCTTCACTTCAGGTTTACTGTATCCCTCTGACCTTCTTATTGTTGAGAAACACAGAAATTGCATCGGAATTAAATACAAAAGGCACAATGCCGACTTAAGTACAAGAAAACTGACTCTTCTTACTGTCTATGTTTTGAACCATTCCTGTGACACTAGTTATAGATTCCGATGCTTCACTTCAGGTTTACTGTATCCCTCTGACCTTCTTATTGACGATGAAACACAGAAATAGCATCGGAATTAAATACAAAAGGCACAATGCCGACTTAAGTACAAGATAACTGTCTCTTCTTACTGTCTATGTTTGAACCATTCATGTGACACTAGTTATAGATTCCGATGCTTCACTTCAGGTTTACTGTATCCCTCTGACCTTCTTATTGACGATGAAGTACAGAAATTGCATCGGAATTAAATACAAAAGGCATAATGCCGGCTTAAGTACAAGAAAACTGTCTCCTCTTACTGTCTATGTTTTGAACCATTCCTATGACACTAGTTATAGATTCAGATGCTTCACTTCAGGTTTACTGCATCCCTCTGACCTTCTTATTGACGATGGAACACAGAAATTGCATCGGAATTAAATACAAAAGGCACAATGCCGACTTGAGTACAAGAAAACTGACTCTTCTTACTGTCTATGTTTTGAACCATTCCTGTGACACTAGTTATAGATTCCGATGCTTCACTTCAGGTTTCCTGTATCCCTCTGACCTTCTTATTGACGATGAAACAGAGAAATTGCATCGGAATTAAATACAAAAGGCACAATGCCGACTTAAGTACAAGAAAACTGACTCTTCTTACTGTCTATGTTTTGAACCATTCATGTGACACTAGTTATAGACTCCGATGCTTTACTCCAAGTTTAATGTGTCCCTCCGACCTTCTTTTTGACGATGAATCACAGAATTTGCTTCGGAATTAAATACAAAAGGCACAATGCCGACTTAAGTACAAGAAAACTGACTCTTCTTACTGTCTAAGCTTTGAACCATTCCTTTGACACTAGTTATAGATTCCGATGCTTCACTTCAGGTTTACTGTATCCCTCTGACCTTCTTATTGTTGATGAAACACAGAAATTGCATCGGAATTAAATAGAAAAGGCACAATGCCGACTTAAGTACACGATAACTGACTCTTCTTACTGTCCATGTTTTGAACCATTCCTGTGACACTAGTTATAGATTTCGATGCTTCACTTCAGGTTTACTGTAGCCCTCTGACCTTCTTATTGACGATGAAACACAGAAATAGCAACGGAACTAAATACAAAGGCACAATGCCGACTTAAGTAGAAGAAAACTGACTCTTCTTACTGTCTATGTTTTGAACCATTCCTGTGACACTAGTTATAGATTCCGATGCTGCACTTCAGGTTTACTGTATCCCTCTGACCTTCTTATTGACGATGCAACACAGAAATTGCATCGCAATTAAATACAAAAGGCACAATACCGACTTAAGTACAAGAAAACTGACTCTTCTTACTGTCTATGTTTTGAACCATTCCTTTGACACTAGTTATAGATTCCGATGCTTCACTTCAGGTTTACCGTATCCCTCTGACCTTCTTATTGACGATGAAACACAGAAATTGCAACGGAATTAAATACAAAGGAACAATGCCGACTTAAGAAGAAGAAAACTGACTCTTCTTACTGTCAATGTTTTGAACCATTCATGTGACACTAGTTATAGATTCCGATGCTTCACTTCAGGTTTACTGTATCCCTCTGACCTTTTTATTGACGATGAAACACAGAAATTGCATCGGAATGAAATACAAAAGTCACAACGGCGACTTAAGTACAAGAAAACTGACACTTGTTACTGTCTATGTTTTGAACCATTCCTGTGACACTAGTTATAGATTCCGATGCTTCACTTCAGGTTTACTGAAACCCTCTGACCTCCTTATTGACGATAAAACACAGAAATTGCATCGGAATTAAATAGAAAAAACACAATGCCGACTTAAGTACAAGAAAACTGACTCTTCTTACTGTCTATGTTTTGAACCATTCATGTGACACTAGTTATAGACTCCGATGCTTTACTCCAAGTTTACTGTATCCCTCCGACCTTCTTTTTGACGATGAATCACAGAATTTGCTTTCGGAATTAAATACAAAAGGCACAATGCCGACTTAAGTACAAGAAAACTGACTCTTCTTACTGTCTAAGCTTTGAACCATTCCTGTGACACTAGTTATAGATTCCGATGCTTCACTTCAGGTTTACTGTATCCCTCTGACCTTCTTATTGTTGATGGAACACAGAAATTGCATCGGAATTAAATAGAAAAGGCACAATGCCGACTTAAGTACAAGAAAACTGACTCTTCTTACTGTCTATGTTTTGAACCATTCCTGTGACACTAGTTATAGATTCCGTTGCTTCACTTCAGGTTTACTGTATCCCTCTGACCTTCTTATTGACGATGAAACACAGAAATTGCAACGGAATTAAATACAAAGGCACAATGCCGACTTAAGTAGAAGAAAACTGACTCTTCTTACTGTCTATGTTTTGAACCATTCCTGTGACACTAGTTATAGATTCCGATGCTTCACTCAGGTTTACTGTATCCCTCTGACCTTTTTATTGACGATGAAACACAGAAATTGCATCGCAATTAAATACAAAAGGCACAATGCCGACTTAAGTACAAGAAAACTGACTCTTCTTACTGTCTATCTTTTGAACCATTCCTTTGACACTAGTTATAGATTCCGATGCTTCACTTCAGGTTTACTGTATCCCTCTGACCTTCTTATCGATGATGAAACACAGAAATTGCAGCGGAATTAAATACAAAGGCACAATGCCGACTTAAGTACAAGAAAACCGACTCTTCTTACTGTCTATGTTTTGAACCATTCCTGTGACACTAGTTATAGATTCCGATGCTTCACTTTAGGTTTACTGTATCCCTCTGACCTTCTTATTGCCGATGAAACACAGAAATTGCATCGGAAATAAATACAAAAGGCACTATGCCGACTTAAGTACAAAATAACTGACTCTTCTTACTGTCTATGATTTGAACCACTCATGTGACACTAGTTGCAGATTCCGATGCTTCACTTCAGGTTTACTGCATCCCTCTGACCCTCTTATTGACGATGAAACACAGAAATTGCAACGGAATTAAATACAAAGGCAGAATGCCGACTCAAGTAGAGGAAAACTGACTCTTCTTACTGTCTATGTTTTGAACCATTCCTGTGACACTAGTTATAGATTCCGATGCTTCACTTCAGGTTTACTGCATCCCTCTGACCTTCTTATTGACGTTGAAACACAGAAATTGCATCGCAATTAAATACAAAAGGCACAATGCCGACTTAAGTACAAGAAAACTGACTCTTCTTACTGTCTATGTTTTGAACCATTCCTTTGACACTAGTTATAGATTCCGATGCTTCACATCAGGTTTACTGTATCCCTCTGACCTTCTTATTGACGATGAAACACATAAATTGCATCGGAATTAAATACAAAGGCTCAATGCCGACTTAAGTAGAAGAAAACCGACTCTTCTTACTGTCTATGTTTTGAACCATTCCTGTGACACTAGTTATAGATTCCGATGCTTCACTTCAGGTTTACTGTATCCCTCTGACCTTCTTATTGACGATGAAACACAGAAATTGCATCGGAATTAAATACAAAAGGCACAATGCCGATTTAAGTACAAGAAAACTGACTCTTCTTACTGTCTATGATTTGAACCACTCATGTGACACTAGTTACAGATTCCGATGCTTCACTTCAGGTTTACTGTATCCTTCTGACCTTCTTGTTGACGATGAAACACAGAAATTGCATCGGAATTAAATACAAAAGGCACAATGCCGACTTAAGTTCAAGAAAACTGACTCTTCTAACTGTCTATGTTTTGAACCATTCATGTGACACTAGTTATAGATTCCGGTGCTTCACTTCAGGTTTACTGTATCCCTCTGACCCTCTTATTGACGATTAAACACAGAAATTGCATCGGAATTAAATACAAAAGGCACAATGACGACTTAAGTACAAGAAAACTGACTCTTCTTACTGTCTATGTTTGACCGTTCCTGTGACACTAGTTATAGATTCCGATGCTTCACTTCAGGTTTACTGTATCCCTCTGATATTCTTATTGACGATGAAACACAGTAATTGCATCGGAATTAAATACAAAAGGCACAATGCCGACTTAAGTACAAGAAAACTGACTCTTCTTACTATCTAAGATTTGAACCATTCCTGTGACACTAGTTATAGATTCCGATGCTTCACTTCAGGTTTACTGTATCCCTCTGACCTTCTTATTGACGATGAAACACAGAAATTGCATCGGAATTAAATACAAAAGGCACAAAGCCGACTTAAGTACAAGAAAACTGACTCTTCTTACTATCTAAGTTTTGAACCATTCCTGTGACACTAGTTATAGATTCTGATGCTTCACTTCATCTTTACAGTATGCCTCTGACCTTCTTAATGACGACGAAACACAGAAATTGCATCGGAATTAAATACAAAAGGCACAATGCCGACTTAAGTACAAGAAAACTGACTCTTCTTACAGTCTATAATTTGAAACATTCCTGTGATACTAGTTATAGATTCCGATGCTTCACTTCAGGATTACTGTATCCCTCTGACCTTCTTATTGACGATGAAACACAGATATTGCATCGGAATTAAATACAAAAGGCACAATGCCGACTTAACTACAAGAAAACTGACTCTTCTTACTGTCTAGGCTTTGGACCATTCCTGTGACACTAGTTATAGATTCCGATGCTTCACTTCAGGTTTACTGTATCCCTCTGACCTTCTTATTGTTGATGAAACACAGAAATTGCAACGGAATGAAATAGAAAACGCAAAATGCCGACTTAAGTACAAGAAAACTGACTTTTCTTACTGTCTATGTTTTGAACCATTACTTTGACACTAGTTATAGATTCCGATGCTTCACTTCAGGTTTACTGTATCCTTCTGACCTTCTTATTGACGATGAAACACAGAAATTGCAACGGAATTAAATACAAAGGCACAATGCCGACTTAAGTAGAAGAAAACCGACTCTTCTTACTGTTTATGTTTTGAACCATTCCTGTGACACTAGTTATAGATTCCGATGCTTCACTTCAGGTTTACTGTATCCCTCTGACCTTCTTATTGACGATGAAACACAGAAATTGCATCGGAATTAAATACAAAAGGCACAATGCCGACTTAAGTACGAGAAAACTGACTCTTCTACTGTCTATGTTTTGAACTATTCCTGTGACACTAGTTATAGATTCCGATGCTTCACTTTAGGTTTACTGTATCCCTCTGACCTTCTTATTGCCGATTAAACACAGAAATTGCATCGGAAATAAATACAAAAGGCACAATGCCGACTTAAGTACAAAAAAACTGAGTCTTCTTACTGTCTATGATTTGAACCACTCATGTGACACTAGTTGCAGATTCCGATGCTTCACTTCAGGTTTACTGCATCCCTCTGACCTTCTTATTGACGATGAAACACAGAAATTGCAACGGAATTAAATACAAAGGCACAATGCCGACTTAAGTAGAAGAAAACTGACTCTTCTTACTGTCTATGTGTTGAACCATTCCTGTGACACTAGTTATAGATTCCGATGCTTCACTTCAGGTTTACTGTATCCCTCTGACCTTCTTATTGACGTTGAAACACAGAAATTGCATCGCAATTAAATACAAAAGGCACAATATCGACTTAAGTACAAGAAAACTGACTCTTCTTACTGTCTATGTTTTGAACCATTCCTTTGACACTAGTTATAGATTCCGATGCTTCACATCAGGTTTACTGTATCCCTCTGACCTTCTTATTGACGATGAAACACAGAAATTGCATCGGAATTAAATACAAAGGCTCAATGCCGACTTAAGTAGAAGAAAACCGACTCTTCTTACTGTCTATGTTTTTAACCATTCCTGTGACACTAGTTATAGATTCCGATGCTTCACTTCAGGTTTACTGTATCCCTCTGACCTTCTTATTGACGATGAAACACAGAAATTGCATCGGAATTAAATACAAAAGGCACAATGCCGATTTAAGTACAAGAAAACTGACTCTTCTTACTGTCTATGATTTGAACCACTCATGTGACACTAGTTACAGATTCCGATGCTTCACTTCAGGTTTACTGTATCCTTCTGACCTTCTTATTGACGATGAAACACAGAAATTGCATCGGAATTAAATACAAAAGGCACAATGCCGACTCAAGTTCAAGAAAACTGACTCTTCTAACTGTCTATGTTTTGAACCATTCATGTGACACTAGTTATAGATTCCGGTGCTTCACTTCAGGTTTACTGTATCCCTCTGACCGTCTTATTGACGATTAAACACAGAAATTGCATCGGAATTAAATACAAAAGGCACAATGACGACTTAAGTACAAGAAAACTGACTCTTCTTACTGTCTATGTTTGACCGTTCCTGTGACACTAGTTATAGATTCCGATGCTTCACTTCAGGTTTACTGTATCCCTCTGATATTCTTATTGACGATGAAACACAGAAATTGCATCGGAATTAAATACAAAAGGCACAATGCCGACTTAAGTACAAGAAAACTGACTCTTCTTACTATCTAAGATTTGAACCATTCCTGTGACACTAGTTATAGATTCCGATGCTTCACTTCAGGTTTGCTGTATCCCTCTGACCTTCTTATTGACGATGAAACACAGAAATTGCATCGGAATTAAATACAAAAGGCACAAAGCCGACGTAAGTACAAGAAAACTGACTCTTCTTACTATCTAAGTTTTGAACCATTCCTGTGACACTAGTTATAGATTCTGATGCTTCACTTCATCTTTACAGTATGCCTCTGACCTTCTTAATGACGACGAAACACAGAAATTGCATCGGAATTAAATACAAAAGGCACAATGCCGACTTAAGTACAAGAAAACTGACTCTTCTTACAGTCTATAATTTGAAACATTCCTGTGATACTAGTTATAGATTCCGATGCTTCACTTCAGGATTACTGTATCCCTCTGACCTTCTTATTGACGATGAAACACAGATATTGCATCGGAATTAAATACAAAAGGCACAATGCCGACTTAACTACAAGAAAACTGACTCTTCTTACTGTCTAGGCTTTGGACCATTCCTGTGACACTAGTTATAGATTCCGATGCTTCACTTCAGGTTTACTGTATCCCTCTGACCTTCTTATTGTTGATGAAACACAGAAATTGCAACGGAATTAAATAGAAAATGCAAAATGCCGACTTAAGTACAAGAAAACTGACTTTTCTTACTGTCTATGTTTTGAACCATTCTTGTGACACTAGTTATAGATTCCGATTCTTCACTTCAGGTTTACTGTATCCCTCTGACCTTCTTATTGACGATGAAACACAGAAATTGCAATGGAATTAAATACAAAGGCACAATGGCGACTTAAGTAGAAGAAAACTGACTCTTCTTACTGTCTATGTTTTGAACCAATCCTGTGACACTAGTTATAGATTCCGATGCTTCACTTCAGGTTTACTGTATCCCTCTGACCTTCTTATTGACGATGAAACACAGAAATTGCATCGCAATTAAATACAAAAGGCACAATGCCGACTTAAGTACAAGAAAACTGACTCTTCTTACTGTCTATGTTTTGAACCATTACTTTGACACTAGTTATAGATTCCGATGCTTCACTTCAGGTTTACTGTATCCTTCTGACCTTCTTATTGACGATGAAACACAGAAATTGCAACGGAATTAAATACAAAGGCACAATGCCGACTTAAGTAGAAGAAAACCGACTCTTCTTACTGTTTATGTTTTGAACCATTCCTGTGACACTAGTTATAGATTCCGATGCTTCACTTCAGGTTTACTGTATCCCTCTGACCTTCTTATTGACGATGAAACACAGAAATTGCATCGGAATTAAATACAAAAGGCACAATGCCGACTTAAGTACAAGAAAACTGACTCTTCTACTGTCTATGTTTTGAACTATTCCTGTGACACTAGTTATAGATTCCGATGCTTCACTTTAGGTTTACTGTATCCCTCTGACCTTCTTATTGCGGATTAAACACAGAAATTGCATCGGAAATAAATACAAAAGGCACAATGCCGACTTAAGTACAAAAAAACTGAGTCTCCTTACTGTCTATGATTTGAACCACTCATGTGACACTAGTTGCAGATTCCGATGCTTCACTTCAGGTTTACTGCATCCCTCTGACCTTCTTATTGACGATGAAACACAGAAATTGCAACGGAATTAAATACAAAGGCACAATGCCGACTTAAGTAGAAGAAAACTGACTCTTCTTACTGTCTATGTGTTGAACCATTCCTGTGACACTAGTTATAGAGTCTGATGCTTCACTTCAGGTTTACTGTATCCCTCTGACCTTCTTATTGACGTTGAAACACAGAAATTGCATCGCAATTAAATACAAAAGGCACAATATCGACTTAAGTACAAGAAAACTGACTCTTCTTACTATCTATGTTTTGAACCATTCCTTTGACACTAGTTATAGATTCCGATGCTTCACATCAGGTTTACTGTATCCCTCTGACCTTCTTATTGACGATGAAGCACAGAAATTGCAACGGAATTAAATACAAAGGCTCAATGCCGACTTAAGTAGAAGAAAACCGACTCTTCTTACTGTCTATGTTTTGAACCATTTCTGTCACACTAGTTATAGATTCCGATGCTTCACTTCAGGTTTACTGTATCCCTCTGACCTTCTTATTGACGATGAAACACAGAAATTGCATCGGAATTAAATACAAAAGGCACAATGCCGACTTAAGTACAAGAAAACTGACTCTTCTTACTATCTAAGTTTTGAACCATTCATGTGACACTAGTTATAGATTCCGATGCTTCACTTCAGGTTTACTGTATCCCTCTGACCTTCTTATTGACGATTAAACACAGAAATTGCATCGGAATTAAATACAAAAGTCACAACGGCGACTTAAGTACAAGAAAACTGACTCTTCTTACTGTCTATGTTTTGAACCATTCCTGTGACACTAGTTATAGATTCCGATGCTTCACTTCAGGTTTACTGTATCCCTCCGACCTTCTTATTGACGATGAAACACAGAAATGGCATTGGAATTAAATACAAAAGTCTCAACGGCGACTTAAGTACAAGAAAACTGACACTTCTTACTGTCTATGTTTTGAACCATTCCTTTGACACTAGTTATAGATTCCGATGCTTCACTTCAGGTTTACTGTATCCCTCTGACCATCTTATTGACGATAAAACACAGAAATTCCATCGGAATTAAATACAAAAAACACAATGCCGACTTAAGTACAAGAAAACTGACTCTTCTTACTGTCTATGTTTTGAACCATTCATGTGACACTAGTTACAGACTC
Source organism: Schistocerca serialis cubense (assembly GCF_023864345.2). Taxonomy (NCBI): domain Eukaryota; kingdom Metazoa; phylum Arthropoda; class Insecta; order Orthoptera; family Acrididae; genus Schistocerca; species Schistocerca serialis. Next base: position 526,471,033 of record NC_064646.1, read on the forward strand.
CGATGCTTTACTCCAAGTTTACTGTATCCCTCCGACCTTCTTTTTGACGATGAATCACAGAATTTGCTTCGGAATTAAATACAAAAGGCACAATGCCGACTTAAGTACAAGAAAACTGACTCTTCTTACTGTCTAAGCTTTGAACCATTCCTGTGACACTAGTTATAGATTCCGATGCTTCACTTGAGGTTTACTGTATCCCTCTGACCTTCTTATTGTTGATGAAACACAGAAATTGCATCGGAATTAAATAGAAAAGGCACAATGCCGACTTAAGTACAAGAAAACTGACTCTTCTTACTGTCCATGTTTTGAACCATTCCTGTGACACTAGTTATAGATTCCGATGCTACACTTCAGGTTTACTGTAACCCTCTGACCTTCTTATTGACGATGAAACACAGAAATTGCAAAGGAATTAATTACAAAGGCGCAATGCCGACTTAAGTAGAAGAAAACTGACTCTTCTTACTGTCTATGTTTTGAACCATTCCTGTGACACTAGTTATAGATTCCGATGCTTCACTTCAGGTTTACTGTATCCCTCTGACCTTCTTATTGACTTTGAAACACAGAAATTGCATCGCAATTAAATACAAAAGGCACAATGCCGACTTAAGTACAAGAAAACTGACTCTTCTTACTGTCTATGTTTTGAACCTTTCCTTTGACACTAGTTATAGATTCCGATGCTTCACTTCAGGTTTACTGTATCCTTCTGACCTTCTTATTGACGATGAAACACAGAAATTGCAACGGAATTAAACACAAAGGCACAATTTCGACTTAAGTAGAAGTAAACTGACTCTTCTTACTGTCTATGTTTTGAACCATTCCTGTGACACTAGTTACAGTTTCCGATGCTTCACTTCAGGTTTACTGTATCCCTCTGACCTTCTTATTGACGATGAAACACAGAAATTGCATCGGAATTAAATACAAAAGGCGCAATGCCGACTTAAGTACAAGAAAACTGACTCTTCTTAATGTCTATGTGTTGAACTATTCCTGTGACACGAGTTATAGATTCCGATGCTTCACTTTAGGTTTACTGTATCCCTCTGACCTTCTTATTGCCGATGAAACACAGAAATTGCATCGGAATTAAATACAAAAGGCACTATGCCGACTTAAGTACAAAATAACTGACTCTTCTTACTGTCTATGATTTGAACCACTCATGTGACACTAGTTACAGATTCCGATGCTTCACTTCAGGTTTACTGTATCCCTCTGACCTTCTTATTGACTATGAAACACAGAAATTGCTTCGGAATTAAATACAGAAGGCACAATGCCGACTTAAGTACAAGAAAACTGACTCTTCTTACTGTCTATGTTTGAACGTTCCTGTGACAATAGATATGGATTGCGATGCTTCACAGAAATAGCATCGGAATTAAATACAAAAGGCACAATGCCGACTTTAGTACAAGATAACTGACTCTTCTTACTGTCTATGTTTTGAACCGTTCATGTGACACTAGTAATGGATTCCGATGCTTCACTTCAGGTTTACTGTATCCCTCTACCTTCTTATTGACGTTGAAACACAGAAATTGCATCGGAATTAAATACAAAAGGCACAATGCCGACTTAAGTACAAGATAACTGACTCTTCTTACTGTCTATGTTTTGAACCGTTCATGTGACACTAGTTATGGATTCCGATGCTTCACTTCAGGTTTACTGTATCCCTCTGACCTTCTTATTGACGATGAAACACAGAAATTGCATCGGAATTAAATACAAAAGGCACAATGCCGACTTAATTACAAGAAAACTGACTCTTTTTACTGTCTATCTTTTCAACCATTCCTGTGACACTAGTTATAGATTCCGATCCTTCACTTCAAGTTTACTGTATCCCTCTGACCTTCTTATTGACGATGAAACACAGAAATTTAATCGGAATTAAATACAAAAGGCACAATGCCGACTTAAGTACAAGAAAACTGACTCATCTTATTGTCAATGTTTTGAACAATTCCTGTGACACTAGTTATAGATTCCGATGCTTCACTTCAGGTTTAGTGTATCCCTCAGACCTTCTTATTGACGATGAAACACAGAAATTGCATCGGAATGAAATACAAAAGTGACAACGGCGACTTAAGTACAAGAAAACTGACACTTCTTACTGTCTATGTTTTGAACCATTCCTGTGACACTAGTTATAGATTCCGATGCTTCACTTCAGGTTTACTGTATCCCTCTGACTATCTTATTGACGATAAAACACAGAAATTCCATCGGAATTAAATACAAAAAACATAATGCCGACTTAAGTATAAGAAAACTGACTCTTCTCACTGTCTATGTTTTGAACCATTCATGTGACACTAGTTACAGACTCCGATGCTTTACTCCAAGTTTACTGTATCCCTCCGACCTTCTTTTTGACGATGAATCACAGAATTTGCTTCGGAATTAAATACAAAAGGCACAATGGCGACTTAAGTACAAGAAAACTGACTCTTCTTACTGTCTAAGCTTTGAACCATTCCTGTGACACTAGTTATAGATTCCGATGCTTCACTTCAGGTTTACTGTATCCCTCTGACCTTCTTATTGTTGATGAAACACAGAAATGGCATCGGAATTAAATAGAAAATGCACAATGCCGACTTAAGTACAAGAAAACTGACTCTTCTTACTGTCCATGTTTTGAACCATTCCTGTGACACTAGTTATAGATTCCGATGCTTCACTTCAGGTTTACTGTATCCCTCTGACCTTCTTATTGACGATGAAACACAGAAATTGCATCGCAATTAAATACAAGAGGCACAATGCCGACTTAAGTACAAGAAAACTGACTCTTCTTACTGTCTATGTTTTGAACCATTCCTTTGACTCTAGTTATAGATTCCGATGCTTCACTTCAAGTTTACTGTATCCCTCTGACCTTCTTATTGACGATGTAACACAGAAATTGCATCGGAATTAAATACAAGGGCACAATACCGACTTAAGTAGAAGAAAACTGACTCTTCTTACTGTCTATGTTTGAACCATTCCTGTGACAGTAGTTATAGATTCCGATGCTTCACTTCAGGTTTACTGTATCCCTCTGACCTTCTTATTGACGATGAAACACAGAAATTGCATCGGAATTAAATACAAAAGGCACAATGCCGACTTATGTACAAGAAAACTGACTCTTCTTATTGTCTATGTTTTGAACTATTCCTGTGACACTAGTTATAGATTCCGATGCATCACTTTAGGTTTACTGTATCCCTCTGACCTTCTTATTGCCGATGAAACACAGAAATTGCATCGGAATTAAATACAAAAGGCACTATGCCGACTTAAGTACAAAATAACTGACTCTTCTTACTGTCTATGATTTGAACCTCTCATGTGACAGTAGTTACAGATTCTGATGCTTCACTTTAGGTTTACTGTATCCCTCTGACCTTCTTATTGACGATGAAACACAGAAATTGCATCGGAATTAAATACAAAAATTACAATCCCGACTTAAGTTCCAGAAAACTGACTCTTCTTACTGTCTATGTTTTGACCCATTCCCGTGACACTAGTTATAGACTCCGATGCTTTACTCCAAGTTTACTGTATCCCTCCGACCTTCTTTTTGACGATGAATCACAGAATTTGCTTCGGAATTAAATACAAAATGCACAGTGCCGACTTAAGTACAAGAAAACTGACTCTTCTTACTGTCGATGTTTTGAACCATTCCTGTGACACTAGTTATAGCCTCCGATGTCTCACTTCTGGTTTACTTTATCACTCTGACCTTCTTATTGACGATAAAACACATAAATTGCATCGGAAATAAATACAAAAGGCACAATGCCGACTGAAGTTCAAGAAAACTGACTCTTCTTACTGTCTATGTTTTGAACCATTCCTGTGACACTAGTTATAGATTCCGATGCTTCACTTCAGGTTTACTGTATCCCTCTGACCTTCTTATTGACGAACAAACACAGAAATTGTACCGGAATTGAATACAAAAGGCACAATGCTGACTTAAGTACAAGAAAACTGACTCTTCGTACTGTCTATGTTTTGAAACATTCCTGTGACACTAGTTATAGATCCCGATGCTTCGCTTCAGGTTCACTGTATCCCTCTGACCTTCTTATTGACGATGAAACACAGAAATTGCATCGGAAATAAATACAAAAGGCACAATGCCGACTTAAGTAAGAGAAAACTGACTCCTCTTACTGTCTATGTTTTGAACTATTCCTGTGACACTAGTTATAGATTCCGATACTTCACTTTAGGTTTACTGTATCCCTCTGACCTTCTTATTGCCGATGAAAAACAGAAATTGCATCGGAATTAAATACAAAAGGCACTATGCCGACTTAAGTACAAAATAACTGCCCCTTCTTACTGTCTATGATTTGAACCACTCATGTGACCCTAGTTACAGATTCCGATGCTTCACTTCAGGTTTACTGTATACCTCTGACCTTCTTATTGAAGATGAAACACAGAAATTGCATCGGAATTAAATACAAAAGGCACAATGCCGATATAAGTTCAAGAAAACTGACTCTTCTAACTGTCTATGTTTTGAACCATTCATGTGACACTAGTTATAGATTCCGATGCTTCACTTCAGGTTTACTGTATCCCTCTGACCTTCTTAATAACGATTAAACACAGAAATTGCATCGGAATTAAATACAAAGGGCACAATGACGACTTAAGTGCAAGAAAACTGACTCTTCTTACTGTCTACAATTGACCATTCCTGTGACACTACTTGTAGATTCCGATGCTTCGCTTCAGCTTTACAGTATGCCTCTGGCCTTCTTATTGACGACGAAACACAGAAATTGCATCGGAATTAAATACAAAAGGCACAATGCCGAATTAAGTACAAGAAAACTGACTCTTCTTACTGTCTATGATTTGAACTATTCCTGTGATAATAGTTATAGATTCCGATGCTTCACTTCAGGTTTACTGTATCCCTCTGACCTTCTTATTGCCGATGAAACACAGAAAATGCATCGGAATTAAATACAAAAGGCACAATGCCTACTTAAGTACAAAATAACTGACTCTTCTTACTGTCTATGATTTGAATCACTCATGTGACACTAGTTACAGATTCCGATGCTTCACTTCAGGTTTACTGTATCCCACTGACCTTCTTATTGACGATAAAACACAGAAATTGCCTCCGAATTAAATACAAAGGGCACAATGCCGACTTAAGTTCAAGAAAACTGACTCTTCTAACTGTCTATGTTTGGAACCATTCATGTGACACTAGTTATAGATTCCGATGCTTCACTTCAGGTTTACTGTATCCCTCTGACCTTCCTATTGACGATGAAACACAGAAATTGCATCGGAATTAAATACAAAAGTCACAATGCCGACTTAAGTACAAGAATACTGACTCTTCTTACTGTCTATGTTTGAGCAATTCCTTTGACACTACTTATAGATTCCGATCCTTCACTTCAGGTTGACTGTATCCCTCTGACCTTCTTATTGACGATAAAACAAAGAAATTGCATGGGAATTAAATACAAAAGGCACAATTCCGACTTAAGTACAAGAAAACTGACTCTTCTTACTGTCTATGTTTTGAACCATTCCTGTGACACTAGTTATAGATTCCGATGCTTCACTTCAGGTTTACTGTATCCCTCTGACCTTCTTATTGACGATGAAACACAGAAATTGCATCGTAGTTAAATACAAAAGACACAATGCCGACTTAAGTACAAGAAAACTGACTCTTCTTACAGTCTATGTTTTGAACCATTCCTGTGATACTAATTATAGATTCCGATGCTTCACTTCAGGTTTACTGTATCCCTCTGACCTTCTTATTGACGATGAAACACAGATATTGCATCGGAATTAAATACAAAAGGCACAATGCCGACTTAAGTACTAGAAAACCGACTCTTCTTACTGTCTATACTTTGAACATATCCTGTAACACTAGTTACAGATTCCGATACTTCACTTCAGGTTTACTGTATCCCTCTGACCTACCTATTGACGATGAAACACAGACATTGCATAGGAATTAAATAAAAAAGGCACAATGCCGACTTAAGTACAAGAAAACTGACTCTTCTTACTATCTATGTTTTGAACCATTCTTGTGACGCTAGTTATAGATTCCGATGCTTCACTTCAGGTTTACTGTATCCTTCTGACCTTCTTGTTGACGATGAAACACAGAAATTGCATCGGAATTAAATACAAAAGGCACAATTCCGTCTTAAGTACGAGAAAACTGACTCTTCTCACTGTCTATGTTTGAACCATTCCTGTGACACTAGTTATAGATTCCGATGCTTCACTTCAGGTTTACTGTATCCCTCAGACCTTCTTATTGACGATGAAACACAGAAATCGCTTCGGAATTAAATACAAAAGGCACAATGCCGACTTAAGTAAAAGAAAACTGACTCTGCTTGCTGTCTATGTTTTTAACCATTCCTGTGACACTAGTTATAGATTCCGATGCTTCACTTCAGGTTTACTGTATCCCTCTGACCTTCTTATTGACGATGAAACATAGAAATTCCACCGGAATTAAATACAAAAGGCACAATGCCGACTTAACTACAAGAAAACTGACTCTTCTTACTGTCTATGTATTGAAACATTCCTGTGACACTAGTTATAGATTCCGATGCTTCACTTCAGGTTCACTGTATCCCTCTGACCTTCTTATCGACGATGAAACATAGAAATTGCATCGGAATTAAATACAAAAGTAACAATGCCGACTTAAGTACAAGATTACTGACACTTCTTACTGTCTATGTTTTGAACCATTCCTGTGACACTAATTATAGATTCCGATGCTTCACTTCAGGTTTGCTGTATCCCTCCGACCTACTTATTGACGATGAATCACAGAAATTGCTTCGGAATTAAATACAAAAGGCACAATGCCGACTTAAGTACAAGAAAACTGACTCTTCTTACTGTCTAAGTTTTGAACCATTCCTGTGACACTAGTTATAGATTCCGATGCTTCACTTCAGGTTTACTGTATCCCTCTGACCTTCTTATTGTTGATGAAACACAGAAATAGCATCGGAATTAAATACAAAAAGCACAATGCCGACTTATGTACATGAAAGCTGACTCTTCTTACTTTCTATGCTTTGAACCATTCCTGTGACACTAGTTATAGATTCCGATGCTTCACTTCAGGTTTACTGCATCCCTCTGACGTTCTTATTGACGATGAAACACAGAAATAGCATCGGAATTAAATACAACAGGCACAATGCCGACTTAGGTACAAGAAAACTGACTCTTCTTACTGTCTATGTTTTGAGCCATTCATGTGACACTAGTTATAGATTCCGAAGCTTCACTTCAGGTTTACTGTATCCCTCTGACCATCTTATTGACGATGAAACACAGAAATTGCATCGGAATTAAATACAAAAGGCACAATGCCGACTTAAGTACAAGAAAACTGAATCGTCTTACTGTCTATGTTTTGAACTATTACTGTGACACTAGTTATAGATTCCGATGTTTCACTTCAGGTTTACTTTATCACTCTGACCTTCTTATTGACGCTAAAACACAGAAATTGCATCGGAAATAAATACAAAAGGCACAATGCCGACTTAAGTACAAGAAAACTGACTCTTCTTACTGTCTATGATTTGAACCATTACTGTGACACTAGTTATAGATTCCGATGCTTCACTTCGGGTTTACTGTATCCCTCTGACCTTCTTATTGACGAACAAACACAGAAATTGTACCGGAATTAAATACAAAAGGCACAATGCTGACTTAAGTACAAGAAAACTGACTCTTCGTACTGCCTATGTTTTGAAACATTCATGTGACACTAGTTATAGATCCCGATGCTTCACTTCAGGTTCACTGTATCCCTCTGACTTTCTTATTGACGATGAAACAAAGAAATTGCATCGGAATTAAATACAAAAGGCACAATGCCGACTTAAGTACAAGAAAACTGACTCTTCTTACTGTCTATGTTTTGAACCATTCCTGTGACACTAGTTATAGATTCCGATGCTTCACTTCAGGTTTTCTGTATCCCTCTGACCTTCTTATTGACGATGAAACACAGAAGTTGCATCGGAATTAAATACAAAAGGCACAATGCCGACTTAAGTACAAGAAAACTGACTCTTCTTACTGTCCATATTTTGAACTATTCCTGTGACACTAGTTATAGATTCCGATGCTTCCCTCCAAGCTTACTGTATCCCTCTGAACGTGTTGTTGACGATAGAAAACAGAAATTGCATCGGAATTAAATACAAAAGGCACAATGCCGACTTAAGTACAAGAAAACTGACTCTTCTTACTGTCCATATTTTGAACTATTCCTGTGACACTAGTTATAGATTGCGATGCTTCACTTCAGGTTTACTGTATCCCTCTGACCTTCTTATTGACGATGAAACACCGAAATAGCATCGGAATTAAATACAAAATGCACAATGCCGACTTAAGTAAAAGTAAACTGACTCTTCTTACTGTCTATGTTTTGAACCATTCCTGTGACACTAGTTATAGATTCCGATGCTTCACTTCAGGTTTACTGTATCCCTCTGACCTTCTTATTGACGATGAAACACAGAAATTGCACCGGAATTAAATACAAAAGGCACAATGCCGACTTAACTACAAGAAAACTGACTCTTCTTACTGTCTATGTTTTGAACCATTCCTGTGCCACTAGTTATAGATTCCGATGCTTCACTTCAGGTTTACTGTATCCCTCTGACCTTCTTATTGACGATGAAACATAGAAATTGCATCGGAATTAAATATAAAAAACACAATGCCGACTTAAGTACAAGAAAACTGACTCTTCTAACTGTCTATGTTTTGAACCATTCATGTGACACTAGTTATAGACTCCGATGCTTTACTCCAAGTTTACTGTATCCCTCCGATATTCTTATTGACGATGAATCACAGAAATTGCTACGGAATTAAATAGATAAGGCACAATGCCGACTTAAGTACAAGAAAACAGACTCTTCTTACTGTCTAAGTTTTGAACCATTCCTGTGACACTAGTTATAGATTCCGATGCTTCACTTCAGGTTTACAGTATCCCTCTGACCTTCTTATTGTTGATGAAACACAGAAATTGCATCGGAATTAAATACAAAAGGCACAATGCCGACTTAAGTACATGAAAACTGACTCTTCTTACTTTCTATGTTTTGAACCATTCCTTTGACACTAGTTATAGATTCCGATGCTTCACTTCAAGTTTAGTGTATCCCTCTGACCTTCTTATTGACGATGAAACACAGAAATAGCATCGGAATTAAATACAAAAGGCACAATGCCGACTAAAGTACAAGAAAACTGACTCTTCTTACTGTCTATGTTTTGAGCCATTCATGTGACACTAGTTATAGATTCCGAAGCTTCACTTCAGGTTTAATGTATCCCTCTGACCATCTTATTGACGATGAAACACAGAAATTGCATCGGAATTAAATACAAAAGGCACAATGCCGACTTAGGTACAAGAAAACTGACTCTTCTTACTGTCTATGCTTTGAACCATTCCTGTGACACTAGTTATAGATTCCGATGCTTCACTTCAGGTTTACTGTATCCCTCTGACCTTCTTATCGACGATGAAACACAGAAATAGCATCGGAATTAAATACAAAAGGCACAATGCCGACTTAAGTACAAGAAAACTGACTCTTCTTACAGTCTATGCTTTGAACCATTCCTGTGACACTAGTTATAGATTCCGATGCTTCACTTCAGGTTTACTGTATCCCTCTGACCTTCTTATTGTCGATGAAACACAGAAATTGCATCGGAATTAAATACAAAACGCACAATGCCGACTTACGTACAAGAAAACAGACTCTTCTTACTGTCGATGTTTTGAACCATTCCTGTGACACTAGTTATAGATTCCGATGTTTCACTTCAGGTTTACTTTATCACTCTGACCTTCTTATTGACGATAAAACACATAAATTGCATCGGAAATAAATACAAAAGGCACAATGCCGACTTAAGTACAAGAAAACCGACTCTTCTTACTGTCTATGTTTTGAACCATTCCTGTGACACTAGTTATAGATTCCGATGCTTCACTTCAGGTTTACTGTATCCCTCTGACCTTCTTATTGACGAACAAACACAGAAATTGTACCGGAATTGAATACAAAAGGCACAATGCTGACTTAAGTACAAGAAAACTGACTCTTCCTACTGTATATGCTTTGAAACATTCCTGTGACACTTGTTATAGATCCCGATGCTCCACTTCAGGTTCACTGTATCCCTCTGACCTTCTTATTGACGATGAAACACAGAAATTGCATCGCAAATAAATACAAAAGGCACAATGCCGACTTAAGTAAGAGAATACTGACGCTTCTTACTGTCTATGTTTTGAAGCATTCCTGTGACACTAGTTATAGATTCCGATGCTTCACTTCAGGTTTTCTGTATCCCTCTGACCTTCTTATTGACGATGAAATACAGAAATTAAATTGGAATTAAATACAAAAAACACAATGCCGACTTAAGTACAAGAAAACTGACTCTTCTTACTGTCTATGTTTTGAACCATTCATGTGACACTAGTTATAAATTCCTATGCTTCACTTCAGGTTTACTGTATCCCTCTGACCATCTTATTGACGATGAAACACAGAAATTGCATCGGAATTAGATACAAAAGGCACAATGCCGACTTAAGTAAAAGAAAACTGACTCTTCTTACTGTCTATGATTTGAACCATTCCTGTGACACTATTTATAGATTCCGATGCTTGACTTCAGGATCACTGTAACCCTCTGACCTCCTTATTGACGATGAAACACAGAAATAGCATCGGAATTTAATACAAAAGGCACAATGCCTACTTAAGTACAAGATAACTGACTCTTTTAACTGTCTATGTTTTGAACCATTCAAGTGACTCTAGTTATAGATTCCGATGCTTCACTTCAGGTTTACTGTATTCCTCTGACCTTCTTATTGACGATGAAACAAAGAAATTGCATCGGAATTAAATACAAAAGGCACAATGCCGACTTAAGTACAAGAAAACTGACTCTTCTTTCTGTCTATGTTTTGAACCATTCCTGTGACACTAGTTATAGATTCCGATGCTTCACTTCAGGTTTTCTGTATCCCTCTGACCTTCTTATTGACGATGAAACACAGAAGTTGCATCGGAATTAAATACAAAAGGCACAATGCCGACTTAAGTACAAGAAAACTGGCTCTTCTTACTGTCCATATTTTGAACTATTCCTGTGACACTAGTTATTGTTTCCGATGCTTCACTTCGGGTTAACTGTATCCCTCTGACCTTCTTATTGCCGATGAAACACACAAATTGCATCGGAATTAAATAAAAAAGGCACAATGCCGACTTAAGTACAAGAAAACTGACTCTTCTTACTATCTAAGTTTTGAACCATTCCTGTGACACTAGTTATAGATTCCGATGGTTCACTTAAGGTTTACTGTATACCTCTGACCTTCTTATTGACGATGAAACACAGAAGTAGCATCGGAATTAAATACAAAAGGCACAATGCCGACTTAAGTACAAGAAAACTGACTCTTCTTACTGTCTATGTTTTGAACCATTCCTGTGACACTAGTTATAGATTCCGATGCTTCACTTCAGGTTTACTGTATCCCTCTGACCTTCATATTGACGATGAAACACAGAAATTGTATCAGAGTTAAATACAAAAGGCACAATGCCGACTTAAGTACAAGAAAACTGACTCTTCTTACTGTCTATGTTTGAACCATTCCTGTGACACTAGTTATAGATTGCGATGCTTCACTTCAGGTTTACTGTATCCCTCTGACCTTCTTATTGTCGATGAAACACAGAAATAGCATCGGAATTATATACAAAATGCACAATGCCGACTTAAGTAAAAGTAAACTGACTCTTCTTACTGTCTATGTTTTGAACCATTCCTGTGACACTAGTTATATATTCCGATGCTTCACTTCAGGTTTACTGTATCCCTCTGACCTTCTTATTGACTATGAAACACAGAAATTGCACCGGAATTAAATACAAAAGGCACAATGCCGACTTAACTACAAGAAAACTGACTCTTCTTACTGTCTATGTTTTGAACCATTCCTGTGCCACTAGCTATAGATTCCGATGCTTCACTTCAGGTTTACTGTATCCCTCTGACCTTCTTATTGACGATGAAACTTATAAATTGCATCGGAATTAAATACAAAAACACAATGCCGACTTAAGTACAAGAAAACTGACTCTTCTAACTGTCTATGTTTTGAACCATACATGTGACACTAGTTATAGACTCCGATGCTTTACTCCAAGTTTACTGTATCCCTCCGAAATTCTTATTGGCGATGAATCACAGAAATTGCTTCGGAATTAAATAGAAAAGGCACAATGCCGACTTAAGTACAAGAAAACAGACTCTTCTTACTGTCTAAGTTTTGAACCATTCCTGTGACACTAGTTATAGATTCCGATGCTTCACTTCAGGTTTACAGTATCCCTCTGACCTTCTTATTGTTGATGAAACACAGAAATTGCATCGGAATTAAATACATAAGGCACAATGCCGACTTAAGTACATGTAAACTGACTCTTCTTACTTTCTATGTTTTGAACCATTCCTTTGACACTAGTTATAGATTCCGATGCTTCACTTCAAGTTTAGTGTATCCCTCTGACCTTCTTATTGACGATGAAACACAGAAATAGCATCGGAATTAAATACAAAAGGCACAATGCCGACTAAAGTACAAGAAAACTGACTCTTCTTACTGTCTATGTTTTGAGCCATTCATGTGACACTAGTTATAGATTCCGAAGCTTCACTTCAGGTTTACTGTATCCCTCTGACCATCTTATTGACGATGAAACACAGAAATTGCATCGGAATTAAATACAAAAGGCACAATGCCGACTTAGGTACAAGAAAACTGACTCTTCTTACTGTCTATGCTTTGAACCATTCCTGTGACACTAGTTATAGATTCCGATGCTTCACTTCAGGTTTACCGTATCCCTCTGACCTTCTTATTGACGATGAAACACAGAAATAGCATCGGAATTAAATACAAAAGGCACAATGCCGACTTAAGTACAAGAAAACTGACTCTTCTTACAGTCTATGCTTTGAACCATTCCTGTGACACTAGTTATAGATTCCGATGCTTCACTTCAGGTTTACTGTATCCCTCTGACCTTCTTATTGACGATGAAACACAGAAATTGCATCGGAATTAAATACAAAAGGCACAATGCCGACTTAAGTACAAGAAAACTGACTCTTCTTACTGTCGATGTTTTGAACCATTCCTGTGACACTAGTTATAGATTCCGATGTTTCACTTCAGGTTTACTTTATCACTCTGACCTTCTTATTGACGATAAAACACATAAATTGCATCGGAAATAAATACAAAAGGCACAATGCCGACTGAAGTACAAGAAAACTGACTCTTCTTACTGTCTATGTTTTGAACCATTCCTGTGACACTAGTTATAGATTCCAATGCTTCACTTCAGGTTTACTGTATCCCTCTGACCTTCTTATTGACGAACAAACACAGAAATTGTACCGGAATTGAATACAAAAGGCACAATGCTGACTTAAGTACAAGAAAACTGACTCTTCGTACTGTCTATGTTTTGAAACATTCCTGTGACACTAGTTATAGACACCATTGCTCCACTTCAGGTTCACTGTATCCCTCTGACCTTCTTATTGACGATGAAACACAAAAATTGCATCGCAATTAAATACAAAAGGCACAATGCCGACTTAAGTAAGAGAAAGCTGACTCTTCTTACTGTCTATGTTTTGAAGCATTCCTGTGACACTAGTTATAGATTCCGATGCTTCACTTCAGGTTTTCTGTATCCCTCTGACCTTCTTATTGACGATGAAACACAGAAATTGAATTGGAATTAAATACAAAAAACACAATGCCGACTTAAGTACAAGAAAACTGACTCTTCTTACTGTCTATGTTTTGAACCATTCATGTGACACTAGTTATAAATTCCGATGCTTCACTTCAGGTTTACTGTATCCCTCTGACCATCTTATTGACGATGAAACACAGAAATTGCATCGGAATTAAGTACAAAAGGCACAATGCCGACTTAAGTAAAAGAAAACTGACTCTTCTTACTGTCTATGATTTGAACCATTCCTGTGACACTATTAATAGATTCCGATGCGTGACTTCAGGTTCACTGTAACCCTCTGACCTTCTTATTGACGATGAAACACAGAAATAGCATCGGAATTAATTACAAAAGGCACAATGCCTACTTAAGTACAAGATAACTGACTCTTTTAACTGTCTATGTTTTGAACCATTCAAGTGACTCTAGTTATAGATTCCGATGCTTCACTTCAGATTTACTGTATTCCTCTGACCTTCTTATTGACGATGAAACACAGAAAATGAATCGGAATTAAATACAAAAGGAACAATGCCGACTTAAGTGCAAGAAAACTGACTCTTCTTACTGTCTATGTTTGAACCATTCCTGTGTCACTAGTTATAGATTCCGATGCTTCACTTCAGGTTTACTGTATCCCTTTGCCCTTCTTATTGACGATGAAACACAGAAATAGCATCGGAATTAAATGCAAAAGGCAAAATGCCGACTTAAGTACAAGATAACTGTCTCTTCTTACTGTCTATGTTTTGAACCATTCCTGTGACACTAGTTATAGATTCCGATGCTTCACTTCAGTTTTACTGTATCCCTCTGACCTTCTTATTGACGATGAAACACAGAAATTGCATCGGATTTAATACAAAGGCACAATGCCGACTTAAGTACAAGAAAACTGACTCTTCTTACTGTCTATGTTTTGAACCATTCCTGTGACACTAGTTATAGATTCCGATGCTTCACTTCACGTTTACTGTATCCCACTGACCTTCTTATTGACGATGAACACAGAAATTTCATTGGAATTAAATACAAAAGGCACAATGCCGACATAAGTACAAGAAAACTGACTCTTCTTACTGTCTATGTTTTGAACCATTCCTGTGACACTAGTTATAGATTCCGATGCTTCACTTCTGGTTTACTGTATCCTTCCGACCTTCTTATTGACGATGAAACACAGAAATTGCATCGCAATTAAATACAAAAGGCACAATGCCGACTTAAGTACAAGAAAACTGACTCTTCTTACTGTCTATGATTTGAACCATTCCTGTGACACTAGTTAAAGAATTCCGATGCTTCACTTCAGGTTCACTGTATCCCTCTGACCTTCTTATTGACGATGAAACACAGAAATTGCATCGGAATGAAATTCAAAAGGAACAACGGTGACATAAGTACAAAAAAACTGACTCTTCTTACTGTCTATGATTTGAACCATTCCTGTGACACTAGTTATAGATTCCGATGCTTCACTTCAGGTTTACTGTATGCCTCTAATCTTCTTATTGACGCTGAAACACAGTAATTGCATCGGAATTAAATACAAAAGACACAATGCCGAATTAAGTACAAGAAAACTGACTCTTCTTACTGTCTATGTTTTGAACCATTCCTATGACACTAGTTATAGATTCCGATGCTTCACTTCAGGTTTACTGTATCCCTCTGACCTTCTTATTGACGATGAATCACAGAAATTGCTTCGGAATTAAATACAAAAGGCACAATGCCGACTTAAGTACAACAAAACTGACTCTTCTTACTGTCTAAGTTTTGAACCATTCCTGTGACACTAGTTATAAATTCCGATGCTTCACTTCAGGTTTACTGTACCCCTCTGACCTTCTTATTGACGATGAAACACAGAAATAGCATCGGAATTAAATACAAAAGGCACAATGCCTACTTAAGTACAAGATAACTGACTCTTCTTACTGTCTATGCTTGAACCATTCAAGTGACTCTAGTTATAGATTCCGATGCTTCACTTCAGGTTTACTGTATTCCTCTGACCTTCTTATTGACGATGAAACGCAGAAAATGCATCGGAATTAAATACAAAAGGAACAATGCCGACTTAAGTGCAAGAAATAAGACTCTTCTTTCTGTCTATGTTTGAACCTTTCCTGTGTCACTAGTTATAGATTCCGATGCTTCACTTCAGGTTTACTGTATCCCTCTGCCCTTCTTATTGACGATGAAACACAGAAATAGCATTGGAATTAAATACAAAAGGCAAAATGCCGACTTAAGTACAAGATAACTGTCTCTTCTTACTGTCTATGATTTGAACCATTCCTGTGACACTAGTTATAGATTCCGATGCTTCACTTCAGTTTTACTGTATCCCTCTGACCTTCTTATTGACGATGAAACACAGAAATTGCATCGGATTTAATACAAAAGGCACAATGCCGACTTAAGTACAAGAAAACTGACTCTTCTTACTGTCTATGATTTGAACCATTCCTGTGACACTAGTTAAAGAATTCCGATGCTTCACTTCAGGTTCACTGTATCCCTCTGACCTTGTTATTGACGATGAAACACAGAAATTGCATCGGAATGAAATTCAAAAGGCACAACGGTGACTTAAGTACAAAAAAACTGACTCTACTTACTGTCTATGTTTTGAACCATTCCTGTGACACTAGTTATAGATTCCGATGCTTCACTTCAGGTTTACTGTATCCCTCTGACCTTCTTATTGACGATGAAACACAGTAATTGCATCGGAATTAAATACAAAAGACACAGTGCCAACTTAAGTACAAGATAACTGACTCTTCTTACTGTCTATGTTTTGAACCATTCCTGTGACACTAGTTATAGATTCCGATGCTTCACTTTAGGTTTACTGTATCCCTCTGACCTTCTTATTTACGATGAATCACAGAAATTGCTTCGGAATTAAATACAAAAGGCACAATGCCGACTTAAGTACAACAAAACTGACTCTTCTAAGTATCTAAGTTTTGAACCATTCCTGTGACCCTAGTTATAGATTCCGATGCTTCACTTCACGTTTACTGTACCCCTCTGACCTTCTTATTGTTGATGAAACACAGAAATTGCATCGGAATTAAATACAAATGGCACAATGCCGACTTAAGTACAAGAAAACTGACTCTTCTTGCTGTCTATGTTTTGAACCATTCTTGTGACACTAGTTATAGATTCCGATGCTTCACTTCAGGTTTACTGTATCCCTCTGACCTTCTTATAGACGATGAAACACAGAAATATCATTGGAATTAAATACAAAAGGGACAATACCAACTGAATTACAAGAAAACTGACTCATCTTACTGTCTATGTTTGGAAGCATTCATGTGACACAAGTTATAGATTCCGATGCTTCACTTCAGGTTTACTGTATCCCTCCGACCAACGTATTGACGATGAAACACAGAAATAGGATCGGAAATAAATACAAAAGGCACAATGCCGACTTAAGTACAAGAAAACGGGCTCATCTTCCTGTCTATGTTTTGAACCATTCCTGTGACACTAGTTATAGATTCCGATGCTTCACTTCAGGTTTACTGTATCCCTCCGACCTTCTTATTGACGATGAAACACAGAAATTGCATCGGAATTAAATACAAAAGGCACAATGCCGACTTAAGTACAAGATAACTGACTCTTCTTACTGTCTATGTTTTGAACCATTCATGTGACACTAGTTATAGATTCCGATGCTTCACTTCAGGTTTACTGTATCCCTCTGACCTTCTTATTGACGATGAAACACAGAAATTGCATCGGAATTAAATGCAAAAGGCACAATGCCGACTTAAGTACAAGAAAACTGACTCTTCTTAATGTCTATGCTTTGAACCGTTCCTGTGACACTAGTTATAGATTCCGATTCTTCACTTCAGGTTTACTGTATCCGTCTGACCTTCTTATGGACGATGAAACACAGAAACTGCATCGGAATTAAATACAAAAGGCACAATGCCGACTTAAGTACAAGAAAACTGACTCTTCTTACTATCTAAGATTTGAACCATTCCTGTGACACTAGTTATAGATTCCGATGCTTCACTTCAGGTTTACTGTATCCCTCTGACCTTCTTATGGACGATGAAATACAGAAATTGCACCGGAATTAAATACAAAAGGCACAATGCCGACTTAAGTACAAGAAATCTGACTCTTCTTACCATCTAAGATTTGAACCATTCCTGTGACACTAGTTATAGATTCCGATGCTTCACTTCAGCTTTACAGTATGTCTCTGGCCTTCTTATTGACGAGGAAACACAGAAATTGCATCGGAATTAAATACAAAAGGCACAATGCCGACTTTAGTACAATAAAACTGACTCTTCATACTGTCTATGCTTTGAACTATTCCTGTGACACTAGTTATAGATTCCGATGCTTCACTTCAGGTTTACTGTATCCCTCTGACCTTCTTATTGACGATGAAACACAGACATTTCATCGGAATTAAATACAAAAGGCACAACGCCGACTTAAGTACAAGAAAACTGACTCTTCTTACTGTCTATGCTTTGAACTATTCCTGTGACACTAGTTATAGATTCCGATGCTTCACTTTAGGTTTACTGTATCCCTCTGACCTTCTTACTGCCGATGAAACACAGAAATTGCATCGGAATTAAATGCAAAAGGCACAATGCCGACTTAAGTACAAGATAACTGTGTCTCCTTACTGTCTATGTTTTGAACCATTCATGTGACACTAGTTATAGATTCCGATGCTTCACTTCAGGTTTACTGTATCCCTCTGACCTTCTTATTGACGATGAAACACAGAAATTGCATCGGAATTAAATGCAAAAGGCACAATGCCGACTTAAGTACAAGAAAACTGACTCTTCTTACTATCTAAGTTTTGAACCATTCCTGTGACACTAGTTATAGATTCCGATGGTTCACTTACGGTTTACTGTATACCTCTGACCTTCTTATTGACGATGAAACACAGAAGTAGCATCGGAATTAAATACAAAAGGCACAATGCCGACTTAAGTACAAGAAAACTGACTCTTCTTACTGTCTATGTTTTGAACCATTCCTGTGACACTAGTTATAGATTCCGATGCTTCACTTCAGGTTTACTGTATCCCTCTGACCTTCTTATTGACGATGAAACACAGAAATTGCATCGGAGTTAAATACAAAAGGCACAATGCCGACTTAAGTACAAGAAAACTGACTCTTCTAAGTATCTAAGTTTTGAACCATTCCTGTGACCCTAGTTATAGATTCCGATGCTTCACTTCACGTTTACTGTACCCCTCTGACCTTCTTATTGTTGATGAAACACAGAAATTGCATCGGAATTAAATACAAATGGCACAATGCCGACTTAAGTACAAGAAAACTGACTCTTCTTGCTGTCTATGTTTTGAACCATTCTTTTGACACTAGTTATAGATTCCGATGCTTCACTTCAGGTTTACTGTATCCCTCTGACCTTCTTATAGACGATGAAACACAGAAATATCATTGGAATTAAATACAAAAGGGACAATACCAACTGAATTACAAGAAAACTGACTCTTCTTACTGTCTATGTTTGGAAGCATTCATGTGACACAAGTTATAGATTCCGATGCTTCCCTTCAGGTTTACTGTATCCCTCCGACCAACGTATTGACGATGAAACACAGAAATAGGATCGGAAATAAATACAAAAGGCACAATGCCGACTTAAGTACAAGAAAACGGGCTCATCTTCTTGTCTATGTTTTGAACCATTCCTGTGACACTAGTTATAGATTCCGATGCTTCACTTCAGGTTTACTGTATCCCTCCGACCTTCTTATTGACGATGAAACACAGAAATTGCATCGGAATTAAATACAAAAGGCACAATGCCGACTTAAGTACAAGATAACTGACTCTTCTTACTGTCTATGTTTTGAACCATTCAAGTGACACTAGTTATAGATTCCGATGCCTCACTTCAGGTTTACTGTATTCCTCTGACCTTCTAATTGACGATGAAACACAGAAATTGCATCGGAATTAAATACAAAAGGCACAATGCCGACTTAAGTACAAGAAAACTGACTCTTCTTACTGTCTATGCTTGAACCTTTCCTGTGACACTAGTTATAGATTCCGACGCTTCACTTCAGGTTTACTGTATCCCTCTGACCTTCGTATTGACGATGAAACACAGAAATAGCATCGGAACTAAATACAAAAGGCACAATGCCGACTTAAGTACAAGATAACTGTGTCTCCTTACTGTCTATGTTTTGAACCATTCATGTGACACTAGTTATAGATTCCGATGCTTCACTTCAGGTTTACTGTATCCCTCTGACCTTCTTATTGACGATGAAACACAGAAATTGCATCGGAATTAAATGCAAAAGGCACAATGCCGACTTAAGTACAAGAAAACTGACTCTTCTTAATGTCTATGCTTTGAACCGTTCCTGTGACACTAGTTATAGATTCCGATTCTTCACTTCAGGTTTACTGTTTCCGTCTGACCTTCTTATGGACGATGAAACACAGAAACTGCATCGGAATTAAATACAAAAGGCATAATGCCGACTTAAGTACAAGAAAACTGACTCTTCTTACTATCTAAGATTTGAACCATTCCTGTGACACTAGTTATAGATTCCGATGCTTCACTTCAGGTTTACTGTATCCCTCTGACCTTCTTATGGACGATGAAATACAGAAATTGCACCGGAATTAAATACAAAAGGCACAATGCCGACTTAAGTACAAGAAAACTGACTCTTCTTACCATCTAAGATTTGAACCATTCCTGTGACACTAGTTATAGATTCCGATGCTTCACTTCAGCTTTACAGTATGTCTCTGGCCTTCTTATTGACGAGGAAACACAGAAATTGCATCGGAATTAAATACAAAAGGCACAATGCCGACTTTAGTACAATAAAACTGACTCTTCATACTGTCTATGCTTTGAACTATTCCTGTGACACTAGTTATAGATTCCGATGCTTCACTTCAGGTTTACTGTATCCCTCTGACCTTCTTATTGACGATGAAACACAGACATTTCATCGGAATTAAATACAAAAGGCACAACGCCGACTTAAGTACAAGAAAACTGACTCTTCTTACTGTCTATGCTTTGAACTATTCCTGTGACACTAGTTATAGATTCCGATGCTTCACTTTAGGTTTACTGTATCCCTCTGACCTTCTTACTGCCGATGAAACACAGAAATTGCATCGGAATTAAATACAAAAGGCACAATGCCGACTTAAGTACAAGAAAACTGACTCTTCTTACTATCTAAGTTTTGAACCATTCCTGTGACACTAGTTATAGATTCCGATGGTTCACTTACGGTTTACTGTATACCTCTGACCTTCTTATTGACGATGAAACACAGAAGTAGCATCGGAATTAAATACAAAAGGCACAATGCCGACTTAAGTACAAGAAAACTGACTCTTCTTACTGTCTATGTTTTGAACCATTCCTGTGACACTAGTTATAGATTCCGATGCTTCACTTCAGGTTTACTGTATCCCTCTGACCTTCTTATTGACGATGAAACACAGAAATTGCATCGGAGTTAAATACAAAAGGCACAATGCCGACTTAAGTACAAGAAAACTGACTCTTCTTACTGTCTATGTTTGAACCATTCCTGTGACACTTGTTATAGATTGCGATGCTTCACTTCAGGTTTACTGTATCCCTCTGACCTTCTTATTGACGATGAAACACAGAAATAGCATCGGAATTAAATACAAAATGCACAATGCCGACTTAACTAAAAGTAAACTGACTCTTCTTGCTGTCTATGTTTTGAACCATTCCTGTGATACTAGTTATAGATTCCGATGCTTCACTTCAGGTTTACTGTATCCCTCTGACCTTCTTATTGACGATCAAACACAGAAATTGCACCGGAATTAAATACAAAAGGCACAATGCCGACTTAACTACAAGAAAACTGACTCTTCTTACTGTCTATGTTTTGAACCATTCCTGTGCCACTAGTTATAGATTCCGATGCTTCACTTCAGGTTTACTGTATCCCTCTAACCTTCTTATTGACGATGAAACAGAGAAATTGCATCGGAATTAAATAAAAAAAACACAATGCCGACTTAAGTACAAGAAAACTGACTCTTCTAACTGTCTATGTTTTGAACCATTCATGTGGCACTAGTTATAGACTCCGATGCTTTACTCCAAGTTTACTGTATCCCTCCGATATTCTTATTGACGATGAATCACAGAAATTGCTTCGGAATTAAATAGAAAAGGCACAATGCCGACTTAAGTACAAGAAAACAGACTCTTCTTACTGTCTAAGTTTTGAACCATTCCTGTGACACTAGTTATAGATTCCGATGCTTCACTTCAGGTTTACTGTATCCCTCTGACCTTCTTATTGTTGATGAAACACAGAAATTGCATCGGAATTAAATACAAAAGGCACAATGCCGACTTAAGTACATGAAAACTGACTCTTCTTACTTTCTATGTTTTGAACCATTCCTTTGACACTAGTTATAGATTCCGATGCTTCACTTCAAGTTTAGTGTATCCCTCTGACCTTCTTATTGACGATGAAACACAGAAATAGCATCGGAATTAAATACAAAAGGCACAATGCCGACTAAAGTACAAGAAAACTGACTCTTCTTACTGTCTATGTTTTGAGCCATTCATGTGACACTAGTTATAGATTCCGATGCTTCACTTCAGGTTTACTGTATCCCTCTGTCCATCTTATTGACGATGAAACACAGTAATTGCATCGGAATTAAATACAAAAGGCACAATGCCGACTTAAGTACAAGAAAACTGACTCTTCTTACTGTCTATGCTTTGAACCATTCCTGTGACACTAGTTATAGATTCCGATGCTTCACTTCAGGTTTACTGTATCCCTCTGACCTTCTTATTGCCGATGAAACACAGAAATAGCATCGGAATTAAATACAAAAGGCACAATGCCGACTTAAGTACAAGAAAACTGACTCTTCTTACAGTCTATGCCTTGAACCATTCCTGTGACACTAGTTATAGATTCCGATGCTTCACTTCAGGTTTACTGTATCCCTCTGACCTTCTTATTGACGATGAAACACAGAAATTGCATCGGAATTAAATACAAAAGGTACAATGCCGACTTAAGTACAAGAAAACTGACTCTTCTTACTGTCGATGTTTTGAACCATTCCTGAGACACTAGTTATAGATTCCGATGTTTCACTTCAGGTTTACTTTATCACTCTGACCTTATTATTGACGATAAAACACATAAATTGCATCGGAAATAAATACAAAAGGCACAATGCCGACTGAAGTACAAGAAAACTGACTCTTCTTACTGTCTATGTTTTGAACCATTCCTGTGACACTAGTTATAATTTCCGATGCTTCACTTCAGGTTTACTGTATCCCTCTGACCTTCTTATTGACGAACAAACACAGAAATTGTACCGGAATTGAATACAAAAGGCACAATGCTGACTTAAGTACAAGAAAACTGACTCTTCGTACTGTCTATGTTTTGAAACATTCCTATGACACTAGTTATAGATCCCGATGCTCCACTTCAGGTTCACTGTATCCCTCTGACCTTCTTATTGACGAAGAAACACAGAAATTGCATCGCAATTAAATACAAAAGGCACAATGCCGACTTAAGTAAGAGAAAACTGACTCTTCTTACTGTCTATGCTTTGAAGCATTCCTGTGACACTAGTTATAGATTCCGATGCTTCACTTCAGGTTTTCTGTATCCCTCTGACCTTCTTATTGACGATGAAACACAGAAATTGCATTGGAATTAAATACAAAAAACACAATGCCGACTTAAGTACAAGATAACTGACTCTTCTTACTGTCTATGTTTTGAACCATTCATGTGACACTAGTTATAAATTCCGATGCTTCACTTCAGGTTTACTGTATCCCTCTGACCATCTTATTGACGATGAAACACAGAAATTGCATCGGAATTAAATACAAAAGGCACAATGCCGACTTAAGTAAAAGAAAACTGACTCTTCTTACTGTATATGATTTGAACCATTCCTGTGACACTATTTATAGATTCCGATGCTTGACTTCAGGTTCACTGTAACCCTCTGACCTTCTTATTGACGATGAAACACAGAAATAGCATCGCTATTAAATACAAAAGGCACAATGCCTACTTAAGTACAACATAACTGACTCTTTTTACTGTCTATGTTTTGAACCATTCAAGTGACTCTAGTTATAGATTCCGATGCTTCACTTCAGGTTTACTGTATTCCTCTGACCTTCTTATTGACGATGAAACAAAGAAAATGCAACGGAGTTAAATACAAAAGGAACAATGCCGACTTAAGTGCAAGAAAACTGACTCTTCTTACTGTCTATGTTTGAACCATTCCTGTGTCACTAGTTATAGATTCCGATGCTTCACTTCAGGTTTACTGTATCCCTCTGCCCTTCTTAGTGACGATGAAACACAGAAATAGCATCGGAATTAAATACAAAAGGCAAAATGACGACTTAAGTACAAGATAACTGTCTCTTCTTACTGTCTATGTTTTGAACCATTCCTGTGACACTAGTTATAGATTCCGATGTTTCACTTCAGTTTTACTGTATCCCTCTGACCTTCTTATTGACGATGAAACACAGAAATTGCATCGGATTTAATACAAGAGCCACAATGCCGACTTAAGTACAAGAAAACTGACTCTTCTTACTGTCTATGTTTTGAACCATTCCTGTGACACTAGTTATAAATTCCGATGCTTCACTTCACGTTTACTGTATCCCTCTGACCTTCTTATTGACGATGAACACAGAAATTTCATCGGAATTAAATACAAAAGGCACAATGCCGACATAAGTACAAGAATACTGACTCTTCTTACTGTCTATGTTTTGAACCATTCCTGTGACACTAGTTATAGATTCCGATGCTTCACTTCTGGCTTACTGTATCCCTCTGACCTTCTTATTGACGATGAAACACAGAAATTGCATCGCAATTAAATACAAAAGGCACAATGCCGACTTAAGTACAAGAAAACTGACTCTTCTTACTGTCTATGTTTTGAACCATTCCTGTGACACTAGTTAAAGAATTCCGATGCTTCACTTCAGGTTCACTGTATCCCTCTGACCTTCTTATTGACGATGAAACACAGAAATTATATCGGAATGAAATTCAAAATGCACAACGGTGACTTAAGTACAAAAAAACTGACTCTTCTTACTGTCTATGTTTTAAACCATTCCTGTGACACTAGTTATAGATTCCGATGCTTCACTTCAGGTTTACTGTATGCCTCTAACCTTCATAATGACGATGAAACACAGTAATTGCATCGGAATTAAATACAAAAGACACAATGCCGACTTAAGTACAAGAAAACTGACTCTTCTTACTGTCTATGTTTTGAACCATTCCTGTGACACTAGTTATAGATTCCGATGCTTCACTTCAGGTTTACTGTATTCCTCTGACCTTCTTATTGACGATGAAACACAGAAATAGCATCGGAATTAAATACAAAAGACACAATGCCTACTTAAGTACAAGATAACTGACTCTTCTTACTGTCTATGTTTTGAACCATTCAAGTGACTCTAGTTATAGATTCCGATGCTTCACTTCAGGTTTACTGTATTCCTCTGACCTTCTTATTGACGATGAAACACAGAAAATGCATCGGAATTAAATACAAAAGGAACATTGCCGACTTAAGTGCAAGAAAACTGACTCTTCTTTCTGTCTATGTATGAACCATTCCTGTGTCACTAGTTATAGATTCCGATGCTTCACTTCAGGTTTACTGTATCCCTCTGCTCTTCTTATTGACGATGAAACACAGAAATAGAATCGGAATCAAATACAAAAGGCAAAATGCCGACTTAAGTACAAGATAACTGTCTCTTCTTACTGTCTATGTTTTGAACCATTCCTGTGACACTAGTTATAGATTCCGATGCTTCACTTCAGTTTTACTGTATCCCTCTGACCTTCTTATTGACGATGAAACACAGAAATTGCATCGGATTTAATACAAAAGGCACAATGCCGACTTAAGTACAAGAAAACTGACTCTTCTTACTGTCTATGTTTTGAACCATTCCTGTGACACTAGCTAAAGAATTCCGATGCTTCACTTCAGGTTCACTGTATCCCTCTGACCTTCTTATTGACGATGAAACACAGAAATTGCATCGGAATGATATTCAAAAGGCACAAAGGTGACTGAAGTACAATATAACTGAGTCTTCTTACTGTCTATGTTTTGAACCATTCCTGTGACACTAGTTATAGATTCCGATGCTTCACTTCTGGTTTACTGTATCCCTCTGACCTTCTTATTGACGATGAAACACAGTAATTGCATCGGAATTAAATACAAGAGACACAATGCCAACTTAAGTACAAGATAACTGACTCTTCTTACTGTCTATGTTTTGAACCATTCCTGTGACACTAGTTATAGATTCCGATGCTTCACTTCAGGTTTACTGTATCCCTCTGACCTTCTTATTTACGATGAATCACAGAAATTGCTTCGGAATTAAATACAAAAGGCACAATGCCGACTTAAGTAGAACAAAACTGACTCTTCTTACTGTCTAAGTTTTGAACCACTCCTGTGACTCTAGTTATAGATTCCGATGCTTCACTTCACGTTTACTGTACCCCTCTGACCTTCTTATTGTTGATGAAACACAGAAATTGCATCGGAATTAAATACAAATGGCACAATGCCGACTTAAGTACAAGAAAACTGACTCTTCTTGCTGTCTATGTTTTGAACCATTCCTGTGACACTAGTTATAGATTCCGATACTTCACTTCAGGTTTACTGTATCCCTCTGACCTTCTTATAGAAGATGAAACACAGAAATATCATTGGAATTAAATACAAAAGGGACAATACCAACTGAATTACAAGAAAACGGACTCTTCTTACTGTCTATGTTTTGAACCATTCATGTGACACTAGTTATAGATTCCGATGCTTCACTTCAGGTTTACTGTATCCCTCTGACCAACGTATTGATGATGAAACAAAGAAATAGCATCGGAAATAAATACAAAAGGCACAATGCCGACTTAAGAACAAGAAAACGGGCTCTTCTTACTGTCTATGTTTTGAACCATTCCTCTGACACTAGTTATAGATTCCGATGCTTCACTTCAGGCTTACTGTATCCCTCTGACCTTCTTATTGACGATGAAACACAGAAATTGCATCGGAATTAAATACAAAAGGCACAATGCCGACTTAAGTACAAGATAACTGACTCTTCTTACTGTCTATGTTTTGAACCATTCAAGTGACACTAGTTATTGATTCCGATGCTTCACTTCAGGTTTACTGTATTCCTCTGACCTTCTAATTGACGATGAAACACAGAAATTGCATCGGAATTAAATACAAAAGGCACAATGCCGACTTAAGTACAAGAAAACTGACTCTTCTTACTGTCTATGTTTGAACCTTTCCTGTGACACTAGTTATAGATTCCGACGCTTCACTTCAGGTTTACTGTATCCCTCTGACCTTCTTATTGACGATGAAACACAGAAATAGCATCGGAACTAAATACAAAAGGCACAATGCCGACTTAAGTACAAGATAACTGTCTCTCCTTACTGTCTAAGTTTTGAACCATTCATATGACACTAGTTATAGATTCCGATGCTTCACTTCAGGTTTACTGTATCCCTCTGACCTTCTTATTGACGATGAAACACAGAAATTGCATCGGAAATAAATACAAAAGGCACAATGCCGACTTAAGTACAAGTAACTGACTCTTCATAATGTCTATGTTTTGAACCGTTCCTGTGACACTAGTTATAGATTCCGATGCTTCACTTCAGGTTTACTGTATCCCTCTGACCTTCTTATGGACGATGAAACACAGAAACTGCATCGGAATTAAATACAAAAGGCACAATGCCGACTTAAGTACAAGAAAACTGACTCTTCTTACTGTCTATGTTTTGAACCATTCCTGTGACACTAGTTATTGATTCCGATGCATCACTTTAGTTTTACTGTATCCCTCAGACCTTCTTATTGACGATGAAACACAGACATTTCACCGGAATTAAATACCAAAGGCACAACGCCGACTTAAGTACAAGAAAACTGACTCTTCTTACTGTCTATGTTTTGAACCATTCCTGTGACACTAGTTATAGATTCCGATGCTTCACTTTAGGTTTACTGTATCCCTCTGACGTTCTTATTGACGATGAAACACAGACATTTCATCGGCATTAAATACAAAAGGCACAACGCCGACTTAAGTACAAGAAAACTGACTCTTCTTACTGTCTATGTTTTGAAACGGTCCTGTGACACTAGTTATAGATTCCGATGCTTCACTTCAGGTTTACTGTATCCCTCTGACCTTCTTATGGACGATGAAACACAGAAACTGCATCGGAATTAAATACAAAAGGCACAATGCCGACTTAAGTACAAGAAAACTGACTCTTCTTACTATCTAAGATTTGAACCATTCCTGTGACACTAGTTATAGATTCCGATGCTTCACTTCAGGTTTACTGCATCCCTCTGACCTTCTTATGGACGATGAAATACAGAAATTGCACCGGAATTAAATACAAAAGGCACAATTCCGACTTAAGTACAAGAAATATGACTCTTCCTACTATCTAAGATTTGAACCATTCCTGTGACACTAGTTATAGATTCCGATGCTTCACTTCAGTTTTACAGTATGCCTCTGGCCTTCTTATTGACGAGGAAACACAGAAATTGCATCGGAATTAAATACAAAAGGCACAATGCCGACTTTAGTACAAAAAAACTGACTCTTCATACTGTCTATGCTTTGAACTATTCCTGTGACACTAGTTATAGATTCCGATGCTTCACTTCAGGTTTACTGTATCCCTCTGACCTTCTTATTGACGATGAAACACAGACATTTCATCGGAATTAAATACAAAAGGCACAACGCCGACTTAAGTACAAGAAAACTGACTCTTCTTACTGTCTATGCTTTGAACTATTCCTGTGACACTAGTTATAGATTCCGATGCTTCACTTCAGGTTTACTGTATCCCTCTGACCTTCTTACTGCCGATGAAACACAGAAATTGCATCGGAATTAAATACAAATGGCACAATGCCGACTTAAGTACAAGAAAACTGACTCTTCTTACGGTCTATGTTTTGAACCATTCTTGTGAAACTAGTTATAGATTCCGATGCTTCACTTCAGGATTACTGTATCCCTCTGACCTTCTTATAGACGATGAAATACAGAAATTTCTTTGGAATTAAATACAAAAGGGACAATACCAACTGAATTACAAGAAAACTGACTATTCTTACTGTCTATGTTTTGAACCATTCCTGTGACACTAGTTATAGATTCCGATGCTTCACTTCAGGTTTACTGTATCCCTCTGACCAACGTATTGACGATGAAACACAGAAATAGCATCGGAGATAAATACAAAAGGCACAATGCCGACTTAAGTACAAGAAAACGGGCTCTTCTTACTTTCTATGTTTTGAACCATTCCTGTGACACTAGTTATAGATTCCGATGCTTCACTTCAGGTTTACTGTATCCCTCTGATCTTCTTATTGACGATGTAACACAGAAATTGCATCGGAATTAAATACAAAAGGCACAATGCCGTCTTAAGTACAAGATAACTGACTCTTCTTACTGTCTATGTTTTGAACCATTCAAGTGACACTAGTTATAGATTCCGGTGCTTCACTTCAGGTTTACTGTATTCCTCTGACCTTCTAATTGACGATGAAACACAGAAATTGCATCGGAATTAAATACAAAAGGCACAATGCCGACTTAAGTACAAGAAAACTGACTCTTCTTACTGTCTATGTTTGAACCATTCCTGTGACACTAGTTATAGATTCCGATGCTTCACTTCAGGTTTACTGTATCCCTCTGACCTTCTTATTGACGATGAAACACAGAAATATCATGGGAATTATCACAAAAAACACAATGCCGACTTCAGTACAAGAAAAC
The DNA here is from genome assembly GCF_023864345.2 of Schistocerca serialis cubense. Taxonomy (NCBI): domain Eukaryota; kingdom Metazoa; phylum Arthropoda; class Insecta; order Orthoptera; family Acrididae; genus Schistocerca; species Schistocerca serialis. The sequence goes on from NC_064646.1 coordinate 526,501,003, forward strand.
TGACTCTTCTTACTGTCTATGCTTGGAACCATTCATGTGACACTAGTTATAGACTCCGATGCTTTACTCCAAGTTTACTGAATCCCTCCGACCTTCTTTTTGACGATGAATCACAGATATTGCTTCGGAATTAAATACAAAAGGCACAATGCCGACTTAAGTACAAGAAAACTGACTCTTCTTACTGTCTAACCTTTGAACCATTCCTGTGACACTAGTTGTAGATTCCGATGCTTCACTTCAGGTTTACTGTATCACTCTGAAATTCTTATTGTTGATGAAACACAGAAATTGCATCGGAATTGAATACAAAAGGCACAATGCCAACTTAAGTACAAGAAAACTGACTCTTCTAACTGTCTACGTTTGAACCATCCCTGTGACACTAGTTATAGATTCCGATGCTTCACTTCAGGTTTACTGTATCCCTCTGACCTTCTTATTGACGATGAAACACAGAAATAGCATCGGAATTAAATACCAAAGGCACAATGCCGACTTAAGTACAAGATAACTGACTCTTCTTACTGTCTATGTTTTGAACCATTCATGTGACACTAGTTATAGATTCCGATGCTTCACTTCAGGTATACTGTATCCCTCTGACCTTCTTATTGGCGATGAAACACAGAAATTGCATCGGAATTAAATACAAAAGGCACAATGCTGACTTAAGTACAAGAAAACTGACTCTTCTCACTGTCTATGTTTTGAACCATTCCTGTGACACTAGTTATAGATTCCGATGCTTCACTTCAGGTTAACTGTATCCCTCTCACCTTCATATTGACGATGAAACACAGAAATTGCATCGGAATTAAATACAAATGGCACAATGCCGACTTAAGTACAAGAAAACTGACTCTTCTTACTGTCTATGTTTTGAACCATTCCTGTGACACTAGTTATAGATTCCGATGCTTCACTTCAGGTTTACTGTATCCCTCTGACCTTCATATTGACGATGAAACACAGAAATTGCATCGGAATTAAATACAAAACGCACAATGCCGACTCAAGTACAAGAAGACTGGCTCTTCTTACTGTCTATGTTATGAACCTCTCCTGTGAGACCGGTTTTAGATTCCGATGCTTCACTTCAGGTTTACTGTATCCCTTGGACCTTATTATAGACGACGAAACACAAAAATTGCGTCGGAATTAATTACAACAGGCACAATGCCGACTTAAGTACAAGAAAACTGACTCTTCTTACTGTCTATGCTTTGAACCATTCCTGTATCACTAGTTATAGATTCCAATGCTTCACTCCTGGTTTACTGTATCCCTCTGACCTTCTTATTGATGATGAAACATAGAAATGGCATCGGAATTACATACAAAAGCACAATGCCGTCTTAAGTACAGGAATACTGACGCTTCTTAAAGTCTATGTTTTGAAACATTCTTGTGACACTAGTTATAGATTCCGATGCTTCACTTCAGGTTTACTGTATCGCTCTGACCTTCTTATTGACGGTGAAACACAGAAATTGCATCGGAATTAAATACAAAAGGCACAATGCCGACTTAAGTACAAGAAAACTGACTCTTCTTACTGTCTATGTTTTGAACCATTCCTGTGACACTAGTTATAGATTCCGATGCTTCACTTCAGTTTTACTGTATCCCTCAGACCTTCTTATTGACGATGAAACACAGACATTTCACCGGAATTAAATACCAAAGGCACAACGCCGACTTAAGTACAAGAAAACTGACTCTTGTTACTGTCTATGTTTGAACCTTTCCTGTGACACTAGTTATAGATTCCGACGCTTCACTTCAGGTTTACTGTATCCCTCTGACCTTCTTATTGAAGATGAAACACAGAAATAGTATCTGAACTAAATACAAAAGGCACAATGCCGACTTAAGTACAAGATAACTGTCTCTCCTTACTGTCTATGTTTTGAACCATTCATGTGACACTAGTTATAGATTCCGATGCTTCACTTCAGGTTTACTGTATCCCTCTGACCAACGTATTGACGATGAAACAAAGAAATAGCATGGGAAATAAATACAAAAGGCACAATGCCGACTTAAGGACAAGAAAACGGGCTCTTCTTACTGTCTATGTTTTGAACCATTCCTGTGACACTAGTTATAGATTCCGATCCTTCACTTCAGGCTTACTGTATCCCTCGGACCTTCTTATTGACGATGAAATACAGGAATTGCATCGGAATTAAATACAAAAGGCACAATGCCGACTTAAGTACAAGATAACTGACTCTTCTTACTGTCTATGTTTTGAACCATTCAAGTGACACTAGTTATAGATTCCGATGCTACACTTCAGGTTTACTGTATTCCTCTGACCTTCTAATTGACGATGAAACACAGAAATTGCATCGGAATTAAATACAAAAAGCACAATGCCGACTTAAGTACAAGAAAACTGACTCTTCTTAATGTCTATGTTTTGAACCGTTCCTGTGACACTAGTTATAGATTCCGATGCTTCACTTCAGGTTTACTGTATCCCTCTGACCTTCTTATGGACGATGAAACACAGAAACTGCATCGGAACTAAATACAAAAGGCACAATGCCGACTTAAGTACAAGAAAACTGACTCTTCTTACTGTCTATGTTTTGAACCATTCCTGTGACACTAGTTATAGATTCCGATGCATCACTTTAGTTTTACTGTATCCCTCAGACCTTCTTATTGACGATGAAATACAGACATTTCACCGGAATTAAATACCAAAGGCACAACGCCGACTTAAGTACAAGAAAACTGACTCTTGTTACTGTCTATGTTTGAACCTTTCCTGTGACACTAGTTATAGATTCCGACGCTTCACTTCAGGTTTACTGTATCCCTCTGACCTTCTTATTGAAGATGAAACACAGAAATAGTATCTGAACTAAATACAAAAGGCACAATGCCGACTTAAATACAAGATAACTGTCTCTCCTTACTGTCTATGTTTTGAACCATTCATTTGACACTAGTTATAGATTCCGATGCTTCACTTCAGGTTTACTGTATCCCTCTGACCTTCTTATTGACGATGAAACACAGAAATTGCAACGGAATTAAATACAAAAGGCACAATGCCGACTTAAGTACAAGAAAACTGACTCTTCTTAATGTCTATGTTTTGAACCGTTCCTGTGACACTAGTTATAGATTCCGATGCTTCACTTCAGGTTTACTGTATCCCTCTGACCTTCTTATGGACGATGAAACACAGAAACTGCATCGGAATTAAATACAAAAGGCACAATGCCGACTGAAGTACAAGAAAACTGACTCTTCTTACTGTCTATGTTTTGAACCATTCCTGTGACACTAGTTATAGATTCCGATGCATCACTTTAGTTTTACTGTATCCCTCAGACCTTCTTATTGACGATGAAACACAGACATTTCACCGGAATTAAATACCAAAGGCACAACGCCGACTTAAGTACAAGAAAACTGACTCTTCTTACTGTCTATGTTTTGAACCATTCCTGTGACACTAGTTATAGATTCCGATGCTTCACTTTAGGTTTACTGTATCCCTCTGACCTTCTTATTGACGATGAAACACAGACATTTCATCGGCATTAAATACAAAAGGCACAACGCCGACTTAAGTACAAGAAAACTGACTCTTCTTACTGTCTATGTTTTGAACCGTTCCTGTGACACTAGTAATAGATTCCGATGCTTCACTTCAGGTTTACTGTATCCCTCTGACCGTCTTATGGACGATGAAACACAGAAACTGCATCGGAATTTAATACAAAAGGCACAATGCCGACTTAAGTACAAGAAAACTGACTCTTCTTACTATCTAAGATTTGAACCATTCCTGTGACACTAGTTATAGATTCCGATGCTTCACTTCAGCTTTACAGTATGCCTCTGGCCTTCTTATTGACGAGGAAACACAGAAATTGCATCGGAATTAAATACAAAAGGCACAATGCCGACTTTAGTACAAAAAAACTGACTCTTCATACTGTCTATGCTTTGAACTATTCCTGTGACACTAGTTATAGATTCCGATGCTTCACTTCAGGTTTACTGTATCCCTCTGACCGTCTTATTGTCGAAGAAACACAGACATTTCATCGGAATTGAATACAAAAGGCACAACGCCGACTTAAGTACAAGAAAACTGACTCTTCTTACTGTCTATGCTTTGAACTATTCCTGTGACACTAGTTATAGATTCCGATGCTTCACTTCAGGTTTACTGTATCCCTCTGACTTTCTTACAGCCGATGAAACACAGAAATTGCATCGGAATTAAATACAAATGGCACAATGCCTACTTAAGTACAAGAAAACTGTCTCTTCTTACTGTCTATGTTTTGAACCATTGTTGTGAAACTAGTTATAGATTCCGATGCTTCACTTCAGGTTTACTGTATCCCTCTGACCTTCTTATAGACGATGAAACACAGAAATATCATTGGAATTAAATACAAAAGGGACAATACCAACTGAATTACAAGAAATCTGACTCTTCTTACTGTCTATGTTTTGAACTATTCCTGTGACACTAGTTATAGATTCCGATGCTTCACTTCAGGTTTACTGTATCCCTCTGACCAACGTATTGACGATGAAACACAGAAATAGCATCGGAGATAAATACAAAAGGCACAATGCCGACTTAAGTACAAGAAAACGGGCTCTTCTTACTTTCTATGTTTTGAACCATTCCTGTGACACTAGTTATAGATTCCGATTCTTCACTTCAGGTTTACTGTATCCCTCTGACCTTCTTATTGACGATGAAACACAGAAATTGCATCGGAATTAAATACAAAAGGCACAATGCCGTCTTAAGTACAAGATAACTGACTCCTCTTACTGTCTATGTTTTGAACCATTCAAGTGACACTAGTTATAGATTCCGATGCTTCACTTCAGGTTTACTGTATTCCTCTGACCTTCTAATTGACGATGAAACACCGAAATTGCATCGGAATTAAATACAAAAGTCACAATGCCGACTTAAGTACAAGAAAACTTACTCTTCTTACTGTCTATGTTTGAACCATTCCTGTGACACTAGTTATAGATTCCGATGCTTCACTTCAGGTTTACTGTATCCCTCTGACCTTCTTATTGACGATGAAACACAGAAATTGCATCGGAATTAAACACAAAAAACACAATGCCGACTTCAGTACAAGAAAACTGACTCTTCTTACTGTCTATGCTTTGAACCATTCATGTGACACTAGTTATAGACTCCGATGCTTTACTCCAAGTTTACTGAATCCCTCCGACCTTCTTTTTGACGATGAATCACAGATATTGTTTCGGAATTAAATACAAAAGGCACAATGCCGACTTAAGTACAAGAAAACTGACTCTTCTTACTGTCTAACATTTGAACCATTCCTGTGACACTAGTTATAGATTCCGATGCTTCACTTCAGGTTTACTGTATCACTCTAACCTTCTTATTGTTGATGAAACACAGAAATTGCATCGGAATTGAATACAAAAGGCACAATGCCGACTTAAGTACAAGAAAACTGACCCTTCTTACTGTCTACATTTGAACCATCCCTGTGACACTAATTATAGATTCCGATGCTTCACTTCAGGTTTACTGTATCCCTCTGACCTTCTTATTGACGATGAAACACAGAAATAGCATCGGAATTATATACAAAAGGCACAATGCCGACTTAAGTACAAGATAACTGACTCTTCTTACTGTCTATGTTTTGAACCATTCATGTGACACTAGTTATAGATTCCGATGCTTCACTTCAGGTATACTCTATCCCTCTGACCTTCTTATTGGCGATGAAACACAGAAATTGCATCGTAATTAAATACAAAAGGCACAATGCCGACTCAAGTACAAGAAGACTGGCTCTTCTTACTGTATTTGTTATGAACCTTTCCTGTGAGACCGGTTTTAGATTCCGATGCTTCACTTCAGGTTTACTGTATCCCTTGGACCTTATTATAGACGACGAAACACAAAAATTGCATCGGAATTAAATACAACAGGCACAATGCCGACTTAAGTACAAGAAAACTGACTCTTCTTACTGTCTATGCTTTGAACCATTCCTGTATCACTAGTTATAGATTCCAATGCTTCACTTCTGGTTTACTGTATCCCTCTGACCTTCTTATTGACGATGAAACATAGAAATGGCATCGGAATTACATACAAAAGCACAATGCCGTCTTAAGTACAGGAAAACTGACGCTTCTTAAAGTCTATGTTTTGAAACATTCTTGTGACACTAGTTATAGATTCCGATGCTTCACTTCAGGTTTACTGTATCGCTCTGACCTTCTTATTGACGGTGAAACACAGAAATTGCATCGGAATTAAATACAAAAGCCACAATGCCGACTTAAGTACAAGAAAACTGACTCTTCCTACTGTCTATGTTTTGAACCTAACCTGTGACACTAGATTTAGATTCCGATGCTTCACTTCAGGTTTACTGGATCCCTCTGACCTTCTTATTGACGATGAAACACAGGAATTGCATCGGAATTAAATACAAAAGGCAAAATACCGACTAAGGACAAGAAAACAGACCCTTCTTACTGTCTATGTTTGAACCATTCCTGTGACACTAGTTATGGATTCCGATGCTTCACTTCAGGTTTACTGTATCCCTCTGACCATCTTATTAACGATGAAACACAGAAATTGCATCGGAATGAAATACAAAGGGCACAATAACGACTCAAGTACAAGAAGGATGGCTCTTCATACTGTCTATGTTTTGAACCTTTCCTGTGAGACCGGTTTTAGATTCCGATGCTTCACTTCAGGTTTATTGTATCCCATGGACCTTCTTATTGACGACGAAACACAGAAATTGCATCGGAATTGAATACAAAAGGCACAATGACGACATAAGTACAAGAAGACTGTCTCATCTTAGTCTCTATGATTTGGACCATTTGTGTGACACTAGTTAGAGATTCCGATGCTTCACTTCAGCTTTAGTGTATCACTCTGACCTTCTTATTGACGATGAAACACAGAAATTGCTTCGGAATTAAATACAAAAGGCACAATTCCGACTCAAGTACAAGAAGACTTGCTCTTCTTACTGTCTATGTTTTGACCCATTCCTGTGACACTAGTTATAGATTCCGATGCTTCCCTTCAGGTTTACTGTATCCCTCTGACCTCCTTATTGTCGATTAAATACAGAAATTTCATTGGAATTAAATACAAAAGGCACAATGCCGACTCAAGTACAAGAAAACTGACTCTTCTTACTGTCTATGATTGGAACCATTCCTGTGACACTAGTTATAGATTCGGATGATCGACTTCAGGTTCACTGTCTCCCTCTGACCTTCTTATTTTCGATGAAACACAGAAATTGCATCGGAATTAAATACAAAATGCACAATGCCGACATAAGTACAAGAAAACTGACTCTTATAACTGTCTATGTTTTGAACCATTCCTGTGACACTAGTTATAGATTCCTTGGCTTCATTTCGGGTTTACTGTATTCTCTGACCTTCTTGTTGACGATGAAACACAGTAATTGCATCGAAATTAAATACAAAAGGCACAATGCCGACTTATGTACAAGAAAACTGACTCTTCTTACTGTCTATGTTTTGAACCATTCCTGTGACACTATTTATAGATTCCGATGTTTCACTTCAGGTTTACTGTATCCCTCTGACCTTCTTATTGACGATGAAACACAGAAATTGCATCGGAATTAAATACAATAGGCACAATGCCGACTTGAGTACAAGAAAACTGACTCTTCTTACTGTCTATGTTTGAACCCTTCCTGTGACACTAGTTATAGATTCCGATGCTTCACTTCAGGTTTACTGTATACCTCTAACCTTCTTATTGACGATGAAACACTGAAATTGCAACGGAATTAAAGACTAAAGGCAAAATGCCGACTTAAGTACAAGAAAACTGACTCTTCTTACTGTCTATGCTTTGAACCATTCCTGTGACACTAGTTATTGATTCCGATGCTTCACTTCAGCTTTACTGTATCCCTCTGACCTTCTTATTGACGATGAAACACAGAAATTGCATGGGAATTAAATACAGAAGGCACAAAGACGACTTAGGTACAACAAAACAGACTCCTCTTACTGTCTATGTTTTGAACCATTCCTGTGACACTAGTTATAGATTCCGATGCTTCACTTCAGGTTTACTGTATCCCTCTGACCTTCTTATCGACGATGAAACACAGAAGTTGCATCGGAATTAAATACAAAAGGCACAATGCCGACTTAAGTACAAGAAAACGGACTCTTCTTTCTGTCAATGTTTTGAACCATTCCTGTGACACTAGTTATAGATTCCGATGCTTCACTTCAGGTTTACTGTATCCCTCTGATCTTCTTATTGACGATGAAACATAGAAATGGCATCGGAATTACATACAAAAGCACAATGCCGTCTTAAGTACAGGAAAACTGAAGCTTCTTAAAGTCTATGTTTTGAACCATTCTTGTGACACTAGTTATAGATTCCGATGCTTCACTTCAGGTTTACTGTATCGCTCTGACCTTCTTATTGACGGTGAAACACAGAAATTGCATCGGAATTAAATACAAAAGGCACAATGCCGACTTAAGTACAAGAAAACTGACTCTTCTTACTGTCTATGTTTTGAACCAATCCTGTGACACTAGATTTAGATTCCGATGCTTCACTTCAGGTTTACTGTATCCCTCTGACCTTCTTATTGACGATGAAACACAGGAATTGCATCGGAATTAAATACAAAAGGCAAAATACCGACTAAGGACAAGAAAACAGACCCTTCTTACTGTGTATGTTTGAACCATTCCTGTGACACTAGTTATGGCTTCCGATGCTTCACTTCAGGTTTACTGTATCCCTCTGACCATCTTATTAACGATGAAACACAGAAATTGCATCGGAATGAAATACAAAGGGCACAATAACGACTCAAGTACAACCAGGCTGGCTCTTCATACTGTCTATGTTTTGAACCTTTCCTGTGAGACCGGTTTTAGATTCCGATGCTTCACTTCAGGTTTATTGTATCCCATGGACCTTCTTATTGACGACGAAACACAGAAATTGCATCGGAATTGAATACAAAAGGCACAATGCCGACATAAGTACAAGAAAACTTACTCTTCGTACTGTCTATGTTTTGAACCACTCCTGTGACACTAGTTATAGATTCCGATGCTTCACTTCAGGTTTACTGTATCCCTCCGACCTTCTTATTGACGATGAACACAGAAATTTCATCGGAATTAAATACAAAAGGCACAATGCCGACTTAAGTACAAGAAAACTGACTCTTCTTACTGTCTATGTTTTGAACCATTCCTCTGACACTAGTTATAGATTCCGATGCTTCACTTCAAGTTTATTGTATAACTCTGACCTTCTTATTGACGATGAAACACAGAAAATGCATCGGAATTAAATACAAAAGGAACAATGCCGACTTAAGTGCAAGAAAATTGACTCTTCTTACTGTCTATGTTTGAACCATTCCTGTCTCACTAGTTATAGATTCCGATGCTTCACTTCAGGTTTACTGTATCCCTCGGCCCTTCTTATTGACGATGAAACACAGAAATAGCATCGGAATTAAATACAAAAGGCAAAATGCCGACTTAAGTACAAGATAACTGTCTCTTCTTACTGTCTATGTTTTGAACCATTCCTGTGACACTAGTTGTAGATTCCGATGCTTCACTTCAGTTTTACTGTATCCCTCTGACCTTCTTATTGACGATGAAACACAGAAATGGCATCGGATTTAATACAAAAGGCACAATGCCGACTTAAGTACAAGAAACCTGACTCTTCTTACTGTCTATGTTTTGAACCATTTCTGTGACACTAGTTATAGATTCCGATGCTTCACTTCAGGTTTACTGTACCCCTCTGACCTTCTTATTGACGATGAACACAGATATTTCATCGGAATTAAATACAAAAGGCACAATGCCGACATTAGTACAAGAAAACTGACTCTTCTTACTGTCTATATTTTGAACCATTCCTGTGACACTAGTTATAGATTCCGATGCTTCACTTCTGGTTTACTGTATCCCTCTGACCTTATTGACGATGAAACACAGAAATTGCATCGCAATTAAATACAAAAGGCACAATGCCGACTTAAGTACAAGAAAACTGTCTCTTCTTACTGTCTATGTTTTGAACCATTCCTGTGACACTAGTTAAAGAATTCCGATGCTTCACTTCAGGTTCACTGTATCCCTCTGACCTTCTTATTGACGATGAAACACAGAAATTGGATCGGAATGAAATTCAAAAGGCACAACGGTGACTTAAGAACAAAAAAAATGACTCTTCTTACTGTATATGTTTTGAACCATTCCTGTGACACTAGTTATAGATTCCGATGCTTCACTTCACGTTTACTGTATCCCTCTGACCTTCTTATTGACGATGAAACACAGTAATTGCATCGGAATTAAATACAAAAGACACAATGCCGACTTAAGTACAAGAATACTGACTCTTCTTACTGTCTATGTTTTGAACCTTTCCTGTGACACTAGTTATAGATTCTGATGCTTCACTTCAGGTTTACTGTATCCCTCTGACCGTCTTATTGACGATGAATCACAGAAATTGCTTCGGAATTAAATACAAAAGGCACAATGCCGGCTTAAGTACAACAAAACTGACTCTTCTTACTGTCTAAGTTTTGAACCATTCCTGTGACACTAGTTATAGATTCCGATGCTTCATTTCAGGTTTACTGTACCCCTCTGAACTTCTTAGTGTTGATGAAACACAGAAATTGGATCGGAATAAAATACAAAAGGCACAATGCCGACTTAAGTACAAGAAAACTGACTCTTCTTACTGTCTATGTTTTGAACCATTCTTGTGACACTAGTTATAGATTCCGATGCTTCACTTCAGGTTTACTGTATCCCTCTGACATTCTTATTGACGATGAAACACAGAAATATCATCGGAATTAAATACAAAAGGGACAATACCAACTGAATTACAAGAAAACTGACTCTTCTTACTGTCTATGTTTTGATCCATTCCTGTGACACTAGTTATAGATTCCGATGCTTCACTTCAGGTTTACTGTATCCCTCTGACCACCTTATTGAAGATGAAACACAGAAATAGCATCGGAAATAAATACAAAAGGCACAATGCCGTCTTAAGTACAAGAATACGGGCTCTTCTTACTGTCTATGTTTTGAACCATTCCTGTGACACTAGTTATGGATTCCGATGCTTCACTTCAGGTTTACTGTATCCCTCTGACCTTCTTATTGACGATGAAACACAGAAATTGCATCGGAATTAAATACAAAAGGCACAATGCCGACTTAAGTACATGATAACTGACTCTTCTTACTGTCTATGTTTTGAACCATTCAAGTGACACTAGTTATAGATTCCGATGCTTCACTTCATGTTTACTGTATGCCTCTGACCTTCTAATTGACGATGAAACACAGAAATTGCATCGGAATTAAATACAAAAGGCACAATGGCGACTTAAGTACAAGAAAACTGACTCTTCTTATTGTCTATGTTTGAACCATTCCTGTGACACTAGTTATAGATTCCGATGCTTCACTTCAGGTTTACTGTATCCCTCTGACCTTCTTATTGACGATGAAACACAGAAATAGCATCGGAATTAAATACAAAAGGCACAAAGCCGACCTAAGTACAAGAAAACTGTCTCTTCTTACTGTCTTTGTTTTGAACCATTCATGTGACACTAGTTATAGATTCCGATGCTTCCCTTCAGGTTTACTGTATCCCTCCGACCTTCTTATTGACGATGAAACACAGAAATTGCATCGGAATTAAATACAAAAGGCACAATGCCGATTTAAGTACAAGAAAACTGTCTCTTCTTACTGTCTATTTTTTGAACCACTCCTATGACACTAGTTATAGATTCAGATGCTTCACTTCAGAATTACTGTATCCCTCTGACTTTCTTATTGACGATGAAACACAGAAATTGCATCGGAATTAAATATAAAAGGCAAAATCCTGAATTAAGTACAAGAAAACTGACTCTTCTTACTGTCTATGTTTTGAACCATTCCTGTGACACTAGTTATAGATTCCGATGCTTCACTTTAAGTTTACTGTATCCCTCTGACCTTCTTATTGACGATGAGACACAGACATTTCATCGGAATTAATTACAAAAGGCACAACGCCGACTTAAGTACAAGAAAACTGACTCTTCTTACTGTCTATGTTTTGAACCGTTCCTGTGACACTAGTTATAGATTCCGATGCTTCACTTCAGGTTTACTGTATCCCTCTGACCTTCTTATGGACGATGAAACACAGAAACTGCATCGGAATTAAATACAAAACTCACAATGCCGACTTAAGTACAAGAAAACTGACTCTTCTTACTATCTAAGATTTGAACCATTCCTGTGACACTAGTTATAGATTCCGATGCTTCACTTCAGGTTTACTGTATCCCTCTGACCTTCCTATTGACAATGAAATACAGAAATTGCACCGGAATTAAATACAAAAGGCACAATGACGACTTAAGTACAAGAAAACTGACTCTTCTTACTATCTAAGCTTTGATCCATTCCTGTGACACTAGTTATAGATTCCGATGCTTCACTTCAGCTTTACAGTATGCCTCTGGCCTTCTTATTGACGACGAAACACAGAAATTGCATCGGAATTAAATACAAAAGGCACAATGCCGACTTAAGTACAAAATAACTGACTCTACATACTGTCTATGCTTTGAACTATTCCTGTGACACTAGTTATAGATTCCGATGCTGCACTTCAGGTTTACTGTATCCCTCTGACCTTCTTATTGACGATGAAGCACAGAAATTGCATCGGAATTAAATACAGAAGGCACAAAGACGACTTAGGTACAACAAAACAGACTCCTCTTACTGTCTATGTTTTGAACCATTCCTGTGACACTAGTTATAGATTCCGATGCTTCACTTCAGGTTTACTGTATCCCTCTGACCTTCTTATCGACGATGAAACATGAAGTTGCATCGGAATTAAATACAAAAGGCACAATGCCGACTTAAGTACAAGAAAACGGACTCTTCTTTCTGTCAATGTTTTGAACCAACCTGTGACACTAGTTATAGATTCCGATGCTTCACTTCAGGTTTACTGTATAGCTCTTACCTTCTTATTGTCGATGAAACACAGAAATTGCATCGGAATTAGATACAAAAGGCACAATGCCGACTTATGTACAATAAAAATTACTCTTCTTACTGTCTATGTTTTGAACCATTCCTGTGACACTAGTTATAGATTCCGATGCTTCACTTCAGGTTTACTGTATCCCTCTGACCTTATATTGGCGATTAAACACAGAAATTGCATCGGAATAAAATACAAAAGGCTCAATGCCGACTAAGGACAAGAAAACAGACCCTTCTTACTGTCTATGTTAGAACCATTCCTGTGACACTAGTTATGGATTCCGATGCTTCACTTCAGGATTACTGTATCCCTCTGACCTTCTTATTGACGATGAAACATAGAAATGGCATCGGAATTACATACAAAAGCACAATGCCGTCTTAAGTACAGGAAAACTGACGCTTCTTAAAGTCTATGTTTTGAACCATTCTTGTACACTAGTTATAGATTCCGATGCTTCACTTCAGGTTTACTGTATCGCTCCGACCTTCTTATTGACGCTGAAACACAGAAATTGCATCGGAATTAAATACAAAAGGCACAATGCCGACTTAAGTACAAGAAAACTGACTCTTCTTACTGTCTATGTTTTGAACCAATCCTGTGACACTAGATTTAGATTCCGATGCTTCACTTCAGGTTTACTGTATCCCTCTGACCTTCTTATTGACGATGAAACACAGGAATTGCATCGGAATTAAATACAAAAGGCAAAATACCGACTAAGGACAAGAAAACAGACCCTTCTTACTGTGTATGTTTGAACCATTCCTGTGACACTAGTTATGGCTTCCGATGCTTCACTTCAGGTTTACTGTATCCCTCTGACCATCTTATTAACGATGAAACACAGAAATTGCATCGGAATGAAATACAAAGGGCACAATAACGACTCAAGTACAACCAGGCTGGCTCTTCATACTGTCTATGTTTTGAACCTTTCCTGTGAGACCGGTTTTAGATTCCGATGCTTCACTTCAGGTTTATTGTATCCCATGGACCTTCTTATTAACGACGAAACACAGAAATTGCATCGGAATTGAATACAAAAGGCACAATGCCGACATAAGTACAAGAAAACTGACTCTTCGTACTGTCTATGATTTGAACCACTCCTGTGACACCAGTTATAGATTCCGATGCTTCACTTCAGGTTTACTGTATCCCTCTGACCTTCTTATTGACGATGAACACAGAAATTTCATCGGAATTAAATACAAAAGGCACAATGCCGACTTAAGTACAAGAAAACTGACACTTCTTACTGTCTATGTTTTGAACCATTCCTCTGACACTAGTTATAGATTCCGATGCTTCACTTCAAGTTTATTGTATCCCTCTGACCTTCTTATTGACGATGAAACACAGAAAATGCATCGGAATTAAATACAAAAGGAACAATGCCGACTTAAGTGCAAGAAAATTGACTCTTCTTACTGTCTGTGTTTGAACCATTCCTGTGTCACTAGTTATAGATTCCGATGCTTCACTTCAGGTTTACTGTATCCCTCGGCCCTTCTTATTGACGATGAAACACAGAAATAGCATCGGAATATAATACAAAAAGCAAAATGCCGACTTAAGTACAAGATAACTGTCTCTTCTTACTGTCTATGTTTTGAACCATTCCTGTGACACTAGTTATAGATTCCGATGCTTCACTTCAGTTTTACTGTATCCCTCTGACCTTCTTATTGACGATGAAACACAAAAATGGCATCGGATTTAATACAAAAGGCACAATGCCGACTTAAGTACAAGAAACCTGACTCTTCTTACTGTCTATGTTTTGAACCATTTCTGTGACACTAGTTATAGATTCCGATGCTTCACTTCAGGTTTACTGTACCCCTCTGACCGTCTTATTGACGATGAACACAGATATTTCATCGGAATTAAATACAAAAGGCACAATGCCGACATAAGTACAAGAAAACTGACTCTTCTTACTGTCTATGTTTTGAACCATTCCTGTGACACTAGTTATAGATTCCGATGCTTCACTTCAGAATTACTGTACCCCTCTGACCTTCTTATTGACGATGAAACACAGAAATTGCATCGCAATTAAATACAAAAGGCACAATGCCGACTTAAGTACAAGAAAACTGACTCTTCTTACTGTCTATGTTTTGAACCATTCCTGTGACACTAGTTAAAGAATTCCGATGCTTCACTTCAGGTTCACTGTATCCCTCTGACCTTCTTATTGACGATGAAACACAGAAATTGGATCGGAATGAAATTCAAAAGGCACAACGGTGACTTAAGAACCAAAAAACTGACTCTTCTTACTGTCTATGTTTTGAACCATTCCTGTGACACTAGTTATAGATTCCGATGCTTCACTTCAGGTTTACTGTATCCCTCTGACCTTCTTATTGACGATGAAACACAGTAATTGCATCGGAATTAAATACAAAAGACACAATGCCGACTTAAGTACAAGAAAATTGACTCTTCTTACTGTCTATGTTTTGAACCTTTCCTGTGACACTAGTTATAGATTCCGATGCTTCACTTCAGGTTTACTGTTTCCCTCTGACCTTCTTATTGACGATGAATCACAGAAATTGCTTCGGAATTAAATACAAAATGCACAATGCCGACTTAAGTACAACAAAACTGACTCTTCTTACTGTCTAAGTTTTGAACCATTCCTGTGACACTAGTTATAGATTCCGATGCTTCATTTCAGGTTTACTGTACCCCTCTGAACTTCTTAGTGTTGATGAAACACAGAAATTGCATCGGAATAAAATACAAAAGGCACAATGCCGACTTAAGTACAAGAAAACTGACTCTTCTTACTGTCTATGTTTTGAACCATTCTTGTGACACTAGTTATAGATTTCGATGCTTCACTTCAGGTTTACTGTATCCCTCTGACCTTCTTATTGACGATGAAACACAGAAATATCATCGGAATTAAATACAAAAGGGACAATACCAACTGAATTACAAGAAAACTGACTCTTCTTACTGTCTATGTTTTGATACATTCCTGTGACACTAGTTATAGATTCCGATGCTTCACTTCAGGTTTACTGTATCCCTCTGACCACCTTATTGACGATGAAACACAGAAATAGCATCGGAAATAAATACAAAAGGCACAATGCCGACTTAAGTACAAGAAAACAGGCTCTTCTTACTGTCTATGTTTTGAACCATTCCTGTGACACTAGTTATAGATTCCGATGCTTCACTTCAGGTTTACTGTATCCCTCTGACCTTCTTATTGACGATGAAACACAGAAATTGCATCGGAATTACATACAAAAGGCACAATGCCGACGTAAGTACATGATAACTGACTCTTCTTACTGCCTATGTTTTGAACCATTAAAGTGACACTAGTTATAGATTCCGATGCTTCACTTCATGTTTACTGTATTCCTCTGACCTTCTAATTGACGATGAAACACAGAAATTGCATCGGAATTAAATACAAAAGGCACAATGCCGATTTAAGTACAAGAAAACTGTCTCTTCTTACTGTCTATGTTTTGAACCACTCCTATGACACTAGTTATAGATTCAGATGCTTCACTTCAGAATTACTGTATCCCTCTGACCTTCTTATTGACGATTAACACAGAAATTTCATCGGAATTAAATACAAAAGGCACAATGCCGACTTAAGTACAAGAAAACTGAATCTTCTTACTGTCTATGTTTTGAACCATTCCTGTGACACTAGTTATAGATTCCGATGCTTCACTTCAAGTTTATTGTATCCCTCTGACCTTCTTATTGACGATGAAACACAGAAAATGCATCGGA
The DNA here is from genome assembly GCF_023864345.2 of Schistocerca serialis cubense. NCBI lineage: Eukaryota > Metazoa > Arthropoda > Insecta > Orthoptera > Acrididae > Schistocerca > Schistocerca serialis. The sequence goes on from NC_064646.1 coordinate 526,517,954, forward strand.
ATTAAATACAAAAGGAACAATGCCGACTTAAGTGCAAGAAAACTGACTCTTCTTACTGTCTATGTTTGAACCATTCCTGTGTCACTAGTTATAGATTCCGATGCTTCACTTCAGGTTTACTTATCCCTCGGCCCTTCTTATTGACGATGAAACACAGAAATAGCATCGGAATTAAATACAAAAGGCAAAATGCCGACTTAAGTACAAGATAACTGTCTCTTCTTACTGTCTATGTTTTGAACCATTCCTGTGACACTAGTTATAGATTCCGATGCTTCACTTCAGGTTTACTGTATCCCTCTGACCTTCTTATTGACCATGAAATACAGAAATTGCACCGGCATTAAATACAAAAGGCACAATGACGACTTAAGTACAAGAAAACTGACTCTTCTTACTATCTAAGTTTTGATCCATTCCTGTGACACTAGTTATAGATTCCGATGCTTCACTTCAGCTTTACAGTATGCCTCTGGCCTTCTTATTGACGACGAAACACAGAAATTGCATCGGAATTAAATACAAAAGGCACAATGCCGACTTAAGTACAAAAAAATTGACTCTTCATACTGTCTATGCTTTGAACTATTCCTGTGACACTAGTTATAGATTCCGATGCTTCACTTCAGGTTTACTGTATCCCTCTGACCTTCTTACTGCCGATGAAACACAGAAATTGCATCGGAATTAAATACAAAAGGCACAATGCCGACTTAAGTACAAGAAAACTGACTCTTCTTACTGTCTATGTTTTGAACCATTCCTGTGACATTAGTTACAGATTCCGATGCTTCACTTCAGGTTTACTGTATCCCTCCGACCTTCTTTTTGACGATGAATCACAGAAATTGCATCGGAATTAAATACAAAATGCACAATGCCGACATAAGTACAAGACAACTGACTCTTATAACTGTCTATGTTTTGAACCATTCCTGTGACACTAGTTATAGATGCCGATGCTTCACTTCAGGTTTACTGTATACCTCTAACCTTCTTATTGACGATGAAATACTGAAATTGCAACGGAATTAAAGACTAAAGGCAAAATGCCGACTTAAGTACAAGAAAACTGACTCTTCTTACTGTCTATGCTTTGAACCATTCCTGTGACACTAGTTATTGATTCCGATGCTTCAATTCAGCTTTACTGTATACCTCTGACCTTCTTATTGACGATGAATCACAGAAATTGCATCGGAATTAAATACAAAAGGCACAATGCAGACTTATGTACAAGAAAACTGACTCTCCTTACTGTCTATGTTTGAACCATTCCTGTGACACTAGTTATAGATTCCTTGGCTTCACTTCGGGTTTACTGTATTCTCTGACCCTCTTATTGTCGATGAAACACAGAAATTGCATCGGAATTAAATACAAAAGTCACAATGCCGACTTAAGTAGAGGAAAACTGACTCTTCTTTCTGTCTATGTTTTGAAAAACTCCTGTGACACTAGTTATAGTTTCCGATGCTGCACTTCAGGTTTACTGTATCCCTCTGACCTTCTTATTGAAGATGAAACATAGAAACTGCATCGGAATTTAATACAAAATGCACAATGAAGAATTAAGTACAAGAAGACCGACTCTTCTTACTGTCTATGTTTTGAACCATTCCTGTGACACTAGTTATGGATCCCGATGCTTCACTTCAGGTTTACTGTATCCCTCTGACCTTCTTATTGACGATGAAGCACTGAAATTGCATCGGAATTATATACAAAAGGCACAATGCCGACTTAAGTACAAGAAGACTGACTCTTCTTACTGTCTATGTTTGAACCATTCCTGTGACACTAGTTATAGATTCCGATGCTTCACTACAGGTTTACTGTATCCCTCCGACCTCCTTATTGAAGATGAAACTCAGAAATTGCATCGGAATTAAATACAGAAGGCACAATGACGACTTAAGTGCAACAAAACAGACTCCTCTTACTGTCTATGTTTTGAACCATTCCTGTGACACTAGTTATAGATTCCGATGCTTCACTTCAGGTTTACTGTATCCCTCTGACATTCTTATCGACGATGAAACACAGAAATTGCATCGGAATTAAATACAAAAGGCACAATGCCGACTTATGTACAAGAAAACTGACTCTTCTTACTGTCTATGTTTTGAACCATTCCTGTGACACTAGTTATAGATTCCGATGCTTCACTTCAGGTTTACTGTATCCATCTGACCTCATATTGGCGATTAAACACAGATATTGCATCGGAATTAAATACAAAATGCTCAATTCCGACTAAGGACAAGAAAACAGACCCTTCTTACTGTCTATTTTTGAACCATTCCTGTGACACTAGTTATGGATTCCGATGCTTCACTTCAGGTTTACTGTTTCCCTCTGACCTTCTTATTGACGATGAAACATAGAAATGGCATCGGAATTACATAGAAAAGCACAATGCCGTCTTAAGTACAGCAAAACTGACGCTTCTTAAAGTCTATGTTTTGAACCATTCTTGTGACACTAGTTATAGATTCTGATGCTTCACTTCAGGTTTACTGTATCGCTCTGACCTTCTTATTGACGGTGAAACACAGAAATTGCATCGGAATTAAATACAAAGGGCACAATGCCGACTTAAGTACAATAAAAATGACTCTTCTTACTGTCTATGTTTTGAACCAATCCTGTATCACTAGTTATAGATTCCGATGCTTCACTTCAGGTTTACTGTATCCCTCTGACCTTCTTATTGACGATGAAACATAGAAATGGCATCGGAATTACATACAAAAGCACAATGCCGTCTTACGTACAGGAAACCTGACGCTTCTTAAAGTCTATGTTTTGAACCATTCTTGTGACACTAGTTATAGATTCCGATGCTTCACTTCAGGTCTACTGTGTGGTGTCACCGCCAGACACCACACTTGCTAGGTGGTAGCTTAAATCGGCCGCGGTCCATTTAGTACATGTCGGACCCGCGTGTCGCCACTGTGTAATCGCAGACCTAGCGCCACCACCAAGGCAGGTCTCTTGATACGAGAGAGCACTCGCCCAGTTGTACGAGAACCTAGCTACCGACCAGATGTACGAAGCCTTTCTCTCTCATTAGCCGAGAGACAGAATAGCCATCAGCTAAGTTAATGGCTACGAACTAGCAAGGCGCCATTAGCCATACAGTGATTGTACTTAAAGTCTCCTGTGTATCGTCAAGATCGATGTACCACAATGATATTAAAGATAAGTATTAATCCTGTTCCGTACTTTTCTTCCTAACATTAATTACGTATCCTGTTCCAGTACTTCACGCCCGTCTGCGTTAGTCTAGCTTGCCTTTTCAGCCATCTCAACTTCACGGTGTCGGCCCAGATACCGACACAACATTGGCGACGAGGGAAAAGAGTTCTTTCTGATTGCTTACATTTAATTGTGTCATGGCTTCGCCACATTCTCCAGATGTACTGTCCGAATTTTATCGCATGCAGAATCAGCAGACGCAGGCGTTACTGGATGCCCTTGGACAGCTCGTCCAGGGTCAACGTACCATTCAAACCGATGCGGCCGCCGCCGCTTCTTCGCTACCGCTGCCACGAAACGCTGTTGCACCTCCCTTTCGACCATACGTGGCAGCCGATGAGACCTGGCACGAGTGGTCTCGCCAGTTCAACTTTCATCTAGCAGCCTACAGAATTCAAGGTAACGAGCGGCAGCCGTTTTTGCTTTCTTGTGTCGGTGTGTCCACATACCGGGTGATAGTGAAATTATTTCCCCGACGCGACGTAGCAACTCTGTCCTACGAGGAAATTTTGTCTGCATTAGATGCCTATTTCAAAGAAACAGTTAATGTGGTTGCCAAACGGTATACGTTCTTTCGTACAAAACGTACGGCCGGTCAAACTAATAGGGAGTGGGTAGCAACATTGCAAGGACTTACTAGGGACTGTGCCTTTGAATATAACTGTGGTCTTTCTTATTCAGATACAATGGTGCGTGATGCAACTGCGCAGAACGTTTCTGATGTTCGCATACGGGAACAAATTTTGAAACTAGTTAATCCCTCCCTTCAACAAGTGATAGACATATTGGATAGACAGGACACACTTGACTGTGCTCAGGAATCTTTTGAAACTTCGCCAGCCGTGTGTAACATTAACCGGCCCGCTGGACGCGCTGCGCAGCCCGGTAACCGGGCCTCGCGCACGTCCGCACAGCTGCCGCCGCGCGCTCAGCCACGTGTGCCGCGCCAGCCCACAAATGTAGTGAAATCGTGCCCGCAGTGTGCTACTAGACATTCGCGTGAACATTGCCCGTCACGCCAAGCTATTTGCTTTTTCTGCAATAAGAAAGGACATGTTCAAAGTGTTTGCCACAAAAAGTTCAGAACAGACAATCACAATCATTGCAGGCCCTTTGCTTCGCGCCGGAATCGAACCAAGGACACTCAGGCTCGTGGACCTTCGCCTATGGACATTCATGTCGTTAATTCCGCTTCGTCCAGTGACACTTTCTCTAACAGTGACTGTGATCGTCCCACAAAAACTGTGCGTCGACGTCGCCGGAAATCACGTCAATTAGCAAGTGTTTCTGTACCAGTGTCTGTTCCAATTGCACAAAACAGTCGCTCTTGTCGTCAGCAGGACAATAAACTTTTTGTGGACTTAGACTTTGACGGCAAAGTGATACCATTCCAGCTCGATACCGGAGCTGCAGTTTCATTGCTCAATCACGACACGTACAAACAACTGGGCAAACCTCCGTTGCGTTCCGCAAATGTTAAGCTAACTACATATTCCGGACAGAAAATTCCTGTGTTAGGACAGTGCAGCCTTCTTGCAACATACAAGGGACAAACAAAACTTGTGTCATTTTACGTTCTTCGTTCTTCTTCTGCAGTGAACTTGTTTGGTCTAGATTTATTTCAGTTGTTTAACATGTCTATTGTAAATCAGGTGCTATCAGTGAATCAGACTGTGCCTACAGACAGTGTTTCTCGGCTGTGTGACGAATTTGCAGACATTTTTGCACCGCGCTTAGGTTGCGCTAAAAACTATGAAGCACATTTGGAACTGGAAGGAAACGCGCAACCGAAATTTTTCAGAGCGCGCAATGTTCCCCACGCATTGCGTCAGGAGGTCGCAAGAACATTGAACAATGTAGAATCACAAGGTGTGAGTGAATGTGCGCAATGCCTCTTTCATTTCAGCTCCACTTCCTCGCTTACGCCGTACAGGTGTTCCGTTTCTCTGGACGGCGGAATGCGAACGCGCCTTTCGCCAGTTGAAATCGGCGTTGCTTTCTAATACTTGCCTTACGCCATTCGATCCCCAGAAACCCCTTTTGTTGATGGTAGATGCATCGGATTTCGGGATCGGTGCTGTGCTTGCGCACAAAGTTGGCTCCCATGATCGCCCTATTGCCTTTGCGTCCAAATTGCTCTCGTCTGCGCAAAGAAATTATTCACAGATAGAGAAAGAAGCTTTGGCTCTCGTGTTTGGTGTTCCTAAGTTCCATGATTTCTTGTATGGTCGTAACTTTACCATCATCACAGACCACAAACCTTTGACATCGCTTTTTCATCCGACCAAGCCTGTACCTCCACGTACAGCGCAGAAATTCATTCGCTGGTCTATTTTCCTCTCGCGGTACCGCTACGATATCTTGTATCGGTCCACTGCTAAGCACGGAAACGCCGATGCGTTGTCCCGTTTGCCTGTTGCTGAGGATAAAGCATTCGATTCTTCCGAACTTGCTTGCATGTTCATTGATTCGGAAACCGATGAAGTGGTCGAATCGTTTCCGATTGATTTTCGTCGTGTCGCTACAGCCACAGCTGCTGACCCTGTCCTTGCTACTGTTTTACGTTTTGTTGCTACGCAATGGCCTTTGTCAAAGTCTCGGATCGAGGATCCGTTGGTTCGCCGATTTTTTGCTCACAAGGAGAGACTTTTTGTTCGACGTGGTGTTTTGTTGTTGCGTTCTGATAATGATCAGTCCAGAATCGTGGTCCCACGTTCGTTACAGTCCTCTGTTTTACGGCTTCTTCACCAAGGACATTGGGGTATAGTGCGAACGAAACAACTTGCTCGTCAGCACTGTACTTGGTTCGGAATCGATGCTGCGATTACGAATATGTGTTCTTCTTGCATGGCGTGTGCCGAACAACAGTCCGCACCGCCGCGGAAAGTCTTTGCATGGCCAAAAGCCACTTCCCCTTGGCAACGCTTGCACATTGATTTTGCTGGTCCATTCTGGAATGCTCGATGGTTGGTTCTGGTCGACGCCTTCAGTAATTTTCCTTTTGTTGTCCGGATGTCTTCCACGACGTCCTCCGCCACCATCCAAGCGTTGTCTGCTATCTTTTGCATTGAAGGTCTTCCGCAGGCTATTGTTTCCGACAATGGCCCACAATTCATGTCCGCAGAATTTCGGTCATTCTGCCAGGCCAATGGTATTCAACATCTGACATCCGCGCCGTTTTCGCCTCAGTCCAACGGTGCCGCTGAACGATTGGTCCGGACTTTCAAGTCACAGATGTTGAAATTGAAAGAGTCGCATTCTCGGGAGGACGCATTGTTGCTCTTTTTATCTTCGTATCGCTCTCAGCCCCGAGATGGTCGCTCGCCGGCTGAGTTGCTCCACGGTCGTCCTCATCGCCCCTTGATGTCTTTGCTGCATCCGCCGCATCAGGTTCCCGTGCAGCGGCAGTCTCCTGCTTTTGCTCCAGGCGACGTTGTATTTTATCGCAACTATCGAGGTTCACGGCGTTGGCTCGCAGGGCGCATTCTTCGCTGCCTCGGCCGCGCGATGTATTTGGTTTTGTGGGCCTCTGGTGAGGTGCGTCGGCATCTCAATCAGCTGCGCCTCTGTCGTCGCTCGGGTTCTGCCGCTCCCCGTCTGCTTTCAGCGACGGTGCCGTCCGGTCAGCGCCCTGGGGACCCATCTACTGGCTCGCCTCATCCCCAGGTGTTACCGACGATGCCTTCCGTTTTGCCCCATGGCGACGCGCCGCCGCCGCCGCAGCAGCAGCAGCCGCCGCCGCCGCCGCTTGTTCTCCCGCCGGCGCCGCCCGCATTCGACGCTTCGTTGCAGCCGCCAAGCGCCTCCCAGGGTCACGCGCCGCCGATCGCTTCACGTGACCAGCTGTCCTCCGCCATGGAACTCCCGCCCGCTCCGGACCACATGACGTCATCGCGCGTCGGGTACCCCGACGCAATGGAGGTTGATCCTTCGGTCCCTCCTGCCTCTTTACGGGCGCATACACCGCATGTTGACGTGCACCCTGGACTAGTTTTTCAGGCGTTTCCTAGCTCCCCTCGGACCGAATGGCGGGGTGCGGGTGGCACAGCCTCGCCTGTTGTTAGGCTCCCCACCTCATCGCATACGTCAACATGTGGTCCTCCCCACGGCGGGCGGAAGCCTTATCACACGAAAGTTCGCCGATTTGCGGGGGAGGAATGTGGTGTCACCGCCAGACACCACACTTGCTAGGTGGTAGCTTAAATCGGCCGCGGTCCATTTAGTACATGTCGGACCAGCGTGTCGCCACTGTGTAATCGCAGACCTAGCGCCACCACCAAGGCAGGTCTCGTGATACGAGAGAGCACTCGCCCAGTTGTACGAGAACCTAGCTACCGACCAGATGTACGAACCCTTTCTCTCTCATTAGCCGAGAGACAGAATAGCCATCAGCTAAGTTAATGGCTATGAACTAGCAAGGCGCCATTAGCCATACAGTGATTGTACTTAAAGTCTCCTGTGTATCGTCAAGATCGATGTACCACAATGATTGAGTAAAGTTAAGTATTAAACCTGCTCCGTACTTTTCTTCCTAACATTAATTACGTATCCTGTTCCAGTACTTCACGCCCGTCTGCGTTAGTCTAGCTTGCCTTTTCAGCCATCTCAACTTCACGGTGTCGGCCCAGATACCGACACAACATACTGTATCGCTCTGACCTTCTTATTGACGGTGAAACACAGAAATTGCATCGGAATTAAATACAAAAGGCACAATGCCGACTTAAGTACAAGAAAACTGACTCTTCTTACTGTCTATGTTTTGAACCAATCCTGTGACACTAGATTTAGATTCCGATGCTTCACTTCAGGTTTACTGTATCCCTCTGACCTTCTTATTGACGATGAAACACAGAAATTGCATCGGAATGAAATACAAAGGGCACAATAACGACTCAAGTACAAGAAGGCTGGCTCTTCATACTGTCTATGATTTGAACCTTTCCTGTGAGACTGGTTTTAGATTCCGATGCTTCACTTCAGGTTTATTGTATCCCATGGACCTTCTTATTGACGACGAAACACAAAAATTGCATCGGAATTGAATACAAAAGGCACAATGCCGACATATGTACAAGAAAACTGACTCTTCGTACTGTCTATGTTTTGAACCACTCCTATGACACTAGTTATAGATTCCGATGCTTCACTTCAGGTGTACTGTATCCCTCTGACCTTCTTATTTACGATGAACACAGATATTTCATCGGAATTAAATACAAAAGGCACAATGCCGACTTAAGTACAAGAAAACTGACTCTTCTTACTGTCTATGTTTGAACCATTCCTGTGACACTAGTTATAGATTCCGATGCTTCACTTCAAGTGTATTGAATCCCTCTGACCTTCTTATTGACGATGAAACACAGAAAATGCATCGGAATTAAATACAAAAGGAACAATGCCGACTTAAGTGCAAGAAAACTGACTCTTCTTACTGTCTAGGTTTGAACCATTCCTGTGTCACTAGTTATAGATTCCGATGCTTCACTTCAGGTTTACTTATCCCTCGGCCCTTCTTATTGACGATGAAACACAGAAATAGCATCGGAATTAAATACAAAAGTCAAAATGCCGACTTAAGTACAAGATAACTGTCTCTTCTTACTGTCTATGTTTTGAACCATTCCTGTGACACTAGTTATAGATTCCGATGCTTCACTTCACTTTTACTGTATCCCTCTGACCTTCTTATTGACGATGAAACACAGAAATTGCATCGGATTTAATACAAAAGGCACAATGCCGACTTAAGTACAAGAAACCTGACTCTTCATACTGTCTATGTTTTGAAACATTTCTGTGACACTAGTTATAGATTCCGATGCTTCACTTCAGGTTTACTGTACCCCTCTGACCTTCTTATTGACGATGAACACAGAAATATCATCGGAATTAAATACAAAAGGCACAATGCCGACATAAGTACAAGAAAACTGACTCTTCTTACTGTCTAAGTTTTGAACCATTCCTGTGACACTAGTTATAGATTCCGATGCTTCACTTCAGGTTTACTGTACCCCTCTGACCTTCTTATTGTTGATGAAACACAGAAATTGCATCGGAATTAAATACAAAAGGCACAATGCCGACTTAAGTACAAGAAAACTGACTCTTCTAAATGTCTATGTTTTGAACCTTTCTTGTGGCACTAGTTATAGATTCCGATGCTTCACTTCAGGTTTACTGTATCCCTCTGACCTTCTTATTGACGATGAAACACAGAAATATCATCGGAATTATATACAATAGGCACAATACCAACTGAATTACAAGAAAACTGACTCTTCTTACTGTCTATGTTTTGAACCATTACTGTGACACTAGTTATAGATTCCGATGCTTCACTTCAGGTTTACTGTATCCCTCTGACCACCTTATTGACGATGAAACACAGAAATACCATCGGAAATAAATACAAAAGGCACAATGCCGACTTAAGTACAAGAAAACGGGCTCTTCTTACTGTCTATGTTTTGAACCATTCCTGTGACACTAGTTATAGATTCCGATGCTTCACTTCAGGTTTACTGTATCCCTCTGCCCTTATATTGGCGATTAAACACAGAAATTGCATCGGAATTAAATACAAAAGGCTCAATGCCGACTAAGGACAAGAAAACAGACCCTTCTTACTGTCTATGTTTGAACCATTCCTGTGACACTAGTTATGGATTCAGATGCTTCACTTCAGGTTTACTGTATCCCTCTGACCTTCTTATTGACGATGAAACATAGAAATGGCATCGCAATTACATACAAAAGCACAATGCCGTCTTAAGTACAGGAAAACTGACGCTTCTTAAAGTCTATGTTTTGAACCATTCTTGTGACACTAGTTATAGATTCCGATGCTTCACTTCAGGTTTACTGTATCGCTCTGACCTTCTTATTGACGGTGAAACACAGAAATTGCATCGGAATTAAATACAAAGGGCACAATGCCGACTTAAGCACAATAAAACTGACTCTTCTTACTGTCTATGTTTTGAACCAATCCTGTATCACTAGTTATAGATTCCGATGCTTCACTTCAGGTTTACTGTATCCCTCTGACCTTCTTATTGACGATGAAACATAGAAATGGCATCAGAATTACATACAAAAGCACAATGCCGTCTTACGTACAGGAAACCTGACGCTTCTTAAAGTCTATGTTTTGAACCATTCTTGTGACACTAGTTATAGATTCCGATGCTTCACTTCAGGTTTACTGTATCGCTCTGACCTTCTTATTGAAGGTGAAACACAGAAATTGCATCGGAATTAAATACAAAAGATACAATGCCGACTTAAGTACAAGAAAACTGACTCTTCTTACTGTCTATGTTTTGAACCAATCCTGTGACACTAGATTTAGATTCCGATGCTTCACTTAAGGTTTACTGTATCGCTCTGACCTTCTTATTGACGGTGAAACACAGAAATTGCATCGGAATTAAATACAAAAGGCACAATGCCGACTTAAGTACAAGAAAACTGACTCTTCTTACTGTCTATGTTTTGAACCTTTCCTGTGACACTAGTTATAGATTCCGATGCTTCACTTCAGGTTTACTGTATCCCTCTGACCTTCTTATTGACGATGAAACATAGAAATGGCATCGGAATTACATACAAAAGCACAATGCCGTGTAACGTACAGGAAACCTGACGCTTCTTAAAGTCTATTTTTTGAACCATTCTTGTGACACTAGTTATAGATTCCGATGCTTCACTTCAGGTTTACTGTATCGCTCTGCCCTTCTTATTGACGGTGAAACACAGAAATTGCATCGGAATTAATTACAAAAGGCACAATGCCGACTTAAGTACAAGAAAACTGACTCTTCTTACTGTCTATGTTTTGAAACAATCCTGTGACACTAGATTTAGGTTCCGATGCTTCACTTCAGGTTTACTGTATCCCTCCGACCTTCATATTGACGATGAAACACAGGAATTGCATCGGAATTAAATACAAAAGGCAAAATACCGACTAAGGACAAGAAAACAGACCCTTCTTACTGTCTATGTTTGCACCATTCCTGTGACACTAGTTATGGCTTCCGATGCTTCACTTCAGGTTTACTGTATCCCTCTGACCTTCTTATTGACGATGAAACACAGAAATTGCATTGGAATGAAATACAAAGGGCACAATAACGACTCAAGTACAAGAAGGCTGGCTCTTCATATTGTCTATGTTTTGAACCTTTCCTGTGAGACCGGTTTTAGATTCCGATGCTTCACTTCAGGTTTATTGTATCCCATGGACCTTCTTATTGACGACGAAACACGAAAATTGCATCGGAATTGAATACAAAAGGCACAATGCCGACATAAGTACAAAAAAACTGACTCTTCGTACTGTCTATGTTTTGAACCACTCCTGTGACACTAGTTATAGATTCCGATGCTTCACTTCAGGTTTACTGTATCCCTCTGACCTTCTTATTGACGATGAACACAGAAATTTCATCGGAATTCAATACAAAAGGCACAATGCCGACTTAAGTACAAGAAAACTGACTCTTCTTACTGTCTATGTTTTGAACCATTCCTGTGACACTAGTTATAGATTCCGATGCTTCACTTCAAGTTTATTGTATCCCTCTGACCTTCTTATTGACGACGAAACACAGAAAATGCATCGGAATTAAATACAAAAGGAACAATGCCGACTTAAGTGCAAGAAAACTGACTCTTCTTACTGTCTATGTTTGAACCATTCCTGTGTTACTAGTTATAGATTCCGATGCTTCACTTCAGGTTTACTTATCCCTCGGCCCTTCTTATTGACGATGAAACACAGAAATAGCATCGGAATTAAATACAAAAGGCAAAATGCCGACTTAAGTACAAGATAACTGTCTCTTCTTACTGTCTATGTTTTGAACCATTCCTGTGACACTAGTTATAGATTCCGATCCTTCACTTCAGGTTTACTGTATCCCTCTGACCTTCTTATTGACGATGAATCACAGAAATTGCTTCGGAATTAAATACAAAAGGCACAATGCCGACTTAAGTACAACAAAACTGACTCTTCTTACTGTCTATGTTTTGAACCATTTCTGTGACACTAGTTATAGATTCCGATGCTTCACTTCAGGCTTACTGTACCCCTCTGACCTTCTTATTGACGATGAACACAGATATTTCATCGGAATTAAATGCAAAAGGCACAATGCCGACATAAGTACAAGAAAACTGACTCTTCTTACTGTCTATGTTTTGAACCATTTCTGTGACACTAGTTATAGATTATGATGCTTCACTTCAGGTTTACTGTATCCCTCTGACCTTCTTATTGACGATGAACACAGAAATTTCATCGGAATTAAATACAAAAGGCACAATGCCGACATAAGTACAAGAAAACTGACTCTTCTTACTGTCTATGATTTGAACCATTCCTGTGACACTAGTTATAGATTCCGATGCTTCACTTCTGGTTTACTGTATCCTTCTGACCTTCTTATTGACGATGAAACACAGAAATTGCATCGCATTTAAATACAAAAGGCACAATGCCGACTTAAGTACAAGAAAACTGACTCTTCTTACTGTCTATGTTTTGAACCATTCCTGTGACACTAGTTAAAGAATTCCGATGCTTCACTTCAGGTTCACTGTATCCCTCTGACCTTCTTATTGACGATGAAACACAGAAATTGGATCGGAATGAAATTCAAAAGGCACAACGGTGACTTAAGAACAAAAAAACTGACTCTTCTTACTGTCTATGTTTTGAACCATTCCTGTGACACTAGTTATAGATTCCGATGCTTCACTTCAGGTTTACTGTATCCCTCTGACCTTCTTATTGACGATGAAACACAGTAATATCATCGGAATTAAATACAAAAGACACAATGCCGACTTAAGTACAAGAAAACTGACTCTTCTTACTGTCTATGTTTTGAACCATTCCTGTGACACTAGTTATACATTCCGATGCTTCACTTCAGGTTTACTGTATTCCTCTGACCTTCTTATTGATGATGAATCACAGAAATTGCTTCGGAATTAAATACAAAAGGCACAATGCCCACTTAAGTACAACAAAACTGACTCTTCTTACTGTCTAAGTTTTGAACCATTCCTGTGACACTAGTTATAGATTCCGATGCTTCACTTCAGGTTTACTGTACCCCTCTGACCTTCTTATTGTTGATGAAACACAGAAATTGCATCGGAATGAAATACAAAAGGCACAATGCCGACTTAAGTACAAGAAAACTGACTCTTCTTAATGTCTAAGTTTTGAACCATTCCTGTGACACTAGTTATAGATTCCGATGCTTCACTTCAGGTTTACTGTATCCCTCTGACCTTCTTATTGACGATGAAACACAGAAATATCATCGGAATTAAATACAAAAGGGACAATACCAACTGAATTACAAGAAAACTGACTCTTTTTACTGTCTATGTTTTGAACCATTCCTGTGACACTAGTTATAGATTCCGATGCTTCACTTCAGGTTTACTGTATCCCTCTGACCACCTTATTGACGATGAAACACAGAAATAGCATCGGAAATAAATACAAAAGGCACAATGCCGACTTAAGTACAAGAAAACGGGCTCTTCTTACTGTCTATGTTTTGAACCGTTCCTGTGACACTAGTTATAGATTCCGATGCTTCACTTCAGGTTTACTGTATCCCTCTGACCTTCTTATTGACGATGAAACACAGAAATTGCATCGGAATTAAATACAAAAGGCACAATGCCTACTTAAGTACAAGATAACTGACTCTTCTTACTGTCTATGTTTTGAACCATTCAAGTGAGACTAGTTATAGATTCCGATGCTTCACTTCAGGTTTACTGTATTCCTCTGACCTTCTAATTGACGATGAAACACAGAAATTGCATCGGAATTAAATACAAAAGGCACAATGCCGACTTAAGTACAAGAAAACTGACTCTTCTTAATGTCTATGTTTTGAACCTTTCTTGTGACACTAGTTATAGATTCCGATGCTTCACTTCAGGTTTACTGTATCCCTCTGACCTTCTTATTGACGATGAAACACAGAAATATCATCGGAATTAAATACAAAAGGGACAATACCAACTGAATTAAAAGAAAACTGACTCTTCTTACTGTCTATGTTTTGAACCTTTCCTGTGACACTAGTTATAGATTCCGATGCTTCACTTCAGGTTTACTGTATCCCTCTGACCACCTTATTGACGATGAAACACAGAAATAGCATCGGAAATAAATACAAAAGGCACAATGCCGACTTAAGTACAAGAAAACGGGCTCTTCTTACTGTCTATGTTTTGAACCGTTCCTGTGACACTAGTTATAGATTCCGATGCTTCACTTCAGGTTTACTGTATCCCTCTGACCTTCTTATTGACGATGAAACACAGAAATTGCATCGGAATTAAATACAAAAGCCACAATGCCTACTTAAGTACAAGATAACTGACTCTTCTTACTGTCTATGTTTTGAACCATTCAAGTGACACTAGTTATAGATTCCGATGCTTCACTTCAGGTTTACTGTATTCCTCTGACCTTCTAATTGACGATGAAACACAGAAATTGCATCGGAATTAAATACAAAAGGCACAATGCCGACTTAAGTACAAGAAAACTGACTCTTCTTATTGTCTATGTTTGAACCATTCCTGTGACACTAGTTATAGATTCCGATGCTTCACTTCAGGTCTACTGTATCCCTCCGACCTTCTTATTGACGATGAAACACAGAAATAGCATCGGAATTAAATACAAAAGGCACAATGCCGACTTAAGTACAAGAAAACTGTCTCTTCTTACTGTCTATGTTTTGAACCACTCCTATGACACTAGTTATAGATTCAGATGCTTCACTTCAGAATTACTGTATCCCTCTGACCTTCTTATTAACAATGAAACACAGAAATTGCATCGGAATTAAATATAAAAGGCACAATTCCGACTTAAGTACAAGAAAACTGACTCTTCTTACTGTCTATGTTTTGAACCATTCCTGTGACACTAGTTATAGATTCCGATGCTTCACTTCAGGTTTACTGTATCGCTCTGACCCTCTTATTGATGGTGAAACACAGAAATTGCATCGGAATTAAATACAAAGGGCACAATGCCGACTTAAGTACAATAAAACTGACTCTTCTTACTGTCTATGATTTGAACCAATCCTGTATCACTAGTTATAGATTCCGATGCTTCACTTCAGGTTTACTGTATCCCTCTGACCTTCTTATTGACGATGAAACATAGAAATGGCATCGGAATTACATACAAAAGCACAATGCCGTCTTACGTACAGGAAACCTGACGCTTCTTAAAGTCTATGTTTTGAACCATTCTTTTGACACTAGTTATAGATTCCGATGCTTCACTTCAGGTTTACTGTTTCGCTCTGACCTTCTTATTGACGGTGAAACACAGATATTGCATCGGAATTAAATACAAAAGGCCCAATGCCGACTTAAGTACAAGAAAACTGACTCTTCTTACTGTCTATGTTTTGAACCATTCCTGTGACACTAGTTAAAGAATTCCGATGCTTCACTTCAGGTTCACTGTATCCCTCTGACCTTCTTATTGACGATGAAACACAGAAATTGGATCGGAATGAAATTCAAAAGGCACAACGGTGACTTAAGAACAAAAAAACTGACTCTTCTTACTGTCTATGTTTTGAACCATTCCTGTGACACTAGTTATAGATTCCGATGCTTCACTTCAGGTTTACTGTATCCCTCTGACCTTCTTATTGACGATGAAACACAGTAATTGCATCGGAATTAAATACAAAAGACACAATGCCGACTTAAGTACAAGAAAACTGACTCTTCTTACTGTCTATGTTTTGAACCATTCCTGTGACACTAGTTATACATTCCGATGCTTCACTTCAGGTTTACTGTATCCCTCTGACCTTCTTATTGATGATGAATCACAGAAATTGCTTCGGAATTAAATACAAAAGGCACAATGCCCACTTAAGTACAACAAAACTGACTCTTCTTACTGTCTAAGTTTTGAACCATTCCTGTGACACTAGTTATAGATTCCGATGCTTCACTTCAGGTTTACTGTATCCCTCTGACCACCTTATTGACGATGAAACACAGAAATAGCATCGGAAATAAATACAAAAGGCACAATGCCGACTTAAGTACAAGAAAACGGGCTCTTCTTACTGTCTATGTTTTGAACCGTTCCTGTGACACTAGTTATAGATTCCGATGCTTCACTTCAGGTTTACTGTATCCCTCTGACCTTCTTATTGACGATGAAACACAGAAATTGCATCGGAATTAAATACAAAAGGCACAATGCCTACTTAAGTACAAGATAACTGACTCTTCTTACTGTCTATGTTTTGAACCATTCAAGTGAGACTAGTTATAGATTCCGATGCTTCACTTCAGGTTTACTGTATTCCTCTGACCTTCTAATTGACGATGAAACACAGAAATTGCATCGGAATTAAATACAAAAGGCACAATGCCGACTTAAGTACAAGAAAACTGACTCTTCTTAATGTCTATGTTTTGAACCTTTCTTGTGACACTAGTTATAGATTCCGATGCTTCACTTCAGGTTTACTGTATCCCTCTGACCTTCTTATTGACGATGAAACACAGAAATATCATCGGAATTAAATACAAAAGGGACAATCCCAACTGAATTACAAGAAAACTGACTCTTCTTACTGTCTATGTTTTGAACCATTCCTGTGACACTAGTTATAGATTCCGATGCTTCACTTCAGGTTTACTGTATCCCTCTGACCACCTTATTGACGATGAAACACAGAAATAGCATCGGAAATAAATACAAAAGGCACAATGCCGACTTAAGTACAAGAAAACGGGCTCTTCTTACTGTCTATGTTTTGAACCGTTCCTGTGACACTAGTTATAGATTCCGATGCTTCACTTCAGGTTTACTGTATCCCTCTGACCTTCTTATTGACGATGAAACACAGAAATTGCATCGGAATTAAATACAAAAGCCACAATGCCTACTTAAGTACAAGATAACTGACTCTTCTTACTGTCTATCTTTTGAACCATTCAAGTGAGACTAGTTATAGATTCCGATGCTTCACTTCAGGTTTACTGTATTCCTCTGACCTTCTAATTGACGATGAAACACAGAAATTGCATCGGAATTAAATACAAAAGGCACAATGCCGACTTAAGTACAAGAAAACTGACTCTTCTTATTGTCTATGTTTGAACCATTCCTGTGACACTAGTTATAGATTCCGATGCTTCACTTCAGGTCTACTGTATCCCTCCGACCTTCTTATTGACGATGAAACACACACATTTCATCGGAATTAAATACAAAAGGCACAACGCCAACTTAAGTACAAGAAAACTGACTCTTCTTACTGTCTATGTTTTGAACCATTTCTGTGACACTAGTTATAGATTATGATGCTTCACTTCAGGTTTACTGTATCCCTCTGACCTTCTTATTGACGATGAACACAGAAATTTCATCGGAATTAAATACAAAAGGCACAATGCCGACATAAGTACAAGAAAACTGACTCTTCTTACTGTCTATGATTTGAACCATTCCTGTGACACTAGTTATAGATTCCGAAGCTTCACTTCTGGTTTACTGTATCCTTCTGACCTTCTTATTGACGATGAAACACAGAAATTGCATCGCATTTAAATACAAAAGGCACAATGCCGACTTAAGTACAAGAAAACTGACTCTTCTTACTGTCTATGTTTTGAACCATTCCTGTGACACTAGTTAAAGAATTCCGATGCTTCACTTCAGGTTCACTGTATCCCTCTGACCTTCTTATTGACGATGAAACACAGAAATTGGATCGGAATGAAATTCAAAAGGCACAACGGTGACTTAAGAACAAAAAAACTGACTCTTCTTACTGTCTATGTTTTGAACCATTCCTGTGACACTAGTTATAGATTCCGATGCTTCACTTCAGGTTTACTGTATCCCTCTGACCTTCTTATTGACGATGAAACACAGTAATTGCATCGGAATTAAATACAAAAGACACAATGCCGACTTAAGTACAAGAAAACTGACTCTTCTTACTGTCTATGTTTTGAACCATTCCTGTGACACTAGTTATACATTCCGATGCTTCACTTCAGGTTTACTGTATCCCTCTGACCTTCTTATTGATGATGAATCACAGAAATTGCTTCGGAATTAAATACAAAAGGCACAATGCCCACTTAAGTACAACAAAACTGACTCTTCTTACTGTCTAAGTTTTGAACCATTCCTGTGACACTAGTTATAGATTCCGATGCTTCACTTCAGGTTTACTGTACCCCTCTGACCTTCTTATTGTTGATGAAACACAGAAATTGCATCGGAATGAAATACAAAAGGCACAATGCCGACTTAAGTACAAGAAAACTGACTCTTCTTAATGTCTAAGTTTTGAACCATTCCTGTGACACTAGTTATAGATTCCGATGCTTCACTTCAGGTTTACTGTATCCCTCTGACCTTCTTATTGACGATGAAACACAGAAATATCATCGGAATTAAATACAAAAGGGACAATACCAACTGAATTACAAGAAAACTGACTCTTTTTACTGTCTATGTTTTGAACCATTCCTGTGACACTAGTTATAGATTCCGATGCTTCACTTCAGGTTTACTGTATCCCTCTGACCACCTTATTGACGATGAAACACAGAAATAGCATCGGAAATAAATACAAAAGGCACAATGCCGACTTAAGTACAAGAAAACGGGCTCTTCTTACTGTCTATGTTTTGAACCGTTCCTGTGACACTAGTTATAGATTCCGATGCTTCACTTCAGGTTTACTGTATCCCTCTGACCATCTTATTGACGATGAAACACAGAAATTGCATCGGAATTAAATACAAAAGGCACAATGCCTACTTAAGTACAAGATAACTGACTCTTCTTACTGTCTATGTTTTGAACCATTCAAGTGAGACTAGTTACAGATTCCGATGCTTCACTTCAGGTTTACTGTATTCCTCTGACCTTCTAATTGACGATGAAACACAGAAATTGCATCGGAATTAAATACAAAAGGCACAATGCCGACTTAAGTACAAGAAAACTGACTCTTCTTAATGTCTATGTTTTGAACCTTTCTTGTGACACTAGTTATAGATTCCGATGCTTCACTTCAGGTTTACTGTATCCCTCTGACCTTCTTATTGACGATGAAACACAGAAATATCATCGGAATTAAATACAAAAGGGACAATACCAACTGAATTAAAAGAAAACTGACTCTTCTTACTGTCTATGTTTTGAACCATTCCTGTGACACTAGTTATAGATTCCGATGCTTCACTTCAGGTTTACTGTATCCCTCTGACCACCTTATTGACGATGAAACACAGAAATAGCATCGGAAATAAATACAAAAGGCACAATGCCGACTTAAGTACAAGAAAACGGGCTCTTCTTACTGTCTATGTTTTGAACCGTTCCTGTGACACTAGTTATAGATTCCGATGCTTCACTTCAGGTTTACTGTATCCCTCTGACCTTCTTATTGACGATGAAACACAGAAATTGCATCGGAATTAAATACAAAAGCCACAATGCCTACTTAAGTACAAGATAACTGACTCTTCTTACTGTCTATGTTTTGAACCATTCAAGTGACACTAGTTATAGATTCCGATGCTTCACTTCAGGTTTACTGTATTCCTCTGACCTTCTAATTGACGATGAAACACAGAAATTGCATCGGAATTAAATACAAAAGGCACAATGCCGACTTAAGTACAAGAAAACTGACTCTTCTTATTGTCTATGTTTGAACCATTCCTGTGACACTAGTTATAGATTCCGATGCTTCACTTCAGGTCTACTGTATCCCTCCGACCTTCTTATTGACGATGAAACACAGAAATAGCATCGGAATTAAATACAAAAGGCACAATGCCGACTTAAGTACAAGAAAACTGTCTCTTCTTACTGTCTATGCTTTGAACCACTCCTATGACACTAGTTATAGATTCAGATGCTTCACTTCAGAATTACTGTATCCCTCTGACCTTCTTATTAACAATGAAACACAGAAATTGCATCGGAATTAAATATAAAAGGCACAATTCCGACTTAAGTACAAGAAAACTGACTCTTCTTACTGTCTATGTTTTGAACCATTCCTGTGACACTAGTTATAGATTCCGATGCTTCACTTCAGGTTTACTGTATCGCTCTGACCCTCTTATTGATGGTGAAACACAGAAATTGCATCGGAATTAAATACAAAGGGCACAATGCCGACTTAAGTACAATAAAACTGACTCTTCTTACTGTCTATGTTTTGAACCAATCCTGTATCACTAGTTATAGATTCCGATGCTTCACTTCAGGTTTACTGTATCCCTCTGACCTTCTTATTGACGATGAAACATAGAAATGGCATCGGAATTACATACAAAAGCACAATGCCGTCTTACGTACAGGAAACCTGACGCTTCTTAAAGTCTATGTTTTGAACCATTCTTGTGACACTAGTTATAGATTCCGATGCTTCACTTCAGGTTTACTGTTTCGCTCTGACCTTCTTATTGACGGTGAAACACAGATATTGCATCGGAATTAAATACAAAAGGCCCAATGCCGACTTAAGTACAAGAAAACTGACTCTTCTTACTGTCTATGTTTTGAACCAATCCTGTGACACTAGATTTAGATTCCGATGCTTCACTTCAGGTTTACTGTATCGCTCTGACCTTCTTATTGACGGTGAAACACAGAAATTGCATCGGAATTAAATACAAAAGGCACAATGCCGACTTAAGTACAAGAAAACTGACTCTTCTTACTGTCTATGCTTTGAACCATTCCTGTGACACTAGTTATAGATTCCGATGCTTCACTTCAGGTTTACTGTATCCCTCTGACCTTCTTATTGACGATGAAACACAGTAATTGCATCGGAATTAAATACAAAAGACACAATGCCGACTTAAGTACAAGAAAACTGACTCTTCTTACTGTCTATGTTTTGAACCATTCCTGTGACACTAGTTATACATTCCGATGCTTCACTTCAGGTTTACTGTATCCCTCTGACCTTCTTATTGATGATGAATCACAGAAATTGCTTCGGAATTAAATACAAAAGGCACAATGCCCACTTAAGTACAACAAAACTGACTCTTCTTACTGTCTAAGTTTTGAACCATTCCTGTGACACTAGTTATAGATTCCGATGCTTCACTTCAGGTTTACTGTACCCCTCTGACCTTCTTATTGTTGATGAAACACAGAAATTGCATCGGAATTAAATACAAAAGGCACAATGCCGACTTAAGTACAAGAAAACTGACTCTTCTTAATGTCTAAGTTTTGAACCATTCCTGTGACACTAGTTATAGATTCCGATGCTTCACTTCAGGTTTACTGTATCCCTCTGACCTTCTTATTGACGATGAAACACAGAAATATCATCGGAATTAAATACAAAAGGGACAATACCAACTGAATTACAAGAAAACTGACTCTTCTTACTGTCTATGTTTTGAACCATTCCTGTGACACTAGTTATAGATTCCGATGCTTCACTTCAGGTTTACTGTATCCCTCTGACCACCTTATTGACGATGAAACACAGAAATAGCATCGGAAATAAATACAAAAGGCACAATGCCGACTTAAGTACAAGAAAACGGGCTCTTCTTACTGTCTATGTTTTGAACCGTTCCTGTGACACTAGTTATAGATTCCGATGCTTCACTTCAGGTTTACTGTATCCCTCTGACCTTCTTATTGACGATGAAACACAGAAATTGCATCGGAATTAAATACAAAAGGCACAATGCCTACTTAAGTACAAGATAACTGACTCTTCTTACTGTCTATGTTTTGAACCATTCAAGTGAGACTAGTTATAGATTCCGATGCTTCACTTCAGGTTTACTGTATTCCTCTGACCTTCTAATTGACGATGAAACACAGAAATTGCATCGGAATTAAATACAAAAGGCACAATGCCGACTTAAGTACAAGAAAACTGACTCTTCTTAATGTCTATGTTTTGAACCTTTCTTGTAACACTAGTTATAGATTCCGATGCTTCACTTCAGGTTTACTGTATCCCTCTGACCTTCTTATTGACGATGAAACACAGAAATATCATCGGAATTAAATACAAAAGGGACAATCCCAACTGAATTACAAGAAAACTGACTCTTCTTACTGTCTATGTTTTGAACCATTCCTGTGACACTAGTTATAGATTCCGATGCTTCACTTCAGGTTTACTGTATCCCTCTGACCACCTTATTGACGATGAAACACAGAAATAGCATCGGAAATAAATACAAAAGGCACAATGCCGACTTAAGTACAAGAAAACGGGCTCTTCTTACTGTCTATGTTTTGAACCGTTCCTGTGACACTAGTTATAGATTCCGATGCTTCACTTCAGGTTTACTGTATCCCTCTGACCTTCTTATTGACGATGAAACACAGAAATTGCATCGGAATTAAATACAAAAGCCACAATGCCTACTTAAGTACAAGATAACTGACTCTTCTTACTGTCTATGTTTTGAACCATTCAAGTGAGACTAGTTATAGATTCCGATGCTTCACTTCAGGTTTACTGTATTCCTCTGACCTTCTAATTGACGATGAAACACAGAAATTGCATCGGAATTAAATACAAAAGGCACAATGCCGACTTAAGTACAAGAAAACTGACTCTTCTTATTGTCTATGTTTGAACCATTCCTGTGACACTAGTTATAGATTCCGATGCTTCACTTCAGGTCTACTGTATCCCTCCGACCTTCTTATTGACGATGAAACACAGACATTTCATCGGAATTAAATACAAAAGGCACAACGCCAACTGAAGTACAAGAAAACTGACTCTTCTTACTGTCTATGTTTTGAACCGTTCCTGTGACACTAGTTATAGATTCCGATGCTTCACTTCAGGTTTACTGTATCCCTCAGACCTTCTTATGGACGATGAAACACAGAAACTGCATCGGAATTAAATACAAAAGGCACAATGCCGACTTAAGTACAAGAAAACTGACTCTTCTTACTGTCTATGTTTTGAACCAATCCTGTGACACTAGATTTAGATTCCGATGCTTCACTTCAGGTTTACTGTATCGCTCTGACCTTCTTATTGACGGTGAAACACAGAAATTGCATCGGAATTAAATACAAAAGGCACAATGCCGACTTAAGTACAAGAAAACTGACTCTTCTTACTGTCTATGCTTTGAACCATTCCTGTGACACTAGTTATAGATTCCGATGCTTCACTTCAGGTTTACTGTATCCCTCTGACCTTCTTATTGACGATGAAACATAGAAATGGCATCGGAATTACATACAAAAGCACAATGCCGTCTAACGTACAGGAAACCTGACGCTTCTTAAAGTCTATTTTTTGAACCATTCTTGTGACACTAGTTATAGATTCCGATGCTTCACTTCAGGTTAACTGTATCGCTCTGGCCTTCTTATTGACGGTGAAACACAGAAATTGCATCGGAATTAAATACAAAAGGCACATTGCCGACTTAAGTACAAGAAAACTGACTCTTCTTACTGTCTATGTTTTGAACCAATCCTGTGACACTAGATTTAGAATCTGATGCTTCACTTCAGGTTTACTGTATCCCTCCGACCTTCTTATTGACGATGAAAGACAGGAATTGCATCGGAATTAAATACAAAAGGCAAACTACCGACTAAGGACAAGAAAACAGACCCTTCTTACTGTCTATGTTTGAACCATTCCTGTGACACTAGTTATGGCTTCCGATGCTTCACTTCAGGTTTACTGTATCCCTCTGACCTTCTTATTGACGATGAAACACAGAAATTGCATCGGAATGAAATACAAAGGGCACAATAACGACTCAAGTACAAGAAGGCTGGCTCTTCATACTGTCTATGATTTGAACCTTTCCTGTGAGACCGGTTTTAGATTCCGATGCTTCACTTCAGGTTTATTGTATCCCATGGACCTTCTTATTGACGACGAAACACAAAAATTGCATCGGAATTGAATACAAAAGGCACAATGCCGACATAAGTACAAGAAAACAAACTCTTCGTACTGTCTTTGTTTTGAACCACTCCTGTGACACTAGTTATAGATTCCGATGCTTCACTTCAGGTTTACTGTATCCCTCTGTCCTTCTTATTGACGAGGAACACAGAAATTTCATCGGAATTAAATACAAAAGGCACAATGCCGACTTAAGTACAAGAAAACTGACTCTTCTTACTGTCTATGTTTTGAACCATTCCTGTGACACTAGTTATAGATTCCGATGCTTCACTTCAAGTTTATTGTATCCCTCTGACCTTCTTATTGACGATGAAACACAGAAATAGCATCGGAATTAAATACAAAAGGCAAAATGCCGACTTAAGTACAAGATAACTGTCTCTTCTTACTGTCTATGTTTTGAACCATTCCTGTGACACTAGTTATAGATTCCGATGCTTCACTTCAGGTTTACTGTATCCCTCTGACCTTCTTATTGACCATGAAGCACAGAAATTGCTTCGGAATTAAATACAAAAGGCACAATGCCGACTTAAGTACAACAAAACTGACTCTTCTTACTGTCTATGTTTTGAACCATTTCTGTGACACTAGTTATAGATTCCGATGCTTCACTTCAGGTTTACTGTACCCCTCTGACCTTCTTATTGACGATGAACACAGAAATTTCATCGGAATTAAATACAAAAGGCACAATGCCGACATAAGTACAAGAAAACTGACTCTTCTTACTGTCTATGTTTTGAACCATTTCTGTGACACTAGTTATAGATTCAGATGCTTCACTTCAGGTTTACTGTACCCCTCTGACCTTCTTATTGACGATGAACACAGAAATTTCATCGGAATTAAATACAAAAGGTACAATGCCGACATAAGTACAAGAAAACTGACTCTTCTTACTGTCTGTGCTTTGAACCATTCCTGTGACACTAGTTATAGATTCCGTTGCTTCACTTCTGGTTTACTGTATCCTTATGACCTTCTTATTGACGATGAAACACAGAAATTGCATCGCAATTAAATACAAAAGGCACAATGCCGACTTAAGTACAAGAAAACTGACTCTTCTTACTGTCTATGTTTTGAACCATTCCTGTGACACTAGTTATAGATTCCTATGCTTCACTTTAGGCTTACTGTATCCCTCTGACCTTCTTGTTGACGATGAAACACAGACATTTCATCGGAATTAAATACAAAAGGCACAACGCCGACTTAAGTACAAGAAAACTGACTCTTCTTACTCTCTATGTTTTGAACCGTTCCTGTGACACTAGTTATAGATTCCGATGCTTCACTTCAGGTTTACTGTATCCCTCAGACCTTCTTATGGACGATGAAACACAGAAACTGCATCGGAATGAAATACAAAAGGCACAATGCCGCCTTAAGTACAAGAAAACTGACTCTTCTTACTGTCTATGTTTTGAACCATTCCTGTGACACTAGTTATAGATTCCGATGCTTCACTTCAGGTTTACTGTATCCCTCTGACCTTCTTATTGACGATGAATCACAGAAATTGCTTCGGAATTAAATACAAAAGGCACAATGCCGACTTAAGTACAACAAAACTGACTCTTCTTACTGTCTAAGTTTTGAACCATTCCTGTGACACTAGTAATAGATTCCGATGCTTCACTTCAGGTTTACTGTACCCCTCTGACCTTCTTATTGTTGATGAAACACAGAAATTGCATCGGAATGAAATACAAAAGGCACAATGCCGACTTAAGTACAAGAAAACTGACTCTTCCTAATGTCTATGTTTTGAACCTTTCTTGTGACACTAGTTATAGATTCCGATGCTTCACTTCAGGTTTACTGTATCCCTCTGACCTTCTTATTGACGATGAAACACAGAAATATCATCGGAATTAAATAAAAAAGGGACAATACCAACTGAATTACAAGAAAACTGACTCTTCTTACTGTCTATGTTTTGAACCATTCCTGTGACACTAGTTATAGATTCCGATGCTTCACTTCAGGTTTACTGTATCCCTCTGACCTTCTTATTGACGATGAACACAGAAATTGCATCGGAATTAAATACAAAAGGCACAATGCCGACTTAAGTACAAGATAACTGACTCTTCTTACTGTCTATGTTTTGAACCATTCAAGTGACACTAGTTATAGATTCCGATGCTTCACTTCAGGTTTACTGTATTCCTCTGACCTTCTAATTGACGATGAAACACAGAAATTGCATCGGAATGAAATACAAAAGGCACAATGCCGACTTAAGTACAAGAAAACTGACTCTTCTTATTGTCTATGTTTGAACCATTCCTGTGACACTAGTTATAGATTCCGATGCTTCACTTCAGGTTTACTGTATCCCTCTGACCTCCTTATTGACGATGAAACACAGAAATAGCCTCGGAATTACATACAAAAGGCACAATGCCGACTTAAGTACAAGTAAACTGTCTCTTCTTACTGCCTTTGTTTTGAACCATTCATGTGACACTAGTTACAGATTCCGATGCTTCACTTCAGGTTTACTGTATCCCTCTGACCTTATATTGGCGATTAAACACAGAAATTGCATCGGAATTAAATACAAAAGGCTCAATGCCGACTAAGGACAAGAATACAGACCCTTCTTACTGTCTATGTTTGAACCATTCCTGTGACACTAGTTATAGATTCCGATGCTTCACTTCAGGTTTACTGTATCCCTCTGACCTTCTTATTGACGATGAAACATAGAAATGGCATCGGAATTACATACAAAAGCACAATGCCGTCTTAAGTACAGGAAAACTGACGCATCTTAAAGTCTATGTTTTGAACCATTCTTGTGACACTAGTTACAGATTCCGATGCTTCACTTCAGGTTTACTGTATCGCTCTGACCTTCTTATTGACGGTGAAACACAGAAATTGCATCGGAATTAAATACAAATGGCACAATGCCGACTTAAGTACAATAAAACTGACTCTTCTTACTGTCTATGTTTTGAACCAATCCTGTATCACTAGTTATAGATTCCGATGCTTCACTTCAGGTTTACTGTATCCCTCTGACCTTCTTATTGACGATGAAACATAGAAATGGCATCGGAATTACATACAAAAGCACAATGCCGTCTTACGTACAGGAAACCTGACGCTTCTTAAAGTCTATGTTTTGAACCATTCTTGTGACACTAGTTATAGATTCCGATGCTTCACTTCAGGTTTACTGTATCGCTCTGACCTTCTTATTGACGATGAAACACAGTAATTGCATCGGAATTAAATACAAAAGACACAATGCCGACTTAAGTACAAGAAAACTGACTCTTCTTACTGTCTATGTTTTGACCCTTCCTGTGACACTAGTTATAGATTCCGATGCTTCACTTCAGGTTTACTGTATCCCTCTGACCTTCTTATTGTCGATGAATCACAGAAATTGCTTCGGAATTAAATACAAAAGGCACAATGCCGACTTAAGTACAACAAAACTGACTCTTCTTACTATCTAAGTTTTGAACCATTCCTGTGACACTAGTTATAGATTCCGATGCTTCACTTCAGGTTTACTGTACCCCTCTGACCTTCTTACTGTTGATGAAACACAGAAATTGCATCGGAATGAAATACAAAAGGCACAATGCCGACTTAAGTACTAGAAAACTGACTCTTCTTAATGTCTATGTTTTGAACCTTTCTTGTGACACTAGTTATAGATTCCGATGCTTCACTTCAGGTTCACTGTATCCCTCTGACCTTCTTATTGACGATGAAACACAGAAATATCATCGGAATTAAATACAAAAGGGACAATACCAACTGAATTACAAGAAAACTGACTCTTCTTACTGTCTATGTTTTGAACCATTCCTGTGACACTAGTTATAGATTCCGATGCTTCACTTCAGGTTTACTGTATCCCTCTGACCACCTTATTGACGATGAAACACAGAAATAGCATCGGAAATAAATACAAAAGTCACAATGCCGACTTAAGTACAAGAAAACGGGCTCTTCTTACTCTCTATGTTTTGAACCATTCCTGTGACACTAGTTATAGATTCCGATGCTTCACTTCAGGTTTACTGTATCCCTCTGACCTTCTTATTGACGATGAAACACAGAAATAGCATCGGAATTAAACACAAAAGGCACAATGTCGACTTAAGTACAAGATAACTGACTCTTCTTACTGTCTATGTTTTGAACCATTCAAGTGACACTAGTTACAGATTCCGATGCTTCACTTCAGGTTTACTGTATCCCTCTGACCTTCTTATTGACGATGAAACACAGACATTTCATCGGAATTAAATACAAAAGGCACAACGCCGACTTAAGTACAAGAAAACTGACTCTTCTTACTGTCTATGTTTTGAACCGTTCCTGTGACACTAGTTATAGATTCCGATGCTTCACTTCAGGTTTACTGTATCCCTCTGACCTTCTTATGGACGATGAAACACAGAAACTGCATCGGAATTAAATACAAAAGGCACAATGCCGACTTAAGTACAAGAAAACTGACTCTTCTTACTATCTAAGATTTGAACCATTCCTGTGACACTAGTTATAGATTCCGATGCTTCACTCCAGGTTTACTGTATCCCTCTGACCTTCTTATTGACGATGAAATACAGAAATTGCACCGGAATTAAATACAAAAGGCACAATGCCGACTTAAGTACAAGAAAACGGGCTCTTCTTACTGTCTATGTTTTGAACCATTCCTGTGACACTAGTTACAGATTCCGATGCTTCACTTCAGGTTTACTGTATCCCTCTGACCTTCTTATTGACGATGAACACAGAAATTGCATCGGAATTAAATACAAAAGGCACAATGCCGACTTAAGTACAAGATAACTGACTCTTCTTACTGTCTATGTTTTGAACCATTCAAGTGACACTAGTTATAGATTCCGATGCTTCACTTCAGGTTTACTGTATTCCTCTGACCTTCTAATTGACGATGAAACACAGAAATTGCATCGGAATGAAATACAAAAGGCACAATGCCGACTTAAGTACAAGAAAACTGACTCTTCTTATTGTCTATGTTTGAACCATTCCTGTGACACTAGTTATAGATTCCGATGCTTCACTTCAGGTTTACTGTATCCCTCTGACCTCCTTATTGACGATGAAACACAGAAATAGCCTCGGAATTACATACAAAAGGCACAATGCCGACTTAAGTACAAGAAAACTGTCTCTTCTTACTGCCTTTGTTTTGAACCATTCATGTGACACTAGTTACAGATTCCGATGCTTCACTTCAGGTTTACTGTATCCCTCTGACCTTATATTGGCGATTAAACACAGAAATTGCATCGGAATTAAATACAAATGGCTCAATGCCGACTAAGGACAAGAATACAGACCCTTCTTACTGTCTATGTTTGAACCATTCCTGTGACACTAGTTATAGATTCCGATGCTTCACTTCAGGTTTACTGTATCCCTCTGACCTTCTTATTGACGATGAAACATAGAAATGGCATCGGAATTACAAACAAAAGCACAATGCCGTCTTAAGTACAGGAAAACTGACGCTTCTTAAAGTCTATGTTTTGAACCATTCTTGTGACACTAGTTACAGATTCCGATGCTTCACTTCAGGTTTACTGTATCGCTCTGACCTTCTTATTGACGGTGAAACACAGAAATTGCATCGGAATTAAATACAAATGGCACAATGCCGACTTAAGTACAATAAAACTGACTCTTCTTACTGTCTATGTTTTGAACCAATCCTGTATCACTAGTTATAGATTCCGATGCTTCACTTCAGGTTTACTGTATCCCTCTGACCTTCTTATTGACGATGAAACATAGAAATGGCATCGGAATTACATACAAAAGCACAATGCCGTCTTACGTACAGGAAACCTGCCGCTTCTTAAAGTCTATGTTTTGAACCATTCTTGTGACACTAGTTATAGATTCCGATGCTTCACTTCAGGTTTACTGTATCCCTCTGACCTTCTTATTGACGATGAAACACAGGAATTGCATCGGAATTAAATACAAAAGGCAAAATACCGACCAAGGACAAGAAAACAGACCCGTCTTACTGTCTATGTTTGAACCATTCCTGTGACACTAGTTATGGCTTCCGATGCTTCACTTCAGGTTTACTGTATAGCTCTGACCTTCTTATTGACGATGAAACACAGGAATTGCATCGGAATGAAATACAAAGGGCACAATAACGACTCAAGTACAAGAAGGCTGGCTCTTCATACTGTCTATGTTTTGAACCTTTCCTGTGAGACCGGTTTTAGATTGCGATGATTCCCTTCAGGTTTACTGTATCCCTCTGACCTTCTTATTGACGATGAACACAGAAATTTCATCGGAATTATATACAAAAGGCACAATGCCGACTTAAGTACAAGAAAACTGACTCTTCTTACTGTCTATGTTTTGAACCTTTCCTGTGACACTAGTTATAGATTCCGATGCTTCACTTCAAGTTTATTGTATCCCTCTGACCTTCTTATTGACGATGAAACACAGAAAATGCTTCGGAATTAAATACAAAAGGAACAATGCCGACTTAAGTGCAAGAAAACTGACTCTTCTTACGGTCTATGTTTGAACCATTCCTGTGTCACTAGTCATAGATTCCGATGCTTCACTTCAGGTTTACTTATCCCTCGGCCTTCTTATTGACGATGAAACACAGAAATAGCATCGGAATTAAATACAAAACGCAAAATTCCGACTTAAGTACGAGATAACTGTCTCTTCTTGCTGTCTATGTTTTGAACCATTCCTGTGACACTAGATATAGATTCCGATGCTTCACTTCAGGTTTACTGTATCCCTCTGACCTTCTTATTGACGATGAATCACAGAAATTGCTTCGAAATTAAATACAAAAGGCTCAATGCCGACTTAAGTACAACAAAACTGACTCTTCTTACTGTCTATGTTCTGAACCATTTCTGTGACACTAGTTACAGATTCCGATGCTTCACTTCAGGTTTACTGTACCCCTCTGACCTTCTTATTGACGATGTACACAGAAATTTCATCGGAATTAAATACAAAAGGCACAATGCCGACATAAGTACAAGAAAACTGACTCTTCTTACTGTGTATGTTTTGAACCATTTCTGTGACACTAGTTATAGATTCCGATGCTTCACTTCAGGTTTACTGTACCCCTCTGACCTTCTTATTCACGATGAACACAGAAATTTCATCGGAATGAAAATACAAAAGGCACAATGCCGACATAAGTACAAGAAAACTGACTCTTCTTACTGTCTATGTTTTGAACCATTCCTGTGACACTAGTTATAGATTCCGATGCTTCACTTCTGGTTTACTGTATCCCTCTGACCTTCTTATTGTTGATGAAACACAGAAATTGCATCGGAATTAAATACAAAAGGCACAATGCCGACTTAAGTACAAGAAAACTGACTCTTCTTACTGTCTATGTTTTGAACCATTCCTGTGACACTAGTTAAAGAATTCCGATGCTTCACTTCAGGTTCACTGTATCCCTCTGACCTTCTTATTGACGATGAAACACAGAAATTGGATCGGAATGAAATTCAAAAGGCACAACGGTGACTTAAGAACAAAAAAACTGTCTCTTCTTACTGTCTATGTTTTGTACCATTCCTGTGACACTAGTTATAGATACCGATGCTTCACTTCAGGTTTACTGTATCCCTCTGACCTTCTTAATGACGATGAAACACAGTAATTGCATCGGAATTAAGTACAAAAGACACAATGCCGACTTAAGTACAAGAAAACTGACTCTTCTTACTGTCTATGTTTTGACCCTTCCTGTGACACTAGTTATAGATTCCGATGCTTCACTT
This sequence comes from Schistocerca serialis cubense, assembly GCF_023864345.2. Taxonomy (NCBI): domain Eukaryota; kingdom Metazoa; phylum Arthropoda; class Insecta; order Orthoptera; family Acrididae; genus Schistocerca; species Schistocerca serialis. Next base: position 526,550,052 of record NC_064646.1, read on the forward strand.
CAGGTTTACTGTATCCCTCTGACCTTCTTATTGTCGATTAATCACAGAAATTGCTTCGGAATTAAATACAAAAGGCACAATGCCGACTTAAGTACAACAAAACTGACTCTTCTTACTGTCTAAGTTTTGAACCATTCCTGTGACACTAGTTATAGATTCCGATGCTTCACTTCAGGTTTACTGTACCCCTCTGACCTTCTTACTGTTGATGAAACACAGAAATTGCATCGGAATGAAATACAAAAGGCACAATGCCGACTTAAGTACTAGAAAACTGACTCTTCTTAATGTCTATGTTTTGAACCTTTCTTGTGACACTAGTTATAGATTCCGATGCTTCACTTCAGGTTCACTGTATCCCTCTGACCTTCTTATTGACGATGAAACACAGATATATCATCGGAATTAAATACAAAAGGGACAATACCAACTGAATTACAAGAAAACTGACTCTTCTTACTGTCTATGTTTTGAACCATTCCTGTGACACTAGTTATAGATTCCGATGCTTCACTTCAGGTTTACTGTATCCCTCTGACCTTCTTATTGACGATGAAACACAGACATTTCATCGGAATTAAATACAAAAGGCACAACGCCGACTTAAGTACAAGAAAACTGACTCTTCTTACTGTCTATGTTTTGAACCATTCCTGTGACACTAGTTATAGATTCCGATGCTTCACTTCAGGTTTACTGTATCCCTCTGACCTTCTTATGGACGATGAAACACAGAAACTGCATCGGAATTAAATACAAAAGGCACAATGCCGACTTAAGTACAAGAAAACTGACTCTTCTTACTATCTAAGATTTGAACCATTCCTGTGACACTAGTTACAGATTCCGATGCTTCACTCCAGGTTTACTGTATCCCTCTGACCTTCTTATTGACGATGAAATACAGAAATTGCACCGGAATTAAATACAAAAGGCACAATGCCGACTTATGTACAAGAAAACTGACTCTTCTTACTATCTGAGTTTTGATCCATTCCTGTGACACTAGTTATAGATTCCGATGCTTCACTTCAGCTTTACAGTATGCCTCTGGCCTTCTTATTGACGACGAAACACAGAAATTGCATCGGAATTAAATACAAAAGGCACAATGCCGACTTAAGTACAAAAAAACTGACTCTTCATACTGTCTATGCTTTGAACTATTCCTGTGACACCAGTTATAGATTCCGATGCTTCACTTCAGGTTTACTGTATCCCTCTGACCTTCTTACTGCCGATGAAACACAGAAATTGCTTCGGAATTAAATACAAAAGGCACAATGCCGACTTAAGTACAAGAAAACTGACTCTTCTTATTGTCTATGTTTGAACCATTCCTGTGACACTAGTTATAGATTCCGATGCTTCACTTCAGGTTTACTGTATCCCTCTGACCTTCTTATTGACGATGAAACACTGAAATATCATCGGGAATAAATACAAAAGGGACAATGCCAACTGAAGTACAAGAAAAATGACTCTTCTTACTGTCTATATTTTGAACCATTCCTGTGACACTAGTTAAAGATTCCGATGCTTCACTTCAGGTTTACTGTATTCCTCTGACCTTCTTATTGACGATGAAACACAGAAATTGCATCGGAATTAAATACAAAAATCACAATGCTGACTTAAGTACAAGAAAACTGACTCTTCTTACTGTCTATGTTTGAACCATTCCTGTGCCACTAGTTATTGACTCCGATGCTTCACTTCAGGATTACTGTATCCCTCTGACCATCTTATTGACGACGAAACACAGAAATAACATCGGAATTAGATACAAATAGCACAATGCCGACTTTAGTACAAGAAAACTGTCTCTTCTTACTGTCTATGTTTTGAACCATTCATGTGACACTAGTTATAGATTCCGATGCTTCACTTCAGGTTTACTGTATCCCTCTGACCCTCTTATTGACGATGAATTATGGAATTGCATCGGAATTAAATATAAAAGGCACAATGCCGACTTAAGTACAAGAAAACTGACTCTTCATAGTGTCTATGTTTTGAACCATTCCTGTGACACTAGTTATAGATTCCGAAGCTTCACTTCCGGTTTACTGTATCCCTTTGACCTTCTTATTGACGATGAAACACAGAAATTTCTTCGGAATTAAATAAAAAAGGCACAATTCCGACTCAAGTACAAGAAGACTGGCTCTTCTTACTGTCTATGTTTTGATCCATTCCTGTGACACTAGTTATAGATTCCAATGCTTCCCTTCAGGTTTACTGTACCCTCTGACATCCTTATTGTCGATGAAACACAGAAATTGCATTGGAATTAAATACAAAAGGCACAATGCCGACTCAAGTACAAGAAAACTGACTCTTCTTACTGTCTATGATTTGAACCATTCCTGTGACACTAGTTATAGATTCGGATGATCGACTTCAGGTTCACTGTCTCCCTCTGACCTTCTTATTTTCGATGAAACACAGAAATTGCATCGGAATTAAATACAAAATGCACAATGACGACATAAGTACAAGAAAACTGACTCTTATAACTGTCTATGTTTTGAACCATTCCTGTGACACTAGTTATAGATTCCTTGGCTTCACTTCGGGTTTACTGTATTCTCTGACCTTCTTGTTGACGATGAAACACAGTAATTGCATCGAAATTAAATACAAAAGGCACAATGCCGACTTATGTACAAGAAAACTGACTCTTCTTACTGTCTATGATTTGTACCATTCCTGTGACACTAGTTATAGATTCCGATGCTACACTTCAGGTTTACTGTATCCCTCTGACCTTCTTATTGACGATGAAACACAGAAATTGCATCGGAATTAAATACAATAGGCACAATGCCGACTTGAGTACAAGAAAACTGACTCTTCTTACTGTCTATGTTTGAACCATTCCTGTGACACTAGCTATAGATTCCGATGCTTCACTTCAGGTTTACTGTATACCTCTAACCTTCTTATTGACGATGAAACACTGAAATTGCATCGGAATTAAAGACAAAAGGCAAAATGCCGACTTAAGTACAAGAAAACTGACTCTCCTTAATGTCTATGTTTTGAACCATTCCTGTGACACTAGTTATAGATTCCGATGCTTCACTTCAGGTTTACTGTATCCCTCTGACCTTCTTACTGCCGATGAAACACAGAAATTGCATCGGAAATAAATACAAAAGGCACAATGCCGACTTAAGTACAAGAAAACTGACTCTTCTTACTGTCTATCTTTTGAACCATTCCTGTGACATTAGTTACAGATTCAGATGCTTCACTTCAGGTTTACTGTATCCCTCTGACCTTCTTATTGACGATGAAACACTGAAATATCATCGGGAATAAATACAAAAGGGACAATGCCAACTGAAGTACAAGAAAAATGACTCTTCTTACTGTCTATATTTTGAACCATTCCTGTGACACTTGTTATAGATTCCGATGCTTCACTTCAGGTTTACTGTATCCCTCTGACCTTCTTATTGACGATGAAACACAGAAATTGCATCGGAATTAAATACAAAAGGCACAATGCCGACTTAAGTACAAGAAAACTGACTCTTCTTACTTTCTATGTTTTGAACCATTCAAGGGACACTAGTTATAGATTCCGATGCTTCACTTCAGGTTAACTGTATTCCTCTGACCTTCTTATTGACGATGAAACACAGAAATTGCATCGGAATTAAATACGAAAGTCACAATGCTGACTTAAGTACAAGAAAACTGACTCTTCTTACTGTCTATGTTTGAACCATTCCTGTGACACTAGTTATAGATTCCGATGCTTCACTTCAGGTTTACTGTATCCCTCTGACCATCTTATTGAAGACGAAACACAGAAATAACATCGGAATTAGATACAAAAGGCACAATGCCGACTTTAGTACAAGAAAACTGTCTCTTCTTACTGTCTATGTTTTGAACCATTCATGTGACACTAGTTATAGATTCCGATGCTTCACTTCAGGTTTACTGTATCCCTTTGACCTTCTTATTGACGATGACACACAGAAATTGCATCGGAATTAAATACAAAAAACACAATGCCGACTTCAGTACAAGAAAACGGACTCTTCTTACTGTCTATGTTTTGAACCATTCATGTGACACTAGTTATAGACTCCGATGCTTTACTCCAAGTTTACTGTATCAGTCCGACCTTCTTTTTGACGATCATTCACAGATATTGCTTCGGAATTAAATACAAAAGGCACAATGCCGACTTAAGTACAAGAAATCTGACTCTTCTTACTGTCTATGTTTTGAACCATTCATGTGACACTAGTTATAGATTCCGATGCTTCACTTCAGGTTTACTGTATCCCTCCGACCTTCTTATTGACGATGAAACACAGAAATAGCATCGGAATTAAAAACAAAAGGCACAATGCCGACTTAAGTACAAGATAACTGACTCGTCTTACTGTCTATGTTTTGAACCATTCATGTGACACTAGTTATAGATTCCGATGCTTCACTTCAGGTTTACTGTATCCCTCTGACCTTCTTATTGACGATGAAACACAGAAATTGCATCGGAATTAAATACAAAAGGCACAATGCCGACTTAAGAACATGAAAACTGACTCTTATTACTGTCTATGTTTTGAACCATTCCTGTGACACTAGTTATAGATTCCGATGCTTCACTTCAGGTTAACTGTATCCCTCTCACATTCATATTGACGATGAAACACAGAAATTGCATCGGAATTTAATACAAAAGGCACAATGCCGACTCAAGTACAAGAAGACTGGCTCTTCTTACTGTCTATGTTATGAACCTTTCCTGTGAGACCGGTTATAGATTCCGATGCTTCACTTCAGGTTTACTGTATCCCTTGGACCTTATTATAGACGACGAAACACAAAAATTGCATCGGAATTAAATACAACAGGCACAATGCCGACTTAAGTACAACAAAACTGACTCTTCTTACTGTCTATGTTTTGAACCAATCCTGTGACACTAGATTTAGATTGCGATGCTTCACTTCAGGTTTACTGTATCCCTCTGACCTTCTTATTGACGATGAAATACAGAAATTGCACCGGAATTAAATACAAAAGGCACAATGCCGACTTAAGTACAAGAAAACTGACTCTTCTTACTATCTGAGTTTTGATCCATTCTTGTGACAGTAGTTATAGATTCCGATGCTTCACTTTAGGTGTACTGTATCCCTCTGACCTTCTTATTGTCGATGAAACACAGAAATTGCATCGGAATTGCATACAAAAGGCACATAGCCTACATAAGTACAAGAAGACTGTCTCATCTTACTCTCTATGTTTTGGACCATTCCTGTGACACTAGTTAGAGATTCCGATGCTTCACTTCAGTTTTACTGTATCACTCTGACCTTCTTATTGACGATGAAACACAGAAATTGCTTCGGAATTAAATACAAAAGGCACAATTCCAACTCAAGTACAAGAGAACTGGCTCTTCACACTGTCTATGTTTTGAACCATTCCTGTGACACTAGTTATAGATTCCGATGCTTCCCTTCGTTTACTGTATCCCTCTGACATCCTTATTGTCGATGAAACACAGAAATTGCATTGGAATTAAATACAAAAGACACAATGCCGACTCAAGTACAAGAAAACTGAATCTTCTTACTGTCCATGATTTGAACCATTCCTGTGACACTAGTTATAGATTCGGATGATCGACTTCAAGTTCACTGTCTCCCTCTGACCTTCTTATTTTCGATGAAACACAGAAATTGCATCGGAATTAAATACAAAATGCACAATGCCGACATAAGTACAAGAAAACTGACTCTTATAATTGTCTATGTTTTGAACCATTCCTGTGACACTAGTTATAGATTCCTTGGCTTCACTTCGGGTTTACTGTATTCTCTGACCTTCTTATTGACGATGAAACACAGTAATTGCATCGAAATTAAATACAAAAGGCACAATGCCGACTTAAGTACAAGATAACTGACTCTTCTTACTGTCTATGTTTTGAACCATTCAAGTGACACTAGTTATAGATTCCGATGCTTCACTTCAGGTTTACTGTATTCCTCTGACCTTCTAATTGACGATGAAACACAGAAATTGCATCGGAATCAAATACAAAAGACACAATGCCGACTTAAGTACAAGAAAACTGACTCTTCTTATTGTCTATGTTTGAACCATTCCTGTGACACTAGTTATAGATTCTGATGCTTCACTTCAGGTTTACTGTATCCCTCTGACCTTCTTATTGACGATGAAACACAGAAATAGCATCGGAATTAAATACAAAAGGCACAATGCCGACTTAAGTACAAGAAAACTGTCTCTTCGTACTGTCTTTGTTTTGAACCATTCACGTGACACTAGTTACAGATTCCGATGCTTCACTTCAGGTTTACTGTATCCCTCTGACCTTCTTATTGACGATGAAACACAGAAATTGCATCGGAATTAAATACAAAAGGCACAATGCCGACTTAAGTACAAGAAAACTGTCTCTTCTTACTGTCTATGTTTTGAACCACTCCTATGACACTAGTTATAGATTCAGATGCTTCACTTCAGAATTACTGTATCCCTCTGACCTTCTTATTAACGATGAAACACAGAAATTGCATCGGAATTAAATATAAAAGGCACAATTCCGACTTAAGTACAAGAAAACTGACTCTTCTTACTGTCTATGTTTTGAACCATTCCTGTGACACTAGTTATAGATTCCGATGCTTCACTTTAGGTTTACTGTATCCCTCTGACCTTCTTATTGACGATGAAACACAGGCATTTCATCGGAATTAAATACAAAAGGCACAACACCGACTTAAGTACAATTAAACTGACTCTTCTTACTGTCTATGTTTTGAACCGTTCCTGTGACACTAGTTATAGATTCCGATGCTTCACTTCAGATTTACTGTATCCCTCTGACCCTGTTATGGACGATGAAACACAGAAACTGCATCGGAATTAAATACAAAAGGCACAATGCCAACTTAAGTACTAGAAAACTGACTCTACTTACTATCTAAGATTTGAACCGTTCCTGTGACACTAGTTATAGATTCCGATGCTTCACTTCAGGTTTACTGTATCCCTCTGACATTCTTATTGACGATGAAATACAGAAATTGCACCGGAATTAAATACAAAAGGCACAATGCCGACTTAAGTACAAGAAAACTGACTCTTCTTACTATCTGAGTTTTGATCCATTCCTGTGACACTAGTTATAGATTCCGATGCTTCACTTCAGCTTTACAGTATGCCTCTGGCCTTCTTACTGACGACGAAACACAGAAATTGCATCGGAATTAAATACATAAGGCACAATGCCGACTTAAGTACAAAAAAACTGACTCTTCATACTGTCTATGCTTTGAACTATTCCTGTGACACTAGTTATAGATTCCGATGCTTCACTTCAGGTTTACTGTATCCCTCTGACCTTCTTACTGCCGATGAAACACAGAAATTGCATCGGAATTAAATACAAAAGGCACAATGCCGACTTAAGTACAAGAAAACTGACTCTTCTTATTGTCTATGTTTGAACCATTCCTGTGACACTAGTTATAGATTCCGATGCTTCACTTCAGGTTTACTGTATCCCTCTGACCTTCTTATTGACGATGATACACTGAAATATCATCGGGAATAAATACAAAAGGGACAATGCCAAGTGAAGTACAAGAAAAATGACTCTTCTTACAGTCTATATTTTGAACCATTCCTGTGACACTAGTTATAGATTCCGATGCTTCACTTCAGGTTTACTGTATTCCTCTGACCTTCTTATTGACGATGAAACACAGAAATTGCATCGGAATTAAATACAAAAGGCACAATGCTGACTTAAGTACAAGAAAACTGACTCTTCTTACTGTCTATGTTTGAACCCTTCCTCTGACACTAGTTATTGATTCCGATGCTTCACTTCAGGTTTACTGTATCCCTCTGACCATCTGATTGACGACGAAACACAGAAATAACATCGGAATTAGATACAAAAAGCACAACGCCGACTTTAGTACAAGAAAACTGTCTCTTCTTACTGTCTATGTTTTGAACCATTCATGTGCCACTAGTTATAGATTCCGATGCTTCACTTCAGGTTTACTGTATCCCTCTGACCTTCTTATTGACGATGAAACACTGAAATATCATCGGGAATAAATACAAAAGGGACAATGCCAAGTGAAGTACAAGAAAAATGACTCTTCTTACAGTCTATATTTTGAACCATTCCTGTGACACTAGTTATAGATTCCGATGCTTCACTTCAGGTTTACTGTATCCCTCTGACCTTCTTATTGTTGATGAAACACAGAAATTGCATCGGAATTAAATACAAAAGGCACAATGCCGACTTAAGTACAAGAAAACTGACTCTTCTTACTGTCTATGTTTGAACCATCCCTGTGACACTAGTTATAGATTCCGATGCTTCACTTCAGGTTTACTGTATCCCTCTGACCTTCTTATTGACGATGAAACACAGAAATAGCATCGGAATTAAATACAAAAGGCACAATGCCGACTTAAGTACAAGATAACTGACTCTTCTTACTGTCTATGTTTTGAACCATTCATGTGACACCAGTTATAGATTCCGATGCTTCACTTCAGGTTTACTGTATCCCTCTGACCTTCTTATTGACGATGAAACACAGAAATTGCATCGGAATTAAATACAAAAGGCACAACGCCGACTTAAGTACAAGAAAACTGACTCTTCTTACTGTCTATGTTTGAACCATTCCTGTGACACTAGTTATAGATTCCGATGCTTCACTTCAGGTTAACTGTATCCCTCTCACCTTCATATCGACGATGAAACACAGAAGTTGCATCGGAATTAAATACAAAAGGCACAATGCCGACTTAAGTACAAGAAGACTGGCTCTTCTTACTGTCTATGTTATGAACCTTTCCTGTGAGACCGGTTATAGATTCCGATGCTTCACTTCAGGTTTACTGTATCCCTTGGACCTTATTATAGACGACGAAACACAAAAATTGCATCGGAATTAAATACAACAGGCACAATACCGACTTATGTACAAGAAAACTGACTCTCCTTACTGTCTATGTTTTGAACCAATCCTGTGACACTAGATTTAGATTCCGATGCTTCACTTCAGGTTTACTGTATCCCTCTGACCTTCTTATTGACGATGAAACACAGGAATTGCATCGGAATTAAATACAAAAGGCAAAATACCGACTACGGACAAGAAAACAGACCCTTCTTACTGTCTATGATTTGAACCAATCCTGTGTCACTAGATTTAGATTCCGATGCTTCACTTCAGGTTTACTGTATCCCTCTGACCTTCTTATTGACGATGAAACACAGGAATTGCATCGGAATTGAATACAAAAGGCAAAATACCGACTAAGGACAAGAAAACAGATCCTTCTTACTGTCTATGTTTGAACCATTCCTGTGACACTAGTTATGAATTCCGATGCTTCACTTCAGGTTTACTGTATCACTCTGACCATCTTATTAACGATGAAACACAGAAATTGCATCGGAATGAAATACAAAGGGCACAATAACGACTCAAGTACTAGAGGGCTGGCTCTTCATACTGTCTATGTTCTGAACCTTTCCTGTGAGACTGGTTTTAGATTCCGATGCTTCACTTCAGGTTTATTGTATCCCATGGACCTTCTTATTGACGACGAAACACAGAAATTGCATCGGAATTGAATACAAAAGGTACATAGCCAACATAAGTACAAGAAGACTGTCTCATCTTACTCTCTATGATTAGGACCATTCCTGTGACACTAGTTAGAGATTCCGATGCTTCACTTCAGCTTTACTGTATCACTCTGACCTTCTTATTGACGATGAAACACAGAAATTGCTTCGGAATTAAATACAAAAGGCACAATTCCGACTCAAGTACAAGAAGACTGGCTCTTCTTACTGTCTATGTTTTGATCCATTCCTGTGACACTAGTTATAGATTCCGATGCTTCCCTTCAGGTTTACTGTATCCCTCTGACATCCTTATTGTCGATGAAACACAGAAATTGCATTGGAATTAAATACAAAAGGCACAATGCCGACTCAAGTACAAGAAAACTGACTCTTCTTACTGTCTATGATTTGAACCATTCCTGTGACACTAGTTATAGATTCGGATGATCGACTTCAGTTTCACTGTCTCCCTCTGACCTTCTTATTTTCGATGAAACACAGAAATTGCATCGGAATTAAATACAAAATGCACAATGACGACATAAGTACAAGAAAACTGACTCTTATAACTGTCTGTATTTTGAACCATTCCTGTGACACTAGTTATAGATTCCGATGCTACACTTCAGGTTTACTGTATCCCTCTGACCTTCTTATTGACGATGAAACACAGAAATTGCATCGAAATTAAATACAATGGGCACAATGCCGACTTGAGTACAAGAAAACTGACTCTTCTTACTGTCTATGTTTGAACCATTCCTGTGACACTAGCTATAGATTCCGATGCTTCACTTCAGGTTTACTGTATACCTCTAACCTTCTTATTGACGATGAAAAACTGAAATTGCATCGGAATTAATGACAAAAGGCAAAATGCCGACTTAAGTGCAAGAAAACTGACTCTTCTTACTGTCTATGTTTTGAACCATTCCTGTGACACTAGTTATAGATTCCGATGCTTCACTTCAGGTTTACTGTATCCCTCTGACCTTCTTACTGCCGATGAAACACAGAAATTGCATCGGAATTAAATACAAAAGGCACAATGCCGACTTAAGTACAAGAAAACTGACTCTTCTTACTGTCTATGTTTTGAACCATTCCTGTGACATTAGTTACAGATTCCGATGCTTCACTTCAGGTTTACTGTATCCCTCTGACCTTCTTATTGACGATGAAACACTGAAATATCATCGGGAATAAATACGAAAGGGACAATGCCAACTGAAGTACAAGAAAAATGACTCTTCTTACTGTCTATATTTTGAACCATTCCTGTGACACTTGTTATAGATTCCGATGCTTCACTTCAGGTTTACTGTATCCCTCTGACCTTCTTATTGACGATGAAACACAGAAATTGCATCGGAATTAAATAGAAAAGGCACAATGCCGACTTAAGTACAAGAAAACTGACTCTTCTTACTTTCTATGTTTTGAATCATTCAAGGGACACTAGTTATAGATTCCGATGCTTCACTTCAGGTTAACTGTATTCCTCTGACCTTCTTATTGACGATGAAACACAGAAATTGCATCGGAATTAAATACAAAAGTCACAATGCTGACTTAAGTACAAGAAAACTGACTCTTCTTACTGTCTATGTTTGAACCATTCCTGTGACACTAGTTATAGATTCCGATGCTTCACTTCAGGATTACTGTATCCCTCTGACCATCTTATTGAAGACGAAACACAGAAATAACATCGGAATTAGATACAAAAGGCACAATGCCGACTTTAGTACAAGAAAACTGTCTCTTCTTACTGTCTATGTTTTGAACCATTCATGTGACTCTAGTTATAGATTCCGATGCTTCACTTCAGGTTTACTGTATCCCTTTGACCTTCTTATTGACGATGAAACACAGAAATTGCATCGGAATTAAATACAAAAGGCACAATGCCGACTTAAGTACAAGAAAACTGTCTCTTCTTACTGTCTATGTGTGGTGTCACCGCCAGACACCACACTTGCTAGGTGGTAGCTTAAATCGGCCGCGGTCCAATTAGTACATGTCGGCCCCTCGTGTCGCCACTGTGTAATCGCAGACCTAGCGCCACCACCAAGGCAGGTCTCGTGATACGAGAGAGCACTCGCCCCAGTTGTACGAGAACCTAGCTACCGACCAGATGTACGAAGCCTTTTCTCTCTCTTTAGCCGAGAGACAGAATAGCCATCAGCTAAGTTAAGGGCTACGAACTAGCAAGGCGCCATTTGTATCAGTGCCTATAGCTTACGAGTATTCAAGAGAGATGTATTCCAAGGACTAATAAAAAGATAAGTAATGAGCATCTACATTCTTTTCTTCTTATTCATTTATAAGTTCTCATGTTCCAGACTTCACGCCCGTCGGCGTTAGCCTTGCGTGCCCTATCGGCTACAGCGTTAGTCTAGCGTTCATTTTCAGCCATCTCAACTTCACGGTGTCGGCCCAGATACCGACACAACATTGGCGACGAGCAAAAGAGTTTGTATTAATTCGTTTGTGTCATGGCTTCGCCACATTCTCCCGATGTACTGTCCGAATTTTATCGCTTGCAGAATCAGCAGACGCAGGCGTTACTGGATGCCCTTGGACAGCTCGTCCAGGGTCAACGTACCATTCAAACCGATGCGGCCGCCACCGCTTCTTCGCTACCGCTGCCACTAAACGCTGTTGCACCTCCCTTTCGACCATACGTGGCAGCCGATGAGACGTGGCAAGAGTGGTCTCGCCAGTTCAACTTCCACCTTGCTGCCTACAGAATTCAAGGTAATGAGCGGCAGCCGTTTTTGCTTTCTTGTGTCGGTGTGTCCACATACCGTGTGATAGTGAAATTGTTTCCCCGACGCGACGTAGCAACTTTGTCCTACGAGGTAATTTTGTCTGCATTAGATGCCTATTTCAAAGAAACAGTAAATGTGGTTGCAAAACGGTATACGTTCTTTCGTACAAAACGTACGGCCGGTCAAACTAATAGGGAGTGGGTAGCAACATTGCAAGGACTTACTAGGGACTGTGCCTTTGAATGTGACTGTGGTCTTTCTTATTCAGATACAATGGTGCGTGATGCAATTGCACAGAACGTTTCTGATGTTCGCATACGGGAGCAAATTTTGAAACTAGTTAATCCCTCCCTTCCACAAGTGATAGACATATTGGATAGACAGGACACACTTGACTGTGCTCAGGAATCTTTTGAAACTTCGCCAGCCGTGTGTAACATTAACCGGCCCGCTGGACGCGCTGCGCGGCCCGGTAACCGGGCCTTGCGCACGTCGACCCAGCGACCGCCGCGTGCTAAGCCAGGTGTGCCGCGCCAGCCCACAAATGCAGTGAAATCATGCCCGCGGTGTGCTACTAGACATTCGCGTGAACATTGCCCGTCACGCCAAGCTATTTGCTTTTTCTGCAATAAGGAAGGACATGTTCAAAGTGTTTGCCAGAAAAAGCTCAGATCAGACAATCACAATCATTCCAGGCCCATTGCTTCGCGCCGGAATCGAACCCAGGACACTCAGGCTCGTGGACCTTCGCCTATGGACATTCATGTCGTTAATTCCGCTTCGTCCAGTGACACTTTCTCTAACAGTAACTGTGATCGTCCCACAAAAACTGTGCGTCGACGTCGCCGGAAATCACGTCAATTAGCAAGTGATTCTGTACCAGTGTCTGTTCCAATTGCACAAAACAGTCGCTCTTGTCGTCAGCAGGACAATAAACGTTTTGTGGACTTAGACTTTGAAGGCAACGTGATACCATTCCAGCTCGATACCGGAGCTGCAGTTTCATTGCTCAATCATGACACGTACAAACAACTGGGCAAACCTCCGTTGCGTTCCGCAAATGTTAAGCTAACTACATATTCCGGACAGACAATTCCTGTGTTAGGACAGTGCAGCCTTCTTGCAACATACAAGGGACAAACAAAACTTGTGTCATTTTACGTTCTTCGTTCTTCTTCTGCAGTGAACTTGTTTGGTCTAGATTTATTTCAGTTGTTTAACATGTCTATTGTAAATCAGGTCGTATCAGTGAATCAGACTGTGCCTACAGACAGTGTTTCTCGGCTGTGTGCCGAATTTGCAGACATTTTTGCACCGGGCTTAGGTTGCGCTAAAAACTATGAAGCACATTTAGAACTGAAGGTAAACGCGCAACCGAAATTTTTCAGGGCGCGCAATGTTCCCCACGCATTGCGTGATGAGGTCGCAAGAACGTTACACGATCTCGAATCACAGGGTGTAATTGAACGTGTGCAAGCTTCTCTCTGGGCCTCACCCTTAGTAATTTTGCCAAAACCTTCCGGAAAATTGAGACTTTGCGTGGACTTCAAGGCCACAGTGAATCCACAGCTAGTGACTGCTACTTTTCCTTTGCCCCGCCCGGAAGATCTTTTTGCTAAACTGTGCCCCGGAAAATATTTTTCAAAGTTGGACCTAGCCGATGCGTACTTGCAAATACCGGTGGACGACGAATCCCAGCGCGTATTGGTGGTTGACACGCATCTTGGATTGTACCGCTTCAAAAGACTGCCATTCGGGTGTGCATCCGCCCCTGCCTTGTTTCAGCAATATTTACAAACTATTTGTGCGTCGGTCCCTACTGCAGCAAACTATCTGGACGATATAGTGATCTCCGGACAGACCGAGGAAGATCATCTTGCGAACTTACGAACATTATTTCAGGTCTTGCGGCAAAATGGTCTTCGCTTGAGGAAGGACAAATGTGTGTTTTTTGCTCGTGACTTACCATACCTGGGACATGTCATTAATGCCCAAGGCATACATCCGAGTCCAGAGCACCTCCGTGCCATACAAGAATTGCCTTCCCCTCAAAATGTGAAACAGCTACAGAGTGTGTTGGGTAAAATTAATTATTATCATCGCTTTCTGCGCAATGCCTCTTCTATTTCAGCTCCGCTTCATCGCTTACGCCGTAAAGGTGTTCCGTTCGTCTGGACGACGGAATGTGAACGCGCCTTTCGCCAGTTGAAATCGGCGTTGCTTTCTAATACTTGCCTTACGCCATTCGATCCCCAGAAACCCCTTTTGTTGATGGTAGATGCATCGGATTTCGGGATCGGTGCTGTGCTTGCGCACAAAGTTGGCTCCCGTGATCGCCCTATTGCCTTCGCGTCCAAATTGCTCTCGTCTGCGCAAAGAAATTATTCACAGATAGAGAAAGAAGCTTTGGCTCTCGTGTTTGGTGTTACTAAGTTCCATGATTTCTTGTATGGTCGTCACTTTACCATCATCACAGACCACAAACCTTTGACATCGCTTTTTCATCCGACCAAGCCTGTACCTCCACGTACAGCGCAGAAATTCATTCGCTGGTCTATTTTCCTCTCGCAGTACCGCTACGATATCTTGTATCGGTCCACTGCTAAGCACGGAAACGCCGATGCGTTGTCCCGTTTGCCTGTTGCTGAGGATAAAGCATTCGATTCTTCCGAACTTGCTTGCATGTTCATTGATTCGGAAACCGATGAAGTGGTCGAATCGTTTCCGATTGATTTTCGTCGTGGCGCTACAGCCACAGCTGCTGACCCTGTCCTTGCTACTGTTTTACGTTTTGTTGCTACGCAATGGCCTTTGTCAAAGTCTCGGATCGAGGATCCGTTGGTTCGCCGATTTTTTGCTCACAAGGAGAGACTTTTTGTTCGACGTGGTGTTTTGTTGTTGCGTTCTGATAATGATCAGTCCCGAGTTGTGGTCCCACGTTCGTTACAGTCCTCTGTTTTACGGCTTCTTCACCAAGGACATTGGGGTATAGTGCGAACGAAACAACTTGCTCGTCAGCACTGTACTTGGTTCGGAATCGATGCTGCGATTACGAATATGTGTTCTTTGTGCCCGCCGTGTGCCGAACAACAATCCGCACCGCCGCGGAAAGTCTTTGCGTGGCCAAAAGCCACTTCCCCTTGGCAACGCTTGCACATTGATTTTGCTGGTCCATTCTGGAATGCTCGATGGTTGGTTCTGGTCGATGCCTTCAGTAATTTTCCTTTTGTTGTCCGGATGTCTTCCACGACGTCCTCCGCCACCATCCAAGCGTTGTCTGCTATCTTTTGCATTGAAGGTCTTCCGCAGACTATTGTTTCCGACAATGGCCCACAATTCATGTCCGCAGAATTTCAGTCATTCTGCCAGGCCAAAGGTATTCAACATCTGACATCCGCGCCGTTTTCGCCTCAGTCCAACGGTGCCGCTGAACGATTGGTCCGGACTTTCAAGTCACAGATGTTGAAATTGAAAGAGTCGCATTCTCGGGAGGACGCATTGTTGCTCTTTTTGTCTTCGTATCGCTCTCAGCCCCGAGATGGTCGCTCGCCGGCTGAGTTGCTCCACGGTCGTCCTCATCGCACCTTGATGTCTTTGCTGCATCCGCCGCATCAGGTTCCTGTGCAGCGGCAGACTCCTGCTTTTGCTCCAGGCGACGTTGTATTTTATCGCAACTATCGAGGTTCACGGCGTTGGCTCGCAGGGCGCATTCTTCGCTGCCTCGGCCGCGCGATGTATTTGGTTTTGGGGGCCTCTGGTGAGGTGCGTCGGCATCTCAATCAGCTGCGCCTCTGTCGTCGCTCGGGTTCTGCCGCTCCCCGTCTGCTTTCAGCGACGGTGCCGTCCGGTCAGCGCCCTGGGGACCCATCTACTGGCTCGCCTCATCCCCAGGTGTTACCGACGATGCCTTCCATTTTGCCCCATGGCGACGCGCCGCCGCCGCCGCAGCAGCAGCAGCCGCCGCCGCCGCCGCCGCTTGTTCTCCCGCCGGCGCCGCCCGCATTCGACGCTTCGTTGCAGCCGCCAAGCGCCTCCCAGGGTCACGCGCCGCCGATCGCTTCCCGTGACCAGCTGTCCTCCGCCATGGAACTCCCGCCCGCTCCGGACCACATGACGTCATCGCGCGTCGGCTACCCCGACGCAATGGAGGTTGATCCTTCGGTCACTCCTGTCTCTTTACGGGCGCATACACCGCATGTTGACGTGCACCCTGGACTAGTTTTTCAGGCGTTTCCTAGCTCCCCTCGGACCGAATGGCCGGGTGCGGGTGGCACAGCCGCGCCTGTTGTTAGGCTCCCCACCTCATCGCATACGTCTACATGTGGTCCTCCCCACGCCGGCGGAAGCCTTATCACACGACCGTTCGCCGATTTGCGGGGCAGGAATGTGGTGTCACCGCCAGACACCACACTTGCTAGGTGGTAGCTAAAATCGGCCGCGGTCCAATTAGTACATGTCGGACCCGCGTGTCGCCACTGTGTAATCGCAGACCTAGCGCCACCACCAAGGCAGGTCTCGTGATACGAGAGAGCACTCGCCCCAGTTGTACGAGAACCTAGCTACCGACCAGATGTACGAAGCCTTTTCTCTCTCATTAGCCGGGAGACAGAATAGCCATCAGCTAAGTTAAGGGCTACGAACTAGCAAGGCGCCATTTGTATCAGTGCCTATAGCTTACGAGTATTTAAGAGAGATGTATTCCAAGGACTAATAAAAAGATAAGTAATAAGCATCTACATACTTTTCTACTTATTCATTTACAAGTTCTCATGTTCCAGATTTCACGCCCGTCGGCGTTAGCCTTGCGTGCCCTATCGGCTACAGCGTTAGTCTAGCGTTCATTTTCAGCCATCTCAACTTCACGGTGTCGGCCCAGATACCGACACAACACTATGTTTTAAACCATTCCTATGACACTAGTTACAGATTCAGATGCTTCACTTCAGGTTTACTGTATCCCTCTGACCTTCGTATTGACGATGAAACATGGAATTGCATCGGAATTAAATATAAAAGGCACAATGCCGACTTAAGTACAAGAAAACTGACTCTTCATACTGTCTATGTTTTGAACCATTCCTGTGACACTAGTTATAGATTACGATGCTTCACTTCAGGTTTACTGTATCCCTTTGACCTTCTTATTGACGATGAAACACAGAAATTGCATCGGAATTAAATACAAAAAACACAATGCCGACTTCAGTACAAGAAAACTGACTCTTCTTACTGTCTATGTTTTGAACCATTCATGTGACACTAGTTATAGACTCCGATGCTTTACTCCAAGTTTACTGTATCCCTCCGACCTTCTTTTTGACGATGAATCACAGATATTGCTTCGGAATTAAATACAAAAGGCACAATGCCGACTTAAGTACAAGAAAACTGACTCTTCTTACTGTCTATGTTTTGAACCATTCCTGTGACACTAGTTATAGATTCCGATGCTTCACTTCAGGTTTACTGTATCCCTCTGACCTTCTTATTGTTGATGAAACACAGAAATAGCATCGGAATTAAATACAAAAGGCACAATGCCGACTTAAGTACAAGATAACTGACTCGTCTTACTGTCTATGTTTTGAAACATTCATGTGACACTAGTTATAGATTCCGATGCTTCACTTCAGGTTTACTGTATCCCTCTGACCTTCTTATTGACGATGAAACACAGAAATTGCATCGGAATTAAATACAAAAGGCACAATGCCGACTTAAGTACAAGAAAACTGACTCTTATTACTGTCTATGTTTTGAACCATTCCTGTGACACTAGTTACAGATTCCGATGCTTCACTTCATGTTAACTGTATCCCTCTCACCTTCATATTGACGATGAAACACAGAAATAGCATCGGAATTAAATACAAAAGGCACAATGCCGACTCAAGTACAAGAAGACTGGCTCTTCTTACTGTCTATGTTATGAACCTTTCCTGTGAGACCGGTTATAGATTCCGATGCTTCACTTCAGGTTTACTGTATCCCTTGGACCTTATTATAGACGACGAAACACAAAAATTGCATCGGACTTAAATACAACAGGCAAAATGCCGACTTAAGTACAACAAAACTGACTCTTCTTACTGTCTATGTTTTGAACCAATCCTGTGACACTAGATTTAGATTCCGATGCTTAACTTCAGGTTTACTGTATCCCTCTGACCTTCTTATTGACGATGAAACACAGGAATTGCATCGGAATTAAATACAAAAGGCAAAATACCGACTAAGGACAAGAAAACAGACCCTTCTTACTGTCTATGTTTGAACCATTCCTGTGACACTAGTTAAGGATTCCGATGCTTCACTTCAGGTTTACTGTATCCCTCTAACCATCTTATTAACGATGAAACACAGAAATTGCATCGGAATGAAATACAAAGGGCACAATAACGACTCAAGTACAAGAAGGCTGGCTCTTCATAGTGTCTATGTTCTGAACCATTCCTGTGAGACCGGTTTTAGATTCCGATGCTTCACTTCAGGTTTATTGTATCCCATGGACCTTCTTATTGACGACGAAACACAGAAATTGCATCGGAATTGAATACAAAAGGCACATAGCCGACATAAGTACAAGAAGACTGTCTCATCTTACTCTCTATGTTTTGGACCATTCCTGTGACACTAGTTAGAGATTCCGATGCTTCACTTCAGCTTTACTGTATCACTCTGACCTTCTTATTGACGATGAAACACAGAAATTGCTTCGGAATTAAATACAAAAGGCACAATTCCGGCTCAAGTACAAGAAGACTGGCTCTTCTTACTGTCTATGTTTTGAACCATTCCTGTGACAGTAGTTATAGATTCCGATGCTTCCCTTCGTTTACTGTATCCCTCTGACATCCTTATTGTCGATGAAACACAGAAATTGCATTGGAATTAAATACAAAAGGCACAATGCCGACTTAAGTACAAGAAAACTGAATCTTCTTACTGTCTATGATTTGAACCATTCCTGTGACACTAGTTATAGATTCGGATGATCGAATTCAGGTTCACTGTCTCCCTCTGACCTTCTTATTTTCGATGAATTAAAGATATTGCATCGGAATTAAATACAAAATGCACAATGCCGACATAAGTACAAGAAAACTGACTCTTATAATTGTCTATGTTTTGAACCATTCCTGTGACACTAGTTATAGATTCCTTGGCTTCACATCGGGTTTACTGTATTCTCTGACCTTCTTATTGACGATGAAACACAGTAATTGCATCGAAATTAAATACAAAAGGCACAATGCCGACTTAAGTACAAGAAAACTGACTCTTCTTACTGTCTATATTTTGAACCATTCCTGTGACACTTGTGATAGATTCCGATGCTTCACTTCAGGTTTACTGTATCCCTCTGACCTTCTTATTGACGATGTAACACAGAAATTGCATCGGAATTAAATTCAAAAGGCACAACGCCGACTTAAGTACAAGAAAACTGACTCTTCGTACTTTCTATGTTTTGAACCATTCAAGGGAGACTAGGTATAGATTCCGATGCTTCACTTCAGGTTTACTGTATTCCTCTGACCTTCTTATTGACGATGAAACACAGAAATTGCATCGGAATTAAATACAAAAGGCACAATGCTGACTTAAGTACAAGAAAACTGACTCTTCTTACTGTCTATGTTTGAACCATTCCTGTGACAGTAGTTATAGATTCCGATGCTTCACTTCAGGTTTACTGTATCCCTTTGACCTTCTTATTGACGATGAAACACAGAAATTGCATCGGAAATAAATACAAAAAACACAATGCCGACTTCAGTACAAGGAAACTGACTCTTCTTATTGTCTATGTTTTGAACCATTCCTATGACACAAGTTACAGATTCAGATGCTTCACTTCAGGTTTACTGTATCCTACTGACCTTCTTATTGACGATGAAACATGGAATTGCATCGGAATTAAATGTAAAAGGCACAATGCCGACTTAAGTACAAGAAAACTGACTCTTCATACTGTCTATGTTTTGAACCATTCCTGTGACACTAGTTATAGATTCCGATGCTTCACTTCAGGTTTAGTGTATCCCTTTGACCTTCTTATTGACGATGAAACACAGAAATTGCATCGGAATTAAATACAAAAAACACAATGCCGACTTCAGTACAAGGAAACTGACTCTTCTTACTGTCTATGTTTTGAACCATTCATGTGACACTAGTTATAGACTCCGATGCTTTACTCCAAGTTTACTGTATACCTCCGACCTTCTTTTTGACGATGAATCACAGATATTGCTTCGGAATTAAATATAAAAGGCACAATGCCGACTTAAGTACAAGAAAACTGACTCTTCTTACTGTCTATGCTTTGAACCATTCCTGTGACACTAGTTATAGATTCCGATGCTTCACTTCAGGTTTACTGTATCCCTCTGACCTTCTTATTGTTGATGAAACACAGAAATTGCATCGGAATTAAATACTAAAGGCACAATGCCGACTTAAGTACAAGAAAACTGACTCTTCTTACTGTCTATGTTTGAACCATCCCTGTGACACTAGTTATAGATTCCGATGCTTCACTTCAGGTTTACTGTATCCCTCTGACCTTCTTATTGACGATGAATCACAGAAATAGCATCGGAATTAAATACAAATGGCACAATGCCGACTTAAGTACAAGATAACTGACACTTCTTACTGTCTATGTTTTGAACCATTCATGTGACACTAGTTATAGATTCCGATGCTTCACTTCAGGTTTACTGTATCCCTCTGACCTTCTTATTGACGATGAAACACAGAAATTGCATCGGAATTAAATACAAAAGGCACAATGACGACTTAAGTACAAGAAAACTGACTCTTCTTACTGTCTATGTTTTGAATCATTCCTGTGACACTAGTTATAGATTCCGATGCTTCACTTCAGGTTAACTGTATCCCTCTCACCTTCATATTGACAATGAAACACAGAAATTGCATCGGAATTAAATACAACAGGCACAATGCCGACTCAAGTACAAGAAGACTGGCTCTTCTTACTGTCTATGGTTTGAACATTTCCTGTGAGACCGGTTATAGATTCCGATGCTTCACTTCAGGTTTACTGTATCCCTTGGACCTTATTATAGACGACGAAACACAAAAATTGCATCGGAATTAAATACAACAGGCACAATACCGACTTATGTACAAGAAAACTGACTCTCCTTACTGTCTATGTTTTGAACCAATCCTGTGACACTAGATTTAGATTCCGATGCTTCACTTCAGGTTTACTGTATCCCTCTGACCTTCTTATTGACGATGAAACACAGGAATTGCATCGGAATTAAATACAAAAGGCAAAATACCGACTACGGACAAGAAAACAGACCCTTCTTACTGTCTATGATTTGAACCAATCCTGTGTCACTAGATTTAGATTCCGATGCTTCACTTCAGGTTTACTGTATCCCTCTGACCTTCTTATTGACGATGAAACACAGGAATTGCATCGGAATTGAATACAAAAGGCAAAATACCGACTAAGGACAAGAAAACAGATCCTTCTTACTGTCTATGTTTGAACCATTCCTGTGACACTAGTTATGAATTCCGATGCTTCACTTCAGGTTTACTGTATCACTCTGACCATCTTATTAACGATGAAACACAGAAATTGCATCGGAATGAAATACAAAGGGCACAATAACGACTCAAGTACTAGAGGGCTGGCTCTTCATACTGTCTATGTTCTGAACCTTTCCTGTGAGACTGGTTTTAGATTCCGATGCTTCACTTCAGGTTTATTGTATCCCATGGACCTTCTTATTGACGACGAAACACAGAAATTGCATCGGAATTGAATACAAAAGGTACATAGCCAACATAAGTACAAGAAGACTGTCTCATCTTACTCTCTATGATTAGGACCATTCCTGTGACACTAGTTAGAGATTCCGATGCTTCACTTCAGCTTTACTGTATCACTCTGACCTTCTTATTGACGATGAAACACAGAAATTGCTTCGGAATTAAATACAAAAGGCACAATTCCGACTCAAGTACAAGAAGACTGGCTCTTCTTACTGTCTATGTTTTGATCCATTCCTGTGACACTAGTTATAGATTCCGATGCTTCCCTTCAGGTTTACTGTATCCCTCTGACATCCTTATTGTCGATGAAACACAGAAATTGCATTGGAATTAAATACAAAAGGCACAATGCCGACTCAAGTACAAGAAAACTGACTCTTCTTACTGTCTATGATTTGAACCATTCCTGTGACACTAGTTATAGATTCGGATGATCGACTTCAGTTTCACTGTCTCCCTCTGACCTTCTTATTTTCGATGAAACACAGAAATTGCATCGGAATTAAATACAAAATGCACAATGACGACATAAGTACAAGAAAACTGACTCTTATAACTGTCTGTATTTTGAACCATTCCTGTGACACTAGTTATAGATTCCGATGCTACACTTCAGGTTTACTGTATCCCTCTGACCTTCTTATTGACGATGAAACACAGAAATTGCATCGAAATTAAATACAATGGGCACAATGCCGACTTGAGTACAAGAAAACTGACTCTTCTTACTGTCTATGTTTGAACCATTCCTGTGACACTAGCTATAGATTCCGATGCTTCACTTCAGGTTTACTGTATACCTCTAACCTTCTTATTGACGATGAAAAACTGAAATTGCATCGGAATTAATGACAAAAGGCAAAATGCCGACTTAAGTGCAAGAAAACTGACTCTTCTTACTGTCTATGTTTTGAACCATTCCTGTGACACTAGTTATAGATTCCGATGCTTCACTTCAGGTTTACTGTATCCCTCTGACCTTCTTACTGCCGATGAAACACAGAAATTGCATCGGAATTAAATACAAAAGGCACAATGCCGACTTAAGTACAAGAAAACTGACTCTTCTTACTGTCTATGTTTTGAACCATTCCTGTGACATTAGTTACAGATTCCGATGCTTCACTTCAGGTTTACTGTATCCCTCTGACCTTCTTATTGACGATGAAACACTGAAATATCATCGGGAATAAATACAAAAGGGACAATGCCAACTGAAGTACAAGAAAAATGACTCTTCTTACTGTCTATATTTTGAACCATTCCTGTGACACTTGTTATAGATTCCGATGCTTCACTTCAGGTTTACTGTATCCCTCTGACCTTCTTATTGACGATGAAACACAGAAATTGCATCGGAATTAAATAGAAAAGGCACAATGCCGACTTAAGTACAAGAAAACTGACTCTTCTTACTTTCTATGTTTTGAATCATTCAAGGGACACTAGTTATAGATTCCGATGCTTCACTTCAGGTTAACTGTATTCCTCTGACCTTCTTATTGACGATGAAACACAGAAATTGCATCGGAATTAAATACAAAAGTCACAATGCTGACTTAAGTACAAGAAAACTGACTCTTCTTACTGTCTATGTTTGAACCATTCCTGTGACACTAGTTATAGATTCCGATGCTTCACTTCAGGATTACTGTATCCCTCTGACCATCTTATTGAAGACGAAACACAGAAATAACATCGGAATTAGATACAAAAGGCACAATGCCGACTTTAGTACAAGAAAACTGTCTCTTCTTACTGTCTATGTTTTGAACCATTCATGTGACTCTAGTTATAGATTCCGATGCTTCACTTCAGGTTTACTGTATCCCTTTGACCTTCTTATTGACGATGAAACACAGAAATTGCATCGGAATTAAATACAAAAGGCACAATGCCGACTTAAGTACAAGAAAACTGTCTCTTCTTACTGTCTATGTGTGGTGTCACCGCCAGACACCACACTTGCTAGGTGGTAGCTTAAATCGGCCGCGGTCCAATTAGTACATGTCGGCCCCTCGTGTCGCCACTGTGTAATCGCAGACCTAGCGCCACCACCAAGGCAGGTCTCGTGATACGAGAGAGCACTCGCCCCAGTTGTACGAGAACCTAGCTACCGACCAGATGTACGAAGCCTTTTCTCTCTCTTTAGCCGAGAGACAGAATAGCCATCAGCTAAGTTAAGGGCTACGAACTAGCAAGGCGCCATTTGTATCAGTGCCTATAGCTTACGAGTATTCAAGAGAGATGTATTCCAAGGACTAATAAAAAGATAAGTAATGAGCATCTACATTCTTTTCTTCTTATTCATTTATAAGTTCTCATGTTCCAGACTTCACGCCCGTCGGCGTTAGCCTTGCGTGCCCTATCGGCTACAGCGTTAGTCTAGCGTTCATTTTCAGCCATCTCAACTTCACGGTGTCGGCCCAGATACCGACACAACATTGGCGACGAGCAAAAGAGTTTGTATTAATTCGTTTGTGTCATGGCTTCGCCACATTCTCCCGATGTACTGTCCGAATTTTATCGCTTGCAGAATCAGCAGACGCAGGCGTTACTGGATGCCCTTGGACAGCTCGTCCAGGGTCAACGTACCATTCAAACCGATGCGGCCGCCACCGCTTCTTCGCTACCGCTGCCACTAAACGCTGTTGCACCTCCCTTTCGACCATACGTGGCAGCCGATGAGACGTGGCAAGAGTGGTCTCGCCAGTTCAACTTCCACCTTGCTGCCTACAGAATTCAAGGTAATGAGCGGCAGCCGTTTTTGCTTTCTTGTGTCGGTGTGTCCACATACCGTGTGATAGTGAAATTGTTTCCCCGACGCGACGTAGCAACTTTGTCCTACGAGGTAATTTTGTCTGCATTAGATGCCTATTTCAAAGAAACAGTAAATGTGGTTGCAAAACGGTATACGTTCTTTCGTACAAAATGTACGGCCGGTCAAACTAATAGGGAGTGGGTAGCAACATTGCAAGGACTTACTAGGGACTGTGCCTTTGAATGTGACTGTGGTCTTTCTTATTCAGATACAATGGTGCGTGATGCAATTGCACAGAACGTTTCTGATGTTCGCATACGGGAGCAAATTTTGAAACTAGTTAATCCCTCCCTTCCACAAGTGATAGACATATTGGATAGACAGGACACACTTGACTGTGCTCAGGAATCTTTTGAAACTTCGCCAGCCGTGTGTAACATTAACCGGCCCGCTGGACGCGCTGCGCGGCCCGGTAACCGGGCCTTGCGCACGTCGACCCAGCGACCGCCGCGTGCTAAGCCAGGTGTGCCGCGCCAGCCCACAAATGCAGTGAAATCATGCCCGCGGTGTGCTACTAGACATTCGCGTGAACATTGCCCGTCACGCCAAGCTATTTGCTTTTTCTGCAATAAGGAAGGACATGTTCAAAGTGTTTGCCAGAAAAAGCTCAGATCAGACAATCACAATCATTCCAGGCCCATTGCTTCGCGCCGGAATCGAACCCAGGACACTCAGGCTCGTGGACCTTCGCCTATGGACATTCATGTCGTTAATTCCGCTTCGTCCAGTGACACTTTCTCTAACAGTAACTGTGATCGTCCCACAAAAACTGTGCGTCGACGTCGCCGGAAATCACGTCAATTAGCAAGTGATTCTGTACCAGTGTCTGTTCCAATTGCACAAAACAGTCGCTCTTGTCGTCAGCAGGACAATAAACGTTTTGTGGACTTAGACTTTGAAGGCAACGTGATACCATTCCAGCTCGATACCGGAGCTGCAGTTTCATTGCTCAATCATGACACGTACAAACAACTGGGCAAACCTCCGTTGCGTTCCGCAAATGTTAAGCTAACTACATATTCCGGACAGACAATTCCTGTGTTAGGACAGTGCAGCCTTCTTGCAACATACAAGGGACAAACAAAACTTGTGTCATTTTACGTTCTTCGTTCTTCTTCTGCAGTGAACTTGTTTGGTCTAGATTTATTTCAGTTGTTTAACATGTCTATTGTAAATCAGGTCGTATCAGTGAATCAGACTGTGCCTACAGACAGTGTTTCTCGGCTGTGTGCCGAATTTGCAGACATTTTTGCACCGGGCTTAGGTTGCGCTAAAAACTATGAAGCACATTTAGAACTGAAGGTAAACGCGCAACCGAAATTTTTCAGGGCGCGCAATGTTCCCCACGCATTGCGTGATGAGGTCGCAAGAACGTTACACGATCTCGAATCACAGGGTGTAATTGAACGTGTGCAAGCTTCTCTCTGCGCCTCACCCTTAGTAATTTTGCCAAAACCTTCCGGAAAATTGAGACTTTGCGTGGACTTCAAGGCCACAGTGAATCCACAGCTAGTGACTGCTACTTTTCCTTTGCCCCGCCCGGAAGATCTTTTTGCTAAACTGTGCCCCGGAAAATATTTTTCAAAGTTGGACCTAGCCGATGCGTACTTGCAAATACCGGTGGACGACGAATCCCAGCGCGTATTGGTGGTTGACACGCATCTTGGATTGTACCGCTTCAAAAGACTGCCATTCGGGTGTGCATCCGCCCCTGCCTTGTTTCAGCAATATTTACAAACTATTTGTGCGTCGGTCCCTACTGCAGCAAACTATCTGGACGATATAGTGATCTCCGGACAGACCGAGGAAGATCATCTTGCGAACTTACGAACATTATTTCAGGTCTTGCGGCAAAATGGTCTTCGCTTGAGGAAGGACAAATGTGTGTTTTTTGCTCGTGACTTACCATACCTGGGACATGTCATTAATGCCCAAGGCATACATCCGAGTCCAGAGCACCTCCGTGCCATACAAGAATTGCCTTCCCCTCAAAATGTGAAACAGCTACAGAGTGTGTTGGGTAAAATTAATTATTATCATCGCTTTCTGCGCAATGCCTCTTCTATTTCAGCTCCGCTTCATCGCTTACGCCGTAAAGGTGTTCCGTTCGTCTGGACGACGGAATGTGAACGCGCCTTTCGCCAGTTGAAATCGGCGTTGCTTTCTAATACTTGCCTTACGCCATTCGATCCCCAGAAACCCCTTTTGTTGATGGTAGATGCATCGGATTTCGGGATCGGTGCTGTGCTTGCGCACAAAGTTGGCTCCCGTGATCGCCCTATTGCCTTCGCGTCCAAATTGCTCTCGTCTGCGCAAAGAAATTATTCACAGATAGAGAAAGAAGCTTTGGCTCTCGTGTTTGGTGTTACTAAGTTCCATGATTTCTTGTATGGTCGTCACTTTACCATCATCACAGACCACAAACCTTTGACATCGCTTTTTCATCCGACCAAGCCTGTACCTCCACGTACAGCGCAGAAATTCATTCGCTGGTCTATTTTCCTCTCGCAGTACCGCTACGATATCTTGTATCGGTCCACTGCTAAGCACGGAAACGCCGATGCGTTGTCCCGTTTGCCTGTTGCTGAGGATAAAGCATTCGATTCTTCCGAACTTGCTTGCATGTTCATTGATTCGGAAACCGATGAAGTGGTCGAATCGTTTCCGATTGATTTTCGTCGTGGCGCTACAGCCACAGCTGCTGACCCTGTCCTTGCTACTGTTTTACGTTTTGTTGCTACGCAATGGCCTTTGTCAAAGTCTCGGATCGAGGATCCGTTGGTTCGCCGATTTTTTGCTCACAAGGAGAGACTTTTTGTTCGACGTGGTGTTTTGTTGTTGCGTTCTGATAATGATCAGTCCCGAGTTGTGGTCCCACGTTCGTTACAGTCCTCTGTTTTACGGCTTCTTCACCAAGGACATTGGGGTATAGTGCGAACGAAACAACTTGCTCGTCAGCACTGTACTTGGTTCGGAATCGATGCTGCGATTACGAATATGTGTTCTTTGTGCCCGCCGTGTGCCGAACAACAATCCGCACCGCCGCGGAAAGTCTTTGCGTGGCCAAAAGCCACTTCCCCTTGGCAACGCTTGCACATTGATTTTGCTGGTCCATTCTGGAATGCTCGATGGTTGGTTCTGGTCGATGCCTTCAGTAATTTTCCTTTTGTTGTCCGGATGTCTTCCACGACGTCCTCCGCCACCATCCAAGCGTTGTCTGCTATCTTTTGCATTGAAGGTCTTCCGCAGACTATTGTTTCCGACAATGGCCCACAATTCATGTCCGCAGAATTTCAGTCATTCTGCCAGGCCAAAGGTATTCAACATCTGACATCCGCGCCGTTTTCGCCTCAGTCCAACGGTGCCGCTGAACGATTGGTCCGGACTTTCAAGTCACAGATGTTGAAATTGAAAGAGTCGCATTCTCGGGAGGACGCATTGTTGCTCTTTTTGTCTTCGTATCGCTCTCAGCCCCGAGATGGTCGCTCGCCGGCTGAGTTGCTCCACGGTCGTCCTCATCGCACCTTGATGTCTTTGCTGCATCCGCCGCATCAGGTTCCTGTGCAGCGGCAGACTCCTGCTTTTGCTCCAGGCGACGTTGTATTTTATCGCAACTATCGAGGTTCACGGCGTTGGCTCGCAGGGCGCATTCTTCGCTGCCTCGGCCGCGCGATGTATTTGGTTTTGGGGGCCTCTGGTGAGGTGCGTCGGCATCTCAATCAGCTGCGCCTCTGTCGTCGCTCGGGTTCTGCCGCTCCCCGTCTGCTTTCAGCGACGGTGCCGTCCGGTCAGCGCCCTGGGGACCCATCTACTGGCTCGCCTCATCCCCAGGTGTTACCGACGATGCCTTCCATTTTGCCCCATGGCGACGCGCCGCCGCCGCCGCAGCAGCAGCAGCCGCCGCCGCCGCCGCCGCTTGTTCTCCCGCCGGCGCCGCCCGCATTCGACGCTTCGTTGCAGCCGCCAAGCGCCTCCCAGGGTCACGCGCCGCCGATCGCTTCCCGTGACCAGCTGTCCTCCGCCATGGAACTCCCGCCCGCTCCGGACCACATGACGTCATCGCGCGTCGGCTACCCCGACGCAATGGAGGTTGATCCTTCGGTCACTCCTGTCTCTTTACGGGCGCATACACCGCATGTTGACGTGCACCCTGGACTAGTTTTTCAGGCGTTTCCTAGCTCCCCTCGGACCGAATGGCCGGGTGCGGGTGGCACAGCCGCGCCTGTTGTTAGGCTCCCCACCTCATCGCATACGTCTACATGTGGTCCTCCCCACGCCGGCGGAAGCCTTATCACACGACCGTTCGCCGATTTGCGGGGCAGGAATGTGGTGTCACCGCCAGACACCACACTTGCTAGGTGGTAGCTAAAATCGGCCGCGGTCCAATTAGTACATGTCGGACCCGCGTGTCGCCACTGTGTAATCGCAGACCTAGCGCCACCACCAAGGCAGGTCTCGTGATACGAGAGAGCACTCGCCCCAGTTGTACGAGAACCTAGCTACCGACCAGATGTACGAAGCCTTTTCTCTCTCATTAGCCGGGAGACAGAATAGCCATCAGCTAAGTTAAGGGCTACGAACTAGCAAGGCGCCATTTGTATCAGTGCCTATAGCTTACGAGTATTTAAGAGAGATGTATTCCAAGGACTAATAAAAAGATAAGTAATAAGCATCTACATACTTTTCTACTTATTCATTTACAAGTTCTCATGTTCCAGACTTCACGCCCGTCGGCGTTAGCCTTGCGTGCCCTATCGGCTACAGCGTTAGTCTAGCGTTCATTTTCAGCCATCTCAACTTCACGGTGTCGGCCCAGATACCGACACAACACTATGTTTTAAACCATTCCTATGACACTAGTTACAGATTCAGATGCTTCACTTCAGGTTTACTGTATCCCTCTGACCTTCGTATTGACGATGAAACATGGAATTGCATCGGAATTAAATATAAAAGGCACAATGCCGACTTAAGTACAAGAAAACTGACTCTTCATACTGTCTATGTTTTGAACCATTCCTGTGACACTAGTTATAGATTACGATGCTTCACTTCAGGTTTACTGTATCCCTTTGACCTTCTTATTGACGATGAAACACAGAAATTGCATCGGAATTAAATACAAAAAACACAATGCCGACTTCAGTACAAGAAAACTGACTCTTCTTACTGTCTATGTTTTGAACCATTCATGTGACACTAGTTATAGACTCCGATGCTTTACTCCAAGTTTACTGTATCCCTCCGACCTTCTTTTTGACGATGAATCACAGATATTGCTTCGGAATTAAATACAAAAGGCACAATGCCGACTTAAGTACAAGAAAACTGACTCTTCTTACTGTCTATGTTTTGAACCATTCCTGTGACACTAGTTATAGATTCCGATGCTTCACTTCAGGTTTACTGTATCCCTCTGACCTTCTTATTGTTGATGAAACACAGAAATAGCATCGGAATTAAATACAAAAGGCACAATGCCGACTTAAGTACAAGATAACTGACTCGTCTTACTGTCTATGTTTTGAAACATTCATGTGACACTAGTTATAGATTCCGATGCTTCACTTCAGGTTTACTGTATCCCTCTGACCTTCTTATTGACGATGAAACACAGAAATTGCATCGGAATTAAATACAAAAGGCACAATGCCGACTTAAGTACAAGAAAACTGACTCTTATTACTGTCTATGTTTTGAACCATTCCTGTGACACTAGTTACAGATTCCGATGCTTCACTTCATGTTAACTGTATCCCTCTCACCTTCATATTGACGATGAAACACAGAAATAGCATCGGAATTAAATACAAAAGGCACAATGCCGACTCAAGTACAAGAAGACTGGCTCTTCTTACTGTCTATGTTATGAACCTTTCCTGTGAGACCGGTTATAGATTCCGATGCTTCACTTCAGGTTTACTGTATCCCTTGGACCTTATTATAGACGACGAAACACAAAAATTGCATCGGACTTAAATACAACAGGCAAAATGCCGACTTAAGTACAACAAAACTGACTCTTCTTACTGTCTATGTTTTGAACCAATCCTGTGACACTAGATTTAGATTCCGATGCTTAACTTCAGGTTTACTGTATCCCTCTGACCTTCTTATTGACGATGAAACACAGGAATTGCATCGGAATTAAATACAAAAGGCAAAATACCGACTAAGGACAAGAAAACAGACCCTTCTTACTGTCTATGTTTGAACCATTCCTGTGACACTAGTTAAGGATTCCGATGCTTCACTTCAGGTTTACTGTATCCCTCTAACCATCTTATTAACGATGAAACACAGAAATTGCATCGGAATGAAATACAAAGGGCACAATAACGACTCAAGTACAAGAAGGCTGGCTCTTCATAGTGTCTATGTTCTGAACCATTCCTGTGAGACCGGTTTTAGATTCCGATGCTTCACTTCAGGTTTATTGTATCCCATGGACCTTCTTATTGACGACGAAACACAGAAATTGCATCGGAATTGAATACAAAAGGCACATAGCCGACATAAGTACAAGAAGACTGTCTCATCTTACTCTCTATGTTTTGGACCATTCCTGTGACACTAGTTAGAGATTCCGATGCTTCACTTCAGCTTTACTGTATCACTCTGACCTTCTTATTGACGATGAAACACAGAAATTGCTTCGGAATTAAATACAAAAGGCACAATTCCGACTCAAGTACAAGAAGACTGGCTCTTCTTACTGTCTATGTTTTGAACCATTCCTGTGACAGTAGTTATAGATTCCGATGCTTCCCTTCGTTTACTGTATCCCTCTGACATCCTTATTGTCGATGAAACACAGAAATTGCATTGGAATTAAATACAAAAGGCACAATGCCGACTTAAGTACAAGAAAACTGAATCTTCTTACTGTCTATGATTTGAACCATTCCTGTGACACTAGTTATAGATTCGGATGATCGAATTCAGGTTCACTGTCTCCCTCTGACCTTCTTATTTTCGATGAATTAAAGATATTGCATCGGAATTAAATACAAAATGCACAATGCCGACATAAGTACAAGAAAACTGACTCTTATAATTGTCTATGTTTTGAACCATTCCTGTGACACTAGTTATAGATTCCTTGGCTTCACATCGGGTTTACTGTATTCTCTGACCTTCTTATTGACGATGAAACACAGTAATTGCATCGAAATTAAATACAAAAGGCACAATGCCGACTTAAGTACAAGAAAACTGACTCTTCTTACTGTCTATATTTTGAACCATTCCTGTGACACTTGTGATAGATTCCGATGCTTCACTTCAGGTTTACTGTATCCCTCTGACCTTCTTATTGACGATGTAACACAGAAATTGCATCGGAATTAAATTCAAAAGGCACAACGCCGACTTAAGTACAAGAAAACTGACTCTTCGTACTTTCTATGTTTTGAACCATTCAAGGGAGACTAGGTATAGATTCCGATGCTTCACTTCAGGTTTACTGTATTCCTCTGACCTTCTTATTGACGATGAAACACAGAAATTGCATCGGAATTAAATACAAAAGGCACAATGCTGACTTAAGTACAAGAAAACTGACTCTTCTTACTGTCTATGTTTGAACCATTCCTGTGACAGTAGTTATAGATTCCGATGCTTCACTTCAGGTTTACTGTATCCCTTTGACCTTCTTATTGACGATGAAACACAGAAATTGCATCGGAAATAAATACAAAAAACACAATGCCGACTTCAGTACAAGGAAACTGACTCTTCTTATTGTCTATGTTTTGAACCATTCCTATGACACAAGTTACAGATTCAGATGCTTCACTTCAGGTTTACTGTATCCTACTGACCTTCTTATTGACGATGAAACATGGAATTGCATCGGAATTAAATGTAAAAGGCACAATGCCGACTTAAGTACAAGAAAACTGACTCTTCATACTGTCTATGTTTTGAACCATTCCTGTGACACTAGTTATAGATTCCGATGCTTCACTTCAGGTTTAGTGTATCCCTTTGACCTTCTTATTGACGATGAAAC
Organism: Schistocerca serialis cubense; assembly: GCF_023864345.2. Taxonomy (NCBI): domain Eukaryota; kingdom Metazoa; phylum Arthropoda; class Insecta; order Orthoptera; family Acrididae; genus Schistocerca; species Schistocerca serialis. The sequence goes on from NC_064646.1 coordinate 526,583,159, forward strand.
ACAGAAATTGCATCGGAATTAAATACAAAAAACACAATGCCGACTTCAGTACAAGGAAACTGACTCTTCTTACTGTCTATGTTTTGAACCATTCATGTGACACTAGTTATAGACTCCGATGCTTTACTCCAAGTTTACTGTATACCTCCGACCTTCTTTTTGACGATGAATCACAGATATTGCTTCGGAATTAAATATAAAAGGCACAATGCCGACTTAAGTACAAGAAAACTGACTCTTCTTACTGTCTATGCTTTGAACCATTCCTGTGACACTAGTTATAGATTCCGATGCTTCACTTCAGGTTTACTGTATCCCTCTGACCTTCTTATTGTTGATGAAACACAGAAATTGCATCGGAATTAAATACTAAAGGCACAATGCCGACTTAAGTACAAGAAAACTGACTCTTCTTACTGTCTATGTTTGAACCATCCCTGTGACACTAGTTATAGATTCCGATGCTTCACTTCAGGTTTACTGTATCCCTCTGACCTTCTTATTGACGATGAATCACAGAAATAGCATCGGAATTAAATACAAATGGCACAATGCCGACTTAAGTACAAGATAACTGACACTTCTTACTGTCTATGTTTTGAACCATTCATGTGACACTAGTTATAGATTCCGATGCTTCACTTCAGGTTTACTGTATCCCTCTGACCTTCTTATTGACGATGAAACACAGAAATTGCATCGGAATTAAATACAAAAGGCACAATGACGACTTAAGTACAAGAAAACTGACTCTTCTTACTGTCTATGTTTTGAATCATTCCTGTGACACTAGTTATAGATTCCGATGCTTCACTTCAGGTTAACTGTATCCCTCTCACCTTCATATTGACAATGAAACACAGAAATTGCATCGGAATTAAATACAACAGGCACAATGCCGACTCAAGTACAAGAAGACTGGCTCTTCTTACTGTCTATGGTTTGAACATTTCCTGTGAGACCGGTTATAGATTCCGATGCTTCACTTCAGGTTTACTGTATCCCTTGGACCTTATTATAGACGACGAAACACAAAAATTGCATCGGAATTAAATACAACAGGCACAACGCCGACTTAAGTACAAGAAAAGTGACTCTTCTTACTGTCTATGTTTTGAACCAATCCTGTGACACTAGATTTAGATTCCGATGCTTCACTTCAGGTTTACTGTATCCCTCTGACCTTGTTATTGACGATGAAACACAGGAATTGCATCGGAATTAAATACAAAAGGCAAAATACCGACTAAGGACAAGAAAACAGACCCTTCTTACTGTCTATGTTTGAACCATTCCTTTGACACTAGTTATGGATTCCGATGCTTCACTTCAGGTTTACTGTATCCCACCAACCCTTTTATTAACGATGAAATACAGAAATTGCATCGGAATGAAATACAAAGGGCACAATAACGACTCAAGTACAAGAAGGCTGGCTCTTCATAGTGTCTATGTTCTGAACCTTTCCTGTGAGACCGATTTTAGATTCCGATGGTTCACTTCAGGTTTATTGTATCCCATGGACCTTCTTATTGACGACGAAACACAGAAATTGCATCGGAATTGAATACAAAAGGCACATAGCCGACATAAGTACAAGAAGACTGTCTCATCTTACTCTCTATGTTTTGGACAATTCCTGTGACACTAGTTAGAGATTCCGATGCTTCACTTCACCTGTACTGTATCACTCTGACCTTCTTATTGACGATGAAACACAGAAATTGCTTCGTAATTAAACACAAAAGGCACAATTCCGACTCAAGTACAAGAAGACTGGCTCTTCTTACTGTCTATGTTTTGAACCATTCCTGTGACACTAGTTATAGATTCCTTGGCTTCACTTCGGGTTTACTGTATTCTCTGACCTTCTTGTTGACGATGAAACACAGTAATTGCATCGAAATTAAATACAAAAGGCACAATGCCGACTTATGTACAAGAAAACTGACTTTTCATACTGTCTATGATTTGAACCATTCCTGTGACACTAGTTATAGATTCCGATGCTTCACTTCAGGTTTACTGTATCCCTCTGACCTTCTTATTGACGATGAAACACAGAAATTGCATCTGAATTAAATACAATAGGCACAATGCCGACTTGAGTACAAGAAAACTGTCTCTTCTTACTGTCTATGTTTGAACCATTCCTGAGACACTAGTTATAGATTCCGATGCTTCACTTCAGGTTTACTGTATACCTCTAACCTTTTTATTGACGATGAAACACTGAAATTGCAACGGAATTAAAGACAAAAGGCAAAATGCCGACTTAAGTACAAGAAAACTGACTCTTCTTACTGTCTATGTTTTGAACCATTCCTGTGACACTAGTTATTGATTCCGATGCTTCACTTCAGCTTTACTGTATCCCTCTGACCTTCTTATTGACGATGAAACACAGAAATTGCATCAGAATTAAATACAAAAGGTACAATGCAGACTTATGTACAAGAAAACTGACTCTCCTTACTGTCTATGTTTTGAACCATTTCTGTGACACTAGTTATAGATTCCGATGCTTCACTTCAGGTTTACTGTATCCCTCCGACCTCCTTATTGACGATGAAACTCAGAAATTGCATCGGAATTAAATACAGAAGGCACAATGACGACTTAAGTACAACAAAACAGACTCCTCTTACTGTCTATGTTTTGAACCATTCCTGTGACACTAGTTATAGATTCCGATGCTTCACTTCGGGTTTACTGTATCCCTCTGACCTTCTTATCGACGATGAAACACAGAATTTGCATCGGAATTAAATACAAAAGGCACAATGCCGACTTAAGTACAAGAAAACGGACTCTTCTTTCTGTCAATGTTTTGAACCAATCCTGTGACACTAGTTATAGATTCCGATGCTTCACTTCAGGTTTACTGTATAGCTCTGACCTTCTTATTGTCGATGAAACACAGAAATTGCATCGGAATTAGATACAAAAGGCACAATGCCGACTAATGTACAAGAAAACTGACTCTTCTTACTGTCTATGTTTTGAACCATTCCTGTGACACTAGTTATAGATTCCGATGCTTCACTTCAGGTTTAATGTATCCCTCTGACCTTATATTGGCGATTAAACACAGAAATTGCATCGGAATTAAATACAAAGGGCTCAATGCCGACGAAGGACAAGAAAACAGACCCTTCTTACTGTCTATGTTTGAACCATTCCTGTGACACTATTTATGGATTCCGATGCTTCACTTCAGGTTTACTGTATCCCCCTGACCTTCTTATTGACGATGAAACATAGAAATGGCATCGGAATTACATACAAAAGCACAATGCCGTCTTAAGTACAGGAAAACTGACGCTTATTAAAGTCTATGTTTTGCACCATTCTTGTGACACTAGTTATAGATTCCGATGCTTCACTTCAGGTTTACTGTATCGCTCTGACCTTCTTATTGTCGATGAAACACAGAAATTGCATCGGAATTACATACAAAAGGCACAATGCCGACTTATGTACAAGAAAACTGACTCTTCTTACTGTCAATGTTTTGATCCATTCCTGTGACACTAGTTATAGATTCCGATGCTTCACTTCAGGTTTACTGTATCCCTCTGACCTTATATTGGCGATTAAACACAGAAATTGCATCGGAATTAAATACAAAGGGCTCAATGCCGACTAAGGACAAGAAAACAGACCCTTCTTACTGTCTATGTTTGAACCATTCCTGTGACACTATTTATGGATTCCGATGCTTCACTTCAGGTTTACTGTATAGCTCTGACCTTCTTATTGTCGATGAAACACAGAAATTGCATCGGAATTAGATACAAAAGGCACAATGCCGACTAATGTACAAGAAAACTGACTCTTCTTACTGTCTATGTTTTGAACCATTCCTGTGACACTAGTTATAGATTCCGATGCTTCACTTCAGGTTTAATGTATCCCTCTGACCTTATATTGGCGATTAAACACAGAAATTGCATCGGAATTAAATACAAAGGGCTCAATGCCGACTAAGGACAAGAAAACAGACCCTTCTTACTGTCTATGTTTGAACCATTCCTGTGACACTATTTATAGATTCCGATGCTTCACTTCAGGTTTACTGTATCCCCCTGACCTTCTTATTGACGATGAAACATAGAAATGGCATCGGAATTACATACAAAAGCACAATGCCGTCTTAAGTACAGGAAAACTGACGCTTATTAAAGTCTATGTTTTGCACCATTCTTGTGACACTAGTTATAGATTCCGATGCTTCACTTCAAGTTTACTGTATCGCTCTGACCTTCTTATTGACGGTGAAACACAGAAATTGCATCGGAATTAAATACAATAGGCACAATGCCGACTTGAGTACAAGAAAACTGACTCTTCTTACTGTCTATGTTTGAACCATTCCTGTGACACTAGTTATAGATTCCGATGCTTAACTTCAGGTTTACTGTATACCTCTAACCTTCTTATTGACGATGAAACACTGAAATTGCAACGGAATTAAAGACAAAAGGCGAAATGCCGACTTCAGTACAAGAAAACTGACTCTTCTTACTGTCTATGTTTTGAACCATTCCTGTGACACTAGTTATTGATTCCGATGCTTCACTTCAGCATTACTGTATCCCTCTGACCTTCTTATTGACGATGAAACACAGAAATTGCATCGGAATTAAGTACAAAAGGCACAATGCAGACTTATGTACAAGAAAACTGACTCTCCTTACTGTCTATGTTTTGAACCATTCCTGTGACACTAGTTATAGATTCCGATGCTTCACTTCAGGTTTACTGTATCCCTCCGACCTCCTTATTGACGATGAAACTCAGAAATTGCATCGGAATTAAATACAAAAGGCACAATGCCGACTTATGTACAAGAAAACTGACTCTTCTTACTGTCTATGTTTGAACCATTCCTGTGACACTAGTTATAGATTCAGATGCTTAACTTCAGGTTTACTGTATACCTCTAACCTTCTTATTGACGATGAAACACTGAAATTGCAACGGAATTAAAGACAAAAGGCAAAATGCCGACTTAAGTACAAGAAAACTGACTCTTCTTACTGTCTATGTTTTGAACCATTCCTGTGACACTAGTTATAGATTCCGATGATTCACTTCGGGTTTACTGTATCCCTCTGACCTTCGTATCGACGATGAAACACAGAAATTGCATCGGAATTGAATACAAAAGGCACAATGCCGACTTAAGTACAAGAAAACGGACTCTTCCTTCTGTCAATGTTTTGAACCAATCCTGTGACACTAGTTATAGATTCCGATGCTTCACTTCAGGTTTACTGTATAGCTCTGACCTTCTTATTGTCGATGAAACACAGAAATTGCATCGGAATTAGATACAAAAGGCACAATGCCGACTTATGTACAAGAAAACTGACTCTTCTTACTGTCAATGTTTTGATCCATTCCTGTGACACTAGTTATAGATTCCGATGCTTCACTTCAGGTTTACTGTATCCCTCTGACCTTATATTGGCGATTAAACACAGAAATTGCATCGGAATTAAATACAAAGGGCTCAATACCGACTAAGGACATGAAAACAGACCTTACTTACTGTCTATGTTGGAACCATTCCTGTGACACTAGTTATGGATTCCGATGCTTCACTTCAGGTTTACTGTATCCCTCTGACCTTCTTATTGACGATGAAACATAGAAATGGCATCGGAATTACATACAAAAGCACAATGCCGTCTTAAGTACAGGAAAACTGACGCTTATTAAAGTCTATGTTTTGCACCATTCTTGTGACACTAGTTATAGATTCCGATGCTTCACTTCAGGTTTACTGTATCGCTCTGACCTACTTATTGACGGTGAAACACAGAAATTGTATCGGAATTAAATACAAAAGGCAAAAAACCGACTTAAGTACAAGAAAACTGACTCTTCTTACCGTCTATGTTTTGAACCAATCCTGTATCACTGGTTATAGATTCCGATGCTTCACTTCAGGTTTACTGTATCCCTCTGACCTTCTTATTGACGATGAAACATAAAAATGGCATCGGAATTACATACAAAAGCACAATGCCGTCTTAAGTACAGGAAAACTGACGCTTCTTAAAGTCTATGTTTTGAACCATTCTTGTGACACTAGTTATAGATTCCGATGCTTCACTTCAGGTTTACTATATCCCTCTTACCTTCTTATTGACGACGAAACACAGAAATTGCATCGGAATTAAATACAAAAGGCACAATGAAACTTAAGTACAAGAAAACTGACTATTCTTACTGTCTATGTTTGAACCATTCCTGAGACACTAGTTATAGATTCCGATGCTTCACTTCAGGTTTACTGTATCCCTCTGACCTTCTTATTGACGATGAAACACAGAAATTGCATCGGAATTAAATACAAAAGTCACAATGCCGACTTAAGTACAAGAAAACTGACTCTTCTTACTGTCTATGTTTTGAACCATTCATGTGACATTTGTCATATGTTCCGATTCTTCACTTCTGTTTACTGTATCCCTCTGACCTTCTTATTGACGATGAAACACAGAAATTGCATCGGAATTAAATACAAAAGGCACAATGCCGACTTAAGTACAAGGAAACTGACTCTTCTTACTGTCTATGTTTGAACCATTCCTGTGACACTAGTTATAGATTCCGATGCTTAACTTCAGGTTTACTGTATACCTCTAACCTTCTTATTGACGATGAAACACTGAAATTGCAACGGAATTAAAGACAAAAGGCGAAATGCCGACTTCAGTACAAGAAAACTGACTCTTCTTACTGTCTATGTTTTGAACCATTCCTGTGACACTAGTTATTGATTCCGATGCTTCACTTCAGCATTACTGTATCCCTCTGACCTTCTTATTGACGATGAAACACAGAAATTGCATCGGAATTAAGTACAAAAGGCACAATGCAGACTTATGTACAAGAAAACTGACTCTCCTTACTGTCTATGTTTTGAACCATTCCTGTGACACTAGTTATAGATTCCGATGCTTCACTTCAGGTTTACTGTATCCCTCCGACCTCCTTATTGACGATGAAACTCAGAAATTGCATCGGAATTAAATACAAAAGGCACAATGCCGACTTATGTACAAGAAAACTGACTCTTCTTACTGTCTATGTTTGAACCATTCCTGTGACACTAGTTATAGATTCCGATGCTTAACTTCAGGTTTACTGTATACCTCTAACCTTCTTATTGACGATGAAACACAGAAATTACATCGGAATTAGATACAAAAGGCACAATGCCGACTTACGTACAAGAAAACTGACTCTTCTTACTGTCAATGTTTTGATCCATTCCTGTGACACTAGTTATAGATTCCGATGCTTCACTTCAGGTTTACTGTATAGCTCTGACCTTCTTATTGTCGATGAAACACAGAAATTACATCGGAATTAGATACAAAAGGCACAATGCAGACTTATGTACAAGAAAACTGACTCTTCTTACTGTCAATGTTTTGATCCATTCCTGTGACACTAGTTATAGATTCCGATGCTTCACTTCAGGTTTACTGTATCCCTCTGACCTTATATTGGCGATTAAACACAGAAATTGCATCGGAATCAAATACAAAGGGCTCAATACCGACTAAGGACATGAAAACAGACCCTACTTACTGTCTATGTTGGAACCATTCCTGTGACACTAGTTATGGATTCCGATGCTTCACTTCAGGTTTACTGTATCCCTCTGACCTTCTTATTGACGATGAAACATAGAAATGGCATCGGAATTACATACAAAAGCACAATGCCGTCTTAAGTACAGGAAAACTGACGCTTATTAAAGTCTATGTTTTGCACCATTCTTGTGACACTAGTTATAGATTCCGATGCTTCACTTCAGGTTTACTGTATCGCTCTGACCTTCTTATTGACGGTGAAACACAGAAATTGTATCGGAATTAAATACAAAAGGCAAAATGCTGACTTAAGTACAAGAAAACCGACTCTTCTTACCGTCTATGTTTTGAACCAATCCTGTATCACTGGTTTTAGATTCCGATGCTTCACTTCAGGTTTACTGTATCCCTCTGACCTTCTTATTGACGATGAAACATAAAAATGGCATCGGAATTACATACAAAAGCACAATGCCGTCTTAAGTACAGGAAAACTGACGCTTCTAAAAGTCTATGTTTTGAACCATTCTTGTGACACTAGTTATATATTCCGATGCTTCACTTCAGGTTGACTGTATCGCTCTGACCTTCTTATTGACGGTGAAACACAGAAATTGCATCGGAATTAAATACAAAAGGCACAATGCCGACTTAAGTACAAGAAAACTGACTCTTCTTACTGTCTATGTTTTTAACCAATCCTGTGACACTAGATTTAGATTCCGTGCTTCACTTCAGGTTTACTGTATCCCTCTGACCTTCTTGTTGACGATGAAACACAGGAATCGCATCGGAATTAAATACAAAAGGCACAATACCGACTAAGGACAAGAAAACAGACCCTTCTTACTGTCTATGTTTGAACCATTCCTGTGACACAAGTTATGGATTCCGATGCTTCACTTCAGGTTTACTGTATCCCTCTGACCATCTTATTAACGATGAAACACAGAAATTGCATCGGAATGAAATACAAAGGGCACAATAACGACTCAAGTACAAGAAGGCTGGCTCTTCATACTGTCTATGTTTTGAACCATTCCTGTGACACTAGTTATAGATTCCGATGCTTCACTTCAGGTTTACTGTATCCCTCTGACCTTATATTGGCGATTAAACACAGAAATTGCATCGGAATTAAATACAAAGGGCTCAATGCCGACTAAGGACAAGAAAACAGACCCTTCTTACTGTCTATGTTTGAACCATTCCTGTGACACTAGTTATGGATTCCGATGCTTCACTTCAGGTTTACTGTATCACTCTGACCTTCTTATTGACGATGAAATACAGAAATTGCATCGGAATTAAATACAAAAGGCACAATGCCGACTTAAGTACAAGAAAACTGACTCTTCTTACTGTCTATATTTTAAACCATTCCTGTGACATTAGTTATAGATTCCGATGCTTCACTTCTGTTTACTGTATCCCTCTGACCTTCTTATCGACGATGAAACACAGAAATTGCATCGGAATTAAATACAAAAGGCACAATGCCAACTTAAGTACAAGAAGACTGACTCTTCTTACTGTCTATGTTTTGAACCATTCCTGTGACACTAGTTATAGATTCGGATGCTCGACTTCAGGTTCACTGTCTCCCTCTGACCTTCTTATTGGCGATGAAACACAGGAATTGCATCGGAATTAAATTCAAAAGGCACAATGCCGAGTTAAGTACAAGAAAACTGACTCTTCTTGCTGTCTATGCTTTGAACCATTCCTGTGACACTAGTTATAGATTCCGATGCTTCACTTCAGGCTTACTGTATCCCTCTGACCTTCTTATTGTCGATGAAACACAGAAATTGCATCGGAATTAAATACAAAAGGCACAATTCTGACTCAAGTACAAGAAAACTGACTCTTCTTTCTGTCTATGTTTTGAACCATTCCTGTGACACTAGTTATAGATTCCGATGCTTCCCTCCAAGCTTACTGTATCCCTCTGAACGTGTTGTTGACGATAGAAAACAGAAATTGCATCGGAATTAAATACAAAAGGCACAATGCCGACTTAAGTACAAGAAAACTGACTCTACTTACTGACTTTGTTTTGAACATTTCTCGTGACACTAGTTATAGATTCCGATGCTTCACTTCTGGTTTACTGTATCCCTCTGACCTCCTTATTGTCGGTGAAACACAGAAATTGCATCGGAATTAAATACAAAAGGCACAATGCCGACTCCAGTACAAGAAGACTGGCTCTTCTTACTGTCCATGCTTTGAACCCTTCCTGTGACACTAGTTATAGATTCGGATGCTCGACTTCAGGTTCGCTGTCTCCCTCTGACCTTCTTATTGGCGATGAAACACAGAAATTGAATCGGAATTATATTCAAAAGGCACAATTTCGACTTAAGTACAAGAAAACTGACTCTTCTTACTGTCTATGGTTTGAACCATTCCTGTGACACTAGTTATAGATTCCGATGCTTCGCTTCACGTTTAATGTATCCCTCTGACCTTCTTATTGACGATGAAACACAGAAATTGCATCGGAATTAAATACAAAAGGCACAATGCGGACTTATGTACTAGAAACTGACTCTTCTTACTGCCTATGTTTTGAACCATTCCTGTGCCACTAGTTATAGATTCCAATGCTTCACTTTAGGTTTACTGTGTACCTCTGACCTTATTATTGACGATGAAACACTGAAATTGCATCGGAATTAAAGACAAAAGGCAAACTGCCGACTTAAGTACAAGAAAACTGACTCTTCTTACTGTCTATGATTTGAACCTTTCCTGTGTCACTAGTTACAAATTCCGGTGCTTCACTTCAGGTTTACTGTATCCCTCTGACCTTATTGACAATGATACATTGAAATTGCATCGGAATTACATACAAAAGCCACAATTCCGTCTTAAGTACAGGAAAACTGACTCTTCTTAAAGTATATGCTTTGATCCATTCTTGTGACACTAGTTATAGATTCGGATGCTCGACTTCAGGTTCACTGTCTCCCTCTGACCTTCTTATTGGCGATGAAACACAGAAATTGCATCGGAATGAAATACAAAAGGCACAATGCCGACTTAAGTACAAGAAAACTGATTCTTCTTACTGTCTATATTTTAAACCATTCCTGTGACATTAGTTATAGATTCCGATGCTTCACTTCTGTTTACTGTATCCCTCTGACCTTCTTATCGACGATGAAACACAGAAATTGCATCGGAATTAAATAAAAAAGGCACAATGGCGACTTACGTACAAGAAAACTGACTCTTCTTACTGTCTATGTTTGAACCATTAATGTGACACTAGTTATAGATTCCGATGCTTCACTTCAGGTTTACTGTATCCCTCTTACCTTCTTATTGACGACGAAACACAGAAATTGCATCGGAATTAAATACAAAAGGCACAATGAAACTTAAGTACAAGACAACTGACTATTCTTACTGTCTATGTTTGAACCATTCCTGAGACACTAGTTATAGATTCCGATGCTTCACTTCCGGTTTACTGTATCCCTCTGACCTTCTTATTGACGATGAAACACAGAAATTGCATCGGAATTAAATACAAAAGTCACAATGCCGACTTAAGTACAAGAAAACTGAATCTTCTTACTGTCTATGTTTTGAACCATTCATGTGACATTTGTCATAGGTTCCGATTCTTCACTTCTGTTTACTGTATCCCTCTGACCTTCTTATTGACGATCAAACACAGAAATTGCATCGGAATTAAATACAAAAGGCACAATGCCAAATTGAGTACAAGAAGACTGACTCTTCTTACTGTCTATGTTTTGAACCATTCATGTGACATTAGTCATAGGTTCCAATGCTTCACTTCAGGTTTACTGTATCCCTCTGACCTTCTTATTGACGATGAAGCACAGAAATAGCATCGGAATTAAATACAAAAGGCACAATGCCGACTTAAGTACAAGGAAACTGACTATTCTTACATTCTATGTTTTTAACCAATCCTGTGACACTATATATAGATTCCGATGCTTCACTTCAGGTTTACTGTATACCTCTGACCTTCTTATTGACGATGAAACACAGAAATTGCATCGGAATTAAATACAAAAGGCACAATGCCGACTTAAGTACAAGAAAACAGACTCTTCTTACTGTCTATGTTTCAACCATTCATGTGACACAAGTTATAGATTCCGATGCTTCACATCCGGTTTACTGTATCCCTCTGACCTTCTTATTGTCGATGAGACACAGAAATTGAATCGGAATTAAATACAAAAGGCACAATGCCGACTTAAGTACAAGAAAAGTGACTCTTCTTACTGTCTATGTTTTGAACCATTCCTGTGACACTAGATATAGAATATGATGCTTCCCTTCGGGTTTACTGTATCCCTCTGACCTTCTTATTGACGATGAATCACAGAAATTGCATCGGAATTAAATACAAAAGGCACAATGCCGACTTAAGTACAGGAAAACTGATTCTTCTTGCAGACTATGTTTTGAACCATTCCTGTGACACTAGATATAGATTCCGATGCTTCACTTCAGGTTTACTGTATCCCTCTGACCTTCTTATTGACGATGAAACACAGTAATTGCATCGGAATTAAATACAAAAGGCACAATGCCGACTTAAGGACAAGAAAACTGACTCTTCTTACTGTCTATGTTTCAACCATTCATGTGACACTAGTTATAGATACCGATGCTTCATTTCAGGTTTACTGTATCCCTCTGACGTTCTTATTGTTGATGAAACACAGAAATTGCATCGGAATAAAATACAAATGGCACAATGCCGAATTAAGTACAAGAAAACTGACTCTTCTTACTGTCTATGTTTTTAACCATACCTGTGACACTAGTTATAGATTCCGATGCTTCACTTGAGGTTTACTGTATCCCTCTGACCTAATTATTGACGATGAAACACAGAAACTGCATCGGAATTAAATACAAAAGGCACAATGCCGACTTAAGTACAAGAAAACCGACTCTTCTTACTGTCTATGCGTTGAACCATTCCTGTGACACTAGTTATAGATTCCGATGCTTCTCTTCAGGTTTACTGTATCCCTCTGATCATCTTATTGTCGATGAAACACAGAAATATCATCGGAATGAAATACAAAAGTCACAATGCCGACTTAAGTACAAGAAAACTGACTCATCTTACTGTCTATGTTTTGAACCATTCCTGTGACACTAGTTATAGATTCCGATGCTTCACTTCAGGTTTTCTGTATCCCTCTGACCTTCTTATTGTTGATGAAACACAGAAAATGCGTCGGAATAAAATACAAATGGCAGAATGCCGACTTAAGTACAAGAAAACTGACTCTTCTTACTGTCTATGTTTTGTACCATTCCTGTGACACTAGTTATAGATTCCGATGCTTGACTTCAGGTTTACTGTATCCCTCTGACCTTCGTATTGACGATGAAACACTGAAATTGCATCGGAATTAAATACAAAAAGCACAATGCCGACTTAAGTACAAGAAAACTGACTCATCTTACTGTCTATGTTTTGAACCATTCCTGTGACACTAGTTATAGATTCCGATGCTTCACTTCAGGTTTTCTGTATCCCTCTGACCTTCTTATTGACGATGAAACACAGATATTGCATCGGAATTAAATACAAAAGGCACAATGCCGACTTAAGTACAAGAAAACTGACTCCTCTTACAGTCTATGTTTGAACCATTCCTGTGACACTAGTTATAGAATCCGATGCTTCACTTCAGGTTTACTGTATCCCTCTGACCTTCTTATTGACGATGAAACACAGAAATTGCATCGGAATTAAATACAAAAGTCACAATGCCGACTTAAGTACAAGAAAACTTACTCTTCTTACTGTCTATGTTTTGACGCATTACTGTGACACTAGTTATAGATTCCGATGCTTCACTTCAGGTTTACTGTATCCCTCTGACCTTCTTATTGACGATGAAACACAGAAATTGCATCCGAATTAAATACAAAAGGCACAATGCCGAGTTAAGTACAAGAAAACTGACTCTTCTTACTGTCTAAGTTTTGAACCATTCCTGTGACTCTAGTTATACATTCCGATGCTTCACTTCAGCTTTACAATATCCCTCTGACCTTCTTATTGACGATGAAACACAGAAATTGCATCGGAATTAAATACAGAAGGCACAATGCTGACTTAAGTACAAGAAAACTGACTCGCTCTACTGTCTATGTTTTGAACCATTCCTGTGACACTAGTTATAGATTCCGATGCCTCACTACAGGTTAACTGTATCCCTCTGACCGTCTTATTGACGATGAAACACAGAAATTGCATCGGAATTAAATACAAAAGGCACAATGCCGACTTAAGTACAAAACAACTGACTCTTCTTACTGTCTATGATTTGAACCATTCATGTGACACTAGTTATAGATTCCGATGCTTCACTTCAGATTTACTGTATCCCTCTGACTTTCTTATTGACGATGAAACACAGAAATTGCTTCGGAATTAAATACAAAGGCACAATGCCGACTTAAGTACAAGAAAACTGACTCTTCTTACTGTCTATGTTTTGAACCATTCCTGTGACACTAGTTATAGATTCCGATGCTTCACTTCAAATTTACTGTATCCCTCTGACCATCGTATTGTCGATGAAACACAGAAATATCATCGGAATTAAATACAAAAGGCACAATGCCAACTTAAGTACAAGAAAACTGACTCTTCTTACTGTCTATGATTTGAACTATTCGTGTGACACTAGTTATAGATTCCGATGCTTCACTTCAGGTTTACTGTATCCCTCTGACCTTCGTATTGACGATGAAACACAGAAATTGAATGGGAATTAAATACAAAAGGCACAATGCCGACTTAAGTACAAGAAAACTGACTCTTCTCACTGTCTATGTTTTGAACCATTCCTGTGACACTAGAAATAGATTCCGATGCTTCACTTCAGGTTTACTGTATCCCTCTGACCTTCTTATTGACGATGAAACACAGAAATTGCATCGGAATTAATTACAAAAGGCACTATGCCGACTTAAGTACTAGAAAACTAACTCCTCTTACAGTCTATGTTTTGAATCATTCCTGTGACACTAGATATTGAATCCGATGCTTCTCTTCAGGTTTACTGTATCCCTCTGACTTTCTTATTGACGATGAAACACAGAAATTGCATCGGAATTAAATACAAAAGGCACAATGCCGACTTAAGTACAAGAAAACCGACTCTTCTTACTGTCTATGCGTTGAACCATTCCTGTGACACTAGTTATAGATTACGATGCTTCACTTCAGGTTTACTGTATCCCTCTGACCATCTTATTGTCGATGAAACACAGAAATATCAACGGAATTAAATACAAAAGTCACAATGCCGACTTAAGTACAAGAAAACTGGCTCTTCTTACTGTCTATGTTTTGAACCATTCCTGTGACACTAGTTATAGATTCCGATGCTTCACTTCAGGTTTACTGTATGCCTCTGACCATCTTATTGTCGATGAAACACAGAAATATCATCGGAATTAAATACAAAAGGCACAAAGCCGACTTAAGTACAAGAAAACTGACTCTTCTTACTGTCTATGATTTGAACCATTCCTGTGACACTAGTTATAGATTCCGATGCTTCACTTCAGGTTTACTGTATCCCTCTGACCTTCTCATTAACGATGAAACACAGAAATTGCATCGGAATTAAATAGAAAAGGCACAATTCCGACTTAAGTACAAGAAAACTGACTCTTCTTACTGTCTATGTTTTTAACCATACCTGTGACACTAGTTATAGATTCCGATGCTTCACTTCAGGTTTACTGTATCCCTCTGACCTTCTTATTGACGATGAAACACAGAAATTGCATCGGAATTAAATACAAAAGGCACAATGCCGAGTTAAGTACAAGAAAACTGACTCTTCTTACTGTCTAAGTTTTGAACCATTCCTGTGACTCTAGTTATACATTCCGATGCCTCACTTCAGCTTTACAATATCCCTCTGACCTTCTTATTGACGATGAAACACAGAAATTGCATCGGAATTAAATACAAAAGGCACAATGCTGACATAAGTACAAGAAAACTGACTCGCTCTACTGTCTATGTTTTGAACCATTCCTGTGACACTAGTTATAGATTCCGATGCTTCACTTCAGGTTAACTGTATCCCTCTGACCGTCATATTGACAATGAAACACAGAAATTGCAACGGAATTAAATACAAAAGGCCCAATGCCGACTTAAGTACAAAACAACTGACTCTTCTTACTGTCTATGATTTTAACCATTCATGTGACACTAGTTATAGATTCCGATGCTTCACTTCAGATTTACTGTATCCCTCTGACTTTCTTATTGACGATGAAACACAGAAATTGCATCGGAATTAAATACAAAGGCCAATGCCGACTTAAGTACAAGAAAACTGACTCTTCTTACAGTCTATGTTTTGAAACATTCCTGTGACAATAGTTACAGATTTATAGATTCCGATGCTTCACTGCATTTTTACTGTATCCCTCTGACCTTCTTATTGACGATGAAACACATAAATTGCATTGGAATTAAATACAAAAGGCACAATGCCGACTTAAGTACAAGATAACTGACTCTTCTTACTGTCTATGTTTCAACCATTCATGTGACACAAGTTATAGATTCCGATGCTTCACTTCAGGTTTACTGAATCCCTCTGACCTTCTTATTGTTGATGAAACACAGAAATTGCATCGGAATAAAATACAAATGGCACAATGCCGAGTTAAGTACAAGAAAACTGACTCTTCTTACTGTCTATGATTTGAACCATTCCTGTGACACTAGTTATAGATTCCGATGCTTCACTTCTGGTTTACTGTATCCCTCTGACCTTCTTATTGACGATGAAACACAGAAATTGCATCGGAATTAAATACAAAAGGCACAATGCCGACTTAAGTACAAGAAAGCTGACTCCTCTTACAGTCTACGTTTTGAACCATTCCTGTGACACTAGATATAGAATCCGATGCTTCACTTCAGGTTTACTGTATCCCTCTGACCTTCTTATTGACGATGAAACACAGAAATTGCATCGGAATTAAATACAAAAGTCACAATGCCGACTTAAGTACAAGAAAACTGAATCTTCTTACTGTCTATGTTTTGAACCATTCCTGTGACACTAGTTATAGATTCCGATGCTTCACTTCAGGTTTACTGTATCCCTCTGACCTTCTTATTGTTGATGAAACACAGAAATATCATCGGAATAAAATACAAATGGCACAATGCCGACTTAAGTACAAGAAAACTAAAACTTCTTACTGTCTATGTTTTGAACCATTCCTGCGACACTAGTTATAGATTCAGGTTTACTGTATCCCTTTGACCTTCTTATTGACGATGAAACACAGAAATTGCATCGGAATTAAATACAAAAGGCACAATGCCGACTTAAGTACAAGAAAACTGACTCCTCTTACAGTCTATGTTTTAAACCATTCCTCTGACACTAGTTACAGATTCAGATGCTTCACATCAGGTTTACTGTATCCCTCTGACCTTCGTATTGACGATGAAACATGGAATTGCATCGGAATTAAATATAAAAGGCACAATGCCGACTTAAGTACAAGAAAACTGACTCTTCATACTGTCTATGTTTTGAACCATTCCTGTGACACTAGTTATAGATTACGATGCTTCACTTCAGGTTTACTGTATCCCTTTGACCTTCTTATTGACGATGAAACACAGAAATTGCATCGGAATTAAATACAAAAAACACAATGCCGACTTCAGTACAAGAAAACTGACTCTTCTTACTGTCTATGTTTTGAACCATTCATGTGACACTAGTTATAGACTCCGATGCTTTACTCCAAGTTTACTGTATCCCTCCGACCTTCTTTTTGACGATGAATCACAGATATTGCTTCGGAATTAAATACAAAAGGCACAATGCCGAGTTAAGTACAAGAAAACTGACTCTTCTTACTGTCTATGTTTTGAACCATTCCTGTGACACTAGTTATAGATTCCGATGCTTCACTTCAGGTTTACTGTATCCCTCTGACCTTCTTATTGATGATGAAACACAGAAATTGCATCGGAATTAATTACAAAAGGCACAATGCCGACTTAAGTAAAAGAAAACTGACTCTTCTTACTGTCTATGTTTGAACCATCCCTGTGACACTAGTTATAGATTCCGATGCTTCACTTCAGGTTTACTGTATCCCTCCGACCTTCTTATTGACGATGAAACACAGAAATAGCATCGGAATTAAATACAAAAGGCACAATGCCGACTTAAGTACAAGATAACTGACTCGTCTTACTGTCTATGTTTTGAAACATTCATGTGACACTAGTTATAGATTCCGATGCTTCACTTCAGGTTTACTGTATCCCTCTGACCTTCTTATTGACGATGAAACACAGAAATTGCATCGGAATTAAATACAAAAGGCACAATGCCGACTTAAGTACAAGTAAACTGACTCTTATTACTGTCTATGTTTTGAACCATTCCTGTGACACTAGTTACAGATTCCGATGCTTCACTTCATGTTAACTGTATCCCTCTCACCTTCATATTGACGATGAAACACAGAAATAGCATCGGAATTAAATACAAAAGGCACAATGCCGACTCAAGTGCAAGAAGACTGGCTCTTCTTACTGTCTATGTTATGAACCTTTCCTTTGAGACCGGTTATAGATTCCGATGCTTCACTTCAGGTTTACTGTATCCCTTGGACCTTATTATAGACGACGAAACACAAAAATTGCATCGGACTTAAATACAACAGGCAAAATGCCGACTTAAGTACAACAAAACTGACTCTTCTTACTGTCTATGTTTTGAACGAATCCTGTGACACTAGATTTAGATTCCGATGCTTAACTTCAGGTTTACTGTATCCCTCTGACCTTCTTATTGACGATGAAACACAGGAATTGCATCGGAATTAAATACAAAAGGCAAAATACCGACTAAGGACAAGAAAACAGACCCTTCTTACTGTCTATGTTTGAACCATTCCTGTGACACTAGTTAAGGATTCCGATGCTTCACTTCAGGTTTACTGTATCCCTCTAACCATCTTATTAACGATGAAACACAGAAATTGCATCGGAATGAAATACAAAGGGCACAATAACGACTCAAGTACAAGAAGGCTGGCTCTTCATACTGTCTATGTTCTGAACCATTCCTGTGAGACCGGTTTTAGATTCCGATGCTTCACTTCAGGTTTATTGTATCCCATGGACCTTCTTATTGACGACGAAACACAGAAATTGCATCGGAATTGAATACAAAAGGCACATAGCCGACGTAAGTACAAGAAGACTGTCTCATCTTACTCTCTATGTTTTGGACCATTCCTGTGACACTAGTTAGAGATTCCGATGCTTCACTTCAGCTATACTGTATCACTCTGACCTTCTTATTGACGATGAAACACAGAAATTGCTTCGGAATTAAATACAAAAGGCACAATTCCGACTCAAGTACAAGAAGACTGGCTCTTCTTACTGTCTATGTTTTGAACCATTCCTGTGACACTAGTTATAGATTCCGATGCTTCCCTTCGTTTACTGTATCCCTCTGACATCCTTATTGTCGATGAAACACAGATATTGCATTGGAATTAAATACAAAAGGCACAATGCCGACTTAAGTACAAGAAAACTGAATCTTCTTACTGTCTATGATTTGAACCATTCCTGTGACACTAGTTATAGATTCGGATGATCGAATTCAGGTTCACTGTCTCCCTCTGACCTTCTTATTTTCGATGAAACAAAGATATTGCATCGGAATTAAATACAAAATGCACAATGCCGACATAAGTACAAGAAAACTGACTCTTATAATTGTCTATGTTTTGAACCATTCCTGTGACACTAGTTATAGATTCCTTGGCTTCACTTCGGGTTTACTGTATTCTCTGACCTTCTTATTGACGATGAAACACAGTAATTGCATCGAAATTAAATACAAAAGGCACAATGCCGACTTAAGTACAAGAAAACTGACTCTTCTTACTGTCTATATTTTGAACCATTCCTGTGACACTTGTTATAGATTCCGATGCTTCACTTCAGGTTTACTGTATCCCTCTGACCTTCTTATTGATGATGTAACACAGAAATTGCATCGGAATTAAATTCAAAAGGCACAACGCCGACTTAAGTACAAGAAAACTGACTCTTCGTACTTTCTATGTTTTGAACCATTCAAGGGACACTAGTTATGGATTCCGATGCTTCACTTCAGGTTTACTGTATTCCTCTGACCTTCTTATTGACGATGAAACACAGAAATTGCATCGGAATTAAATACAAAAGGCACAATGCTGACTTAAGTACAAGAAAACTGACTCTTCTTACTGTCTATGTTTGAACCATTCCTGTGACAGTAGTTATAGATTCCGATGCTTCACTTCAGGTTTACTGTATCCCTTTGACCTTCTTATTGACGATGAAACACAGAAATAGCATCGGAATTAAATACAAAAAACACAATGCCGACTTCAGTACAAGGAAACTGACTTTCTTACTGTCTATGTTTTGAACCATTCCTATGACACAAGTTACAGATTCAGATGCTTCACTTCAGGTTTACTGTATCCTACTGACCTTCTTATTGACGATGAAACATGGAATTGCATCGGAATTAAATGTAAAAGGCACAATGCCGACTTAAGTACAAGAAAACTGACTCTTCATACTGTCTATGTTTTTAACCATTCCTGTGACTCTAGTTATAGATTCCGATGCTTCACTTCAGGTTTAGTGTATCCCTTTGACCTTCTTATTGACGATGAAACACAGAAATTGCATCGGAATTAAATACAAAAAACACAATGCCGACTTCAGTACAAGAAAACTGACTCTTCTTACTGTCTATGTATTGAACCATTCATGTGACACTAGTTATAGACTCCGATGCTTTACTCCAAGTTTACTGTACCCCTCCGACCTTCTTTTTGACGATGAATCACAGATATTGCTTCGGAATTAAATATAAAAGGCACAATGCCGACTTAAGTACAAGAAAACTGACTCTTCTTACTGTCTATGCTTTGAACCATTCCTGTGACACTAGTTATAGATTCCGATGCTTCACTTCAGGTTTACTGTATCCCTCTGACCTTCTTATTGTTGATGAAACACAGAAATTGCATCGGAATTAAATACAAAAGGCACAATGCCGACTTAAGTACAAGAAAACTGACTCTTCTTACTGTCTATGTTTGAACCATCCCTGTGACACTAGTTATAGATTCCGATGCTTCACTTCAGGTTTACTGTATCCCTCTGACCTTCTTATTGACGATGAAACACAGAAATAGCATCGGAATTAAATACAAATGGCACAATGCCGACTTAAGTACAAGATAACTGACACTTCTTACTGTCTATGTTTGAACCATTCATGTGACACTAGTTATAGATTCCGATGCTTCACTTCAGGTTTACTGTATCCCTCTGACCTTCTTATTGACGATGAAACACAGAAATTGCATCGGAATTAAATACAAAAGGCACAATGGCGACTTAAGTACAAGAAAACTGACTCTTCTTACTGTCTATGTTTTGAACCATTCCTGTGACACTAGTTATAGATTCCGATGCTTCACTTCAGGTTAACTGTATCCCTCTCACCTTCATATTGACAATGAAACACAGAAATTGCATCGGAATTAAATACAACAGGCACAATGCCGACTCAAGTACAAGAAGACTGGCTCTTCTTACTGTCTATGGTTTGAACATTTCCTGTGAGACCGGTTATAGATTCCGATGCTTCACTTCAGGTTTACTGTATCCCTTGGACCTTATTATAGACGACGAAACACAAAAATTGCATCGGAATTAAATACAACAGGCACAACGCCGACTTAAGTACAAGAAAAGTGACTCTTCTTACTGTCTATGTTTTGAACCAATCCTGTGACACTAGATTTAGATTCCGATGCTTCACTTCAGGTTTACTGTATCCCTCTGACCTTGTTATTGACGATGAAACACAGGAATTGCATCGGAATTAAATACAAAAGGCAAAATACCGACTAAGGACAAGAAAACAGACCCTTCTTACTGTCTATGTTTGAACCATTCCTGTGACACTAGTTATGGATTCCGATGCTTCACTTCAGGTTTACTGTATCCCTCCAACCCTTTTATTAACGATGAAATACAGAAATTGCATCGGAATGAAATACAAAGGGCACAATAACGACTCAAGTACAAGAAGGCTGGCTCTTCATACTGTCTATGTTCTGAACCTTTCCTGTGAGACCGATTTTAGATTCCGATGGTTCACTTCAGGTTTATTGTATCCCATGGACCTTCTTATTGACGACGAAACACAGAAATTGCATCGGAATTGAATACAAAAGGCACATAGCCGACATAAGTACAAGAAGACTGTCTCATCTTACTCTCTATGTTTTGGACAATTCCTGTGACACTAGTTAGAGATTCCGATGCTTCACTTCAGCTGTACTGTATCACTCTGACCTTCTTATTGACGATGAAACACAGAAATTGCTTCGTAATTAAATACAAAAGGCACAATTCCGACTCAAGTACAAGAAGACTGGCTCTTCTTACTGTCTATGTTTTGAACCATTCCTGTGACACTAGTTATAGATTCCGATGCTACCCTTCAGGTTTACTGTATCCCTCTGACATCTTTATTGTCGATGAAACACAGAAATTGCATTGGAATTAAATACAAAAGGCACAATGCTGACTCAAGTACAAGAAAACTGAATCTTCTTACTGTCTATGATTTGAACCATTCCTGTGACACTAGTTATAGATTCCTTGGCTTCACTTCGGGTTTACTGTATTCTCTGACCTTCTTGTTGACGATGAAACACAGTAATTGCATCGAAATTAAATACAAAAGGCACAATGCCGACTTATGTACAAGAAAACTGACTCTTCTTACTGTCTATGATTTGAACCATTCCTGTGACACTAGTTATAGATTCCGATGCTTCACTTCAGGTTTACTGTATCCCTCTGACCTTCTTATTGACGATGAAACACAGAAATTGCATCGGAATTAAATACAATAGGCACAATGCCGACTTGAGTACAAGAAAACTGATTCTTCTTACTGTCTATGTTTGAACCATTCCTGAAACACTAGTTATAGATTCCGATGCTTCACTTCAGGTTTACTGTATACCTCTAACCTTCTTATTGACGATGAAACACTGAAATTGCATCGGAATTAGATACAAAAGGCACAATGCCGACTAATGTACAAGAAAACTACTCTTCTTACTGTCTATGTTTTGAACCATTCCTGTGACACTAGTTATAGATTCCGATGCTTCACTTCAGGTTTAATGTATCCCTCTGACCTTATATTGGCGATTAAACACAGAAATTGCATCGGAATTAAATACAAAGGGCTCAATGCCGACTAAGGACAAGAAAACAGACCCTTCTTACTGTCTATGTTTGAACCATTCCTGTGACACTATTTATGGATTCCGATGCTTCACTTCAGGTTTACTGTATCCCCCTGACCTTCTTATTGACGATGAAACATAGAAATGGCATCGGAATTACATACAAAAGCACAATGCCGTCTTAAGTACAGGAAAACTGACGCATATTAAAGTCTATGTTTTGCACCATTCTTGTGACACTAGTTATAGATTCCGATGCTTCACTTCAGGTTTACTGTATCGCTCTGACCTTCTTATTGACGGTGAAACACAGAAATTGCATCGGAATTAAATACAAAAGGCACAATGCCGACTTAAGTACAAGAAAACTGACTCTTCTTACTGTCTATGTTTTGAACCAATACTGTATCACTAGTTATAGATTCCGATGCTTCACTTCAAGTTTACTGTATCGCTCTGACCTTCTTATTGACGGTGAAACACAGAAATTGCATCGGAATTAAATACAATAGGCACAATGCCGACTTGAGTACAAGAAAACTGACTCTTCTTACTGTCTATGTTTGAACCATTCCTGTGACACTAGTTATAGATTCCGATGCTTAACTTCAGGTTTACTGTATACCTCTAACCTTCTTATTGACGATGAAACACTGAAATTGCAACGGAATTAAAGACAAAAGGCAAAATGCCGACTTCAGTACAAGAAAACTGACTCTTCTTACTGTCTATGTTTTGAACCATTCCTGTGACACTAGTTATTGATTCCGATGCTTCACTTCAGCATTACTGTATCCCTCTGACCTTCTTATTGACGATGAAACACAGAAATTGCATCGGAATTAAGTACAAAAGGCACAATGCAGACTTATGTACAAGAAAATTGACTCTCCTTACTGTCTATGTTTTGAACCATTCCTGTGACACTAGTTATAGATTCCGATGCTTCACTTCAGGTTTACTGTATCCCTCCGACCTCCTTATTGACGATGAAACTCAGAAATTGCATCGGAATTAAATACAAAAGGCACAATGCCGACTTATGTACAAGAAAAGTGACTCTTCTTACTGTCTATGTTTGAACCATTCCTGTGACACTAGTTATAGATTCCGATGCTTAACTTCAGGTTTACTGTATACCTCTAACCTTCTTATTGACGATGAAACACTGAAATTGCAACGGAATTAAAGACAAAAGGCAAAATGCCGACTTAAGTACAAGAAAACTGACTCTTCTTACTGTCTATGTTTTGAACCATTCCTGTGACACTAGTTATAGATTCCGATGATTCACTTCGGGTTTACTGTATCCCTCTGACCTTCGTATCGACGATGAAACACAGAAATTGCATCGGAATTGAATACAAAAGGCACAATGCCGACTTAAGTACAAGAAAACGGACTCTTCTTTCTGTCAATGTTTTGAACCAATCCTGTGACACTAGTTATAGATTCCGATGCTTCACTTCAGGTTTACTGTATAGCTCTGACCTTCTTATTGTCGATGAAACACAGAAATTGCATCGGAATTAGATACAAAAGGCACAATGCCGACTTATGTACAAGAAAACTGACTCTTCTTACTGTCAATGTTTTGATCCATTCCTGTGACACTAGTTATAGATTCCGATGCTTCACTTCAGGTTTACTGTATCCCTCTGACCTTATATTGGCGATTAAACACAGAAATTGCATCGGAATTAAATACAAAGGGCTCAATACCGACTAAGGACATGAAAACAGACCCTACTTACTGTCTATGTTGGAACCATTCCTGTGACACTAGTTATGGATTCCGATGCTTCACTTCAGGTTTACTGTATCCCTCTGTCCTTCTTATTGACGATGAAACATAGAAATGGCATCGGAATTACATACAAAAGCACAATGCCGTCTTAAGTACAGGAAAACTGACGCTTATTAAAGTCTATGTTTTGCACCATTCTTGTGACACTAGTTATAGATTCCGATGCTTCACTTCAGGTTTACTGTATCGCTCTGACCTTCTTATTGACGGTGAAACACAGAAATTGTATCGGAATTAAATACAAAAGGCAAAATGCCGACTTAAGTACAAGAAAACTGACTCTTCTTACCGTCTATGTTTTGAACCAATCCTGTATCACTGGTTATAGATTCCGATGCTTCACTTCAGGTTTACTGTATCCCTCTGACCTTCTTATTGACGATGAAACATAAAAATGGCATCGGAATTACATACAAAAGCACAATGCCGTCTTAAGTACAGGAAAACTGACGCTTCTTAAAGTCTATGTTTTGAACCATTCTTGTGACACTAGTTATATATTCCGATGCTTCACTTCAGGTTGACTGTATCGCTCTGACCTTCTTATTGACGGTGAAACACAGAAATTGCATCGGAATTAAATACAAAAGGCACAATGCCGACTTAAGTACAAGAAAACTGACTCTTCTTACTGTCTATGTTTTTAACCACTCCTGTGACACTAGATTTAGATTCCGTGCTTCACTTCAGGTTTACTGTATCCCTCTGACCTTCTTATTGACGATGAAACACAGGAATCGCATCGGAATTAAATACAAAAGGCACAATACCGACTAAGGACAAAAAAACAGACCCTTCTTACTGTCTATGTTTGAACCATTCCTGTGACACTAGTTATGGATTCCGATGCTTCACTTCAGGTTTACTGTATCCCTCTGACCATCTTATTAACGATGAAACACAGAAATTGCATCGGAATGAAATACAAAGGGCACAATAACGACTCAAGTACAAGAAGGCTGGCTCTACATACTGTCTATGTTTTGAACCATTCCTGTGACACTAGTTATAGATTCCGATGCTTCACTTCAGGTTTACTGTATCCCTCTGACCTTATATTGGCGATTAAACACAGAAATTGCATCGGAATTGAATACAAAGGGCTCAATGCCGACTAAGGACAAGAAAACAGACCCTTCTTACTGTCTATGTTTGAACCATTCCTGTGACACTAGTTATGGATTCCGATGCTTCACTTCAGGTTTACTGTATCCCTCTGACCTTCTTATTGACGATGAAATACACAAATTGCATCGGAATTAAATACAAAAGGCACAATGCAGATTTATGTACAAGAAAACTGACTCTCCTTACTGTCTATGTTTTGAACCATTCCTGTGACACTAGTTATAGATTCCTTGGCTTCACTTCGGGTTTACTGTATTCTCTGACCCTCTTATTGTCGATGAAACACAGAAATTGCATCGGAATTAAATACAAAAGTCACAATGCCGACTTAAGTAGAAGAAAACTGACTCTTCTTTCTGTCTATGTTTTGAACAACTCCTGTGACACTAGTCATAGTTTCCAATGCTGCACTTCAGGGTTACTGTATCCCTCTGACCTTCTTATTGAAGATGAAACATAGAAATTGCATCGGAATTTAATACAAAATGCACAATGAAGAATTAAGTACAAGAAGACTGACTCTTCTTACTGTCTATGTTTTGAACCATTCCTGTGACACTAGTTATAGATTCCGATGCTTCACTTCAGGTCTACTGTATCCCTCCGACCTCCATATTGACGATGAAACTCAGAAATTGCATCGGAATTAAATACAATAGGCACAATGCCGACTTGAGTACAAGAAAACTGACTCCTCTTACTGTCTATTTTTTGAACCATTCCTGTTACACTAGTTATAGATTCCGATGCTTCACTTCAGGTTTTCTGTATCCCTCTGACCTTCTTATCGACGATGAAACACAGAAATTGCATCGGAATTAAATACAAAAGGCACAATGCCGACTTAAGTTCAAGAAAACGGACTCTTCTTTCTGTCAGTGTTTTGAACCAATCCTGTGACACTAGTTATAGATTCCGATGCTTCACTTCAGGTTTACTGTATAGCTCTGACCTTCTTATTGTCGATGAAACACAGAAATTGCATCGGAATTAAATACAAAAGGCACAATGCCGACTTATGTACAAGAAAACTGACTCTTCTTACTGTCTATGTTTTGAACCATTCCTGTGACACGAGTTATAGATTCCGATGCTTCACTTCAGGTTTACTGTATCCCTCTGACCTTATATTGGCGATTAAACACAGAAATTCCATCGGAATTAAATACAAAAGGCTCAATGCCGACTTAAGTACAAGAAGACTGTATCCTCTTACTCTCTATGTTTTGAACCATTGCTGTGACACTAGTTATAGGTTCCGATACTTCACTTCAGCTTTACTGTATCCCTCTGACCTTCGTATTGACGATGAAACACAGAAATTGCATCGGAATTAAATACAAAATGCATAATTCCGACTCAAGAACAAGAAGACTGGCTCTTCTTACTGTCTATGATTTCAACCATTCCTGTGACACTAGTTATAGATTCCGATGCGTCACTTCCGGTTTACTGTATCCCTCTGACATCCTTATTGTCGATGAAACGCAGAAATTGCATCGGATTTAAATACAAAAGGCACAATGCCGACTCAAGTACAAGAAGACTGGCTCTTCTTACTGTCTATGCTTTGAACCATTCCTGTCACACTAGTCATAGATTCGAATGCTCGACTTCAGGTTCACTGTCTCCCTCTGACCTTCTTATTGGCGATGAAACACAGAAATTGCGACGGAATCAAATTCAAAAGGCACAATTTCGGCTTAAGTACAAGAAAACTGACTCTTCTTACTGTCTATGTTTTGAACCATTCCTGTGACACTAGTTATAGATTCCGATGCTTCACTTCAGGGTTACTGTATCCCTCTGACCTTCTTATTGACGATGAATAACAGATATTGCATCGGAATTAAATACAAAAGGCACAATGCCAACTTAAGTACAAGAAAACTGACTATTCTTTCTGCCTATGTTTTGAACCATTCCTGTGACACTAGTTATAGATTCCGATGCTCCACTTCACGTTTACTGAATCCCTCTGACCTTCTTATTGACGATGAAACACAGAAATTGCATCGGAATTCAATACAAAAGGCACAATGCTGCCTTATCTACTAGAAACAGACTCTTCTTACTGCCTATGTTTTTAACCACTCCTGTGACACTAGTTATAGATTCCGATGCTTCACTTCAGGTTTACTGTATCCCTCTGACCTTCTTATTGACGATGAACACAGAAATTTCATCGGAATTAAATATAAAAGGCACAATGCCGATTTAAGTACAAGAAAACAGACTCTTCTTACTGTCTATGTTTTGAACCATTCCTGTGACACTAGTTATAGATTCCGATGCTTCACTTCAAGTTTATTGTATCCCTCTGACCTTCTTATTGACGATGAAACACAGAAAATGCATTGGAATTAAATACAAAAGGAACAATGCCGACTTAAGTGCAAGAAAACTGACTCTTCTTACTGTCTATGTTTGAACCATTGCTGTGCCACTAGTTATAGATTCCAATGCTTCACTTCAGGTTTACTGTGTACCTCTGACCTTATTATTGACGATGAAACACTGAAATTGCATCGGAATTAAAGACAAAAGGCAAAATGCCGACTTAAGTACAAGAAAACTGACTCTTCTTACTGTCTATGTTTTGAACCACTCCTGTGACACTAGTTATAGATTCCGATGCTTCACTTCAGGTTTACTGTATACCTCTGACCTTCTTATTGTCGATGAAACACAGAAATTGTATCGGAATTAAATGCAAAAGGCACAA
Organism: Schistocerca serialis cubense; assembly: GCF_023864345.2. NCBI lineage: Eukaryota > Metazoa > Arthropoda > Insecta > Orthoptera > Acrididae > Schistocerca > Schistocerca serialis. The sequence continues at coordinate 526,611,819 of NC_064646.1, forward strand.
TGCTGACTCAGGTACAAGAAAACTGACACTTCTTGTGGTCTATGTTCTGAAACATTCCTGTGACGCTAGTAATAGATTCCGATGCTTCACTTCAGGTTTACTGTATCCCTCTGACCTTCTTATTGACGATGAAACACAGAAATTGCATCGGAGTTAAATACAAAAGGCACAATGCCGACTTAAGTACAAGAAAATTGACTCTTCTTACTGTCTATGTTTTGAACCATTCCTGTGTCACTAGTTATAGATTCCGATGCTTCACTTCAGGTTTACTGTATCCCTCTGACCTTCTTATTGACGATGAAACATTGAAATTGCATCGGAATTACATACAAAAGCCACAATTCCGTCTTAAGTACAGGAAAACTGACTCTTCTTAATGTCTATGTTTTGAACCATTCTTGTGACACTAGTTATAGATTAGGATGCTCGATTTCACGTTCACTGTCTCCCTCTAACCTTCTAATTGGCGTTGAAACACAGAAATTGCATCGGAATTAAATACAAAATGCACAAAGCCGACATAAGTACAAGAAAACTGACACTTATTACTGTCTATGTTTTGAACCATTCCTGTGACACAAGTTATAGATTCCGATGCTTCACTTCAGGTTTACTGTATCCCTCTGACCTTCTTATTGACGATGAAACACAGATATTGCATCGGAATTAAATATAAAAGGCACAATGACGACTTAAGTACAAGAAAACTGATTCTTCTTACTGTCTATGTTCTGAACCATTCCTGTGACACTAGTTATAGATTCCGATGCTTCACTTCAGGTTTACTGTATCCCTCTGAACTTGTTGTTGACGATAAAACACAGAAATTGCATCGGAATTAAATACAAAAGGCACAATGCCGACTTAAGTACAAGAAAACTGACTCTTCGTACTGACTATGTTTTGAACATTTCTCGTGGCACTAGTTATAGATTCCGATGCTTCACTTCTGGTTTACTGTATCCCTCTACCTTTTTATTGTCGATGAAACACAGAAATTGCATCGGAATTAAATACAAAAGGCACCATGCCGACTTAAGTACAAGAAGACTGACTCTTCTTACTGTCTATGTTTTTAACTATTCCTGTGACACTAGTTATAGATTCCGATTCTTCACTTCAGGTTTATTGAATCTCGCTGACCTTATATTGACGATGAAACACAGAAATTGCATCGGAATTAAATACAAAAGGCACAACGACGACCCAAATACAAGACGTCTGGCTCTTCTTACTGTCTACGCTATGAACTATTCCTGTGAGACCGGTTTTTGATTCTAATGCTTCACTTCAGGTATACTGTATACCGTGGACCTTCTTATTCACGGCGAAACACAGAAATTGCATCGGAATTAAATACAAAAGGCACAATGCCGACTTAAGTACAAGAAAACTGACTCTTCTTACTGTCTATATTTTAAACCATTCCTGTGACATTAGTTATAGATACCGACGCTTCACTTCTGTTTACTGTACCCTCTGACCTTCTTATCGACGATGAAACACAGAAATTGCATCGGAATTAAATACAAAAGGCACAATGCCGACTTAAGTACAAGAAGACTGACACTTCTTACTGTCTATGTTTTGAACCATTCCTGTGACACTAGTTATAGATTCGGATGCTCGACTTCAGGTTCACTGTCTCCCTCTGACCTTCTTATTGGCGATGAAACACAGAAATTGCATCGGAATTAAATACAAAATGCACAAGGCCGACATAAGTACAAGAAAATTGACTCTTATTACTGTCTATGTTTTGAACCATTCCTGTGTCACTAGTTATAGATTCCAATGCTTCACTTCAGGTTTACTGTGTACCTCTGACCTTATAATTGACGATGAAACACTGAAATTGCATCGGAATTAAAGACAAAAGGCAAAATGCCACCTTAAGTACAAGAAAACTGACTCTTCTCACTGTCTATGTTTTGAACCATTCCTGTGTCACTAGTTATAGATTCCGATGCTTCACTTCAGGTTTACTGGATCCGTCTGACCTTCTTATTGACGATGATACATTGAAATTGCATCGGAATTACATACAAAAGCCACAATTCCGTCTTAAGTACAGGAAAACTGACTCTTCTTAAAGTCTATGTTTTGAAACATTCTTGTGACACTAGTTACAGGTTCGGATGCTCGACTTCAGGTTCACTGTCTCCGTCTGACCTTCTTATTGGCGATGAAACACAGAAATTGCATCGGAATGAAATACAAAAGGCACAATGCCGACTTAAGTACAAGAAAATTGACTCTTCTTACTGTCTATGTTTTGAACCATTCCTGTGACACTAGTTATAGATTCCGATGCTTCACATCAGGTTTACTGTATCCCTCTGACCTTCTTATTGACGATGAAACATAGAAATTGCATCGGAATTACATACAAAAGCCACAATGCCGTCTTAAGTACAGGAAAACTGACTCTTCTTAAAGTCTATGTTTTGAACGATTCTTGTGACACTAGTTATAGATTCGGATGCTCGACTTCAGGTTCACTGTCACCCTCTGACCCTCTTATTGTCGATGAAACACAGAAATTGCATCGGATTTAAATACAAAAGGCACAATGCCGACTTAAGTACAAGAAAACTGACTCTTCTTACTGTGTATATTTTAAACCATTCCTTTGACATTAGTTATAGATTCCGATGATTCACTTCTGTTTACTGTATCCCTCTGACTTTCTTATCGACGATGAAACACAGAAATTGCATCCGAATTAAATACAAAAGGCACAATGCCGACTTAAGTACAAGAAGACTGACTCTTCTTACTGTCTATGTTTTGAACCATTCCTTTGACACTAGTTATAGATTCGGATGCTCGACTTCAGGTTCACTGTCTCCCTCTGACCTTCTTATTGGCGACGAAACACAGAAATTGCATCGGAATTAAATTCAAAAGGCACAATGCCGACTTAAGTACAAGAAAACTGACTCTTCTTGCTGTCTATGCTTTGAACCATTCCTGTGACACTAGTTATAGATTCCGATGCTTCACTTCAGGTTTACTGTATCCCTCTGACCTTCTTATTGTCGATGAAACACAGAAATTGCATCGGAATTAAATACAAAAGGCACAATTCTGACTCAAGTACAAGAAAACTGACTCTTCTTTCTGTATATGTTTTGAACCATTCCTGTGACACTAGTTATAGATTCCAATGCTTCCCTTCAAGCTTACTGTATCCCTCTGACCTTCTTATTGCCGTTGAAACACAGAAATTGCAACGGAATTAAATACAAAAGGTACAATGCCGACTTAAGTACAAGAAGACTGACTCTTCTTACTGTCTATGTTTTGAACCATTCCTGTGACACTAGTTATAGATTCGGATGCTTGACTTCAGGTTCACTGTCTCCCTCTGACCTTCTAATTGGCGATGAAACACAGAAATTGCATCGGAATTAAATACAAAATGCACAAAGCCGACATAAGTACAAGAAAACTGACTCTTATTACTGTCTATGTTTTGAACCATTCCTGTGACACTAGTTATAGATTCCGATGCTTTACTTCAGGTTTACTTTCTCCCTCTGACCTTCTTATTGACGATGAATAACAGATATTGCATCGGTATTAAATACCAAAGGCACATTGCCAACTTAAGTACAAGAAAACTGACTATTCTTTCTGTCCATGTTTTGAACCATTCCTGTGACACTAGTTATAGATTCCGATGCTTCACTTCACGTTTACTGTATCCCTCTGACCTTCTTATTGACGATGAAACACAGAAATTGCATCGGAATTAAATGCAAAAGGCACAATGCTGACTCAAGTACAAGACAACTGACACTTCTTGCTGTCTATGTTCTGAACCATTCCTGTGACGCTAGTTATAGATTCCGATGCTTCACTTCAGGTTTACTGTATCCCTCTGACCTTCTTATTGGCGATGAAACACAGAAATTGCATCGGAAATAAATACAAAATGCACAAAGCCGACATAAGTACAAGAAAACCGACTCTTATTACTGTCTATGATTTGAACCATTCCTGTGACACAAGTTATAGATTCCGATGCTTCACTTCAGGTTTACTGTATCCCTCTGACCTTCTTATTGACGATGAAACACAGATATTGCATCGGAATTAAATACAAAAGGCACAATGATGACTTAAGTACAAGAAAACTGACTCTTCTTACTCTCTATGTTCTGAACCATTCCTGTGACACTAGTTATAGATTCCGATGCTTCACTTCGGGTTTACTGTATCCCTCTGAACTTGTTGTTGACGATAAAACACAGAAATCGCATCGGAATTAAATACAAAAGGCACAATGCCGACTTAAGTACAAGAATACTGATTCTTCTTACTGACTATGTTTTGAACATTTCTCGTGACACTAGTTATAGATTCCGATGCTTCACTTCTGGTTTACTGTATCCCTCTGTCCTCCTTATTGACGATGAAAGACAGAAATCGCATCGGAATTAAATACAAAAGGCACAATGCCGACTTAAGTACAAGAATACTGACTCTTCTTACTGACTATGTTTTGAACATTTCTCGTGACACTAGTTATAGATTCCGATGCTTCACTTCAGGTTTACTGTATCCCCCTGACCTTCTTATTGACGATGAATAACAGATATTGCATCGGTATTAAATACAAAAGGCACAATGCCAACTTAAGTACAAGAAAACTGACTATTCTTTCTGTCTATGTTTTGAACCATTCCTGTGACACTAGTTATAGATTCCTATGCTTCACTTCACGTTTAATGTATCCCTCTGACCTTTTTATTGACGATGAAACACAGAAATTGCATCGGAATTAAATACAAAAGGCAAAATGCTGACTTATGTACTAGAAAATGACTCTTCTTACTGCCTATGTTTTGAACATTTCCTGTGACACTAGTTATAGATTCCGATGCTTCACTTCAGGTTTACTGTATCCCTCTGACCTTGTTGTTGACGATTAAACACAGTAATTGCATCGGAATTAAATGCAAAAGGCACAATGCTGACTCAAGTACAAGAAAACTGACTCTTCTTACTGTCTATGTTTTGAACCATTCCTGTGACACCAGTTATAGATTCCGATGCTTTACTTCAGGTTTACTTTATCCCTCTGACCTTCTTATTGACGATGAATAACAGATATTGCATCGGTATTAAATACAAAAGGCACAATGCCAACTTAAGTACAAGAAAACTGACTATTGTTTCTGACTATGTTTTGAACCATTCCTGTGACACTAGTTATAGATTCCGATGCTTCACTTCACGTTTACTGTATCCCTCTGACCTTCTTATTGACGATGAAACACAGAAATTGCATCGGAATTAAATACAAAAGGCACAATGCTGACTTATGTACTAGAAACTGTCTCTTCTTACTGCCTATGTTTTGAACATTTCCTGTGACACTAGTTATAGATTCCGATGCTTCACTTCAGGTTTACTGAATCCCTCTGACCTTCTTATTTTTGATGAAACACAGAAATTGCATCGGAATTAAATGCAAAATGCACAATGCTGACTCAAGTACAAGAAAATTGACACTTCTTGCTGTCTATGTTCTGAACCATTCCTGTGACGCTAGTTATAGATTCCGATGCTTCACTTCGGGTTTACTGTATCCCTCTGACTGTCTTATTGACGACGAAACACAGAAATTGCATCGGAATAAAATACAAAAGGCACAATGCCGACTTAAGTACAAGAAAATTGACGCTTCTTACTGTCTATGTTTTGAACCATTCCTTTGCCACTAGTTATAGATTCCAATGCTTCACTTCAGGTTTACTGTGTACCTCTGACCTTATTATTGACGATGAAACACAGAAATTGCATCGGAATTAAAGACAAAAGGCAAAATGCCGACTTAAGTACAAGAAAACTGACTCTTCTTACTGTCTATGTTTGAACCATTCCTGTGTCACTAGTTATAGATTCCGATGCTTCACTTCAGGTTTACTGTATCCCTCTGACCTTCTTATTGACGATGATACAGTGAAATTGCATCAGAATTACACACAAAAGCCACAATTCCGTCTTAAGTACAGGAAAACTGACTCTTCTTAAAGTCTATGTTTTGAACCATTCTTGTGACACTAGTTATAGATTCCGATGTTTCACTTCAGGTTTACTGTATCCCTCTGACCTTCTTATTGTCGATGAAACACAGAAATTGCATCGGAATGAAATACAAAAGGCACAATTCTGACTCAACTACAAGAAAACTGACTCTTCTTTCTGTCTATGTTTTGAACCATTCCTGTGACACTAGTTATAGATTCCGATGCTTCACTTTGGGTTTACTGTATCCCTCTGAACTTGTTGCTGACGAGAAAACACAGAAATTGCATCGGAATTAAATACAAAAGGCACAATGCCGACTTAAGTACAAGAAAACTGACTCTTCTTACTGACTATGTTTTGAACATTTCTTGTGACACTAGTTATAGATTCCGATGCTTCACTTCTTGTTTTCTGTATCCCTCTGACCTCCTTATTGTCGATGAAACACAGAAATTGCATCGAAATTAAATACAAAAGGCACAATGCCGACTCCAGTACAAGAAGACTGGCTCTTCTTACTGTCTGTGTTTTGAACCCTTCCTGTGACACTAGTTATAGATTCGGATGCTCGTCTTCAGGTTCACTGTCTCCCTCTGACCTTCTTATTGGCGATGAAACACAGAAATTGCATCGGAATAAAATTCAAAAGGCACAATTTCGACTTAAGTACAAGAAAACTGACTCTTCTTACTGTCTATGTTTTGAACCATTCCAGTGACACAAGTTATAGATTCCGATGCTTCACTTCAGGTTTACTGTATCCCCCTGACCTTCTTATTTACGATGAATAACAGATATTGCATCGGTATTAAATACAAAAGGCACAATGGCAACTTAAGTACAAGAAAACTGACTATTCTTTCTGTCTATGTTTTGAACCATACCTGTGACACTAGTTATAGATTCCGATGATTCACTTCACGTTTAATGTATCCCTCTGACCTTCTTATTGACGATGAAACACAGAAATTGCATCGGAATTAAATACAAAAGGCACAATGCTGACTTATGTACTAGAAACTGACTCTTCTTACTGCCTATGTCTTGAACATTTCCTGTGACACTAGTTATAGATTCCGATGCTTCACTTCAGGTTTACTGTATCCCTCTGACCTTGTTGTTGACGATATAACACAGTAATTGCATCGGAATTAAATGCAAAAGGCACAATGCTGACTCAAGTACAAGAAAACTGACTCTTCTTACTGTCTATGCTTTGAACCATTCCTGTGACACTAGTTATAGATTCCGATGCTTTACTTCAGGTTTACTTTATCCCTCTGACCTTCTTATTGACGATGAATAACAGATATTGCATCGGTATTAAATACAAAAGGCACAATGACAACTTAAGTACAAGAAAACTGACTATTCTTTCTGTCTATGCTTTGAACCATTCCTGTGACACTAGTTATAGATTCCGATGCTTCACTTCACGTTTACTGTATCCCTCTGACCTTCTTATTGACGATGAAACACAGAAATTGCATCGGAATTAAATACAAAAGGCACAATGCTGACTTATGTACTAGAAACTGACTCTTCTTACTGTATATGTTTTGAACCATTCCTGTGACACTAGTTATAGATTCCGATGCTTCCCTTCAAGCTTACTGTATCCCTCTGACCTTCTTATTGCCGTTGAAACACAGAAATTGCAACGGAATTAAATACAAAAGGCACAATGCCGACTTAAGTACAAGAAGACTGGCTCTTCTTACTGTCTATGATTTGAACCATTCCTGTGACACTAGTTATAGATTCGGATGCTTGACTTCAGGTTCACTGTCTCCCTCTGACCTTCTAATTGGCGATGAAACACAGAAATTGCATCGGAATTAAATACAAAATGCACCAAGCCGACATATGTACAAGAAAACTGACTCTTATTACTGTCTATGTTTTGAACCATTCCTGTGACACAAGTTATAGATTCCGATGCTTCAGTTCAGGTTTACTGTATCCCTCTGACCTTCTTATTGACGATGAAACACAGATATTGCATCGGAATTAAATACAAAAGGCACAATGACGACTTAAGTACAAGAAAACTGACTCTTCTTACTGTCTATGTTCTGAACCATTCCTGTGACACTAGTTATAGATTCCGATGCTTCACTTCAGGTTTACTGTATCCCTCTAAACTTGTTGTAGACGATAAAACACAGAAATTGAATCGGAATTAAATACAAAAGGCACAATGCCGACTTAAGTACAAGAAAACTGACTCTTCTTACTGACTATGTTTTGAACATTTCTCGTGACACTAGTTATAGATTCCGATGCTTCACTTCTGGTTAACTGTATCCCTCTGACCTCCTTATTGTCGATGAAACACAGAAATTGCATCGGAATTAAATACAAAAGGCACAATGCCGACTTAAGTACAAGAAGACTGACTCTTCTTACTGTCTATGTTTTGAACTATTCCTGTGACACTAGTTATAGATTCCGATTCTTCACTTCAGGTTTACTGAATCTCGCTGACCTTATATTGACGATGAAACACAGAAATTGCATCGGAGTTAAATACAAAAGGCACAATGCCGACTTAAGTACAAGAAGACTGGCTCTTCTTACTGTCTATGATTTGAACCATTCCTGTGACACTAGTTATAGATTCGGATGCTTGACTTCAGGTTCACTGTCTCCCTCTGACCTTCTAATTGGCGATGAAACACAGAAATTGCATCCGAAATAAATACAAAATGCACAAAGCCGACATAAGTACAAGAAAACTGACTCTTATTACAGTCTATGTTTTGAACCATTCCTGTGACACAAGTTATAGATTCCGATGCTTCACTTCAGGTTTACTGTATCCCTCTGACCTTCTTATTGACGATGAAACACAGATATTGCATCGGAATTAAATACAAAAGGCACAATGACGACTTAAGTACAAGAAAACTGACTCTTCTTACTGTCTATGTTCTGAACCATTCCTGTGACACTAGTTATAGATTCCGATGCTTCACTTCAGGTTTACTGTATCCCTCTGAACTTGTTGTTGACGATAAAACACAGAAATTGCATCGGAATTAAATAAAAAGGCACATTGCCGACTTAAGTACAAGAAAACTGACTCTTCGTACTGACTATGTTTTGAACATTTCTCGTCACACTAGTTATAGATTCCGATGCTTCACTTCTGGTTTACTGTATCCCTCTGACCTTTTTATTGTCGATGAAACACAGAAATTGCATCGGAATTAAATACAAAAGGCACCATGCCGACTTAGGTACAAGAAGACTGACTCTTCTTACTGTCTATGTTTTTAACTATTCCTGTGACACTAGTTATAGATTCCGATTCTTCACTTCAGGTTTACTGAATCTCGCTGACCTTATATTGACGATGAAACACAGAAATTGCATCGGAATTAAATACAAAAGGCACAACGACGACCCAAATACAAGAAGACTGGCTCTTCTTACTGTCTACGCTATGAACTATTCCTGTGAGACCGGTTTTTGATTCTAATGCTTCACTTCAGGTATACTGTATACCGTGGACCTTCTTATTCACGGCGAAACACAGAAATTGCATCGGAATTAAATACAAAAGGCACAATGCCGACTTAAGTACAAGATGACTGACTCTTCTTACTGTCTATGTTTTGAACCATTCCTGTGACACTAGTTATAGATTCAGATGCTCGACTTCAGGTTCACTGTCTCCCTCTGACCTTCTTATTGGCGATGAAACACAGAAATTGCATCGGAATTAAATACAAAATGCACAAAGCCGACATAAGTACAAGAAAACTGACTCTTATTACTGTCTATGTTTTGAACCATTCCTGTGACACTAGTTATAGATTCCGATGCTTCACTTCAGGTTTACTGGATCCGTCTGACCTTCTTATTGACGATGATACATTGAAATTGCATCGGAATTACATACAAAAGCCACAATTCCGTCTTAAGTACAGGAAAACTGACTCTTCTTAAAGTCTATGTTTTGAACCATTCTTGTGACACTAGTTACAGATTCGGATGCTCGACTTCAGGTTCACTGTCTCCCTCTGACCTTCTTATTGGCGATGAAACACAGAAATTGCATCGGAATGAAATACAAAAGGCACAATGCCGACTTAAGTACAAGAAAATTGACTCTTCTTACTGTCTATGTTTTGAACCATTCCTGTGACACTAGTTATAGATTCCGATGCTTCACATCAGGTTTACTGTATCCCTCTGACCTTCTTATCGACGATGAAACACAGAAATTGCATCGGAATTAAATACAAAAGGCACAATGCCGACTTAAGTACAAGAAGACTGACTCTTCTTACTGTCTATGCTTTGAACCATTCCTGTGACACTAGTTATAGATTCGGATACTTGACTTCAGGTTCACTGTCTCCCTCTGACCTTCTTATTGGCGATGAAACACAGAAATTGCATCGGAATTAAATTCAAAAGGCACAATGCCGACTTAAGTACAAGAAAACTGATTCTTCTTGCTGTCTATGCTTTGAACCATTCCTGTGACACTAGTTATAGATTCCGATGCTTCACTTCAGGTTTACTGTATCCCTCTGACCTTCTTATTGTCGATGAAACACAGAAATTGCATCGGAATTAAATACAAAAGGCACGATTCTGACTCAAGTACAGGAAAACTGACTCTTCTTTCTGTATATGTTTTGAACCATTCCTGTGACACTAGTTATGGATTCCGATGCTTCCCTTCAAGCTTACTGTATTCCTCTGACCTTCTTATTGCCGTTGAAACACAGAAATTGCAACGGAATTAAATACAAAAGGCACAATGCCGACTTAAGTACAAGAAGACTGGCTCTTCTTACTGTCTATGATTTGAACCATTCCTGTGACACTAGTTATAGATTCTGATGCTTGACTTCAGGTTCACTGTCTCCCTCTGAGCTTCTAATTGGCGATGAAACACAGAAATTGCATCGGAATTAAATACAAAATGCACAAAGCCGACATAAGTACAAGAAAACTGACCCTTATTACTGTCTATGTTTTGAACCATTCCTGTGACACAAGTTATAGATTCCGATGCTTCACTTCAGGTTTACTGTATCCCTCTGACCTTCTTATTGACGATGAAACACAGATATTGCATCGGAATTAAATACAAAAGGCACAATGACGACTTAGGTACAAGAAAACTGACTCTTCTTACTGTCTATGTTCTGAACCATTCCTGTGACACTAGTTATAGATTCCGATGCTTCACTTCAGGTTTACTGTATCCCTATGAACTTGTTGTTGACGATAAAACACAGAAATTGCATCGGAATTAAATACAAAAGGCACAATGCCGACTTAAGTACAAGAAAACTGACTCTTCTTACTGACTATGTTTTGAACATTTCTCGTGAAACTAGTTATAGATTCCGATGCTTCACTTCTGGTTTACTGTATCCCTCTGACCTCCTTATTGTCGATGAAACACAGAAATTGCATCGGAATTAAATACAAAAGGCACAATGCCGACTTAAGTACAAGAAGACTGACTCTTCTTACTGTCTATGTTTTGAACTATTCCTGTGACACTAGTTATAGATTCCGATTCTTCACTTCAGGTTTACTGAATCTCGCTGACCTTATATTGACGATGAAACACAGAAATTACATCGGAATTAAATGCAAAAGGCACAACGACGACACAAATACAAGAAGACTGGCTCTTCTTACATTCTACGCTATGAACTATTCCTGTGAGACCGGTTTTTGATTCCGATGCTTCACTTCAGGTATACTGTATACCGTGGACCTTCTTGTTGACGGCGAAACACAGAAATTGCATCAGAATTAAATACAAAAGGCACAATGCCGACTTAAGTACAAGAAAACTGACTCTTCTTACTGTCTATGTTTTGAACCATTCCTGTGACACTAGTTATAGATTCCGATGCTTCACTTCAGGTTTACTGTATCCCTCTGACCTTCTTATTGACTATGAAACACAGATATTGCATCGGAATTAAATTCAAAAGGCACAATGCCAACTTAAGTACAAGAAAACTGACTATTCTTTCTGTCTATGTTTTGAACCATTCCTGTGACACTAGTTATAGATTCCGATGCTTCACTTCACGTTTACTGTATCCCTCTGACCTTCTTATTGACGATGAAACACAGAAATTGCATCGTAATTAAATACAAAAGGTACAATGCTGACTTATGTACTAGAAACTGTCTCTTCTTACTGCCTATGTTTTGAACATTTCCTGTGACACTAGTTATAGATTCCGATGCTTCACTTCTGGTTTACTGTATCCCTCTGACCTTCTTATTTTTGATGAAACACAGAAATTGCATCGGAATTAAATTGAAAAGGCACAATGCTGACTCAAGTACAAGAAAACTGACACTTCTTGCTGTCTATGCTCTGAACCATTCCTATGACGCTAGTTATAGATTCCGATGCTTCACTTCGGGTTTACTGTATCCCTCTGACCGTCTTATTGAGGATGAAACACAGAAATTGCATCGGAATTAAATACAAAAGGCACAATGCCGACTTAAGTAAAAGAAAATTGACGCTTCTTACTGTCTATGTTTTGAACCATTCCTGTGCCACTAGTTATAGATTCCAATGCTTCACTTCAGGTTTACTGTGTACCTCTGACCTTATTATTGACGATGAAACACTGAAATTGCATCGGAATTAAAGACAAAAGGCAAAATGCCGACTTAAGTACAAGAAAACTGACTCTTCTTACTGTCTATGTTTTGAACCATTCCTGTGTCATTAGTTATAGATTCCGATGCTTCACTTCAGGTTTACTGTATCCCTCTGACCTTGTTGTTGACGATATAACACAGTAATTGCATCGGAATTAAATGCAAAAGGCACAATGCTGACTCAAGTACAAGAAAACTGACTCTTCTTACTGTCTATGTTTTGAACCATTCCTGTGACACTAGTTATAGATTCCGATGCTTTACTTCAGGATTACTTTATCCCTCTGACCTTCTTATTGACGATGAATAACAGATATTGCATCGGTATTAAATACAAAAGGCACAATGACAACTTAAGTACAAGAAAACTGACTATTCTTTCTGTCTATGTTTTGAACCATTCCTGTGACACTAGTTATAGATTCCGATGCTTCACTTCACGTTTACTGTATACCTCTGACCTTCTTATTGACGATGAAACACAGAAATTGCATCGGAATTAAATACAAAAGGCACAATGCTGACTTATGTACTAGAAACTGACTCTTCTTACTGCCTATGTTTTGAACATTTCCTGTGACACTAGTTATAGATTCCGATGCTTCACTTCAGATTTACTGTATCCCTCTGACCTTCTTATTGTCGATGAAACACAGATATTGCATCGGAATTAAATGCAAAAGGCACAATGCTGACTCAAGTAAAAGAAAACTGACACTTCTTGCTGTCTATGTTCTGAACCATTCCTGTGACGCTAGTTATAGATTCCGATGCTTCACTTCGGGTTTACTGTATCCCTCTGACCGTCTTATTGACATGAAACACTGAAATTGCATCGGAATTAAAGACAAAAACCAAAATGCCGACTTAAGCAAAAGAAAACTGACTCTTCTTACTGTCTATGATTTGAACCATTCCTGTGTCACTAGTTATAGATTCTTTGGCTTCACTTCAGGTTTACTGTATCCCTCTGACCTTCTTATTGACGATGATACATTGAAATTGCATCGGAATTACACACAAAAGCCACAATTCCGTCTTAAGTACAGGAAAACTGACTCTTCTTAAAGTCTATGTTTTGAACTATTCTTGTGACAATAGTTATAGATTCGGATGCTCGACTTCAGGTTCACTGTCTTCCTCTGACCTTCTTATTGGCGATGAAACACAGAAATTGCATCGGAATGAAATACAAAAGGCACAATGCCGACTTAGGTACAAGAAAATTGACTCTTCTTACTGTCTATGTTTTGAACCATTCCTGTGACACTAGTTATAGATTCAGATGCTTCACATCAGGTTTACTGTATCCCTCTGACCTTCTTATTGACGATGAAACATAGAAATTGCATCGGAATTACATACAAAAGCCACAATTCCGTCTTAAGTACAGGAAAACTGACTCTTCTTAAAGTCTATGTTTTGAACCATTCTTGTGACACTAGTTATAGATTCGGATGCTCGACTTCAGGTTCACTGTCACCCTCTAACCTTCTTATTGTCGATGAAACACAGAAATTGCATCGGAATTAAATACAAAAGGCACAATGCCGACTTAAGTACAAGAAAACTGACTCTTCTTACTGTCTATATTTTAAACCATTCCTGTGACATTAGTTATAGATTCCGATGCTTCACTTCTGTTTACTGTATCCCTCTGACCTTCTTATCGACGATGAAACACAGAAATTGCATCGGAATTAAATACAAAAGGCACAATGCCAACTTAAGTACAAGAAGACTGACTCTTCTTACTGTCTATGTTTTGAACCATTCCTGTGACACTAGTTATAGATTCGGATGCTCGACTTCAGGTTCACTGTCTCCCTCTGACCTTCTTATTGGCGATGAAACACAGGAATTGCATCGGAATTAAATTCAAAAGGCACAATGCCGAGTTAAGTACAAGAAAACTGACTCTTCTTGCTGTCTATGCTTTGAACCATTCCTGTGACACTAGTTATAGATTCCGATGCTTCACTTCAGGCTTACTGTATCCCTCTGACCTTCTTATTGTCGATGAAACACAGAAATTGCATCGGAATTAAATACAAAAGGCACAATTCTGACTCAAGTACAAGAAAACTGACTCTTCTTTCTGTCTATGTTTTGAACCATTCCTGTGACACTAGTTATAGATTCCGATGCTTCCCTCCAAGCTTACTGTATCCCTCTGAACGTGTTGTTGACGATAGAAATCAGAAATTGCATCGGAATTAAATACAAAAGGCACAATGCCGACTTAAGTACAAGAAAACTGACTCTACTTACTGACTATGTTTTGAACATTTCTCGTGACACTAGTTTTAGATTCCGATGCTTCACTTCTGGTTTACTGTATCCCTCTGACCTCCTTATTGTCGATGAAACACAGAAATTGCATCGGAATTAAATACAAAAGGCACAATGCCGACTCCAGTACAAGAAGACTGGCTCTTCTTACTGTCCATGCTTTGAACGCTTCCTGTGACACTAGTTATAGATTCGGATGCTCGACTTCAGGTTCGCTGTCTCCCTCTGACCTTCTTATTGGCGATGAAACACAGAAATTGAATCGGAATTAAATTCAAGAGGCACAATTTCGACTTAAGTACAAGAAAACTGACTCTTCTTACTGTCTATGGTTTGAACCATTCCTGTGACACTAGTTATAGATTCCGATGCTTCACTTCAGGTTTACTGTATCCCCCTGACCTTCTTATTGACGATGAATAACAGATATTGCATCGGTATTAAATACAAAAGGCACAATGCCAACTTAAGTACAAGAAAACTGACTATTCTTTATGTCTATGTTTTGAACCATACCTGTGACACTAGTTATAGATTCCGATGCTTCGCTTCACGTTTAATGTATCCCTCTGACCTTCTTATTGACGATGAAACACAGAAATTGCATCGGAATTAAATACAAAAGGCACAATGCTGACTTATGTACTAGAAACTGACTCTTCTTACTGCCTATGTTTTGAACCATTCCTGTGCCACTAGTTATAGATTCCAATGCTTCACTTCAGGTTTACTGTGTACCTCTGACCTTATTATTGACGATGAAACACTGAAATTGCATCGGAATTAAAGACAAAAGGCAAACTGCCGACTTAAGTACAAGAAAACTGACTCTTCTTACTGTCTATGATTTGAACCTTTCCTGTGTCACTAGTTACAAATTGCGGTGCTTCACTTCAGGTTTACTGTATCCCTCTGACCTTCTTATTGACAATGATACATTGAAATTGCATCGGAATTACATACAAAAGCCACAATTCCGTCTTAAGTACAGGAAAACTGACTCTTCTTAAAGTATATGTTTTGAACCATTCTTGTGACACTAGTTATAGATTCGGATGCTCGACTTCAGGTTCACTGTCTCCCTCTGACCTTCTTATTGGCGATGAAACACAGAAATTGCATCGGAATTAAATAAAAAAGGCACAATGGCGACTTACGTACAAGAAAACTGACTCTTCTTACTGTCTATGTTTGAACCATTCATGTGACACTAGTTATAG
The DNA here is from genome assembly GCF_023864345.2 of Schistocerca serialis cubense. NCBI lineage: Eukaryota > Metazoa > Arthropoda > Insecta > Orthoptera > Acrididae > Schistocerca > Schistocerca serialis. The sequence goes on from NC_064646.1 coordinate 526,628,042, forward strand.
ATTCCGATGCTTCACTTCAGGTTTACTGTATCCCTCTGACCTTCTTATTGACGATGAAACACAGAAATTGCATCGGAATTAAATACAAAAGTCACAATGCCGACTTAAGTACAAGAAAACTGACTCTTCTTACTGTCTATGTTTTGAACCATTCATGTGACATTTGTCATAGGTTCCGATTCTTCACTTCTGTTTACTGTATCCCTCTGACCTTCTTATTGACGATGAAACACAGAAATTGCATCGGAATTAAATACAAAAGGCACAATGCCAAATTGAGTACAAGAAGACTGACTCTTCTTACTGTCTTTGTTTTGAACCATTCTTGTGACATTAGTCATAGGTTCCGATGCTTCACTTCAGGTTTACTGTATCCCTCTGACCTTCTTATTGACGATGAAACACAGAAATAGCATCGGAATTAAATACAAAAGGCACAATGCCGACTTAAGTACAAGGAAACTGACTATTCTTACAGTCTATGTTTTTAACCAATCCTGTGACACTATATATAGATTCTGATGCTTCACTTCAGGTTTACTGTATACCTCTGACCTTCTTATTGACGATGAAACACAGAAATTGCATCGGAATTAAATACAAAAGGCACAATGCCGACTTAAGTACAAGAAAACTGACTCTTCTTACTGTCTATGTTTCAACCATTCAAGTGACACAAGTTATAGATTCCGATGCTTCACATCCGGTTTACTGTATCCCTCTGACCTTCTTATTGTCGATGAAACACAGAAATTGATTCGGAATTAAATACAAAAGGCACAATGCCGACTTAAGTACAAGAAAACTGACTCTTCTTACTGTCTATGTTTTGAACCATTCGTGTGACACTAGATATAGAATATGATGCTTCCCTTCGGGTTTACTGTATCCCTCTGACCTTCTTATTGACGATGAATCACAGAAATTGCATCGGAATTAAATACAAAAGGCACAATGCCGACTTAAGTACAAGAAAACTGATTCTTCTTGCAGACTATGTTTTGAACCATTCCTGTGACACTAGATATAGATTCCGATGCTTCACTTCAGGTTTACTGTATCCCTCTGACCTTCTTATTGACGATGAAACACAGTAATTGCATCGGAATTAAATACAAAAGGCACAATGCCGACTTAAGGACAAGAAAACTGACTCTTCTTACTGTCTATGTTTCAACCATTCATGTGACACTAGTTATAGATACCGATGCTTCATTTCAGGTTTACTGTATCCCTCTGACGTTCTTATTGTTGATGAAACACAGAAATTGCATCGGAATAAAATACAAATGGCACAATGCCGAATTAAGTACAAGAAAACTGACTCTTCTTACTGTCTATGTTTTTAACCATACCTGTGACACTAGTTATAGATTCCGATGCTTCACTTCAGGTTTACTGTATCCCTCTGACCTAATTATTGACGATGAAACACAGAAACTGCATCGGAATTAAATACAAAAGGCACAATGCCGACTTAAGTACAAGAAAACCGACTCTTCTTACTGTCTATGCGTTGAACCATTCCTGTGACACTAGTTATAGATTCCGATGCTTCTCTTCAGGTTTACTGTATCCCTCTGATAATCTTATTGTCGATGAAACACAGAAATATCATCGGAATGAAATACAAAAGTCACAATGCCGACATAAGTACAAGAAAACTGACTCATCTTACTGTCTATGTTTTGAACCATTCCTGTGACACTAGTTATAGATTCCGATGCTTCACTTCAGGTTTTCTGTATCCCTCTGACCTTCTTATTGTTGATGAAACACAGAAAATGCATCGGAATAAAATACAAATGGCACAATGCCGACTTAAGTACAAGAAAACTGACTCTTCTTACTGTCTATGTTTTGTACCATTCCTGTGACACTAGTTATAGATTCCGATGCTTGACTTCAGGTTTACTGTATCCCTCTGACCTTCGTATTGACGATGAAACACAGAAATTGCATCGGAATTAAATACAAAAGGCACAATGCCGACTTATGTACAAGAAAACTGACTCCTCTTACAGTCTATGTTTGAACCATTCCTGTGACACTAGATATAGAATCCGATGCTTCACTTCAGGTTTACTGTATCCCTCTGACCTTCTTATTGACGATGAAACACAGAAATTGCATCGGAATTAAATACAAAAGTCACAATGCCGACTTAAGTACAAGAAAACTTACTCTTCTTACTGTCTATGTTTTGACGCATTACTGTGACACTAGTTATAGATTCCGATGCTTCACTTCAGGTTTACTGTATCCCTCTGACCTTCTTATTGACGATGAAACACAGAAATTGCATCGGAATTAAATACAAAAGGCACAATGCCGAGTTAAGTACAAGAAAACTGACTCTTCTTACTGTCTAAGTTTTGAACCATTCCTGTGACTCTAGTTATACATTCCGATGCTTCACTTCAGCTTTACAATATCCCTCTGACCTTCTTATTGACGTTGAAACACAGAAATTGCATCGGAATTAAATACAGAAGGCACAATGCTGACTTAAGTACAAGAAAACTGACTCGCTCTACTGTCTATGTTTTGAACCATTCCTGTGACACTAGTTATAGATTCCGATGCTTCACTACAGGTTAACTGTATCCCTCTGACCGTCTTATTGACGATGAAACACAGAAATTGCATCGGAATTAAATACAAAAGGCACAATGCCGACTTAAGTACAAAACAACTGACTCTTCTTATTATCTATGATTTGAACCATTCATGTGACACTAGTTATAGATTCCGATGCTTCACTTCAGATTTACTGTATCCCTCTGACTTTCTTATTGACGATGAAACATAGAAATTGCTTCGGAATTAAATACAAAGGCACAATGCCGACTTAAGTACAAGAAAACTGACTCTTCTTACTGTCTATGTTTTGAACCATTCCCGTGACACTAGTTATAGATTCCGATGCTTCACTTCAAATTTACTGTATCCCTCTGACCATCGTATTGTCGATGAAACACAGAAATATCATCGGAATTAAATACAAAAGGCACAATGCCAACTTAAGTACAAGAAAACTGACTCTTCTTACTGTCTATGATTTGAACTATTCGTGTGACACTAGTTATAGATTCCGATGCTTCACTTCAGGTTTACTGTATCCCTCTGACCTTCGTATTGACGATGAAACACAGATATTGAATGGGAATTAAATACAAAAGGCACAATGCCGACTTAAGTACAAGAAAACTGACTCTTCTCACTGTCTATGTTTTGAACCATTCCTGTGACACTAGAAATAGATTCCGATGCTTCACTTCAGGTTTACTGTATACCTCTGACCTTCTTATTGACGATGAAACACAGAAATTGCATCGGAATTAAATACAAAAGGCACAATGCCGACTTAAGTACTAGAAAACTAACTCCTCTTACAGTCTATGTTTTGAACCATTCCTGTGACACTAGATATAGAATCCGATGCTTCTCTTCAGGTTTACTGTATCCCTCTGACTTTCTTATTGACGATGAAACACAGAAATTGCATCGGAATTAAATACAAAAGGCACAATGCCGACTTAAGTACAAGAAAACCGACTCTTCTTACTGTCTATGCGTTGAACCATTCCTGTGACACTAGTTATAGATTCCGATGCTTCACTTCAGGTTTACTGTATCCCTCTGACCATCTTATTGTCGATGAAACACAGAAATATCAACGGAATTAAATACAAAAGTCACAATGCCGACTTAAGTACAAGAAAACTGGCTCTTCTTACTGTCTATGTTTTGAACCATTCCTGTGACACTAGTTATAGATTCCGATGCTTCACTTCAGGTTTACTGTATGCCTCTGACCATCTTATTGTCGATGAAACACAGAAATATCATCGGAATTAAATACAAAAGGCACAAAGCCGACTTAAGTACAAGAAAACTGACTCTTCTTACTGTCTATGATTTGAACCATTCCTGTGACACTAGTTATAGATTCCGATGCTTCACTTCAGGTTTACTGTATCCCTCTGACCTTCTCATTAACGATGAAACACAGAAATTGCATCGGAATTGAATAGAAAAGGCACAATTCCGACTTAAGTACAAGAAAACTGACTCTTCTTACTGTCTATGTTTTTAACCATACCTGTGACACTAGTTATAGATTCCGATGCTTCACCTCAGGTTTATTGTATCCCTCTGACCCTCTTATTGACGATGAAACACAGAAATTGCATCGGAATTAAATAGAAAAGGCACAATGCCGACTTAAGTACAAGAAAACTGACTCTTCTTACTGTCTATGTTTTGAAGCATTACTGTGACACTAGTTATAGATTCCGATGCTTCACTTCAGGTTTACAATATCCCTCTGACCTTCTTATTGACGATGAAACACAGAAATTGCATCGGAATTAAATACAAAGGCACAATGCCGACTTAAGTACAAGAAAACTGACTCTTCTTACAGTCTATGTTTTGAAACATTCCTGTGACACTAGTTATAGATTTGTAGAATCCGATGCTTCACTTCATTATTACTGTATCCCTCTGACCTTCGTATTGACGATGAACACAGAAATTGCATCGGAATTAAATACAAAAGCACAATGCCGACTTAAGTACAAGAAAACCGACTCTTCTTACTGTCTATGCGTTGAACCATTCCTGTGACATTAGTTATAGATTCCGATGCTTCACTTCAGGTTTACTGTATCCCTCTGACCATCTTATTGTCGATGAAACACAGAAATATCATCGGAATTAAATACAAAAGTCACAATGCCGACTTAAGTACAAGAAAACTGACTCTTCTTACTGTCTATGTTTGAACCATTCCTGTGACACTAGTTATTGATTCCGATGCTTCACTTCAGGTTTACTGTATCCCTCTTACCTTCTTATTGACGATGAAACACATAAATTGCATCGGAATTAAATACAGAAGGCTCAATGCCAACTTAAGTACAAGAAAACTGACTCTTCTTACTGTCTATGTTTGAACTATTCCTGTGACTCTAGTTATAGATTCCGATGCTTCACTTCAGGTATTTACTGTATCCCTCTGACCTTCTTATTGACGATGAAACACAGAAATTGCATTCGGATTAAATACAAAAGGCACAATGCCGACTTAAGTACAAGAAAACTGACTCTACTTACTGTCTATGTTTCAACCATTCATGTGACACAAGTAATAGATTCCGATGCTTCACTTCGGGTTTACTGTATCCCTCTGACCTTCTTATTGTTGATGAAACACAGAAATTGCATCGGAATAAAATACAAATGGCACGATGCCGACTTAAGTACAAGAAAACTGACTCTTCTTACTGTCTATGTTTTGAACCATTCCTGTGACACTAGTTATAGATTCCGATGCTTCACTTCAGGTTTACTGTATCCCTGTGACCTTCTTATTGACGATGAAACACAGAAATTGCATCGGAATTAAATACAAAAGGCACAATGCCGACTTAAGTACAAGAAAACTGACTCCTCTTACAGTCTATGTTTGAACCATTCCTGTGACACTAGATATAGAATCCGATGCTTCACTTCAGGTTTACTGTATCCCTCTGACCTTCTTATGGACGATGAAACACAGAAATTGCATCGGAATTAAATACAAAAGTCACAATGCCGACTTAAGTACTAGAAAACTTACTCTTCTTACTGTCTATGTTTTGACGCATTACTGTGACACTAGTTATAGATTCCGATGCTTCACTTCAGGTTTACTGTATCCCTCTGACCTTCTTATTGACGATGAAACACAGAAATTGCATCGGAATTAAATACAAAAGGCACAATGCCGAGTTAAGTACAAGAAAACTGACTCTTCTTACTGTCTAAGTTTTGAACCATTCCTGTGACTCTAGTTATACATTCCGATGCTTCACTTCAGCTTTACAATATCCCTCTGACCTTCTTATTGACGATGAAACACAGAAATTGCATCGGAATTAAATACAGAAGGCACAATGCTGACTTAAGTACAAGAAAACTGACTCGCTCTACTGTCTATGTTTTGAAACATTCCTGTGACACTAGTTATAGATTCCGATGCTTCACTACAGGTTAACTGTATCCCTCTGACCGTCTTATTGACGATGAAACACAGAAATTGCATCGGAATTAAATACAAAAGGCACAATGCCGACTTAAGTACAAAACAACTGACTCTTCTTACTGTCTATGATTTGAACCATTCATGTGACACTAGTTATAGATTCCGATGCTTCACTTCAGATTTACTGTATCCCTCTGACTTTCTTATTGACGATGAAACACAGAAATTGCTTCGGAATTAAATACAAAGGCACAATGCCGACTTAAGTACAAGAAAACTGACTCTTCTTACTGTCAATGTTTTGAACCATTCCTGTGACACTAGTTACAGATTCCGATGCTTCACTTCAGATTTACTGTATCCCTTTGACCTTCTTATTGACGACGAAACACAGAAATTGCATCGGAATTAAATACAAAAGGCACAATGCCGACTTAAGTACAAGAAAACTGACTCCTCTTACAGTCTATGTTTTAAACCATTCCTCTGACACTAGATATAGAATCCGATGCTTCACTTCAGGTTTACTGTATCCCTCTGACCTTCTTATTGACGATGAAACACAGAAATTGCATCTGAATTAAATACAAAAGTCACAATGCCGACTTAAGTACAAGGTAACTGACTCTTCTTACAGTCTATGTTTTGAAACATTCCTGTGACACTAGTTATAGATTTGTAGAATCCGATGCTTCACTTCATTATTACTGCATCCCTCTGACCTTCTTATTGACGATGAACACAGAAATTGCATCGGAATTAAATACAAAAGCACAATGCCGACTTAAGTACAAGAAAACCGACTCTTCTTACTGTCTATGCGTTGAACCATTCCTGTGACATTAGTTATAGATTCCGATGCTTCACTTCAGGTTTACTGTATCCCTCTGACCATCTTATTGTCGATGAAACACAGAAATATCATCGGAATTAAATACAAAAGTCACAATGCCGACTTAAGTACAAGAAAACTGACTCTTCTTACTGTCTATGTTTAACCATTCCTGTGACACTAGTTATTGATTCCGATGCTTCACTTCAGGTTTACTGTATCCCTCTTACCTTCTTATTGACGATGAAACACATAAATTGCATCGGAATTAAATACAAAAGGCACAATGCCAACTTAAGTACAAGAAAACTGACTCTTCTTACTGTCTATGTTTGAACCATTCCTGTGACTCTAGTTATAGATTCCGATGCTTCACTTCACGTTTACTGTATCCCTCTGACCTTCTTATTGACGAAGAAACACAGAAATTGCATTCGGATTAAATACAAAAGGCACAATGCCGACTTAAGTACAAGAAAACTGACTCTACTTACTGTCTATGTTTCAACCATTCATGTGACACAAGTAATAGATTCCGATGCTTCACTTTGGGTTTACTGTATCCCTCTGACCTTCTTATTGTTGATGAAACACAGAAATTGCATCGGAATAAAATACAAATGGCACGATGCCGACTTAAGTACAAGAAAACTGACTCTTCTTACTGTCTATGTTTTGAACCATTCCTGTGACACTAGTTATAGATTCCGATGCTTCACTTCAGGTTTACTGTATCCCTGTGACCTTCTTATTGACGATGTAACACAGAAATTGCATCGGAATTAAATTCAATAGGCACAATGCCGACTTAAGTACAAGAAAACTGACTCCTCTTACAGTCTATGTTTGAACCATTCCTGTGACACTAGATATAGAATCCGATGCTTCACTTCAGGTTTACTGTATCCCTCTGACCTTCTTATGGACGATGAAACACAGAAATTGCATCGGAATTAAATACAAAAGTCACAATGCCGACTTAAGTACAAGAAAACTTACTCTTCTTACTGTCTATGTTTTGACGCATTACTGTGACACTAGTTATAGATTCCGATGCTTCACTTCAGGTTTACTGTATCCCTCTGACCTTCTTATTGACGATGAAGCACAGAAATTGCATCGGAATTAAATACAAAAGGCACAATGCCGAGTTAAGTACAAGAAAACTGACTCTTCTTAATGTCTAAGTTTTGAACCATTCCTTTGACTCTAGTTATACATTCCGATGCTTCACTTCAGCTTTACAATATCCCTCTGACCTTCTTATTGACGATGAAACACAGAAATTGCATCGGAATTAAATACAGAAGGCACAATGCTGACTTAAGTACAAGAAAACTGACTCGCTCTACTGTCTATGTTTTGAACCATTCCTGTGACACTAGTTATAGATTCCGATGCTTCACTACAGGTTAACTGTATCCCTCTGACCGTCTTATTGACGATGAAACACAGAAATTGCATCGGAATTAAATACAAAAGGCACAATGCCGACTTAAGTACAAAACAACTGACTCTTCTTACTGTCTATGATTTGAACCATTCATGTGACACTAGTTATAGATTCCGATGCTTCACTTCAGATTTACTGTATCCCTCTGACTTTCTTATTGACGATGAAACACAGAAATTGCTTCGGAATTAATTACAAAGGCACAATGCCGACTTAAGTACAAGAAAACTGACTCTTCTTACTGTCAATGTTTTGAACCATTCCTGTGACACTAGTTATAGATTCCGATGCTTCACTTCAAATTTACTGTATCCCTCTGACCATCTTATTGTCGATGAAACACAGAAATATCATCGGAATTAAATACAAAAGGCACAATGCCGACTTAAGTACAAGAAAACTGACTCTTCTTACTGTCTATGATTTGAACTATTCGTGTGACACTAGTTATAGATTCCGATGCTTCACTTCAGGTTTACTGTATCCCTCTGACCTTCGTATTGACGATGAAACACAGAAATTGAATGGGAATTAAATACAAAAGGCACAATGCCGACTTAAGTACAAGAAAACTGACTCTTCTTACTGTCTATGTTTTCAACCATTCCTGTGACACTAGAAATAGATTCCGATGCTTCACTTCAGGTTTACTGTATCCCTCTGACCTTCTTATTGACGATGAAACACAGAAATAGCATCGGAATTAAATACAAAAGGCACAATGCCGACTTAAGTACTAGAAAACTGACTCCTCTTACAGTCTATGTTTTGAACCATTCCTGTGACACTAGATATAGAATCCGATGCTTCACTTCAGGTTTACTGTATCCCTCTGACTTTCTTATTGACGATGAAACACATAAATTGCATCGGAATTAAATACAAAAGGCACAATGCCGACTTAAGTACAAGAAAACCGACTCTTCTTACTGCCTATGCGTTGAACCATTCCTGTGACACTAGTTATAGATTCCGATGCTTCACTTCAGGTTTACTGTATCCCTCTGACCATCTTATTGTCGATGAAACACAGAAATATCATCGGAATTAAATACAAAAGGCACAATGCTGACTTAAGTACAAGAAAACTGACTCGATCTACTGTCTACGTTTTGAACCATTCCTGTGACACTAGTTATAGATTCCGATGCCTCACTTCAGGTTAACTGTATCCCTCTGACCGTCTTATTGACAATGAAACACAGAAATTGCATGGAATTAAATACAAAAGGCACAATGCTGACTTAAGTACAAGAAAACTGACTCGCTCTACTGTCTACGTTTTGAACCATTCCTGTGACACTAGTTATAGATTCCGATGCTTCACTTCAGGTTAACTGTATCCCTCTGACCGTCTTATTGACAATGAAACACAGAAATTGCATCGGAATTAAATACAAAAGGCACAATGCCGACTTAAGTACAAGAAAACCGACTATTCTTACTGCCTATGCGTTGAACCATTCCTGTGACACTAGTTATAGATTCCGATGCTTCACTTCAGGTTTACTGTATCCCTCTGACCATCTTATTGTCGATGAAACACAGAAATATCATCGGAATTAAATACAAAAGGCACAATGCTGACTTATTACAAGAAAACTGACTCGATCTACTGTCTACGATTGAACCATTCCTGTGACACTAGTTATAGATTCCGATGCTTCACTTCAGGTTAACTGTATCCCTCTGACCGTCTTATTGACAATGAAACACAGAAATTGCATGGAATTAAATACAAAAGGCACAATGCTGACTTAAGTACAAGAAAACTGACTCGCTCTACTGTCTACGTTTTGAACCATTCCTGTGACACTAGTTATAGATTCCGATGCTTCACTTCAGGTTAACTGTATCCCTCTGACCGTCTTATTGACAATGAAACACAGAAATTGCATCGGAATTAAATACAAAAGGCCCAATGCCGACTTAAGTACAAAACAACTGACTCTTCTTACTGTCTATGATTTTAACCATTCATGTGACACTAGTTATAGATTCCGATGCTTCACTTCAGATTTACTGTATCCCTCTGACTTTCTTATTGACGATGAAACACAGAAATTGCATCGGAATTAAATACAAAGGCACAATGCCGACTTAAGTACAAGAAAACTGACTCTTCTTACAGTCTATGTTTTGAAACATTCCTGTGACAATAGTTACAGGTTTATAGATTCCGATGCTTCACTGCATTTTTACTGTATCCCTCTGACCTTCTTATTGACGATGAAACACATAAATTGCATCGGAATTAAATACAAAAGGCACAATGCCGACTTAAGTACAAGATAACTGACTCTTCTCACTGTCTATGTTTCAACCATTCATGAGACACAAGTTATAGATTCCGATGCTTCACTTCAGGTTTACTGAATCCCTCTGACCTTCTTATTGTTGATGAAACACAGAAATTGCATCGGAATAAAATACAAATGGCACAATGCCGAGTTAAGTACAAGAAAACTGATTCTTCTTACTGTCTATGATTTGAACCATTCCTGTGACACTAGTTATAGATTCCGATGCTTCACTTCAGGTTTACTGTATCCCTCTGACCTTCTTATTGACGATGAAGCACAGAAATTGCATCGGAATTAAATACAAAAGGCACAATGCCGACTTAAGTACAAGAAAACTGACTCCTCTTACAGTCTACGTTTTGAACCATTCCTGTGACACTAGATATAGAATCCGATGCTTCACTTCAGGCTTACTGTATCCCTCTGACCTTCTTATTGACGATGAAACACAGAAATTACATCGGAATTAAATACAAAAGTCACAATGCCGACTTAAGTACAAGATAACTGACCCTTCTTACAGTCTATGTTTTGAAACATTCCTGCGACACTAGTTATAGATTTGTAGAATCCGATGCTTCACTTCATTATTACTGTATCCCTCTGACCTTCTTATTAACGATGAAACACAGAAATTTTATCGGAATTAAATACAAAAGGCACAATGCCGACTTAAGTACAAGAAAACGGACTCTTCTTACTGTCTATGCGTTGAACCATTCCTGTGACACTAGTTATAGATTCCGATGCTTCACTTCAGGTTTACTGTATCCCTCTGACCATCTTATTGTCGATGAAAACAGAAATATCATCGGAATTAAATACAAAAGGCACAATGCCGACTTAAGTACAAGAAAACTGACTCTTCGTACTGTCTATGATTTGAACCATTCCTGTGACACTAGTTATAGATTCCGATGCTTCACTTCAGTTTTACTGTATCCCTCTGACCTTCTCATTGACGATGAAACACAGAAATTGCATCGGAATTAAATAGAAAAGGCACAATTCCGACTTAAGTACAAGAAAACTGACTCTTCTTACTGTCTATGTTTTTAACCATACCTGTGACACTAGTTATAGATTCCGATGCTTCACGTCAGGTTTATTGGATCCCTCTGACCTTCTTATTGACGATGAAACACAGAAATTGCATCGGAATTAAATAGATAAGGCACAATGCCGACTTACGTACAAGAAAACTGACTCTTCTTACTGTCTATGTTTTGAAGCATTACTGTGACACCAGTTATAGATTCCGATGCCTCACTTCAGGTTTACTGTATCCCTCTGACCTTCTTATTCACGATGAAACACAGAAATTGCATCGGAATTAAATACAAAAGGCACAATGCCGAGTTAAGTACAAGAAAACTGACTCTTCTTACTGTCTAAGTTTTCAACCATTCCTGTGACTCTAGTTATACATTCCGATGCTTCACATCAGCTGTACAATATCCCTCTGACCTTCTTATTGTTGATGAAACACAGAAATATCATCGGAATAAAATACAAATGGCACAATGCCGACTTAAGTACAAGAAAACTAACCCTTCTTACTGTCTATGTTTTGAACCATTCCTGCGACACTAGTTATAGATTCCGATGCTTCACTTCAGGTTTACTGTATCCCTTTGACCTTCTTATTGACGATGAAACACAGAAATTGCATCGGAATTAAATACAAAAGGCACAATGCCGACTTAAGTACCAGAAAACTGACTCCTCTTACAGTCCATGTTTTGAACCATTCCTGTGACACTAGATATAGAATCCGATGCTTCACTTCAGGTTTACTGTATCCCTCTGACTTTCTTATTGACGATGAAACACAGAAATTGCATCGGAATTAAATACAAAAGGCACAATGCCGACTTAAGTACAAGAAAACCGACTCTTCTTACTGCCTATGCGTTGAACCATTCCTGTGACACTAGTTATAGATTCCGATGCTTCACTTCAGGTTTACTGTATCCCTCTGACCATCTTATTGTCGATGAAACACAGAAATATCATCGGAATTAAATACAAAAGGCACAATGCTGACTCAAGTACAAGAAAACTGACTCGCTCTACTGTCTACGTTTTGAACCATTCCTGTGACACTAGTTATAGATTCCGATGCTTCACTTCAGGTTAACTGTATCCCTCTGACCGTCTTATTGACAATGAAACACACAAATTGCATCGGAATTAAATACAAAAGGCCCAATGCCGACTTAAGTACAAAACAACTGACTCTTCTTACTGTCTATGATTTTAACCATTCATGTGACACTAGTTATAGATTCCGATGCTTCACTTCAGATTTACTGTATCCCTCTGACTTTCTTATTGACGATGAAACACAGAAATTGCATCGGAATTAAATACAAAGGCACAATGTCGACTTAAGTACAAGAAAACTGACTCTTCTTACTGTCTATGTTTTGAAATATTCCTGTGACAATAGTTACAGATTTATAGATTCCGATGCTTCACTGCATTTTTACTGTATCCCTCTGACCTTCTTATTGACGATGAAACACATAAATTGCATCGGAATTAAATACAAAAGGCACAATGCCGACTTAAGTACAAGATAACTGACTCTTCTCACTGTCTATGTTTCAACCATTCATGTGACACAAGTTATAGATTCCGATGCTCACTTCAGGTTTACTGAATCCCTCTGACCTTCTTATTGTTGATGAAACACAGAAATTGCATCGGCATAAAATACAAATGGCACAATGCCGAGTTAAGTACAAGAAAACTGACTCTTCTTACTGTCTATGATTTGAACCATTCCTGTGACACTAGTTATTAATTCCGATGCTTCACTTCAGGTTTACTGTATCCCTTTGACCTTCTTATTGACGATGAAACACAGAAATTGCATCGGAATTAAATACAAAAGGCACAATGCCGACTTAAGTACAAGAAAACTGACTCTTCTTACTGTCTAAGTTTTGAACCATTCCTGTGACTCTAGTTATACATTCCGATGTTTCACATCAGCTGTACAATATCCCTCTGACCTTCTTATTGTTGATGAAACACAGAAATTACATCGGAATTAAATACAAAAGTCACAATGCCGACTTAAGTACAAGATAACTGACCCTTCTTACAGTCTATGTTTTGAAACATTCCTGCGACACTAGTTATAGATTTGTAGAATCCGATGCTTCACTTCATTATTACTGTATCCCTCTGACCTTCTTATTAACGATGAAACACAGAAATTTTATCGGAATTAAATACAAAAGGCACAATGCCGACTTAAGTACAAGAAAACGGACTCTTCTTACTGTCTATGCGTTGAACCATTCCTGTGACACTAGTTATAGATTCCGATGCTTCACTTCAGGTTTACTGTATCCCTCTGACCATCTTATTGTCGATGAAAACAGAAATATCATCGGAATTAAATACAAAAGGCACAATGCCGACTTAAGTACAAGAAAATTGACTCTTCGTACTGTCTATGATTTGAACCATTCCTGTGACACTAGTTATAGATTCCGATGCTTCACTTCAGTTTTACTGTATCCCTCTGACCTTCTCATTGACGATGAAACACAGAAATTGCATCGGAATTAAATAGAAAAGGCACAATTCCGACTTAAGTACAAGAAAACTGACTCTTCTTACTGTCTATGTTTTTAACCATACCTGTGACACTAGTTATAGATTCCGATGCTTCACGTCAGGTTTATTGGATCCCTCTGACCTTCTTATTGACGATGAAACACAGAAATTGCATCGGAATTAAATAGAAAAGGCACAATGCCGACTTACGTACAAGAAAACTGACTCTTCTTACTGTCTATGTTTTGAAGCATTACTGTGACACCAGTTATAGATTCCGATGCCTCACTTCAGGTTTACTGTATCCCTCTGACCTTCTTATTCACGATGAAACACAGAAATTGCATCGGAATTAAATACAAAAGGCACAATGCCGAGTTAAGTACAAGAAAACTGACTCTTCTTACTGTGTAAGTTTTCAACCATTCCTGTGACTCTAGTTATACATTCCGATGCTTCACATCAGCTGTACAATATCCCTCTGACCTTCTTATTGTAGATGAAACACAGAAATATCATCGGAATAAAATACAAATGGCACAATGCCGACTTAAGTACAAGAAAACTAACCCTTCTTACTGTCTATGTTTTGAACCATTCCTGCGACACTAGTTATAGATTCCGATGCTTCACTTCAGGTTTACTGTATCCCTTTGACCTTCTTATTGACGATGAAACACAGAAATTGCATCGGAATTAAATACAAAAGGCACAATGCCGACTTAAGTACCAGAAAACTGACTCCTCTTACAGTCTATGTTTTGAACCATTCCTGTGACACTAGATATAGAATCCGATGCTTCACTTCAGGTTTACTGTATCCCTCTGACTTTCTTATTGACGATGAAACACAGAAATTGCATCGGAATTAAATACAAAAGGCACAATGCCGACTTAAGTACAAGATAACTGACTCTTCTCACTGTCTATGTTTCAACCATTCATGTGACACAAGTTATAGATTCCGATGCTTCACTTCAGGTTTACTGAATCCCTCTGACCTTCTTATTGTTGATGAAACACAGAAATTGCATCGGCATAAAATACAAATGGCACAATGCCGAGTTAAGTACAAGAAAACTGACTCTTCTTACTGTCTATGATTTGAACCATTCCTGTGACACTAGTTATTGATTCCGATGCTTCACTTCAGGTTTACTGTATCCCTTTGACCTTCTTATGACGATGAAACACAGAAATTGCATCGGAATTAAATACAAAAGGCACAATGCCGACTTAAGTACAAGAAAACCGACTCTTCTTACTGTCTAAGTTTTGAACCATTCCTGTGACTCTAGTTATACATTCCGATGTTTCACATCAGCTGTACAATATCCCTCTGACCTTCTTATTGTTGATGAAACACAGAAATATCATCGGAATTAAATACAAATGGCACAATGCCGACTTAAGTACAAGAAAACTAACCCTTCTTACTGTCTATGTTTTGAACCATTCCTGCGACACTAGTTATAGATTCCGATGCTTCACTTCAGGTTTACTGTATCCCTTTGACCTTCTTATTGACGATGAAACACAGAAATTGCATCGGAATTAAATACAAAAGGCACAATGCCGACTTAAGTACAAGAAAACTGACTCCTCTTACAGTCTATGTTTTAAACCATTCCTCTGACACTAGATATAGAATCCGATGCTTCACTTCAGGTTTACTGTATCCCTCTGACATTCTTATTCACGATGAAACACAGAAATTTTATCGGAATTAAATACAAAAGTCACAATGCCGACTTAAGTACAAGGTAACTGACTCTTCATACAGTCTATGTTTTGAAACATTCCTGTGACACTAGTTATTGATTTGTAGAATCCGATGCTTCACTTCATTATTACTGTATACCTCTGACCTTCTTATTGACGATGAACACAGAAATTGCATCGGAATTAAATACAAAAGCACAATGCCGACTTAAGTACAAGAAAACCGACTCTTCTTACTGTCTATGCGTTGAACCATTCCTGTGACATTAGTTATAGATTCCGATGCTTCACTTCAGGTTTACTGTATCCCTCTGACCATCTTGTTGTCGATGAAACACAGAAATATCATCGGAATTAAATACAAAAGTCACAATGCCGACTTAAGTACAAGAAAACTGACTCTTCTTACTGTCTATGTTTGAACCATTCCTGTGACACTAGTTATTGATTCCGATGCTTCACTTCAGGTTTACTGTATCCCTCTTACCTTCTTATTGACGATGAAACACATAAACTGCATCGGTATTAAATGCAAAAGGCACAATGCCAACTTAAGTACAAGAAAACTGACTCTTCTTACTGTCTATGTTTGAACCATTCCTGTGACTCTAGTTATAGATTCCGATGTTTCACTTCACGTTTACTGTATCCCTCTGACCTTCTTATTGACGATGAAACACAGAAATAGCATTCGGATTAAATACAAAAGGCACAATGCCGACTTAAGTACAAGAAAACTGACTCTACTTACTGTCTATGTTTCAACCATTCATGTGACACAAGTAATAGATTCCGATGCTTCACTTCGGGTTTACTGTATCCCTCTGACCTTCTTATTGTTGATGAAACACAGAAATTGCATCGGAATAAAATACAAATGGCACAATGCCGACTTAAGTACAAGAAAACTGACTCTTCTTACTGTCTATGTTTTGAACCATTCCTGTGACACTAGTTATAGATTCCGATGCTTCACTTCAGGTTTACTGTATCCCTGTGACCTTCTTATTGACGATGATACACAGAAATTGCATCGGAATTAAATACAAAAGGCACAATGCCGACTTAAGTACAAGAAAACTGACTCCTCTTACAGTCTATGTTTTGAACCATTCCTGTGACACTAGATATAGAATCCGATGCTTCACTTCAGGTTTACTGTATCCCTCTGACCTTCTTATTGACGATGAAACACAGAAATTGCATCGGAATTAAATACAAAAGTCACAATGCCGACTTAAGTACAAGATAACTGACTCTTCTTACAGTCTATGTTTTGAAACATTCCTGTGACACTAGTTATAGATTTGTAGAATCCGATGCTTCACTTCATTATTACTGTATCCCTCTGACCTTCTTATTGACGATGAAACACAGAAATTGCTTCGCAATTAAATACAAAAGGCACATTGCCGACTTAAGTACAAGAAAACCGACTCTGCTTACAGTCTATGTTTTGAACCATTCCTGTGACACTAGTTATAGATTCCGTTGCTTCACTTCAGGTTTACTGTATCCCTCTGACCATCTTATTGTCGATGAATCACAGAAATATCATCGGAATTAAATACAAAAGGCACAATTACGACTTAAGTACAAGAAAACTGACTCTTCATATTGTCTATGATTTGAACCATTCCTGTGACACTAGTTATAGATTCCGATGCTTCACTTGAGTTTTACTGTATCCCTCTGACCATCTCATTGACGAAGAAACACAGAAATTGCATCGGAATTAAATAGAAAAGTCACAATTCCGACTTAAGTACAAGAAAACTGACTCTTCATACTGTCAATGTTTTTAACCATACCTGTGACACTAGTTATAGATTCCGATGCTTCACCTCAGGTTTACTGTATCCCTCTGACCTTCTTATTGACGATGAAACACATAAATTGCATCGGAATTAAATACAAAAGGCACAATGCCAACTTAAGTACAAGAAAACTGACTCTTCTTACTGTCTATGTTTGAACCACTCCTGTGACTCCAGTTATAGATTCCGATGCTTCACTTCAGGTTTACTGTATCCCTCTGACCTTCTTATTGACGATGAAACACAGAAATTGCATTGGGATTAAATACAAAAGGCACAATGCCGACTTAAGTACAAGAAAACTGACTCTACTTACTGTCTATGTTTCAACCATTCATGTGACACAAGTTATAGATTCCGATGCTTCACTTCGGGTTTACTGTATCCCTCTGACCTTCTTATTGTTGATGAAACACAGAAATTGCTTCGGAATAAAATACAAATGGCACAATGCCGACTTAAGTACAAGAAAACTGACTCTTCTTACTGTCTATGCTTTGAACCATTCCTGCGACACTAGTTATAGATTCCGATGCTTCACTTCAGGTTTACTGTATCCCTCTGACCTTCTTATTGACGATGAAACACAGAAATTGCATCGGAATTATATACAAAAGGCACAATGCCGCCTTAAGTACAAGAAAACTGACTCCTCTTACAGTCTATGTTTTGAACCATTCCTGTGACACTAGATATAGAATCCGATGCTTCACTTCAGGTTTACTGTATCCCTCTGACCTTCTTATTGACGATGAAACACAGAAATTGCATCGGAATTAAACACAAAAGTCACAATGCCGACTAAAGTACAAGATAACTGACTCTTATTACAGTCTATGTTTTGAAACATTCCTGTGACACTAGTTATAGATTTGTAGAATCCGATGCTTCACTTCATTATTACTGTATCCCTCTGACCTTCTTATTGACGATGAAACACAGAAATTGCATCGGAATTAAATAGAAAAGGCACAATTCCGACTTAAGTACAAGAAAACTGACTCTTCTTACTGTCTATGTTTTGAACCATTCCTGTGACACTAGTTATAGATTCAGGTTTACTGTATCCCTCTTACCATCTTATTGTCGATGAAACACAGAAATATCATCGGAATTAAATACAAAAGGCACAATGCCGACTTAAGTACAAGAAAACTGACTCTTCTTACTGTCTATGATTTGAACCATTCCTGTGACACTAGCTATAGATTCCGATGCTTCACTTCAGTTTTACTGTATCCCTCTGACCTTCTCATTGACGATGAAACACAGAAATTGCATCGGAATTAAATAGAAAAGGCACAATTCCGACTTAAGTACAAGAAAACTGACTCTTCATACTGTCTATGTTTTTAACGATACCTGTGACACTAGTTATAGATTCCGATGCTTCACCTCAGGTTTATTGGATCCCTCTGACCTTCTTATGACGATGAAACACAGAAATTGCATCGGAATTAAATAGAAGAGGCACAATGCCGACTTACGTACAAGAAAACTGACTCTTCTTACTGTTTATGTTTTGAAGCATTACTGTGACACTAGTTATGGATTCCGATGCCTCACTTCAGGTGTACTGTACCCCTATGACCTTCTTATTGACGATGAAACACAGAAATTGCATCGGAATTAAATACAAAAGGCACAACGCCGAGTTAAGTATAAGAAAACTGACTCTTCTTACTGCCTATGTTTGAACCATTCCTGTGACTCTAGTTATACATTCCGATGCTTCACTTCAGGTTTACTGTATCCCTCTGACCATCTTATTGTCGACGAAACACAGAAATTGCATCGGAATTAAATACAAAAGTCATAATGCCGACTTAAGTAGAAGCAAACTGACTCTTCTTACTGTCTATGTTTTGAACCATTCCTGTGACACTAGTTATAGATTCCGATGCTTCACTTCAGCTTTACAATATCCCTCTGACCTTCTTATTGACGATGAAACACAGAAATTGCATCGGAATTAAATACAAAAGGCACAATCCTGACTTAAGTACAAGAAAACTGACTCTTCTTACTGTCTTTGTTTTGAAACATTCATGTGACATTAGTCATAGGTTCCGATGCATCGCTTCAGGTTTACTGTATCCCTCTGACCTTCTTATTGACGATGAAACACAGAAATTGCATCGGAATAAAATACACAAGGCACAGTGCCGACTGAAGTACAAGAAAACTGACTCCTCTTACAGTCTATGTTTTGAACCATTCCTGTGACACTAGATATAGATTCCGATGCTTCACTTCAGGTTTACTGTATCCCTCTGACCTTCTTATTGTTGATGAAACACAGAAATTGCATCGGAATAAAATACAAATGGCACAATGCCGACTTAAGTACAAGAAAATTGAGTCCTCTTAGTGCCTAAGCTTTGACCATTCCTGTGACACAAGTTTTAGATTCCGATGCTTCACTTCCGGTTTACTGTATCCCTCTGACCTTCTTATTGACGATGAAACACAGAAATTGAATCGGAATTAAATACAAAAGGCACAAAGCCGACTTAAGGACAAGAAAACTGACTCTTCTTTCTGTCTATGTTTGAACCATTCATGTGACACTAGTTATAGCTTCCGATGCTTCATTTCAGGTTTACTGTATCCCTCTGACCTTCTTATTGTTGATGAAACACAGAAATTGCATCGGAATAAAATACAAATGGCACAATGCCGACTTAAGTACAAGAAAACTGACTCTTCTTACTGTCTATATTTTGAACCATTCCTGTGACACTAGTAATAGATTCCGATGCTTGACTTCAGGTTTACTGTATCCCTCTGAGCTTCTTATTGACGATGAAGCACAGAAATTGCATCGGAATTAAATACTAAAGTCACAATGCCGACTTACGTACAAGATAACTGTCTTTTCTTACGGTCTATGTTTTGAAACATTCCTGTGACAATAGTTATAGATTTGTAGATTCCGATGCTTCACTTCATTATTACTGTATCCCTCTGACCTTCTTATTGACGATGAAACACAGAAATTGCATCGGAATTAAATACAAAACGCACAATGCCGACTAAAGTACAAGAGAACCGACTCTTCTTACTGTCTATGCGTTGAACCATTCCTGTGACACTAGTTATAGATTCCGATGCTTCACTTCAGGTTTACTGTATCCCTCTGACCATCTTATTGTCGACGAAACACAGAAATTGCATCGGAATTAAATACAAAAGTCATAATGCCGACTTAAGTAGAAGCAAACTGACCCTTCTTACTGTCTATGTTTTGAACCATTCCTGTGACACTAGTTATAGATTCCGATGCTTCACTTCAGGTTTACTGTATCCCTCTTACCTTCTTATTGACGATGAAACACATAAATTGCATCGGAATTAAATACAAAAGGCACAATGCCAACTTAAGTACAAGAAAACTGACTCTTCTTACTGTCTATGTTTGAACCATTCCTGTGACTCTAGTTATAGATTCCGATGCTTCACTTCAGGTTTACTGTATCCCTCTGACCTTCTTATTCACGATGAAACACAGAAATTGCATTCGGATTAAATACAAAAGGCACAATGCCGACTTAAGTTCAAGAAAACTGACTCTACTTACTGTCTATGTTTCAACCATTCATGTGACACAAGTAATAGATTCCGATGCTTCACTTCGGGTTTACTGTATCCCTCTGACCTTCTTATTGTTGATGAAACACAGAAATTGCATCGGAATAAAATACAAATGGCACAATGCCGACTTAAGTACAAGAAAACTGACTCTTCTTACTGTCTATTTTTTGAACCATTCCTGTGACACTAGTTATAGATTCCGATGCTTCACTTCAGGTTTACTGTATCCCTGTGACCTTCTTATTGACGATGAAACACAGAAATTGCATCGGAATTAAATACAAAAGGCACAATGCCGACTTAAGTACAAGAAAACTGACTCCTCTTACAGTCTATGTTTTGAACCATTCCTGTGACACTAGATATAGAATCCGATGCTTCACTTCAGGTTTACTGTATCCCTCTGACCTTCTTATTGACGATGAAACACAGAAATTGCATCGGAATTAAATACAAAAGTCACAATGCCGACTTAAGTACAAGATAACTGACTCTTCTTACAGTCTATGTTTTGAAACATTCCTGTGACACTAGTTATAGATTTGTAGAATCCGATGCTTCACTTCATTATTAATGTATCCCTCTGACCTTCTTATTGACGATGAAACAAAGAAATTGCTTCGCAATTAAATACAAAATGCACAATGCCGACTTAAGTACAAGAAAACCGACTCTTCTTACTGTCTATGTTTTGAACCATTCCTGTGACACTAGTTATAGATTCCGATGCTTCACTTCAGGTTTACTGTATCCCTCTGACCTTCTTATTGACGATGAAACACAGAAATTGCATTGGGATTAAATACAAAAGGCACAATGCCGACTTAAGTACAAGAAAACTGACTCTACTTACTGTCTATGTTTCAACCATTCATGTGGCACAAGTTATAGATTCCGATGCTGCACTTCGGGTTTACTGTATCCCTCTGACCTTCTTATTGTTGATGAAACACAGAAATTGCATCGGAATAAAATACAAATGGCACAATGCCGACTTAAGTACAAGAAAACTGACTCTTCTTACTGTCTATGTTTTGAACCATTCCTGCGACACTAGTTATAGATTCCGATGCTTCACTTCAGGTTTACTGTATCCCTCTGACCTTCTT
Source organism: Schistocerca serialis cubense (assembly GCF_023864345.2). NCBI lineage: Eukaryota > Metazoa > Arthropoda > Insecta > Orthoptera > Acrididae > Schistocerca > Schistocerca serialis. The sequence continues at coordinate 526,650,476 of NC_064646.1, forward strand.
ATTGACGATGAAACACAGAAATTGCATCGGAATTAAATACAAAAGGCACAATGCCGACTTAAGTACAAGAAAACTGACTCTTCTTACTGTCTATGCTTTGAACCATTCCTGCGACACTAGTTATAGATTCCGATGCTTCACTTCAGGTTTACTGTATCCCTCTGACCTTCTTATTGACGATGAAACACAGAAATTGCATCGGAATTAAATACAAAAGGCACAATGCCGACTAAAGTACAAGAAAACTGACTCTTCTTACTGTCTATGTTTTGAACCATTCCTGTGACACTAGTTATAGATTCAGGTTTACTGTATCCCTCTTACCATCTTATTGTCGATGAAACACAGAAATATCATCGGAATTAAATACAAAAGGCACAATGCCGACTTAAGTACAAGAAAACTGACTCTTCTTACTGTCTATGATTTGAACCATTCCTGTGACACTAGTTATAGATTCCGATGCTTCACTTCAGTTTTACTGTATCCCTCTGACCTTCTCATTGACGATGAAACACAGAAATTGCATCGGAATTAAATAGAAAAGGCACAATTCCGACTTAAGTACATGAAAACTGACTCTTCATATTGTTTATGTTTTGAAGCATTACTGTGACACTAGTTATAGATTCCGATGCCTCACTTCAGGTTTACTGTACCCCTCTGACCTTCTTATTGACGATGAAACACAGAAATTGCATCGGAATTAAATACAAAAGGCACAATGCCAAGTTAAGTACAAGAAAACTGACTCTTCTTACTGTCTATGTTTGAACCATTCCTGTGACTCTAGTTATACATTCCGATGCTTCACTTCAGCTTTACAATATCCCTCTGACCTTCTTATTGACGATGAAACACAGAAATTGCGTCGGAATTAAATACAAAAGGCACAATCCTGACTTAAGTACAAGAAAACTGACTCTTCTTACTGTCTATGTTTTGAACCATTCATGTGACATTAGTCATAGGTTCCGATGCATCACTTCCGGTTTACTGTATCCCTCTGACCTTCTTATTGACGATGAAACACAGAAATTGCATCGGAATAAAATACAAAAGGCACAATGCCGACTGAAGTACAAGAAAACTGACTCCTCTTACAGTCTATGTTTTGAACCATTCCTGTGACACTAGATATAGAATCCGATGCTTCACTTCAGGTTTACTGTATCCCTCTGACCTTCTTATTGTTGATGAAACACAGAAATTGCATCGGAATAAAATACAAATGGCACAATGACGACTTAAGTACAAGAAAATTGAGTCCTCTTACTGCCTAAGCTTTGACCTTTCCTGTGACACAGGTTATAGATTCCGATGCTTCACTTCCGGCTTACTGTATCCCTCTGACCTTCTTATTGACGATGAAACACATAAATTGAATCGGAATTAAATACAAAAGGCACAAAGCCGACTTAAGGACAAGAAAACTGACTCTTCTTTCTGTCTATATTTGAACCATTCATGTGACACTAGTTATAGATTACGATGCTTCATTTCAGGTTTACTGTATCCCTCTGACCTTCTTATTGTTGATGAAACACAGAAATTGCATCGGAATAAAATACAAATGGCACAATGCCGACTTAAGTACAAGAAAACTGACTCTACTTACTGTCTATATTTTGAACCATTCCTGTGACACTAGTTATAGATTCCGATGCTTGACTTCAGGTTTACTGTATCCCTCTGACCTTCTTATTGACGATGAAGCACAGAAATTGCATCGGAATTAAATACTAAAGTCACAATGCCGACTTACGTACAAGATAACTGTCTTTTCTTACAGTCTATGTTTCGAAACATTCCTGTGACACTAGTTATAGATTTGTAGATTCCGATGCTTCACTTCATTATTACTGTATCCCTCTGACCTTCTTATTGACGATGAAACACAGAAATTGCATCGGAATTAAATACAAAACGCACAATGCCGACTTAAGTACAAGAGAACCGACTCTTCTTACTGTCTATGCGTTGAACCATTCCTGTGACACTAGTTATAGATTCCGATGCTTCACTTCAGGTTTACTGTATCCCTCTGACCATCTTATTGTCGACGAAACACAGAAATTGCATCGGAATTAAATACAAAAGTCATAATGCCGACTTAAGTACAAGCAAACTGACTCTTCTTACTGTCTATGTTTTGAACCATTCCTGTGACACTAGTTATAGATTCCGATGCTTCACTTCAGGTTTACTGTATCCCTCTGACCTTCTCATTGACGATGAAACACAGAAATTGCATCGGAATTAAATAGAAGAGATACAATTCCGACTTAAGTACAAGAAAACTGACTCTTCTTACAGTCTATGTTTTGAACCATTCCTGTGACACTAGATATAGATTCCGATGGTTCACTTCAGGTTTAGTGTATCCCTCTGACCTTCTTATTGACGATGAAACACAGAAATTGCATCGGAATTAAATACAAAAGGCACAATGCCGACTTAAGTACAAGAAAACTGACTCTACTTACTGTCTATGTTTCAACCATTCATGTGGCACAAGTTATAGATTCCGATGCTGCACTTCGGGTTTACTGTATCCCTCTGACCTTCTTATTGTTGATGAAACACAGAAATTGCATCGGAATAAAATACAAATGGCACAATGCCGACTTAAGTACAAGAAAACTGACTCTTCTTACTGTCTATGTTTTGAACCATTCCTGCGACACTAGTTATAGATTCCGATGCTTCACTTCAGGTTTACTGTATCCCTCTGACCTTCTTATTGACGATGAAACACAGATATGGCATCGGAATTAAATACAAAAGGCACAATGCCGACTTAAGTACAAGAAAACTGACTCTTCTTACTGTCTATGCTTTGAACCATTCCTGCGACACTAGTTATAGATTCCGATGCTTCACTTCAGGTTTACTGTATCCCTCTGACCTTCTTATTGACGATGAAACACAGAAATTGCATCGGAATTAAATACAAAAGTCACAATGCCGACTAAAGTACAAGATAACTGACTCTTCTTACAGTCTATGTTTTCAAACATTCCTGTGACACTAGTTATAGATTTGTAGAATCCGATGCTTCACTTCATTATTACTGTATCCCTCTGACCTTCTTATTGACGATGAAACACAGAAATTGCATCGGAATTAAATACAAATGGCACAATGCCGACTTAAGTACAAGAAAACTGACTCTTCTTACTGTCTATCCTTTGAACCATTCCTGCGACACTAGTTATAGATTCCGATGCTTCACTTCAGGTTTACTGTATCCCTCTGACCTTCTTATTGACAATGAAACACAGAAATTGCATCGGAATTAAATACAAAAGGCACAATGCCGACTTAAGTACAAGAAAACTGACTCCTCTTACAGTCTATGTTTTGAACCATTCCTGTGACACTAGATATAGAATCCGATGCTTCACTTCAGGTTAACTGTATCCCTCTGACCGTCTTATTGACAATGAAACACAGAAATTGCATCGGAATTAAATACAAAAGGCCCAATGCCGACTTAAGTACAAGAAAACAGACTCTTCTTACTGTCTATGATTTGAACCATTCCTGCGACACTAGTTATAGATTCCGATGCTTCACTTCAGTTTTACTGTATCCCTCTGACCTTCTCATTGACGATGAAACACAGAAATTGCATCGGAATTAAATAGAAAAGGCACAATTCCGACTTAAGTACAAGAAAACTGACTCTACATACTGTCTATGTTTTTAACCATACCTGTGACACTAGTTATAGATTCCGATGCTTCACCTCAGGTTTATTGGATCCCTCTGACCTTCTTATTGACGATGAAACACAGAAATTTCATCGGAATTAAATACAAAAGGCACAATGCCGACTTACGTACAAGAAAACTGACTCTTCTTACTGTTTATGATTGTAAACATTACTGTGACACTAGTTATAGATTCCGATGCCTCACTTCAGGTTTACTGTACCCCTCTGACCTTCTTATTGACGATGAAACACAGATATTGCATAGGAATTAAATACAAAAGGCACAATGCTGAGTTAAGTACAAGAAAACTGACTATTCTTACTGTCTATGTTTGAACCATTCCTGTGACTCTAGTTATACATTCCGATGCTTCACTTCAGCTTTACAATATCCCTCTGACCTTCTTATTGACGATGAAACACAGAAATTGCATCGGAATTAAATACAAAAGGCACAATCCTGACTTAAGTACAAGAAAACTGACTCTTCTTACTGTCTATGTTTTGAACCATTCATGTGACGTTAGTGATAGGTTCCGATGCATCACTTCAGGTTTACTGTATCCCTCTGACCTTCTTATTGACGATGAAACACAGAAATTGCATCGGAATAAAATACAAAAGGCACAATGCCGACTGAAGTACAAGAAAACTGACTCCTCTTACAGTCTATGTTTTGAACCATTCCTGTGACACTAGATATAGAATCCGATGCTTCACTTCAGGTTTACTGTATCCCTCTGACCTTCTTATTGTTGATGAAACACAGAAATTGCATCGGAATAAAATACAAATGGCACAATGCCGACTTAAGTACAAGAAAATTGAGTCCTCTTACTGCCTAAGCTTTGACCATTCCTGTGACACAAGTTATAGATTCCGATGCTTCACTTCCGGTTTACTGTATCCCTCTGACCTTTTTATTGACGATGAAACACAGAAATTGAATCGGAATTAAATACAAAAGGCACAAAGCCGACTTAAGGACAAGAAAACTGACTCTTCTTTCTGTCTATGTTTGAACCATTCATGTGACACTAGTTATAGATTCCGATGCTTCATTTCAGGTTTACTGTATCCCTCTGACCTTCTTATTGTTGATGAAACACAGAAATTGCATCGGAATAAAATACAAATGGCACAATGCCGACTTAAGTACAAGAAAACTGACTCTTCTTACTGTCTATATTTTGAACCATTCCTGTGACACTAGTTATAGATTCCGATGCTTGACTTCAGGTTTTACTGTATCCCTCTGACCTTCTTATTGACGATGAAGCACAGAAATTGCATCGGAATTAAATACTAAAGTCACAATGCCGACTTACGTACAATATAACTGTCTTTTCTTACAGTCTATGTTTTGAAACATTCCTGTGACACTAGCTATAGATTTGTAGATTCCGATGCTTCACTTCATTATTACTGTATCCCTCTGACCTTCTTATTGACGATGAAACACAGAAATTGCATCGGAATTAAATACAAGACGCACAATGCCGACTTAAGTACAATAAAACCGACTCTTCTTACTGTCTATGCGTTGAACCATTCCTGTGACACTAGTTATAGATTCCGATGCTTCACTTCAGGTTTACTGTATCCCTCTGACCATGTTATTGTCGACGAAACACAGAAATTGCTTCGGAATTAAATACAAAAGTCATAATGCCGACTTAAGTACAAGCAAACTGACTCTTCTTACTGTCTATGTTTTGAACCATTCCTTTGACACTAGTTATAGATTCCGATGGTTCACTTCAGGTTTAGTGTATCGCTCTGACCTTCTTATTGACGATGAAACACAGAAATTGCATCGGAATTAAATACTAAAGGCACAAAGCCGACTTAAGGACAAGAAAACTGACTCTTCTTTCTGTCTATGTTTGAACCATTCATGTGACACTAGTTATAGATTCCGATGCTTCACTTCAGGTTTACTGTATCCCTCTGTCCATCTTACTGTCGATGAAACACAGAAATATCGTCGGAATTAAATACAGAGGGCACAATGCCGACTTAGGAACAAGAAAACTGACTCTTCTTACTGTCTATGATTTGAACTATTCGTGTGACACTAGTTATAGATTCCGATGCTTCACTTCAGGTTTACTGTATCCCTCTGACCTTCGTATTGACGATGAAATACAGAAATTACATCGGAATTAATTACAAAAGGAACAATGCCAACTTAAGTACAAGAAAACTGACTCTGCTTACAGTCTATGTTTTGAAACATTCATGTGACACTAGTTATAGATTCCGATGCTTCACTTCAGGTTTACTGTATCCCTCTGACCTTCTTATTGACGATGAAACACAGATATTGCATCGGAATTAAATACAAAAGGCACAATGGCGACTTATGTACAAGAAAACTGACTCTTCTTACTGTCTAGGTTTGAACCATTCATGTGACACTAGTTATAGATTCCGATGCTTCACTTCAGGTTTACTGTATCACTAGGACCTTCTTATTGACGATGAAACACAGAAATTGCATCGGAATTAAATACAAAAGGCACAATGCCGACTTAAGTACAAGAAAACTGACTCTTCTTACTGTCTATGTTTCAACCATTCATGTGACACAAGTTATAGATTCCGATGCTTCACTTCAGGTTTACTGTATCCCTCTGACCTTCTTGTTGTTGATGAAACACAGAAATTGCATCGGAATAAAATACAAATGGTACAATGCCGACTTAAGTACAAGAAAATTGCGTCTTCTTACTGCCTAAGCTTTGAACCATTCCTGTGACCCAAGTTATAGATTCCGATGCTTCACTTCCGGTTTACTGTATCCCTCTGACCTTCTTATTGACGATGAAACACAGAAAGTGAATCGGAATTAAATACAAAAGGCACAATGCCGACTTAAGTACAAGAAAACTGATTCTTCTTAGTGTCTAAATTTTGAACCATTCCTGTGACACTAGATATAGATTCCGATGCTTCACTTCAGGTTTACTGTATCCCTCCGACCTTCTTTTTGACGATGAATCACCGAAATTGCATCGGAATTAAGTACAAAAGGCACAATGCCGACTAAATTACAAGAAAACTGACTCATCTTACAGTCTATGTTTTGAACCATTCCTGTGACACTAGATATAGATTCCGATGCTTCACTTCAGGTTTACTGTATCGCTCTGACCTTCTTATTGACGATAAAACATAGAAATTGCAATGGAATTAAATACAAAAGGCACAAAGCCGACTTAAGGACAAGAAAACTGACTCTTCTTTCTGTCTATGTTTGAACCATTCATGTGACACTAGTTATAGATTCCGATGCTTCATTTCAGGTTTACTGTATCCCTCTGACCTTCTTATTGTTGATGAAACACAGAAATTGCATCGGAATAAAAAACAAAAAGCACAATGCCGACTTAAGTACAAGAAAACTGACTCTTCTTACTGTCTATGTTTTGAACCATTCCTGTGACACTAGTTATAGATTCCGATGCTTCACTTCAGATTTACTGTATCCCTCTGACGTTCTTATTGATGATGAAACACAGAAATTGCATCGGAATTAAATACAAAAGCACAATGCCGAGTTAAGTACAAGAAAACTGACTCCTCTTACTGTCTAAGTTTTGAACCATTCCTGTGACTCTAGTTATACATTCCGATGCTTCACTTCAACTTTACAATATCCCTCTGACCTTCTTATTGACGATGAAACACAGAAATTGCATCGGAATTAAATACAAAAGGCACAATGCTGACTTAAGTACAAGTAAACTGACTCTCTCTACTGTCTATGTTTTGAACCATTCCTGTGACACTAGTTATAGATTCCGATGCTTCACTTCAGGTTTACTGTATCCCTCTGACCGTCTTATTAACGATGAAACACAGAAATTGCATCGGAATTAAATACAAAAGGCACAATGCCGACTTAAGTAAAAAACAACTGACTCTTCTTACTGTCTATGATTTGAACCATTCATGTGACACTAGTTATAGATTCCGATGCTTCACCTCAGATTTACTGTATCCCTCTGACTTTCTTATTGACGATGAAACACAGAAATTGCATCGGAATTAAATACAAAAGCCACAATGCCGACTTAAGTACAAGAAAACTGACTCTTCTTACTGTCTCTTTTTGAACCATTCATGTGACACTAGTTATAGATTCCGATGCGTCACTTCAGGTTTACTGTATCCCTATGACCTTCTTATTGACGATGAGACACAGAAATTGCATCGGAATTAAATACAAAAGGCACAATGGCGACTTATGTACAAGAAGACTGCCTCTTCTTAATGTCTATGTTTGAACCATTCATGTGACACTAGTTATAGATTCCGATGCTTCACTTCAGGCTTACTGTATCCCTCTTACCTTCTTATTGACGACGAAACAACTAAATTGTTCGGAATTAAATACAAAAGGCACAATGCCAACTTAAGTACAAGAAAACTGACTCTTCTTACTGTCTATGTTTGAACCATTCCTGTGACTCTAGTTATAGATTCCGATGCTTCACTTCAGGTTTAGTGTATCCCTCTGACCTTCTTATTGACGATGAAACTAAGAAATTGCATCGGGATTAAATACAAAAGGCACAATGCCGACTTAAGTACAAGAAAACTGACTCTTCTTACTGTCTATGTTTTGAACCGTTCATGTGACATTAGTCATAGGTTCCGATGCTTCACTTCAGGTTTACTGTATCCCTCTGACCTTCTTATTGACGATGAAACACAGAAACTGCATCGGAATTAAATACAAAAGGCACAATGCCGACTTAAGTAAAAGAAAACTGACTCTTCTTACTGTCTATGTTTTGAACCATTCATGTGACCCGAGTCATAGACTCCGATGCTTCACTTCAGGTTTACTGTATCCCTCTGACCTTCTTATTGACGATGAAACACTAAAGTTGCATCGGAATTAAATACAAAAGGCACAATGCCGACTTAAGTACAAGAAAACTGACTCTTCTTACTCTCTATGTTTTGAACCATTCCTGTGACAACAGATATAGATTCCGATGCTTCACTTCAGGTTTACTGTATCCCTCTGACCTTCTTATTGACGATGAAACACAGAAATTGCATCGGAATTAAATACAAAAGGCACAGTGCCGACTTAAGTACAAGAAAACTGACTATTCTTACAGTCTATGTTTTGAACCATTCCTGTGACACTAGATATAGATTCCGATGCTTCACTTCAGTTGTACTGTATCCCTCTGACCTTCTTATTGACGATGAAACACAGAAGTTGCATCGGAATTAAATACAAAAGGCACAATGCCGACTTAAGTACAAGAAAACCGACTGTTCTTACTGTCTATGTTTCAACCATTCATGTGACACAAGTTATAGATTCCGATGCATCACTTCAGGTTTACTGTATCCCTCTGACCTTCTTATTGACGATGAAACACAGAAATTGCATCGGAATTAAATACAAAAGTCACAATGCCGACTTAAGTACAAGATAACTGACTCTTCTAACACTCTATGTTCTGAAACATTCCTGTGACACTAGTTATAGATTTATAGATTCCGATGCTTCACTTCATTTTTACTGTATCCCTCTGACCTTCTTATTGACGACGAAACACAGAAATTGCATCGGAATTAAATACAAAAGGCACAATGCCGACTTAAGTACAAGAAAACTGACTCTTCTTACTGTCTATGCGTTGAACCATTCCTGTGACACTAGTTATAGAATCCGATGCTTCACTTCAGGTTTACTGTATCCCTGTGACCATCTTATTGTCGATGAAACACAGATATATCATCGGAATTAAATACAAAATGCACAATGCCGACTTAAGTACAAGAAAACTGACTCTTCTTACTGTCTATGTTGTGAACCATTCCTGTGACACTAGTTATAGAGTCCGATGCTTCACTTCAGGTTTACTGTATCCCTCTGACCTTCTTATCTACGATGAAACACAGAAATTGCATCGGAATTAAATACAAAAGGCACGATGCCGACTTAAGTACAAGAAAACTGACTCTTCTTACAGTCTATGTTTTTAACCATTCCTGTGACACTAGTTATAGATTCCGATGCTTCACCTCAGGTTTACTGTATCCCTCTGACTTTCTTATTGACGATGAAACATCGGAATTAAATATAATAGGCGCAATGCCGACTTAAGTACAAGAAAACTGACTCTTCTTACTGTCTATGTTTTGAACCATTACTGTAACCCCAGTTATAGATTCCGATGCTTCACTTCAGGTTTACTGTATCCCTGTGACCTTCTTATTGACGATGAAACACAGGAATTGCATCGTAATTAAATACAAAAGGCACAATGGCGACTTATGTACAAGAAAACTGACTCTTCTTACTGTCTATGTTTGAACCATTCATGTGACACTAGTTATAGAATCCGATGCTTCACTTCAGGTTTACTGTTTCCGTCTTACCTTCTTATTGACGACGAAACACAGAAATTGAATCGGAATTAAATACAAAAGGTACAATGCCGACTTAAGTACAAGAAAACTGACTCTTCTTACTGCCTATGTTTTGAACCATTCCTGTGACAATAGATATAGATTCCGATGCTTCACTTCAGGTTTACTGTATCCCTCTGACCATCTTATTGACCACGAAACACAGAAATAACATCGGAATTAGATACAAAAAGCACAATGCCGACTTTAGTACAAGAAAACTGTCTCTTCTTACTGTCTATGTTTTGAACCATTCATGTGACACTAGTTATAGATTCCGATGCTTCACTTCAGGTTTACTGTATCCCTTTGACCTTCTTATTGACGATGAAACACAGAAATTGCATCGGATTTAAATACAAAAGGCACAATGCCGAGATAAGTACAAGAAAACTGTCTCTTCTTACGGTCTATGTTTTGAACCTTTCCTATGACACTAGTTACAGATTCCGATGCTTCACTTCAGGTTTACTGTATCCCTCTGACATTCTTATTGACGATGAAACATGGAATTGCATCGGAATTAAATATAAAACGCACAATGCCGACTTATGTACAAGAAAACTGACTCTTCATACTGTCTATGTTTTGAACCATTCCTGTGACACTAGTTATAGATTCCGATGCTTCACTTCAGGTTTACTGTATCCCTTTGACCTTCTTATTGACGATGAAAGACAGAAATTGCATCGGAATTAAATACAAAAAACACAATGCCGACTTCAGTACAAAAAAACTGACTCTTCTTACTGCCTATGCTTTGAACCATTCATGTGACACTAGTTATAGACTCCGATGATTTACTCCAAGTTTACTGTATCCCTCCGACCTTCTTTTTGACGATGAATCACAGATATTGCTTCGGAATTAAATACAAAAGGCACAATGCCGACTTAAGTACAAGAAAACTGACTCTTCTTACTATCTATGTTTTGAACCATTCCTGTGACACTAGTTATAGATTCCTTGGCTTCACTTCGGGTTTACTGTATTCTCTGACCTTCTTGTTGACGATGAAACACAGTAATTGCATCGAAATTAAATACAAAAGGCACAATGCCGACTTATGTACAAGAAAACTGACCCTTCTTACTGTCTATGATTTGAACCATTCCTGTGACACTAGTTATAGATTCCGATGCTACATTTCAGGTTTACTGTATCAGTCTGACCTTCTTATTGACGATGAAACACAGAAATTGCATCGGAATTAAATACAATAGGCACAATGCCGACTTGAGTACAAGAAAACTGACTCTTCTTACTGTCTATGTTTGAACCATTCCTGTGACACTAGTTATAGATTCCGATGCTTCACTTCAGGTTTACTGTATACCTCTAACCTTCTTATTGACGATGAAACACTGAAATTGCATCGGAATTAAAGACAAAAGGCAAAATGCCGACTTAAGTACAAGAAAACTGACTCTTCTTACTGTCTATGTTTTGAACCATTCCTGTGACACTAGTTATAGATTCCGATACTTCACCTCAGGTTTACTGTATCCTTCTGACCTTCTTGCTGCCGATGAAACACAGAAATTGCATCGGAATTAAATACAAAAGGCACAATGCCGACTTAAGTACAAGAAAACTGACTCTTCTTACTGTCTATGTTTTGAACCATTCCTGTGACATTAGTTACAGATTCCGATGCTTCACGTCAGGTTTACTGTATCCCTCTGACCTTCTTATTGACGATGAAACACTGAAATTTCATCGGGAATAAATACAAAAGGGACAATGCCAACTGAAGTACAAGAAAAATGACTCTTCTTACTGTCTATATTTTGAACCATTCCTGTGACACTTGTTATAGATTCCGATGCTTCACTTCAGGTTTACTGTATCCCTCTGACCTTCTTATTGACGATGAAACAGAGAAATTGCATCGGAATTAAATACAAAAGGCACAATGCCGACTTAAGTACAAGAAAACTGACTCTTCTAACTTTCTATGTTTTGAACCATTCAAGGGACACTAGTTATAGATTCCGATGCTTCACTTCAGGTTTACTGTATTCCTCTGACCTTCTTATTGGCGATGAAACACAGAAATTGCATCGGAATTAAATACAAAAGGCACAATGCTAACTTAAGTACAAGAAAACTGACTCTTCTTACTGTCTACGTTTGAACCATTCCTGTGACACTAGTTATAGATTCCGATGCTTCACTTCAGGTTTACTGCATCCCTCTGACCATCTTATTGACGACGAAACACAGAAATAACATCGGAATTAGATACAAAATGCACAATGCCGACTTTAGTACAAGAAAACTGTCTCTTCTTACTGTCTATGTTTTGAACCATTCATGTGACACTAGTTATAGATTCCGATGCTTCACTTCAGGTTTACTGTATCCCTTTTACCTTCTTATTGACGATGAAACACAGAAATTGCATCGGAATTAAATACAAAAGGCACAATGCCGACTTAAGTACAAGAAAACTGTCTCTTCTTACTGTCTATGTTTTGAACCATTCCTATGACACTAGTTACAGATTCAGATGCTTCACTTCAGGTTTACTGTATCCCTCTGACCTTCTTATTGACGATGAAACATGGAATTGCATCGGAATTAAATATAAAAGGCACAATGCCGACTTAAGTACAAGAAAACTGACTCTTCATACTGTCTATGTTTTGAACCATTCCTGTGACACTAGTTATAGATTCCGATGCTTCACTTCAGGTTTACTGTATCCCTTTGACCTTCTTATTGACGATGAAACACAGAAATTGCATCGGAATTAAATACAAAAAACACAATGCCGACTTCAGTACAAGAAAACTGACACTTCTTACTGTCTATGTTTTGAACCATTCATGTGACACTAGTTATAAACTCCGATGCTTTACTCCAAGTTTACTGTATCCCTCCGACCTTCTTTTTGACGATGAATCACTGATATTGCTTCGGAATTAAATACAAAAGGCACAATGCTGACTTAAGTACAAGAAAACTGACTCTTCTTACTGTCTATGTTTTGAACCATTCCTGTGACACTAAGTATAGATTCCGATGCTTCACTTCAGGTTTACTGTATCCCTCTGACCTTCTTATTGTTGATGTAACACAGAAATTGCATCGGAATTAAATACAAAAGGCACAATGCCGACTTAAGTACAAGAAAACTGACTCTTCTTACTGTCTATGTTTGAACCATCCCTGTGACACTAGTTATAGATTCCGATGCTTCACTTCAGGTTTACTGTATCCCTCTGACCTTCTTATTGACGATGAAACACAGAAATAGCATCGGAATTAAATACAAAAGGCACAATGCCGACTTAAGTACAAGATAACTGACTCTTCTTACTGTCTATGTTTTGAACCATTCATGTGACACTCGTTATAGATTCCGATGCTTCACTTCAGGTTTACTGTATCCCTCTGACCTTCTTATTGACGATGAAACACAGGAATTGCATCGGAATTAAATACAAAAGTCACAATACCGACAAAGGGCAAGAAAACAGACCCTTCTTACTGTCTATGTTTGAACCATTCCTGTGACACTAGTTATAGATTCCGATGCTTCACTTCAGGTTAACTGTATCCCTCTCACCTTCATATTGACGATGAAACACAGAAATTGCATCGGAATTAAATACAAAAGGCACAATGCCGACTCAAGTACAAGAAGACTGGCTCTTCTTACTGTCTATGTTATGAACCTTTCCTGTGAGACCGGTTATAGATTCCGATGCTTCACTTCAGGTTTACTGTATCCCTTGGACCTTATTATAGACGACGAAAAACAAAAATTGCATTGGAATTAAATACAACAGGCACAATGCCGACTTAAGTACAAGAAAACTGACTCTTCTTACTGTCTATGTTTTGAACCAATCCTGTGACACTAGATTTAGATTCCGATGCTTCACTTCAGGTTTACTGTATCCCTCTGACCTTCTTATTGACGATGAACACAGGAATTGCATCGGAATTAAATACAAAAGGCAAAATACCGACTAAGGACAAGAAAACAGACCCTTCTTACTGTCTATGTTTGAACCATTCCTGTGACACTAGTCATGGATTCCGATGCTTTACTTCAGGTTTACTGTATCCCTCTGACCATCTTATTAACGATGAAACACAGAAATTGCATCGGAAGGAAATATAAAGGGCACAATAACGACTCAAGTACAAGAAGGCTGGCTCTTCATACTGTCTATGCTCTGAACCATTCTTGTGAGACCGGTTTTAGATTCCGATGCTTCACTTCAGGTTTATTGCATCCCATGGACCTTCTTATTGACGACGAAACACAGAAATTGCATCGGAATTGAATACAAAAGGCAAATAGCCGACATAAGTACATGAAGACTGTCTCATCTTACTCTCTATGTTTTGGACCATTCCTGTGACACTAGTTAAAGATTCCCATGCTTCACTTCAGCTTTACTGTATCACTCTGACCTTCTTATTGACGATGAAACACAGAAATTGCTTCGGAATTAAATACAAAAGGCACAATGCCGACATAAGTACAAGAAAACTGACTCTTATAATTGTCTATGTTTTGAACCATTCCTGTGACACTAGTTATAGATTCCTTGGCTTCACTTCGGGTTTACTGTATTCTCTGACCTTCTTGTTGACGATGAAACACAGTAATTGCATCGAAATTAAATACAAAAGGCACAATGCCGACTTATGTACAAGAAAACTGACTCCTCTTACTTTCTATGATTTGAACCATTCCTGTGACACTAGTTATAGATTCCGATGCTTCACTTCAGGTTTACTGTATCCCTCTGACCTTCTTATTGACGATGAAACACAGAAATTGCATCGGAATTAAATACAATAGGCACAATGCCGACTTGAGTACAAGAAAACTGACTCTTCTTACTGTCTATGTTTGAACCATTCCTGTGACACTAGTTATAGATTCCGATGCTTCACTTCAGGTTTACTGTATAGCTCTAGCCTTCTTATTGACGATGAAACACCGAAATTGCAACGGAATTAAAGACAAAAGGCAAAATGCCGACTTAAGTACAAGAAAAATGACTCTCCTTTCTGTCTATGTTTTGAACCATTCCTGTGACACTAGTTATAGATTCCGATGCTTCACTTCAGGTTTACTGTATCCCTCCGACCTCCTTATTGACGATGAAACTCAGAAATTGCGTCGGAATTAAATACAGAAGGCACAATGACGACTTAAGTACAACAAAGCAGACTCCTCTTACTGTCTATGTTTTGAACCATTCCTGTGACACTAGTTATAGATTCCGATGCTTCACTTCGGGTTTACTGTATCTCTCTGACCTTCTTACTGCCGATGAAACACAGAAATTCCATCGGAATTAAATACAAAAGGCACAATGCCGACTTAAGTACAAGAAAACTGACTCTTCTTACTGTCTATGTTTTGAACCATTCCTGTGACATTAGTTACAGATTCCGATGCTTCACTTCAGGTTTACTGTATCCCTCTACCTTCTTATTGACGATGAAACACTGAAATTTCATCGGGAATAAATACAAAAGGGACAATGCCAACTGAAGTACAAGAAAAATGACTCTTCTTACTGTCTATATTTTGAACCATTCCTGTGACACTTGTTATAGATTCCGATGCTTCACTTCAGGTTTACTGTATCCCTCTGACCTTCTTATTGACGATGAAACAGAGAAATTGCATCGGAATTAAATACAAAAGGCACAATGCCGACTTAAGTACAAGAAAACTGACTCTTCTAACTTTCTATGTTTTGAACCATTCAAGGGACACTAGTTATAGATTCCGATGCTTCACTTCAGGTTTACTGTATTCCTCTGACCTTCTTATTGGCGATGAAACACAGAAATTGCATCGGAATTAAATACAAAAGGCACAATGCTGACTTAAGTACAAGAAAACTGACTCTTCTTACTGTCTACGTTTGAACCATTCCTGTGACACTAGTTATAGATTCCGATGCTTCACTTCAGGTTTACTGCATCCCTCTGACCATCTTATTGACGACGAAACACAGAAATAACATCGGAATTAGATACAAAATGCACAATGCCGACTTTAGTACAAGAAAACTGTCTCTTCTTACTGTCTATGTATTGAACCATTCATGTGACACTAGTTATAGATTCCGATGCTTCACTTCAGGTTTACTGTATCCCTTTTACCTTCTTATTGACGATGAAACACAGAAATTGCATCGGAATTAAATACAAAAGGCACAATGCCGACTTAAGTACAAGAAAACTGTCTCTTCTTACTGTCTATGTTTTGAACCATTCCTATGACACTAGTTACAGATTCAGATGCTTCACTTCAGGTTTACTGTATCCCTCTGACCTTCTTATTGACGATGAAACATGGAATTGCATCGGAATTAAATATAAAAGGCACAATGCCGACTTAAGTACAAGAAAACTGACTCTTCATACTGTCTATGTTTTGAACCATTCCTGTGACACTAGTTATAGATTCCGATGCTTCACTTCAGGTTTACTGTATCCCTTTGACCTTCTTATTGACGATGAAACACAGAAATTGCATCGGAATTAAATACAAAAAACACAATGCCGACTTCAGTACAAGAAAACTGACTCTTCTTACTGTCTATGTTTTGAACCATTCATGTGACACTAGTTATAGACTCCGATGCTTTACTCCAAGTTTACTGTATCCCTCCGACCTTCTTTTTGACGATGAATCACTGATATTGCTTCGGAATTAAATACAAAAGGCACAATGCCGACTTAAGCACAAGAAAACTGACTCTTCTTACTGTCTATGTTTTGAACCATTCCTGTGACACTAAGTATAGATTCCGATGCTTCACTTCAGGTTTACTGTATCCCTCTGACCTTCTTATTGTTGATGTAACACAGAAATTGCATCGGAATTAAATACAAAAGGCACAATGCCGACTTAAGTACAAGAAAACTGACTCTTCTTACTGTCTATGTTTGAACCATCCCTGTGACACTAGTTATAGATTCCGATGCTTCACTTCAGGTTTACTGTTTCCCTCTGACCTTCTTATTGACGATGAAACACAGAAATAGCATCGGAATTAAATACAAAAGGCACAATGCCGACTTAAGTACAAGATAACTGACTCTTCTTACTGTCTATGTTTTGAACCATTCATGTGACACTAGTTATAGATTCCGATGCTTCACTTCAGGTTTACTGTATCCCTCTGACCTTCTTATTGACGATGAAACACAGGAATTGCATCGGAATTAAATACAAAAGTCACAATACCGACAAAGGGCAAGAAAACAGACCCTTCTTACTGTCTATGTTTGAACCATTCCTGTGACACTAGTTATAGATTCCGATGCTTCACTTCAGGTTAACTGTATCCCTCTCACCTTCATATTGACGATGAAACACAGAAATTGCATCGGAATTAAATACAAAAGGCACAATGCCGACTCAAGTACAAGAAGACTGGCTCTTCTTACTGTCTATGTTATGAACCTTTCCTGTGAGACCGGTTATAGATTCCGATGCTTCACTTCAGGTTTACTGTATCCCTTGGACCTTATTATAGACGACGAAAAACAAAAATTGCATTGGAATTAAATACAACAGGCACAATGCCGACTTAAGTACAAGAAAACTGACTCTTCTTACTGTCTATGTTTTGAACCAATCCTGTGACACTAGATTTAGATTCCGATGCTTCACTTCAGGTTTACTGTATCCCTCTGACCTTCTTATTGACGATGAACACAGGAATTGCATCGGAATTAAATACAAAAGGCAAAATACCGACTAAGGACAAGAAAACAGACCCTTCTTACTGTCTATGTTTGAACCATTCCTGTGACACTAGTTATGGATTCCGATGCTTTACTTCAGGTTTACTGTATCCCTCTGACCATCTTATTAACGATGAAACACAGAAATTGCATCGGAAGGAAATATAAAGGGCACAATAACGACTCAAGTACAAGAAGGCTGGCTCTTCATACTGTCTATGCTCTGAACCATTCTTGTGAGACCGGTTTTAGATTCCGATGCTTCACTTCAGGTTTATTGCATCCCATGGACCTTCTTATTGACGACGAAACACAGAAATTGCATCGGAATTGAATACAAAAGGCAAATAGCCGACATAAGTACATGAAGACTGTCTCATCTTACTCTCTATGTTTTGGACCATTCCTGTGACACTAGTTAAAGATTCCCATGCTTCACTTCAGCTTTACTGTATCACTCTGACCTTCTTATTGACGATGAAACACAGAAATTGCTTCGGAATTAAATACAAAAGGCACAATGCCGACATAAGTACAAGAAAACTGACTCTTATAATTGTCTATGTTTTGAACCATTCCTGTGACACTAGTTATAGATTCCTTGGCTTCACTTCGGGTTTACTGTATTCTCTGACCTTCTTGTTGACGATGAAACACAGTAATTGCATCGAAATTAAATACAAAAGGCACAATGCCGACTTATGTACAAGAAAACTGACTCCTCTTACTTTCTATGATTTGAACCATTCCTGTGACACTAGTTATAGATTCCGATGCTTCACTTCAGGTTTACTGTATCCCTCTGACCTTCTTATTGACGATGAAACACAGAAATTGCATCGGAATTAAATACAATAGGCACAATGCCGACTTGAGTACAAGAAAACTGACTCTTCTTACTGTCTATGTTTGAACCATTCCTGTGACACTAGTTATAGATTCCGATGCTTCACTTCAGGTTTACTGTATAGCTCTAGCCTTCTTATTGACGATGAAACACTGAAATTGCAACGGAATTAAAGACAAAAGGCAAAATGCCGACTTAAGTACAAGAAAACTGACTCTCCTTTCTGTCTATGTTTTGAACCCTTCCTGTGACACTAGTTATAGATTCCGATGCTTCACTTCAGGTTTACTGTATCCCTCCGACCTCCTTATTGACGATGAAACTCAGAAATTGCGTCGGAATTAAATACAGAAGGCACAATGACGACTTAAGTACAACAAAGCAGACTCCTCTTACTGTCTATGTTTTGAACCATTCCTGTGACACTAGTTATAGATTCCGATGCTTCACTTCGGGTTTACTGTATCCCTCTGACCTTCTTACTGCCGATGAAACACAGAAATTGCATCGGAATTAAATACAAAAGGCACAATGCCGACTTATGTACAAGAAAACTGACTCTTCTTACTGTCTATGTTTTGAACCATTCCTGTGACATTAGTTACAGATTCCGATGCTTCACTTCAGGTTTACTGTATCCCTCTGACCTTCTTATTGACGATGAAAGACTGAAATATCATCAGGAATAAATACAAAAGGGACAATGCCAACTGAAGTACAAGAAAAATGACTCTTCTTACTGTCTATATTTTGAACCATTCCTGTGACACTTGTTATGGATTCCGATGCTTCACTTCAGGTTTACTGTATCCCTCTGACCTTCTTATTGACGATGAAACACAGAAATTGCATCGGAATTAAATACAAAAGGCACAATGCCGACTTAAGTACAAGAAAACTGACTCTTCTTACTGGCTATGTTTTGAACCATTCCTATGACACTAGTTACAGATTCCGATGCTTCACTTCTGGTTTACTGTATTCCTCTGACCTTCTTATTGACGATGAAACATCGAAATTGCATCGGAATTAAATACAACAGGCACAATGCCGACTTAAGTACAAGAAAACTGACTCTTCTTACTGTCTATGTTTTGAACCAATCCTGTGACACTAGATTTAGATTCCGATGCTTCCCTTCAGGTTTACTGTATCCCTCTGACATCCTTATTGTCGATGAAACACAGAAATAGCATTGGAATTAAATACAAAAGCCACATTGCCGACTCAAGTACAAGAAAACTGAATCTTCTTACTGTCTATGATTTGTACCATTCCTGTGACACTAGTTATAGATTCGGATGATCGACTTCAGGTTCACTGTCTCCGTCTGACCTTCTTATTTTCGATGAAACACAGAAATTGCATCGGAATTAAATACAAAATGCACAATGCGGACATAAGTACAAGAAAACTGACTCTTATAATTGTCTATGTTTTGAACCATTCCTGGGACACTAGTTATAGATTCCTTGGCTTCACTTCGGGTTTACTGTATTCTCTGACCTTCTTGTTGACGATGAAACACAGTAATTGTATCGAAATTAAATACAAAAGGCACAATGCCGACTTATGTACAAGATAACTGACTCTTCTTACTGTCTATGTTTTGAACCATTCCTGTGACACTAGTTATTGATTCCGATGCTTCACTTCAGCTTTACTGTATCCCTCTGACCTTCTTATTGACGATGAAACACAGAAATTGCATCGGAATTATATACAAAAGGCACAATGCAGACTTATGTACAAGAAAACTGACTCTCCTTACTGTCTATGATTTGAACCATTCCTGTGACACTAGTTATAGATTCCGATGCTTCACTTCGGTTTTACTGTATCCCTCTGACCTTCTTATCGACGATGAAACACAGAATTTGCATTGTAATTAAATACAAAAGCCACAATGCCGACTTAAGTACAAGAAAACGTACTCTTCTTTCTGTCAATGTTTTGAACCAATCCTGTGACACTAGTTATAGATTCCGATGCTTCACTTCAGGTTTACTGTATAGCTCTGACCTTATTGTCGATGAAACACAGAATTTGCATCGGAATTAGATACAAAAGGCACAATGCCGACTTATGTACAAGAAAACTGACTCTTCTTACTGTCTATGTTTTGAACCATTACTGTGACACTAGTTATAGATTCCGATGCTTGACTTCAGGTTTACTGTATCCCTCTGACCTTATATTGGCGATTAAACACAGAAATTGCATCGGAATTAAATACAAAGGGCTCAATGCCGACTAAGGACAAGAAAACAGACCCTTCTTACTGTCTATGTTTGAACCATTCCTGTGACACTAGTTATGGATTCCGATGCTTCACTTCAGGTTTACTGTATCCCTCTGACCTTCTTATTGACGATGAAACATAGAAATGGCATCGGAATTACATACAAAAGCACAATGCCGTCTTAAGTCCAGGAAAACTGACGCTTATTAAAGCCTATGTTTTGCACCATTCTTGTGTCACTAGTTATAGATTCCGATGCTTCACTTCAGGTTTACTGTATCGCTCTGACCTACTTATTGACGGTGAAACACAGAAATTGCATCGAAATTAAATACAAAAGGCACAATGCCGACTTAAGTACAAGAAAACTGACTCTTCTTACTGTCTATGTTTTGAACCAATCCTGTATCACTAGTTATAGATTCCGATGCTTCACTTCAGGTTTACTGTATCCCTCTGACCTTCTTATTGACGATGAAACATAAAAATGACATCGGAATTACATACAAAAGCACAATGCCGTTTTAAGAACAGGAAAACTGACGCTTCTTAAAGTCTATGTTTTGAACCATTCTTGTGACACTAGTTATAGATTCCGATGCTTCACTTCAGGTTGACTGTATCGCTCTGACCTTCTTATTGACGGTGAAACACAGAAATTGCATCGGAATTAAATACAAAAGGCACAATGCCGACTTAAGTACAAGAAAACTGACTCTTCTTACTGTTTATGTTTTGAACCAATCCTGTGACACTAGATTTAGATTCCGATGCTTCACTTCAGGTTTACTGTATCCCTCTGACCATCTTATTAACGATGAAACACAGAAATTGCATCGGATTGAAATACAAAGGGCACAATAACGACTCAAGTACAAGAAGGCTGGCTCTTCATACTGTCTATGTTTTGAACCATTCCTGTGACACTAGTTATAGATTCCGATGCTTCACTTCAGGTTTACTGTATCCCTCTGACCTTATATTGGCGATTAAACACAGAAATTGCATCGGAATTAAATGCAAAGGGCTCAATGCCGACTAAGGACAAGAAAACAGACCCTTCTTACTGTCTATGTTTGAACCATTCCTGTGACACTAGTTATGGATTCCGATGCTTCACTTCAGGTTTACTGTATCTCTCTGACCTTCTTATTGACGATGAAATACAGAAACTGCATCGGAATTAAATACAAAATGCACAATGCAGATTTATGTACAAGAAAACTGACTCTCCTTACTGTCTGTGTTTTGAACCATTCCTGTGACACTAGTTATAGATTCCTTGGCTTCACTTCGGGTTTACTGTATTCTCTGACCCTCTTATTGTCGATGAAACACAGAAATGGCATCGGAATTAAATACAAAAGTCACAATGCCGACTTAAGTAGAAGAAAAATGACTCTTCTTTCTGTCTATGTTTTGAAAAACTCCTGTGCCACTAGTTATAGTTTCCGATGCTGCACTTCAGGTTTACTGTATCCCTCTGACCTTCTTATTGAAGATGAAACATAGAAATTGAATCGGAATTTAATACAAAATGCACAATGAAGAATTAAGTTCAAGAAGACTGACTCTTCTTACTGTCTATGTTTTGAACCATTCCTGTGACACTAGTTAAGGATCCTGATGCTTCACTTCAGGTTTACTGTATCCCTCTGACCTTCTTGTTGACGATGAAGCACAGAAATTGCATCGGAATTAAATACAATTGGCACAATGCCGACTCAAGTACAAGAAGACTGGCTCTACGTACTGTCTATGTTTTGAACCATTCCTGTGACACTAGTTATAGATTCCGATGCTTCACTTCAGGTTTACTGTATCCCTCCGACCTCCATATTGACGATGAAACTCAGAAATTGCATCGGAATTTAATACAATAGGCACAATGCCGACTTGAGTACAAGAAAACTGACTCCTCTTACTGTCTATTTTTTGAACCATTCCTGTGACACTAGTTATAGATTCCGATGTTTCACTTCAGTTTTTCTGTATCCCTCTGACCTTCTTATCGACGATGAAACACAGAAATTGCATCGGAATTAAATACAAAAGTCACAATGCCGACTTAAGTTCAAGGAAACGGACTCTTCTTTCTGTCAATGTTTTGAACCAGTCCTGTGACACTAGTTATAGATTCCGATGCTTCACTTCTGGTTTACTGTATGCTCTGACCTTCTTATTGTCGATGAAACACAGAAATTGCATCGGAATTAAATACAAAAG
This sequence comes from Schistocerca serialis cubense, assembly GCF_023864345.2. NCBI lineage: Eukaryota > Metazoa > Arthropoda > Insecta > Orthoptera > Acrididae > Schistocerca > Schistocerca serialis. Next base: position 526,673,693 of record NC_064646.1, read on the forward strand.
GCACAATACCGACTTATGTACAAGAAAACTGACTCTTCTTACTGTCTATGTTTTGAACCATTCCTGTGAAACTAGTTATAGATTCCGATGCTTCACTTCAGGTTTACTGTATCCCTCTGACCTTATATTGGCGATTAAACACAGAAAATGCATCGGAATTAAATACAAAAGGCTCAATGCCGACTTAAGTACAAGAAGACTGTCTCCTCTTATTCTCTATGTTTTGAACCATTCCTGTGACACTAGTTATAGGTTCCGATACTTCACTTCAGCTTTACTGTATCCCTCTGACCTTCGTATTGACGATGAAACACAGAACTTGCATCGGAATTAAATACAAAATGCATAATTCCGACTCAAGAACAAGAAGACTGACTCTTCTTACTGTCTATGTTTTGAACCATTCCTGTGACACTAGTTATAGATTCCGATACTTCACTTCTGGTTTACTGTATCCCTCTGACCTCCTTATTGTCGATGAAACACAGAAATTGCATCGGATTTAAATACAAAAGGCACAATGCCGACTCAAGTACAAGAAGACTGGCTCTTCTTACTGTCTATGCTTTGAACCATTCCTGTGACACTAGTTATAGATTCGGATGCTCGACTTCAGGTTCACTGTCTCCCTCTGACCTTCTTATTGGCGATGAAACACAGAAATTGCATCGGAATTAAATTCAAAAGGCACAATTTCGACTTAAGTACAAGAAAACTGACTCTTCTTACTGTCTATGTTTTGAACCATTCCTGTGACACTAGTTATAGATTCCGATGCTTCACTTCAGGTTTACTGTATCCCTCTGACTTTCTTATTGACGATGAATAACAGATATTGCATCGGAATTAAATACAAAAGGCACAATGCCAACTTAAGTACAAGAAAACTGACTATTCTTTCTGCATATGTTTTGAACCATTCCTGTGACACTAGTTATAGATTCCGATGCTTCACTTCACGTTTACTGTATCCCTCTGACCTTCTTATTGACGATGAAACACAGAAATTGCATCGGAATTCATTACAAAAGGCACAATGCTGACTTATCTACTAGAAACTGACTCTTCTTACTGCCTATGTTTTGAACATTTCCTGTGACACTAGTTATAGATTACGATGCTTCACTTCACGTTTACTGTATTCCTCTGACCTTCTTATTGTCGATGAAACACAGAAATTGTATCGGAATTAAATGCAAAAGGCACAATGCTGACTCAAGTACAAGAAAACTGACACTTCTTGCTGTCTATGTTCTGAAACATTCCTGTGACGCTAGTTATAGATTCCGATGCTTCACTTCAGGTTTACTGTGTACCTCTGACCTTATTATTGACGATGAAACACTGAAATTGCATCGGAATGAAATACAAAAGGCACAATGCCGACTTAAGTACAGGAAAATTGACTCTTCTTACTGTCTATGTTTTGAACCATTCCTGTGACACTAGTTATAGATTTCGATGCTTCACTTCAGGTTTACTGTATCCCTCTGACCTTCTTATTGACGATGAAACATAGAAATAGCATAGGAATTACATACAAAAGCCAAAATGCCGTCTTAAGTACAGGAAAACTGACTCTTCTTAAAGTCTATGTTTTGAACCATTCTTGTGACACTAGTTATAGATTCGGATGCTCAACTTCAGGTTCACTGTCACCCTCTGACCTTCTTATTGGCGATGAAACACAGGAATTGCATCGGAATTAAATTCAAAAGGCACAATGCCGACTTAAGTACAAGAAAACTGACTCTTCTTACTGTCTATGTTTTGAACCATTCCTGTGACACTAGTTATAGATTCCGATGCTTCACTTCAGGTTTACTGTATCCCTCTGACGTTCTTATTGTCGATGAAACACAGAAATTGCATCGGAATTAAATACAAAAGGCACAATGCCGACTTAAGTACAAGAAAGTAGACTCTTCGTACTGTTTATGTTTTGAACCATTCCTGTGACACTAGTTATAGATTCCAATGCTTCGCTTCAGGTTTACTGTATACCTCTGACCTTATTATTGACGATCAAACACTGAAATTGCATCCGAATTAAAGACAAAAGGCAAAATGCCGACTTAGGTACAAGAAAAGTGACTCTTCTTACTGTCTATGTTTTGAACCATTCCTGTGTCACTAGTTATAGATTCCGATGCTTCACTTCAGGTTTACTGTATCCCTCTCACCTTCTTATTGACGATGTAGCATAGAAATTGCATCGGAATTACATACTACAGTCACAATGCCGTCTTAAGTACAGGAAAACTGACCCTTCTTAAAGTCTATGTTTTGAACCATTCTTGTGACACTATTTACAGATTCCGATGATTCACTTCAGGTTTACTGTATCCCTCTGACCTTCTTATTCACGATGAAACACAGAAATTGCATCGGAATTAGATACAAAAGGCACAGTGCCGACTTAAGTACAAGAAAACTTACTTTTCTTACTGTCTTTGTTTTGAACCATTCCTGTGACACTAGTCATAGATTCCGATGCTTCCCTTCAAGCTTACTGTATCCCTCTGACCTTCTTATTGACGATGAAACATAGAAATAGCATAGGAATTACATACAAAAGCCAAAATGCCGTCTTAAGTACAGGAAAACTGACTCTTCTTAAAGTCTATGTTTTGAACCATTCTTGTGACACTAGTTATAGATTCGGATGCTCAACTTCAGGTTCACTGTCACCCTCTGACCTTCTTATTGTCGAGGAAACACAGGAATTGCATCGGAATTAAATTCAAAAGGCACAATGCTGACTTAAGTACAAGAAAACTGACTCTTCTTACTGTCTATGTTTTGAACCATTCCTGTGACACTAGTTATAGATTCCGATGCTTCACTTTAGGTTTACTGTATCCCTCTGACCTTTTTATTGTCGATGTAACACAGAAATTGCATCGGAATTAAATACAAAAGGCACGATGCTGACTCAAGTACAAGAAAACAGACTCTTCTTACTGTCTATGTTCTGAACCATTCCTGTGACACTAGTTATAGATTCCGATGCTTCACTTCAGGTTTACTGTATCCCTCTGACGTTCTTATTGTCGATGAAACACAGAAATTGCATCGCAATTAAATACAAAAGGCACAATGCCGACTTAAGTACAAGAAAGTAGACTCTTCTTACTGTTTATGTTTTGAACCATTCCTGTGACACTAGTTATGGATTCCAATGCTTCGCTTCAGGTTTACTGTATCCCTCTGACCTTCTTATTGACGATGTAGCATAGAAATTGCATCGGAATTACATACTAAAGTCACAATGCCGTCTTAAGTACAGGAAAACTGACTCTTCTTAAAGTCTATGGTTTGAACCATTCTTGTGACACTAGTTATAGATTCCGATGCTTCACTTCAGGTTTACTGTATCCCTCTGACCTTCTTATTGACGATGAAACACAGAAATTGCATCGGAATTAGATACAAAAGGCACAGTGCCGACTTAAGTACAAGAAAACTTACTTATCTTATTGTCTTTGTTTTGAACCATTCCTGTGACACTAGTCATAGATTCCGATGCTTCCCTTCAAGCTTACTGTATCCCTCTGACCTTCTTATTGACGATGAAACACAGAAATTGCATCGGAATCAAATACAAAAGGCACAATGCCGACTTAAGTACAAGAAGACTGACTCTTCTTACTGTCTATGTTTTGAACTATTCCTGTGACACTAGTTATAGATTCCGATTCTTCACTTCAGGTTTACTGAATCTCGGTGACCTTATATTGACGACGAAACACAGAAATTGCATCGGAATTAAATACAAAAGGCACAACGACTACGCAAATACAAGAAGACTGGCTCATCTTACTGTCTACGCTATGAACTATTCCTGTGAGACCGGTTTTAGATTCCGATGCTACACTTCAGGTATACTGTATACCGTGGACCTTCTTATTGACGGCGAAACACAGAAATTGCATCGGAATTAAATACAAAAGGCACAATGCTGACTTAAGTACAAGAAAACTGACTCTTATTACTGTCTATGTTTTGAACCATTCCTGTGACACTAGTTATAGATTCCGATGCTTCACTTCACGTTTACTGTATCCCTCTGACCTTCTTATTGACGATGAAACACAGAAATTGCATCAGAATTAAAGACAAAAGGCAAAATGCCGACTTTAGTACAAGAAAACTGACTCTTCTTACTGTCTATGTTTTGAACCATTCCTGTGTCACTAGTTATAGCTTCCGATGCTTCACTTCAGGTTTACTGGATCCCTCTGACCTTCTTATTGGCGATGAAACACAGAAATTGCATCGGAATGAAATACAAAAGGCACAATGCCGATTTAAGTACAAGAAAATTGACTCTTCTTACTGTCTATGTTTTGAACCTTTCCTGTGTCACTAGTTATAGATTCCGATGCTTCACTTCAGGTTTACTGGATCCCTCTGACCTTCTTATTGGCGATGAAACACAGAAATTGCATCGGAATGAAATACAAAAGGCACAATGCCGACTTAAGTACAAGAAAATTGACTCTTCTTACTGTCTATGTTTTGAACCATTCCTGTGACACTAGTTATAGATTCCGATGCTTCACATCACGTTTACTGTATCCCTCTGACCTTCTTATTGACGATGAAACATAGAAATTGCATCGGAATTACATACAAAAGCCACAATGCCGTCTTAAGTACACGGAAACTGACTCTTCTTAAAATCTATGTTTTTAACCATTCTTGTGACACTAGTTATAGATTCGGATGCTCGACTTCAGGTTCACTGTCACCTTCTGACCTTCTTATTGTCGATGAAACACAGAAATTGCATCGGATTTAAATACAAAAGGCACAATGCCGACTTAAGTACAAGAAAACTGACTCTTCTTACTGTCTATATTTTAAATCATTCCTTTGACATTAGTTATAGATTCCGATGCTTCACTTCTGTTTACTGTATCCCTCTGACTTTCTTATCGACGATGAAACACAGAAATTGCATCGGAATTAAATACAAGAGCACAATGCCGACTTAAGTACAAGAAGACTGACTCTTCTTACTGTCTATGTTTTGAACCATTTCTGTGACACTAGTTATAGATTCGGATGCTCGACTTCAGGTTCACTGTCTCCCTCTGACCTTCTTATTGGCGATGAAACACAGAAATTGCATCGGTATTAAATTCAAAAGGCACAATGCCGACTTAAGTACAAGAAAACTGACTCTTCTTGCTGTCTATGCTTTGAACCATTCCTGTGACACTATTTATAGATTCCGATGCTTCACTTCAGGTTTACTGTATACCTCTGACCTTCTTATTGTCGATGAAACACAGAAATTGCATCGGAATTATATACAAAAGGCACAATTCTGACTCAAGTACAAGAAAACTGACTCTTCTTTCTGTCTATGATTTGAACCATTCCTGTGACACTAGTTATAGATTCCGATGCTTCCCTTCAAGCTTACTGTATCCCTCTGACCTTCTTATTGCCGTTGAAACACAAAAATTGCATCGGAATTAAATACAAAAGGCACAATGCCGACTTAAGTACAAGAAGACTGGCTCTTCTTACTGTCTATGATTTGAACGATTCCTGTGACACTAGTTATAGATTCGGATGCTTGACTTCAGGTTCACTGTCTCCCTCTGACCTTCTTATTGGCGATGAAACACAGAAATTGCATCGGAATTAAAAACAAAATGCACAAAGCCGACATAAGTACAAGAAAACTGACTCTTATTACTGTCTATGTTTTGAACCATTCCTGTGACACAAGTTATAGATTCCGATGCTTCACTTCAGGTTTACTGTATCCCTCTGACCTTCTTATTGACGATGAAACACAGAAATTGCATCGGAATTAAATGCAAAAGGCACCATGCCGACTTAAGTACAAGAAAACTGACTCTCCTTACTGACTATGTTTTGAACATTTCTCGTGACACTAGTTATAGATTCCGATGCTTCACTTCTAGATTACTGTATCCCTCTGACCTCCTTATTGTCGATGAAACACAGATATTGCATCGGAATTAAATACAAAAGGCACAATGCCGACTTAAGTACAAGAAGACTGACTCTTCTTACTGTCTATGTTTTGTACTATTCCTGTGACACTAGTTATAGATTCCGATTCTTCACTTGAGGTTTACTGAATCTCGCTGACCTTATATTGACGATGAAACACAGAAATTGCATCGGAATTAAATACAAAAGGCACAACGACGACCCAAATACAAGAAGACTGGCTCTTCTTACTGTCTACGCTATGAATTATTCCTGTGAGACCGGTTTTAGATTCCGATGCCTCACTTCAGATATACTGTATACCGTGGACCTTCTTATTGACGGAGAAACATAGAAATTGCATCGGAATTAAATACAAAAGGCACAATGCCGACTTAAGTACAAGAAAACTGACTCTTCTTACTGTCTATATTTTAAACCATTCCTGTGACGTTAGTTATAGATTCCGATGCTTCACTTCTGCTTACTGTATCCCTCTGACCTTCTTATCGACGATGAAACACAGAAATTGCAACGGAATTTAATACAAAAGGCACAATGCCGACTTAAGTACAAGAAGACTGACTCTTCTTACTGTCTATGTTTTGAACCATTCCTGTGACACTAGTTATAGATTCGGATGCTCGACTGCAGGTTCACTGTCTCCCTCTGACCTTCTTATTGGCGATGAAACACAGAAATTGCATCGGAATTAAATACAAAATGCACAAAGCCGACATAAGTACAAGAAAACTGACTCTTATTACTGTCTATGTTTTGAACCATTCCTGTGACACAAGTTATAGATTCAGATGCTTCACTTCCGGTTTACTGTATCCCTCTGACCTTCTTATTGACGGTGAAACACAGATATTGCATCGGAATTAAATACAAAAGGCACAATGACGACTTAAGTACAAGAAAACTGACTCTTCTTACTGTCTATGTTCTGAACCATTCCTGTGACACAAGTTATAGATTTCGATGCTTCACTTCAGGTTTACTGTATCCCTCTGAACTTGTTGTTGACGATAAAACACAGTAATTGCATCGGAATTAAATGCATAAGGCACAATGCTGACTCAAGTACATGAAAACAGACTCTTCTTACTGTCTATGTTTTGAACCATTCCTGTGACACTAGTTATAGATTCCGATGCTTTACTTCAGGTTTACTTTATCCCTCTGACCTTCTTATTGACGATGAAACACAGAAATTGCATCGGAATTAAATACAAAATGCGCAATGCTGACTTATGTACTAGAAACTGACTCTTCTTACTGCCTATGTTTTGAACATTTCCTGTGACACTAGTTATAAATTCCGATGCTTCACTTCAGGTTTACTGTATCCCTCTGACCTTCTTATTGTCGATGAAACACAGAAATTGCATCGGAATTAAATGCAAAAGGCACAATGTTGACTCATGTAACAGAAAACTGACACTTCTTGCTGTCTATGTTCTGAACCATTCCTGTGACGCTAGTTATAGATTCCGATGCTTCACTTCGGGTTTACTGTATCCCTCTGACCTTCTTATTGACGATGAAACACAGAAATTGCATCGGAATTAAATACAAAAGGCACAATGCCGACTTAAGTACAAGAAAATTGACGCTTCTTACTGTCTATGTTTTGAACCATTCCTGTGCCACTAGTTATAGATTCCAATGCTACACTTTAGGTTTACTGTGTACCTCTGACCTTATAATTGACGATGAAACACTGAAATTGCATCGGAATTAAAGACAAAAGGCAAAATGCCGACTTAAGTACAAGAAAACTGACTCTTCTTACTGTCTATGTTTTGAACCATTCCTGTGTCACTAGTTATAGATTCCGATGCTTCACTTCAGGTTTACTGTATCCCTCTGACCTTCTTATTGTCGATGAAACACAGAAATTGCATCGGAATTAAATTCAAAAGGCACAATGCTGACTCAAGTAACAGAAAACTGACACTTCTTGCTGTCTATGTTCTGAACCATTCCTGTGACGCTAGTTATAGATTCCGATGCTTCACTTCGGGTTTACTGTATCCCTCTGACCTTCTTATTGACGATGAAACACAGAAATTGCATCGGAATTAAATACAAAAGGCACAATGCCGAATTAAGTACAAGAAAATTGACGCTTCTTACTGTCTATGTTTTGAACCATTCCTGTGCCACTAGTTATAGATTCCAATGCTACACTTCAGGTTTACTGTGTACCTCTGACCTTATAATTGACGATGAAACACTGAAATTGCATCGGAATTAAAGACAAAAGGCAAAATGCCGACTTAAGTACAAGAAAACTGACTCTTCTTACTGTCTATGTTTTGAACCATTCCTGTGTCACTAGTTTTAGATTCCGATGCTTCACTTCAGGATTACTGGATCCCTCTGACCTTCTTATTGACGATGATACATTGAAATTGCATCGGAATTACATACAAATGCCACAATTCCGTCTTAAGTACAGGAAAACTGACTCTTCTTAAAGTCTATGTTTTGAACCATTCTTGTGACACTAGTTACAGATTCGGATGCTCGACTTCAGGTTCACTGTCTCCCTCTGACCTTCTTATTGGCGATGAAACACAGAAATTGCATCGGAATGAAATACAAAAGGCACAATGCCGACTTAAGTACAAGAAAATTGACTCTTCTTACTGTCTATGTTTTGAACCATTCCTGTGACACTAGTTATAGATTCCGATGCTTCACATCAGGTTTACTGTATCCCTCTGACCTTCTTATCGCCGATGGAACACAGAAATTGCATCGGAATTAAATACAAAAGGCACAATGCCGACTTAAGCACAGGAAGACTGACTCTTCTTACTGTCTATGATTTGAACCATTCCTGTGACACTAGTTATAGATTCGGATGCTCAACTTCAGGTTCACTGTCTCCCTCTGACCTTCTTATTGGCGATGAAACACAGAAATTGCATCGGAATTAAATTCAAAGGGCACAATGCCGACTTAAGTACAAGAAAACTGACTCTTCTTGCTGTCTATGCTTTGAACCATTCCTGTGACACTAGTTATAGATTCCGATGCTTCACTTCAGGTTTACTGTATCCCTCTGACCTTCTTATTGTCGATGAAACACAGAAATTGCATCGGATTTAAATACAAAGTGCACAAAGCCGACATAAGTACAAGAAAACTGACTCTTATTTCTGTCTATGTTTTGAACCATTCCTGTGACACTAGTAATAGATTCCGATGCTTCCCTTCAAGCTTACTGTATCCCTCTGACCTTCTTATTACAGTTGAAACACAGAAATTGCATCGGAATTAAATACAAAAGGCACAATGCCGACTTAAGTACAAGAAGACTGGCTCTTCTTACTGTCTATGATTTGAACCATTCCTGTGACACTAGTTATAGATTCGGATGCTTGACTTCAGGTTCACTGTCTCCCTCTGAAATTCTAATTGCCGATGAAACACAGAAATTGCATCGGAATTAAATACAAAATGCACAAAGCCGACATAAGTAGCAGAAAACTGACTCTTATTACTGTCTATGTTTTGAACCATTCCTGTGACACAAGTTATAGATTCCGATGCTTCACTTCAGGTTTACTGTATCCCTCTGAACTTGTTGTTGACGATAAAACACAGAAATTGCATCGGAATTAAATACAAAAGGCACAACGACGACCCAAATACAAGAAGACTGGCTCTTCTTACTGTCTACGCTATGAACTATTCCTGTGAGACCGGTTTTTGATTCCGATGCTTCACTTCAGGTATACTGTATACCGTGGACCTTCGTATTGACGGCGAAACACAGAAATTGCATCGGAATTAAATACAAAAGGCACAATGCCGACTTAAGTACAAGAAAACTGACTCTTCTTACTGTCTATATTTTAAACCATTCCTGTGACATTAGTTATAGATTCCGATGCTTCACTTCTGTTTACTGTACCCTCTGACCTTCTTATCGACGATGAAACACAGAAATTGCATCGGAATTAAATACAAAAGGCACAATGCCGACTTAAGTACAAGAAGACTGACTCTTCTTACTGTCTATGTTTTGAACCATTCCTGTGACACTAGTTATAGATTCGGATGCTCAACTTCAGGTTCACTGTCTCCCTCTGACCTTCTTATTGGCGATGAAACACAGAAATTGCATCGGAATTAAATACAAAATGCACAAAGCCGACATAAGTACAAGAAAACTGACTCTTATTACTGTCTATGTTTTGAACTATTCCTGTGACACAAGTTATAGATTCCGATGCTTCACTTCACGTTTACTGTATCCCTCTGACCTTCTTATTGACGATGAAACACAGATATTGCATCGGAATTAAATACAAAAGGCACAATGACGACTTAAGTACAAGAAAACTGACTCTTCTTACTGTCTATGTTCTGAACCATTCCTGTGACACTAGTTATAGGTTTCGATGCTTCACTTCAGGTTTACTGTATTCCTCTGAACTTGTTGTTGACGATAAAACACAGTAATTGCATCGGAATTAAATGCAAAAGGCACAATGCTGACTCAAGTACAAGAAAACTGACTCTTCTTACAGTCTATGATTTGAACCATTCCTGTGACACTAGTTATAGATTCGATTGCTTTACTTCAGGTTTACTTAATCCCTCTGACCTTCTTATTGACGATGAATAACAGATATTGCATCGGTATTAAATACAAAAGGCACAATGCCAACTTAAGTACAAGAAAACTGACTATTCTTTCTGTCCATGTTTTGAACCATTCCTGTGACACTAGTTATAGATTCCGATGCTTCACTTCACGTTTACTGTATCCCTCTAACCTTCTTATTGACGATGAAACACAGAAATTGCATCGGAATTAAATACAAAAGGCACAATGCTGACTTATGTACTAGAAACTGACTCTTCTTACTGCCTATGTTTTGAACATTTCCTGTGACACTAGTTATAGATTCCGATGCTTCACTTCAGGTTTACTGTATCCCTCTGACCTTCTTATTGTCGATGGAACACAGAAATTGCATCGGAATTAAATGCAAAAGGCACAATGCTGACTCAAGTACAAGAAAACTGACACTTCTTGCTGTCTATGTTCTGAACCATTCCTGTGACGCTAGTTATAGATTCCGATGCTTCACTTCGGGTTTACTGTATCCCTCTGACCTTCTTATTGACGATGAAACACAGAAATTGCATCGGAATTAAATACAAAAGGCACAATGCCGACTTAAGCACAAGAAAATTGACGCTTCTTACTGTCTATGTTTTGAACCATTCCTGTGCCTCTAGTTATAGATTCCAATGCTTCACTTCAGGTTTACTGTGTACCTCTGACCTAATTATTGACGATGAAACACTGAAATTGCATCGGAATTACATACAAAAGCCACAATGCCGTCTTAAGTACAGGAAAACTGACTCTTCTTAAAGTCTATGTTTTGAACCATTCTCGTGACACTAGTTATAGATTCGGATGCTCGACTTTAGGTTCACTGTCACCCTCTGACCTTCTTATTGTCGATGAAACACAGAAAATGCATGGGATTTAAATACAAAAGGCACAATGCCGACTTAAGTACAAGAAAACTGACTCTCCTTACTGTCTATATTTTAAACCATTCCTGTGACATTAGTTATAGATTCCGATGCTTCACTTCTGTTTACTGTATCCCTCTGACCTTCTTATCGACGATGAAACACAGAAATTGCATCGAAATTAAATACAAAAGGCACAATGCCGACTTAAGTACAAGAAGACTGACTCTTCTTACTGTCTATGTTTTGAACCATTCCTGTGACACTAGCAATGGATTCGGATGCTCGACTTCAGGTTCACTGTCTCCCTCTGACCTTCTTATTGGCGATGAAACACAGAAATTGCATCGGAATTAAATTCAAAAGGCACAATGCCGACTTAAGTACAAGAAAACTGACTCTTCTTGCTGTCTATGCTTTGAACCATTCCTGTGACACTAGTTATAGATTCCGAGGCTTCACTTCAGGTTTACTGTATCCCTCTGACCTTCTAATTGTCGATGAAACACAGAAATTGCATCGGAATTAAATACAAAAGGCACAATTCTGACTCAAGTACAAGAAAACTGACTCTTCTTTCTGTATATGTTTTGAACCATTCCTGTGACACTAGTTATAGATTCCGATGCTTCCCTTCAAGCTTACTGTATCCCTCTGACCTTCTTATTGCCGTTGAAACACAGAAATTGCATCGGAATTAAATACAAAATGCACAATGCCGACTTAAGTACAAGAAGACTGGCTCTTCTTACTGTCTATGATTTGAACCATTCCTGTGACACTAGTTATAGATTCGGATGCTTGACTTCAGGTTCACTGTCTCCCTCTGACCTTCTAAATGGCGATGAAACACAGAAATTGCATCGGAATTAAATACAAAATGCACAAAGCCGACATAAGTAGAAGAAAACGGACTCTTATTACTGTCTATGTTTTGAACCATTCCTGTGACACAAGTTATAGATTCCGATGCTTCACTTCAGGTTTACTGTATCCCTCTGACCTTCTTATTGACGATGAAACACAGATATTGCATCGGAATTAAATACAAAAGGCACAATAACGACTTAAGTACAAGAAAACTGTTTCTTCTTACTGTCTATCTTCTGAACCATTCCTGTGACACTAGTTATAGATTCCGTTGCTTCACTTCAGGTTTACTGTATCCCTCTGAACTTGTTGTTGACGATAAAACACAGAAATTGCATCGGAATTAAATACAAAAGGCACAATGCCGACTTAAGTACAAGAAAACTGACTCTTCTTACTGACTATGTTTTGAACATTTCTCGTGACACTAGTTATAGATTCCGATGCTTCACTTCTGGTTTACTGTATCCCTCTGACCTCCTTATTGTCGATGAAACACAGAAATCGCCTCGGAATTAAATACAAAAGGCACAATGCCGACTTAAGTACAAGAAGACTGACTCTTCTTACTGTCTATGTTTTGAACTATTCCTGTGACACTAGTTATAGATTCCGATTCTTCACTTCAGGTTTACTGAATCTCGCTGACCTTATATTGACGATGAAACACAGAAATTGCATCGGAATTAAATACAAAAGGCACAACGACGACCCAAATACAAGAAGACTGGCTCTTCTTACTGTCTACGCTATGAACTATTCCCGTGAGACCGGTTTTTGATTCCGATGCTTCACTACAGGTATACTGAATACCGTGGACCTTCTTATTGACGGCGAAACACAGAAATTGCATCGGAATTAAATACAAAAGGCACAATGCCGACTTAAGTACAAGAAAACTGACTCTTCTTACTGTCTATATTTTAAACCGTTCCTGTGACATTAGTTATAGATTCCGATGCTTCACTTCTTTTTACTGTACCCTCTCACCTTCTTATCAACGATGAAACACAGATATTGCATCGGAATTAAATACAAAAGGCACAATGACGACTTAAGTACAAGAAAACTGACTCTTCTTACTGTCTATGTTCTGAACCATTCCTGTGACACTAGTTATAGATTTCGATGCTTCACTTCAGGTTTACTGTATCCCTCTGAACTTGTTGTTGACGATAAAACACAGAAATTGCATCGGAATTAAATACAAAAGGCACAATGCCGACTTCAGTACAAGAAGACTGACTCTTCTTACTGTCTATGTTTTGAACTATTCCTGTGACACTAGTTATAGATTCCGATGCTTGACTTCAGGTTCACTGTCTCCCTCTGACCTTCTAAATGGCGATGAAACACAGAAATTGCATCGGAATTAAATACAAAATGCACAAAGCCGACATAAGTAGAAGAAAACGGACTCTTATTACTGTCTATGTTTTGAACCATTCCTGTGACACAAGTTATAGATTCCGATGCTTCACTTCAGGTTTACTGTATCCCTCTGACCTTCTTATTGACGATGAAACACAGATATTGCATCGGAATTAAATACAAAAGGCACAATAACGACTTAAGTACAAGAAAACTGTTTCTTCTTACTGTCTATCTTCTGAACCATTCCTGTGACACTAGTTATAGATTCCGATGCTTCACTTCAGGTTTACTGTATCCCTCTGAACTTGTTGTTGACGATAAAACACAGAAATTGCATCGGAATTAAATACAAAAGGCACAATGCCGACTTAAGTACAAGAAAACTGACTCTTCTTACTGACTATGTTTTGAACATTTCTCGTGACACTAGTTATAGATTCCGATGCTTCACTTCTGGTTTACTGTATCCCTCTGACCTCCTTATTGTCGATGAAACACAGAAATCGCCTCGGAATTAAATACAAAAGGCACAATGCCGACTTAAGTACAAGAAGACTGACTCTTCTTACTGTCTATGTTTTGAACTATTCCTGTGACACTAGTTATAGATTCCGATGCTTCCCTTCAAGCTTACTGTATCCCTCTGACCTTCTTATTGCCGTTGAAACACAGAAATTGCATCGGAATTAAATACAAAATGCACAATGCCGACTTAAGTACAAGAAGACTGGCTCTTCTTACTGTCTATGATTTGAACCATTCCTGTGACACTAGTTATAGATTCGGATGCTTGACTTCAGGTTCACTGTCTCCCTCTGACCTTCTAAATGGCGATGAAACACAGAAATTGCATCGGAATTAAATACAAAATGCACAAAGCCGACATAAGTAGAAGAAAACGGACTCTTATTACTGTCTATGTTTTGAACCATTCCTGTGACACAAGTTATAGATTCCGATGCTTCACTTCAGGTTTACTGTATCCCTCTGACCTTCTTATTGACGATGAAACACAGATATTGCATCGGAATTAAATACAAAAGGCACAATAACGACTTAAGTACAAGAAAACTGTTTCTTCTTACTGTCTATCTTCTGAACCATTCCTGTGACACTAGTTATAGATTCCGATGCTTCACTTCAGGTTTACTGTATCCCTCTGAACTTGTTGTTGACGATAAAACACAGAAATTGCATCGGAATTAAATACAAAAGGCACAATGCCGACTTAAGTACAAGAAAACTGACTCTTCTTACTGACTATGTTTTGAACATTTCTCGTGACACTAGTTATAGATTCCGATGCTTCACTTCTGGTTTACTGTATCCCTCTGACCTCCTTATTGTCGATGAAACACAGAAATGGCCTCGGAATTAAATACAAAAGGCACAATGCCGACTTAAGTACAAGAAGACTGACTCTTCTTACTGTCTATGTTTTGAACTATTCCTGTGACACTAGTTATAGATTCCGATTCTTCACTTCAGGTTTACTGAATCTCGCTGACCTTATATTGACGATGAAACACAGAAATTGCATCGGAATTAAATACAAAAGGCACAACGACGACCCAAATACAAGAAGACTGGCTCTTCTTACTGTCTACGCTATGAACTATTCCCGTGAGACCGGTTTTTGATTCCGATGCTTCACTACAGGTATACTGTATACCGTGGACCTTCTTATTGACGGCGAAACACAGAAATTGCATCGGAATTAAATACAAAAGGCACAATGCCGACTTAAGTACAAGAAAACTGACTCTTCTTACTGTCTATATTTTAAACCGTTCCTGTGACATTAGTTATAGATTCCGATGCTTCACTTCTTTTTACTGTACCCTCTCACCTTCTTATCAACGATGAAACACAGATATTGCATCGGAATTAAATACAAAAGGCACAATGACGACTTAAGTACAAGAGAACTGACTCTTCTTACTGTCTATGTTCTGAACCATTCCTGTGACACTAGTTATAGATTTCGATGCTTCACTTCAGGTTTACTGTATTCCTCTGAACTTGTTGTTGACGATAAAACACAGTAATTGCATCGGAATTAAATGCAAAAGGCACAATGCTGACTCAAGTACAAGAAAACTGACTCTTCTTACTGTCTATGTTTTGAACCATTCCTGTGACACTAGTTATAGATTCGATTGCTTTACTTCAGGTTTACTTAATCCCTCTGACCTTCTTATTGACGATGAATAACAGATATTGCATTGGTATTAAATACAAAAGGCACAATGCCAACTTAAGTACAAGAAAACTGACTATTCTTTCTGTCCATGTTTTGATCCATTCCTGTGACACTAGTTATAGATTCCGATGCTTCACTTCACGTTTACTGTATCCCTCTAACCTTCTTATTGACGATGAAACACAGAAATTGCATCGGAATTAAATACAAAAGGCACAATGCTGACTTATGTACTAGAAACTGACTCTTCTTACTGCCTATGTTTTGAACATTTCCTGTGACACTAGTTATAGATTCCGATGCTTCACTTCAGGTTTACTGTATCCCTCTGACCTTCTTATTGTCGATGGAACACAGAAATTGCATCGGAATTAAATGCAAAAGGCACAATGCTGACTCAAGTACAAGACAACTGACACTTCTTGCTGTCTATGTTCTGAACCATTCCTGTGACGCTAGTTATAGATTCCGATGCTTCACTTCGGGTTTACTGTATCCCTCTGACCTTCTTATTGACGATGAAACACAGAAATTGCATCGGAATTAAATACAAAAGGCACAATGCCGACTTAAGTACAAGAAAATTGACGCTTCTTACTGTCTATGTTTTGAACCATTCCTGTGCCTCTAGTTATAGATTCCAATGCTTCACTTCAGGTTTACTGTGTACCTCTGACCTAATTATTGACGATGAAACACTGAAATTGCATCGGAATTACATACAAAAGCCACAATGCCGTCTTAAGTACAGGAAAACTGACTCTTCTTAAAGTCTATGTTTTGAACCATTCTTGTGACACTAGTTATAGATTCGGATGCTCGACTTCAGATTCACTGTCACCCTCTGACCTTCTTATTGTCAATGAAACACAGAAATTGCATCGGATTTAAATACAAAAGGCACAATGCCGACTTAAGTACATGAAAACTGACTCTTCTTACTGTCTATATTTTAAACCATTCCTGTGACATTAGTTATAGATTCCGATGCTTCACTTCTGTTTACTGTATCCCTCTGACCTTCTTATCGACGATGAAACACAGAAATTGCATCGAAATTAAATACAAAAGGCACAATGCCGACTTAAGTACAAGAAGACTGACTCTTCTTACTGTCTATGTTTTGAACCATTCCTGTGACACTAGTTATGGATTCGGATGCTCGACTTCAGGTTCACTGTCTCCCTCTGACCTTCTTATTGGCGATGAAACACAGAAATTGCATCGGAATTAAATTCAAAAGGCACAATGCCGACTTAAGTACAAGAAAACTGACTCTTCTTGCTGTCTATGCTTTGAACCATTCCTGTGACACTAGTTATAGATTCCGAGGCTTCACTTCAGGTTTACTGTATCCCTCTGACCTTCTAATTGTGGATGAAACACAGAAATTGCATCGGAATTAAATACAAAAGGCACAATTCTGACTCAAGTACAAGAAAACTGACTCTTCTTTCTGTATATGTTTTCAACCATTCCTGTGACACTAGTTATAGATTCCGATGCTTCCCTTCAAGCTTACTGTATCCCTCTGACCTTCTTATTGCCGTTGATACACAGAAATTGCATCGGAATTAAATACAAAATGCACAATGCCGACTTAAGTACAAGAAGACTGGCTCTTCTTACTGTCTATGATTTGAACCATTCCTGTGACACTAGTTATAGATTCGGATGCTTGACTTCAGGTTCACTGTCTCCCTCTGACCTTCTAAATGGCGATGAAACACAGATATTGCATCGGAATTAAATACAAAATGCACAAAGCCGACATAAGTAGAAGAAAACGGACTCTTATTACTGTCTATGTTTTGAACCATTCCTGTGACACAAGTTATAGATTCCGATGCTTCACTTCAGGTTTACTGTATCCCTCTGACCTTCTTATTGACGATGAAACACAGATATTGCATCGGAATTAAATACAAAAGGCACAATGACGACTTAAGTACAAGAAAACTGTTTCTTCTTACTGTCTATCTTCTGAACCATTCCTGTGACACTAGTTATAGATTCCGATGCTTCACTTCAGGTTTACTGTATCCCTCTGAACTTGTTGTTGACGATAAAACACAGAGATTGCATCGGAATTAAATACAAAAGGCACAATGCCGACTTAAGGACAAGAAAACTGACTCTTCTTACTGACTATGTTTTGAACATTTCTCGTGGCACTAGTTATAGATTCCGATGCTTCACTTCTGGTTTACTGTATCCCTCTGACCTCCTTATTGTCGATGAAACACAGAAATCGCATCGGAATTAAATACAAAAGGCACAATGCCTACTTAAGTACAAGAAGACTGACTCTTCCTACTGTCTATGTTTTGAACTATTCCTGTGACACTAGTTATAGATTCCGATTCTTCACTTCAGGTTTACTGAATCTCGCTGACCTTATATTGACGATGAAACACAGAAATTGCATCGGAATTAAATACAAAAGGCACAACGACGACCCAAATACAAGAAGACTGGCTCTTCTTACTGTCTACGCTATGAACTATTCCCGTGAGACCGGTTTTTGATTCCGATGCTTCACTTCAGGTATACTGTATACCGTGGACCTTCTTATTGACGGCGAAACACAGAAATTGCATCGGAATTAAATACAAAAGGCACAATGCCGACTTAAGGACAAGAAAACTGACTCTTCTTACTGTCTATATCTTAAACCATTCCTGTGACATTAGTTATAGATTCCGATGCTTCACTTCTTTTTACTGTACCCTCTGACCTTCTTATCAACGATGAAACACAGAAATTGCATCGGAATTAAATACAAAAGGCACAATGCCGACTTAAGTACAAGAAGACTGACTCTTCTTACTGTCTATGTTTTGAACCATTCCTGTGACACTAGTTATAGATTCGGATGCTCGACTTCAGGTTCACTGTCTCCCTCTGACGTTCTTATTGGCGATGAAACACAGAAATTGCATCGGAATTAAATAAAAAATGCACAAAGCCGACATAAGTACAAGAAAACTGACTCTTATTACTGTCTATGTTTTGGACCATTCCTGTGACACAAGTTATAGATTCCGATGCTTCACTTCAGGTTTACTGTATCCCTCTGACCTTCTTATTGACGATGAAACACAGATATTGCATCGGAATTAAATACAAAAGGCACAATGACGACTTAAGTACAAGGAAACTGACTCTTCTTACTGTCTATGTTCTGAACCATTCCTGTGACACTAGTTATAGATTTCGATGCTTCACTTCAGGTTTACTGGATTCCTCTGAACTTGTTGTTGACGATAAAACACAGTAATTGCATCGGAATTAAATGCAAAAGGCACAATGCTGACTGAAGTACAAGAAAACTGACTCTTCTTACTGTCTATGTTTTGAACCATTCCTGTGACACTAGTTATAGATTCCGATGCTTTACTTCAGGTTTACTTTATCCCTCTGACCTTCTTATTGACGATGAATAACAGATATTGCATCGGTATTAAATACAAAAGGCACAATGCCAACTTAAGTACAAGAAAACTGTCTATTCTTTCTGTCCATGTTTTGAACCATTCCTGTGACACTAGTTATAGATTCCGATGCTTCACTTCACGTTTACTGTATCCCTCTGACCTTCTTATCAACGATGAAACACAGAAATTGCATCGGAATTAAATACAAAAGGCACAATGCTGACTTATGTACTAGAAACTGACTCTTCTTACTGCCTATGTTTTGAACATTTCCTGTGACACTCGTTATAGATTCCGATGCTTCACTTCAGGTTTACTGTATCCCTCTGACCTTCTTATTGTCGATGAAACACAGAAATTGCATCGGAATTAAATGCAAAAGGCACAATGCTGACTCAAGTACAAGAAAACTGACACTTCTTGCTGTCTATGTTCTGAACCATTCCTGTGAAGCTAGTTATAGATTCCGATGCTTCACTTCGGGTTTACTGTATCCCTCTGACCTTCTTATTGACGATGAAACACAGAAATTGCATCGGAATTAAATACAAAAGGCACAATGCCGACTTAAGTACAAGAAAATTGACGCTTCTTACTGTCTATGTTTTGAACCTTTCCTGTGCCACTAGTTATAGATTCCAATGCTTCACTTCAGGTTTACTGTGTACCTCTGACCTTATTATTGACGATGAAACACTGAAATTGCATCGGAATTACATACAAAAGCCACAATGCCGTCTTAAGTACAGGAAAACTGACTCTTCTTAAAGTCTATGTTTTGAACCATTCTTGTGACACTAGTTATAGATTCGGATGCTCGACTTCAGGTTCACTGTCACCCTCTGACCTTCTTATTGTCGAAGAAACACAGAAATTGCATCGGATTTAAATACAAAAGGCACAATGCCGACTTAAGTACAAGAAGACCGACTCTTCTTACTGTCTATGTTTTGAACCATTCCTGTGACACTAGTTATAGATTCGGATGCTCGACTTCAGGTTCACTGTCTCCCTCTGACCTTCTTATTGGCGATGAAACACAGAAATTGCATCGGAATTAAATTCAAAAGGCACAATGCCGACTTAAGTACAAGAAAACTGACTCTTCTTGCTGTCTATGCTTTGAACCATTCCTGTGACACTAGTTATGGATTTCGATGCTTCACTTCAGGTTTACTGTATCCCTCTGACCTTCTTATTGTCGATGAAACACAGAAATTGCGTCGGAATTAAATACAAAATGCACAATTCTGACTCAAGTACAAGAAAACTGACTCTTCTTTCTGTATATGTTTTGAACCATTCCTGTGACACTAGTTATAGATTCCTATGCTTCCCTTCAAGCTTACTGTATCCCTCTGACCTTCTTATTGCCGTTGAAACACAGAAATTGCATCGGAATTAAATACAAAAGGCACAATGCCGACTTAAGTACAAGAAGACTGGCTCTTCTTACTGTCTATGATTTGAAAAATTCCTGTGACACTAGTTATAGATTCGGATGCTTGACTTCAGGTTCACTGTCTCCCTCTGACCTTCTAATTGGCGATGAAACACAGAAATTGCATCGGAATTAAATACAAAATGCACAAAGCCGACATAAGTACAAGAAAACTGACTCTTATTACTGTCTATGTTTTGAACCATTCCTGTGACACAAGTTATAGATTCCGATGTTTCACTTCAGGTTTACTGTAACCCTCTGACCTTCTTATTGACGATGAAACACAGATATTGCATCGGAATTAAATACAAAAGGCACAATGACGACTTAAGTACAAGGAAACTGACCCTTCTTACTGTCTATGTTCTGAACCATTCCTGTGACACTAGTTATGGATTCCGATGCTTCACTTCAGGTTTACTGTATCCCTCTGAAATTGTTGTTGACGATAAAACACAGAAATTGCATGGGAATTAAATACAAAAGGCACAATGCCGACTTAAGTACAAGATAACTGACTCTTCTTACTGACTATGTTCTGAACATTTCTCGTGACACTAGTTATAGATTCCGATGCTTCACTTCTGGTTTACTGTATCCCTCTGACCTCCTTATTGTCGATGAAACACAGAAATTGCATCGGAATTAAATACAAAAGGCACAATGCAGACTTAGGTACAAGAAGACTGACTCTTCTTACTGTCTATGTTTTGAACTATTCCTGTGACACTAGTTATGGATTCCGATTCTTCACTTCAGGTTTACTGAATCTCGCTGACCTTATATTGACGATGAACCACAGAAATTGCATCGGAATTAAATACAAAAGGCACAACGACGACCCAAATACAAGAAGACTGGCTCTTCTTACTGTCTACGCTATGAACTATTCCTGTGAGACCGGTTTTTGATTCCGATGCTTCACTTCAGGTATACTGTATACCGTGGACCTTCTTATTGACGGCGAAACACAGAAATTGCATCGGAATTAAATACAAAAGGCACAATGACGACTTAAGTACAAGAAAACTGACTCTTCTTACTGTCTATATTTTAAACCATTCCTGTGACATTAGTTATAGATTAAGATGCTTCACTTCTGTTTACTGTACCCTCTGACCTTCTTATCGACGATGAAACACAGAAATTGCATCGGAATTAAATACAAAATGCACAAAGCCGACATAAGTACAAGAAAACTTACTCTTATTACTGTCTATGTTTTGGACCATTCCTGTGACACAAGTTATAGATTCCGATGCTTCACTTCAGGTTTACTGTATCCCTCTGACCTTCTTATTGACGATGAAACACAGATATTGCATCGGAATTAAATACAAAAGGCACAATGACGACTTAAGTACAAGAAAACTGACCTTCTTACTGTCTATGTTCTGAACCATTCCTGTGACACTAGTTATAGATTTCGATGCTTCACTTCAGGTTTGCTGGATTCCTCTGAACTTGTTGTTGACGATAAAACACAGTAATTGCATCGGAATTAAATGCAAAAGGCACAATGCTGACTCAAGTACAAGAAAACTGACTCTTCTTACTGTCTATGTTTTGAACCATTCCTGTGACACTAGTTATAGATTCCGATGCTTTACTTCAGGTTTACTTTATCCCTCTGACCTTCTTATTGACGATGAATAACAGATATTGCATCGGTATTAAATACAAAAGGCACAATGCCAACTTAAGTACAAGAAAACTGACTATTCTTTCTGTCCATGTTTTGAACCATTCCTGTGACACTAGTTATAGATTCCGATGCTTCACTTCACGTTTACTGTATCCCTCTGACCTTCTTATCAACGATGAAACACAGAAATTGCATCGGAATTAAATACAAAAGGCACAATGCTGACTTATGTACTAGAAACTGACTCTTCTTACTGCCTATGTTTTGAACATTTCCTGTCACACTAGTTATAGATTCCGATGCTTCACTTCAGGTTTACTGTATCCCTCTGACCTTCTTATTGTCGATGAAACACAGAAAATGCATCGGAATTAAATGCAAAAGGCACAATGCTGACTCAAGTACAAGAAAACTGACACTTCTTGCTGTCTATGTTCTGAACCATTCCTGTGAAGCTAGTTATAGATTCCGATGCTTCACTTCGGGTTTACTGTATCCCTCTGACCTTCTTATTGACGATGAAACACAGAAATTGCATCGGAATTAAATACAAAAGGCACAATGCCGACTTAAGTACAAGAAAATTGACGCTTCTTACTGTCTATGTTTTGAACCTTTCCTGTGCCACTAGTTATAGATTCCAGTGCTTCACTTCAGGTTTACTGTGTACCTCTGACCTTATTATTGACGATGAAACACTGAAATTGCATCGGAATTACATACAAAAGCCACAATGCCGTCTTAAGTACAGGAAAACTGACTCTTCTTAAAGTCTATGTTTTGAACCATTCCTGTGACACTAGTTATAGATTCGGATGCTCGACTTCAGGTTCACTGTCCCCCTCTGACCTTCTTACTGTCGAAGAAACACAGATATTGCATCGGATTTAAATACAAAAGGCACAATGCCGACTTAAGTACAAGAAGACCGACTCTTCTTACTGTCTATGTTTTGAACCATTCCTGTGACACTAGTTATAGATTCGGATGCTCGACTTCAGGTTCACTGTCTCCCTCTGACCTTCTTATTGGCGATGAAACACAGAAATTGCATCGGAATTAAATTCAAAAGGCACAATGCCCACTTAAGTACAAGAAAACTGACTCTTCATGCTGTCTATGCTTTGAACCATTCCTGTGACACTAGTTATGGATTCCGATGCTTCACTTCAGGTTTACTGTATCCCTCTGACCTTCTTATTGTCGATGAAACACAGAAATTGCATCGGAATTAAATACAAAAGGCACAATTCTGACTCAAGTACAAGAAAACTGACTCTTCTTTCTGTATATGTTTTGAACCATTCCTGTGACACTAGTTATAGATTCCTATGCTTCCCTTCAAGCTTACTGTATCCCTCTGACCTTCTTATTGCCGTTGAAACACAGAAATTGCATCGGAATTAAATACAAAAGGCACAATGCCGACTTAAGTACAAGAAGACTGGCTCTTCTTACTGTCTATGATTTGAACCATTCCTGTGACACTAGTTATAGATTCGGATGCTTGACTTCAGGTTCACTGTCTCCCTCTGACCTTCTAATTGGCGATGAAACACAGAAATTGCATCGGAATTAAATACAAAATGCACAAAGCCGACATAAGTACAAGAAAACTGACTCTTATTACTGTCTATGTTTTG
Source organism: Schistocerca serialis cubense (assembly GCF_023864345.2). NCBI lineage: Eukaryota > Metazoa > Arthropoda > Insecta > Orthoptera > Acrididae > Schistocerca > Schistocerca serialis. The sequence continues at coordinate 526,697,799 of NC_064646.1, forward strand.
AACCATTCCTGTGACACAAGTTATAGATTCCGATGCTTCTCTTCAGGTTTACTGTAACCCTCTGACCTTCTTATTGACGATGAAACACAGATATTGCATCGGAATTAAATACAAAAGGCACAATGACGACTTAAGTACAAGAAAACTGACCCTTCTTACTGTCTATGTTCTGAACCATTCCTGTGACACTAGTTATAGATTCCGATGCTTCACTTGAGGTTTAATGTATCCCTCTGAAATTGTTGTTGTCGATAAAACACAGAAATTGCATCGCAATTAAATACAAAAGGCACAATGCCGACTTAAGTACAAGATAACTGACTCTTCTTACTGACTATGTTCTGAACATTTCTCGTGACACTAGTTATAGATTCCGATGCTTCACTTCAGGTTTACTGTATCCCTCTGACCTTCTTATTGACGATGAAACACAGAAATTGGATCGGAATGAAATTCAAAAGGCACAACGGTGACTTAAGAACAAAAAAACTGACTCTTCTTACTGTCTATGTTTTGAACCATACCTGTGACACTAGTTATAGTTTCCGATGCTTCACTTCAGGTTTACTCTATTCCTCTGAACTTGTTGTTGACGATAAAACACAGTAATTGCATCGGAATTAAATGCAAAAGGCACAGTGCTGACTCAAGTACAAGAAAACTGACTCTTCTTACTGTCTATGATTTGAACCATTCCTGTGACACTAGTTATAGATTCCGATGCTTTACTTCAGGTTTACTTTATCCCTCTGACCTTCTTATTGACGATGAATAACAGATATTGTATCGGTATTAAATACAAAAGGCACAATGCCAACTTAAGTACATGAAAACTGACTATTCTTTCTGTCCCTGTTTTGAACCATTCCTGTGACACCAGTTATAGATTCCAATGCTTCACTTCACGTTTACTGTATCCCTCTGACCTTCTTATTGACGATGAAACACAGAAATTGCATCGGAATTAAATACAAAAGGCACAATGCTGACTTATGTACTAGAAACTGACTCTTCTTACTGCCTATGTTTTGAACATTTCCTGTGACACTAGTTATAGATTCCGATGCTTCACTTCAGGTTTACTGTATCCCTCTGACCTTCTTATTGTCGATGAAACACAGAAATTGCATCGGAATTAAATGCAAAAGGCACAATGCTGACTCAAGTACAAGAAAACTGACACTTCTTGCTGTCTATGTTCTGAACCATTCCTGTGACGCTAGTTATAGATTCCGATGCTTCACTTCGGGTTTACTGTATCCCTCTGACCTTCTTATTGACGATGAAACACAGAAATTGCATCGGAATTAAATACAAAAGGCACAATGCCGACTTAAGTACAAGAAAATTGACGCTTCTTACTGTCTATGTTTTGAACCATTCCTGTGCCACTAGTTATAGATTCCAATGCTTCACTTCAGGTTTACTGTGTACCTCTGACCTTATTATTGACGATGAAACACTGAAATTGCTTCGGAATTAAAGACAAAAGGCAAAATGCCGACTTAAGTACAAGAAAACTGACTCTTCTTACTGTCTATGTTTTGAACCATTCCTGTGTCACTAGTTATAGATTCCGATGCTTCACTTCAGGTTTACTGTATCCCTCTGACCTTCTTATTGACGATGATACATTGAAATTGCATCGGAATTACATACAAAGGCCACAATTCCGTCTTATGTACTGGAAAACTGACTCTTCTTAAAGTCTATGTTTTGAACCATTCTTGTGACACTAGTTATAGATTCGGATGCTCGACTTCAGGTTCACTGTCTCCCTCTGACCTTCTTATTGGCGATGAAACACAGAAATTGCATCGGAATGAAATACAAAAGGCACAATGCCGACTTAAGTACAAGAAAATTGACTCTTCTTACTGTCTATGTTTTGAACCATTCCTGTGACACTAGTTATAGATTCCGATGCTTCACATCAGGTTTACTGTATCCCTCTGACCTTCTTATTGACGATGAAACATAGAAATTGCATCGGAATTACATACAAAACCCACAATGCCGTCTTAAGTACAGGAAAACTGACTCTTCTTAAAGTCTATGTTTTGAACCATTCTTGTGACACTAGTTATAGATTCGGATGCTCGACTTCAGGTTCACTGTCACCCTCTGACCTTCTTATTGTGATGAAACACAGAAATTGCATCGGAATTAAATACAAAAGGCACAATGCCGACTTAAGTACAAGAAAACTGACTCTTTTTACTGTCTATATTTTAAACCATTCCTGTGACATTAGTTATAGATTCCGATGCTTCACTTCTGTTTACTGTATCCCTCTGACCTTCTTATCGACGATGAAACACAGAAATTGCATCGGAAATAAATACAAAAGGCACAATGCCGACTTAAGTACAAGAAGACTGACTCTTCTTACTGTCTACGTTTTGAACCATTCCTGTGACACTAGTTATAGATTCGGATGCTCGACTTCAGGTTCACTGTCTCCCTCTGACCTTCTTATTGGCGATAAAACACAGAAATTGCATCGGAATTAAATACAAAAGGCACAATGCCGACTTAAGTACAAGAAAACTGACTCTTTTTACTGTCTATATTTTAAACCATTCCTGTGACATTAGTTATAGATTCCGATGCTTCACTTCTGTTTACTGTATCCCTCTGACCTTCTTATCGACGATGAAACACAGAAATTGCATCGGAAATAAATACAAAAGGCACAATGCCGACTTAAGTACAAGAAGACTGACTCTTCTTACTGTCTACGTTTTGAACCATTCCTGTGACACTAGTTATAGATTCGGATGCTCGACTTCAGGTTCACTGTCTCCCTCTGACCTTCTTATTGGCGATGAAACACAGAAATTGCATCGGAATTAAATTCAAAAGGCACAATGCCCACTTACGTACAAGAAAACTGACTTTTCTTGCTGTCTATGCTTTGAACCATTCCTGTGACACTAGTTATAGATTCCGATGCTTCACTTCAGGTTTACTATATCCCTCTGACCTTCTTATTGTCGATGAAACACAGAAATTGCATCGGAATTAAATACAAAAGGCACAATTCTGACTCAAGTACAAGAAAACTGACTCTTCTTTCTGCCTATGTTTTGAACCATTCCTGTGACACAAGTTATAGATTCCGATGCTTCCCTTCAAGCTTACTGTATCCCTCTGACCTTCTTATTGCCGTTGAAACACAGAAATTGCATCGGAATTAAATACAAAAGGCACAATGCCGACTTAAGTACAAGAAGACTGGCTCTTCTTACTGTCTATGATTTGAACCATTCCTGTGACACTAGTTATAGATTCGGATGCTTGACTTCAGGTTCACTGTCTCCCTCTGACCTTCTAATTGGCGATGAAACACAGAAATTGCATCGGAATTAAATACAAAATGCAAAAGGCCGACATAAGTACAAGAAAACTGACTCTTATTACTGTCTATGTTTTGAACCATTCCTGTGACACAAGTTATAGATTCCGATGCTTCACTTCTGGTTTACTGTATCCCTCTGACCTTCTTAATGACGATGAAACACAGATATTGCATCGGAATTAAATACAAAAGGCACAATGACGACTTAAGTACAAGAAAACTGACCCTCCTTACTGTCTATGTTCTGAACCATTCCTGTGACACTAGTTATAGATTCCGATGCTTCACTTCAGGTTTACTGTATCCCTCTGAAATTGTTGTTGACGATAAAACACAGAAATTGCATCGGAATTAAATACAAAAGGCACAATGCCGACTTAAGTACAAGAAAACTGACTCTTCTTACTGACTATGTTTTGAACATTTCTCGTGACACTAGTTATAGATTCCGATGCTTCACTTGTGGTTTAATGTATCCCTCTGACCTCCTTATTGTCGATGAAACACAGAAATTGCATCGGAATTAAATACAAAAGTCACAATGCAGACTTAAGTACAAGAAGACTGACTCTTCTTACTGTCTATGTTTTGAACTATTCCTGTGAGACCGGTTTTTGATTCCGATGCTTCACTTCAGGTATACTGTATACCGTGGACCTTCTTATTGATGGCGAAACACAGAAATTGCATCGGAATTAAATACAAAAGGCACAATGCCGACTTAAGTACAAGAAAACTGACTCTTCTTACTGTCTATATTTTAAACCAATCCTGTGACATTAGTTATAGATTCCGATGCTTCACTTCTGTTTACTGTACCCTCTGACCTTCTTATCGACGATCAAACACAGAAATTGCATCGGAATTAAATACAAAAGGCACAATGCCGACTTAAGTACAAGAAGACTGACTCTTCTTACTGTCTATGTTTTGAACCATTCCTGTGACACTAGTTATAGATTCGGATGCTCGACTTCAGGTTCACTGTCTCCCTCTGACCTTCTTATTGGCGATAAAACACAGAAATTGCATCGGAATTAAATACAAAATGCACAAAGCCGACATAAGTACAAGAAAACTGACTTTTATTACTGTCTATGTTTTGAACCATTCCTGTGACACAAGTTATAGATTCCGATGCTTCACTTCAGGTTTACTGTATCCCTCTGACCTTCTTATTGACGATGAAACACAGAAATTGGATCGGAATGAAATTCAAAAGGCACAACGGTGACTTAAGAACAAAAAAACTGACTCTGCTTACTGTCTATGTTTTGAACCATTCCTGTGACACTAGTTATAGTTTCCGATGCTTCACTTCAGGTTTACTGTATTCCTCTGAACTTGTTGTTGACGATAAAACACAGTAATTGCATCGGAATTAAATGCAAAAGGCACAATGCTGACTCAAGTACAAGAAAACTGACTCTTCTTACTGTCTATGTTTTGAACCATTCCTGTGACACTAGTTATAGATTCCGATGCTTTACTTCAGGTTTACTTTATCCCTCTGACCTTCTTATTGACGATGAATAACAGATATTGCATCGGTATTAAATACAAAAGGCACAATGCCAACTTAAGTACAAGAAAACTGACTATTCTTTCTGTCCATGTTTTGAACCATTCCTGTGAAACTAGTTATAGATTCCGATGCTTCACTTCACGTTTACTGTATCCCTCTGACCTTCTTATTGACGATGAAACACAGAAATTGCATCGGAATTATATACAAAAGGCACAATGCTGACTTATGTACTAGTAACTGACTCTTCTTACTGCCTATGTTTTGAACATTTCCTGTGACACTAGTTATAGATTCCGATGCTTCACTTCAGGTTTACTGTATCCCTCTGACCTTCTTATTGTCGATGAAACACAGAAATTGCATCGGAATTAAATGCAAAAGGCACAATGCTGACTCAAGTACAAGAAAACTGACACTTCTTGCTGTCTATGTTCTGAACCATTCCTGTGACGCTAGTTATAGATTCCGATGCTTCACTTCGGGTTTACTGTATCCCTCTGACCTTCTTATTGACGATGAAACACAGAAATTGCATCGGAATTAAATACAAAAGGCACAATGCCGACTTAAGTACAAGAAAATTGACGCTTCTTACTGTCTATGTTTTGAACCATTCCTGTGCCACTAGTTATAGATTCCAATGCTTCACTTCAGGTTTACTGTGTACCTCTGACCTTATTATTGACGATGAAACACTGAAATTGCATCGGAATTAAAGACAAAAGGCAAAATGCCGACTTAAGTACAAGAAAACTGACTCTTCTTAATGTCTATGTTTTGAACCATTCCTGTGTCACTAGTTATAGATTCCGATGCTTCACTTCAGGTTTACTGTACCCCTCCGACCTTCTTATTGACGATGATACATTGAAATTGCATCGGAATTCCATACAAAAGCCACAATTCCGTCTTATGTACTGGAAAACTGACTCTTCTTAAAGTCTATGTTTTGAACCATTCTTGTGACACAAGTTATAGATTCGGATGCTCGACTTCAGGTTCACTGTCTCCCTCTGACCTTCTTATTGGCGATGAAACACAGAAATTGCATCGGAATGAAATACAAAAGGCACAATGCCGACTTAAGTACAAGAAAATTGACTCTTCTTACTGTCTATGTTTTGAACCATTCCTGTGACACTAGTTATAGATTCCGATGCTTCACATCAGGTTTACTGTATCCCTCTGACCTTCTTATTGACGATGAAACATAGAAATTGCATCGGAATTACATACAAAACCCACAATGCCGTCTTAAATACAGGAAAACTGACTCTTCTTAAAGTCTATGTTTTGAACCATTCTTGTGACACTAGTTATAGATTCGGATGCTCGACTTCAGGTTCACTGTCACCCTCTGACCTTCTTATTGTGATGAAACACAGAAATTGCATCGGAATTAAATACAAAAGGCACAATGCCGACTTAAGTACAAGAAAACTGACTCTTTTTACTGTCTATATTTTAAACCATTCCTGTGACATTAGTTATAGATTCCGATGCTTCACTTCTGTTTACTGTATCCCTCTGACCTTCTTATCGACGATGAAACACGGAAATTGCATCGGAATTAAATACAAAAGGCACAATGCCGACTTAAGTACAAGAAGACTGACTCTTCTTACTGTCTATGTTTTGAACCATTCCTGTGACACTAGTTATAGATTCGGATGCTCGACTTCAGGTTCACTGACTCCCTCTTACCTTCTTATTGGCGATGAAACACAGAAATTGCATCGGAATTAAATTCAAAAGGCACAATGCCCACTTAAGTACAAGAAAACTGACTCTTCTTGCTGTCTATGCTTTGAACCATTCCTGTGACACTAGTTATAGATTCCGATGCTTCACTTCAGGTTTACTGTATCCCTCTGACCTTCTTATTGTCGATGAAACACAGATATTGCATCGGAATTAAATACAAAAGGCACAATTCTGACTCAAGTACAAGAAAACTGACTCTTCTTTCTGTCTATGTTTTGAACCATTCCTGTGACACTAGTTATAGATTCCGATCCTTCCCTTCAAGCTTACTGTATCCCTCTGACCTTCTTATTGCCGTTGAAACACAGAAATTGCATCGGAATTAAATACAAAAGGCACAATACCGACTTAAGTACAAGAAGACTGGCTCTTCTTACTGTCTATGATTTGAACCATTCCTGTGACACTAGTTATAGATTTGGATGCTTGACTTCAGGTTCACTGTCTCCCTCTGACCTTCTAATTGGCGATGAAACACAGAAATTGCATCGGAATTAAATACAAAAGGCACAATGCAGACTTAAGTACAAGAAGACTGACTCTTCTTACTGTCTATGTTTTGAACTATTCCTGTGACACTAGTTATAGATTCCGATTCTTCACTTCCGGTTTACTGAATCTCGCTGACCTTATATTGACGATGAAACACAGAAATTGCATCGGAATTAAATACAAAAGGCACAACGACGACCCAAATACAAGAAGACTGGCTCTTCTTACTGTCTACGCTATGAACTATTCCTGTGAGACCGGTTTTTGATTCCGATGCTTCACTTCAGGTATACTGTATACCGTGGACCTTCTTATTGACGGCGAAACACAGAAATTGCATCGGAATTAAATACAAAAGGCACAATACCGACTTAAGTACAAGAAGACTGGCTCTTCTTACTGTCTATGATTTGAACCATTCCTGTGACACTAGTTATAGATTTGGATGCTTGACTTCAGGTTCACTGTCTCCCTCTGACCTTCTAATTGGCGATGAAACACAGAAATTGCATCGGAATTAAATACAAAATACACAAAGCCGACATAAGTACAAGAAAACTGACTCTTATTACTGTCTATGTTTTGAACCATTCCTGTGACACAAGTTATAGATTCCGATGCTTCACTTCAGGTTTACTGTATCCCTCTGACCTTCTTATTGACGATGAAACACAGAAATTGGATCGGAATGAAATTCAAAAGGCACAACGGTGACTTAAGAACAAAAAAACTGACTCTTCTTACTGTCTATGTTTTGAACCATTCCTGTGACACTAGTTATAGTTTCCGATGCTTCACTTCAGGTTTACTGTATTCCTCTGAACTTGTTGTTGACGATAAAACACAGTAATTGCATCGGAATTAAATGCAAAAGGCACAATGCTGACTCAAGTACAAGAAAACTGACTCTTCTTACTGTCTATGTTTTGAACCATTCCTGTGACACTAGTTATAGATTCCGATGCTTTACTTCAGGTTTACTTTATCCCTCTGACCTTCTTATTGACGATGAATAACAGATATTGCATCGGTATTAAATACAAAAGGCACAATGCCAACTTAAGTACAAGAAAACTGACTATTCTTTCTGTCCATGTTTTGAACCATTCCTGTGACACTAGTTATAGATTCCGATGCTTCACTTCACGTTTACTATATCCCTCTGACCTTCTTATTGACGATGAAACACAGAAATTGCATCGGAATTAAATACATAAGGCACAATGCTGACTTATGTACTAGAAACTGACTCTTCTTACTGCCTATGTTTTGAACATTTCCTGTGACACTAGTTATAGATTCCGATGCTTCACTTCAGGTTTACTGTATCCCTCTGACCTTCTTATTGTCGATGAAAAACAGAAATTGCATCGGAATCAAATACAAAATGCACAAAGCCGACATAAGTACAAGAAAACTGACTCTTATTACTGTCTATGTTTTGAACCATTCCTGTGACACAAGTTATAGATTCCGATGCTTGACTTCAGGTTTACTGTATCCCTCTGACCTTCTTATTGTCGAAGAAACACAGAAATTGCATCGGATTTAAATACAAAAGGCACAATGCCGACTTAAGTACAAGAAAACTGACTCTTCTTACTGTCTATATTTTAAACCATTCCTGTGACATTAGTTATAGATTCCGATGCTTCACTTCTGTTTACTGTATCCCTCTGACCATCTTATCGACGATGAAACACAGAAATTGCATCCAAATTATATACAAAAGGCACAATGCCCACTTAAGTACAAGAAGACTGACTCTTCTTACTGTCTATGTTTTGAACCATTCCTGTGACACTAGTTATAGATTCGGATGCTCGACTTCAGGTTCACTGTCTCCCTCTGACCTTCTTATTGGCGATGAAACACAGAAATTGCATCGGAATTAAATTCAAAAGGCACAATGCCGACTTAAGTACAAGAAAACTGACTCTTCTTGCTGTCTATGCTTTGAACCATTCCTGTGACACTAGTTATAGATTCCGATGCATCACTTCAGGTTTACTGTATTTCTCTGACCTTCTTATTGTCGATGAAACACAGAAATTGCATCGGAATTAAATACAAAAGGCACAATTCTGACTCAAGTACAAGAAAACTGACTCTTCTTTCTGTATATGTTTTGAACCATTCCTGTGACACTAGTTATAGATTCCGATGCTTCCCTTCAAGCTTACTGTATCCCTCTGACCTTCTTATTGCCGTTGAAACACAGAAATTGCATCGGAATTAAATACAAAAGGCACAATGCCGACTTAAGTACAAGAAGACTGGCTCTTCTTACTGTCTATGATTTGAACCATTCCTGTGACACTAGTTATAGATTCGGATGCTTGACTTCAGGTTCACTGTCTCCCTCTGACCTTCTAATTGGTGATGAAACACAGAAATTGCATCGGAATTAAATACAAAATGCACAAAGCCGACATAAGTACAAGAAAACTGACTCTTATTACTGTCTATGTTTTGAACCATTCCTGTGACACAAGTTATAGATTCCAATGCTTCACTTCAGGTTTACTGTGTACCTCTGACCTTATTATTGACGATGAAACACTGAAATTGCATCGGAATTAAAGACAAAAGGCACAATGACGACTTAAGTACAAGAAAACTGACCCTTCTTACTGTCTATGTTCTGAACCATTCCTGTGACACTAGTTATAGATTCCGATGCTTCACTTCAGGTTTACTGTATCCCTCTGAAATTGTTGTTGACGATAAAACACAGAGATTGCATCGGAATTAAATACAAAAGGCACAATGCCGACTTAAGTACAAGAAAACTGACTCTTCTTACTGACTATGTTTTGAACATTTCTCGTGACACTAGTTATAGATTCCGATGCTTCACTTCTGGTTTACTGTATCCCTCTGACCTCCTTATTGTCGATGAAACACAGAAATTGCATCGGAATTAAATACAAAAGGCACAATGCAGACTTAAGTACAAGAAGACTGACTCTTCTTACTGTCTATGTTTTGAACTATTCCTGTGACACTAGTTATAGATTCCGATTCTTCACTTCAGGTTTACTGAATCTCGCTGACCTTATATTGACGATGAAACACAGAAATTGCATCGGAATTAAATACAAAAGGCACAACGACGACCCAAATACAAGAAGACTGGCTCTTCTTACTGTCTACGCTATGAACTATTCCTGTGAGACCGGTTTTTGATTCCGATGCTTCACTTCAGGTGTACTGTATACCGTGGACCTTCTTATTGACGGCGAAACACAGAAATTGCATCGGAATTAAATACAAAAGGCACAATGCCGACTTAAGTACAAGAAAACTGACTCTTCTTACTGTCTATATTTTAAACCATTCCTGTGACATTAGTTATAGATTCCGATGCTTCACTTCTGTTTACTGTACCCTCTGACCTTCTTATCGACGATGAAACACAGAAATTGCATCGGAATTAAATACAAAAGGCACAATGCCGACTTAAGTACAAGAAGACTGACTCTTCTTACTGTCTATGTTTTGAACCATTCCTGTGACACTAGTTATAGATTCGGATGCTCGACTTCAGGTTCACTGTCTCCCTCTGACCTTCTTATTGGCGATGAAACACAGAAATTGCATCGGAATTAAATACAAAATGCACAAAGCCGACATAAGTACAAGAAAACTGACTCTTATTACTGTCTATGTTTTGAACCATTCCTGTGACACAAGTTATAGATTCTGATGCTTCACTTCAGGTTTACTGTATCCCTCTTACCTTCTTATTGACGATGAAACACAGAAATTGGATCGGAATGAAATTCAAAAGGCACATCGGTGACTTAAGAACAAAAAAACTGACTCTTCCTACTGTCTATGTTTTGAACCGTTCCTGTGACACTAGTTATAGTTTCCGATGCTTCACTTCAGTTTTACTGTATTCCTCTGAACTTGTTGTTGACGATAAAACACAGTAATTGCATCGGAATTAAATGCAAAAGGCACAATGCTGACTCAAGTACAAGAAAACTGACTCTTCTTACTGTCTATGTTTTGAACCACTCCTGTGACACTAGTTATAGATTCTGTTGCTTTACTTCAGGTTTACTTTATCCCTCTGACCTTCTTATTGACGATGAATAACAGATATTGTATCGGTATTAAATACAAAAGGCACAATGCCAACTAAAGTACAAGAAAACTGACTATTCCTTCTGTCCATGTTTTGAACCATTCCTGTGACACAAGTTATAGATTCCGATGCTTCACTTCAGGTTTACTGTATCCCTCTTACCTTCTTATTGACGATGAAACACAGAAATTGGATCGGAATGAAATTCAAAAGGCACATCGGTGACTTAAGAACAAAAAAACTGACTCTTCCTACTGTCTATGTTTTGAACCGTTCCTGTGACACTAGTTATAGTTTCCGATGCTTCACTTCAGTTTTACTGTATTCCTCTGAACTTGTTGTTGACGATAAAACACAGTAATTGCATCGGAATTAAATGCAAAAGGCACAATGCTGACTCAAGTACAAGAAAACTGACTCTTCTTACTGTCTATGTTTTGAACCATTCCTGTGACACTAGTTATAGATTCTGTTGCTTTACTTCAGGTTTACTTTATCCCTCTGACCTTCTTATTGACGATGAATAACAGATATTGTATCGGTATGAAATACAAAAGGCACAATGCCAACTAAAGTACAAGAAAACTGACTATTCCTTCTGTCCATGATTTGAACCATTCCTGTGACACTAGTTACAGATTCCGATGCTTCACTTCACGTTTACTGTATCCCTCTGACCTTCTTATTGACGATGAAACACAGAAATTGCATCGGAATTAAATACAAAAGGCACAATGCTGACTTATGTACTAGAAACTGACTCTTCTTACTGCCTATGTTTTGAACATTTCCTGTGACACTAGTTATAGATTCCGATGCTTCACTTCAGGTTTACTGTATCCCTCTGACCTTCTTATTGACGATGAAACACAGAAATTGCATCGGAATTAAATACAAAAGGCACAATGCCGACTTAAGTACAAGAAAATTGACGCTTCTTACTGTCTATGTTTTGAACCATTCCTGTGCCACTAGTTATAGATTCCAATGCTTCACTTCAGGTTTACTGTGTACCTCTGACCTTATTATTGACGATGAAACACTGAAATTGCATCGGAATTAAAGACAAAAGGCACAATGCCGACTTAAGTACAAGAAAATTGACTCTTCTTACTGTCTATGTTTTGAACCATTCCTGTGACACTAGTTATAGATTCCGATGCTTCACATCAGGTTTACTGTATCCCTCTGACCTTCTTATTGACGATGAAACACAGATATTGCATCGGAATTAAATACAAAATGCACAATGACGACTTAAGTAAAAGAAAACTGACTCTTCTTACTGTCTATGTTCTGAACCATTCCTGTGACACTAGTTATAGATTTCGATGCTTCACTTCAGGTTTACTGTATTCCTCTGAACTTGTTGTTGACGATAAAACACAGTAATTGCATCGGAATTAAATGCAAAAGGCACAATGCTGACTCAAGTACAAGAAAATTGACTCTTCTTACTGTCTATGTTTTGAACCATTCCTGTGACACTAGTTATAGATTCCGATGCTTCACATCAGGTTTACTGTATCCCTCTGACCTTCTTATTGACGATGAAACATAGAAATTGCATCGGAATTACATACAAAACCCACAATGCCGTCTTAAGTACAGGAAAACTGACTCTTCTTAAAGTCTATGTTTTGAACCATTCTTGTGACACTAGTTATAGATTCGGATGCTCGACTTCAGGTTCACTGTCACCCTCTGACCTTCTTATTGTCGATGAAACACAGAAATTGCATCGGAATTAAATACAAAAGGCACAATGCCGACTTAAGTACAAGAAAACTGACTCTTCTTACTGTCTATATTTTAAACCATTCCTGTGACATTAGTTATAGATTCCGATGCTTCACTTCTGTTTACTGTACACTCTGACCTTCTTATCGACGATGAAACACAGAAATTGCATCGGAATTAAATACAAAAGGCACAAAGCCGACATAAGTACAAGAAAACTGACTCTTATTACTGTCTATGTTTTGAACCATTCCTGTGACACAAGTTATAGATTCCGATGCTTCACTTCAGGTTTACTGTATCCCTCTGACCTTCTTATTGACGATGAAACACAGATATTGCATCGGAATTAAATACAAAATGCACAATGACGACTTAAGTAAAAGAAAACTGACTCTTCTTACTGTCTATGTTCTGAACCATTCCTGTGACACTAGTTATAGATTTCGATGCTTCACTTCAGGTTTACTGTATTCCTCTGAACTTGTTGTTGACGATAAAACACAGTAATTGCATCGGAATTAAATGCAAAAGGCACAATGCTGACTCAAGTGCAAGAAAATTGACTCTTCTTACTGTCTATGTTTTGAACCATTCCTGTGACACTAGTTATAGATTCCGATGCTTCACATCAGGTTTACTGTATCCCTCTGACCTTCTTATTGACGATGAAACATAGAAATTGCATCGGAATTACATAGAAAACCCACAATGCCGTCTTAAGTACAGGAAAACTGACTCTTCTTAAATTCTATGTTTTGAACCATTCTTGTGACACTAGTTATAGATTCGGATGCTCGACTTCAGGTTCACTGTCACCCTCTGACCTTCTTATTGTCGATGAAACACAGAAATTGCATCGGAATTAAATACAAAAGGCACAATGCCGACTTAAGTACAAGAAAACTGACTCTTCTTACTGTCTATATTTAAACCATTCCTGTGACATTAGTTATAGATTCCGATGCTTCAATTCTGTTTACTGTATCCCTCTGACCTTTTTCTCGACGATGAAACACAGAAATTGCATCGGAATTAAATACAAAAGGCACAATGCCGACTTAAGTACAAGAAGACTGACTCTTCTTACTGTCTATGTTTTGAACCATTCCTGTGACACTAGTTATAGATTCGGATGCTCGACTTCAGGTTCACTGTCTCCCTCTGACCTTCTTATTGGCGATGAAACACAGAAATGCATCGGAATTAAATTCAAAAGGCACAGTGCCCCCTTAAGTACAAGAAAACTGACTCTTCTTGCTGTCTATGCTTTGAACCATTCCTGTGACACTAGTTATAGATTCCGATGCTTCACTTCAGGTTTACTGTATCCCTCTGACCTTCTTATTGTCGATGAAACACAGAAATTGCATCGGAATTAAATACAAAAGGCACAATTCTGACTCAAGTACAAGAAAACTGACTCTTCTTTCTGTCTATGTTTTGAACCATTCCTGTGACACTAGTTATAGATTCCGATGCTTCCCTTCAAGCTTACTGTATCCCTCTGACCTTCTTATTGCCGTTGAAACACAGAAATTGCATCGGAATTAAATACAAAAGGCACAATGCCGACATAAGTACAAGAAGACTAGCTCTTCTTACTTTCTATGATTTGAACCATTCCTGTGACACTAGTTATAGATTCGGATGCTTGACTTCAGGTTCACTGTCTCCCTCTGACCTTCTAATTGGCGATGAAACACAGAAATTGCATCGGAATTAAATACAAAATGCACAAAGCCAACATAAGTACTAGAAAACTGACTCTTATTACTGTCTATGTTTTGAACCATTCCTGTGACACAAGTTATAGATTCCGATGCTTCACTTCAGGTTTACTGTATCCCTCTGACCTTCTTATTGACGATGAAACACAGATATTGCATCGGAATTATATACAAAAAGCACAATGACGACTTAAGTACAAGAAAACTGACTCTTCTTACTGACTATGTTTTGAACATTTCTCGTGACACTAGTTATAGATTCCGATTCTTCACTTCAGGTTTACTGAATCTCGCTGACCTTATATTGATGATGAAACACAGAAATTGCATCGGAATTAAATACAAAAGGCACAACGACGACCCAAATACAAGAAGACTGGCTCTTCTTACTGTGTACGCTATGAACTATTCCTGTGAGACCGGTTTTTGATTCCGATGCTTCACTTCAGGTATACTGTATACCGTGGACCTTCTTATTAACGGCGAAACACAGAAATTGCATCGGAATTAAATACAAAAGGCACAATGCCGACTTAAGTACAAGAAAACTGACTCTTCTTACTGTCTATATTTTAAACCATTCCTGTGACATTAGTTATAGATTCCGATGCTTCACTTCTGTTTACCGTACACTCTGACCTTCTTATCGACGATGAAACACAGAAATTGCATCGGAATTAAATACAAAAGGCACAATGCCGACTTAAGTACAAGAAGACTGACTCTTCTTACTGTCTATGTTTTGAACCATTCCTGTTACACTAGTTATAGATTCGGATGCTCGACTTCAGGTTCACTGTCTCCCTCTGACCTTCTTATTGACGATGAAACACAGATATTGCATCGGAATTAAATACAAAATGCACAATGACGACTTAAGTAAAAGAAAACTGACTCTTCTTACTGTCTATGTTCTGAACCATTCCTGTGACACTAGTTATAGATTTCGATGCTTCACTTCAGGTTTACTGTATTCCTCTGAACTTGTTGTTGACGATAAAACACAGTAATTGCATCGGAATTAAATGCAAAAGGCACAATGCTGACTCAAGTACAAGAAAATTGACTCTTCATACTGTCTATGTTTTGAACCATTCCTGTGACACTAGTTATAGATTCCGATGCTTCACATCAGGTTTACTGTATCCCTCTGACCTTCTTATTGACGATGAAACATAGAAATTGCATCGGAATTACATACAAAACAAACAATGCCGTCTTAAGTACAGGAAAACTGACTCTTCTTAAAGTCTATGTTTTGAACCATTCTTGTGACACTAGTTATAGATTCGGATGCTCGACTTCAGGTTCACTGTCACCCTCTGACCTTCTTATTGTCGATGAAACACAGAAATTGCATCGGAATTAAATACAAAAGGCACAATGCCGACTTAAGTACAAGAAAACTGACTCTTCTTACTGTCTATATTTTAAACCATTCCTGTGACATTAGTTATAGATTCCGATGCTTCACTTCTGTTTACTGTATCCCTCTGACCTTCTTATCGACGATGAAACACAGAAATTGCATCGGAATTAAATACAAATGGCACAATGCCGACTTAAGTACAAGAAGACTGACTCTTCTTACTGTCTATGTTTTGAACCATTCCTGTGACACTAGTTATAGATTCGGATGCTCGACTTCAGGTTCACTGTCTCCCTCTGACCTTCTTATTGGCGATGCAACACAGAAATTGCATCGGAATTAAATTCAAAAGGCACAATGCCCACTTAAGTACAAGAAAACTGACTCTTCTTGCTGTCTATGCTTTGAACCATTCCTGTGACACTAGTTATAGATTCCGATGCTTCACTTCAGGTTTACTGTATCCCTCTGACCTTCTTATTGTCGATGAAACACAGAAATTGCATCGGAATTAAATACAAAAGGCACAATTCTGACTCAAGTACAAGAAAACTGACTCTTCTTTCTGTCTATGTTTTGAACCATTCCTGTGACACTAGTTATAGATTCCGATGCTTCCCTTCAAGCTTACTGTATCCCACTGACCTTCTTATTGCCGTTGAAACACAGAAATTGCATCGGAATTAAATACATAAGGCACAATGCCGACATAAGTACAAGAAGACTGGCTCTTCTTACTGTCTATGATTTGAACCATTCCTGTGACACTAGTTACAGATTCGGATGCTTGACTTCAGGTTCACTGTCTCCCTCTGACCTTTTCATTGGCGATGAAACACAGAAATTGCATCGGAATTAAATACAAAATGCACAAAGCCGACATAAGTACAAGAAAACTGACTCTTATTACTGTCTATGCTTTGAACCATTCCTATGACACAAGTTATAGATTCCGATGCTTCACTTCAGGTTTACTGTATCCCTCTGACCTTCTTATTGACGATGAAACACAGATATTGCATCGGAATTAAATACAAATAGCACAATGACGACTTAAGTACAAGAAAACTGACTCTTCTTACTGTCTATGTTCTGAACCATTCCTGTGACACTAGTTATAGATTCCGATGCTTCACTTCAGGTTTACTGTATCCCTCTGAACTTGTTGTTGACGATAAAACACAGAAATTGCATCGGAATTAAATACAAAAGGCACAATGCCGACTTAAGTACAAGAAAACTGACTCTTCTTACTGACTATGTTTTGAACATTTCTCGTGACACTAGTTACAGATTCCGATGCTTCACTTTTGGTTTACTGTATCCCTCTGACCTCCTTATTGTAGATGAAACACAGAAATTGCATCGGAATTAAATACAAAAGGCACAATGCCGACTTAAGTACAAGAAGACTGACTCTTCTTACTGTCTATGCTTTGAACTATTCCTGTGACACTAGTTATAGATTCCGATTCTTCACTTCAGGTTTACTGAATCTCGCTGACCTTATATTGATGATGAAACACAGAAATTGCATCGGAATTAAATACAAAAGGCACAACGACGTCCCAAATACAAGAAGACTGGCTCTTCTTACTGTCTACGCTATGAACTATTCCTGTGAGACCGGTTTTTGATTCCGATGCTTCACTTCAGGTATACTGTATACCGTGGACCTTCTTATTGACGGCGAAACACAGAAATTGCATCGGAATTAAATACAAAAGGCACAAAGTACAAGAAAACTGACTCTTCTTACTGTCTATATTTTAAACCATTCCTGTGACATTAGTTATAGATTCCGATGCTTCACTTCTGTTTACTGTACACTCTGACCTTCTTATCGACGATGAAACACAGAAATTGCATCGGAATTAAATACAAAAGGCACAATGCCGACTTAAGTACAAGAAGACTGACTCTTCTTACTGTCTATGATTTGAACCATTCCTGTTACACTAGTTATAGATTCGGATGCTCGACTTCAGGTTCACTGTCTCCCTCTGACCTTCAATTGGCGATGAAACACAGAAATTGCATCGGAATTAAATACAAAATGCACAAAGCCGACATAAATACAAGAAAACTGACTCTTATTACTGTCTATGTTTTGAACCATTCCTGTGACACAAGTTATAGATTCCGATGCTTCACTTCAGGTTTACTGTATCCCTCTGACCTTCTTATTGACGATGAAACACAGATATTGCATCGGAATTAAATACAAAATGCACAATGACGACTTAAGTAAAAGAAAACTGACTCTTCTTACTGTCTATGTTCTGAACCATTCCTGTGACACTAGTTATAGATTTCGATGCTTCACTTCAGGTTTACTGTATTCCTCTGAACTTGTTGTTGACGATAAAACACAGTAATTGCATCGGAATTAAATGCAAAAGGCACAATGCTGACTCAAGTACAAGAAAATTGACTCTTCTTACTGTCTATGTTTTGAACCATTCCTGTGACACTAGTTATAGATTCCGATGCTTCACATCAGGTTTACTGTATCCCTCTGACCTTCTTATTGACGATGAAACATAGAAATTGCATCGGAATTACATACAAAACCCACAATGCCGTCTTAAGTACAGGAAAACTGACTCTTCTTAAAGTCTATGTTTTGAACCATTCTTGTGACACTAGTTATAGATTCGGATGCTCGACTTCAGGTTCACTGTCACCCTCTGACCTTCTTATTGTCGATGAAACACAGAAATTGCATCGGAATTAAATACAAAAGGCACAATGCCGACTTAAGTACAAGAAAACTGACTCTTCTTACTGTCTATATTTTAAACCATTCCTGTGACATTAGTTATAGATTCCGATGCTTCACTTCTGTTTACTGTATCCCTCTGACCTTCTTATCGACGATGAAACACGGAAATTGCATCGGAATTAAATACAAAAGGCACAATGCCGACTTAAGTACAAGAAGACTGACTCTTCTTACTGTCTATGTTTTGAACCATTCCTGTGACACTAGTTATAGATTCGGATGCTCGACTTCAGGTTCACTGTCTCCCTCTGACCTTCTTATTGGCGATGCAACACAGAAATTGCATCGGAATTAAATTCAAAAGGCACAATGCCCACTTAAGTACAAGAAAACTGACTCTTCTTGCTGTCTATGCTTTGAACCAATCCTGTGACACTAGTTATAGATTCCGATGCTTCACTTCAGGTTTACTGTATCCCTCTGACCTTCTTATTGTCGATGAAACACAGAAATTGCATCGGAATTAAATACAAAAGGCACAATTCTGACTCAAGTACAAGAAAACTGACTCTTCTTTCTGTCTATGTTTTGAACCATTCCTGTGACACTAGTTATAGATTCCGATGCTTCCCTTCAAGCTTACTGTATCCCTCTGACCTTCTTATTGCCGTTGAAACACAGAAATTGCATCGGAATTAAATACAAAAGCCACAATGCCGACATAAGTACAAGAAGACTGGCTCTTCTTACTGTCTATGATTTGAACCATTCCTGTGACACTAGTTATAGATTCGGATGCTTGACTTCAGGTTCACTGTCTCCCTCTGACCTTTTAATTGGCGATGAAACACAGAAATTGCATCGGAATTAAATACAAAATGCACAAAGCCGACATAAGTACAAGAAAACTGACTCTTATTACTGTCTATGCTTTGAACCATTCCTGTGACACAAGTTATAGATTCCGATGCTTCACTTCAGGTTTACTGTATCCCTCTGACCTTCTTATTGACGATGAAACACAGATATTGCATCGGAATTAAATACAAAAAGCACAATGACGACTTAAGTACAAGAAAACTGACTCTTCTTACTGTCTATGTTCTGAACCATTCCTGTGACACTAGTTATAGATTCCGATGCTTCACTTCAGGATTACTGTATCCCTCTGAACTTGTTGTTGACGATAAAACACAGAAATTGCATCGGAATTAAATACAAATGGCACAATGCCGACTTAAGTACAAGAAAACTGACTCTTCTTACTGACTATGTTTTGAACATTTCTCGTGACACTAGTTATAGATTCCGATGCTTCACTTTTGGTTTACTGTATCCCTCTGACCTCCTTATTGTAGATGAGACACAGAAATTGCATCGGAATTAAATACAAAATGCACAATGCCGACTTAAGTACAAGAAGACTGACTCTTCTTACTGTCTATGCTTTGAACTATTCCTGTGACACTAGTTATAGATTCCGATTCTTCACTTCAGGTTTACTGAATCTCGCTGACCTTATATTGATGATGAAACACAGAAATTGCATCGGAATTAAATACAAAAGGCACAACAACGTCCCAAATACAAGAAGACTGGCTCTTCATACCGTCTACGCTATGAACTATTCCTGTGAGACCGGTTTTTGATTCCGATGCTTCACTTCAGGTATACTGTATACCGTGGACCTTCTTATTGACGGCGAAACACAGAAATTGCATCGGAATTAAATACAAAAGGCACAATGCCGACTTAAGTACAAGAAAACTGACTCTTCTTACTGTCTATATTTTAAAGCATTCCTGTGACATTAGTTATAGATTCCGATGCTTCACTTCTGTTTACTGTACACTCTGACCTTCTTATCGACGATGAAACACAGAAATTGCATCGGAATTAAATACAAAAGGCACAATGCCGACTTAAGTACAAGAAGACTGACTCTTCTTACTGTCTATGATTTGAACCATTCCTGTTACACTAGTTATAGATTCGGATGCTCGACTTCAGGTTCACTGTCTCCCTCTGAACTTCTTATTGGCGATGAAACACAGAAATTGCATCGGAATTAAATACAAAATGCACAAAGCCGACATAAGTACAAGAAGACTGGCTCTTCTTACTGTCTATGTTTTGAACCTTTCCTGTGACACAAGTTATAGATTCCGATGCTTCACTTCACGTTTACTGTCTCCCTCTGACCTTCTTATTGACGATGAAACACAGATATTGCATCGGAATTAAATACAAAAGGCACAATGACGACTTAAGTAAAAGAAAACTGACTCTTCTTACTGTCTATGTTCTGAACCATTCCTGTGACACTAGTTATAGATTTCGATGCTTCACTTCAGGTTTACTGTATTCCTCTGAACTTGTTGTTGACGATAAAACACAGTAATTGCATCGGAATTAAATGCAAAAGGTACAATGCTGACTCAAGTACAAGAAAACTGACTCTTCTTACTGTCTATGTTTGAACAATTCCTGTGACACTAGTTATAGTTTCCGATGCTTTACTTCAGGTTTACTTTATGCCTCTGACCTTCTTATTGACGATGAATAACAGATATTGCATCGGTATTAAATACAAAAGGCACAATGCCAACTTAAGTACAAGAAAACTGACTATTCTTTCTGTCCATGTTTTGAACCATTCCTGTGACACTAGTTATAGTTTCCGATGCTTCACTTCACGTTTACTGTATCCCTCTGACCTTCTTATTGACGATGATACATTGAAATTGCATTGGAATTACATACAAAAGCCACAATTCCGTATTAAGTACAGGAAAACTGACTCTTCTTAAAGTCTATGTTTTGAACCATTCTTGTGACACTAGTTATAGATTCGGATGCTCGACTTCAGGTTCACTGTCTCCCTCTGACCTTCTTATTGGCGATGAAACACAGATATTGCATCGGAATGAAATACAAAAGGCACAATGCCGACTTAAGTACAAGAAAATTGACTCTTATTACTGTCTATGTTTTGAACCATTCCTGTGACACTAGTTATAGATTCCGATGCTTCACATCAGGTTTACTGTATCCCTCTGACCTTCTTATTGACGATGAAACATAGAAATTGCATCGGAATTACGTACAAAACCCACAATGCCGTCTTAAGTACAGGAAAACTGACTCTTCTTAAAGTCTATGTTTTGAACCATTCTTGTGACACTAGTTATAGATTCGGATGCTCGACTTCAGGTTCACTGTCTCCCTCTGACCTTCTTATTGGCGATGAAACACAGAAATTGCATCGGAATTAAATACAAAAGGCACAATGCCGACTTAAGTACAAGAAAACTGACTCTTCTTACTGACTATGTTTTGAACATTTCTCGTGACACTAGTTATAGATTCCGATGCTTCACTTTTGGTTTACTGTATCCCTCTGACCTCCTTATTGTAGATGAAACACAGAAATTGCATCGGAATTAAATACAAAAGGCACAATGCCGACTTAAGTACAAGAAATCTGACTCTTCTTACTGTCTATATTTCAAACCATTCCTGTGACATTAGTTATATATTCCGATGCTTCAATTCTGTTTACTGTATCCCTCTGACCTTCTTATCGACGATGAAACACAGAAATTGCATCGGAATTACATACAAAAGGAACAATGCCGACTTAAGTACAAGAAGACTGACTCTTCTTACTGTCTGTGTTTTGAACCATTCCTGTGACACTAGTTATAGATTCGGATGCTCGACTTCAGGTTCACTGTCTCCCTCTGACCTTCTTATTGGCGATGAAACACAGAAATTGCATCGGAATTAAATACAAAAGGCACAATGCCGACTTAAGTACAAGAAAACTGACTCTTCTTACTGACTATGTTTTGAACATTTCTCGTGACACTAGTTATAGATTCCGATGCTTCACTTTTGGTTTACTGTATCCCTCTGACCTCCTTATTGTAGATGAAACACAGAAATTGCATCGGAATTAAATACAAAAGGCACAATGCCGACTTAAGTACAAGAAGACTGACTCTTCTTACTGTCTATGCTTTGAACTATTCCTGTGACACTAGTTATAGATTCCGATTCTTCACTTCAGGTTTACTGAATCTCGCTGACCTTATATTGATGATGAAACACAGAAATTGCATCGGAATTAAATACAAAAGGCACAACAACGTCCCAAATACAAGAAGACTGGCTCTTCATACTGTCTACGCTATGAACTATTCCTGTGAGACCGGTTTTTGATTCCGATGCTTCACTTCGGGTATACTGTATACCGTGGACCTTCTTATTGACGGCGAAACACAGAAATTGCATCGGAATTAAATACAAAAGGCACAATGCCGACTTAAGTACAAGAAAACTGACTCTTCTTACTGTCTATATTTTAAACCATTCCTGTGACATTAGTTATAGATTCCGATGCTTCACTTCTGTTTACTGTACACTCTGACCTTCTTATCGACGATGAAACACAGAAATTGCATCGGAATTAAATACAAAAGGCACAATGCCGACTTAAGTACAAGAAGACTGACTCTTCTTACTGTCTATGATTTGAACCATTCCTGTTACACTAGTTATAGATTCGGATGATGGACTTCAGGTTCACTGTCTCCCTCTGACCTTCTTATTGGCGATGAAACACAGAAATTGCATCGGAATTAAATACAAAATGCACAAAGCCGACATAAGTACAAGAAGACTGGCTCTTCTTACTGTCTATGTTTTGAACCTTTCCTGTGACACAAGTTATAGATTCCGATGCTTCACTTCACGTTTACTGTATCCCTCTGACCTTCTTATTGACGATGAAACACAGATATTGCATCGGAATTAAATACAAAAGGCACAATGACGACTTAAGTAAAAGAAAACTGACTCTTCTTACTGTCTATGTTCTGAACCATTCCTGTGACACTAGTTATAGATTTCGATGCTTCACTTCAGGTTTACTGTATTCCTCTGAACTTGTTGTTGACGATAAAACACAGTAATTGCATCGGAATTAAATGCAAAAGGTACAATGCTGACTCAAGTACAAGAAAACTGACTCTTCTTACTGTCTATGTTTTGAACAATTCCTGTGACACTAGTTATAGATTCCGATGCTTTACTTCAGGTTTACTTTATCCCTCTGACCTTCTTATTGACGATGAATAACAGATATTGCATCGGTATTAAATACAAAAGGCACAATGCCAACTTAAGTACAAGAAAACTGACTATTCTTTCTGTCCATGTTTTGAACCATTCCTGTGACACTAGTTATAGTTTCCGATGCTTCACTTCACGTTTACTGTATCCCTCTGACCTTCTTATTGCCGATGATACATTGAAATTGCATTGGAATTACATACAAAAGCCACAATTCCGTATTAAGTACAGGAAAACTGACTCTTCTTAAAGTCTATGTTTTGAACCATTCTTGTGACACTAGTTATAGATTCGGATGCTCGATTTCAGGTTCACTGTCTCCCTCTGACCTTCTTATTGGCGATGAAACACAGATATTGCATCGGAATGAAACACAAAAGGCACAATGCCGACTTAAGTACAAGAAAATTGACTCTTATTACAGTCTATGTTTTGAACCATTCCTGTGACACTAGTTATAGATTCCGATGCTTCACATCAGGTTTACTGTATCCCTCTGACCTTCTTATTGACGATGAAACATAGAAATTGCATCGGAATTACATACAAAACCCACAATGCCGTCTTAAGTACAGGAAAACTGACTCTTCTTAAAGTCTATGTTTTGAACCATTCTTGTGACACTAGTTATAGATTCGGATGCTCGACTTCAGGTTCACTGTCACCCTCTGACCTTCTTATTGTCGATGAAACACAGAAATTGCATCGGAATTAAATACAAAAGGCACAATGCCGACTTAAGTACAAGAAATCTGACTCTTCTTACTGTCTATATTTTAAACCATTCCTGTGACATTAGTTATAGATTCCGATGCTTCAATTCTGTTTACTGTATCCCTCTGACCTTCTTATCGACGATGAAACACAGAAATTGCATCGGAATTACATACAAAAGGAACAATGCCGACTTAAGTACAAGAAGACTGACTCTTCTTACTGTCTGTGTTTTGAACCATTCCTGTGACACTAGTTATAGATTCGGATGCTCGACTTCAGGTTCACTGTCTCCCTCTGACCTTCTTATTGGCGATGAAACACAGAAATTGCATCGGAATTAAATTCAAAAGGCACAATGCCCACTTAAGTACAAGATAACTGACTCTTCTTGCTGTCTATGCTTTGAACCATTCCTGTATCACTAGTTATAGATTCCGATGCTTCACTTCATGTTTACTGTATCCCTCTGACCTTCTTATTGTCGATGAAACACAGAAATTGCATCGGAATTAAATACAAAAGGCACAATTCTGACTCAAGTACAAGAAAACTGACTCTTCTTTCTGTCTATGTTTTGAACCATTCCTGTGACACTAGTTATAGATTCCGATGCTTCCCTTCAAGCTTACTGTATCCCTCTGACCTTCTTATTGCCAATGAAACACAGAAATTGCATCGGAATTAAATACAAAAGGCACAATGCCGACTTAAGTACAAGAAGACTGGCTCTTCTTATAGATTCGGATGCTTGACTTCAGGTTCACTGTCTCCCTCTGACCTTCTTATTGGCGATGAAACACAGAAATTGCATCGGAATTAAATACAAAATGCACAAAGCCGACATAAGTACAAGAAAACCTACTCTTATTACTGTCTATGTTTTGAACCATTCCTGTGACACAAGTTATAGATTCCGATGCTTCACTTCAGGTTTACTGTATCCCTCTGACCTTCTTATTGACGATGAAACACAGATATTGCATCGGAATTAAATACAAAAGGCACAATGAAGACTTAAGTACAAGAAAACTGACGCTTCTTACTGTCTATGTTCTGAACCATTCCTGCGACACTAGTTATAGATTCCGATGCTTCACTTCGGGTTTACTGTATCCCTCTGAACTTGTTGTTGACGATAAAACACAGAAATTGCATCGGAATTAAATACAAAAGGCACAATGCCGACTTAAGTACAAGATAACTGACTCTTCTTGCTGTCTATGCTTTGAACCATTCCTGTATCACTAGTTATAGATTCCGATGCTTCACTTCATGTTTACTGTATCCCTCTGACCTCCTTATTGTCAATGAAACACAGAAATTGCATTGGAGTTAAATACAAAAGGCACAATGCCGACTCCAGTACAAGAAGACTGGCTCTTCTTACTGTCTATGATTTGAACCCTTCCTGTGACACTAGTTATAGATTCGGATGCTCGACTTCAGGTTCACTGTCTCCCTCTGACCTTCTTATTGGCGATGAAACACAGAAATTGCATCGGAATTAAATTCAAAAGGCACAATTTCGACTTAAGTACAAGAAAACTGACTCTTCTTACTGTCTATGTTTTGAACCATTCCTGTGACACTAGTTATAGATTCCGATGCTTCACTTCAGGTTTCCTGTATCCCCCTGACCTTCTTATTGACGATGAATAACAGATATTGCATCGGTATTAAATACAAAAGGCACAATGCCAACTTAAGTACAAGAAAACTGACTATTCTTTCTGTCTATGTTTTGAACCATACCTGTGACACTAGTTATAGATTCCGATGCTTCACTTCACGTTTAATGTATCCCTCTGACCTTCTTATTGACGATGAAACACAGATTTTGCATCGGAATTAAATACAAAAGGCACAATGCTGACTTATGTACTAGAAACTGACCCTTCTCACTGCCTATGTTTTGAAAATTTCCTGTGACACTAGTTATAGATTCCGATGCTTCACTTCAGGTTTACTGTATCCCTCTGACCTTGTTGTTGACGATAAAACACAGTAATTGCATCGGAATTAAATGCAAAAGGCACAATGCTGACTCAAGTACAAGAAAACTTACTCTTCTTACTGTCTATGTTTTGAACCATTCCTGTGACACTAGTTATAGAGTCCGATGCTTTACTTCAGGTTTACTTTATCCCTCTGACCTTCTTATTGACGATGAATAACAGATATTGCATCGGTATTAAATACAAAAGGCACAATGCCAACTTAAGTACAAGAAAACTGACTATTCTTTCTGTCTATGTTTTGAACCATTCCTGTGTCACTAGTTATAGATTTTGTTGCTTCACTTCACGTTTACTGTATCTCTCTGACCTTCTTATTGACGATGAAACACAGAAATTGCATCGGAATTAAATACAAAAGGTACAATGCTGACTTATGTACTAGAAACTGTCTCTTCTTACTGCCTATGTTTTGAACATTTCCTGTGACACTAGTTATAGATTCTGATGCTTCACTTCAGGTTTACTGTATCCCTTTGACCTTCTTGTTTTCGATGAAACACAGAAATTGCATCGGAATTAAATGCAAAAGGCACAATGCTGACTCAAGTACAAGAAAACTGACACTTCTTGCTGTCTATGTTCTGAACCATTCCTGTGACGCTAGTTATAGATTCCGATGCTTCACTTCGGGTTTACTGTATCCCTCTGACCGTCTTATTGACGATGAAACACAGAAATTGCATCGGAATTAAATACAAAAGGCACAATGCCGACTTAAGTACAAGAAAATTGACGCTTCTTACTGTCTATGTTTTGAACCATTCCTGTGCCACTAGTTATAGATTCCGATGCTTCACTTCAGGTTTACTGTGTACCTCTGACCTTATTATTGACGATGAAACACTGAAATTGCATCGGAATTAAAGACAGAACGCAAAATGCCGACTTAAGTACAAGAAAACTGACTCTTCTTACTGTCTATGTTTTGAACCATTCCTGTGTCACTAGTTATAGATTCCGATGCTTCACTTCAGGTTTACTGTATCCCTCTGACCGTCTTATTGACGATGATACATTAAAATTGCATCGGAATTACACACAAAAGCCACAATTCCGTCTTAAGTACAGGAAAACTGACTCTTCTTAAAGTCTATGTTTTGAACCATTCTTGTGACACTAGTTATAGATTCCGATGCTTCACTTCTGGTTTACTGTATCCCTCTGACCTTCTTATTGTCGATGAAACTCAGAAATTGCATCGGAATTAAATACAAAAGGCACAATTCTGACTCAAGTACAAGAAAACTGACTCTTCTTACTGTCTATGTTCTGAACCATTCCTGTGACACTAGTTATAGATTCCGATGCTTCACTTCGGGTTTCCTGTATCCCTCTGAACTTGTTGTTGACGATAAAACACAGAAATTGCATCGTAATTAAATACAAAAGGCACAATGCCGACTTAAGTACAAGAAAACTGACTCTTCTTACTGACTATGTTTTGAACATTTCTCGTGACACTAGTAATAGATTCCGATGCTTCACTTCTGGTTTTCTGTATCCCTCTGACCTCCTTATTGTCGATGAAACACAGAAATTGCATCGGAATTAAATACAAAAGGCACAATGCCGACTCCAGTACAAGAAGACTGGCTCTTCTTACTGTCTATGTTTTGAACCCTTCCTGTGACACTAGTTATAGATTCGGATGCTCGTCTTCAGGTTCACTGTCTCCCTCTGACCTTCTTATTGGCGATGAAACACAGAAATTGCATCGGAATTAAATTCAAAAGGCACAATTTCGACTTAAGTACAAGAAAACTGACTCTTCTTACTGTCTATGTTTTGAACCATTCCTGTGACACTAGTTATAGATTCCGATGCTTCACTTCAGGTTTACTGTATCCCCCTGACCTTCTTATTGACGATGAATAACAGATATTGCATCGGTATTAAATACAAAAGGCACAATGCCAACTTAAGTACAAGAAAACTGACTATTCTTTCTGTCTATGTTTTGAACCATACCTGTGACACTAGTTATAGATTCCGATGCTTCACTTCACGTTTAATGTATCCCTCTGACCCTCTTATTGACGATGAAACACAGAAATTGCATCGGAATTAAATACAAAAGGCACATTGCTCACATATGTACTAGAAACTGACTCTTCTTACTGCCTATGTTTTGAACATTTCCTGTGACACTAGTTATAGATTCCGATGCTTCACTTCAGGTTTACTGTATCCCTCTGACCTTATTGTTGACGATAAAACACAGTAATTGCATCGGAATTAAATGCAAAAGTCACAATGCTGACTCAAGTACAAGAAAACTGACTCTTCTTACTGTCTATGTTTTGAACCATTCCTGTGACACTAGTTATAGATTCCGATGCTTTACTTCAGGTTTACTTTATCCCTCTGACCTTCTTATTGACGATGAATAACAGATATTGCATCGGTATTATTTACAAAAGGCACAATGCCAACTTAAGTACAAGAAAACTGACTATTCTTTCTGTCTATGTTTTGAACCATTCCTGTGACACTAGTTATAGATTCCGATGCTTCACTTCACGTTTACTGTATCCCTCTGACCTTCTTATTGACGATGAAACACAGAAATTGCATCGTAATTAAATACAAAAGGCACAATGCTGACTTATGTACTAGAAACTGACTCTTCTTACTGCCTATGTTTTGAACATTTCCTGTGACACTAGTTATAGATTCCGATTCTTCACTTCAGGTTTACTGTATACCTCTGACCTTCTTATTGTCGATGAAACACAGAAATTGCATCGGAATTAAATGCAAAAGGCACAATGCGGACTCAAGTACAAGAAAATTGACACTTCTTGCTGTCTATGTTCTGAACCATTCCTGTGACGCTAGTTATAGATTCCGATGCTTCACTTCGAGTTTACTGTATCCCTCTGACCGTCTTATTGACGATGAAACACAGAAATTGCATCGGAATTAAATACAAAAGGCACAATGCCGACTTAAGTACAAGAAAATTTACGCTTCTTACTGTCTATGTTTTGAACCATTCCTGTGCTACAAGTTATAGATTCCAATGCTTCACTTCAGTTTTACTGTGTACCTCTGACCTTATTATTGACGATGAAACACAGAAATTGCATCGGAATTAAAGACAAAAGGCACAATGCCGACTTAAGTACAAGAAAACTGACTCTTCTTACTGTCTATGTTTTGAACCATGCCTGTGTCACTAGTTATAGATTCCGATGCTTCGCTTCACGTTTAATGTATCCCTCTGACCTGCTTATTGACGATGAAACACAGAAATTGCATCGAAATTAAATACAAAAGGCACAATGCTGACTTATGTACTAGAAACTGACTCTTCTTACTGCCTATGTTTTGAACATTTCCTGTGACACTAGTTATAGATTCCGATGCTTCACTTCAGTTTTACTGTATCCCTCTGACCTTCATATTGTCGATGAAACACAGAAATTGCATCGGAATGAAATACAAAAGGCACAATGCCGACTTATGTACAAGAAAACTGACTATTCTTTCTGTCTATGTTTTGAACCATACCTGTGACACTAGTTATAGATTCCGATGCTTCACATCAGGTTTACTGTATCCCTCTGACCTTCTTATTGACGATTAAACATAGAAATTGCATCGGAATTACATACAAAAGCCACAATGCCGTCTTAAGTACAGGAAAACTGACTCTTCTTAAAGTCTATGTTTTGAACCATTCTTGTGACACTAGTTATAGATTCGGATGCTCGACTTCAGGTTCACTGTCACCCTCTAACCTTCTTATTGTCGATGAAACACAGAAATTGCATCGGAAAAAAATACAAAAGGCACAATGCCGACTTAAGTACAAGAAAACTGACTCTTCTAACTGTCTATAATTTAAACCATTCCTGTGACATTAGTTATAGATTCCGATGCTTCACTTCTGTTTACTGTATCCCTCTGACCTTCTTATCGACGATGAAACACAGAAATTGCATCGGAATTAAATACAAAAGGCATAATGCAGACTTAAGTACAAGAAGACTGACTCTTCTTACTGTCTATGTTTTGAACCATTTCTGTGACACTAGTTATAGATTCGGATGCTCGACTTCAGGTTCACTGTCTCCCTCTGACCTTCTTATTGGCGATGAAACACAGAAATTGCATCGGAATTAAATACAAAAGGCACAATGCCGACTTAAGTACAAGAAAACTGACTCTTCTTGCTGTCTATGCTTTGAACCATTCCTGTGACACTAGTTATAGATTCCGATGCTTCACTTCAGGTTTACTGTATCCCTCTGACCTTCTTATTGTCGATGAAACACCGAAATTGCATCGGAATTAAATACAAAAGGCACAATTCTGACTCAAGTACAAGAAAACTGACTCGTCTTTCTGTCTATGTTTTGAACCATTCCTGTGACACAAGTTATAGATTCCGATGCTTCCCTTCAAGCTTACTGTATCCCTCTGACCTTCTTATTGCCGTTGAAACACAGAAATTGCATCGGAATTAAATACAAAAGGCACAATGCCG
Organism: Schistocerca serialis cubense; assembly: GCF_023864345.2. NCBI lineage: Eukaryota > Metazoa > Arthropoda > Insecta > Orthoptera > Acrididae > Schistocerca > Schistocerca serialis. The sequence goes on from NC_064646.1 coordinate 526,728,967, forward strand.
ACTTAAGTACAAGAAGACTGGCTCTTCTTACTGTCTATGATTTGAACCATTCCTGTGACACTAGTTATAGATTCGGATGCTTGACTTCAGGTTCACTGTCTCCCTCTGACCTACTTATTGGCGATGAAACACAGAAATTGCATCGGAATTAAATACAAAAAGCACAAAGCCGACATAAGTTCAAGAAAACTGACTCTTATTACTGTCTATGTTTTGAACCATTCCTGTGACACACGTTATAGATTCCGATGCTTCACTTCAGGTTTACTGTATCCCTCTGACCTTCTTATTGTCGATGAAACACCGAAATTGCATCGGAATGAAATACAAAAGGCACAATTCTGACTCAAGTACAAGAAAACTGACTCTTCTTTCAGTCTATGTTTTGAACCATTCCTGTGACACTAGTTATAGATTCCGATGCTTCCCTTGAAGCTTACGGTATCCCTCTGACCTTCTTATTGACGATGAAACACAGATATTGCATCGGAATTAAATACAAAAGGCACAATGACGACTTAAGTACAAGAAAACTGACTCTTCGTACTGTCTATGTTCTGAACCATTCCTGTGACACTAGTTATAGATTCCTATGCTTCACTTCAGGTTTACTGTATCCCTCTGAACTTGTTGTTGACGATAGAAAACAGAAATTGCATCGGAATTAATTACAAAAGGCACAATGCCGACTTAAGTACAAGAAAACTGACTCTTCTTACTGACTATATTTTGAACATTTCTCGTGACACTAGTTATAGATTCCGATGCTTCACTTCTGGTTTACTGTATCCCTCTGACCTCCTTATTGTCGATGAAACACAGAAATTGCATCGGAATTAAATACAAAAGGCACAATGCCGACTCCAGTACAAGAAGACTGGCTCTTCTTACTGTCTATGCTTTGAACCCTTCCTGTGACACTAGTTATAGTTTCGGATGCTCGACTTCAGGTTCACTGTCTCCCTCTGACCTTCTTGTTGGCGATGAAACACAGAAATTGCATCGGAATTAAATTCAAAAGGCACAATTTCGACTTAAGTACAAGAAAACTGACTCTTCTTACTGTCTATGTTTTGAACCATTCCTGTGACACTAGTTATAGATTCCGATGCTTCACTTCAGGTTTACTGTATCCCCCTGACCTTCTTATTGACGATGAATAACAGATATTGCATTGGTATTAAATACAAAAAGCACAATGCCAACTTAAGTACAAGAAAACTGACTAATCTTTCTGTCTATGTTTTGAACCATACCTGTGACACTAGTTATAGATTCCGATGCTTCGCTTCACGTTTAATGTATCCCTTTGACCTTATTATTGACGATGAAACACAGAAATTGCATCGGAAATAAATACAAAAGGTACAATGCTGACTTATGTACTAGAAACTGACTCTTCTTACTGCCTATGTTTTGAACATTTCCTGTGACACTAGTTATAGATTCCGATGCTTCACTTCAGGTTTACTGTATCCCTCTGACCTTCTTATTGTCGATGAAACACAGAAATTGCATCGGAATTAAATGCAAAAGGCACAATGCTGACTCAAGTACAAGAAAACTGACACTTCATGCTGTCTATGTTCTGAACCATTCCTGTGACGCTAGTTATAGATTCCGATGCTTCACTGCGGGTTTACTGTATCCCTCTGACCTTCTTATTGACGATGAAACACAGAAATTGCATCGGAATTAAATACAAAAGGCACAATGCCGACTTAAGTACAAGAAAATTGACGCTTCTTACTGTCTATGTTTTGAACCATTCCTGTGCCACTAGTTGTAGATTCCAATCTCTCTTGACTTCAGGTTTACTGTGTACCTCTTACCTTATTATTGACGATGAAACACTGAAATTGCATCGGAATTAAAGACAAAAGGCAAAATTCCGACTTAAGTACAAGAAAACTGACTCTTCTTACTGTCTATGATTTGAACCATTCCTGTGTCACTAGTTATAAATTCCGATGCTTCACTTCAGGTTTACTGTATCCCTCTGACCTTCTTATTGACGATGAAACATAGAAATTGCATCGGAATTACATACAAAAGCCACAATGCCGTCTTAAGTACAGGAAAACTGACTCTTCTTTCTGTCTATGTTTTGAACCATTCTTGTGACACTAGTTATAGATTCGGATGCTCGACTTCAGGTTCACTGTCACCCTCTGACCTTCTTATTGTCGATGAAACACAGAAATTGCATCGGATTTAAATACAAAAGGCACTATGCCGACTTAAGTACAAGAAAACTGACTCTTCTTACTGTCTATATTTTAAACCATTAATGTGACATTAGTTATAGATTCAGATGCTTTACTTCTGTTTACTGTATCCCTCTGACCTTCTTATCGACGATGAAACACAGAAATTGCATCGGAATTATATACAAAAGGCACAATGCCGACTTAAGTACAAGAAGACTGACTCTTCTTACTGTCTATGTTTTGAACCATTCCTGTGACACTAGTTATAGATTCGGATACTCGACTTCAGGTTCACTGTCTCCCTCTGACCTTCTTATTGGCGATGAAACACAGAAATTGCATCGGAATTAAACTCAAAAGGCACAATGCCGAATTAAGTACAAGAAAACTGACTCTTCTTGCTGTCTATGCTTTGAACCATTCCTGTGACACTAGTTATAGATTCCGATGCTTCACTTCAGGTTTACTGTATCCCTCTGACCTTCTTATTGTCGATGAAACACAGAAATTGCATCGGAATTAAATACAAAAGGCACAATTCTGACTCAAGTACAAGAAAACTGACTCTTCTTTTGTCTATGATTTGAACCATTCCAGTGACACTAGTTATAGATTCCGATGCTTCCCTTCAAGCTTACTGTATCCCTCTGACCTTCTTATTGCCGTTGAAACACAGAAATTGCATCGGAATTAAATACAAAAGGCACAATGCCGACTTAAGTACAAGAAGACTGGCTCTTCTTACTGTCTATGATTTGAACCATTCCTGTGACACTAGTTATAGATTCGGATGCTTGACTTCAGGTTCACTGTCTCCCTCTGACCTTCTTATTGGCGATGAAACACAGAAATTGCATCGGAATTAAATACAAAATGCACAAAGCCGACATAAGTACAAGAAAACTGACTCTTATTACTGTCTATGTTTTGAACCATTCCTGTGACACAAGTTATAGATTCCGATTCTTCACTTCAGGTTTACTGTATCCCTCTGACCTTCTTATTGACGATGAAACACAGATATTGCATCGGAATTAAATACAAAAGGCACAATGACGACTTAAGTACAAGAAAACTGACTCTTCGTATTGTCTATGTTCTGAACCATTCCTGTGACACTAGTTATAGATTCCGATGCTACACTTCATGTTTACTGTATCCCTCTGAACTTGTTGTTGTCGATAAAACACAGAAATTGCAACGGAATTCAATACAAAAGGCACAATGCCGACTTAAGTACAAGAAAACTGACTCTTCTTACTGACTATGTTTTGAACATTTCTCGTGACACTAGTTATAGATTCCGATGCTTCACTTCTGGTTTACTGTATCCCTCTGACCTCCTTATTGTCGATGAAACACAGAAATTGCATCGGAATTAAATACAAAGGCACAATGCCGACTTAGGTACAAGAAGACTGACTCCTCTTACTGTCTATGTTTTGAACTATTCCTGTGACACTAGTTATAGATTCCGATTCTTCACTTCAGGTTTACTGAATCTCGCTGACCTTATATTGACGATGAAACACAGAAATTGCATCGGAATTAAATACAAAAGGCACAACCACGACCCAAATACAAGAAGACTGGCTCTTTTTACTGTCTACGCTATGAACTATTCCTGTGAGACCGGTTTTTGATTCCGATGCTTCACTTCAGGTATACTGTATACCGTGGACCTTCTTATTGACGGCGAAACACAGAAATTGCATCGGAATTAAATACAAAAGGTACAATGAGGACTTAAGTACAAGAAAACTGACTCTTCTTACTGTCTATATTTTAAACTATTCCTGTGACATTAGTTATAGATTCCGATGCTTCACTTCTGTTTACTGTATCCCTCTGACCTTCTTATCGACGATGAAACACAGAAATTGCATCGGAATTAAGTACAAAAGGCACAATGCCGACTTAAGTACAAGAAGACTGACTCTTCTTACTGTCTATGTTTTGAAGCATTCCTGTGACACTAGTTATAGATTCGGATGCTCGACTTCAGGTTCACTGTCTCCCTCTGACCTACTTATTGCCAATGAAACACAGAAATTGCATCGGAATTAAATTCAAAAGGCACAATGCCCACTTAAGTACAAGAAAACTGACTCTTCTTGCTGTCTATGCTTTGAACCATTCCTGTGGCACTAGTTATAGATTCCGATGCTTCACTTTAGGTTTACTGTATCCCTCTGACCTTCTTATTGTCGATGAAACACAGAAATTGCATCGGAATTAAATACAAAAGGCCTAATTCTGACTCAAGTACAAGAAAACTGACTCTTCTTTCTGTCTATGTTTTGAACCATTCCTGTGACACTAGTTATAGATTCCGATGATTCCCTTCAAGCTTACTGTATCCCTCTGACCTTCTTATTGCCGTTGAAACACAGAAATTGCATCGGAATTAAATACAAAAGACACAATGCCGACTTAAGTACAAGAAGACTGGCTCTTCTTACTGTCTATGATTTGAACCATTCCTGTGACACTAGTTATAGATTCGGATGCTTGACTTCAGGTTCACTGTCTCCCTCTGACCTTCTTATTGACGATGAAACACAGAAATTGCATCGGAATTAAATACAAAATGCACAAAGCCGACATAAGTACAAGAAAACTGACTCTTATTACTGTCTATGTTTTGAACCATTCCTGTGACACAAGTTATAGATTCCGATGCTTCACTTCAGGTTTACTGTATCCCTCTGACCTTCTTATTGACGATGAATAACAGATATTGCATCGGTATTAAATACAAAAGGCACAACGCCAACTTAAGTACAAGAAAACTGACTATTCTTTCTGTCTATGTTTTGAACCATTCCTGTGACACTAGTTATAGATTCCTATGCTTCACTTCACGTTTAATGTATCCCTCTGACCTTCTTATTGACGATGAAACACAGAAATTGCATCGGAATTAAAAACAAAAGGCACAATGCTGACTTATGTACTAGAAACTGACTCTTCTTACTGCCTATGTTTTGAACATTTCCTGTGACACTAGTTATAGATTCCGATGCTTCACTTCAGGTTTACTGTATCCCTCTGACCTTCTTATTGTCGATGAATCACAGAAATTGCATCGGAATTAAATGCAAAAGGCACAATGCTGACTCAAGTACAAGAAAACTGACACTTCTTGCTGTCTGTGTTTTGAACCATTCCTGTGACGCTAGTTAAAGATTCCGATGCTTCACTTCTTGTTTACTGTATCCTTCTGACGTTCTTATTGACGATGAAACACAGAAATTGCATCGGAATTAAATACAAAAGGCACAATGCCGACTTAAGTACAAGAAAATTGACGCTTCTTACTCTCTATGTTTTGAACCATTCCTGTGCCACTAGTTATAGATTCCAATGCTTCACTTCAGGTTTACTGTGTGCCTCTGACCTTATTATTGACGATGAAACACTGAAATTGCATCGGAATTAAAGACAAAAGGCAAAATGCCGACTTAAGTAGAAGAAAACTGACTCTTCTTACTGTCTATGTTTGAACCATTCCTGTGTCACTAGTTATACATTCCGATGCATCACTTCAGGTTTACTGTATCCCTCTGACCTTCTTATTGACGATGATACATTGAAGTTGCATCGGAATTACACACAAAAGCCACAATTCCGTCTTAAGTACAGGAAAACTGACTCTTCTTAAGGTCTATGTTTTGAACCATTCTTGTGACACTAGTTATGGATTCGGATGCTCGACTTCAGGTTCACTGTCTCCCTCTGACCTTCTTATTGGCGATGAAACACAGAAATTGCATCGGAATGAAATACAAAAGGCACAATGCCGACTTAAGTACAAGAAAATTGACTCTTCTTTCTGTCTATGTTTTGAACCATTCCTGTGACACTAGTTATAGATTCCGATGCTTCACATCAGGTTTACTGTGTCCCTCTGACCTTCTTATTGACGATGAAACATAGAAATTGCATCGGAATTACATACAAAAGCCACAATGCCGTCTTAAGTACAGGAAAACAGACTCTTCTTAAAGTCTATGTTTTGAACCATTTTTGTGACACTAGTTATAAATTCGGATGCTCGACTTCAGGTTCACTGTCACCCTCTGACCTTCTTATTGTCGATGAAACACAGAAATTGCATCGGAATTAAATACAAAAGGCACAATGCCGACTTAAGTACAAGAAAACTGACTCTTCTTACTGTCTATATTTTAAACCATTCCTGTGACATTAGTTATAGATTCCGATGCTTCACTTCTGTTTACTGTATCCCTCTGACCTTCTTATCGACGATGAAACACAGAAATTGCATCGGAATTAAATACAAATGGCACAATGCCGACTTAAGTACAAGAAGACTGACTCTTCTTACTGTCTATGTTTTGAACTATTCCTGTGACACTAGTTATAGATTCCGATGCTTCACTTCAGGTTTACTGAATCTCGCTGACCTTATATTGACGATGAAACACAGAAATTTCATCGGAATTAAAGACAAAAGGCAAAATGCCGACTTAAGTAGAAGAAAACTGACTCTTCTTACTGTCTATGTTTGAACCATTCCTGTGTCACTAGTTATACATTCCGATGCATCACTTCAGGTTTACTGTATCCCTCTGACCTTCTTATTGACGATGATACATTGAAGTTGCATCGGAATTACACACAAAAGCCACAATTCCGTCTTAAGTACAGGAAAACTGACTCTTCTTAAGGTCTATGTTTTGAACCATTCTTGTGACACTAGTTATAGATTCGGATGCTCGACTTCAGGTTCACTGTCTCCCTCTGACCTTCGTATTGGCGATGAAACACAGAAATTGCATCGGAATGAAATACCAAAGGCACAATGCCGACTTAAGTACAAGAAAATTGACTCTTCTTTCTGTCTATGTTTTGAACCATTCCTGTGACACTAGTTATAGATTCCGATGCTTCACATCAGGTTTACTGTGTCCCTCTGACCTTCTTATTGACGATGAAACATAGAAATTGCATCGGAATTACATACAAAAGCCACAATGCCGTCTTAAGTACAGGAAAACAGACTCTTCTTAAAGTCTATGTTTTGAACCATTTTTGTGACACTAGTTATAAATTCGGATGCTCGACTTCAGGTTCACTGTCACCCTCTGACCTTCTTATTGTCGATGAAACACAGAAATTGCATCGGAATTAAATACAAAAGGCACAATGCCGACTTAAGTACAAGAAAACTGACTCTTCTTACTGTCTATATTTTAAACCATTCCTGTGACATTAGTTATAGATTCCGATGCTTCACTTCTGTTTACTGTATCCCTCTGACCTTCTTATCGACGATGAAACACAGAAATTGCATCGGAATTAAATACAAATGGCACAATGCCGACTTAAGTACAAGAAGACTGACTCTTCTTACTGTCTATGTTTTGAACTATTCCTGTGACACTAGTTATAGATTCCGATGCTTCACTTCAGGTTTACTGAATCTCGCTGACCTTATATTGACGATGAAACACAGAAATTTCATGGGAATTAAATACAAAAGGCACAACGACGACCCAAATACAAGAAGACTGGCTCTTCTTACTGTCTACGCTATGAACTATTCCTGTGAGACCGGTTTTTGATTCCGATGCTTCACTTCAGGTATACTGTATTCCGTGGACCGTCTTATTGACGGCGAAACACAGAAATTGCATCGGAATTAAATACAAAAGGTACAATGCCGACTTAAGTACAAGAAAACTGACTCTTCTTACTGTCTATATTTTAAACCATTCCTGTGACATTAGTTATAGATTCTGTTGTGTCGGTATCTGGGCCGACACCGTGAAGTTGAGATGGCTGAAAAGGCAAGCTAGACTAACGCAGACGGGCGTGAAGTACTGGAACAGGATACGTAATTAATGTTAGGAAGAAAAGTACGGAGCAGGTTTAATACTTAACTTTACTCAATCATTGTGGTACATCGATCTTGACGATACACAGGATACTTTAAGTACAATCACTGTATGGCTAATGGCGCCTTGCTAGTTCGTAGCCATTAACTTATCTGATGGCTATTCTGTCTCTCGGCTAATGAGAGAGAAAGGCTTCGTACATCTGGTCGGTAGCTAGGTTCTCGTACAACTGGGGCGAGTGCTCTCTCGTATCACGAGACCTGCCTAGGTGGTGGCGCTAGGTCTGCGATTACACAGTGGCGACACGCGGGTCCGACATGTACTAAATGGACCGTGGCCGATTTAAGCTACCACCTAGCAAGTGTGGTGTCTGGCGGTGACACCACAGATTCCGATGCTTCACTTCTGTTTACTGTATCCCTCTGACCTTCATATCGACGATGAAACACAGAAATTGCATCGGAATTAAATACAAAAGGCACAATGCCGACTTAAGTACAAGAAGACTGACTCTTCTTACTGTCTATGTTTTGAACCATTCCTGTGACACTAGTTATAGATTCGGATGCTCGACTTCAGGTTCACTGTCTCCCTCTGACCTACTTATTGGCGATGAAACACAGAAATTGCATCGGAATTAAATTCAAAAGGCACAATGCCCACTTAAGTACAAGAAAACTGACTCTTCTTGCTGTCTATGCTTTGAACCATTCCTGTGACACTAGTTATAGATTCCGATGCTTCACTTCAGGTTTACTGTATCCCTCTGACCTTCTTATTGTCGATGAAACACAGAAATTGCATCGGAATTAAATACAAAAGGCACAATTCTGACTCAAGTACAAGAAAACTGACTATTCTCTCTGTCTATGTTTTGAACCATTCCTGTGACACTAATTATAGATTCCGATGCTTCCCTTCAAGCTTACTGTATCCCTCTGACCTTCTTATTGCCGTTGAAACACAGAAATTGCATCGGAATTAAATACAAAAGGCACAATGCCGACTTAAGTACAAGAAGACTGGCTCTTCTTACTGTCTATGATTTGAACCATTGCTGTGACACTAGTTATAGATTCGGATGCTTGACTTCAGGTTCACTGTCTCCCTCTGACCTTCTTATTGGCGATGAAACACAGAAATTGCATCGGAATTGAACACAAAATGCACAAAGCCGATATAAGTACAAGTAAAAACTGACTCTTATTACTGTCTATGTTTTGAACCATTCCTATGACACAAGTTATAGATTCCGATGCTTCACTTCAGGTTTACTGTATCCCTCTGACCTTCTTATTGACGATGAAACACAGATATTGCATCGGAGTTAAATACAAAAGGCACAATGACGACTTAAGTACAAGGAAACTGACTCTTCTTACTGTCTATGTTCTGAACCATTCCTGTGACACTAGTTATAGTTTCCGATGCTTCACTTCAGGTTTACTGTATCCCTCTGAACTTGTTGTTGACGATAAAACACAGAAATTGCATCGGAATTAAATACAAAAGGCACAATGCCGACTTAAGTACAAGAAAACTGACTCTTCTTACTGACTATGTTTTGAACATTTCTCGTGACACTAGTTATAGATTCCGATGCTTCACTTCGGGTTTACTGTATCCCTCTGACCTCCTTATTGTCGATGAAACACAGAAATTGCAGCGGAATTAAATACAAAAGGCACAATGCCGACTCCAGTACAAGAAGACTGGCTCTTCTTACTGTCTATGCTTTGAACCCTTCCTGTGACACTAGTTATAGATTCGGATGCTCGACTTCAGGTTCACTGTCTCCCTCTGACCTTCTTATTGGCGATGAAACACAGAAATTGCATCGGAAATAAATTCAAAATGCACAATTTCGACTTAAGTACAAGAAAACTGACTCTTCTTACTGTCTATGTTTTGAACCATTCCTGTGACACTAGTTATACATTCCGATGCTTCACTTCAGGTTTACTGTATCCCCCTGACCTTCTTATTGACGATGAATAACAGATATTGCATCGGTATTAAATACAAAAGGCACAACGCCAACTTAAGTACAAGAAAACTGACAATTCTTTCTGTCTATGTTTTGAACCATACCTGTGACACTAGTTATAGATTCCGATGCTTCACTTCACGTTTAATGTATCCCTCTGACCTTCTTATTGACGATGAAACACAGAAATTGCATCGGAATTAAATACAAAAGGCACAATGCTGACTTATGTACTAGAAACTGACTCTTCTTACTGCCTATGTTTGAACATTTCCTGTGTCACTAGTTATAGATTCCGATGCTTCACTTCAGGTTTACTGTATCCCTCTGACCTTGTTGTTGACGATAAAACACAGTAATTGCATCGGAATTAAATGCAAAAGGCACAATGCTGACTCAAGTACAAGGAAACTAACTCTGCTTACTGTCTATGTTTTGAACCATTCCTGTGACACTAGTTATAGATTCCGATGCTTTACTTCAGGTTTACTTTATCCCTCTGACCTTCTTATTGACGATGAATAACAGATATTGCATCGGTATTAAATACAAAGGGCACAATGCCAACTTAAGTACAAGAAAACTGACTATTCTTTCTGTCTATGTTTTGAACCATTCCTGTGACACTAGTTATAGATTCCGATGCTTCACTTCACGTTTACTGTATCCCTCTGACCTTATTGACGATGAAACACAGAAATTGCATCGGAATTAAATACAAAAGGCACAATGCTGACTTATGTACTAGAAACTGACTCTTCTTACTGCCTATGTTTTGAACATTTCCTGTGACACTAGTTATAGATTCCGATGCTTCACTTCAGGTTTACTGTATCCCTCTGACCGTCTTATTGTCGATGAAACACAGAAATTACATCGGAATTAAATACAAAAGGCACAATGCCGACTTATGTACAAGAAAATTGACGCTTCTTACTGTCTATGTTTTGAACCATTCCTGTGCCACTAGTTATAGATTCCAATGCTTCACTTCAGGTTTACTGTGTACCTCTGACCTTATTATTGACGATGAAACACTGAAATTGCATCGGAATTAAAGACAAAAGGCAAAATGCCGACTTAAGTACAAGAAAACTGACTCTTCTTACTGTCTATGTTTTGAACCATTCCTGTGTCACTAGTTATACATTCCGATGCATCACTTCAGGTTTACTGTATCCCTCTGACCTTCTTATTGACGATGATACATTGAAGTTGCATCGGAATTACACACAAAAGCCACAATTCCGTCTTAAGTACAGGAAAACTGACACTTCTTAAAGTCTATGTTTTGAACCATTCTTGTGACACTAGTTATAGATTCGGATGCTCGACTTCAGGTTCACTGTCTCCCTCTGACCATCTTATTGGCGATGAAACACCGAAATTGCATCGGAATTAAATACAAAAGGCACAATGCCGACTTAAGTACAAGAAAACTGACTCTTCTTACTGTCTATATTTTAAACCATTCCTGTGACATTAGTTATAGATTCCGATGCTTCTGTTTACTGTATCCCTCTGACCTTGTTGTTGACGATAAAACACAGTAATTGCATCGGAATTAAATGCAAAAGGCACAATGCTGACTCAAGTACAAGGAAACTAACTCTTCTTACTGTCTATGTTTTGAACCATTCCTGTGACACTAGTTATAGATTCCGATGCTTCACTTCAGGTTTACTGTATCCCTCTGAACTTGTTGTTGACGATAAAACACAGAAATTGCATCGGAATTAAATACAAAAGGCACATTGCCACATTAAGTACAAGAAAACTGACTCTTCTTACTGACTATGTTTTGAACATTTCTCGTGACACTAGTTATAGATTCCGATGCTTCTCTTCTGGTTTACTGTATCCCTCTGACCTCCTTATTGTCGATGAAACACAGAAATTGCATCGGAATTAAATACAAAAGGCACAATGCCGACTCCAGTAAGGGAAGACTGGATCTTCTTACTGTCTATGCTTTGAACCCTTCCTGTGACACTAGTTATAGATTCGGATGCTCGACTTCAGGTTCACTGTCTCCCTCTGACCTTCTTATTGGCGATGAAACACAAAAACTGCATCGGAATTAAATTCAAAAGGCACAATTTCGACTTAAGTACAAGAAAAGTGACTCTTCTTACTGTCTATGTTTTGAACCATTCCTGTGACACTAGTTATAGATTCCGATGCTTCACTTCAGGTTTACTGTATCCCCCTGAACTGCTTATTGTCGATGAATAACTGATATTGCATCGGTATTAAATACAAAAGGCACAATACCAACTTAAGTACAAGAAAACTGACTATTCTTTCTGTCTATGTTTTGAACCATACCTGTGACACTAGTTATAGATTCCGATGCTTCACTTCACGTTTAATGTATCCCTCTGACCTTCTTATTGACGATGAAACACAGAAATTAAATCGGAATTAAATACAAAAGGCGGAATGCTGACTTATGTACTAGAAACTGACTCTTCTTACTGCCTATGTTTTGAACATTTCCTGTGACACTAGTTATAGATTCCGATGCTTCACTTCAGGTTTACTGTATCCCTCTGACCTTCTTATTGTCGATGAAACACAGAAATTGCATCTGAATTAAATGCAAAAGGCACAATGCTGACTCAAGTACAAGAAAACTGACACTTCTTGCTGTCTATGTTCTGAACCATTCCTGTGACGCTAGTTATAGATTCCGATGCTTCACTTCGGGTTTACTGTATCCCTCTGACCTTCTTATTGACGATAAAACACAGAAATTGCATCGGAATTAAACACAAAAGGCACAATGCCGACTTAAGTACAAGAAAATTGACGCTTCTTACTGTCTATGCTTTGAACCATTCCTGTGCCACTAGTTATAGATTCCAATGCTTCACTTCAGGTTTACTGTGTACCTCTGACCTTATTAATGACGATGAAACACTGAAATTGCATCGGAATTAAAGACAAAAGGCAAATGCCGACTTAAGTACAAGAAAACTGACTCTTCTTACTGTCTATGATTTGAACCATTCCTGTGTCACTAGTTATAAATTCCGATGCTTCACTTCAGGTTTACTGTATCCCTCTGACCTTCTTATTGACAATGATACATTGAAATTGCATCGGAATTACATACAAAAGCCACAATTCCGTCTTAAGTACAGGAAAACTGACTCTTCTTAAATATATGTTTTGAACCATTCTTGTGACACTAGTTATAGATTCGGATGCTTGACTTCAGATTCACTGTCTCCCTCTGACCTTCTTATTGGCGATGAAACACAGAAATTACATCGGAATGAAATACAAAAGGCACAATGCCGACTTAAGTACAAGAAAATTGACTCTTCTTACTGTCTATGCTTTGAACCATTACTGTGACACTAGTTATAGATTCCGATGCTTCACATCAGGTTTACTGTATCCCTCTGACCTTCTTATTGACGATGAAACATAGAAATTGCATCGGAATTACATACAAAAGCCACAATGCCGTCTTAAGTACATGAAAACTGACTCTTCTTAAAGACTATGTTTTGAACCATTCTTGTGTCACTAGTCATAGATTCGGATGCTCGACTTCAGGTTCACTGTCACCCTCTGACCTTCTTATTGTGGATGAAACACAGAAATTGCATCGGAATTAAATTCAAAAGGCACAATGCAGACTTAAGTACAAGAAAACTGACTCTTCTTACTGTCTAAGTTTTGAACCATTCCTGTGACACTACTTATACATTCCGATGCTTCATTTCTGGTTTACTGTATCCCTCTGATCTTCGTATTGACGGTGAATCTCAGATATTGCATCGGAATTAATTACAAAAGGCACAATGCCAACTTAAGTTCAAGAAAACTAACTCTTCTTTCTGTCTTTGTTTTGAACCATTCCTGTGACACTAGTTATAGATTCCGATGCTTCACTTCACGTTTACTGTATCCCTCTGACCTTCTTATTGACGATGAAACACAGAAATAGCATCGGAATTAAATACAAAAGGCACAATGCCGACTTAAGTACTCGAATCTGACTCTTCTTACTGCCTATGTTTTGAACATTTCCTGTGACACTAGTTATAGATTCCGATGCTTCACTTCAGGTTCACTGTATCCCTCTGACCTTTTTATTGTCGATGTAACACAGAAATTGCATCGGAATTAAATACAAAAGGCACGATGCTGACTCAAGTACAAGAAAACTGACTCTTCTTACTGTCTATGTTCTGAACCATTCCTGTGACACTAGTTATAGATTCCGATGCTTCACTTCAGGTTTACTGTATTCCTCTGACGTTCTTATTGACGATGAAACACAGAAACTGCATCGGAATTAATTACAAATGGTACAATGCCGACTTAAGTACAAGAAAATTGACTCTTCTTACTGTCTATGTTTTGAACCATTCCTGTGACACTAGTTATAGATTCCAATGCTTCACTTCAGGTTTACTGTATACCTCTGACCTTATTATTGACGATCAAACACTGAAATTGCATCCGAATTAAAGACAAAAGGCAAAATGCCGACTTAAGTACAAGAAAACTGACTCTTCTTACTGTCTATGCTTTGAACCATTCCTGTGTCACTAGTTATAGATTCCGATGCTTCACTTCAGGTTTACTGTATCCCTCTGACCTTCTTATTGACGATGAAACACAGAAATTGCATCGGAATTAAATACAATAGGCACAATGCCGACTTAAGTACAAGCAAACTGACTCTTCTTAGTGTCTATGTTTTGAACCATTCCTGTGACACTAGTTATAGATTCCGATTCTTCACTTCAAGTTTACTGAATCTCGCTGACCTTCTTATTGACGATGAAACACAGAAATTGCATCGGAATTAAATACAAAAGGCACAACGCCGACCCAAATACAAGAAGACTGGCTCTTCTTACTGTCTATGATATGAACCCTTCCTGTGAGACCGGTTTTAGATTCTGATGCTTCACTTCAGGTTTTCTGTATACCGTGGACCTTCTTATTGACGACGAAACACAGAAATTGCATCGGAATTAAATACAAAAGGCACAATGCCGTCTTAAGTACAACAAAACTGACTCTTCTTAAAGTCTATGTTTTGAACCATTATTGTGACACTAGTTATAGATTCCGATGCTTCACTTCAGGTTTACTGTATCCCTCTGACCTTCTTATTGACGATGTAACACAGAAATTGCATCGGAATTAGATACAAAAGGCACAATGCCGACTTAAGTACAAGAAAACTTACTTTTCTTACTGTCTTTCTTTTGAACCATTCCTGTGACACTAGTTATAGATTCCAATGCTTCCCTTCAACCTTACTGTATCCCTCTTACTTTCTTATTGACGATGAAACACTAAAATTGCATCTGAATTAAATACAAAAGGCACAATGCCGACTCAAGAACAAGAAGACTGGCTCTTCTTACTGTCTATGATTTGAACCATTCCTGTGACACTAGTACCAGATTCGGATGCTCGACTTCAGGTTCACTGTCTCCCTCTGACCTTCTTATTGGCGATGAAACATAGAAATTGCATCGGAATTAAATACAAAATGCACAATGCCGACATAAGTACAAGATAACCGACTCTTATTACTGTCTATGTTTTGAACCATTCCTGTGACACAAGGTATAGATTCCGATGCTTCACTTCAGGTTTACTGTATCCCTCTGACCTTCTTATTTACGATGAAACACAGATATTGCATCGGAATTAAATACAAACGGCACAATGACGACTTAAGTACAAGAAAACTGACTCTTCTTACTGTCTATGTTTTGAATCATTCCTGTGACACTAGTTATAGATTACGATGCTTCACTTCAGGTTTACTGTATCCCTCTGACCTTGTTGTTGACGATGAAACACAGAAATTGCATCGGAATTAAATACAAAAGGCACAATGCCGACTTAAGTACAAGAAAACTGGCTCTTCTTACTGACTATGTTTTGAACATTTCTCGTGACACTAGTTATAGATACCGATGCTTCACTTCACGTTTACTGTATCCCTTTGACCTTCTTATTGTCGATGAAACACAGAAATTGCATCGGAATTAAATACAAAAGGCACAATGCTGACTCAAGTACAAGAAAACTGACTCTTCTTACTTTCTATGTTCTGAACCATTCCTGTGACACTAGTTATTGATTCCGATGCTTCACTTCAGGTTTACTGTATCCCTCTGACCTTCTTATTGACGATGAAACACATAAATTGCATCGGAATTAATTACAAAAGGCATAATGCCGACTTAAGTACAAGAAAACTGACTCTTCTTACTGTCTATGTTTTGAACCATTCCTGTGACACTAGTTATTGATTCCGATGCTTCACTTCAGGTTTACTGTATCCCTCTGACCTTCTTATTGACAATGAAACAAAGATATTGCATCGGAATTAAATTCAAAAGGCACAATGCCCACTTAAGTACAAGAAAACTGACTCTTCTTACTGTCTATGTTTTGAACCATTCCTGTGACACTAGTTATAGATTCCGATGCTTCACTTCAGGTTTACTGTATCCCTCTGACCTTCTTATTGTCGATGAAACACAGAAATTGCATCGGAATTAAATACTAAAGGCTCAATTGTGACTCAAGTACAAGAAAACTGACTCTTCTTTCTGTCTATGTTTGGAACCATTCCTGTGACACTAGTTATAGATTCCGATGCTTCCCTTCAAGCTTACTGTATCCATCGGACCTTCTTATTGACGATGAAACACAGAAATTGCATCGGAAGTAAATAAAAAAGGCACAATGCCGACTTAAGTGCAAGAAGACTGACTCTTCTTAGTGTCTATGTTTTGAACCATTCCTGTGACACTAGTTATAGATTCCGATTCTTCACTTCAGGTTTACTGAATCTCGCTGACCTTCTTATTGACGATGAAACACAGAAATTGCATCGGAATTAAATACAAAAGGCACAACGCCGACCCAAATACAAGAAGACTGGCTCTTCTTACTGTCTACGATATGAACCCTTCCTGTGTGACCGGTTTTAGATTCCGATGCTTCACTTCAGATTTCTGTATACCGTGGACCTTCTTATTGACGACGAAACACAGAAATTGCATCGGAATTAAATTCAAAAGGCACAATGCCCACTTAAGTAACACAAAACTGACTCTTCTTAAAGTCTATGTTTTGAAACATTATTGTAACACTAGTTATAGATTCCAATGCCTCACTTCAGGTTTACTGTATCCCTCTGACCTTCTTATTTACGATGAAACACAGATATTGCATCGGAATCAAATACAAACGGCACAATGACGACTTAAGTACAAGAAAACTGACTCTTCTTACTGTCTATGTTTTGAACCATTCCTGTGACACTAGTTATAGATTCCGATGCTTCACTTTAGGTTTACTGTATCCCTCTGACCTTGTTGTTGACGATGAAACACAGAAATTGCATCGGAATTAAATACAAATGGCACAATGCCGACTTAAGTACAAGAAAACTGACACTTCTTACTGACTATGTTTTGAACATTTCTCGTGACACTAGTTATAGATTCCGATGCTTCACTTCACGTTTACTGTATCCCTCTGACCTTCTTATTGTCGATGAAACACCGAAATTGCATCGGAATTAAATACAAAAGGCACAATGCTGACTCAAGTACAAGAAAACTGACTCTTCTTACTTTCTATGTTCTGAACCATTCCTGTGACACTAGTTATTGATTCCGATGCTTCACTTCAGGTTTACTGTATCCCTCTGACCTTCTTATTGTCGATGAAACATAGAAATTGCATCGGAATTAAATACTAAAGGTTCAATTCTGACTCAAGTACTAGAAAACTGGCTATTCTTTCAGTCTATGTTTAGAACCATTCCTGTGACACTCGTTATAGATTCCGATGCTTCCCTACAAGCTTAATGTGTCCATCTGACCTTCTTATTGACGATGAAACACAGAAATTGCATCGGAATTAAATACAAAATGCACAATGCCGACTTAAGTACAAGAAGACTGACTCTTCTTAGTGTCTATGTTTTGAACCATTCCTGTGACACTAGTTATAGATTCCGATTCTTCACTTCAGGTTTACTGAATCTCGCTGACCTTCTTATTGACGATGAAACACAGAAATTGCATCCGAATTAAATACAAAAGGCACAATGCCGACCCAAATACAAGAAGACTGGCTCTTCTTACTGTCTATGATATGAACAATTCCTGTGAGACCGGTTTTAGATTCCGATGCTTCACTTCAGGTTTTCTGTATACCGTGGACCTTGTTATTGACGACGAAACACAGAAATTGCATCGGAATTAAATACAAAAGGCACAATGCCGTCTTAAGTACAACAAAACTGACTCTTCTTAAAGACTATGTTTTGAACCATTATTGTGACACTAGTTATAGATTCCGATGCTTCACTTCAGGTTTACTGTATCCCTCTGACCTTCTTATTGACGATGTAACACAGAAATTGCATCGGAATTAGATACAAAAGGCACAATGCCGACTTAAGTACAAGAAAACTTACTTTTCTTACTGTCTTTCTTTTGAACCATTCCTGTGACACTAGTTATAGATTCCAATGCCTCCCTTCAACCTTACTGTATCCCTCTTACTTTCTTATTGACGATGAAACACTAAAATTGCATCTGAATTAAATACAAAAGGCACAATGCCGACTCAAGAACAAGAAGACTGGCTCTTCTTACTGTCTATGATTTGAACCATTCCTGTGACACTAGTACCAGATTCGGATGCTCGACTTCAGGTTCACTGTCTCCCTCTGACCTTCTTATTGGCGGTGAAACATAGAAATTGCATGGGAATTAAATACAAAATGCACAATGCCGACATAAGTACAAGAAAACTGACTCTTATTACTGTCTATGTTTTGAACCATTCCTGTGACACAAGGTATAGATTCCGATGCTTCACTTCAGGTTTACTGTATCCCTCTGACCTTCTTATTTACGATGAAACACAGATATTGCATCGGAATTAAATACAAATGGCACAATGACGACTTAAGTACAAGAAAACTGACTCTTCTTACTGTCTATGTTTTGAATCATTCCTGTGACACTAGTTATAGATTCCGATGCTTCACTTCAGGTTAACTGTATCCCTCTGACCTTGTTGTTGACGATGAAACACAGAAATTGCATCGGAATTAAATACAAAAGGCACAATGCCGACTTAAGTACAAGAAAACTGACTCTTCTTACTGACTATGTTTTGAACATTTCTCGTGACACTAGTTATAGATTCCGATGCTTCACTTCACGTTTACTGTATCCCTTTGACCTTCTTATTGTCGATGAAACACAGAAATTGCATCGGAATTAAATACAAAAGGCACAATGCTGACTCAAGTACAAGAAAACTGACTCTTCTTACTTTCTATGTTCTGAACCATTCCTGTGACACTAGTTATTGATTCCGATGCTTCACTTCAGGTTTACTGTATCCCTCTGACCTTCTTATTGACGATGAAACACATAAATTGCATCGGAATTAATTACAAAAGGCACAATGCCGACTTAAGTACAAGAAAACTGACTCTTCTTACTGTCTATGTTTTGAACCATTCCTGTGACACTAGTTATTGATTCCGATGCTTCACTTCAGCTTTACTGTATCCCTCTGACCTTCTTATTGACGATGAAACAAATATATTGCATCGGAATTAAATTCAAAAGGCACAATGCCCACTTAAGTACAAGAAAACTGACTCTTCTTACTGTCTATGTTTTGAACCATTCCTGTGACACTAGTTATAGATTCCGATGCTTCACTTCAGGTTTACTGTATCTCTCTGACCTTCTTATTGTCGATGAAACACACAAATTGCATCGGAATTAAATACTAAAGGCTCAATTGTGACTCAAGTACAAGAAAACTGACTCTTCTTTCTGTCTATGTTTGGAACCATTCCTGTGACACTAGTTATAGATTCCGATGCTTCCCTTCAAGCTTACTGTATCCATCGGACCTTCTTATTGACGATGAAACACAGAAATTGCATCGGAAGTAAATAAAAAAGGCACAATGCCGACTTAAGTGCAAGAAGACTGACTCTTCTTAGTGTCTATGTTTTGAACCATTCCTGTGACACTAGTTATAGATTCCGATTCTTCACTTCAGGTTTACTGAATCTCGCTGACCTTCTTATTGACGATGAAACACAGTAATTGCACCGGAATTAAATACAAAAGGCACAACGCCGACCCAAATACAAGAAGACTGGCTCTTCTTACTGTCTACGATATGAACCCTTCCTGTGTGACCGGTTTTAGATTCCGATGCTTCACTTCAGGTTTTCTGTATACCGTGGACCTTCTTATTGACGACGAAACACAGAAATTGCATCGGAATTAAATACAAAAGGCACAATGCCCACTTAAGTACAACAAAACTGACTCTTCTTAAAGTCTATGTTTTGAAACATTATTGTAACACTAGTTATAGATTCCAATGCTTCACTTCAGGTTTACTGTATCCCTCTGAGCTTCTTATTTACGATGAAACACAGATATTGCATCGGAATTAAATACAAACGGCACAATGACGACTTAAGTACAAGAAAACTGACTCTTCTTACTGTCTATGTTTTGAACCATTCCTGTGACACTAGTTATAGATTCCGATGCTTCACTACAGGTTTACTGTAACCCTCTGACCTTGTTGTTGACGATGAAACACAGAAATTGCATCGGAATTAAATACAAATGGCACAATGCCGACTTAAGTACAAGAAAACTGACACTTCTTACTGACTATGTTTTGAACATTTCTCGTGACACTAGTTATAGATTCCGATGCTTCACTTCACGTTTACTGTATCCCTCTGACCTTCTTCTTGACGATGAAACACATAAATTGCATCGGAATTAATTACAAAAGGCACAATGCCGACTGAAGTACAAGAAAACTGACTCTTCTTACTGTCTATGTTTTGAACCATTCCTGTGACACAAGTTATAGATTCCGAATCTTCACTTCAGGTTTACTGTATACCTCCGACCATCTTCTTGACGAAGAAACACTGAAATTGCATCGGAATTAAAGACAAAAGGCGAAATGCCGATTTAAGTACAAGAAAACTGACTCTTCTTACTGTCTATGCTTTGAACCATTCCTGTGACACTAGTTATTGATTCCGATGCTTCACTTCAGCTTTACTGTATCCCTCTGACCTTCTTATTGACGATGAAACAAAGATATTGCATCGGAATTACATACAAAAGGCACAAAGCAGACTTATGTACAAGAAAACTGACTCTTCTTACTGTCTATGATTTGAACCATTCCTGTGACACTAGTTATAGATTCCGATGCTTCACTTCGTGTTTACTGTATCCCTCTGACCCTGTTATTGACGATGAAACACAGAAATTGCATCGGAATTCAATACAAAAGTCACAATGCCGCCTTAAGTAGAAGAAAACTGGCTCTTCTTACTGTCTATGCTTTGAACCACTCCTGTGACACTAGTTATAGCTTCCAATGCTTCACTTCAGGTTTACTGTATCCCTCTGACCTTCTTATTGAAGATGAAACATAGAAATTGCATCGGAAATTAAAACAAAATGCAGAATGCCGATTTTAGTACAAGAAGACTCACTCTTATTACTGTCTATGTTTTGAACCATTCCTGTGACACTAGTTATGGATCCCGATGCTTCACTTCAGGTTTACTGTATCCCTCTGACCTTTTTATTGACGATGAAACACAGAAATTGCATCGGTAATAAATACAAAAGGCACAATGCCGACTCAAGTACAACAAAACAGACACTTCTTACTGTCTATAATTTGAACCATTCCTGTGACACTGGCTATAGATTCCGATGCCTCACTTCAGGTTTACTATATCCCTCTGACCTTCTTATTGACGATGAAACACAGACATTGCATCAGAATTAAATACAAAAGGCTCAATGCCGACTTAAGTACAAGAAAACTGACTCTTCTTACTGTTTTTTGTTTGAACCATTCCTGTGACAACAGTTATAGATTCCGATGCTTCACTTCAGGTTTACTGTATCCCTCTGACCTTCTTATTGACGATGAAACACAGAAATTGCATCGGAATTAAATACAAAAGGCACAATGCCGACTTAAGTAGAAGAAATCTGACTCTTCTTACTGTCTATGTTTTGAACCATTCCTGTGACACTTGTTATAGATTCTGATGCTTCACTTCAGGTTTACTGTATCCCTCTGACCTTCTTACTGACGATGAAACACAGAAATTGCATCGGAATTATATACAAAAGGCACAATGCGGACTCAAGTACAAGAAGACTATCTCTTCTTACTGTCTATGTTTTGAACCTTTCCTGTGAGCCCGTTTTTAGATTCCGATGATTCACTTCAGATTTACTGTATCCCTTGGACATTCTTATTGACGAATAAACACAGAAATTGCATCGGAATTAAATGCAAAAGGCACAATGCCGACTTAAGTAGAAGAAATCTGTCTCTTCTTACTGTCTATGTTTTGAACCTTTCCTGTGACACTTGTTATAGATTCTGATGCTTCACTTCAGGTTTACTGTATCCCTCTGACCTTCGTATTGACGATAAAACACAGAAATTGCATCGGAATTAAATACAAAAGGCACAATGCCGACTCAAGTACAAGGAGACTGGCTCTTCTTACTGTCTATGTTTGAACCTTTCCTGTGAGACCGGTTTTAGATTCCGGATCTTCACTCAAGGTTTACTGTATCCCTCTGACTTTCCTAATGACTATGAGACATAGAAATTGCATCGGGATTAAATACAAAAGGCACAATGCCGACTTAAGTAGAAGAAAACGGACTCTTCTTACTGTCTATGTTTTGAACCATTCCTGTGACACTAGTTATAGATTCCGATGCTACACTTCAGGTTTACTGTATCCCTCTGACCTTCTTATAGACGATGAAACACAGAAAGTGCATCGGAATTAAACTCAAAAGGCACAATGCCGACTTAAGTACAAGGAAACGGACTCTTCTTACTGTCTATGTTTTGAACCACTCCTGTGACACTAGTTATAGATTCCGATGCTTCACTTCAGGTTTACTGTATCCCTCTGACCTTCTTATTGAAGATGAAACACAGAAATTGCATCGGAATTAAATACAAAAGGCACAATGACGACTCAAGTACAAGAAGACTGGCTCTTCTAACTGTCTGTGTTTTGAACCTTTCCTGTGAGACAGGATTTAGATTCCGTGGCCTCACTTCTGGTTTACTGTATCCCATGGACCTTCTTATTGACGACGAAACACAGAAATTGCATCGGAACTAAATACAAAAGGCACAGTACCGACATAAGTACAAGAAAACTGACTCTTCTTACTGTCTATGTTTTGAACCACTCCTGTGTCACTAGTTATAGATTCCGATGCTTCACTTCAGGTTTACTGTATTCCTCTGACCTTCTTATTGACGATGAAACACAGAAATTGCATCGGAATTAAATACAAAAGGCACAATGCCAACTCAAGTACAAGAAGACTGGCTCTTCTTACTGTCTATGTTTTGAACCTTTCGTGTGAGCCCGTTATTAGTTTCCGATGCTTCACATCAGGTTTACTGTATCCCTTGGACATTCCAATTGACGACGAAACACAGAAATTGCCTCGAGATTACAAACAAAAGGCACAATGCCGATGTCAGTACAAGAAAACCGACTCTTCTTACTGTCTATGTTTGAACCATTCCTGTGACACTAGTTATAGATTCCGATGCTTCACTTCAGGTTTACTGAATCCCTCTCGCCTCCTTATTGACGATGACACACAGAAGCTGCATCCGAATTAAATACAATAGCCACAATGCCGACGTAAGTACAAGAAAACTGACTCTTCTTACTGTCTATGTTATGAACCATTCCTGTGACACTAGTTAAGGATTCCGATGCTTCACATCAGGTTTACTGTATCCCTCTGACCTTCTTAATGACGATGAAACACAGAAATTGCATCGGAATTAAATACAAAAGGCACAATGCCGACTTAAGTACAAGAAAACTGACTCTTCTTACTGTCTATGATTTGAATCAATCCTGTGACACTAGTTATAGATTCCGATGCTTAACTTCAGGTTTACTGTATCCCTATGACCTTGTTTTTGACGATGAAACACAGAAATTGCATCGGAATTAAATACAAAAGGCACAATGCCGACTTAAGTACAAGAAAACTGACTCTTCTTACTGACTATGTTTTGAACATTTCTCGTGACACTAGTTATAGATTCCGATGCTTCACTTCAGGTTTACTGTATCCCTTTGACCTTCTTATTGTCGATCAAACACCGAAATTGCATCGGAATTAAATACAAAAGGCACAATGCTGACTCAAGTAGAAGAAAACTGACTCTTCTTACTTTCTATGTTCTGAACCATTCCTGTGACACTAGTTATAGATTCCGATGCTTCACTTCAGGTTTACTGTATCCCTCTGACCTTCTTATTGACGATGAAACACAGTAATTGCAACGGAATTAATTACAAAAGGCACAATGCCGACTCAACTACAAGAAAACTGACTCTTCTTACTGTCTATGTTTGAACCATTCCTGTGACACTAGTTATAGATTCCGATGCTTCACTTCAGGTTTACTGTATCCCTCTGACGTCCTTATTGACGATGAAACACAGAAATTGCATCGGAATTAAACTCAAAAGGCACAATGCCGACTTAAGTACAAGAAAACGGACTCTTCTTCCTGTCTATGTTTTGAACCATTCGTGTGACACTAGTTATAGATTCCGATGCTTCACTTCAGGTTTACTGTATCCCTCAGACTTTCTTATTGACGATGAAACACAGAAATTGTATCGGAATTAAATACAAAATGCACAATGCCGACTCAAGTACAAGAAGACTGGCTCTTCTTACTGTCTGTGTTTTCAACCTTCCCTGTGAGACAGGTTTTAGATTCCGTTGCCTCACTTCAGGTTTACTGTATCCCATGGACCTTCTTATTGACGATGAAACACAGAAATTGCATCGGAATTAAATACAAAAGGCACAATACCAACTTAAGTACAAGAAAACTGACTCTTCTTACTGTCTATGCTTTTAACCATTCCTTTGACACTAGTTATAGATTCCGATGCTTCACTTCAGGTTTACTGTATCCCTCTGACCATCTTATTGACGGTGAAACACAGAAATTGTATCGGAATTAAATACAAAATGCACAATGCCGACTCAAGTACAAGAAGACTGGCTCTTCTTACTGTCTGTGTTTTCAACCTTCCCTGTGAGACAGGTTTTAGATTCCGTTGCCTCACTTCAGGTTTACTGTATCCCTGGGACATTCCTGTTGACGACGAAAAACAGAAATTGCATTAGAATTAAAAACAAAAGGCACAATGCCGACTTAAGTACAAACAAACCGACTCTTCTTACTGTCTATGTTTGAACCATTCCTGTGACACTAGGTATAGATTCCGATGCTTCGCTTGAGGTTTACTGTATCCCTCTGGCCTCCTTATTGACGATGACACACAGAGATTGCATCGGAATTAAATACAAAAGGCACAATGCCGACTCAAGTACAAGAAGACTGGCTCTTCTTACTGTCGATGTTTTGAAACATTCCTGTGAGATGGGTTTTAGATTCCGATGCTTCACTTCAGGTTTACTGTATCCGGTGGACCTTCTTATTGACGACGAAACGCAGAAATTGATTCGGAATTAAATACAAAAGGCACAATGCCGACTTAAGTACAAGAAAACTGACTCCTCTTACTGTCTATGTTTGAACAATTCCTGTGACACTAGTTATAGATTCCAATGCTTCACTTCAGGTTTACTGTATCCCTTTGACCTTCTTATTGAAGATAAAACACAGAAATTGCATTGGAATTAAATACAAAAGGCACAATGCCGACTCAAGTACAAGAAGACTGGCTCTTCTTACTGTCTATGTTTTGAACCTTTCCTGTGAGACCGGTATTAGATTCCGATGCTTCACTTCAGGTTTACTGTATCCCTCTGGCCTTCTTATTGACGATGAAACATAGAAATTGAATCGGGATTAAATACAAAAGGTACAATGCTGACTTAAGTACAAGAAAACGGGCTCTTCTTACTGTCTATGATTTGAACCATTCCTGTGACACTAGTTATACATTCCGATGCTTTACTTCAGGTTTACTATATCCCTCTGACCTTCTTATTGACGATGAAACACAGAAAGTGCATCGGAATTAAACTAAAAATGCACATGCCGACTTAACTACAAGAAAACGGACTCTTCTTACTGTCTACGTTTTGAACCATCCCTGTTACACTAGTTATAGATTCCGATGCTTCACTTCAGGTTTACTGTATCCCTCTGACCTTATTGACGATGAAACACAGAAATTGCATCGGAATTAAATACAAAAGGTAAAATGCCGACTCAAGTACAAGAAGACTGGCTCTTCTTACTGTCTATGTTTTGAGCCTTTCCTGTGAGACAGGTTTTAGATACCGTTTCTTCACTTCAGGTTTACTGCATCCCATGGACCTTCTTATTGACGACGAAACACAGAAATTGCATCGGAATTAAATACAAAAGGCACAATACCGACTTAAGTACACGAAAACTGACTCTTCCTACTGTCTATATTTTGAACCATTCCTGTGACACTAGTTATAGATTCCGATGCTTCACTTCAGGTTTACTGTATCCCTCTGACCTTCTTATTGACGATGAAACACAGAAATTGCATCGGAATTAAATTCAAAAGGCACAGTGCCGACTCAAGTACAAGAAGGCTGGCTCTTCTTACTGTCTATGTTTCGAACCTTTCCTGTGAGCCCGGTTTTAGCTTCCGATGCTTCACTACAGGTTTACTGTATCCCTTGGACATTCCTATTGACGACGAAACACAGAAATTGCATCGGAATTAAATACAAAAAACACAATAACGACTTAAGTACAAGAAAACTGACTCTTCTTACTGTCTATGTTTGAACCGTTCCTGTGACACTAGTTATAGATTCCGATGCTTCACTTCAGGTTTACTGTTTCCCTCTGACCTTCTTTTTGACGATGAAACACAGAAATTGCATCGGAATTATATACAAAAGGCACAATGCCGACTCAAGTACTAGAAGACTGGCTCTTCTTACTGTCTATGTTTTGAACCTTTCCTGTGAGCCCGTTTTTAGATTTCGATGCTTCACTTCAGGTTTACTGTATCCCTTGGACAATCTTATTGACGAATAAACACAGAAATTGCATCGGAATTAAATACAAAAGGCACAATGCCGACTTAAGTACAAGAAAACTGACTCTTCTTACTGTCTATGTTTGAACCATTCCTGTGACACTAGTTATAGATTCCTATGCTTCACTTCAGGTTTACTGTATCCCTCTGACCTCCTTATTGACGATGAAACACAGAAATTGCATCGGAATTAAATACAAAAGGCACAATGCCGACTCAAGTACAGGAAGACTGGCTCTTCTTACTGTCTGTGTTTTGAACCATTCCTGTGAGACAGGTTTTAGATTCCGTTGCCTCACTTCAGGTTTACTGTATCCCATGCACCTTCTTTTTGACGATGAAACACAGAAAGTGCATCGGAATTATACTAAAAATGCTCAATGCCGACTTAAGTACATGAAAACGGACTCTTCTTACTGTCTATTCTTTTTACCATTCCTGTAACACTAGTTATAGATACCGCTGCTTCACATCAGGTTTACTGTATCCCTCTGACCTTATTAACGATGAAACACAGAAATTGCATCGGAACTACATACAAAAGGTACAATGCCGACTCAAGTACAAGAAGACTGGCTCTTCTTACTGTCTATGTTTTGAACCTTTCCTGAGGGCCCGGTTTTAGATTCCGATGCTTCACTTCAGGTTTACTGTATCCCTTGGTCATTCCTATGGACGACGAAACACAGACATTGCATCGGAATTAAATACAAAAGGCGTAATGCCCACTTAAGTACAAGAAAACTGACTCTTCTTACTGTCTATGTTTGAACAATTCCTGCGACACTAGTTATAGATTCCGATGCTTCACTTCAGGTTTACTGTATCCCTCTGACCTCCTTATTGACGATGAAACACAGAAATTGCATCGGAATTAAATACAAAAGGCACAATGCCAAATCAAGTACAAGAAGACTTACTCTTCTTACTGTCTATGTTTTAAACGTTTCCTGAGACCGGTTTTAGATTCGGATGCTTCACTTCAGGTTTACTGTATCCCTTGGACCTTCTTATTGACGCCGAAACACAGAAATTGCATCGGAATTAAATAGAATAAGCACATAGCCGACTTAATTACAAGAAAACTGACTCTTCTTACTGTCTATGTTTTGAACCTTTTCTGTGACACTAGTTATAGATTCCGATGCTTCATTTCAGTTTTACTGTATCCCTCTGACCTTCTTATTGACGATAAAACACAGAAATTACATCGGAATTAAACTAAAAATGCACAATGCCGACTTAAGTACAAGAAAACGGACTCTTCTTACTGTCTATGTTTTGAACCATTCCTGTGACACTAGTTATAGATTTCGATGCTTCACTTCAGGTTTACTGTATTCCTCTGAACTTGTTGTTGACGATAAAACACAGTAATTGCATCGGAATTAAATGCAAAAGGCACAATGCTGACTCAAGTACAAGAAAATTGACTCTTCTTACTGTCTATGTTTTGAACCATTCCTGTGACACTAGTTATAGATTCCGATGCTTCACATCAGGTTTACTGTATCCCTCTGACCTTCTTATTGACGATGAAACATAGAAATTGCATCGGAATTACATACAAAACCCACAATGCCGTCTTAAGTACAGGAAAACTGACTCTTCTTAAAGTCTATGTTTTGAACCATTCTTGTGACACTAGTTATAGATTCGGATGCTCGACTTCAGGTTCACTGTCACCCTCTGACCTTCTTATTGTCGATGAAACACAGAAATTGCATCGGAATTAAATACAAAAGGCACAATGCCGACTTAAGTACAAGAGAACTGACTCTTCTTACTGTCTATATTTTAAACCATTCCTGTGACATTAGTTATAGATTCCGATGCTTCACTTCTGTTTACTGTATCCCTCTGACCTTCTTATCGACGATGAAACACGGAAATTGCATCGGAATTAAATACAAAAGGCACAATGCCGACTTAAGTACAAGAAGACTGACTCTTCTTACTGTCTATGTTTTGAACCATTCCTGTGACACTAGTTATAGATTCGGATGCTCGACTTCAGGTTCACTGTCTCCCTCTGACCTTCTTATTGGCGATGCAACACAGAAATTGCATCGGAATTAAATTCAAAAGGCACAATGCCCACTTAAGTACAAGAAAACTGACTCTTCTTGCTGTCTATGCTTTGAACCAATCCTGTGACACTAGTTATAGATTCCGATGCTTCACTTCAGGTTTACTGTATCCCTCTGACCTTCTTATTGTCGATGAAACACAGAAATTGCATCGGAATTAAATACAAAAGGCACAATTCTGACTCAAGTACAAGAAAACTGACTCTTCTTTCTGTCTATGTTTTGAACCATTCCTGTGACACTAGTTATAGATTCCGATGCTTCCCTTCAAGCTTACTGTATCCCTCTGACCTTCTTATTGCCGTTGAAACACAGAAATTGCATCGGAATTAAATACAAAAGCCACAATGCCGACATAAGTACAAGAAGACTGGCTCTTCTTACTGTCTATGATTTGAACCATTCCTGTGACACTAGTTATAGATTCGGATGCTTGACTTCAGGTTCACTGTCTCCCTCTGACCTTTTAATTGGCGATGAAACACAGAAATTGCATCGGAATTAAATACAAAATGCACAAAGCCGACATAAGTACAAGAAAACTGACTCTTATTACTGTCTATGCTTTGAACCATTCCTGTGACACAAGTTATAGATTCCGATGCTTCACTTCAGGTTTACTGTATCCCTCTGACCTTCTTATTGACGATGAAACACAGATATTGCATCGGAATTAAATACAAAAAGCACAATGACGACTTAAGTACAAGAAAACTGACTCTTCTTACTGTCTATGTTCTGAACCATTCCTGTGACACTAGTTATAGATTCCGATGCTTCACTTCAGGATTACTGTATCCCTCTGAACTTGTTGTTGACGATAAAACACAGAAATTGCATCGGAATTAAATACAAAAGGCACAATGCCGTCTTAAGTACAAGAAAACTGACTCTTCTTACTGACTATGTTTTGAACATTTCTCGTGACACTAGTTATAGATTCCGATGCTTCACTTTTGGTTTACTGTATCCCTCTGACCTCCTTATTGTAGATGAGACACAGAAATTGCATCGGAATTAAATACAAAAGGCACAATGCCGACTTAAGTACAAGAAGACTGACTCTTCTTACTGTCTATGCTTTGAACTATTCCTGTGACACTAGTTATAGATTCCGATTCTTCACTTCAGGTTTACTGAATCTCGCTGACCTTATATTGATGATGAAACACAGAAATTGCATCGGAATTAAATACAAAAGGCACAACAACGTCCCAAATACAAGAAGACTGGCTCTTCATACTGTCTACGCTATGAACTATTCCTGTGAGACCGGTTTTTGATTCCGATGCTTCACTTCAGGTATACTGTATACCGTGGACCTTCTTATTGACGGCGAAACACAGAAATTGCATCGGAATTAAATACAAAAGGCACAATGCCGACTTAAGTACAAGAAAACTGACTCTTCTTACAGTCTATATTTTAAAGCATTCCTGTGACATTAGTTATAGATTCCGATGCTTCACTTCTGTTTACTGTACACTCTGACCTTCTTATCGACGATGAAACACAGAAATTGCATCGGAATTAAATACAAAAGGCACAATGCCGACTTAAGTACAAGAAGACTGACTCTTCTTACTGTCTATGATTTGAACCATTCCTGTTACACTAGTTATAGATTCGGATGCTCGACTTCAGGTTCACTGTCTCCCTCTGACCTTCTTATTGGCGATGAAACACAGAAATTGCATCGGAATTAAATACAAAATGCACAAAGCCGACATAAGTACAAGAAGACTGGCTCTTCTTACTGTCTATGATTTGAACCTTTCCTGTGACACAAGTTATAGATTCCGATGCTTCACTTCACGTTTACTGTCTCCCTCTGACCTTCTTATTGACGATGAAACACAGATATTGCATCGGAATTAAATACAAAAGGCACAATGACGACTTAAGTAAAAGAAAACTGACTCTTCTTACTGTCTATGTTCTGAACCATTCCTGTGACACTAGTTATAGATTTCGATGCTTCACTTCAGGTTTACTGTATTCCTCTGAACTTGTTGTTGACGATAAAACACAGTAATTGCATCGGAATTAAATGCAAAAGGTACAATGCTGACTCAAGTACAAGAAAACTGACTCTTCTTACTGTCTATGTTTGAACAATTCCTGTGACACTAGTTATAGATTCCGATGCTTTACTTCAGGTTTACTTTATGCCTCTGACCTTCTTATTGACGATGAATAACAGATATTGCATCGGTATTAAATACAAAAGGCACAATGCCAACTTAAGTACAAGAAAACTGACTATTCTTTCTGTCCATGTTTTGAACCATTCCTGTGACACTAGTTATAGTTTCCGATGCTTCACTTCACGTTTACTGTATCCCTCTGACCTTCTTATTGACGATGATACATTGAAATTGCATTGGAATTACATACAAAAGCCACAATTCCGTATTAAGTACAGGAAAACTGACTCTTCTTAAAGTCTATGTTTTGAACCATTCTTGTGACACTAGTTATAGATTCGGATGCTCGACTTCAGGTTCACTGTCTCCCTCTGACCTTCTTATTGGCGATGAAACACAGATATTGCATCGGAATGAAATACAAAAGGCACAATGCCGACTTAAGTACAAGAAAATTGACTCTTATTACTGTCTATGTTTTGAACCATTCCTGTGACACTAGTTATAGATTCCGATGCTTCACATCAGGTTTACTGTATCCCTCTGACCTTCTTATTGACGATGAAACATAGAAATTGCATCGGAATTACATACAAAACCCACAATGCCGTCTTAAGTACAGGAAAACTGACTCTTCTTAAAGTCTATGTTTTGAACCATTCTTGTGACACTAGTTATAGATTCGGATGCTCGACTTCTGGTTCACTGTCACCCTCTGACCTTCTTATTGTCGATGAAACACAGAAATTGCATCGGAATTAAATACAAAAGGCACAATGCCGACTTAAGTACAAGAAATCTGACTCTTCTTACTGTCTATATTTCAAACCATTCCTGTGACATTAGTTATAGATTCCGATGCTTCAATTCTGTTTACTGTATCCCTCTGACCTTCTTATCGACGATGAAACACAGAAATTGCATCGGAATTACATACAAAAGGAACAATGCCGACTTAAGTACAAGAAGACTGACTCTTCTTACTGTCTGTGTTTTGAGCCATTCCTGTGACACTAGTTATAGATTCGGATGCTCGACTTCAGGTTCACTGTCTCCCTCTGACCTTCTTATTGGCGATGAAACACAGAAATTGCATCGGAATTAAATACAAAAGGCACAATGCCGACTTAAGTACAAGAAAACTGACTCTTCTTACTGACTATGTTTTGAACATTTCTCGTGACACTAGTTATAGATTCCGATGCTTCACTTTTGGTTTACTGTATCCCTCTGACCTCCTTATTGTAGATGAAACACAGAAATTGCATCGGAATTAAATACAAAAGGCACAATGCCGACTTAAGTACAAGAAGACTGACTCTTCTTACTGTCTATGCTTTGAACTATTCCTGTGACACTAGTTATAGATTCCGATTCTTCACTTCAGGTTTACTGAATCTCGCTGACCTTATATTGATGATGAAACACAGAAATTGCATCGGAATTAAATACAAAAGGCACAACAACGTCCCAAATACAAGAAGACTGGCTCTTCATACTGTCTACGCTATGAACTATTCCTGTGAGACCGGTTTTTGATTCCGATGCTTCACTTCGGGTATACTGTATACCGTGGACCTTCTTATTGACGGCGAAACACAGAAATTGCATCGGAATTAAATACAAAAGGCACAATGCCGACTTAAGTACAAGAAAACTGACTCTTCTTACTGTCTATATTTTAAACCATTCCTGTGACATTAGTTATAGATTCCGATGCTTCACTTCTGTTTACTGTACACTCTGACCTTCTTATCGACGATGAAACACAGAAATTGCATCGGAATTAAATACAAAAGGCACAATGCCGACTTAAGTACAAGAAGACTGACTCTTCTTACTGTCTATGATTTGAACCATTCCTGTTACACTAGTTATAGATTCGGATGCTCGACTTCAGGTTCACTGTCTCCCTCTGACCTTCTTATTGGCGATGAAACACAGAAATTGCATCGGAATTAAATACAAAATGCACAAAGCCGACATAAGTACAAGAAGACTGGCTCTTCTTACTGTCTATGTTTTGAACCTTTCCTGTGACACAAGTTATAGATTCCGATGCTTCACTTCACGTTTACTGTATCCCTCTGACCTTCTTATTGACGATGAAACACAGATATTGCATCGGAATTAAATACAAAAGGCACAATGACGACTTAAGTAAAAGAAAACTGACTCTTCTTACTGTCTATGTTCTGAAGCATTCCTGTGACACTAGTTATAGATTTCGATGCTTCACTTCAGGTTTACTGTATTCCTCTGAACTTGTTGTTGACGATAAAACACAGTAATTGCATCGGAATTAAATGCAAAAGGTACAATGCTGACTCAAGTACAAGAAAACTGACTCTTCTTACTGTCTATGTTTTGAACAATTCCTGTGACACTAGTTATAGATTCCGATGCTTTACTTCAGGTTTACTTTATCCCTCTGACCTTCTTATTGACGATGAATAACAGATATTGCATCGGTATTAAATACAAAAGGCACAATGCCAACTTAAGTACAAGAAAACTGACTATTCTTTCTGTCCATGTTTTGAACCATTCCTGTGACACTAGTTATAGTTTCCGATGCTTCACTTCACGTTTACTGTATCCCTCTGACCTTCTTATTGCCGATGATACATTGAAATTGCATTGGAATTACATACAAAAGCCACAATTCCGTATTAAGTACAGGAAAACTGACTCTTCTTAAAGTCTATGTTTTGAACCATTCTTGTGACACTAGTTATAGATTCGGATGCTCGACTTCAGGTTCACTGTCTCCCTCTGACCTTCTTATTGGCGATGAAACACAGATATTGCATCGGAATGAAACACAAAAGGCACAATGCCGACTTAAGTACAAGAAAATTGACTCTTATTACAGTCTATGTTTTGAACCATTCCTGTGACACTAGTTATAGATTCCGATGCTTCACATCAGGTTTACTGTATCCCTCTGACCTTCTTATTGACGATGAAACATAGAAATTGCATCGGAATTACATACAAAACCCACAATGCCGTCTTAAGTACAGGAAAACTGACTCTTCTTAAAGTCTATGTTTTGAACCATTCTTGTGACACTAGTTATAGATTCGGATGCTCGACTTCAGGTTCACTGTCACCCTCTGACCTTCTTATTGTCGATGAAACACAGAAATTGCATCGGAATTAAATACAAAAGGCACAATGCCGACTTAAGTACAAGAAATCTGACTCTTCTTACTGTCTATATTTTAAACCATTCCTGTGACATTAGTTATAGATTCCGATGCTTCAATTCTGTTTACTGTATCCCTCTGACCTTCTTATCGACGATGAAACACAGAAATTGCATCGGAATTACATACAAAAGGAACAATGCCGACTTAAGTACAAGAAGACTGACTCTTCTTACTGTCTGTGTTTTGAACCATTCCTGTGACACTAGTTATAGATTCGGATGCTCGACTTCAGGTTCACTGTCTCCCTCTGACCTTCTTATTGGCGATGAAACACAGAAATTGCATCGGAATTAAATTCAAAAGGCACAATGCCCACTTAAGTACAAGATAACTGACTCTTCTTGCTGTCTATGCTTTGAACCATTCCTGTATCACTAGTTATAGATTCCGATGCTTCACTTCATGTTTACTGTATCCCTCTGACCTTCTTATTGTCGATGAAACACAGAAATTGCATCGGAATTAAATACAAAAGGCACAATTCTGACTCAAGTACAAGAAAACTGACTCTTCTTTCTGTCTATGTTTTGAACCATTCCTGTGACACTAGTTATAGATTCCGATGCTTCCCTTCAAGCTTACTGTATCCCTCTGACCTTCTTATTGCCAATGAAACACAGAAATTGCATCGGAATTAAATACAAAAGGCACAATGCCGACTTAAGTACAAGAAGACTGGCTCTTCTTATAGATTCGGATGCTTGACTTCAGGTTCACTGTCTCCCTCTGACCTTCTTATTGGCGATGAAACACAGAAATTGCATCGGAATTAAATACAAAATGCACAAAGCCGACATAAGTACAAGAAAACCTACTCTTATTACTGTCTATGTTTTGAACCATTCCTGTGACACAAGTTATAGATTCCGATGCTTCACTTCAGGTTTACTGTATCCCTCTGACCTTCTTATTGACGATGAAACACAGATATTGCATCGGAATTAAATACAAAAGGCACAATGAAGACTTAAGTACAAGAAAACTGACGCTTCTTACTGTCTATGTTCTGAACCATTCCTGCGACACTAGTTATAGATTCCGATGCTTCACTTCGGGTTTACTGTATCCCTCTGAACTTGTTGTTGACGATAAAACACAGAAATTGCATCGGAATTAAATACAAAAGGCACAATGCCGACTTAAGTACAAGATAACTGACTCTTCTTGCTGTCTATGCTTTGAACCATTCCTGTATCACTAGTTATGGATTCCGATGCTTCACTTCATGTTTACTGTATCCCTCTGACCTCCTTATTGTCAATGAAACACAGAAATTGCATTGGAGTTAAATACAAAAGGCACAATGCCGACTCCAGTACAAGAAGACTGGCTCTTCTTACTGTCTATGATTTGAACGCTTCCTGTGACACTAGTTATAGATTCGGATGCTCGACTTCAGGTTCACTGTCTCCCTCTGACCTTCTTATTGGCGATGAAACACAGAAATTGCATCGGAATTAAATT
This sequence comes from Schistocerca serialis cubense, assembly GCF_023864345.2. Lineage (NCBI taxonomy): Eukaryota > Metazoa > Arthropoda > Insecta > Orthoptera > Acrididae > Schistocerca > Schistocerca serialis. The sequence goes on from NC_064646.1 coordinate 526,765,126, forward strand.
CAAAAGGCACAATTTCGACTTAAGTACAAGAAAACTGACTCTTCTTACTGTCTATGTTTTGAACCATTCCTGTGACACTAGTTATAGATTCCGATGCTTCACTTCAGGTTTCCTGTATCCCCCTGACCTTCTTATTGACGATGAATAACAGATATTGCATCGGTATTAAATACAAAAGGCACAATGCCAACTTAAGTACAAGAAAACTGACTATTCTTTCTGTCTATGTTTTGAACCATACCTGTGACACTAGTTATAGATTCCGATGCTTCACTTCACGTTTAATGTATCCCTCTGACCTTCTTATTGACGATGAAACACAGATTTTGCATCGGAATTAAATACAAAAGGCACAATGCTGACTTATGTACTAGAAACTGACCCTTCTTACTGCCTATGTTTTGAAAATTTCCTGTGACACTAGTTATAGATTCCGATGCTTCACTTCAGGTTTACTGTATCCCACTGACCTTGTTGTTGACGATAAAACACAGTAATTGCATCGGAATTAAATGCAAAAGGCACAATGCTGACTCAAGTACAAGAAAACTTACTCTTCTTACTGTCTATGTTTTGAACCATTCCTGTGACACTAGTTATAGAGTCCGATGCTTTACTTCAGGTTTACTTTATCCCTCTGACCTTCTTATTGACGATGAATAACAGATATTGCATCGGTATTAAATACAAAAGGCACAATGCCAACTTAAGTACAAGAAAACTGACTATTCTTTCTGTCTATGTTTTGAACCATTCCTGTGTCACTAGTTATAGATTTTGTTGCTTCACTTCACGTTTACTGTATCCCTCTGACCATCTTATTGACGATGAAACACAGAAATTGCATCGGAATTAAATACAAAAGGTACAATGAAGACTTATGTACTAGAAACTGTCTCTTCTTACTGCCTATGTTTTGAACATTTCCTGTGACACTAGTTATAGATTCTGATGCTTCACTTCAGGTTTACTGTATCCCTCTGACCTTCTTGTTTTCGATGAAACACAGAAATTGCATCGGAATTAAATGCAAAAGGCACAATGCTGACTCAAGTACAAGAAAACTGACACTTCTTGCTGTCTATGTTCTGAACCATTCCTGTGCCGCTAGTTATAGATTCCGATGCTTCACTTCGGGTTTACTGTATCCCTCTGACCGTCTTATTGACGATGAAACACAGAAATTGCATCGGAATTAAATACAAAAGGCACAATGCCGACTTAAGTATAAGAAAATTTACGCTTCTTACTGTCTATGTTTTGAACCATTCCTGTGCCACTAGTTATAGATTCCGATGCTTCACTTCAGGTTTACTGTGTACCTCTGACCTTATTATTGACGATGAAACACTGAAATTGCATCGGAATTAAAGACAGAACGCAAAATGCCGACTTAAGTACAAGAAAACTGACTCTTCTTACTGTCTATGTTTTGAACCATTCCTGTGTCACTAGTTATAGATTCCGATGCTTCACTTCAGGTTTACTGTATCCCTCTGACCGTCTTATTGACGATGATACATTAAAATTGCATCGGAATTACACACAAAAGCCACAATTCCGTCTTAAGTACAGGAAAACTGACTCTTCTTAAAGTCTATGTTTTGAACCATTCTTGTGACACTAGTTATAGATTCTGATGCTTCACTTCTGGTTTACTGTATCCCTCTGACCTTCTTATTGTCGATGAAACTCAGAAATTGCATCGGAATTGAATACAAAAGGCACAATTCTGACTCAAGTACAAGAAAACTGACTCTTCTTACTGTCTATGTTCTGAACCATTCCTGTGACACTAGTTATAGATTCCGATGCTTCACTTCGGGTTTACTGTATCCCTCTGAACTTGTTGTTGACGATAAAACACAGAAATTGCATCGTAATTAAATACAAAAGGCACAATGCCGACTTAAGTACAAGAAAACTGACTCTTCTTACTGACTATGTTTTGAACATTTCTCGTGACACTAGTAATAGATTCCGATGCTTCACTTCTGGTTTTCTGTATCCCTCTGACCTCCTTATTGTCGATGAAACACAGAAATTGCATCGGAATTAAATACAAAAGGCACAATGCCGACTCCAGTACAAGAAGACTGGCTCTTCTTACTGTCTATGTTTTGAACCCTTCCTGTGACACTAGTTATAGATTCGGATGCTCGTCTTCAGGTTCACTGTCTCCCTCTGACCTTCTTATTGGCGATGAAACACAGAAATTGCATCGGAATTAAATTCAAAAGGCACAATTTCGACTTAAGTACAAGAAAACTGACTCTTCTTACTGTCTATGTTTTGAACCATTCCTGTGACACTAGTTATAGATTCCGATGCTTCACTTCAGGTTTACTGTATCCCCCTGACCTTCTTATTGACGATGAATAACAGATATTGCATCGGTATTAAATACAAAAGGCACAATGCCAACTTAAGTACAAGAAAACTGACTATTCTTTCTGTCTATGTTTTGAACCATACCTGTGACACTAGTTATAGATTCCGATGCTTCACTTCACGTTTAATGTATCCCTCTGACCTTCTTATTGACGATGAAACACAGAAATTGCATCGGAATTAAATACAAAAGGCACATTGCTGACATATGTACTAGAAACTGACTCTTCTTACTGCCTATGTTTTGAACATTTCCTGTGACACTAGTTATAGATTCCGATGCTTCACTTCAGGTTTACTGTATCCCTCTGACCTTATTGTTGACGATAAAACACAGTAATTGCATCGGAATTAAATGCAAAAGTCACAATGCTGACTCAAGTACAAGAAAACTGACTCTTCTTACTGTCTATGTTTTGAACCATTCCTGTGACACTAGTTATAGATTCCGATGCTTTACTTCAGGTTTACTTTATCCCTCTGACCTTCTTATTGACGATGAATAACAGATATTGCATCGGTATTATTTACAAAAGGCACAATGCCAACTTAAGTACAAGAAAACTGACTATTCTTTCTGTCTATGTTTTGAACCATTCCTGTGACACTAGTTATAGATTCCGATGCTTCACTTCACGTTTACTGTATCCCTCTGACCTTCTTATTGACGATGAAACACAGAAATTGCATCGTAATTAAATACAAAAGGCACAATGCTGACTTATGTACTAGAAACTGACTCTTCTTACTGCCTATGTTTTGAACATTTCCTGTGACACTAGTTATAGATTCCGATTCTTCACTTCAGGTTTACTGTATACCTCTGACCTTCTTATTGTCGATGAAACACAGAAATTGCATCGGAATTAAATGCAAAAGGCACAATGCGGACTCAAGTACAAGAAAATTGACACTTCTTGCTGTCTATGTTCTGAACCATTCCTGTGACGCTAGTTATAGATTCCGATGCTTCACTTCGAGTTTACTGTATCCCTCTGACCGTCTTATTGACGATGAAACACAGAAATTGCATCGGAATTAAATACAAAAGGCACAATGCCGACTTAAGTACAAGAAAATTTACGCTTCTTACTGTCTATGTTTTGAACCATTCCTGTGCTACAAGTTATAGATTCCAATGCTTCACTTCAGTTTTACTGTGTACCTCTGACCTTATTATTGACGATGAAACACAGAAATTGCATCGGAATTAAAGACAAAAGGCACAATGCCGACTTAAGTACAAGAAAACTGACTCTTCTTACTGTCTATGTTTTGAACCATTCCTGTGTCACTAGTTATAGATTCCGATGCTTCGCTTCACGTTTAATGTATCCCTCTGACCTGCTTATTGACGATGAAACACAGAAATTGCATCGAAATTAAATACAAAAGGCACAATGCTGACTTATGTACTAGAAACTGACTCTTCTTACTGCCTATGTTTTGAACATTTCCTGTGACACTAGTTATAGATTCCGATGCTTCACTTCAGTTTTACTGTATCCCTCTGACCTTCATATTGTCGATGAAACACAGAAATTGCATCGGAATGAAATACAAAAGGCACAATGCCGACTTATGTACAAGAAAACTGACTATTCTTTCTGTCTATGTTTTGAACCATACCTGTGACACTAGTTATAGATTCCGATGCTTCACTTCAGGTTTACTGTATCCCTCTGACCTTCTTATTGTCGATGAAACACCGAAATTGCATAGGAATTAAATACAAAAGGCACAATTCTGACTCAAGTACAAGAAAACTGACTCTTCTTTCTGTCTATGTTTTGAACCATTCCTGTGACACAAGTTATAGATTCCGATGCTTCCCTTCAAGCTTACTGTATCCCTCTGACCTTCTTATTGCCGTTGAAACACAGAAATTGCATCGGAATTAAATACAAAAGGCACAATGCCGACTTAAGTACAAGAAGACTGGCTCTTCTTACTGTCTATGATTTGAACCATTCCTGTGACACTAGTTATAGATTCGGATGCTTGACTTCAGGTTCACTGTCTCCCTCTGACCTACTTATTGGCGATGAAACACAGAAATTGCATCGGAATTAAATACAAAAAGCACAAAGCCGACATAAGTTCAAGAAAACTGACTCTTATTACTGTCTATGTTTTGAACCATTCCTGTGACACACGTTATAGATTCCGATACTTCACTTCAGGTTTACTGTATCCCTCTGACCTTCTTATTGTCGATGAAACACCGAAATTGCATCGGAATGAAATACAAAAGGCACAATTCTGACTCAAGTACAAGAAAACTGACTCTTCTTTCAGTCTATGTTTTGAACCATTCCTGTGACACTAGTTATAGATTCCGATGCTTCCCTTGAAGCTTACGGTATCCCTCTGACCTTCTTATTGACGATGAAACACAGATATTGCATCGGAATTAAATACAAAAGGCACAATGACGACTTAAGTACAAGAAAACTGACTCTTCGTACTGTCTATGTTCTGAACCATTCCTGTGACACTAGTTATAGATTCCTATGCTTCACTTCAGGTTTACTGTATCCCTCTGAACTTGTTGTTGACGATAGAAAACAGAAATTGCATCGGAATTAATTACAAAAGGCACAATGCCGACTTAAGTACAAGAAAACTGACTCTTCTTACTGACTATATTTTGAACATTTCTCGTGACACTAGTTATAGATTCCGATGCTTCACTTCTGGTTTACTGTATCCCTCTGACCTCCTTATTGTCGATGAAACACAGAAATTGCATCGGAATTAAATACAAAAGGCACAATGCCGACTCCAGTACAAGAAGACTGGCTCTTCTTACTGTCTATGCTTTGAACCCTTCCTGTGACACTAGTTATAGTTTCGGATGCTCGACTTCAGGTTCACTGTCTCCCTCTGACCTTCTTGTTGGCGATGAAACACAGAAATTGCATCGGAATTAAATTCAAAAGGCACAATTTCGACTTAAGTACAAGAAAACTGACTCTTCTTACTGTCTATGTTTTGAACCATTCCTGTGACACTAGTTATAGATTCCGATGCTTCACTTCAGGTTTACTGTATCCCCCTGACCTTCTTATTGACGATGAATAACAGATATTGCATCGGTATTAAATACAAAAAGCACAATGCCAACTTAAGTACAAGAAAACTGACTAATCTTTCTGTCTATGTTTTGAACCATACCTGTGACACTAGTTATAGATTCCGATGCTTCGCTTCACGTTTAATGTATCCCTTTGACCTTATTATTGACGATGAAACACAGAAATTGCATCGGAAATAAATACAAAAGGTACAATGCTGACTTATGTACTAGAAACTGACTCTTGTTACTGCCTATGTTTTGAACATTTCCTGTGACACTAGTTATAGATTCCGATGCTTCACTTCAGGTTTACTGTATCCCTCTGACCTTCTTATTGTCGATGAAACACAGAAATTGCATCGGAATTAAATGCAAAAGGCACAATGCTGACTCAAGTACAAGAAAACTGACACTTCATGCTGTCTATGTTCTGAACCATTCCTGTGACGCTAGTTATAGATTCCGATGCTTCACTGCGGGTTTACTGTATCCCTCTGACCTTCTTATTGACGATGAAACACAGAAATTGCATCGGAATTAAATACAAAAGGCACAATGCCGACTTAAGTACAAGAAAATTGACGCTTCTTACTGTCTATGTTTTGAACCATTCCTGTGCCACTAGTTGTAGATTCCAATCTCTCTTGACTTCAGGTTTACTGTGTACCTCTTACCTTATTATTGACGATGAAACACTGAAATTGCATCGGAATTAAAGACAAAAGGCAAAATTCCGACTTAAGTACAAGAAAACTGACTCTTCTTACTGTCTATGATTTGAACCATTCCTGTGTCACTAGTTATAAATTCCGATGCTTCACTTCAGGTTTACTGTATCCCTCTGACCTTCTTATTGACGATGAAACATAGAAATTGCATCGGAATTACATACAAAAGCCACAATGCCGTCTTAAGTACAGGAAAACTGACTCTTCTTTCTGTCTATGTTTTGAACCATTCTTGTGACACTAGTTATAGATTCGGATGCTCGACTTCAGGTTCACTGTCACCCTCTGACCTTCTTATTGTCGATGAAACACAGAAATTGCATCGGATTTAAATACAAAAGGCACTATGCCGACTTAAGTACAAGAAAACTGACTCTTCTTACTGTCTATATTTTAAACCATTAATGTGACATTAGTTATAGATTCAGATGCTTCACTTCTGTTTACTGTATCCCTCTGACCTTCTTATCGACGATGAAACACAGAAATTGCATCGGAATTATATACAAAAGGCACAATGCCGACTTAAGTACAAGAAGACTGACCCTTCTTACTGTCTATGTTTTGAACCATTCCTGTGACACTAGTTATAGATTCGGATACTCGACTTCAGGTTCACTGTCTCCCTCTGACCTTCTTATTGGCGATGAAACACAGAAATTGCATCGGAATTAAACTCAAAAGGCACAATGCCGAATTAAGTACAAGAAAACTGACTCTTCTTGCTGTCTATGCTTTGAACCACTCCTGTGACACTAGTTATAGATTCCGATGCTTCACTTCAGGTTTACTGTATCCCTCTGACCTTCTTATTGTCGATGAAACACAGAAATTGCATCGGAATTAAATACAAAAGGCACAATTCTGACTCAAGTACAAGAAAACTGACTCTTCTTTTGTCTATGTTTTGAACCATTCCAGTGACACTAGTTATAGATTCCGATGCTTCCCTTCAAGCTTACTGTATCCCTCTGACCTTCTTATTGCCGTTGAAACACAGAAATTGCATCGGAATTAAATACAAAAGGCACAATGCCGACTTAAGTACAAGAAGACTGGCTCTTCTTACTGTCTATGATTTGAACCATTCCTGTGACACTAGTTATAGATTCGGATGCTTGACTTCAGGTTCACTGTCTCCCTCTGACCTTCTTATTGGCGATGAAACACAGAAATTGCATCGGAATTAAATACAAAATGCACAAAGCCGACATAAGTACAAGAAAACTGACTCTTATTACTGTCTATGTTTTGAACCATTCCTGTGACACAAGTTATAGATTCCGATTCTTCACTTCAGGTTTACTGTATCCCTCTGACCTTCTTATTGACGATGAAACACAGATATTGCATCGGAATTAAATACAAAAGGCACAATGACGACTTAAGTACAAGAAAACTGACTCTTCGTATTGTCTATGTTCTGAACCATTCCTGTGACACTAGTTATAGATTCCGATGCTACACTTCATGTTTACTGTATCCCTCTGAACTTGTTGTTGACGATAAAACACAGAAATTGCAACGGAATTAAATACAAAAGGCACAATGCCGACTTAAGTACAAGAAAACTGACTCTTCTTACTGACTATGTTTTGAACATTTCTCGTGACACTAGTTATAGATTCCGATGCTTCACTTCTGGTTTACTGTATCCCTCTGACCTCCTTATTGTCGATGAAACACAGAAATTGCATCGGAATTAAATACAAAGGCACAATGCCGACTTAGGTACAAGAAGACTGACTCCTCTTACTGTCTATGTTTTGAACTATTCCTGTGACACTAGTTATAGATTCCGATTCTTCACTTCAGGTTTACTGAATCTCGCTGACCTTATATTGACGATGAAACACAGAAATTGCATCGGAATTAAATACAAAAGGCACAACGACGACCCAAATACAAGAAGACTGGCTCTTTTTACTGTCTACGCTATGAACTATTCCTGTGAGACCGGTTTTTGATTCCGATGCTTCACTTCAGGTATACTGTATACCGTGGACCTTCTTATTGACGGCGAAACACAGAAATTGCATCGGAATTAAATACAAAAGGTACAATGCCGACTTAAGTACAAGAAAACTGACTCTTCTTACTGTCTATATTTTAAACTATTCCTGTGACATTAGTTATAGATTCCGATGCTTCACTTCTGTTTACTGTATCCCTCTGACCTTCTTATCGACGATGAAACACAGAAATTGCATCGGAATTAAGTACAAAAGGCACAATGCCGACTTAATTACAAGAAGACTGACTCTTCTTACTGTCTATGTTTTGAACCATTCCTGTGACACTAGTTATAGATTCGGATGCTCGACTTCAGGTTCACTGTCTCCCTCTGACCTACTTATTGCCAATGAAACACAGAAATTGCATCGGAATTAAATTCAAAAGGCACAATGCCCACTTAAGTACAAGAAAACTGACTCTTCTTGCTGTCTATGCTTTGAACCATTCCTGTGGCACTAGTTATAGATTCCGATGCTTCACTTTAGGTTTACTGTATCCCTCTGACCTTCTTATTGTCGATGAAACACAGAAATTGCATCGGAATTAAATACAAAAGGCCTAATTCTGACTCAAGTACCAGAAAACTGACTCTTCTTTCTGTCTATGTTTTGAACCATTCCTGTGACACTAGTTATAGATTCCGATGATTCCCTTCAAGCTTACTGTATCCCTCTGACCTTCTTATTGCCGTTGAAACACAGAAATTGCATCGGAATTAAATACAAAAGACACAATGCCGACTTAAGTACAAGAAGACTGGCTCTTCTTACTGTCTATGATTTGAACCATTCCTGTGACACTAGTTATAGATTCGGATGCTTGACTTCAGGTTCACTGTCTCCCTCTGACCTATGCTTCACTTCACGTTTAATGTATCCCTCTGACCTTCTTATTGACGATGAAACACAGAAATTGCATCGTAATTAAATACAAAAGGCACAATGCTGACTTATGTACTAGAAACTGACTCTTCTTACTGCCTATGTTTTGAACATTTCCTGTGACACTAGTTATAGATTCCGATGCTTCACTTCAGGTTTACTGTATCCCTCTGACCTTCTTATTGTCGATGAATCACAGAAATTGCATCGGAATTAAATGCAAAAGGCACAATGCTGACTCAAGTACAAGAAAACTGACACTTCTTGCTGTCTGTGTTTTGAACCATTCCTGTGAGGCTAGTTAAAGATTCCGATGCTTCACTTCTTGTTTACTGTATCCTTCTGACCTTCTTATTGACGATGAAACACAGAAATTGCATCGGAATTAAATACAAAAGGCACAATGCCGACTTAAGTACAAGAAAATTGACGCTTCTTACTCTCTATGTTTTGAACCATTCCTGTGCCACTAGTTATAGATTCCAATGCTTCACTTCAGGTTTACTGTGTGCCTCTGACCTTATTATTGACGATGAAACACTGAAATTGCATCGGAATTAAAGACAAAAGGCAAAATGCCGACTTAAGTAGAAGAAAACTGACTCTTCTTACTGTCTATGTTTGAACCATTCCTGTGTCACTAGTTATACATTCCGATGCATCACTTCAGGTTTACTGTATCCCTCTGACCTTCTTATTGACGATGATACATTGAAGTTGCATCGGAATTACACACAAAAGCCACAATTCCGTCTTAAGTACAGGAAAACTGACTCTTCTTAAGGTCTATGTTTTGAACCATTCTTGTGACACTAGTTATAGATTCGGATGCTCGACTTCAGGTTCACTGTCTCCCTCTGACGTTCTTATTGGCGATGAAACACAGAAATTGCATCGGAATGAAATACAAAAGGCACAATGCCGACTTAAGTACAAGAAAATTGACTCTTCTTTCTGTCTATGTTTTGAACCATTCCTGTGACACTAGTTATAGATTCCGATGCTTCACATCAGGTTTACTGTGTCCCTCTGACCTTCTTATTGACGATGAAACATAGAAATTGCATCGGAATTACATACAAAAGCCACAATGCCGTCTTAAGTACAGGAAAACAGACTCTTCTTAAAGTCTATGTTTTGAACCATTTTTGTGACACTAGTTATAAATTCGGATGCTCGACTTCAGGTTCACTGTCACCCTCTGACCTTCTTATTGTCGATGAAACACAGAAATTGCATCGGAATTAAATACAAAAGGCACAATGCCGACTTAAGTACAAGAAAACTGACTCTTCTTACTGTCTATATTTTAAACCATTCCTGTGACATTAGTTATAGATTCCGATGCTTCACTTCTGTTTACTGTATCCCTCTGACCTTCTTATCGACGATGAAACACAGAAATTGCATCGGAATTAAATACAAATGGCACAATGCCGACTTAAGTACAAGAAGACTGACTCTTCTTACTGTCTATGTTTTGAACTATTCCTGTGACACTAGTTATAGATTCCGATGCTTCACTTCAGGTTTACTGAATCTCGCTGACCTTATATTGACGATGAAACACAGAAATTTCATCGGAATTAAAGACAAAAGGCAAAATGCCGACTTAAGTAGAAGAAAACTGACTCTTCTTACTGTCTATGTTTGAACCATTCCTGTGTCACTAGTTATACATTCCGATGCATCACTTCAGGTTTACTGTATCCCTCTGACCTTCTTATTGACGATGATACATTGAAGTTGCATCGGAATTACACACAAAAGCCACAATTCCGTCTTAAGTACAGGAAAACTGACTCTTCTTAAGGTCTATGTTTTGAACCATTCTTGTGACACTAGTTATAGATTCGGATGCTCGACTTCAGGTTCACTGTCTCCCTCTGACCTTCTTATTGGCGATGAAACACAGAAATTGCATCGGAATGAAATACAAAAGGCACAATGCCGACTTAAGTACAAGAAAATTGACTCTTCTTTCTGTCTATGTTTTGAACCATTCCTGTGACACTAGTTATAGATTCCGATGCTTCACATCAGGTTTACTGTGTCCCTCTGACCTTCTTATTGACGATGAAACATAGAAATTGCATCGGAATTACATACAAAAGCCACAATGCCGTCTTAAGTACAGGAAAACAGACTCTTCTTAAAGTCTATGTTTTGAACCATTTTTGTGACACTAGTTATAAATTCGGATGCTCGACTTCAGGTTCACTGTCACCCTCTGACCTTCTTATTGTCGATGAAACACAGAAATTGCATCGGAATTAAATACAAAAGGCACAATGCCGACTTAAGTACAAGAAAACTGACTCTTCTTACTGTCTATATTTTAAACCATTCCTGTGACATTAGTTATAGATTCCGATGCTTCACTTCTGTTTACTGTATCCCTCTGACCTTCTTATCGACGATGAAACACAGAAATTGCATCGGAATTAAATACAAATGGCACAATGCCGACTTAAGTACAAGAAGACTGACTCTTCTTACTGTCTATGTTTTGAACTATTCCTGTGACACTAGTTATAGATTCCGATGCTTCACTTCAGGTTTACTGAATCTCGCTGACCTTATATTGACGATGAAACACAGAAATTTCATCGGAATTAAATACAAAAGGCACAACGACGACCCAAATACAAGAAGACTGGCTCTTCTTACTGTCTACGCTATGAACTATTCCTGTGAGACCGGTTTTTGATTCCGATGCTTCACTTCAGGTATACTGTATTCCGTGGACCGTCTTATTGACGGCGAAACACAGAAATTGCATCGGAATTAAATACAAAAGGTACAATGCCGACTTAAGTACAAGAAAACTGACTCTTCTTACTGTCTATATTTTAAACCATTCCTGTGACATTAGTTATAGATTCTGTTGTGTCGGTATCTGGGCCGACACCGTGAAGTTGAGATGGCTGAAAAGGCAAGCTAGACTAACGCAGACGGGCGTGAAGTACTGGAACAGGATACGTAATTAATGTTAGGAAGAAAAGTACGGAGCAGGTTTAATACTTAACTTTACTCAATCATTGTGGTACATCGATCTTGACGATACACAGGATACTTTAAGTACAATCACTGTATGGCTAATGGCGCCTTGCTAGTTCGTAGCCATTAACTTATCTGATGGCTATTCTGTCTCTCGGCTAATGAGAGAGAAAGGCTTCGTACATCTGGTCGGTAGCTAGGTTCTCGTACAACTGGGGCGAGTGCTCTCTCGTATCACGAGACCTGCCTAGGTGGTGGCGCTAGGTCTGCGATTACACAGTGGCGACACGCGGGTCCGACATGTACTAAATGGACCGTGGCCGATTTAAGCTACCACCTAGCAAGTGTGGTGTCTGGCGGTGACACCACAGATTCCGATGCTTCACTTCTGTTTACTGTATCCCTCTGACCTTCATATCGACGATGAAACACAGAAATTGCATCGGAATTAAATACAAAAGGCACAATGCCGACTTAAGTACAAGAAGACTGACTCTTCTTACTGTCTATGTTTTGAACCATTCCTGTGACACTAGTTATAGATTCGGATGCTCGACTTCAGGTTCACTGTCTCCCTCTGACCTACTTATTGGCGATGAAACACAGAAATTGCATCGGAATTAAATTCAAAAGGCACAATGCCCACTTAAGTACAAGAAAACTGACTCTTCTTGCTGTCTATGCTTTGAACCATTCCTGTGACACTAGTTATAGATTCCGATGCTTCACTTCAGGTTTACTGTATCCCTCTGACCTTCTTATTGTCGATGAAACACAGAAATTGCATCGGAATTAAATACAAAAGGCACAATTCTGACTCAAGTACAAGAAAACTGACTATTCTCTCTGTCTATGTTTTGAACCATTCCTGTGACACTAATTATAGATTCCGATGCTTCCCTTCAAGCTTACTGTATCCCTCTGACCTTCTTATTGCCGTTGAAACACAGAAATTGCATCGGAATTAAATACAAAAGGCACAATGCCGACTTAAGTACAAGAAGACTGGCTCTTCTTACTGTCTATGATTTGAACCATTGCTGTGACACTAGTTATAGATTCGGATGCTTGACTTCAGGTTCACTGTCTCCCTCTGACCTTCTTATTGGCGATGAAACACAGAAATTGCATCGGAATTGAACACAAAATGCACAAAGCCGATATAAGTACAAGTAAAAACTGACTCTTATTACTGTCTATGTTTTGAACCATTCCTATGACACAAGTTATAGATTCCGATGCTTCACTTCAGGTTTACTGTATCCCTCTGACCTTCTTATTGACGATGAAACACAGATATTGCATCGGAATTAAATACAAAAGGCACAATGACGACTTAAGTACAAGGAAACTGACTCTTCTTACTGTCTATGTTCTGAACCATTCCTGTGACACTAGTTATAGTTTCCGATGCTTCACTTCAGGTTTACTGTATCCCTCTGAACTTGTTGTTGACGATAAAACACAGAAATTGCATCGGAATTAAATACAAAAGGCACAATGCCGACTTAAGTACAAGAAAACTGACTCTTCTTACTGACTATGTTTTGAACATTTCTCGTGACACTAGTTATAGATTCCGATGCTTCACTTCGGGTTTACTGTATCCCTCTGACCTCCTTATTGTCGATGAAACACAGAAATTGCAGCGGAATTAAATACAAAAGGCACAATGCCGACTCCAGTACAAGAAGACTGGCTCTTCTTACTGTCTATGCTTTGAACCCTTCCTGTGACACTAGTTATAGATTCGGATGCTCGACTTCAGGTTCACTGTCTCCCTCTGACCTTCTTATTGGCGATGAAACACAGAAATTGCATCGGAAATAAATTCAAAATGCACAATTTCGACTTAAGTACAAGAAAACTGACTCTTCTTACTGTCTATGTTTTGAACCATTCCTGTGACACTAGTTATACATTCCGATGCTTCACTTCAGGTTTACTGTATCCCCCTGACCTTCTTATTGACGATGAATAACAGATATTGCATCGGTATTAAATACAAAAGGCACAACGCCAACTTAAGTACAAGAAAACTGACAATTCTTTCTGTCTATGTTTTGAACCATACCTGTGACACTAGTTATAGATTCCGATGCTTCACTTCACGTTTACTGTATCCCTCTGACCTTATTGACGATGAAACACAGAAATTGCATCGGAATTAAATACAAAAGGCACAATGCTGACTTATGTACTAGAAACTGACTCTTCTTACTGCCTATGTTTTGAACATTTCCTGTGACACTAGTTATAGATTCCGATGCTTCACTTCAGGTTTACTGTATCCCTCTGACCGTCTTATTGTCGATGAAACACAGAAATTACATCGGAATTAAATACAAAAGGCACAATGCCGACTTATGTACAAGAAAATTGACGCTTCTTACTGTCTATGTTTTGAACCATTCCTGTGCCACTAGTTATAGATTCCAATGCTTCACTTCAGGTTTACTGTGTACCTCTGACCTTATTATTGACGATGAAACACTGAAATTGCATCGGAATTAAAGACAAAAGGCAAAATGCCGACTTAAGTACAAGAAAACTGACTCTTCTTACTGTCTATGTTTTGAACCATTCCTGTGTCACTAGTTATACATTCCGATGCATCACTTCAGGTTTACTGTATCCCTCTGACCTTCTTATTGACTATGATACATTGAAGTTGCATCGGAATTACACACAAAAGCCACAATTCCGTCTTAAGTACAGGAAAACTGACACTTCTTAAAGTCTATGTTTTGAACCATTCTTGTGACACTAGTTATAGATTCGGATGCTCGACTTCAGGTTCACTGTCTCCCTCTGACCATCTTATTGGCGATGAAACACCGAAATTGCATCGGAATTAAATACAAAAGGCACAATGCCGACTTAAGTACAAGAAAACTGACTCTTCTTACTGTCTATATTTTAAACCATTCCTGTGACATTAGTTATAGATTCCGATGCTTCTGTTTACTGTATCCCTCTGACCTTGTTGTTGACGATAAAACACAGTAATTGCATCGGAATTAAATGCAAAAGGCACAATGCTGACTCAAGTACAAGGAAACTAACTCTTCTTACTGTCTATGTTTTGAACCATTCCTGTGACACTAGTTATAGATTCCGATGCTTCACTTCAGGTTTACTGTATCCCTCTGAACTTGTTGTTGACGATAAAACACAGAAATTGCATCGGAATTAAATACAAAAGGCACATTGCCACATTAAGTACAAGAAAACTGACTCTTCTTACTGACTATGTTTTGAACATTTCTCGTGACACTAGTTATAGATTCCGATGCTTCTCTTCTGGTTTACTGTATCCCTCTGACCTCCTTATTGTCGATGAAACACAGAAATTGCATCGGAATTAAATACAAAAGGCACAATGCCGACTCCAGTAAGGGAAGACTGGATCTTCTTACTGTCTATGCTTTGAACCCTTCCTGTGACACTAGTTATAGATTCGGATGCTCGACTTCAGGTTCACTGTCTCCCTCTGACCTTCTTATTGGCGATGAAACACAAAAACTGCATCGGAATTAAATTCAAAAGGCACAATTTCGACTTAAGTACAAGAAAAGTGACTCTTCTTACTGTCTATGTTTTGAACCATTCCTGTGACACTAGTTATAGATTCCGATGCTTCACTTCAGGTTTACTGTATCCCCCTGAACTGCTTATTGTCGATGAATAACTGATATTGCATCGGTATTAAATACAAAAGGCACAATGCCAACTTAAGTACAAGAAAACTGACTATTCTTTCTGTCTATGTTTTGAACCATACCTGTGACACTAGTTATAGATTCCGATGCTTCACTTCACGTTTAATGTATCCCTCTGACCTTCTTATTGACGATGAAACACAGAAATTGCATCGGAATTAAATACAAAAGGCGGAATGCTGACTTATGTACTAGAAACTGACTCTTCTTACTGCCTATGTTTTGAACATTTCCTGTGACACTAGTTATAGATTCCGATGCTTCACTTCAGGTTTACTGTATCCCTCTGACCTTCTTATTGTCGATGAAACACAGAAATTGCATCTGAATTAAATGCAAAAGGCACGATGCTGACTCAAGTACAAGAAAACTGACTCTTCTTACTGTCTATGTTCTGAACCATTCCTGTGACACTAGTTATAGATTCCGATGCTTCACTTCAGGTTTACTGTATTCCTCTGCCGTTCTTATTGACGATGAAACACAGAAACTGCATCGGAATTAATTACAAATGGTACAATGCCGACTTAAGTACAAGAAAATTGACTCTTCTTACTGTCTATGTTTTGAACCATTCCTGTGACACTAGTTATAGATTCCAATGCTTCACTTCAGGTTTACTGTATACCTCTGACCTTATTATTGACGATCAAACACTGAAATTGCATCCGAATTAAAGACAAAAGGCAAAATGCCGACTTAAGTACAAGAAAACTGACTCTTCTTACTGTCTATGCTTTGAACCATTCCTGTGTCACTAGTTATAGATTCCGATGCTTCACTTCAGGTTTACTGTATCCCTCTGACCTTCTTATTGACGATGAAACACAGAAATTGCATCGGAATTAAATACAATAGGCACAATGCCGACTTAAGTACAAGCAAACTGACTCTTCTTAGTGTCTATGTTTTGAACCATTCCTGTGACACTAGTTATAGATTCCGATTCTTCACTTCAAGTTTACTGAATCTCGCTGACCTTCTTATTGACGATGAAACACAGAAATTGCATCGGAATTAAATACAAAAGGCACAACGCCGACCCAAATACAAGAAGACTGGCTCTTCTTACTGTCTATGATATGAACCCTTCTTGTGAGACCGGTTTTAGATTCCGATGCTTCACTTCAGGTTTTCTGTATACCGTGGACCTTCTTATTGACGACGAAACACAGAAATTGCATCGGAATTAAATACAAAAGGCACAATGCCGTCTTAAGTACAACAAAACTGACTCTTCTTAAAGTCTATGTTTTGAACCATTATTGTGACACTAGTTATAGATTCCGATGCTTCACTTCAGGTTTACTGTATCCCTCTGACCTTCTTATTGACGATGTAACACAGAAATTGCATCGGAATTAGATACAAAAGGCACAATGCCGACTTAAGTACAAGAAAACTTACTTTTCTTACTGTCTTTCTTTTGAACCATTCCTGTGACACTAGTTATAGATTCCAATGCTTCCCTTCAACCTTACTGTATCCCTCTTACTTTCTTATTGACGATGAAACACTAAAATTGCATCTGAATTAAATACAAAAGGCACAATGCCGACTCAAGAACAAGAAGACTGGCTCTTCTTACTGTCTATGATTTGAACCATTCCTGTGACACTAGTACCAGATTCGGATGCTCGACTTCAGGTTCACTGTCTCCCTCTGACCTTCTTATTGGCGATGAAACATAGAAATTGCATCGGAATTAAATACAAAATGCACAATGCCGACATAAGTACAAGATAACCGACTCTTATTACTGTCTATGTTTTGAACCATTCCTGTGACACAAGGTATAGATTCCGATGCTTCACTTCAGGTTTACTGTATCCCTCTGACCTTCTTATTTACGATGAAACACAGATATTGCATCGGAATTAAATACAAACGGCACAATGCCGACTTAAGTACAAGAAAACTGGCTCTTCTTACTGACTATGTTTTGAACATTTCTCGTGACACTAGTTATAGATACCGATGCTTCACTTCACGTTTACTGTATCCCTTTGACCTTCTTATTGTCGATCAAACACCGAAATTGCATCGGAATTAAATACAAAAGGCACAATGCTGACTCAAGTAGAAGAAAACTGACTCTTCTTACTTTCTATGTTCTGAACCATTCCTGTGACACTAGTTATAGATTCCGATGCTTCACTTCAGGTTTACTGTATCCCTCTGACCTTCTTATTGACGATGAAACACATAAATTGCATCGGAATTAATTACAAAAGGCATAATGCCGACTTAGGTACAAGAAAACTGACTCTTCTTACTGTCTATGTTTTGAACCATTCCTGTGACACTAGTTATTGATTCCGATGCTTCACTTCAGCTTTACTGTATCCCTCTGACCTTCTTATTGACAATGAAACAAAGATATTGCATCGGAATTAAATTCAAAAGGCACAATGCCCACTTAAGTACAAGAAAACTGACTCTTCTTACTGTCTATGTTTTGAACCATTCCTGTGACACTAGTTATAGATTCCGATGCTTCACTTCAGGTTTACTGTATCCCTCTGACCTTCTTATTGTCGATGAAACACAGAAATTGCATCGGAATTAAATACTAAAGGCTCAATTGTGACTCAAGTACAAGAAAACTGACTCTTCTTTCTGTCTATGTTTGGAACCATTCCTGTGACACTAGTTATAGATTCCGATGCTTCCCTTCAAGCTTACTGTATCTATCGGACCTTCTTATTGACGATGAAACACAGAAATTGCATCGGAAGTAAATAAAAAAGGCACAATGCCGACTTAAGTGCAAGAAGACTGACTCTTCTTAGTGTCTATGTTTTGAACCATTCCTGTGACACTAGTTATAGATTCCGATTCTTCACTTCAGGTTTACTGAATCTCGCTGACCTTCTTATTGACGATGAAACACAGAAATTGCATCGGAATTAAATACAAAAGGCACAACGCCGACCCAAATACAAGAAGACTGGCTCTTCTTACTGTCTACGATATGAACCCTTCCTGTGTGACCGGTTTTAGATTCCGATGCTTCACTTCAGATTTCTGTATACCGTGGACCTTCTTATTGACGACGAAACACAGAAATTGCATCGGAATTAAATTCAAAAGGCACAATGCCCACTTAAGTAACACAAAACTGACTCTTCTTAAAGTCTATGTTTTGAAACATTATTGTAACACTAGTTATAGATTCCAATGCCTCACTTCAGGTTTACTGTATCCCTCTGACCTTCTTATTTACGATGAAACACAGATATTGCATCGGAATCAAATACAAACGGCACAATGACGACTTAAGTACAAGAAAACTGACTCTTCTTACTGTCTATGTTTTGAACCATTCCTGTGACACTAGTTATAGATTCCGATGCTTCACTTTAGGTTTACTGTATCCCTCTGACCTTGTTGTTGACGATGAAACACAGAAATTGCATCGGAATTAAATACAAATGGCACAATGCCGACTTAAGTACAAGAAAACTGACACTTTTTACTGACTATGTTTTGAACATTTCTCGTGACACTAGTTATAGATTCCGATGCTTCACTTCACGTTTACTGTATCCCTCTGACCTTCTTATTGTCGATGAAACACCGAAATTGCATCGGAATTAAATACAAAAGGCACAATGCTGACTCAAGTACAAGAAAACTGACTCTTCTTACTTTCTATGTTCTGAACCATTCCTGTGACACTAGTTATTGATTCCGATGCTTCACTTCAGGTTTACTGTATCCCTCTGACCTTCTTATTGTCGATGAAACATAGAAATTGCATCGGAATTAAATACTAAAGGTTCAATTCTGACTCAAGTACTAGAAAACTGGCTATTCTTTCAGTCTATGTTTAGAACCATTCCTGTGACACTCGTTATAGATTCCGATGCTTCCCTACAAGCTTAATGTGTCCATCTGACCGTCTTATTGACGATGAAACACAGAAATTGCATCGGAATTAAATACAAAATGCACAATGCCGACTTAAGTACAAGAAGACTGACTCTTCTTAGTGTCTATGTTTTGAACCATTCCTGTGACACTAGTTATAGATTCCGATTCTTCACTTCAGGTTTACTGAATCTCGCTGACCTTCTTATTGACGATGAAACACAGAAATTGCATCCGAATTAAATACAAAAGGCACAATGCCGACCCAAATACAAGAAGACTGGCTCTTCTTACTGTCTATGATATGAACCCTTCCTGTGAGACCGGTTTTAGATTCCGATGCTTCACTTCAGGTTTTCTGTATACCGTGGACCTTGTTATTGACGACGAAACACAGAAATTGCATCGGAATTAAATACAAAAGGCACAATGCCGTCTTAAGTACAACAAAACTGACTCTTCTTAAAGACTATGTTTTGAACCATTATTGTGACACTAGTTATAGATTCCGATGCTTCACTTCAGGTTTACTGTATCCCTCTGACCTTCTTATTGACGATGTAACACAGAAATTGCATCGGAATTAGATACAAAAGGCACAATGCCGACTTAAGTACAAGAAAACTTACTTTTCTTACTGTCTTTCTTTTGAACCATTCCTGTGACACTAGTTATAGATTCCAATGCCTCCCTTCAACCTTACTGTATCCCTCTTACTTTCTTATTGACGATGAAACACTAAAATTGCATCTGAATTAAATACAAAAGGCACAATGCCGACTCAAGAACAAGAAGACTGGCTCTTCTTACTGTCTCTGATTTGAACCATTCCTGTGACACTAGTACCAGATTCGGATGCTCGACTTCAGGTTCACTGTCTCCCTCTGACCTTCTTATTGGCGGTGAAACATAGAAATTGCATGGGAATTAAGTACAAAATGCACAATGCCGACATAAGTACAAGAAAACTGACTCTTATTACTGTCTATGTTTTGAACCATTCCTGTGACACAAGGTATAGATTCCGATGCTTCACTTCAGGTTTACTGTATCCCTCTGACCTTCTTATTTACGATGAAACACAGATATTGCATCGGAATTAAATACAAATGGCACAATGACGACTTAAGTACAAGAAAACTGACTCTTCTTACTGTCTATGTTTTGAATCATTCCTGTGACACTAGTTATCGATTCCGATGCTTCACTTCAGGTTAACTGTATCCCTCTGACCTTGTTGTTGACGATGAAACACAGAAATTGCATCGGAATTAAATACAAAAGGCACAATGCCGACTTAAGTACAAGAAAACTGACTCTTCTTACTGACTATGTTTTGAACATTTCTCGTGACACTAGTTATAGATTCCGATGCTTCACTTCACGTTTACTGTATCCCTTTGACCTTCTTATTGTCGATGAAACACAGAAATTGCATCGGAATTAAATACAAAAGGCACAATGCTGACTCAAGTACAAGAAAACTGACTCTTCTTACTTTCTATGTTCTGAACCATTCCTGTGACACTAGTTATTGATTCCGATGCTTCACTTCAGGTTTACTGTATCCCTCTGACCTTCTTATTGACGATGAAACACATAAATTGCATCGGAATTA
The DNA here is from genome assembly GCF_023864345.2 of Schistocerca serialis cubense. Lineage (NCBI taxonomy): Eukaryota > Metazoa > Arthropoda > Insecta > Orthoptera > Acrididae > Schistocerca > Schistocerca serialis. The sequence goes on from NC_064646.1 coordinate 526,786,434, forward strand.
ATTACAAAAGGCACAATGCCGACTTAAGTACAAGAAAACTGACTCTTCTTACTGTCTATGTTTTGAACCATTCCTGTGACACTAGTTATTGATTCCGATGCTTCACTTCAGCTTTACTGTATCCCTCTGACCTTCTTATTGACGATGAAACAAATATATTGCATCGGAATTAAATTCAAAAGGCACAATGCCCACTTAAGTACAAGAAAACTGACTCTTCTTACTGTCTATGTTTTGAACCATTCCTGTGACACTAGTTATAGATTCCGATGCTTCACTTCAGGTTTACTGTATCCCTCTGACCTTCTTATTGTCGATGAAACACACAAATTGCATCGGAATTAAATACTAAAGGCTCAATTGTGACTCAAGTACAAGAAAACTGACTCTTCTTTCTGTCTATGTTTGGAACCATTCCTGTGACACTAGTTATAGATTCCGATGCTTCCCTTCAAGCTTACTGTATCCATCGGACCTTCTTATTGACGATGAAACACAGAAATTGCATCGGAAGTAAATAAAAAAGGCACAATGCCGACTTAAGTGCAAGAAGACTGACTCTTCTTAGTGTCTATGTTTTGAACCATTCCTGTGACACTAGTTATAGATTCCGATTCTTCACTTCAGGTTTACTGAATCTCGCTGACCTTCTTATTGACGATGAAACACAGTAATTGCACCGGAATTAAATACAAAAGGCACAACGCCGACCCAAATACAAGAAGACTGGCTCTTCTTACTGTCTACGATATGAACCCTTCCTGTGTGACCGGTTTTAGATTCCGATGCTTCACTTCAGGTTTTCTGTATACCGTGGACCTTCTTATTGACGACGAAACACAGAAATTGCATCGGAATTAAATACAAAAGGCACAATGCCCACTTAAGTACAACAAAACTGACTCTTCTTAAAGTCTATGTTTTGAAACATTATTGTAACACTAGTTATAGATTCCAATGCTTCACTTCAGGTTTACTGTATCCCTCTGAGCTTCTTATTTACGATGAAACACAGATATTGCATCGGAATTAAATACAAACGGCACAATGACGACTTAAGTACAAGAAAACTGACTCTTCTTACTGTCTATGTTTTGAACCATTCCTGTGACACTAGTTATAGATTCCGATGCTTCACTACAGGTTTACTGTAACCCTCTGACCTTGTTGTTGACGATGAAACACAGAAATTGCATCGGAATTAAATACAAATGGCACAATGCCGACTTAAGTACAAGAAAACTGACACTTCTTACTGACTATGTTTTGAACATTTCTCGTGACACTAGTTATAGATTCCGATGCTTCACTTCACGTTTACTGTATCCCTCTGACCTTCTTCTTGACGATGAAACACATAAATTGCATCGGAATTAATTACAAAAGGCACAATGCCGACTGAAGTACAAGAAAACTGACTCTTCTTACTGTCTATGTTTTGAACCATTCCTGTGACACAAGTTATAGATTCCGAATCTTCACTTCAGGTTTACTGTATACCTCCGACCATCTTATTGACGAAGAAACACTGAAATTGCATCGGAATTAAAGACAAAAGGCGAAATGCCGATTTAAGTACAAGAAAACTGACTCTTCTTACTGTCTATGCTTTGAACCATTCCTGTGACACTAGTTATTGATTCCGATGCTTCACTTCAGCTTTACTGTATCCCTCTGACCTTCTTATTGACGATGAAACAAAGATATTGCATCGGAATTACATACAAAAGGCACAAAGCAGACTTATGTACAAGAAAACTGACTCTTCTTACTGTCTATGATTTGAACCATTCCTGTGACACTAGTTATAGATTCCGATGCTTCACTTCGTGTTTACTGTATCCCTCTGACCCTGTTATTGACGATGAAACACAGAAATTGCATCGGAATTCAATACAAAAGTCACAATGCCGCCTTAAGTAGAAGAAAACTGGCTCTTCTTACTGTCTATGCTTTGAACCACTCCTGTGACACTAGTTATAGCTTCCAATGCTTCACTTCAGGTTTACTGTATCCCTCTGACCTTCTTATTGAAGATGAAACATAGAAATTGCATCGGAATTTAATACAATATGCAGAATGCCGATTTTAGTACAAGAAGACTCACTCTTATTACTGTCTATGTTTTGAACCATTCCTGTGACACTAGTTATGGATCCCGATGCTTCACTTCAGGTTTACTGTATCCCTCTGACCTTTTTATTGACGATGAAACACAGAAATTGCATCGGTAATAAATACAAAAGGCACAATGCCGACTCAAGTACAACAAAACAGACACTTCTTACTGTCTATAATTTGAACCATTCCTGTGACACTGGCTATAGATTCCGATGCCTCACTTCAGGTTTACTATATCCCTCTGACCTTCTTATTGACGATGAAACACAGACATTGCATCAGAATTAAATACAAAAGGCTCAATGCCGACTTAAGTACAAGAAAACTGACTCTTCTTACTGTTTTTTGTTTGAACCATTCCTGTGACAACAGTTATAGATTCCGATGCTTCACTTCAGGTTTACTGTATCCCTCTGACCTTCTTATTGACGATGAAACACAGAAATTGCATCGGAATTAAATACAAAAGGCACAATGCCGACTTAAGTAGAAGAAATCTGACTCTTCTTACTGTCTATGTTTTGAACCATTCCTGTGACACTTGTTATAGATTCTGATGCTTCACTTCAGGTTTACTGTATCCCTCTGACCTTCTTACTGACGATGAAACACAGAAATTGCATCGGAATTATATACAAAAGGCACAATGCGGACTCAAGTACAAGAAGACTATCTCTTCTTACTGTCTATGTTTTGAACCTTTCCTGTGAGCCCGTTTTTAGATTCCGATGATTCACTTCAGATTTACTGTATCCCTTGGACATTCTTATTGACGAATAAACACAGAAATTGCATCGGAATTAAATGCAAAAGGCACAATGCCGACTTAAGTAGAAGAAATCTGTCTCTTCTTACTGTCTATGTTTTGAACCATTCCTGTGACACTTGTTATAGATTCTGATGCTTCACTTCAGGTTTACTGTATCCCTCTGACCTTCGTATTGACGATAAAACACAGAAATTGCATCGGAATTAAATACAAAAGGCACAATGCCGACTCAAGTACAAGGAGACTGGCTCTTCTTACTGTCTATGTTTGAACCTTTCCTGTGAGACCGGTTTTAGATTCCGGATCTTCACTTCAGGTTTACTGTATCCCTCTGACTTTCCTAATGACTATGAGACATAGAAATTGCATCGGGATTAAATACAAAAGGCACAATGCCGACTTAAGTAGAAGAAAACGGACTCTTCTTACTGTCTATGTTTTGAACCATTCCTGTGACACTAGTTATAGATTCCGATGCTACACTTCAGGTTTACTGTATCCCTCTGACCTTCTTATAGACGATGAAACACAGAAAGTGCATCGGAATTAAACTCAAAAGGCACAATGCCGACTTAAGTACAAGGAAACGGACTCTTCTTACTGTCTATGTTTTGAACCACTCCTGTGACACTAGTTATAGATTCCGATGCTTCACTTCAGGTTTACTGTATCCCTCTGACCTTCTTATTGAAGATGAAACACAGAAATTGCATCGGAATTAAATACAAAAGGCACAATGACGACTCAAGTACAAGAAAACTGGCTCTTCTTACTGTCTGTGTTTTGAACCTTTCCTGTGAGACAGGATTTAGATTCCGTGGCCTCACTTCTGGTTTACTGTATCCCATGGACCTTCTTATTGACGACGAAACACAGAAATTGCATCGGAACTAAATACAAAAGGCACAGTACCGACATAAGTACAAGAAAACTGACTCTTCTTACTGTCTATGTTTTGAACCACTCCTGTGTCACTAGTTATAGATTCCGATGCTTCACTTCAGGTTTACTGTATTCCTCTGACCTTCTTATTGACGATGAAACACAGAAATTGCATCGGAATTAAATACAAAAGGCACAATGCCAACTCAAGTACAAGAAGACTGGCTCTTCTTACTGTCTATGTTTTGAACCTTTCGTGTGAGCCCGTTATTAGTTTCCGATGCTTCACATCAGGTTTACTGTATCCCTTGGACATTCCAATTGACGACGAAACACAGAAATTGAATCGAGATTACAAACAAAAGGCACAATGCCGATGTCAGTACAAGAAAACCGACTCTTCTTACTGTCTATGTTTGAACCATTCCTGTGACACTAGTTATAGATTCCGATCCTTCACTTCAGGTTTACTGAATCCCTCTCGCCTCCTTATTGACGATGACACACAGAAGCTGCATCCGAATTAAATACAATAGCCACAATGCCGACGTAAGTACAAGAAAACTGACTCTTCTTACTGTCTATGTTATGAATCATTCCTGTGACACTAGTTAAGGATTCCGATGCTTCACATCAGGTTTACTGTATCCCTCTGACCTTCTTAATGACGATGAAACACAGAAATTGCATCGGAATTAAATACAAAAGGCACAATGCCGACTTAAGTACAAGAAAACTGACTCTTCTTACTGTCTATGATTTGAATCAATCCTGTGACACTAGTTATAGATTCCGATGCTTAACTTCAGGTTTACAGTATCCCTATGACCTTGTTGTTGACGATGAAACACAGAAATTGCATCGGAATTAAATACAAAAGGCACAATGCCGACTTAAGTACAAGAAAACTGACTCTTCTTACTGACTATGTTTTGAACATTTCTCGTGACACTAGTTATAGATTCCGATGCTTCACTTCAGGTTTACTGTATCCCTTTGACCTTCTTATTGTCGATCAAACACCGAAATTGCATCGGAATTAAATACAAAAGGCACAATGCTGACTCAAGTAGAAGAAAACTGACTCTTCTTACTTTCTATGTTCTGAACCATTCCTGTGACACTAGTTATAGATTCCGATGCTTCACTTCAGGTTTACTGTATCCCTCTGACCTTCTTATTGACGATGAAACACAGTAATTGCAACGGAATTAATTACAAAAGGCACAATGCCGACTCAACTACAAGAAAACTGACTCTTCTTACTGTCTATGTTTGAACCATTCCTGTGACACTAGTTATAGATTCCGATGCTTCACTTCAGGTTTACTGTATCCCTCTGACGTCCTTATTGACGATGAAACACAGAAATTGCATCGGAATTAAACTCAAAAGGCACAATGCCGACTTAAGTACAAGAAAACGGACTCTTCTTCCTGTCTATGTTTTGAACCATTCGTGTGACACTAGTTATAGATTCCGATGCTTCACTTCAGGTTTACTGTATCCCTCAGACTTTCTTATTGACGATGAAACACAGAAATTGTATCGGAATTAAATACAAAATGCACAATGCCGACTCAAGTACAAGAAGACTGGCTCTTCTTACTGTCTGTGTTTTCAACCTTCCCTGTGAGACAGGTTTTAGATTCCGTTGCCTCACTTCAGGTTTACTGTATCCCATGGACCTTCTTATTGACGATGAAACACAGAAATTGCATCGGAATTAAATACAAAAGGCACAATACCAACTTAAGTACAAGAAAACTGACTCTTCTTACTGTCTATGCTTTTAACCATTCCTTTGACACTAGTTATAGATTCCGATGCTTCACTTCAGGTTTACTGTATCCCTCTGACCATCTTATTGACGGTGAAACACAGAAATTGTATCGGAATTAAATACAAAATGCACAATGCCGACTCAAGTACAAGAAGACTGGCTCTTCTTACTGTCTGTGTTTTCAACCTTCCCTGTGAGACAGGTTTTAGATTCCGTTGCCTCACTTCAGGTTTACTGTATCCCTGGGACATTCCTGTTGACGACGAAAAACAGATATTGCATTAGAATTAAAAACAAAAGGCACAATGCCGACTTAAGTACAAAAAAACCGACTCTTCTTACTGTCTATGTTTGAACCATTCCTGTGACACTAGGTATAGATTCCGATGCTTCGCTTGAGGTTTACTGTATCCCTCTGGCCTCCTTATTGACGATGACACACAGAGATTGCATCGGAATTAAATACAAAAGGCACAATGCCGACTCAAGTACAAGAAGACTGGCTCTTCTTACTGTCGATGTTTTGAAACATTCCTGTGAGATGGGTTTTAGATTCCGATGCTTCACTTCAGGTTTACTGTATCCGGTGGACCTTCTTATTGACGACGAAACGCAGAAATTGATTCGGAATTAAATACAAAAGGCACAATGCCGACTTAAGTACAAGAAAACTGACTCCTCTTACTGTCTATGTTTGAACAATTTCTGTGACACTAGTTATAGATTCCAATGCTTCACTTCAGGTTTACTGTATCCCTTTGACCTTCTTATTGAAGATAAAACACAGAAATTGCATTGGAATTAAATACAAAAGGCACAATGCCGACTCAAGTACAAGAAGACTGGCTCTTCTTACTGTCTATGTTTTGAACCTTTCCTGTGAGACCGGTATTAGATTCCGATGCTTCACTTCAGGTTTACTGTATCCCTCTGGCCTTCTTATTGACGATGAAACATAGAAATTGAATCGGGATGAAATACAAAAGGTACAATGCTGACTTAAGTACAAGAAAACGGGCTCTTCTTACTGTCTATGATTTGAACCATTCCTGTGACACTAGTTATACATTCCGATGCTTTACTTCAGGTTTACTATATCCCTCTGACCTTCTTATTGACGATGAAACACAGAAAGTGCATCGGAATTAAACTAAAAATGCACATGCCGACTTAACTACAAGAAAACGGACTCTTCTTACTGTCTACGTTTTGAACCATCCCTGTTACACTAGTTATAGATTCCGATGCTTCACTTCAGGTTTACTGTATCCCTCTGACCTTATTGACGATGAAACACAGAAATTGCATCGGAATTAAATACAAAAGGTAAAATGCCGACTCAAGTACAAGAAGACTGGCTCTTCTTACTGTCTATGTTTTGAGCCTTTCCTGTGAGACAGGTTTTAGATACCGTTTCTTCACTTCAGGTTTACTGCATCCCATGGACCTTCTTATTGACGACGAAACACAGAAATTGCATCGGAATTAAATACAAAAGGCACAATACCGACTTAAGTACACGAAAACTGACTCTTCCTACTGTCTATATTTTGAACCATTCCTGTGACACTAGTTATAGATTCCGATGCTTCACTTCAGGTTTACTGTATCCCTCTGACCTTCTTATTGACGATGAAACACAGAAATTGCATCGGAATTAAATTCAAAAGGCACAGTGCCGACTCAAGTACAAGAAGGCTGGCTCTTCTTACTGTCTATGTTTCGAACCTTTCCTGTGAGCCCGGTTTTAGATTCCGATGCTTCACTACAGGTTTACTGTATCCCTTGGACATTCCTATTGACGACGAAACACAGAAATTGCATCGGAATTAAATACAAAAAACACAATAACGACTTAAGTACAAGAAAACTGACTCTTCTTACTGTCTATGTTTGAACCGTTCCTGTGACACTAGTTATAGATTCCGATGCTTCACTTCAGGTTTACTGTTTCCCTCTGACCTTCTTTTTGACGATGAAACACAGACATTGCATCAGAATTAAATACAAAAGGCTCAATGCCGACTTAAGTACAAGAAAACTGACTCTTCTTACTGTTTTTTGTTTGAACCATTCCTGTGACAACAGTTATAGATTCCGATGCTTCACTTCAGGTTTACTGTATCCCTCTGACCTTCTTATTGACGATGAAACACAGAAATTGCATCGGAATTAAATACAAAAGGCACAATGCCGACTTAAGTAGAAGAAATCTGACTCTTCTTACTGTCTATGTTTTGAACCATTCCTGTGACACTTGTTATAGATTCTGATGCTTCACTTCAGGTTTACTGTATCCCTCTGACCTTCTTACTGACGATGAAACACAGAAATTGCATCGGAATTATATACAAAAGGCACAATGCGGACTCAAGTACAAGAAGACTATCTCTTCTTACTGTCTATGTTTTGAACCTTTCCTGTGAGCCCGTTTTTAGATTCCGATGATTCACTTCAGGTTTACTGTATCCCTCTGACCTTCTTATTGACGATGAAACACAGAAATTGCATCGGAATTAAATACAAAAGGCACAATGCCGACTTAAGTAGAAGAAATCTGACTCTTCTTACTGTCTATGTTTTGAACCATTCCTGTGACACTTGTTATAGATTCTGATGCTTCACTTCAGGTTTACTGTATCCCTCTGACCTTCGTATTGACGATAAAACACAGAAATTGCATCGGAATTAAATACAAAAGGCACAATGCCGACTCAAGTACAAGGAGACTGGCTCTTCTTACTGTCTATGTTTGAACCTTTCCTGTGAGACCGGTTTTAGATTCCGGATCTTCACTTCAGGTTTACTTTATCCCTCTGACTTTCCTAATGACTATGAGACATAGAAATTGCATCGGGATTAAATACAAAAGGCACAATGCCGACTTAAGTAGAAGAAAACGGACTCTTCTTACTGTCTATGTTTTGAACCATTCCTGTGACACTAGTTATAGATTCCGATGCTACACTTCAGGTTTACTGTATCCCTCTGACCTTCTTATAGACGATGAAACACAGAAAGTGCATCGGAATTAAACTCAAAAGGCACAATGCCGACTTAAGTACAAGGAAACGGACTCTTCTTACTGTCTATGTTTTGAACCACTCCTGTGACACTAGTTATAGATTCCGATGCTTCACTTCAGGTTTACTGTATCCCTCTGACCTTCTTATTGAAGATGAAACACAGAAATTGCATCGGAATTAAATACAAAAGGCACAATGACGACTCAAGTACAAGAAAACTGGCTCTTCTTACTGTCTGTGTTTTGAACCTTTCCTGTGAGACAGGATTTAGATTCCGTGGCCTCACTTCTGGTTTACTGTATCCCATGGACCTTCTTATTGACGACGAAACACAGAAATTGCATCGGAACTAAATACAAAAGGCACAGTACCGACATAAGTACAAGAAAACTGACTCTTCTTACTGTCTATGTTTTGAACCACTCCTGTGTCACTAGTTATAGATTCCGATGCTTCACTTCAGGTTTACTGTATTCCTCTGACCTTCTTATTGACGATGAAACACAGAAATTGCATCGGAATTAAATACAAAAGGCACAATGCCAACTCAAGTACAAGAAGACTGGCTCTTCTTACTGTCTATGTTTTGAACCTTTCGTGTGAGCCCGTTATTAGTTTCCGATGCTTCACATCAGGTTTACTGTATCCCTTGGACATTCCAATTGACGACGAAACACAGAAATTGAATCGAGATTACAAACAAAAGGCACAATGCCGATGTCAGTACAAGAAAACCGACTCTTCTTACTGTCTATGTTTGAACCATTCCTGTGACACTAGTTATAGATTCCGATGCTTCACTTCAGGTTTACTGAATCCCTCTCGCCTCCTTATTGACGATGACACACAGAAGCTGCATCCGAATTAAATACAATAGCCACAATGCCGACGTAAGTACAAGAAAACTGACTCTTCTTACTGTCTATGTTATGAATCATTCCTGTGACACTAGTTAAGGATTCCGATGCTTCACATCAGGTTTACTGTATCCCTCTGACCTTCTTAATGACGATGAAACACAGAAATTGCATCGGAATTAAATACAAAAGGCACAATGCCGACTTAAGTACAAGAAAACTGACTCTTCTTACTGTCTATGATTTGAATCAATCCTGTGACACTAGTTATAGATTCCGATGCTTAACTTCAGGTTTACTGTATCCCTATGACCTTGTTGTTGACGATGAAACACAGAAATTGCATCGGAATTAAATACAAAAGGCACAATGCCGACTTAAGTACAAGAAAACTGACTCTTCTTACTGACTATGTTTTGAACATTTCTCGTGACACTAGTTATAGATTCCGATGCTTCACTTCAGGTTTACTGTATCCCTTTGACCTTCTTATTGTCGATCAAACACCGAAATTGCATCGGAATTAAATACAAAAGGCACAATGCTGACTCAAGTAGAAGAAAACTGACTCTTCTTACTTTCTATGTTCTGAACCATTCCTGTGACACTAGTTATAGATTCCGATGCTTCACTTCAGGTTTACTGTATCCCTCTGACCTTCTTATTGACGATGAAACACAGTAATTGCAACGGAATTAATTACAAAAGGCACAATGCCGACTCAACTACAAGAAAACTGACTCTTCTTACTGTCTATGTTTGAACCATTCCTGTGACACTAGTTATAGATTCCGATGCTTCACTTCAGGTTTACTGTATCCCTCTGACGTCCTTATTGACGATGAAACACAGAAATTGCATCGGAATTAAACTCAAAAGGCACAATGCCGACTTAAGTACAAGAAAACGGACTCTTCTTCCTGTCTATGTTTTGAACCATTCGTGTGACACTAGTTATAGATTCCGATGCTTCACTTCAGGTTTACTGTATCCCTCAGACTTTCTTATTGACGATGAAACACAGAAATTGTATCGGAATTAAATACAAAATGCACAATGCCGACTCAAGTACAAGAAGACTGGCTCTTCTTACTGTCTGTGTTTTCAACCTTCCCTGTGAGACAGGTTTTAGATTCCGTTGCCTCACTTCAGGTTTACTGTATCCCATGGACCTTCTTATTGACGATGAAACACAGAAATTGCATCGGAATTAAATACAAAAGGCACAATACCAACTTAAGTACAAGAAAACTGACTCTTCTTACTGTCTATGCTTTTAACCATTCCTTTGACACTAGTTATAGATTCCGATGCTTCACTTCAGGTTTACTGTATCCCTCTGACCATCTTATTGACGGTGAAACACAGAAATTGTATCGGAATTAAATACAAAATGCACAATGCCGACTCAAGTACAAGAAGACTGGCTCTTCTTACTGTCTGTGTTTTCAACCTTCCCTGTGAGACAGGTTTTAGATTCCGTTGCCTCACTTCAGGTTTACTGTATCCCTGGGACATTCCTGTTGACGACGAAAAACAGATATTGCATTAGAATTAAAAACAAAAGGCACAATGCCGACTTAAGTACAAAAAAACCGACTCTTCTTACTGTCTATGTTTGAACCATTCCTGTGACGCTAGGTATAGATTCCGATGCTTCGCTTGAGGTTTACTGTATCCCTCTGGCCTCCTTATTGACGATGACACACAGAGATTGCATCGGAATTAAATACAAAAGGCACAATGCCGACTCAAGTACAAGAAGACTGGCTCTTCTTACTGTCGATGTTTTGAAACATTCCTGTGAGATGGGTTTTAGATTCCGATGCTTCACTTCAGGTTTACTGTATCCGGTGGACCTTCTTATTGACGACGAAACGCAGAAATTGATTCGGAATTAAATACAAAAGGCACAATGCCGACTTAAGTACAAGAAAACTGACTCCTCTTACTGTCTATGTTTGAACAATTTCTGTGACACTAGTTATAGATTCCAATGCTTCACTTCAGGTTTACTGTATCCCTTTGACCTTCTTATTGAAGATAAAACACAGAAATTGCATTGGAATTAAATACAAAAGGCACAATGCCGACTCAAGTACAAGAAGACTGGCTCTTCTTACTGTCTATGTTTTGAACCTTTCCTGTGAGACCGGTATTAGATTCCGATGCTTCACTTCAGGTTTACTGTATCCCTCTGGCCTTCTTATTGACGATGAAACATAGAAATTGAATCGGGATTAAATACAAAAGGTACAATGCTGACTTAAGTACAAGAAAACGGGCTCTTCTTACTGTCTATGATTTGAACCATTCCTGTGACACTAGTTATACATTCCGATGCTTTACTTCAGGTTTACTATATCCCTCTGACCTTCTTATTGACGATGAAACACAGAAAGTGCATCGGAATTAAACTAAAAATGCACATGCCGACTTAACTACAAGAAAACGGACTCTTCTTACTGTCTACGTTTTGAACCATCCCTGTTACACTAGTTATAGATTCCGATGCTTCACTTCAGGTTTACTGTATCCCTCTGACCTTATTGACGATGAAACACAGAAATTGCATCGGAATTAAATACAAAAGGTAAAATGCCGACTCAAGTACAAGAAGACTGGCTCTTCTTACTGTCTATGTTTTGAGCCTTTCCTGTGAGACAGGTTTTAGATACCGTTTCTTCACTTCAGGTTTACTGCATCCCATGGACCTTCTTATTGACGACGAAACACAGAAATTGCATCGGAATTAAATACAAAAGGCACAATACCGACTTAAGTACACGAAAACTGACTCTTCCTACTGTCTATATTTTGAACCATTCCTGTGACACTAGTTATAGATTCCGATGCTTCACTTCAGGTTTACTGTATCCCTCTGACCTTCTTATTGACGATGAAACACAGAAATTGCATCGGAATTAAATTCAAAAGGCACAGTGCCGACTCAAGTACAAGAAGGCTGGCTCTTCTTACTGTCTATGTTTCGAACCTTTCCTGTGAGCCCGGTTTTAGATTCCGATGCTTCACTACAGGTTTACTGTATCCCTTGGACATTCCTATTGACGACGAAACACAGAAATTGCATCGGAATTAAATACAAAAAACACAATAACGACTTAAGTACAAGAAAACTGACTCTTCTTACTGTCTATGTTTGAACCGTTCCTGTGACACTAGTTATAGATTCCGATGCTTCACTTCAGGTTTACTGTTTCCCTCTGACCTTCTTTTTGACGATGAAACACAGAAATTGCATCGGAATTATATACAAAAGGCACAATGCCGACTCAAGTACTAGAAGACTGGCTCTTCTTACTGTCTATGTTTTGAACCTTTCCTGTGAGCCCGTTTTTAGATTTCGATGCTTCACTTCATGTTTACTGTATCCCTTGGACAATCTTATTGACGAATAAACACAGAAATTGCATCGGAATTAAATACAAAAGGCACAATGCCGACTTAAGTACAAGAAAACTGACTCTTCTTACTGTCTATGTTTGAACCATTCCTGTGACACTAGTTATAGATTCCTATGCTTCACTTCAGGTTTACTGTATCCCTCTGACCTCCTTATTGACGATGAAACACAGAAATTGCATCGGAATTAAATACAAAAGGCACAATGCCGACTCAAGTACAGGAAGACTGGCTCTTCTTACTGTCTGTGTTTTGAACCATTCCTGTGAGACAGGTTTTAGATTCCGTTGCCTCACTTCAGGTTTACTGTATCCCATGCACCTTCTTTTTGACGATGAAACACAGAAAGTGCATCGGAATTATACTAAAAATGCACAATGCCGACTTAAGTACATGAAAACGGACTCTTCTTACTGTCTATTCTTTTTACCATTCCTGTAACACTAGTTATAGATACCGCTGCTTCACATCAGGTTTACTGTATCCCTCTGACCTTATTAACGATGAAACACAGAAATTGCATCGGAACTACATACAAAAGGTACAATGCCGACTCAAGTACAAGAAGACTGGCTCTTCTTACTGTCTATGTTTTGAACCTTTCCTGAGGGCCCGGTTTTAGATTCCGATGCTTCACTTCAGGTTTACTGTATCCCTTGGTCATTCCTATGGACGACGAAACACAGACATTGCATCGGAATTAAATACAAAAGGCGTAATGCCCACTTAAGTACAAGAAAACTGACTCTTCTTACTGTCTATGTTTGAACAATTCCTGCGACACTAGTTATAGATTCCGATGCTTCACTTCAGGTTTACTGTATCCCTCTGACCTCCTTATTGACGATGAAACACAGAAATTGCATCGGTATTAAATACAAAAGGCTCAATGCCAAATCAAGTACAAGAAGACTTACTCTTCTTACTGTCTATGTTTTAAACGTTTCCTGAGACCGGTTTTAGATTCGGATGCTTCACTTCAGGTTTACTGTATCCCTTGGACCTTCTTATTGACGCCGAAACACAGAAATTGCATCGGAATTAAATAGAATAGGCACATAGCCGACTTAATTACAAGAAAACTGACTCTTCTTACTGTCTATGTTTTGAACCTTTTCTGTGACACTAGTTATAGATTCCGATGCTTCATTTCAGTTTTACTGTATCCCTCTGACCTTCTTATTGACGATAAAACACAGAAATTACATCGGAATTAAACTAAAAATGCACAATGCCGACTTAAGTACAAGAAAACGGACTCTTCTTACTGTCTATGTTTTGAACCATTCCTGTAACACTAGTTATAGATTCCGATGCTTCACTTCAGGTTTACTGTATCCCTCTGACCTTATTGACGATGAAACACAGAAATTGCATCGGAATTAAATACAAAAGGCACAATGCCGACTCAAGTACTAGAAGACTGGCTCTTCTTACTGTCTCTGTTTTGAACCTTTCCTGTGAGCCCGTTTTTAGATTTCGATGCTTCACTTCAGGTTTACTGTATCCCTTGGACAATCTTATTGACGAATAAACACAGAAATTGCATCGGAATTAAATACAAAAGGCACAATGCCGACTTAAGTACAAGAAAACTGACTCTTCTTACTGTCTATGTTTGAACCATTCCTGTGACACTAGTTATAGATTCCTATGCTTCACTTCAGGTTTACTGTATCCCTCTGACCTCCTTATTGACGATGAAACACAGAAATTGCATCGGAATTAAATACAAAAGGCACAATGCCGACTCAAGTACACGAAGAATGGCTCTTCTTACTGTCTGTGTTTTGAACCATTCCTGTGAGACAGGTTTTAGATTCCGTTGCCTCACTTCAGGTTTACTGTATCCCATGCACCTTCTTATTGACGATGAAACACAGAAATTGCATCGGAATTAAATACAAAAGGCACAATGCCGACTCAAGTACAAGAAGACTATCTCTTCTTACTGTCTGTGTTTTGAACCATTCCTGTGAGACAGGTTTTAGATTCCGTTGCCTCACTTCAGGTTTACTGTATCCCATGGACCTTCTTATTGACGATGAAACACAGAAATTGCATCGTAAATAAATACAAAAGGCACAATACCGACTTAAGTACAAGAAAAGTGACTCTTCTTACTGTCTATGTTTTGAACCGTTCCTGTGACACTAGATATAGATTCCGATGCTTCACTTATTGTTTACTGTATCCGGTGGACCTTCTTATTGACGACGAAAATCAGAAATTGCATCGGAATTAAATAAAAAATGCACAATGCCGAGTTAAGTACAAGACAACTGACTCTTCTTACTGTCTATGTTTGAACAATTCCTGTGACACTAGTTATAGATTCCGATGCTTCACTTCAGGTTTACTGTATCCCTCTGACCTCCTTATTGACGATGAAACACAGAAATGGCATCGGAATTAAATACAAACGGCACAATGCCGAATTAAGTACAAAAAAACTGACTCTTCTTACTGTCTTAGTTTTGAACCAATCCTGTGACCTAGTTATAGATTCCGAAGCTTCACTTCAAATTTACTGTATCCCTTTGACCTTCTTATTGACGATGAAACACAGAAAGTGCATCGGAATTAAACTAAATATGCACAATGCCGACTTAAGTACATGAAAACGGACTCTTCTTACTGTCTATGCTTTGTACCATTCCTGTAACACTAGTTATAGATACCGCTGCTTCACATCAGGTTTACTGTATCCCTCTGACCTTATTAACGATGAAACACAGAAATTGCATCGGAACTACATACAAAAGGTACAATGCCGACTCAAGTACAAGAAGACTGGCTCTTCTTACTGTCTATGTTTTGAACCTTTCCTGAGGGCCCGGTTTTAGATTCCGATGCTTCACTTCAGGTTTACTGTATCCCTTGGTCATTCCTATGGACGACGAAACACAGACATTGCATCGGAATTAAATACAAAAGGCGCAATGCCCACTTAAGTACAAGAAAACTGACTCTTCTTACTGTCTATGTTTCAACAATTCCTGTGACACTAGTTATAGATTCCGATGCTTCACTTCAGGTTTACTGTATCCCTCTGACCTCCTTATTGACGATGAAACACAGAAATTGCATCGGAATTAAATACAAAAGGCACAATGCCAAATCAAGTACAAGAAGACTGACTCTTCTTACTGTCTATGTTTTAAACGGTTCCTGAGACCGGTTTTGGATTCGGATGCTTCACTTCAGGTTTACTGTATCCCTTGGACCTTCTTATTGACGCCGAAACACAGAAATTGCATCGGAATTAAATAGAATAGGCACATAGCCGACTTAATTACAAGAAAACTGACTCTTCTTACTGTCTATGTTTTGAACCTTTTCTGTGACACTAGTTATAGATTCCGATGCTTCATTTCAGTTTTACTGTATCCCTCTGACCTTCTTATTGACGATAAAACACAGAAATTACATCGGAATTAAACTAAATATGCACAATGCCGACTTATGTACAAGAAAACGGACTCTTCTTACTGTCTATGTTTTGATCCATTCCTGTAACACTAGTTATAGATTCCGATGCTTCACTTCAGGTTTACTGTATCCCTCTGACCTTATTGACGATGAAACACAGAAATTGCATCGGAATTAAATACAAAAGGTACAATGCTGACTCAAGTACAAGAAGACTGACTCTTCTTACTGTCTATGTTTGGAACCTTTCCTGTGAGACAGGTTTTAGATTCCGTTTCTTCACTTCAGGTTTACTGTATCCCTTGGACATTCCTATTGACGACGAAACACAGAAATTGCATCGGAATTAAATACAAAAGGCACAATGCCGTCCTAAGTACAAGAAAACTAATTCTTCTTACTGTCTATGTTTGAACCATTCCTGTGGCACTAGTTATAGATTCCGATGCTTCACTTCAGGTTTACTGTATCCCTCTGACCTCCTTATTGACGATGAAACACAGAAATTGCATCGGAATTAAATACAAAAAGCACAATGCCGAATTAAGTACAAGAAATTGACTCTTCTTACAGTCTATGTTTTGAACCATTCCTGTGACACTAGTTATAGATTCCGATGCTTCACTTCAGGTTTACTGTATCCCTCTGACCTTCTAATTGACGAAAAAACACAGAATTTGCATCGGAATTAAACACAAAAGGTACAATGCCGACTCAAGTACAAGTAGACTGGCTCTTCTTACTGTCTATGTTTCGAACCTTTCCTGTGAGACCGGTTTTAGATTCCGATGCTTCACTTCAGGTTTACTGTATCCCTCTGGCCTTCTTAATGACTATGAAACACAGAAATTGCATCGGGATTAAATACAAAAGGCACAATGCGCGACTTAAGTACAAGAAAACGGACTCTTCTTACTGTCTATGTTTTGAACCATTCCTGTGACACTAGTTATAGATTCCGATGCTTCACTTCAGGTTTACTGTATCCCTCTGACCTTCTTATTGACGATGAAACACAGAAAGTGCATCGGAAATAAACTCAAAAGGCACAATGCCGACAAGTACAACAAAACGAACTCTTCTTACTGTCTATGTTTTGAACTATTCGTGTGACACTAGTTATAGATTCCGATGCTTCACTTCAGGTTATCTGTATCCCTCTGACCTTCTTATTGACGATGAAACACAGAAATTGCATCGGAATTAAATACAAAAGGCACAATGCCGACTCAAGTACATGAAGACTGGCTCTTCTTACTGTATGTGCTTTGAACCATTCCTGTGAGACAGGTTTTAGATTCCGTTGCCTCACTTTAGGTTTACTGTATCCCATGCACCTTCTTACTGACGATGAAACACAGAAATTGCATCGGAATTAAATACAAAAGGCACAATACCGACTTAAGTACAAGAAAACTGACTCTTCTTACTGTCTATGTTTTGAATCGTTCCTGCGACACTAGTTATAGATTCCGATGCTTCGCTTCAGGTTTACTGTATCCGCTGGACCTTCTTATTGACGACGAAACTCAGAAATTGCATCGGAATTAAATAAAAAAGGCACAATGCCGACTTAAGTACAAGAAAACTGACTCTTCTTACTGTCTATGTTTGAACAATTCCTGTGACACTACTTATAGATTCCGATGCTTCACTTCAGTTTTACTGTATCCCTCTGACCTCCTTATTGACGATGAAACATAGAAATTGCATCGGAATTAAATACAAAAGGCACAATGCCGAATTAAGTACAAGAAAACTGACTCTTCTTACTGTCTATGTTTTGAACTAATCCTGTGACACTAGTTATAGATTCCGATGCTTCACTTCAGGTTTACTGTATCCCTTTGAACTTCTTATTGACGATGAAACACAGAAAGTGCATCGGATTTAAACTAAAAATGCACAATGCCGACTTAAGTACAAGAAAGCGGACTCTTCTTACTGTCTATGTTTTGAACCATCCGTGTAACACTAGTTATAGATACCGATGCTTCACATCAGGTTTACTGTATCCCTCTGACCTTCTTATTGACGATGAAACACAGAAATTACATCGGAATTAAACTAAAAATGCACAATGCCGACTTAAGTACAAGAAAACGGACTCTTCTTACTGTCTATGCTTTCAACCATTCCTGTAACACTAGCTATAGATTCCGATGCTTCACTTCAGGTTTACTGTATCCCTCTGACCTTCTTCTTGTCGATAAAACACAGAAATTGCATCGTAATTAAATACAAAAAGCACAATACCGACTCAAGTACAAGTAGACTGACTCTTCTTACTGTCTATGTTTTGAACCTTTCCTGTGAGACCGGTTTTAGATTCTGATGCTTCACTTCAGGTTTACTGTATCCCTCTGGCCTTCTTAATGACTATGAAACATAGAAATTGCATCGGGATTAAATACAAAAGGCACAATGCCGACTTAAGTACAAGAAAACAGACTCTTCTTACTGTCTATGTTTTGATCCATTCCTGTGACACTAGTTATAGATTCCGATGCTTCACTTCAGGTTTACTGTATCCCTCTGACCTTCTTATTGACGATGAAACACAGAAATTGCATCGGAATTAAATACAAAAGGCACAATGCCGACTCAAGTACAAGAAGACTATCTCTTCTTACTGTCTGTGTTTTGAACCATTCCTGTGAGACAGGTTTTAGATTCCGTTGCCTCACTTCAGGTTTACTGTATCCCTCTGACCTTCTTATTGACGATGAAACACAGAAAGTGCATCGGAATTAAACTAAAAATGCCCAATGCCGACTTAAGTACAAGAAAACGGACTCTTCTTACTGTCTATGTTTTGAACCATTCCTGTAACACTAGTTATAGATATCGCTGCTTCACATCAGGTTTACTGTATCCCTCTGACCTTATTAACGATGAAACACTGAAATTGCATCGGAATTATATACAAAAGGTACAATGCCAACTCAAGTACAAAAAGACTGGCTCTTCTTACTGTCTATGTTTTGAACCTTTCCTGTGAGCCCGGTTTTAGATTCCGATGCTTCACTTCAGGTTTACTGTATCCCTTGGTCATTCCTATTGACGACGAAACACAGACATTGCATCGGAATTAAATACAAAAGGCGCAATGCCCACTTAAGTACAAGATAACTGACTCTTCTTACTGTCTATGTTTGAACCATTCCTGTGACACTAGTTATAGATTCCGATGCTTCACTTCAGTTTTACTGTATCCCTCTGACCTTCTTATTGACGATGAAACACAGAAATTGCATCGGAATTAAATACAAAAGGCACAGTGCCAAATCAAGTACAAGAAGACTGGCTCTTCTTACTGTCTATGTTTTGAACGTTTCCTGAGACCGGTTTTAGATTCGGATGCTTCACTTCAGGTTTACTGTATCCCTTGGACCTTCTTATTGACGCCGAAACACAGAAATTGCATCGGATTAAATAGAATAGGCACATAGCCGACTTAATTACAAGAAAACTGACTCTTCTTACTGTCTATGTTTTCAACCTTTTCTGTGACACTAGTTATAGATTCGGATGCTTCATTTCACTTTTACTGTATCCCTCTGACCTTCTTATTGACGATGAAACACAGAAATTACATCGGAATTAAACTAAAAATGCACAATGAAGACTTAAGTACAAGAAAACGGACTCTTCTTACTGTCTATGTTTTGAACCATTCCTGTAACACTAGTTATAGATTCCGATGCTTCACTTCAGCTTTACTGTATCCCTCTGACCTTATTGACGATGAAACACAGAAATTGCATCGGAATTAAATACAAAAGGTACAATGCCGACTCAAGTACAAGAAGACTGGCTCTTCTTACTGTCTATGTTTTGAACCTTTCCTGTGAGACAGGTTTTAGATTCCGTTTCTTCACTTCAGGTTTACTGTATCCCTTGGACATTCCTATTGACAACGAAACACAGAAATTCCATCGGAATTAAATACAAAAGTCACAATGCCTACCGAAGTACAAGAAAACTAACTCTTCTTACTGTCTATGTTTGAACCATTCCTGTGGCACTAGTTATAGATTCCGATGCTTCACTTCAGGTTTACTGTATCCCTCTGGCCTCCTTATTGACGATGAAACACAGAAATTGCATCGGAATTAAATAGAAAAGGCACAATGCCCACTTAAGTACAAGAAAACTGACTCTTCTTACTGTCTATGTTTTGAACCGTTCCTGTGACACTAGTTATAGATTCCGATGGTTCACTTCAGGTTTACTGTATCCCTCAAACCATTTTTATTGACGATGAAACACAGAAATTGCATCGGAATTAAATACAAAAGGCACAATGCCAACTCAAGTACAAGAATACTGGCTCTTCTTACTGTCTATGTTTTGGACCATTCCTGTGAGCCCGTTTTTAGTTTCCGATGCTTCACTTCAGGTTTACTGTATCCCTTTCATATTCCGATTGACGACGAAACACAGAAATTGCACCGGAATAAAAAACAAAAGGCACAATGCCGACTTAAGTACAAGAAAACCGACTCTTCTTACTATCTATGTTTGAACCATTCCTGTGACACTAGTTATAGAATCCGATGCTTCACTTCAGGTTTACTGTATCCCTCTGGCCACCTTATTGACGATGACACACAGAAATTGCATCGGAATTAAATACAAAAGGCACAATGCCGACGTAAGTACAAGTAAACTGACTCTTATTACTGGTTATGTTATGAACCATTCCTGTGACACTAGTTATAGATTCCGATGCTTCACTTCAGGTTTACTGTATTCGGTGGCCCTTCTTGCTGACGACGAAACTCAGAAATTGCATCGGAATTTAATACAAAAGGCACAATGCCGACTTAAGAACAAGAAAACTGACTCTTCTTACTGTCTATGTTTGAACAATTCCTGTGACACTAGTTATAGATTCCGCTGCTTCACTTCAGGTATACTGTATCCCTCTGACCTCCTTATTGACGATGAAACACAGATATTGCATCGGAATTAAATACAAAAGGCACAATGCCGACTTAAGTACAAGAAAACTGACTCTTCTTACTGTCTATGTTTTGAACCTTTCCTGTGAGCCCGTTTTTAGATTCCGATGCTTCACTTCAGGTTTACTGTATGCCTTGGACATTCTTATTGACGAATAAACACAGATATTGCAACGGAATTAAATACAAAAGGCACAACGCCGACTTAAGTACAAAAAACTGACTCTTCTTACTGTCTACGTTTGAACCATTCCTGTGACACTAGTTATAGATTCCGATGTTTCACTTCAGGTTTACTATATCCCTCTGACCTCCTTATTGACGATAAAACACAGAAATTGAATCGGAATTAAAAACAAAATGCGCAATGCCGAATTAAGTACAAGAAAACTGACTCTTCTTACTGTCCATGTTTGAACCATTCCTGTGACACTAGTTATAGATTCCGATGCTTCACTTCAGGTTTACTGTATCCCTCTAACCTTCTTATTGACGATAAAACACAGAAATTGCATCGGAATTAAACACAAAAGGCACAATGCCGACTCAAGTACAAGAAGACTGGCTCTTCTTACTGTCTATGTTTTGAACCTTTCCTGTGAGACCGGTTTTAGATTTCGATGCTTCACTTCAGGTTTACTGTATCCCTCTGACCTTCTTAATGACTATG
The DNA here is from genome assembly GCF_023864345.2 of Schistocerca serialis cubense. Taxonomy (NCBI): domain Eukaryota; kingdom Metazoa; phylum Arthropoda; class Insecta; order Orthoptera; family Acrididae; genus Schistocerca; species Schistocerca serialis. The sequence continues at coordinate 526,808,364 of NC_064646.1, forward strand.
AAACATAGAAATTGCATCCGGATTAAATACAAAAGGCTCAATGCCGCCTTAAGTACATGAAAACGGACTCTTCTTACTGTCTATGTTTTGAACCATTCCTGTGACACTAGTTATAGATTCCGATGCTTCACTTCATGTTTACTGTATCCCTCTGACCTTCTTATTGACGATGAAAAACAGAAAGTGCATCGGAATTAAACTCAAAAGGCACAATGCCGACTTAAGTACAAGAAAACGGACTCTTCTTACTGTCTATGTTTTGAACAATTCGTGGGACACTAGTTATAGATTCCGATGCTTCACTTTAGGTTTACTGTATCCCTCTGACCTTCTTATTGACGATGAAACACAGAAATTGCATAGGAATTAAATACAAAAGGACAATGCCGACTCAAGTACAAGAAGACTGGCTCTTCTTACTGTCTGTGTTTTGAACCTTTCCTGTGAGACATGTTTTAGATTCTGTTGCCTCACATCAGGTTTACTGTATCCTATGGACCTTCTTATTGACGATGAAACACAGAAATTGCATCGGAAGTAAATACAAAAGGCACAATACCGACTTAAGTACAAGAAAACTGACTCTTCTTACTGTCTATGTTTTGAACCATTCCTGTGATACTAGTTATAGATTCCGATGCTTCACTTCAGGTTTACTGTATCCCTCTGACCTTCTTATTGCCAATGAAACACAGAAATTGCATCGGAATTAAATACAAAAGGCACAATGCCAACTCAAGTACAAGAAGGCTGGCTCTTCACACTGTCTATGATTTGAACCTTTCCTGTGAGCCCGTTTTTAAATTCCGATGCTTCGCTTCAGGTTTACTGTATCCCTCTGGCCTCCTTATTGACGATGACACACAGAAATTGCATTAGAATTAAAAACCAAAAGTCACAATGCCGACTTAAGTACAAGAAAACCGATTCTTCTTACTGTCTATGTTTGAACCATTCCTGTGACACTAGTTATAGATTACGATGCTTCACTTCAGGTTTACTGTATCTCTTGGACCTTCTTATTGACGCCGAAATACATAAAATGCATCGGAATTAAATAGAATAGGCACAATGCCGACTTAAGTACAAGAAAACTGACTCTTCTTACTGTCTATGTTTTGAACCTTTCCTGTGACACTAGTTATAGATTCCGATGCTTCATTTCAGATTTACTGTATCCCTCTGACCTTCTTATTGACGATGAAACACAGAAATTACATCGGAATTAAATACAAAAGGCACAATGCCAACTCAAGTACAAGAAGACTGGCTGTTCTGACTGTCTATAATTTGAACCATTCCTGTGACACTAGTTATAGATACCGATGCTTCACTTTAGGTTTACTGTATCCCTCTGACTTTCTTATAGACGATGAAACACAGAAATTGCATCGGAATTATACACAAAAGGCGAAATGCCGACTTAAGTACAAGAAGACTGACTCTTCTTACAGTCTATGTTTTGAACCATTCCTGTGACACTAGTTATAGATTCCGTTGCTTCACTTCAGGTTTACTGTATCCCTCTGACCTTCTTATTGACGATGAATCACAGAAATTGCATCTTAATTAAATACAAAATGCACAATGCCGAGTTAAGTACAAGAAGACTGACTCTTCTTACTGTCTATGGTTTGAACCATTCCTGTGACACTAGTTATAGATTCAGATGCTGCACTTCAGGTACACTGTATCCAGCTGACCTTCTTATTGATGATGAAGCACAGAAATCGCATCGGAGTTAAATACAAAAGGCACAATGCCGACATTAGTTCAAGAACACTGACTCTTCTTACTGCCTATGTTTTGAACCATTCCTGTGACACTAGTTATAGATTCCGATGCTTCACTTCAGTTTTACTGTTTCCCTCTGATCTTCTTATTGACGATGAAACACAGAAATTGCATCGGAATTAAATACAAAAGGCACAATGCCAAATGAAGTACAAGAAGACTGACTCTTCTTACTGTCTATGTGTTGAACCATTCCTGTGACACTAGTTATAGATTGCGATGCTTCACTTCAGGTTTACTGTATCCCTCTGACCTTCTTAGTGAATATGAAACACAGAAATTGCATCGGAATTAAATACAAAAGACACAATGCCCACTTAAGTACATGAAAACTGACTCTTCTTACTGTCTATGTTTGAACAATTCCTGTGACACTAGTTATAGATTCCGATGCTTCACTTCAGGTATACTGTATCCCTCTGACCTCCTTATTGACGATGAAACACAGAAATTGCATCGGAATTAAATACAAATGGCACAATACCGACTTAAGTACAAGAAAACTGACTCTTCTTACTGTCTATGCTTTGAACCTTTCCTGTGAGCCCGTTTTTAGATTCCGATGCATCACTTCACGTTTATTGTATTCCTTGGACATTCTTATTGACGAATAAACACAGATATTGCAACGGAATTAAGTACAAAAGGCACAATGCCGACTTAAGTACAAGAAAACTGACTCTTCTTACTGTCTATGTTTGAACCATTCCTGCGACACTAGTTATAGATTCCGATGTTTCACTTCAGGTTTACTGTATCCCTCTGACCTCCTTATTGACGATGAAACACAGAAATTGCATCGGAATTAAAAACAAAAGGCGCAATGCCGAATTAAGTACAAGAAAACTGACTTTTCTTACAGTCCATGTTTTGAACCATTCCTGTGACACTAGTTATAGATTCCGATGCTTCACTTCAGGTTTACTGTATCCCTCTGACCTTCTTATTGACGATAAAACACAGAAATTGCATCGGAATTAAACACAAAAGGCACAATGCCGACTCAAGTACAACAAGACTGGCTCTTCTTACTGTCTATGCTTTGAACCTTTCCTGTGAGACCAGTTTTAGATTCCGATGCTTCACTTCAGGTTTACTGTATCCCTCTGACCTTCTTAATGACTATGAAACATAGAAATTGCATCGGGATTAAATACAAAAGGCACAATGCCGACTTAAGTACAAGAAAACGAACTCTACTTACTGTCTATGTTTTGAACCTTTCCTGTGACACTAGTTATAGATTCCGATGCTTCACTTCAGGTTTACTGTATCCCTCTGACCTTCTTATTGACGATGAAACACAGAAAGTGCATCGGAATTAAACTCAAAAGGCACAATGCCGACTTAAGTACAAGAAAACGGACTCTTCTTACTGTCTATGTTTTGAACCATTCGTGTGACACTAGTTATAGATTCCGATGCTTCACTTCAGGTTTACTGTATCCCTCTGACCTTCTTATTGACGATGAAACACAGAAATTGCATCGGAATTAAATACAAAAGGACAATGCCGACTCAAGTACAAGAAGACTGGCTCTTCTTACTGTCTGTGTTTTGAACCTTTCCTGTGAGACAGGTTTTAGATTCTGTTGCCTCACTTCATGTTTACTGTATCCCATGGACCTTCTTATTGACGATGAAACACAGAAATTGCATCGGAATTAAATACAAAAGGCACAATGCCAACTCAAGTACAAGAAGGCTGGCTCTTCTTACTGTCTATGATATGAACCTTTCCTGTGAGCCCGTTTTTAGATTCCGATGCTTCACTTCAGGTTTACTGTATCCCTTGGACATTCCTATTGACGACGAAACACAGAAATTGCATTAGAAGTAAAAACCAAAAGGCACAATGCCGACTTAAGTACAAGAAAACCGTCTCTTCTTACTGTCTATGTTTGAACCATTCCTGTGACACTAGTTATAGATTCCGATGTTTCGCTTCAAGTTTACTGTATCCCTCTGGCCTCCTTATTGACGATGACTCACAGAGATTGCATCGGAATTAAATACAAAAGGCACAATGCCGACGTAAGTACAAGAAAACTGACTCTTCTTAGTGTCTATGTTTTGAACCGTTCGTGTGACACTAGTTATAGATTCCGATGTTTCACTTCAGGTTTACTGTATCCCTCTAACCTTATTATTGACGATGAAACACATTAATTGCATCGGAATTAAATACAAAAGGCACAATGCGGACTCAAGTACAAGAAGACTGGCTCTTCTTACTGTCTATGTCTTGAACGTTTCCTGTGAGACCGGTTTTAGATTCCGATGCTTCACTTCAGGTTTACTGTATCCCTTGGACCTTCTTATGGACGCCAAAATACATAAATTGCATCGGAATTAAATAGAATAGGCATAATGCCGACTTAAGTACAAGAAAACTGACTCTTCTTACTGCCTATGTTTTGAACCATTCCTGTGACACTAGTTATAGATTCCGATGCTTCACTTCAGTCTTGCTGTATCCCTCTGACCTTCTTATTGACGATGAAACACAGAAATTGCGTCGGAATTAAATACAAAAGGCACAATGCCAAATCAAGTACAAGAAGACTGGCTCTTCTTACTGTCTATGTTTTGAACCATTCCTGTGACACTAGTTATTGATTCCGATGCTTCACTTCAGGTTTACTGTATCCCTCTGACCTTCTTATTGACGATGAAACACAGAAATTGCATCGGAATTAAATACAAAAGGACAATGCCGACTCAAGTACAAGAAGACTGGCTCTTCTTACTGTCTGTGTTTTGAACCTTTCCTGTGAGACAGGTTTTAGATTCTGTTGCCTCACTTCAGGTTTACTGGATCCCATAGACCTTCTTATTGACGATGAAACACAGAAATTGCATCGGAATTAAATACAAAAGGCACAATACCGACTTAAGTACAAGAACACTGACTCTTCTTACTGTCTATGATTTGAACCATTCCTGTGACACTAGTTATAGATTCCGATGCTTCACTTCGGGTTTACTGTATCCCTCTGACCTTCTTATTGACGATGAAACACAGAAATTGCATCGGAATTAAATACAAAAGGCACAATGCCAACTCAAGTACAAGAAGGCTGGCTCTTCTTACTGTCTATTAAATGAAACTTTCCTGTGAGCCCGTTTTTAGATTCCGATGCTTCACTTCAGGTTTACTGTATCCCTTGGACATTCCTATTGACGACGAAACACAGAAATTGCATTAGAATTAAAAACCAAAAGGCACAATGCCGACTTAAGTACAAGAAAACCGTCTCTTCTTACTGTCTATGTTTGAACCATTCCTGTGTAACTAGATATAGATTCCGATGTTTCGCTTCAGGTTTACTGTATCCCTCTGTCCTCCTTATTGACGATGACTCACAGAGATTGCATCGGAATTAAATACAAAAGGCACAATGCCGACGTAAGAACAAGAAAACTGACTCTTCTTAGTGTCTATGTATTGAACCATTCCTGTGACACTAGTTATAGATTCCAATGTTTCACTTCAGGTTTACTGTATCCCTCTAACCTTTTTATTGACGATGAAACACATTAATTGCATCGGAATTAAATACAAAAGGCACAATGCGGACTCAAGTACAAGAAGACTGGCTCTTCTTACTGTCAATGTTTTGAACGTTTCCTGTGAGACCGGTTTTAGATTCCGATGCTTCACTTCAGGTTTACTGTATCCCTTGGACCTTCTTATTGACGCCAAAATACATAAATTGCATCGGAATTAAATAGAATAGGCGTAATGCCGACTTAAGTACAAGAAAACTGACTCTTCTTACTGCCTATGTTTTGAACCATTCCTGTGACACTAGTTATAGATTCCGATGCTTCACTTCAGTCTTGCTGTATCCCTCTCACCTTCTTATTGACGATGAAACACAGAAATTGCGTCGGAATTAAATACAAAAGGCACTATGCCAAATCAAGTACAAGAAGACTGGCTCTTCTTACTGTCTATGTTTTGAACCATTCCTGTGACACTAGTTATAGATTCCGATACATCACTTCAAGCTTACTGTATCCCTTTCACCTTCTTGTTGACGATGAAACACAGAAATTGCATCGGAATTAAATACAAAAGGCACAATGCCGACTTAAGTAAAAGAAGACTGACTCTTCTTACTGTCTATGTTTTGAACCATTCCTTTGACACTAGTTATACATTTCGTTTCTTCACTTCAGGTTTACTGAATCCCGCTGACATTCTTATTGACGATGAACTACAGAAATTGCATCGGAATTAAATACAAAAGGCACAATGCCGACTCAAGTACAAGTACTTCTTACTGTCTATGTTTCGAACCTTTCCTGTGAGACCGGTTTTAGATTCCGATACTTATCTTCAGGTTTACTGTATCCGGTGGACCTTCTTATTGACGACGAAACGCAGAAATTGCATCGGCATTGAATACGAAAGGCACAATGCCGACTTAAGTACAAGAAATCTGACACTTCTTACTGTATATGTTTTGAACCATTCCTGTGACACTAGTTATACATTCCGATGCTTCACTTCAGGTTTACTGTATCCCTCTGACCTTCTTATTGACGATGAAACACAGAAATTGCATCGGAATTAAATACAAAAGGCTCAATGCCGACTTAAGTACAAGAAAACTGACTCATCTTACTGTCTATGTTTGAACCATTCCTGTGACACTAGTTATAGATTCCGATTCTTCACTTCAGGTTTACTGTATCCCTCTGACCTCCTTATTGACGATGAAACACAGAAATTGCTTCGGAATTATATAGAAAAGGCACAATGCCGAATTAAGTACAAGAAAACTGTCTCTTTTTACTGTCTATGTTTTGAACCATTCCTGTGACACTATTTATAGATTCCGATGCTTCACTTCAGGTTTATTGTATCCCTCTCATCTTCTTATTGACGATAAAACACAGTAATTGCATCGGAATTAAATACAAAAGGCACAATGCCGACTCAAGTACAAGAGGACTGCCTCTTCTTACTGTCTATGTTTTGAACCTTTCCTGTGAGACCGGTTTTAGATTCCGATGCTTCACTTCAGGTTTACTGTATCCCTCTGACCTTCTTATTAACGATGAAACACAGAAATTGCATCGGAATAAAATACAAAAGGCACAATGCCGACTCAAGTACAAGAAGAATGGCTCTTCTTACTGTCTATGATTTGAACATTTCCTGTGAGACCGGTTTTAGGTTCCGATGCTTCATTTCAGGATACTGTATGCGGTTGACCTTCTTATTGACGACCAAACGCAGAAATTGCATCGGAATTAAATACAAAAGGCACAATGCCGACTTAAGTACAAGAAAACTGACTCTTCTTACTGTCTATGTTTTTAACCATTCCTATGACATTAGTTATACATTACGTTTCTTCACTTCAGGTTTACTGAATCCCGCTGACCTTCTTATTGACGATGAAACACAGAAATTGCATCGGAATTAAATACAAAAGGCACAATGCCGACTCAAGTACAAGAAGACTGGCTCTTCTTACTGTCTATGTTTTGAACCTTCCCTGTTAGACCGGTTTTAGATTCCGATACTTCACTTCCAGTTTACTGTATCCGGTGGACCTTCTTATTGACGACGAATCGCAGAAATTGCATTGGAATTGAATACAAAAGGCACAATGCCGACTTATGTACAAGAAATCTGACACTTCATACTGTCTATGTTTTGAACCATTCCTGTGACACTAGTTATACATTCCGATGCTTCACTTCAGGTTTACTGTATCCCTCTGACCTTCTTATTGACGATGAAACACAGTAATTGCATCGGAATTAAATACAAAAGGCTCAATGCCGACTTAAGTACAAGAAAACTGACTCATCTTACTGTCTATGTTTGAACCTTTCCTGTGAGCCCGGTTTTAGATTCCGATGCTTCACTTTAGGTTTACTGTATCCCTTGGACATTCTTATTGACGACGAAACACAGAAATTGCATCGGAATTAAATACAAAAGGCACAATGCCGTCTTAAGTACAAGAAAACTGACTCTTCTTACTGTCTATGATTGAACCATTCCTGTGACACTAGTTATAGATTCCGATGCTTCATTTCAGGTTTACTGTATCCCTCTGACCTCCTTATTGACGAAGAAACACAGAAATGGCTTTGGAATTAAATAGAAAAGGCACAATGCCGAATTAAGTACAAGAAAACTGTTTCGTCTTGCTGTCTATGTTTTGAACCATTCCTGTGACACAATTTATAGATTCCGATGCTTCACATCAGGTTTACTGTTTCCCTCTGACCTTCTTATTGACGATAAAACACAGTAATTGCATCGGAATTAAATACAAAAGGCACAATGCCGACTCAAGTACAAGAACACTGCCTCTTCTTACTGTCTATGTTTTGAACCCTTCCTGTGAGACCGGTTTTAGATTCCGATGCTTCAGTTCAGGTTTACTGTATCCCTCTGACCTTCTTATTGACGATGAAACATAGAAATTGCATCGGGATTAAATACATAAGGCACAATGCCGACTTAAGTACAAGAAAACGGACTCTTCTTACTGTCTATGTTTGGACCATTCCTGGACACTAGTTATAGATTCTGATGCTTCACTTCAGGTTTACTGTATCCCTCTGACCTTCTTATTGACGATGACACACAGAAAGTGCCTCGGAATTAAACTCAAAAGGCACAATGCCGACTTCAGTACAAGAAAACGGACTCTTCTTGCTGTCTATGCTTTGAACCATTCCTGTGACACTAGATATAAATTCCGATGTTTCACTTCGGGTTTACTGTAACACTCTGTCATTCTTATTGACGATGAAACACAGAAAATGCAACGGAATTAAATACAAAAGGCACAATGCCGACTCAAGTACAAGAAGACTGGCTCTTCTTACTGTCTATGTTTTGAACCTTTCCTGTGAGACAGGTTTTAGATTCCGTTGCTTCACTTCAGGTTTACTGTATCCCTCTGACATTCTTATTGGCGATCAAACACAGAAAATGCAACGGAATTAAATGCCAAAAGCACAATGCCGACTCAAGTACAAGAGGACTGGCTCTTCTTACTGTCTATGTTTTGAACCTCTCCTGTGAGACCTTTTTTAGGTTCCGATGCTTCACTTCAGGATTACTGTATGCGGTGGACCATCTTATTGACGACCAAACGCAGAAATTGCATCGGAATTAAATACAAAAGGCGCAATGCCGACTTAAGTACAAGAAAACTGACTCTTCTTACTGTCTATGTTGGAACCATTCCAGTGACACTAGTTATAGATACCGATGCTTCACTTGAGGATTACTGTATCCCTCTGACCTCATGATTGACGATGAAACACAGAAATAGCATCGGAATTAAATACAAAAGGCACAATGCCGACTCAAGTACAAGAAGACTGGCTCGTCTTACTGTCTATGTTTTAAACCATTCCTGTGACACTAGTTATAGATTCCAATGCTTCACTTCAGGTTTACTGTATCCCTCTGACCTTCTTATTGACGATGAAACACAGAAATTGCATCGGAATAAAATACAAAAGGCACAATGCCGACTCAAGTACAAGAAGACTGGCTCTTCTTTCTGTCTATGTTTTGAACCTGTCCTGTGAGACCGGTTTTAGATTCCGATACTTCACTTCAGGTTTACTGTATCCGGTAGACCTTCTTATTGACGATAAAACACAGTAATTGCATCGGAATAAAATACAAAAGGCACAATGCCGACTCAAGTACATGAAGACTGACTCTTCTTACTGTCTATGTTTTGGACCCTTCCTGTGAGACCGGTTTTGGATTCCGATGCTTCACTTCAGGTTTACTGTATCCCTCTGACCTTCTTATTGACGATGAAACATAGAAATTGCATCGGGATTAAATACATAAGGCACAATGCCGACTTAAGTACAAGAAAACGGACTCTTCTTACTGTCTATGTTTTGAACCATTCCTGTGACACTAGTTGTAGATTCTGATGCTTCACTTCAGGTTTACTGTATCCCTCTGACCTTATTGACGATGAAACACAGAAAGTGCCTCGGAATTAAACTCAAAAGGCACAATGCCGACTTCAGTACAAGAAAACGGACTCTTCTTGCTGTCTATGCTTTGAACCATTCCTGTGACACTTGTTATAGATTCCGATGCTTCAATTCGGGTTTACTGTATCCCTCTGACATTCTTATTGACGATCAAACACAGAAAATGCAACGGAATTAAATACAAAAGGCACAATGCCGACTCAAGTACAAGAAGACTGGCTCTTCTTACTGTCTTTGTTTTGAACCTTTCCTGTGAGACAGGTTTTAGATTCCGTTGCTTCACTTCAGGTTTACTGTATCCCATGGACCTTCTTATTGACGACGAAACACAGAAATTGCATCGGACTTAAATACAAAAGGCACAATACCGACTTAAGTACAAGAAAACTGACCCTTCTTAGTGTCTATGTTTTGAACCATTCCTGTGACACTAGTTATAGATTCCGATGCTTCACTTCAGGTTAACTGTTTCCCTCTGACCTTCTTATTGACGATGAAACACAGAAATTGCATCGGAATTAAATACAAGAGGCACGATAAAACACAGAAATTGCATCGGAAATAAATACAAAAGGCACAATGCCGACTCAAGTACAAGATGACTGGCTCTTCTTACTGTCTATGTTTTGAACCTTATCTGTAGGACCGGTTTTAGGTTCCGATGCTTCACTTCAGGTTTACTGTATCCCTTGGACCTTCTTATTGACGACGAAACACAGAAATTGCATCGGAATTAAATACAAAAGGCACAATGCCGACTCATGTACAAGAAGACCGGCTCTTCTTGCTGTCTATGTTTTTAACCTTTCATGTGAGACCGGTTTTAGATTCCGATGCTTCACATCAGCCTTACTGTATCCTTCGAACCATCTTATTGACGCCGAAACACAGAAATTGCATCGGAATTAAATTGAAAAGGCACAATGCCCACTCAAGTACAAGAAGTCTGGCTCTTCTTACTGTCTATGTTTTGAACCATTCCTATGACAATAGTTATAGATTCCGATGCTTCAATTCAGTTTTACTGTATCCCTCTGACCGTCTTATTAACGATGAAACACAGAAATTGCATCTGAATTAAATACAAAGGGCACAATGCCGACTCAAGTACAAGAAGACTGGCTCTTCTTCCTGTCTATGTTTGAACCTATTCTGTGATACTAGTTATGGATTCCGATGCTTCTCTTCAGGTTTACTGTATCCAGCTGACCTTCTTATTGACGATGAAACACAGAAATTGCATCGGAATAAAATACAAAAGGCACAATGCCGACTTAAGTACGAGAAGATTGACTCTTCTTACTGTCTATGTTTTCAACCATTCCTGTGACACTAGTTATAGATTCCGATGCATCACTTCAGTTTTACTGTATCCCGCTGACCTTCTTAGTGAAGATGAAACACAGAAATTGCATCGGAATTAAATACAAAAGGAACAATTCCGTCTTAAGTACAAGAAAACTGTCTCTTCTTACTGTCTATGTTTTGAACCATTCCTGTGACACTAGTTATAGATTATGATGCTTTACTTCAGGTTCACTGTATCCCTCTGACCTTCTTATTAACGATGAGACACAGAAATTGCATCGGAATTAAATACAAAAGGCACAATTCCGACTTAAATACAAGAAAACTGACTCATCCTACTGTTTATGATTTGAACCATTCCTGTGACACTAGTTATAGATTCCGATGCATCACTTCAGGTTTACTGTATCCCTCTGACCTCCTTATTGACGATGGAACACAGAAATTGCTTCGGAATTAAATAGAAAAGGCACAATGCCGAATTAAGTACAAGAAAACTGCCTCTTCTTACTGTCTATGTTTTGAACCATTCCTGTTACACTATTTATAGATTCCGATGCTTCACTTCAGGTTTACTGTATCCCTCTGACCTTCTTATTGACGATAAAACACAGAAATTGCATCGGAATAAAATACAAAAGGCACAATGCCGACTCAAGTACAAGAAGACTGACTCTTCTTACTGTCTATGATTTGAACCTTTCCTGTGAGACCGGTTTTGGATTCCGATGCTTCACTTCAGGTTTACTGTATCCGGTGGACCTTCTTATTGACGACCAAACGCAGAAATTGCATCGGAATTGAAAACAAAAGGCACAATGCCGACTTAAGTACAAGAAAACTGATACTTCTTACTGGTTATGTTTGAACCATTCCTGTGACACTAGTTATAGATACCGATGCTTCACTTCAGGTTTACTATATCCCTCTGGCCTCCTTATTGACGATGAAACACAGAAATTGCATCGGAATTAAATACAAAAGGCACAATGCCGACTTAAGTACAAGACAACTGACTCATCTTCCTGTCTATGATAGAACCATTCCTGTGACACTAGTTATAGATTCCGATGCTTCACTTCAGGTTTACTGTATCCCTCTGACCCTCGTATTGACGATGAAACACAAAAATTGCATCGGAATTGAATACATAAGACACAATGCCGACTTAAGTGCAAGAAAACTATCTCTTCTTAATGTCTATGTTTTGAACCATTCCTGTGACACTAATTATAGATTCCGATGCTTCACTTCAGGTTTACTGTGTCCCTCTGACCTTCTTATTGACGATCAAACACAGAAAATTGATCGGAATTAAATACAAATGTCACATTGCCGACTCAAGTACAAGAAGAGTGGCTTTTTCTTACTATCTATGTTTTGAACCATTCCTATGACTCTAGTTATAGATTCCGATGCTTCGCTTCAGGTTTACTGTATCCAGCTGACCTTCTTATTGACGATGAAACACAGAAATTGCATCGGAATTAAATACAAAAGGCACAATGCCGACTTAAGTACAAGAAGACTGACTCTTCCTACTGTCTATGATTTGAACCATTCCTGTGACACTAGTTATAGATTCCGATTCTTCAATTCAGGTTTACTGTATCCCTCTGACCGTCTTATTAACGATGAAACACAGAAATTGCATCGGAATTAATTACAAAAGGCATAATGCCGACTCAAGTACAAGAAGACTGGCTCTTCTTACTGTCTATGTTTTGAACCTTTCCTGTGAGACCAGTTTTAGACTCCGATGCTTCACTTCAGGTTTACTGTATCTCTCTGACCTTCTTATTGACGATGAAACACAGAAATTGCATCGGAATTAAATACAAAAGGCACAATGCCGACTCAAGTACAAGAAGACTGGCTCTTCTTACTGTCTATGTTTTGAACCTTTCCTGTGAGACCGGTTATAGGTTCCGATGCTTCACTTCAGGATGACTGTATGCGGTCGACCTTCTTATTGACGACCAAACGCAGAAATTGCATCGGAATTAAATATAAAAGGCACAATGCCGACTTAAGTACAAGAAAACTGACTCTTCTTACTGTCTATGTTGGAACCATTCCTGTGACACTAGTTATAGATCACGATGCTTCACTTCAGGTTTACTGTATCCCTCTGACCTCATGATTGACGATGAAACACAGAAATAGCATCGGAATTAAATACAAAAGGCACAATGCCGACTCAAGTACAAGAAGACTGGCTCGTCTTACTGTCTATGTTTTAAACCAATTCTGTGACACTAGTTATGGATTCCGATGCTTCTCTTCAGGTTTACTGTATCCAGCTGACCTTCTTATTGACGATGAAACACAGAAATTGCATCGGAATTAAATACAAAAGGCACAATGCTGACTCAAGTACAAGAAGACTGGCTCTTCTTCCTGTCTATGTTTTGAACCTATTCTGTGACACTAGTTATGGATTCCGATGCTTCTCTTCAGGTTTACTGTATCCAGCTGACCTTCTTATTGACGATGAAACACAGAAATTGAATCGGAATTAAATACAAAAGGCACAATGCCGACTTAAGTACGAGAAGATTGACTCTTCTTACTGTCTATGCTTTCAACCATTCCTGTGACACTAGTTATAGATTCTGATGCATCACTTCGGTTTTACTGTATCCCACTGACCTTCTTATTGACGATGAAACACAGAAATTGCATCGGAATTAAATACAAAAGGCACAATTCCGACTTAAGTACAAGAAAACTGACTCTTCTTACTGTCTATGTTTGAACCATTCCTGTGACACTAGTTATAGATTCCGATGCATCACTTCAGGTTCACTGTATCCCTCTGACCTCCTTATTGACGATGAAACACAGAAATTGCTTCGGAATTAAATGGAAAAGGCACAATGCCGAATTAAGTACAAGAAAACTGTCTCTTCTTACTGTTGATGTTTTGAACCATTCCTATGACACTAGTTATAGATTCCGAAGCTTCACTTCAGGTTTACTGTATCCCTCTGTCCTTCTTATTGACGATAAAACACAGAAATTGCATCGGAATTAAATACAAAAGGCACAATGCCGACTCAAGTACAAGAAGACTGACTCTTCTTACTGTCTATGTTTTGAACCTTTCCTGTGAGATCGGTTTTAGATTCCGATGCTTCACTTCAGGTTTACTGTATCCCTCTGACCTTCTTATTGACGATGAAACATAGAAATTGCATCGGTATTAAATACATAAGGCACAATGCCGACTTAAGTACAAGAAAACGAACTCATCTTAATGTCTATGTTTTGAACCATTCCTGTGACACTAGTTATAGATTCCGATGCTTCACTTCGGGTTTACTGTATCCCTGTGACCTTCTTATCGACGATCAAACACAGAAAATTGATCGGAATTAAATACAAATGTCACATTGCCGACTCAAGTACAAGAAGAGTGGCTTTTTCTTACTATCTATGTTTTGAACCATTCCTATGACACTAGTTATAGATTCCGATGCTACGCTTCAGGTTTACTGTATCCAGCTGACCTTCTTATTGACGATGAAACACAGAAATTGCATCGGAATTAAATACAAAAGGCACAATGCCGACTTAAGTACAAGAAGACTGACTCTTCCTACTGTCTATGATTTGAACCATTCCTGTGACACTAGTTATAGATTCCGATTCTTCAATTCAGGTTTACTGTATCCCTCTGACCGTCTTATTAACGATGAAACACAGAAATTGCATCGGAATTAATTACAAAAGGCATAATGCCGACTCAAGTACAAGAAGACTGGCTGTTCTTACTGTCTATGTTTTGAACCTTTCCTGTGAGACCAGTTTTAGACTCCGATGCTTCACTTCAGGTTTACTGTATCTCTCTGACCTTCTTATTGACGATGAAACACAGAAATTGCATCGGAATTAAATACAAAAGGCACAATGCCGACTCAAGTACAAGAAGACTGGCTCTTCTTACTGTCTATGTTTTGAACCTTTCCTGTGAGACCGGTTATAGGTTCCGATGCTTCACTTCAGGATGACTGTATGCGGTCGACCTTCTTATTGACGACCAAACGCAGAAATTGCATCGGAATTAAATATAAAAGGCACAATGCCGACTTAAGTACAAGAAAACTGACTCTTCTTACTGTCTATGTTGGAACCATTCCTGTGACACTAGTTATAGATCACGATGCTTCACTTCAGGTTTACTGTATCCCTCTGACCTCATGATTGACGATGAAACACAGAAATAGCATCGGAATTAAATACAAAAGGCACAATGCCGACTCAAGTACAAGAAGACTGGCTCGTCTTACTGTCTATGTTTTAAACCAATTCTGTGACACTAGTTATGGATTCCGTTGCTTCTCTTCAGGTTTACTGTATCCAGCTGACCTTCTTATTGACGATGAAACACAGAAATTGCATCGGAATTAAATACAAAAGGCACAATGCTGACTCAAGTACAAGAAGACTGGCTCTTCTTCCTGTCTATGTTTTGAACCTATTCTGTGACACTAGTTATGGATTCCGATGCTTCTCTTCAGGTTTACTGTATCCAGCTGACCTTCTTATTGACGATGAAACACAGAAATTGAATCGGAATTAAATACAAAAGGCACAATGCCGACTTAAGTACGAGAAGATTGACTCTTCTTACTGTCTATGCTTTCAACCATTCCTGTGACACTAGTTATAGATTCTGATGCATCACTTCGGTTTTACTGTATCCCACTGACCTTCTTATTGACGATGAAACACAGAAATTGCATCGGAATTAAATACAAAAGGCACAATTCCGACTTAAGTACAAGAAAACTGACTCTTCTTACTGTCTATGTTTGAACCATTCCTGTGACACTAGTTATAGATTCCGATGCATCACTTCAGGTTCACTGTATCCCTCTGACCTCCTTATTGACGATGAAACACAGAAATTGCTTCGGAATTAAATGGAAAAAGCACAATGCCGAATTAAGTACAAGAAAACTGTCTCTTCTTACTGTCTATGTTTTGAACCTTTCCTGTGAGATCGGTTTTAGATTCCGATGCTTCACTTCAGGTTTACTGTATCCCTCTGACCTTCTTATTGACGATGAAACATAGAAATTGCATCGGTATTAAATACATAAGGCACAATGCCGACTTAAGTACAAGAAAACGAACTCATCTTACTGTCTATGTTTTGAACCATTCCTGTGACACTAGTTATAGATTCCGATGCTTCACTTCGGGTTTACTGTATCCCTGTGACCTTCTTATCGACGATCAAACACAGAAAATGCAACAGAATTAAATACAAAAGGCACAATGCCGACTCAAGTACAAGATGACGCTCTTCTTACTGTCTATGTTTTGAACCTCTCCTGTGAGATTGGTTTTAGATTCCGATGCTTCACTTCAGGTTTACTGTATCCCTCTGACCTTCTTATTGACGATGAAGGATAGAAATTGCATCGGGATTCAATACATAAGGCACAATGCCGACTTAAGTACAAGAAAACGAACTCTTCTTACTGTCTATGTTCTGAACCATTCCTGTGACACTAGTTATAGATTCTGATGTTTCACTTCAGGTTTACTGTATCCCTTTGACCTTCTTATTGACGATGAAACACAGAAAGTGCCTCGGAATTAATCTCAAAAGGCACAATGCCGACTCAAGTACAAGAAGACTGGCTCTTCTTACTGTCTATGTTTTGAACCTTTCCTGTGAGACAGGTTTTAGATTCCCTTGCTTAACTTCAGGTTTACTGTTTCCCATGGACCTTCTTATTGACGACGAAACACAGAAATTGCATCGGAATTAAATATAAAAGGCACAATACCGACTTCAGTACAGGAAAACTGACCCTTCTTACTGTCTATGTTTTGAACCACTCCTGTGACACTAGTTATAGATTCCGATGCTTCACCTCAGGTTTACTGTATCCCTCTGACCTCCTTATTGACAATGAAACACAGAAATTGCATCGGAATTAAATACAAAAGCCACAATGCCGACTCAAGTACAAGACGTCTGGCTCGTCTTACTGTCTATGTTTTAAACCATTCCTGTGACACTAGTTATAGATTCCGATTCTTCAATTTAGGTTTACTGTAACGCTCTGACCTTCTTATTGACGATGAAACACAAAAATTGCATCGGAATTAAATACAACAGGCACAAAGCCGACTTAAGTACAAGAAACCTGACTCTTCTTACTGTCTATGTTTTGAACCATTCCTGTGTCACTAGTTATAGATTCCGAAGCTTCACTTCAGTTTTACTGTATCCCTCTGATCTTCTTATTGACGATGAAATATAGAAATTGCATCGAAATTAAATACAAAAGGCACTATGCCGTCTTAAGTACAGGAAAACTGACTCTTCTTACTGTCTATGTTTTGAACATTCCTGTGACACTAGTTATAGAATCCGATGCTTCACTTCAGGTTTACTGTATCCCT
This sequence comes from Schistocerca serialis cubense, assembly GCF_023864345.2. Taxonomy (NCBI): domain Eukaryota; kingdom Metazoa; phylum Arthropoda; class Insecta; order Orthoptera; family Acrididae; genus Schistocerca; species Schistocerca serialis. Next base: position 526,825,899 of record NC_064646.1, read on the forward strand.
TGGACGTTCTTATTGACGACGAAACACAGAAATTGCATCGGAATTAAATACAAAAGGAACAATGCAGACTCAAGTACAAGAAGACTGGCTCTTCTTACTGTCTATGATTTAAACCTTTCCTGTGAGCCCGGTTTTAGATTCCGATGCTAGACTTCAGGTTTACTGTATCCGGTGGACCTTCATATTGACGACCAAACGCAGAAATTTCATCGGAATTAAATACAAAAGGCACAATGCCGAATGAAGTAGAAGAAAACTGACTCTTCTTACTGTCTATGTTTTGAACCATTCCTGTGACACTAGTTATAGATTCCGATGCTTTCCTTCAGGTTTACTGTATTCAGCTGACCTTCTTATTCACATTGAAAAACAGAAATTGCATCGGAATTAAATACAATAGGCACAATGCCGACTTAAGTACAAGAAGACTGACGCTTCCTACTGTCTATGATTTGAACCATTCCTGTGACACTAGTTATTGATTCCGATGCTGCACTTCAGGTTTACTGTATCCTTCTGACCGTCTTATTAACGATGAAACACAGAAATTGCTTCGGAATTAAATACAAAAGGCACAATGCCGACTCAGGTACAAGAGGTCTGGCTCTTCTTACTGTCTATGTTTTGAACGTTTCCTGTGAGACCAGTTTTAGATTCCGATGCTTCACTTCAGGTTTACTGTATCCCTTGGACGTTCTTATTGACGACGAAACACAGAAATTGCATCGGAATTAAATAGAAAAGGCACAATGCCGACTCAAGTACAAGAAGACTGGCTCTTCTTCCTGTCTATGTTTTGAACCTATTCTGTGACACCAGTTATGGATTCCGATGCTTCTCTTCAGGTTTACTGTATCCAGCTGACCTTCTTATTGACGATGAAAGACAGAAATTGCTTCGGAATTAAATACAAAAGGCACAATGCCGACTTAAGTAGGAGAAGGTTGACTCTTCTTTCTGTCTATGTTTTCAACCGTTCCTGTGACACTAGTTATAGATTCCGATGCATCACTTCCGTTTTACTGTATACCGCGGTCCTTCTTATTGACGATGAAACACAGAAATTGCATCGGAATTAAATACAAAAGGCACAATGCCGACTTAAGTACAAGAAGACTGACTCTTCCTACTGTCTATGATTTGAACCATTCCTGTGACACTAGTTATAGATTCCGATTCTTCAATTCAGGTTTACTGTATCCCTCTGACCGTCATATTAACGATGAAACACAGAAATTGCATCGGAATTAATTACAAAAGGCATAATGCCGACTCAAGTACAAGAAGACTGGCTCTTCTTACTGTCTATGTTTTGAACCTTTCCTGTGAGACCAGTTTTAGACTCCGATGCTTCACTTCAGGTTTACTGTATCTCTCTGACCTTCTTATTGACGATGAAACACAGAAATTGCATCGGAATTAAATACAAAAGGCACAATGCCGACTCAAGTAGAAGAAGACTGGCTCTTCTTACTGTCTATGATTTGAACCTTTCCTGTGAGACCGGTTATAGGTTCCGATGCTTCACTTCAGGATGACTGTATGCGGTCGACCTTCTTATTGACGACCAAACGCAGAAATTGCATCGGAATTAAATATAAAAGGCACAATGCCGACTTAAGTACAAGAAAACTGACTCTTCTTACTGTCTATGTTGGAACCATTCCTGTGACACTAGTTATAGATCACGATGCTTCACTTCAGGTTTACTGTATCCCTCTGACCTCATGATTGACGATGAAACACAGAAATAGCATCGGAATTAAATACAAAAGGCACAATGCCGACTCAAGTACAAGAAGACTGGCTCGTCTTACTGTCTATGTTTTAAACCTATTCTGTGACACTAGTTATGGATTCCGATGCTTCTCTTCAGGTTTACTGTATCCAGCTGACCTTCTTATTGACGATGAAACACAGAAATTGCATCGGAATTAATTACAAAAGGCACAATGCTGACTCAAGTACAAGAAGACTGGCTCTTCTTCTTGTCTATGTTTTGAACCTATTCTGTGACACTAGTTATGGATTCCGATGCTTCTCTTCAGGTTTACTGTATCCAGCTGACCTTCTTATTGACGATGAAACACAGAAATTGAATCGGAATTAAATACAAAAGGCACAATGCCGATTTAAGTACGAGAAGATTGACTCTTCTTACTGTCTATGCTTTCAACCATTCCTGTGACACTAGTTATAGATTCTGATGCATCACTTCGGTTTTACTGTATCCCACTGACCTTCTTATTGACGATGAAACACAGAAATTGCATCGGAATTAAATACAAAAGGCACAATTCCGACTTAAGTACAAGAAAACTGACTCTTCTTACTGTCTATGTTTGAACCATTCCTGTGACACTAGTTATAGATTCCGATGCATCACTTCAGGTTCAATGTATCCCTCTGACCTCCTTATTGACGATGAAACACAGAAATTGCTTCGGAATTAAATGGAAAAGGCACAATGCCGAATTAAGAACTAGAAAACTGTCTCTTCTTACTGTTGATGTTTTGAACCATTCCTATGACACTAGTTATAGATTCCGATGCTTCACTTCAGGTTTACTGTATCCCTCTGACCTTCTTATTGACGATGAAGCATAGAAATTGCATCGGGATTAAATACATAAGGCACAATGCCGACTTAAGTACAAGAAAACGAACTCCTCTTACTGTCTATGTTCTGAACCATTCCTGTGACACTAGTTATAGATTCTGATGTTTCACTTCAGGTTTACTGTATCCCTTTGACCTTCTTATTGATGATGAAACACAGAAAGTGCCTCGGAATTAATCTCAAAAGGCACAATGCCGACTCAAGTACAAGAAGACTGGCTCTTCTTACTGTCTATGTTTTGAACCTTTCCTGTGAGACAGGTTTTAGATTCCCTTACTTAACTTCAGGTTTACTGTTTCCCATGGACCTTCTTATTGACGACGAAACACAGAAATTGCATCGGAATTAAATACAAAAGGCACAATACCGACTTCAGTACAAGAAAACTGACCCTTCTTACTGTCTATGTTTTGAACCATTCCTGTGACACTAGTTATAGATTCCGATGCTTCACCTCAGGTTGACTGTATCCCTCTGACCTCCTTATTGACAATGAAACACAGAAATTGCATCGGAATTAAATACAAAAGGCACAATGCCGACTCAAGTACAAGAAGTCTGGCTCGTCTTACTGTCTATGTTTTAAACCATTCCTGTGACACTAGTTATAGATTCCGTTTCTTCAATTTAGGTTTACTGTAACGCTCTGACCTTCTTATTGACGATGAAACACAAAAATTGCATCGGAATTAAATACAAAAGGCACAAAGCCGACTTAAGTACAAGAAACCTGACTCTTCTTACTGTCTATGTTTTGAACCATTCCTGTGTCACTAGTTATAGATTCCGATGCTTCACTTCAGTTTTACTGTATCCCTCTGATCTTCTTATTGACGATGAAATATAGAAATTGCATCGAAATTAAATACAAAAGGCACAATGCCGTCTTAAGTACAGGAAAACTGACTCTTCTTACTGTCTATGTTTTGAACCACTCTTGTGACACTAGTTACAGATTCCGATGCTTCACTTCAGGTTTACTGTATCCCTCTGACTTTCTTATTGACGATGAAACACAGAAATTGCACCGGAATTAAATACAAAAGGCACAACGCCGACTCAAATACAAGAAAACTGTCTCTTCTTACTGTCTATGTTTGAACCTTTCCTGTGAGACCGGTTCTAGGTCCCGATGCTTTACTTCAGGTTTACTGTATCCGGTGGACCTTCTTATTGACGACGAAACGCAGAAACTGCATCGGAATTAAATACAAAAGGCACAATGCCCACTTAAGTACAAGAAAACTGACTCTTCTTACTGTCTATGTTTGAACCATTCCTGTGACACTAGTTATAGATACCGATGCTTCACTTCAGGTTTACTGTATCCCTCTGACCTCCTTACTGACGATGAAACACAGACATTGCTTCGGAATTAAGTAGAAAAGGCACAATGCCGAATTAAGTACAAGAAAACTGTCTCTTCTTACTGTCTATGTTTTGAACCATTCCTGTTACACTATTTATTGATTCCGATGCTTCACTTCAGGTTTACTGTATCCCTCTGTCCTTCTTATTGACGATAAAACACAGAAATTGCATCGGAATTAAATACAAAACTCACAATGCCGACTCAAGTACAAGAAGACTGACTCTTCTTACTGTCTATGTTTGAACCTTTCCTGTGAGATCGGTTTTAGATTCCGATGCTTCACTTCAGGTTTACTGTATCCCTCTGACCTTCTTATTGACGATGAAACATAGAAATTGCATCGGGATAAAATACATAAGGCACAATGCCGACTTAAGTACAAGAAAACGAACTCTTCTTACTGTCTATGTTTTGAACCATTCCTGTGACACTAGTTATAGATTCTGATGCTTCACTTCAGGTTTACTGTATCCCTCTGACCTTCTTATTGACGATGAAACACAGAAAGTGCCTCGGAATTAAACTCAAAAGGCACAATGCCGACTTCAGTACAAGATAACGGACTCTTCTCACTGTCTATGTTTTGAACCATTCCTGTGACACTAGTTATAGATTCCGATGCTTCACTTCGGGTTTACTGTATCCCTCTGACCTTCTTATTGATGATCAAACATAGAAAATGCAACGGAATTAAATACAAAAAGCACAATGCCGACTCAACTACATGAAGACTGGCTCTTCTTACTGTCTATGTTTTGAACCTTTCCTGTGAGACAGGTTTTAAATTCCCTTGCTTCACTTCAGGTTTACTGTATCCCATGGACCTTCTTACTAACGACGAAACGCAGAAATTGCATGGGAATTAAATACAAAATGCACAATGGCAACTTAAGTAAGAGAAAACTGACTCTTCTTACTGTCTATGTTTGAACCATTCCTGTGACACTAGTTATAGATCCCGATGCTTCACTTCAGGTTTACTGTATCCCTCTGGCCTCCTTATTGACGATGAAACACAGAAATTGCATCGGAATTATATACAAAAGGCACAATGCAGACCTAAGTACAAGAAGACTGACTCTTCTTACTGTCTATGTTTTGAACCATTCCTGTGACACAAGTTATAGATTCCGATGCTTCACTTCAGGCTTACTGTATCCCTCTGACCTTCTTATTGACGACGAACACAGAAATTGCATCGGAATTAAATAGAAAATGCACAACGCCGACATAAGTACAAGAAAACTGTCTCTTTTTCCTGTCTATGTTTTGAACCATTCCTGTGACACTAGTTAAAGCTTCTGATGCTTCACTTCAGGATTACTGTAATCATCTGACCTTCTTATTGACGATGAAAAACAAAAATTGCATCGGAATTAAATACAAAAGGCACAATGCCGACTTAAGTACAAGAAGACTGACTCCTCCTACTGTCTATGATTTGAACCATTCCTGTGACACTAGTTATAGATTCCGATGCTGCACTTCATGTTTACTGTATCCCTCTGACCGTCTTATTAACGATGAAACACAGAAATTGCATCGGAATTAAATACAAAAGGCATAATGCCGACTCAGGTACAAGAGGTCTGGCTCTTCTTACTGTCAATGACTTGAACCTTTCCTGTGAGACCAGTTTTAGATTCCGATGCTTCACTTCAGGTTTACTGTATCCCTTGGACCTTCTTATTGACGACGAAACACAGAAATTGCATCGGAATTAAATAGAAAAGGCACAATGTCAACTTAAGTACAAGAAATAAGACTCTTCTTAATATCTATGATTTGAACCAATCCTGTGACACGAGTTATAGATTCCGATGCTTCACTTCAGGTTTACTGTATCCCTGTGACCGTCGTATTGACGATGAAACACAGAAATTGCATCGGCATTAAATACAAAAGGCACAATGGCGACTCAAGTACAAGAAGACTGGCTCTTCTTACTGTCTATGTTTTGAACCTTTCCTGTCAGACAGGTTTTAGATTCCATTGTTTCACTACAGGTTTACTGCATCCCATGGACCTTCTTATTGACGCCGAAACACAGAAATTGCATCGGAATTAAATACAAAAGGCACAATACCGATTTAAGTACAACAAAACTGACCCTTCTTTCTGTCTATGTTTGAACCATTCCTGTGACACTAGTTATAGATTCCGATGCTTCCCTTCAGGTTTACTGTATCACTCTGGCTTCCTTATTGACGATGAAACACAGAAATTGCATCGGAATTAAATACAAAAGGCACAATGCCGACTTAAGTACAAGAAAACTGACTCTTCTTACTGTCAATGTTTTGAACCGTTCCTGTGACACTACTTATAGATTCCGATGTTTCACTTCAGGTTTACTGTATCCCTCTAACCGTTTTCTTGACGATAAAACACAGAAATTGCATCAGAAATAAATACAAAAGGCACTATGCCGACTCAAGTACAAGAAGACTGGCTTTTCTTACTGTCTATGTTTGAAACTTCCCTGTGAGACCGATTTGAGATTCCGATGCTTCACTTCAGGTTTACTGTATCCCTTGGACCTTCTTATTGACGCCGAAACACAGAAATTGCATCGGAATTAAATACAAAAGGCACAATGCCGACTGAAGTACAAGAAGACTGCCTCTTCCTACTGTCTATGTTTTGAACCTTTCCTCTGACACTAGTTTTTAGATTCCGATGCTTCACTTCAGGTTTACTGTATCCCACTGACCTCCTTATTGACGATGAAACACAGAAATTGCATCTTAATTAAATACAAAAGGCACAATGCCGTCTTAAGTACAGGAAGATTGACTCTTCTTATTGTCTATGTTTTGCACAATTCCTGTGCCACTAGTTATAGATTCCGATGCTTCACTTCAGGTTTACTGTATCCCTCAGACCGTCTTATTAACGATGAAACACAGAAATCTCATCGGAATGAAATACAAAATGCACAATGCCGTCTCAAGTACAAGAAGACTGGCTCTTCTTACTGCCTATGTTTTGTACCATTCCTGTGACACTAGTTATAGATTCCGATGCTTCACTTCAGGCTTACTGTATCCCTCTGACCTTCTTATTGACGACGAACACAGAAATTGCATCGGAATTAAATAGAAAATGCACAACGCCGACATAAGTACAAGAAAACTGTCTCTTTTTCCTGTCTATGTTTTGAACCATTCCTGTGACACTAGTTAAAGCTTCCGATGCTTCACTTCAGGATTACTGTAATCATCTGACCTTCTTATTGACGATGAAAAACAAAAATTGCATCGGAATTAAATACAAAAGGCACAATGCCGACTTAAGTACAAGAAGACTGACTCCTCCTACTGTCTATGATTTGAACCATTCCTGTGACACTAGTTATAGATTCCGATGCTGCACTTCATGTTTACTGTATCCCTCTGACCGTCTTATTAACGATGAAACACAGAAATTGCATCGGAATTAAATACAAAAGGCATAATGCCGACTCAGGTACAAGAGGTCTGGCTCTTCTTACTGTCAATGACTTGAACCTTTCCTGTGAGACCAGTTTTAGATTCCGATGCTTCACTTCAGGTTTACTGTATCCCTTGGACCTTCTTATTGACGACGAAACACAGAAATTGCATCGGAATTAAATAGAAAAGGCACAATGTCAACTTAAGTACAAGAAATAAGACTCTTCTTAATATCTATGATTTGAACCAATCCTGTGACACGAGTTATAGATTCCGATGCTTCACTTCAGGTTTACTGTATCCCTGTGACCGTCGTATTGACGATGAAACACAGAAATTGCATCGGCATTAAATACAAAAGGCACAATGGCGACTCAAGTACAAGAAGACTGGCTCTTCTTACTGTCTATGTTTTGAACCTTTCCTGTCAGACAGGTTTTAGATTCCATTGTTTCACTACAGGTTTACTGCATCCCATGGACCTTCTTATTGACGCCGAAACACAGAAATTGCATCGGAATTAAATACAAAAGGCACAATACCGATTTAAGTACAACAAAACTGACCCTTCATTCTGTCTATGTTTGAACCATTCCTGTGACACTAGTTATAGATTCCGATGCTTCCCTTCAGGTTTACTGTATCACTCTGGCTTCCTTATTGACGATGAAACACAGAAATTGCATCGGAATTAAATACAAAAGGCACAATGCCGACTTAAGTACAAGAAAACTGACTCTTCTTACTGTCAATGTTTTGAACCGTTCCTGTGACACTACTTATAGATTCCGATGTTTCACTTCAGGTTTACTGTATCCCTCTAACCGTTTTCTTGACGATAAAACACAGAAATTGCATCAGAAATAAATACAAAAGGCACTATGCCGACTCAAGTACAAGAAGACTGGCTTTTCTTACTGTCTATGTTTGAAACTTCCCTGTGAGACCGATTTGAGATTCCGATGCTTCACTTCAGGTTTACTGTATCCCTTGGACCTTCTTATTGACGCCGAAACACAGAAATTGCATCGGAATTAAATACAAAAGGCACAATGCCGACTGAAGTACAAGAAGACTGCCTCTTCCTACTGTCTATGTTTTGAACCTTTCCTCTGACACTAGTTTTTAGATTCCGATGCTTCACTTCAGGTTTACTGTATCCCACTGACCTCCTTATTGACGATGAAACACAGAAATTGCATCTTAATTAAATACAAAAGGCACAATGCCGTCTTAAGTACAGGAAGATTGACTCTTCTTATTGTCTATGTTTTGCACAATTCCTGTGCCACTAGTTATAGATTCCGATGCTTCACTTCAGGTTTACTGTATCCCTCTGACCGTCTTATTAACGATGAAACACAGAAATCTCATCGGAATGAAATACAAAATGCACAATGCCGTCTCAAGTACAAGAAGACTGGCTCTTCTTACTGCCTATGTTTTGTACCATTCCTGTGACACTAGTTATAGATTCCGATGCTGCACTTCAGTTTTACTGTATCCCTCTGACCGTCTTATTAACGATGAAACTCAGAAATTGCATCGGAATTATATACAAAAGGCATAATGCCGACTCAGGTACAAGAGGTCTGGCTCTTCTTACTGTCTATGATTTGAACCTTTCCTGTGAGACCAGTTTTAGATTCCGATGCTCACACTTCAGGTTTACTGTATCCTTGGACCTTCTTATTGACGACGAAACACAGAAATTGCATCGGAATTAAATAGAAAAGGCACAATGCCGACTTAAGTACAAGAAATAAGACTCTTCTTAATATCCATGATTTGAACCAATCCTGTGACATTAGTTATAGATTCCGATGCTTCACTTCAGGTTTACGGTATCCCTCTGACCGTCATATTGACGATGAAACACAGAAATTGCCTCGGAATTAAATACAAAAGGCACAATGGCGACTCAGGTAGAAGAAGATTGGCTCTTCTTCCTGTCTATGTTTTGAACCAATTCTGTGACACTAGTTATGGATTCCGATGCCTCTCTTTAGGTTTACTGTATTCAGCTGACCTTCGTATTGACGATGAAACACAAAAATTGCATCGGAATTAAATACAAAAGGCACAATGCCGACTTAAGTACGAGAAGATTGACTCTTCTTACTGTCTATGTTTTGAACCATTCCTGTGACACTAGTTATACATTCCGATGCTTCACTTCAGGTTTACTGTATCCCTCTGACCTTCCGATTGACGATGAAACACAGAAATTGCATCGGAAATAAATATAAAAGGCAAAATGCCGAATTAAGTACAAGAAAACTGACTCTTCTTTCTGTCTATGTTTTGAACCATTCTTGTGACACTAGTTACAGATTCCGATGCTTCACTTCAGGTTTACTGTATCCCACTGACCTTCTTAATGACGATAAAACACAGAAATTGCAACGGAATTAAATACTAAAGGCACAATGGCGACTCAAGTACAAGAAGACAGGCTCTTCTTACTGTCTATGTTTTGAACCTTTCCTGTGAGACAGGTTTTAGATTCCGTTGTTTCACCTCAGGTTTACTGCATCCCATGGACCGTCTTATTGACGTCGAAACACAGAAATTGCATCGGAATTAAATACAAAAGGCACAATACCGACTTAAGTACAACAAAACTGACTCTTCTTACTGTCTACGTTTGAACCATTCCTGTGACACTAGTTATAGATTCCGATGCTTCCCTTCAGGTTTACTGTATCCCTCTGGCCTCCTTATTGACAATGAAACACAGAAATTTCATCGTAATTAAATACAAAAGGCACAATGCCGACTTAAGTACAAGAAAACTGACTCTTCTTACTGTCAATGTTTTGAACCGTTCCTGTGACACTAGTTATAGATTCCGATGCGTCACTTCAGGTTTACTGTATCCCTCTAACCGTTTTCTTGACGATAAAACACAGAAATTGCATCGGAAATAAATACAAAAGACCATATGCCGGCTCAAGCACAAGAAGACTGGCTCTTCTTACTGTCTATGTTTTGAACCTTCCCTGTGAGACCGGTTTGAGATTCCGATGCTTCACTTCAGGTTTACTGTATCCCTTGGACCTTCTTATTGACGCCGAAACACAGAAATTGCATGGGAATTAAATTGAATAGGCACAATGCCGACCTAAGTACAAGATAACTGACTCTTCTTACTGTCTATGATTTGAACCATTCCTGTGACACTAGTTGTAGATTCCGATGCTTCACTTCAGGTTTACTGTATCCCTCTGACCTTCTTATTGACGATGAAACACCGAAATTGCATCGGAATTAAATACAAAAGGCATAATACCGACTTAACTACAAGAAAACTGACTCTTCTTACTGTTTATGTTTTGAACCACTCCTGTGACACTAGTAATAGATTCCGATGCTTCACTTCAGATTTACTGTATCCCTGTGACCTTCTTATTGACGTTGAAACACAGAAATTGCTTCGGAATTATATACGAAAGGCACAATGCCGACTTAAGTACAAGAAAACTGATTCTATTTACTGTCTATGTTTTGAACCATTCCTGTGACACTAGTTATAGATTCCGATGCGTCACTTCAGGTTTACTGTATCCCTCTAACCGTTTTCTTGACGATAAAACACAGAAATTGCATCGGAAATAAATACAAAAGACCATATGCCGGCTCAAGCACAAGAAGACTGGCTCTTCTTACTGCCTATCTTTTGAACCATTCCTGTGAAACTAGTTATAGATTCCGATGCTTCAGGTTTACTGTATCCAGCTGACCTTCTTATTGACTATGAAACACAGAAATTGCATCTGAATTATATACAAAAGGCACAATGCCGACTTAAGTACAAGAGGACTGACTCTTCTTACTGTGTATGATTTGAACCATTCCTGTGGCAATAGTTATAGATTCCGATGCTACACTTCAGTTTTACTGTATCCCTCTAACCTTCATATTGACGGTGAAACACAGAAATTGCATCGGAATTAAATAAAAAAGGCACAATGCCGACTTAAGTTCAAGATGACTGACTATTCCTACTGTCTATGCTTTGAACCATTTCTGTGACACTAGTATTAGATTCCGATGCTTCGCTACAGGTTTATTGTATCTCTCTGACTCTCCTTATTGACGATGAAACACAGAGATTGCATCTTAACTAAATACAAAAGGAACAATGCAGACTTAAGTACAAGAAGACTGACTCTTCTTACTGTCAATGTTTTGAACCATTCCTGTGACACTAGTTGTAGATTCCGATGCTTCACTTTAGGTTTACTGTATCCCTCTGACCTTCTTATTGTCGATCAAACACAGAAATTTCATCGGAATAAAATACAAAAGGCACAATGCCGACTCAAGTACAAGAAGACTGGCTCTTCTTAGTGCATATGTTTTGAACCATTCCAGTGACACTAGTTATAGATTCCAATGCTTCACCTCAGGTTTACTGTAACCAGCTGACCTTATTATTGACGAAGAAAAACCGAAATTAGATCGGAATTAAATGCAAAAGGCACAATGCCGACTTAAGTACAGGATGACTGACTCTTCTTACTGTCTATGTTTTAACCATTCCTGTGACACTAGTTATAGATTCCGATGCTTCCCTTCAGTTTTACTGTATCAGTTCACCTTCTCATTGACGATCAAACACAGAAATTGCATCGGAATTAAATACAAAAGGCACAATGCCGACTTAAGTACAAGAAGACTGAATCTTCCTACTGTCTCTTTTGAACTATTCCTGTGACACTAGTTATTGATTCCGATGCTTCACTTCAGGTTTACTGTATCCCTCTGACCTTCTCAATGACGATAAAACGCAGAAATTGCATCGGAATTAAATACCAAAGGCACAATACCGACTCAAGTACAAGAAGACGGCCTCTTCTTACTGTCTATGTTTTGAACCTTTCCTGTGAGTCCAGTTTTAGATTCCGATGCTTGACTTCAGGTTTACTGTATCCCTTGGCCCTTCTTATTGACGACGAAACACAGAAATTGCATCGGAATTGAATACAAAAGGCACAATGCGGACTTTAGTAAAAGAAAACTGACTATTCTTACTGTCTACGTTTGAACCATTCCTGTGACACTAGTTACAGATTCCGATGCCTCACTTCGGATTTACTGCATCGCTCTGACCTCCATATTGACGATGAAAGACAGAAATTGCACCGGAATTAAATACAAAAGGCACAATACCACTTAAGGACAAGAAAACTGACTCTTCTTATTGTCTATTTTTTGATCCATTCCTGTGACACTAGCTATAGATTGCAAGGCTCCACTTCAGGTTTACTGTATCCCTCTGATCTTCTTATTGACGATGAAACACAGAAATTGCATCGGAATTAAATACAAAAGGCACAATGCCGACTTAAGTACAAGTAGACTGACTCTTCCTACTGTCTCTTTTGAACCATTCCTGTGACACTAGTTATTGATTCCGATGCTTCACTTCAGGTTTACTGTATCCCTCTGACCTTCTTAATGACGATAAAACACAGAAATTGCATCGGAATTAAATACCAAAGGCACAATACCGACTCAAGTACAAGAAGACTGCCTCTTCTTACTGTCTATGTTTTGTACCTTTCCTGTGAGACCAGTTTTAGATTCCGATGCTTGACTTCAGGTTTACTGTATCCCTTGGCCCTTCTTATTGACGACGAAACACAGAAATTGCATCGGAATTGAATACAAAAGGCACAATGCGGACTTTAGTAAAAGAAAACTGACTATTCTTACTGTCTATGTTTGAACCATTCCTGTGACACTAGTTACAGATTCCGATGCCTCACTTCGGATTTACTGTATCGCTCTGACCTCCATATTGACGATGAAACACAGAAATTGCATCGGAATTAAATACAAAAGGCACAATACCGACTTAAGGACAAGAAAACTGACTCTTCTTACTGTCTATTTTTTGATCCATTCCTGTGACACTAGCTATAGATTGCAAGGCTTCAATTCAGGTTTACTGTATCCCTCTGATCTTCTTATTGACGATGAAACACAGAAATTGCATCGAAATTAAATACAAAAGGCACAATGCCGACCTAAGCACAAGAAGACTAACTCTTCTTACTATCTATGCTTTGAACCACTCCTGTGACACAAGTTATAGATTCCGATGCTTCACTCCAGGTTTACTGTATCCCTCTCACCTTCTTATTGACAATGAAACACAGAAATTGCATCGGAATTAAATACAAAAGGCACAAAGACGACTCAAGTACAAGAAGTCGGGCTCCTTTTACTGTCTATGTTTTGAACCTTTCCTGTGACACCGGTTTTAGATTCCGGTGCTTCACTTCTGGTTTACTGTATTCCTTGGACATTCTTATTGACGACGAACACAGAAATTGCATCGGAAATAAATACAAAATGCACAACGCCGACATAAGTACAAGAAAAGTGACTCTTTTTCCTGTCTATTTTTGAATCATTCCTGTGACACTAGTTAAAGCTTCCGATGCTTCACTTCAGGTTTACTGTTTTCAGCTGACCTTCTTATTGACGATGAAAAACAGAAATTTCATCGGAATTAAATACAAAAGGCACAATGCCGACTTAAGTACAAGAAGACTGACTCTTCCTACTGTCTATGTTTTGAACCATTTCTGTGACACTAGTTATAGATTCCGATGCTGCACTTCAGGTTTACTGTATCCCTCTGACCGTCTTATTAACGATGAAACACAGAAATTGCATCGGAATTAAATACAAAATACACAATGCCGACTCAAGTACAAGAAGACTGGCTCTTCTTTCTGTCTATGTTTTGAACCAATTCTGTGACACTAGTTATGGATTCCGATGCTTCTCTTCAGGTTTACTCTATCCAGCTGACCTTCTTATCGACGATTAAACACAGAAATTGCATCGGAATTCAATACAAAAGGCACAATGCCGACTTAAGTACAAGAAGATTGACTCTTCTTAATGTCTATGTTTTGAACCATTCCTGTGACACTAGTTATGGATTCCGATGCATCACTTCAGTTTACGGTATCAGTCTGACCATCTTATTGACGATGAAACACAGAAATTACATCGGAATTAAATACAAAAGGCACAATTCAGACATAAGTACAAGATAACTGTCTCTTCTTACTGTGTATGTTTTGAACCATTCCTGTGACACTAGTTATAGATTCCGATGCTTCACTTCAGGTTAACTGTATCCCTCTGACCTTCTTATTGACGATGAGACATAGAAATTGCATCGGAATTAAATACAAACGGCACAATTCCGACTTAAGTACAAGAAAACTGATTCTTCTTACTGTTTATGTTTTGAACCATTCCTGTGACACTAGTTATAGATTCCGATGCTTCACTTCATTTTTACTGTATCCCTGCGACTTTCTTATTGACGATGAAACGCAGAAATAGCATCGGAATTAAATAGAAAAGGCACAATGCCGACTTAAGTACTAGAAAAAAGACTCTTCTTAATATCTATGATTTGAACCATTCCTGTGACACTAGGTATAGATTCCGATGCTTCACTTCTCTTTTACTGTATCCCTCTGGCCTTCTTATTGACGATGAAACACAGAAATTGCATCGGAATTAAATACAAAATGCACAATGCCGATTTAAGTACAAGAAGACTGACTCTTCCTTCTGTCTATGTTTTGAACAATTCCTCTGACACTAGTTATAGAATCCGATGCATCACTTCAGGTTTCCTGTATTCCTCTGACCGTCTTATTGATGATGAAACACAGAAAATGCATCGGAATTAAATACAAAAGGCACAATGCCGACTTAAGTATAAGAAAACAGACTCTTCTTACTGTCTATGCTTTGAACCATTTCTGTGACACTAGTTATAGAATCCGATGCTTCACTTCAGGTTTGCTGTATCCCTCTGACGATCTTTTGACGATGAAACTTAGAAATTGCATCGGAATTAAATACAAAAGGCACAATACCGACTCAAGTACAAGAAGACTGCCTCTTCTTACTGTCTATGTTTTGAACCTTTCCTGTGAGACCACTTTTAGATTCCGATGCTTGACTTCAGGTTTACTGTATCCCTTGGCCCTTCTTATTGACGACGAAATACAGAAATTGCATCGGAATTGAATACAAAAGGCACAATGCGGACTTCAGTAAAAGAAAACTGACTCTTCTTACTGTCTATGTTTGAACCATTCCTGTGACACTAGTTATAAATTCCGATGCCTCACTTCGGATTTACTGCATCGCTCTGACCTCCTTATTGACGATGAAACACAGAAAATGCACGGAATTAAATACAAAAGGCACAATACCGACTTAAGTTCAAGAAAACTGACTCTTCTTACTGTCTATGTTTTGAACCATTCCTGTGACACTAGTAATAAAATCCGATGCTTCACTACAGGTTTACTGTATCCAGCTGACCTTCTTATTGACCATGAAACACAGAAATTGCATCGGAATTAGATACAAAAAGCACAATGCCGACTTAAGTACAAGAATACTGACTCTTATTACTGTCTATGTTTTGAACCATTCCTGTGACATTAGTTATAGATTCCGATGCTTCACTTCAGTTTTACTGTATCCCTCTGACCGTCTTATTGACGATGAAACACAGAAATTGCATCGGAATTAAATACAAAAGTCAAATTACGACTCAAGTACATGTAGTCTGGCTCTTCTTACTGTCTATGTTTTGAACCTTTCCTGTGAGACCGGTTTTAGATTCCGATGCTTCACTTCAGGTTTACTGTATCCCTCTGACCTTCTTATTGACGATCAAACACAGAAAATTGATCGGAATTAAATACAAAAGGCACAATACCGACTTAAGCTCAAGAAAACTGACTCTTCTTACTGTCTATGTTTTGAACCATTCCTGTGACACTAGTAATAGAATCCGATGCTTAACTTCAGGTTTACTGTATTTCTCCGACCTTCTTATTGACGATGAAACACAGAAATTGCATCGCAATTAAATACAAAAGGTACAATACCGACTCAAGTACAAGAAGACTGGCTCTTCTTACTGTCTATGTTTTGAACCTTTCCTGTGAGACCGGTTTTAGATTCCGATGCTTCACTTCAGGTTTACTGTATCCGGTGGACCTTCTTACTGACGACGAAACGCAGAAATTGCATCGGAATAGAATACAAAAGGCACAATGCCGACTTAAGTACAAGAATTCTGACACTTCTTACTGTCTATGTTTGAACAATTCCTGTGACACTAGTTATAGATTCCGATGCATCACTTCAGGTTTCCTGTATCCCTCTGACCTTCTTATTGACGATGAAACACAGAAAATACATCGGAATTAAATACGAAAGGCACAATGCCGACTTTAGTATAAGAAAACAGACTCTTCTTACTGTCTATCCTTTGAACCATGTCTGTGACACTAGTTATAGAATCCGATGCTTCTCTTCAGGTTTGCTGTATCCCTCTGACCATCTTATTGACGATGAAACTTAGAAATTGCATCGGAATTAAATACAAAAGGCACAATACCGACTCAAGTACAAGAAGACTGCCTCTTCTTACTGTCTATGTTTTGAACCTTTCCTGTGAGACCAGTTTTAGTGAGAGGCACCCACTTGCCTTTCTCATACTGTGGCATCAAGCAGTCAGGCCTGCAAGATGAGTGGTTTGCCAAGCGAGTGGAATCTTCCTTAATTTATCGAGCAACATGAATTCTCGTATCTTACTATTTAGTTACAAATTATCCTCCTGTATGAATAATACGCAACGGAAACACGCATCTGACTATCAGTGATTTATAGAACTCTGACTGTACACTACGCACTGGCAATACCACATTTACCTTTTGTCTTTGATTTAACGGCTTTTATATAAATTTGGGACATTATGATAACATACAATTTAATGAAAAAGGCCACCAATCTCTTTCTTTTCACTATTTGATTTATTCCTAAACACACAAATTCTACAACCTACAACAAAATCACATGAGAAATTCCGCCCAGTGGGCATGGCTTTACGTTAGTGAATCTCTATACTATGGTCTCGTAATCTATTTACCGCAACAGTGCACTCCCTGGATCGGATGGTGGATCTTTTATTATACCTCACACTTCGCCTCTCACAATAATCCTCACGAAACTTTCCTCCAGATCGAGCGATACAGAAGGAACAGGCATACCCACAAATCTTTCGAAACTACCTTGCCACTCCCATGCAAAACACACATACCCAAATTACAAGACATACACAACACAACAATACGAAATATTACACAAAAAACGGTTACAACTTCATCACTTTTCCGCTTTCCCACTTCAATCAATATTTATCCCAGTTTCACACGACACTGCCCCACTTTGTAATTCTACTTTCCTACTGTGAACTCTGGAGATAAACGCACGTCTTCCTGTGCAATGCAAGCCAAGTGGCGTTGCTGGAAAAAACGGCCGACTCACCTTGATTCTCTCTCAGAGTTTAAATTCAGCGTCACACGGAATGATATTTCTTAAATACTTCAACTTATGATACACACGCTATTTCTTAAATATTTCAGCTTATTGTACACACGCTATTAATTCTATTTCAGCTTATTGTACACACGCTATTAATTCTATTTCAGCTTATTGTACACACGCTATTAATTCTTAAATATTTCAGCTTAAGCTCACGGAAGTATCTCAACTTATAACTACACGTGGGCTCTTTGTGACCGTTGGTTTACTACAATCCCCTTAAAATTACCTGCCTCACTTTGTAATTTTCCCCACAAAAGGTCCTGTGAAAGAGAAAGTATTAATTCTAACTACTCTTAAATATTCCACATCCATACCATGCCTCCACTCTTTCATTATGGAGCACAACAAAAAAAACAGGTCTTTACAGCAGAAGGTTCAGCGGCAGAGTACCTGAAACATGGCCGTATTCCGATTCTCTCGCACCTCTCTCGAAGTGGGAGAAGCACCCTGCTACCTTATTGGTCAGCCACATTTCAGACGCTCAAAGCTCTGGTAACTTCCATCTCTTTGGTCTCACCAAAGGTAGCCAAAGGATCGACTCAAAGATGATCATATATTCCAATTCACTATCTGTGGTTAGCAGACGACCATACATTCATTCCTTTCACAGATCTCACCAAACTGGATGTAGGGATTTATTTTGAGGGAGTGCACATGTGATCAATTAAATAAATAAATTGTCATTCTTTCCCACACTGGTATCCGGCTTCGCTGTATTAATTGAAATTGAGTTACTTTTACACAAAAAATGTGTTGTTCTGACAAGAATTTCGTACCTATTTTCAGTGTTGGGCGGTACTGTACCCTTTCACCACCGGCTACCCATGCAGAAAAAAATGGCACGGTACTATCCTTGCAATGCGAGGGTAGTTCCGGACATTTTTTTTTTTTAAGAAAATTGTATTAAAACAAACGTAGCAATTCATCAAAATAACCAGGAGGAGACCTTAGCCCCTGGTGACCTCAAATTGACGACCAAATGTTGTTACTTTACCAAATTGGCAGTTGTTGCATTATTGTACTCTCCACAATCCGGAGTAGCGTACACATACAAATTTACAACAATATACATGACAAATAAAACATCACATAGAAATGAAAAAATAATCTTGAGATAAAATTTTGCTGGGATCTTCGTTATTTTTATGAGTAATCCAAATTTCAATAATTCTAAAACAAATAAAAAATACTTTCTCTGTTGTCACACATATAGACGACAAGAACTTGCATTTCGACTAGCCTTCGTTACACTTTAATGTGAAATGTCACCACTGTGATAATAAAAATAAGTGGCTTCAGTCAAAACACCAACAAGATTATTACTATGGACGACATCAAAATACATCAGTTAATTCCGATATTTGTTGTGCAATGCAAACTCTTGTCCCCTGTGACAATCTTACTGATCAATGCTACATGAACCGCTACGTTAGTATTACGCCACTGGCTTATAATTAGAGCATCATTGTACGAAATATTCTAATAAACATGCTACGTGAACTTGATAACCCAGAACAGACAAAAAACAAACACTAACTATTCTAAACACAAATGTTGATGAAATACAATTACACTTGCTGTCCCTTCAGGAATGAAACACATAAAAAAAACATTTACACAATTACAAATACATTATTCCCTATCTTGCGAGTCACACGGAAACCTTTCATTCTGTGATTTTCTTGGGGTCAAAAAGTTGCTGATAGTTTTCCTAGAACCACTGTCTCGGTGTCAAAGCTCTCCCATGGTTACCCGGACGAAAGTCTTTGAGTCACTCAAATCGGCATTTTGAACACGCACTGAACAGTAAACTGTATCTCACATTAAACACAAATGTCATAGTCACTGTCAGAGTACCATCCACACGAATCTGTTCGTCCAAAAAAATGGCCCTACAACTACTATTACCCACGGTTCTGTCCTTTCAGTTCATGGTGTAATTAAAAGTCGTAAGTTTCAACAAACAGCACTTATTCCCGCACCAGTTCAAGAAATGTCTCCTACTACAGACGCAAATGTCAATGTCCCACTCTAGTTTCTTGCCTTCATACAATAATTGTTCACCAAACGACAACTGTCCTCTAAGTGTACCAAGTGTCCCACATGCAATTCACAAAGCACACTTAACAAGTCACTGCCAAAAGTTTATGGATCCCACCATTCAGTGGTCAAGACAAAACAAAACGATCGTCCTGTCTGCTAAAGACAAAATCTTTTCCACCACTCACAACGTGAAAACACCAGTCCTTCACTTTCCACATTATGGAAAGTCGCAGTCATCTTGTTTCACGGCTCCACAGTCCAGTACTAGTTATTAGCTGCTGGTAAAAAAAATGCTCGCCGGGCTCTGCCGCGCCTCGTCCATTCTGCTGTAGCGCCGCTGCGCGCGCCGTTGAGCAGAAGAAACCACCCGCTGTTGCCTCCGCGGGATACCTTCCCCTGTCGTAAGGGTGGCGGAACTCATGAATGGCCAGTGGTACGTGCGTGTCGCCCCAGGCCGTTGACCTGCTGTAGCAGGCGCGTGGAGTGTACCCCGTCCGACAGTGGAGTGGGGAGTGCCGCGGCTCTGTCGCCTGTCGCCATGGCATCGTCAGCTCGGCCCGCTAGCGGCATGGGCGTTACGACACCCAATCAGTTAGCCTTCCGTGCATCTCGCAACAATACAGACAAAAGGAAATTCTTACATTAAAGTTATACACCCTAGTTTTCTACTCATACAACATCAACATTTATCTCTTTTCTATAGACAGCCCATACTCGTGCTATTCATTGTACCTGTCGTCCCTCATACAAAACATGAAAGTGTAAAAAAAAAACAAAAGGAATAATAAACAATCTATACAGCTCATAATTACAATATCAAATAGTAGGCTACTCTAACATCCTATCACAGTGAAAATATTAGAAACATTATCCTAAAACTACAATATACAATGAACTTTTGTGCTTGTGACACACTGAAATTAATACCCCTTGAAAGTGTCCTAACAAAAAAATAAGAAATAATCTACACAGCTCACAATTACCTACCACTGGTTATTAAATATTAAACTACTTTAACATCCTATCACAACAAACATTTTAGAAACTGTTGACTCTAAATCTACAACATACAATGCACCTTTGTGCTTGTGACAGATTGAAATTAGTATCTCTTTATACATTTTACATTTTATTATATATAACAACATTTCTAGGACATGTATGAACCATCCACATGTCAGATCCTGACCTGCCATCGAGGTTCATCCAAATCAAACAATACACAATAATGTTTTAGTTACAGATCGGTAGCATCCCCTTTACAGGAGTGTGCGCATTGATCACAGTACTCTACGACTCTCACTCACCAGACATCACATTTTCCTACTCATTCAATCCATTAATAAACTACCAGAATAGGTCTAGAAGTCAGCTAACCTTAACACCACCACACTCACGACAACATACCATACCTTTGCTCCCTTATACTCATAACACCACCACACTCACAACATACCATACCTTTGCTCCCTTATACTCAACCACATAACACATGAAGCTGTTTCGGAGATAGCATTCCAGTCTCTGAATTCGTCCTTTCACTCAGGCACCTCTCTCCATCGGCTTACCTCCGCATTCACTTCATGCTAAATATCAACTTAGAATTGCGACATTTCATCTAAGAAACAAAAATACACAAATTATTCAACCTGCAAAATAACTGTACACATTCTTGGTACCGTTTTGATTAGTTATCCTGGTACCAGGCTTCAACAACAGCAACAATAAATATTATTTTTGCCAAATCGCAAATGTTATGCTAAGAATTAGATCTTACACTTATATTACATCTTACGTCAGTGTTCCACAACGTTCACCATCTGGATCTCATACTCCCTTTATGTCCTTTCACATTGTGCAGTTGTCCTCATCTCTTCATTCGTATTTCGGCTCTCCGTCCGTCCATTACTCCATCATTTCCTGGTCTTCCTTCGCCATTCGCATCAATCTCTATTGCAGCATACACAGGTCTCTCTGTAACATACATCTAAGACATCTCCACACTATTCAGTTCTACTCACCTTTATTTACCACTATTTCATCACGTCGAATCTCTATTTATTAATCACACTGCTTCACGTCGCTTCTTCCCTTACCTATCACCTTTATCCACTACTATTTATCACGTCGCTTCTCTATCTACCATCTTTATTCCCTCATAAATCATCACGTCGTTTCTGCTTGATCCTTATTCATACGACAAAAAATACGTACATACACCACTCTGTCGACTCCTGTTCATGACTCATTTGACCAGTCTATTCCGTCATACTTCCTGACATCCCGCCTGAAAATTCTTATGTTCGATTTGACCCTGCACAACGATACACACCACAAATAAATACACTGACTATCTACCATAAATTGCCTACTTTAGATCTATCCTTAACTTTTCCATAATTTGATGTTAGAAATGTGATGAAGCCCACGAGACTGTTTTCCCTTGATCGTCTCAATCAGTACAGCATTTTCATGGACAATCCGCCTCACTCTGAATGGTCCACTATACACAGTAAAGAATTTGCTAGTTAGGAATCTGTGCTTCTTTGATAATCGATGAGTTTTAATTAGAACCTTGTCTCCTACTGTCAATTCGATCTTACGGATCTTTCCTTTCTGCTTCTCCTGCCTATCCTTAGCTGCTTTCTTAATACGCTCTGTCGCAACCTTGACAATTTCTGTGTGCCTCTGCTTTCCTGATCGCGGAAAATCTACCAGCTCCCTGACTCGATCTGGTGGTGGTTCATTCTTTAGTACCGTAATTGGTGATAATCCAGTTGCTCCATGTGGTAGCTCATTGAGGATGTCCTGAAAATCTTTGAGAAAAATACTCCAACTTCTGTGTTGCCTATGGCAATAGATCTTACACAATTTTCCCAGTTCTTTTACCACTCTTTCACTGGGGTTACTTGCAGCATGGTATCGGGATATGAACACCGGTTTTATCCTTCTTCTCTTCAGTGTGGTTACCCATTGTCTGGATCTATATTGCGGTCCATTGTCAGCTATGAACTTTTCTACAGTTCCTACTTCTCGCAAAAAGTTTTTAACGATCGCTGCTGCCACTGTCCTTCCCGTCGCACGTTTCAAGGCGGTAAAAGTCACATACTTTGACACCAATTCCACTGCTACTAAAACATATCTATATCCCTGCACTGACTTAGGTAGCGGGCCAAACAAATCTGTTGCTCCGAATTCCCTCAATCTACCTGGCACTATCGGAAAAAGCGGTGCTTTGCATGAGATAGTTAACGAGTTTGCCTTCTGGCACAATTTGCAACTACCAAGCACGTTCTTGATCCTCCTTTCCATACTAATGAAATAAACTGATTCCCTTAACTTCTTACAGCATTTCCTTGCCCCGTAATGCCCGTAACTTAGGTGAGTGTACCAGATCAGCTTGTTGACTATTTCATTTGGTATACACAACACCCAGTCCTGTGTGTTCGGATTTCTACGGTAGAAAAGGACCCCGTTCTGAATTGTATAAAAGCGCGCTATATTGGCATCTAAGTTCGCTCTAACTCTGTCCTTCACCATTCTCCATGACGCGTCTTTATCCTGCTCTTTCGCGATATTTGTGAGTACCGCCCCTATGTATTTTTCGAACGGCACGCCCTGCATATACAATATATCATATCTGTTCTCGTTTACCTCCTCATCAAACCATTGACCATGACCTACTGGGTTCCTTGACAACGCATCTGCCACTATATTCTGTGGCCCAGGAATATACATGACCGAAAACTGAAACTCCTGTAAATAGAGTGCCCACCTAGCGAGTCGTCTATGGTTAAGTTTGGCCGACATCAGAAACTGTAGTGACTTGTGGTCAGTATAGATTTTAGTATGCCTTCCATACAAATAGTATCTAAACTTACTAAAACCCCATACTATCGCCAAAGCTTCAAGCTCAGTTACCGTGTAATTTCTCTCAGCTTTGCTAAGCACTCGGCTCGCAAATGCAATAGGTTGTTGTATTACTTCTCCTCCTTGCTCTTGCTCTTGGAACAATGTTACCCCAAGTCCACTACGGGAACTGTCCGTGGCCATACAAAACTCTTTCCCTAGGTCTGGATGCCCGAGAAGAGGTGCCGATAGCAGTGCCTTCTTTAACGCCTCATACTCTTCCTGCGCAACAGGGTCCCAATTCCATACCGTTTTCTTTCCAGTCAGCTGACATAGTCTGGGTGTCGCTGCACCCCCAATCTTAATGAACCTCCTGTAAAAATTGATTAATCCTAAATAACCCCGTAGCTGACGTTTTGTTCTTGGCACCGGAAAATCTCTGATTGCTTCGAGTTTGTCTGGATTTGGTCTTATTCCCTCTGGTGTCACAATGTGACCTAGAAACTCGATTTCTTTTCGTCCAAATTCTGACTTTCCCAAATTCACGGTCACCCCATGTCTCTCCAGTGCACCGAGCAATATGCCTAACGTTCTATGGTGGTCTTCCCAGTTTCTTTCGGCTATCAGGACATCATCCACGTACTGTGTTATCTTATCTTTTATTTCATTAGGAATGACAGTATTTAGCGCTCTGATAAATGCCGCGGATGATACATTTAACCCAAATGGTAGTTTCCGGAACTGATACGATTTCCCGTAGCACAAGAAAGCAGTGTATTTTCTACACCCCCTGTCTAACTCCACCTGCCAGAAACTCATTCTCAAATCAACTGAGCTGAGAACTCTGATCCCGTGGAACTTTTGTAGCAATTCGTCAAGTGTCAGCGGCCGATCTGTCTCTGGCTCTATTATCTTATTAATCCTTCTTGCGTCCAAAACTAATCTAATGGACCCATCCTTTTTTTCAACACAAACTAAAGGACTGTTGTACGGACTGGATGCTGGTTCGATAATCCCTTGTTGTAGCATGCTTTCGATCTCAGCTTCCACTCTTTCTTTGTACACAACAGGTATCGGGTACACTTGGGCCCTAAACTGTTTATGTGGCTTGACCTTGAATCTATACACAAAATTTCTTATTGTACCCGCAGCATGTTTAAATACCTTTCTATTCTCGTATAAAATTTTCTGCAATTCCCCGTAGACCGTGGTCCCTCGTAAATGCCAGATTTTCTCCCTGATCTCCTCCTCCAAACATTTATGAATTTCCTTCTTCTCTTGTTCGAACCCCGTATTCTGTGCCTGTTTACCGGACTTTACCGCCAGACATAATGCTAAGTGTGCGTTATCTTTACCATGTAAGCAATCGTCGAATCTTAATGTAATTTCCTCCGAATCTCGTTTCAACTCCATCGAACCATTTCTCATGTTAACGACTGCTTTATATTGGTTCAAAAAATTAACCCCTAATATCCCTTCAACAGTTAGAGATGACACAATCATGAACACTGTACTAAACCTCTTCGCCTGGCACACGAAGTCTACCTGCGCTTGTAACTTCACCTCAATTCCCTTTCCTGTAATTGCCCCTCTCACTGTTGTCCTTTGCAATGGCAACGTTGGCCATGGTTTCGTAAGGCTACAACACTTGAACACATCTTCCCTCAAAACACTCATTACACTGCCTGTGTCGATGACACAAGGTACGATGATATTATTTATTTCTACGCTAATTATTGGGTGGACTTCACTCCCCACATCTCCTACCTCCTCTAACAGATTCTCCCTTAGTTTTCCGTAATCGATATACCTAATATTTACATCATTAATAGTCCTGGTTTGTACCCGTCTATCAAGTAGTCACCTTCTTGTCCCTCCGTCATTGTGACAATGATTGTCCTGTCGTGAACCCAATAATTGCCTATCCTCTCTTCGCCCATCATTTTCATTTTCCCTTCTTCCATCTCTGTCCCATCTTCTATCTTCCCGGTTTGCTGGTCGATATCCCCATGTATTCTGCCCCCTATTTCCTCGCCGTCTTCCATTTCCGTCATTCCTCTGATTCCATGCTCTCCTGTCATTCTGATAGTTTCTACCGTTCCTATCCTCAACTCTGTCTGACCTAAGAGTCATGTCGCCGTTCACAATGTTGCTCTCGTTACCCAGTTCCTGTAATAAGTGCTGAAATGACGCAGAATCGTTCAAGCCTCTGCCTGCTATCACTATATCTCTGCGCAATCTCACTGGCAACTTCGTTATACAGATCCTAATGAGCTCCCCAGTTTCGTATGGCACATCCAAATACCTGTTTCGTCTCAGCATTTCCTGATAACACGACACTGGATCTCTTATACCACCTTCGTTACAATTTGGCATCATCAATATGCTTTGCTTAACCTGGTCCTGCTTACTTTTCGACCAGAATTCATTTAAAAATTTGTCACAAAACATCTTGTAGCTACTACAGTCTTTAATAACTTCCTGCATTTTCGCTCTAGCCTCGTCCCTCAAATGGTTACACACAAACTTCATTTTTAGGAGCGGTCCCCACGATGAAGGTAATGAATCTTGAAATTGAGACAGCCACAGGCATGGATGTTGGTAATTATCAGGATCCGGAAAACAAGTGTACGTTTGTACCGACACGAAGTGTCTCCTACATTCTTCTTCCGCATTTATGTTTTCCGACCTTGGGCTATACCCAGTTGGGTTTGCCACCTGTTTTATCCGACACAACCGTTCTTCTAACTCTCTGAGTTCGTCATCCTCTTTCTGCCTATTTTCGATTTTTGAATTTATCTCACTCTCCCTCCGCAGTCTACCTGGTGGTGTTTCACCTTCGCTTCTGCACGCTAATTGCAACTGTGCTAGTTCTTCCCTATGTTTCCTATTTGTTTCTAATTGTGCCTCTTTAAACTGTAATAGTGATTGTATCTCCTCCTGGTCGGCATAAACCTCTCGCTGCGTACTGTCAGAGCCTGTTTCGCCTCTTATACTGATCTTTTCTACATCTGCGCTAATCGTATTCATTCTGACCACTACCTCCGCAACTTCATCCCTGTGTTTATTTAGCGCCATTTCCTGCCGTGTGACTTGAGCTTCCACGCTGTCTAATGCCCCTTGTTTATCTGCAAGTAAGTCCTCCACTATCTCTTTGATTCGCTCATCCGGCCACACGCCCCTATGTTCTGTAATATCGCTTTCTATTGCACTTATTCGTACCTCCAAATTATTGGCCTTTTCTTTCACAGCATCACATTCTTGCTGCACCGCATCCAGATTCTTCTCCCCCTCATCTAACCGATTATTAACTGCGGACAGACGCTCATAGATAACTGTGTGTAGCTTCCTCATTGCCTCTTTATTTCCCTTATCAATTGCCTCCAATCTTTCCTTATTTGCTTCCAATCTCTCCTTAGTCTCCCTATCTCTCTCCTTAGCCTCCCTATCTCTCTCCTTATTCTCCCTATCTCTCTCCTTATTATCTCTATTGATTGCTTCTAATCTTTCGTTAGTTGCTTCAAATCTTTCCTTAGTCTCCCTATTCATCGCTTTATTATCTCTACTCATCGCTTCTAATCTTTCGTTAGTCTCCCTACTCATCGCTTGTAAAAACTGCAGTATCACATCGTTATTTCCTACTTTCGACGCGCTCACCTCGTTCGCCTGAGAAACGGTAGCTTCGCTAAGGGTAGCTGCACTTTCACTGAATACCTGACCTAGTCCCGAGCCCGCGTCGTCGGGAAAAGCCCGCGTTTGTGGACAAAGCCCGCCGCATAAAGGTTCCCCTTGCAGCGGTCCACTGAACAATACAGCCCCTTCGGAGCGTTTGTCTTTCTCGCTCATTAACCCATGGTCAACAGCTACTTCCTGCTGCACTGCTACGTCCACCCCAGAATCGCTATTCTCCATGGTGGCTACACTTTTCGACTGCGACCTAGTTACTACGGACATTACGCAAAAAAAATTATGAAACGATCTTCCAGCCTTGTGCGATATAGCAATTAATTACATAAAATAAAATAAAAGATCCTCACCAATCCAGAAAGAATTTGCAAACAGAAAAAATTTTACTTCTTAACGCTATCACAACACATTCCATAAAAAAAATCTTAACAGCAAACCCTAACAACAAAATATCCTAACAAAAACGATCCTGGCAAAGGAATCCTGGCAACAAATTAAATATCCTGGTAACAAAATTATCGTGGCAAAAAACGGAATCCTGGCAACAAATTAAATATCCTGGTAACAAAATTATCGTGGCAAAAAACGGAATCCTGGCAACAAATTAAATATCCAGGTAAAATTATCGTGGCAAAAAAATGGAATCCTGGCAACAAATTAAATATCCTGGCAGGGTCGAAATTATGAGAGGCACCCACTTGCCTTTCTCATACTGTGGCATCAAGCAGTCAGGCCTGCAAGATGAGTGGTTTGCCAAGCGAGTGGAATCTTCCTTAATTTATCGAGCAACATGAATTCTCGTATCTTACTATTTAGTTACAAATTATCCTCCTGTATGAATAATACGCAACGGAAACACGCATCTGACTATCAGTGATTTATAGAACTCTGACTGTACACTACGCACTGGCAATACCACATTTACCTTTTGTCTTTGATTTAACGGCTTTTATATAAATTTGGGACATTATGATAACATACAATTTAATGAAAAAGGCCACCAATCTCTTTCTTTTCACTATTTGATTTATTCCTAAACACACAAATTCTACAACCTACAACAAAATCACATGAGAAATTCCGCCCAGTGGGCATGGCTTTACGTTAGTGAATCTCTATACTATGGTCTCGTAATCTATTTACCGCAACAGTGCACTCCCTGGATCGGATGGTGGATCTTTTATTATACCTCACACTTCACCTCTCACAATAATCCTCACGAAACTTTCCTCCAGATCGAGCGCTACAGAAGGAACAGGCATACCCACAAATCTTTCGAAACTACCTTGCTACTCCCATGCAAAACACACATACCCAAATTACAAGACATACACAACACAACAATATGAAATATTACACAAAAAACGGTTACAACTTCATCACTTTTCCGCTTTCCCACTTCAATCAATATTTATCCCAGTTTCACACGACACTGCCCCACTTTGTAATTCTACTTTCCTACTGTGAACTCTGGAGATAAACGCACGTCTTCCTGTGCAATGCAAGCCAAGTGGCGTTGCTGGAAAAAACAACCGACTCACCTTGATTCTCTCTCAGAGTTTAAATTCAGCGTCACACGGAATGATATTTCTTAAATACTTCAACTTATGATACACACGCTATTTCTTAAATATTTCAGCTTATTGTACACACGCTATTAATTCTATTTCAGCTTATTGTACACACGCTATTAATTCTATTTCAGCTTATTGTACACACGCTATTAATTCTTAAATATTTCAGCTTAAGCTCACGGAAGTATCTCAACTTATAACTACACGTGGGCTCTTTGTGACCGTTGGTTTACTACAATCCCCTTAAAATTACCTGCCTCACTTTGTAATTTTCCCCACAAAAGGTCCTGTGAAAGAGAAAGTATTAATTCTAACTACTCTTAAATATTCCACATCCATACCATGCCTCCACTCTTTCATTACGGAGCACAACAACAAAAACAGGTCTTTACAGCAGAAGGTTCAGCGGCAGAGTACCTGAAACATGGCCGTATTCCGATTCTCTCGCACCTCTCTCGAAGTGGGAGAAGCACCCTGCTACCTTATTGGTCAGCCACATTTCAGACGCTCAAAGCTCTGGTAACTTCCATCTCTTTGGTCTCACCAAAGGTAGCCAAAGGATCGACTCAAAGATGATCATATATTCCGATTCACTATCTGTGGTTAGCAGACGACCATACATTCATTCCTTTCACAGATCTCACCAAACTGGATGTAGGGATTTATTTTGAGGGAGTGCACATGTGATCAATTAAATAAATAAATTGTCATTCTTTCCCACACTGGTATCCGGCTTCGCTGTATGAATTGAAATTGAGTTACTTTTACACAAAAAATGTGTTGTTCTGACAAGAATTTCGTACCTATTTTCAGTGTTGGGCGGTACTGTACCCTTTCATTAGATTCCGATGGTTGACTTCAGGTTTACTGTATCCCTTGGCCCTTCTTATTGACGACGAAACACAGAAATTGCATCGGAATTGAATACAAAAGGCACAATGCGGACTTTAGTAAAAGAAAACTGACTCTTCTTACTGTCTATGTTTGAACCATTCCTGTGACACTAGTTATAAATTGCGATGCCTCACTTCGTATTTACTGTATCGCTCTGACCTCCTTATTGACGATGAAACACAGAAATTGAATCGGAATTAAACACAAAAGGCACAATGCCGACTTAAGAACAAGTAAACTGACTCTCCTTACTGTCTATTTTTTGATCCATTCCTGTGACACTAGCTATAGATTGCGAGGCTTCACTTCAGGTTTACTGTATCCCTCTGACCTTCTTATTGACGATGAAACACAGAAATGGCATCGGAATTAAATACAAAAGGCACAATGCCGACTCAAGTACAAGAAGACTGGCTCTTCTTACTGTCTATGTTTTGAACCTTTCCTGTGTGACGGGGTTTAGATTCTGATGCTTCACTTCAGGTTTACTGTATCCCTTGGACCTTCTTATTGACGCCGAAACGCAGAAATTGAAGCGGAATTAAATAGAAAAGGCACAATGCCGACCTAAGTACAAGAAGACTATCTCTTCTTACTGTCTATGATTTGAACCACTCCTGTGACATAAGTTATAGATTCCGATGCTTCACTCCAGGTTTACTGTATCCCTCTGACCATCTTATTGACGATGAGACACAGAAATTGCATCGGAATTAAATACAAAAGGCACAATGCCGACTTAAGTACAAGAAGACTGACCCTTCTTACTGTCTATGTTTTGAACCATTCCTGTGACACTAGTTATACATTCCGATGCTTCACTTCAGGTTTACTGTATCCCTGCGACCTTCTTAGTGACGATGAAACGCAGAAATAGCATCGGAATTAAATAGAAAAGGCACAATGCCGACTTAAGTATAAAAAAACTGACTCTTCTTACTGTCTATGTTTTGAACCATTCCTGTGACACTAGGTATAGATTCCGATGCTTCACTTCTCTCTTACTCTATCCCTCTGACCTTCTTATTGACGATGAAACACAGAAATTGCATCGGAATTAAATTCAAAATGCACAATGCAGATTTAAGTACAAGAAGACTGACTCTTCCTTCTGTCTATGTTTTGAACCATTCCTGAGACACTAGTTATAGATTCCGATGCTTCACTTCAGGTTTACTGTATACAGCTTACCTTCTTATTGACGATAAAACACAGAAATTGCATCGGAATTAAATACAAAAGTCACAATGCCGACTTAAGTACAAGAAGACTGACTCTTCCTACTGTCTATGTTTTGAACCATTCCTGTGACACCTGTTATAGATTCCGATGCTTCAATTCAGGTTTACTGTATCCCTCTGACCGTCTTATTGACGATGAATCACAGAAATTGGATCGGAATAAAATACAAAAGGCAAAATGCCGGCTCAGGTACAAGAAGTCTGGCTCTTCTTACTGTCTATGTTTTGAACCTTTCCTGTGACACCGGTTTTAGATTCCGATGCTTCACTTCGGGTTTGCTGTATCCCTTGGACCTTCTTATTGACGACGAAACACAGAAATTGCATCGGAATTAAATACAAAAGGCACAATGCCGACTTAAGTACAAGAAGACTGACTCTTCCTACTGTCTATGTTTGAACCATTCCTGTGACACTAGTTATAGATTCCGATGCTTCACTTCAGGTTTACTGTATACAGCTTACCTTCTTATTGACGATGAAACACAGAAATTGCATCGGAATTAAATACAAAAGGCACAATGCCGACTTAAGTACAAGAAGACTGACTCTTCCTACTGTCTATGTTTTGAACCATTCCTGTGACACTAGTTATAGATTCCGATGCTTCACTTCAGGTTTACTGTATCCCTGTGACCTTCTTATTGACGATGAAACAAAGAAATTGCATCGGAATTAAATACAAAAGCACAATGGTGATTTAAGTACAAGAAGACTGACTCTTCCTACTGTCTATGTTTTGAAGCATTCCTGTGACACTAGTTATAGATTCCGATGCTTCACTACAGGTTTACTGTATCCAGCTGATCTTCTTATTGACGATGAAACACAGAAATTGCATCGGAATTAAATACAAAAAGCACAATGCCGACTTAAGTACAAGATAACTGACTCTTTTTCCTGTCTATGATTTGAACCATTCCTGTGACACTAGTTATAGATTCCGATGATTCACTTCAGGTTTACTGTATCACTCTGATCGTCGTACTGACGATGAAACACAGAAATTGCATCGGAAATAAATACAAAAGGCACAATTCCGACTTAAGTACAAGAAAACTGACTCATCTTACTGTTTAAGTTTTCACCATTCCTTTGACACTAGTTATAGATTCCGATGCTTCACTTCAGGTTTACTGTATCCCTGTGACCTTCTTATTGACGATGAAACAAAGAAATTGCATCGGAATTAAATACAAAAGGCACAATGCCGACTTAAGTACAAGAAGACTGACCCTTCTTACTGTCTATGTTTTGAACCACTCCTGTGACATTAGTTATAGATTCCGATGCTTCACTTCAGTTTTACTGTCTCCCTCTGACCTTCTTATTGACGATGAAACACAGAAATTGCATCGGAATAAAATACAAAAGCACAATGCCGACTCAAGTACAAGAAGACTGACTCTTTTTACTGTCTATGTTTTGAACCATTCCTGTGACACTAGTTACAGATTCCGATACTTCACTTCAGGTTTACTGTATCCAGCTTACCTTCTTATTGACGACGAAACAGAGAAATTGCATCGGAAATAAATAGAAAAGGCACAATGCCGACTTAAGTACAAGAAAATTGACTCTTCTTACTGTCTATGTTTTGAACCATTCCTGTGACACTAGTTATAGATTCCGATGCTACACTTCAGGTTTACTGTATCCCTCTGACCGTCGTATTGACGATGAAACACAGAAATTGCGTCGGAATTAAATACAAAAGGCACAATGCCGACTCAAGTACAAGAAGACTGGCTATAGTTCCTGTCTATGTTTGAACAATTCCTGTGACACTAGTTATAGATTCCGATGGTTCACTTCAGGTTTACTGTATCCAGCTGACCTTCTTATTGACGATGAAACACAGAAATTGCATCGGAATTAAATACAAAAGGCACAATGCCGACTCAAGTACAAGAAGACTGGCTCTTCTTACTGTCTATGCTTTGAACCATTCCTGTGACACTAGTTATAGATTCCGATACTTCACTTCAGGTTTACTGTATCCCTCTGACCTTCGTATTGACGATGAAACACAGAAATTGCATCGGAATTAAATACAAGAGGCACAACGCCGACTTAAGTACAAAAAGACTGACTCTTCTTACTGTCTATGTTTTGAACCATTCCTGTGACACTAGTTATAGATTCCGATGCTTCACTTCAGGTTTACTGTATCCCTCTGACCTTCTTATAGACGATGAAACACAGAAATTGCATCGGAATTAAATACAAAAGGCACAATGACGACTTAAGGACAAGAAAACTGACTCTTCTTACTGTCTATGTTTTGAACCATTCCTGTGACACTAGTTTTAGATTCCGATGCTTCACTTCAGGTTTACTGTATCCCTTTGACCTTCTTATTGACGATGAAACACAGATATTGCATCCTAATTAAATACAAAAGGCACAATGTCGACTTGAGTACAAGAAGAGTGATTCTTCTTACTGTCTGTGATTTGAACCACTCCTGTGACACTAGTTATAGATCCCGATGCTTTACTTCAGGTTTACTGTATCCCTCTGACCTTCTTATAGACGATGAAACACAGAAATTGCATCTTAATTAAATAGAAAAGGCGCAATGCCGACTTAAGTACAAGAAGACTAGTACTTCTTACTGTCTATGCTGTGAACCATTCCTGTGACACTAATTATAGATTCCGATGCTTCACTTCAGGTTTACTGTATCCCTCTGACCTTCGTATTGACGATGAAACACAGAAATCGCATCGGAATTCAATACAAAATTCACAATGCCGACTCAAGTACAAAAAGACTGACTCTTGTTACTGTCTATGTTTTGAACCATTCCTGAGACACTAGTTACGGATTCCGATGCTTTACATCATGTATACTGTATCCCTCTGACCTTCATATTGACGATGAAACACAGAAATTGCATCGGAATTAAATACAAAAGGAACAATACCGACTTAAGTACAAGAAGTCTGACACTACTTACTGTCTAAGCTTTGAACCATTCCTGTGACACTAGTTATAGATTCCGATACTTCAATTCAGGTTTACTGTATCCCTCTGACCTTCGTATTGACGATGAGACACAGAAATTGCATCGGAATTAAATACAAAAGGAACAATGCCGACTTAAGTACAAGAAAACTGACTCTTCTTACTGTCTAAGTTTTGAACCATTCCTGTGACACTAGTTATAGATTCCGATGCTTCACTTCAGGTTCACTGTATCCCTCTGACAGTCGGACCGACGATGAAAACACAGAAATTGCATTGGAATAAAATGCAAAAGGCACAATGCCGACTCAAGTACAAGAAGACTCGCTATACTTCCTGTCTATGATTTGAACCATTCCTGTGACACTAGTTATGGGTTCCGATGCATCACTTCAGGTTTACTGTATCCCTCTGACCGTCGTACTGACATTGAAACACAGAAATTGCTTCGGAATTAAATACAAAAGGCACAATGCCGACTTAAGTACAAGAAGACTGACCCATCTTACTGTCTATGTTTTGAACCATTTCTGTGACACTAGTTATACATTCCGATACTTCACTTCAGGTTTGCTGTATCCCTCTGACCTTCTTATAGACGATGAAACACAGAATTTGCATCGGAATTAAATACACAAGGCACAATGCCGACTGAAGTACAAGAAAACTGGCTCTTCTTACTGTCTATGTTTTAAACCATTCCTGTGACACTAGTTATAGATTCCGATGCTTTACTTCAGTAATACTGTATCCCTCTAACCTTATTATTGACGATGAAACACAGTAATTGCATCGGAATTAAATACAAAAGGAACAATGCCGACTTAAGTACAAGAAAACTGACTCTTCTTACTGTCTATGTTTTGAACCATTCCTGTGACACTAGTTATAGATTATGATGCTTCACTTCAGGTTCACTGTATCCCTCTGACCGTCGTACTGACAATGAAACACAGAAATTGCATCGGAATTAAATACAAAAGGAACAATGCCGATTTAAGTACAAGAAAACTGACTCTTCTTACTGTCTATGTTTTGAACCATTCCTGTGACACTAGTTATAGATTCCGATGCTTCTCTTCAGGTTCACTGTATCCCTCTGACCGTCGTACCGACGATGAAACACAGAAATTGCATTGGAATAAAATGCAAAAGGCACAATGCCGACTCAAGTACAAGAAGACTGGCTATACTTCCTGTCTATGATTTGAACCATTCCTGTGACACTACTTATAGGTTCCGATGCTTCACTTCAGGTTTACTGTATCCCTCTGACCGTCTTACTGACAATGAAACACAGAAATTGCATCGGAATTAAATACAAAAGGAACAATGCCGACTGAAGTACAAGAAGACTGACCCTTCTTACTGTCTATGTTTTGGACCATTCCTGTGACACTAGTTATACATTCCGATACTTCACTTCAGGTTTACTGTATCCCTCTGACCTTTGTATTGACGATGAAACACAAAAATTGCATCGGAATTAAATACAAAAGGCACAACGCCGACTTAAGTGCTAAAAGACTGACTCTTCTTACTGTCTATGTTTTGAACCATTCCTGTGACACTAGTTACAGATTCCGATGATTCACTTCAGGTTTACTGTATCCTTCTGACCTCCTTATTGTCGATGAAACACAGAAATTGCATCGGAATTTTATACAAAAGGCACAATGCCGACTTAAGTACAAGAAGACTGACTCTTCTGACTGTCTATGTTTTGAACCATTCCTGTGACACTAGATATAGATTCCAATGCTTCACTTCAGGTTTCCTGTATCCCTTTGACCTTCTTGTTGACGATGAAACACAGAAATTGCATCTTAATTAAATACAAAAGGCGCAATGCCGACTTATGTACAAGAAGAGTGACTCTTCTAACTGTCTATGATTTGAACCATTCCTGTGCCACTAGTTATAGATTCCGATGCTTCACTTCAGGTTTACTGTATCCCTCTGACCTTCTTATTGACGAAGAAACACAGATATTGCATCGGAATTGAATACAAAAGGCACAATGCCGACTTAAGAACAAGAAGACTGATACTTCTTACAGTCTATGCTTTGAACCATTCCTGTGACACTAGTTATAGATTCCGATGCTTCACTTCAGGTTTACTGTATCCCTGTGACCTTCGTATTGACGATGAAACACAGAAATTGCATCGGAATTAAACACAAAATTCACTATGCCGACTCAAGTACAAAAAGACTGACTCTTCTTTCTGTCTATGTTTGAACCATTCTTGTGACACTAGTTATAGATTCCGTTGCTTTACTTCAGGTATACTGTATCCCTCTGACCTTCTTGTTGACGATGAAACACAGAAATTGCATCGGAATTAAATACAAATGGCACAACGCCGACTAAAGTACAAGAAGACTGATACTTCTTACTGTCTATGCTTTGAACCATTCCTGTGACACTAGTTATAGATTCCGATGCTTCACTTCAGGTTTACTGTATCCCTCTGACCTTCGTATTGACGAAGAGACACAGAAATTGCATCGGAATTAAATACAAAATTCACAATGCCGACTTAAGTACAAAAAGACTGACCCTTCTTACTGTCTATGTTTTGGACCATTCCTGTGACACTAGTTATACATTCCGATACTTCACTTCAGGTTTGCTGTATCTCTCTGACCTTCGTATTGACGATGAAACACAGAAATTGCATCGGAATTAAATACAAAAGGAATAATGCCGACTTAAGTACAAGAAAACTGACTCTTCTTACTGTCTATGTTTTGAACCATTCCTGTGACACTAGTTATAGATTCCGATGCTTCTCTTCAGGTTCACTGTATCCCTCTGACCGTCGTACCGACGATGAAACACAGAAATTGCATTGGAATAAAATGCAAAAGGCACAATGCCGACTCAAGTACAAGAAGACTGGCTATACTTCCTGTCTATGATTTGAACCATTCCTGTGACACTAGTTATAGGTTCTGATGCTTCACTTCAGGTTTACTGTATCCCTCTGACCGTCGTACTGACAATGAAACACAGAAATTGCATCGGAATTAAGTACAAATGGAACAATGCCGACTTAAGTACAAGAAGACTGACCCTTCTTACTGTCTATGTTTTGGACCATTCCTGTGACACTAGTTATACATTCCGATACTTCACTTCAGGTTTGCTGTATCCCTCTGCCCTTCGTATTGACGATGAAACACAAAAATTGCATCGGAATTAAATACAAAAGGCACAACGCCGACTTAAGTCCTAAAAGACTGACTCTTCTTACTGTCTATGATTTGAACCATTCCTGTGACACTAGTAATATATTCCGATGCTTCACTTCAGGTTTACTGTATCCCTCTGACCTTCTTATAGACGATGAAACACATAAATTGCATTGGAATTAAATACAAAAGGCACAATGCCGACTTAAGTAAAAGAAAACTGACTCTTCTTACTGTCTATGTTTTGAACCATTCCTGTGACAATAGTTATAGATTCCGATGATTCACTTCAGGTTTACTGTATCCTTCTGACCTCCTTATTGACGATGAAACACAGAAATTGCATCGGAATTTTATACAAAAGGCACAATGCCGACTTAAGTACAAGAAGACTGACTCTTCTTACTGTCTATGTTTTGAACCATTCCTGTGACACTAGATATAGATTCCGATGCTTCACTTCAGGTTTCCTGTATCCCTTTGACCTTCTTGTTGACGATGAAACACAGAAATTGCATCTTAATTAAATACAAAAGGCGCAATGCCGACTTATGTACAAGAAGAGTGACTCTTCTAACTGTCTATGATTTGAACCATTCCTGTGCCACTAGTTATAGATTCCGATGCTTCACTTCAGGTTTACTGTATCCCTCTGACCTTCTTATTGACGAAGAAACACAGATATTGCATCGGAATTAAATACAAAAGGCACAATGCCGACTTAAGTACAAGAAGACTGATACTTCATACTGTCTATGCTTTGAACCATTCCTGTGACACTAGTTATAGATTCCGATGCTTCACTTCAGGTTTACTGTATCCCTCTGACCTTCGTATTGACGATGAAACACAGAAATTGCATCGGAATTAAACACAAAATTCACAATGCCGACTCAAGTACAAAAAGCCTGACTCTTCTTTCTGTCTATGTTTGAACCATTCCTGTGACACTAGTTATAGATTCCGTTGCTTTACTTCAGGTATACTGTATCCCTCTGACCTTCTTATTGACGATGAAACACAGAAATTGCATCGGAATTAAATACAAAAGGAACAATGCCGACTTAAGTACAAGAAAACTGACTCTTCTTACTGTCTATGTTTTGAGCCATTCCTGTGACACTAGTTATAGATTCCGATGCTTCACTTCAGGTTTACTGTATCCCTCTGACCGTCGTACTGACGATGGAACCCAGAAATTGCATCGGAATTAAATACAAAAGGCACAACGCCGACTTAAGTACAAAAAGACTGACTCTTCTTAATGTCTATGATTTGAACCATTCCTGTGACACTAGTTATAGATTCCGATGCTTCACTTCAGGTTTACTGTATCCCTCTGACCTTCTTATAGACGATGAAACACAGAATTTGCATCGGAATTAAATACACAAGGCACAATGCCGACAGAAGTACTAGAAGACTGGCTCTTCTTACTGTCTATGTTTTGAACCATTTCTGTGACACTAGTTATAGATTCCGATGCTTCACTTCAGGTTTACGGTATCCCTCTGACCTTCTTATTGACGAAGAAACACAGAAATTGCATCGGAATTAAATACAAAAGGAACAATGCCGATTTAAGTACAAGAAAACTGACTCTTCTTACTGTCTATGTTTTGAACCATTCCTGTGACACTAGTTATAGATTCCGATGCTTCACTTCAGGTTCACTCTATCCCTCTGACCGTCGTACCGACGATGAAACACAGAAATTGCATTGGAATAAAATACAAAACGCACAATGCCGACTCAAGTACAAGAATACTGGCTATACTTCCTGTCTATGATTTGAACCATTCCTGTGACACTAGTTATAGATTCCGATGCTTCACTTCAGGTTTACTGTATCCCTCTGACCATCGTACTGACAATTAAACACAGAAATTGCATCGGAATTAAATACAAAAGGCACAATGCCGACTTAAGTACAAGAAGACTGACTCTTCTTACTGTCTGTGTTTTGAACCATTCCTGTGACACTAGTTATACATTCTGATACTTCACTTCAGGTTTACTGTATCCCTCTGACATTCGTATTGACGATGAAACACAGAAATTGCATCGGAATTAAATACAAAAGGCACAATGCCAACTTCAGTACAAGAAGACTGACCCTTCTTACTGTCTATGCTTTGAACCATTCCTGTGACACTAGTTATAGATTCCGATACTTCACTTCAGGTTTACTGTATCCCTCTGACCTTCTTATGGACAATGAAACACAGAAATTGCATCGGAATTAAATACAAAAGGCACAATGCCGCCTTAAGTACAAGAACACTGACTCTTCTTACTGTCTATGTTTTGAACCATTTCTGTGACACTAGTTATAGATTCCGATGATACACTTCAGGTTTATTGTATCCCTCTGACCTTCTTATTGACGAAGAAACACAGATATTGCATAGGAATTAAATACAAATGGCACAACGCCGACTAAAGTAGAAGAAGACTGATACTTCTTACTGTCTATGCTTTGAACCATTCCTGTGACACTAGCTATAGGTTCCGATGCTTCACTTCAGGTTTACTGTATCCCTCTGACCTTCGTATTGACGAAGAAACTCAGAAATTGCATCGGAATTAAATACAAAATTCACAATGCCGACCAAAGTACAAAAAGACTGACTCTTCTTACTGTCTATGCTTTGAACCATTCCTGTGACACTAGTTATAGATTCCGATGCTTCACTACAGGTTTACTGTATCCCTCTGACCGTCGTACTGACGATGGAACACAGAAATTGAATCGGAATGAAATATAAAAGGCACAACGCAGACTTAAGTACAAAAAGACTGACTCTTCTTAATGTCTACGTTTTGAACCGTTCCTGTGACACTAGTTATAGATTCCGATGCTTCACTTCAGGTTTACTGTATCCCTCTGACCTTCTTATAGACGATGAAACACAGAATTTGCATCGGAATTAAATACACAAGGCACAATGCCGACTGAAGTACAAGAAGACTCGCTCTTCTTACTGTCTATGTTTTGAACCATTTCTGTGACACTAGTTATAGATTCCGATGCTTCACTTCAGGTTTACGGTATCCCTCTGACCTTCTTATTGACGAAGAAACACAGATATTGCATCGGAATTAAATATAAAAGGCACAATGCCGACTTAAGTACAAGATGACTGACTCTTCTTACTGTCTATGTTTTGAACCACTCCTGTGACACTAGTTATAGATTCCGATGTTTCACTTCAGGTTTACTGTATCCCTCTGACCTTCTTATAGACGACGAAACACAGAAATTGCATCGGAATTAAATACAAAAGGCACAATGCCGACTTAAGTACAAGAAAATTGACTCTTCTTACTGTCTATGTTTTGAACCATTCCTGTGACACTAGTTATAGATTCCGATGCTTCACTTCAGGTTTACTGTATCCCTCTGACCTTCGTATTGACGATGAGACACAGAAATTGCATCGGAATTAAATACAAAATTCACAATGCCGACTTAAGTACAAACAGACAGACTCTTCTTACAGTCAATGATTTGAACCATTCCTGTGACACTAGTTATAGATTCCGATGCTTTATTTCAGGTATACTGTATCCCTCTTACCTTCTTATTGACGATGAAACACAGAAATTGCATCGGAATTAAATACGAAAGAAACAATGCCGACTTAAGTACAAGAAAACTGACTCTTCTTACTGTCTATGTTTTTAACCATTCCTGTGACACTAGTTATAGATTCCGATGCTTCACTTCAGGTTCACTGTATCCCTCTGACCGCCGTACCGACGATGAAACACAGAAATTGCATTGGAATAAAATACAATACGCACAATGCCGACTCAGGTACAAGAAGACTGGCTATACTTCCTGTCTATGATTTGAACCATTCCTGTGACACTAGTTATAGATTCCGATGCTTCACTTCAGGTTTTCTGTATCCCTCTGACCGTCGTACTCACAATGAAACACAGAAATTGCATCGGAATTAAATACAAAAGGCACAATGCCGACTTAAGTACAAGAAGACTGACTCTTCTTACTGTCTGTGTTTTGAACCATTCCTGTCACACTAGTTATACATTCCGATACTTCACTTCAGGTTTACTGTATCCCTCTGACATTCGTATTGACAATGAAACAAAGAAATTGAATCGGAATTAAATACAAAAGACACAACGCCGACTGAAGTACAAAAAGACTGACTCTTCTTACTGTCTATGTTTTGAACCACTCCTGTGACACTAGTTATAGATTCCGATGTTTCACTTCAGGTTTACTGTATCCCTCTGACCTTCTTATAGACGACGAAACACAGAAATTGCATTGGAATTAAATACAAATGGCACAATGCCGACTTAAGTACAATAAAATTGACTCTTCTTACTGTCTATGTTTTGAACCATTCCTGTGACACTAGTTATAGATTCCGATGCTTCACTTCAGGTTTACTGTATCCCTCTGACCTCCTTATTGACGATGAAACACAGAAATTGCATCGGAATTTTATACAAAAGGCACAATGCCGACTTAAGTACAAGAAGACTGACTCTTCTTACTGTC
Source organism: Schistocerca serialis cubense (assembly GCF_023864345.2). NCBI lineage: Eukaryota > Metazoa > Arthropoda > Insecta > Orthoptera > Acrididae > Schistocerca > Schistocerca serialis. The sequence goes on from NC_064646.1 coordinate 526,867,770, forward strand.
TATGTTTTGAACCATTCCTGTGACACTAGACATAGATTCCGATGCTTCACTTCACGTTTACTGTATCCCTTTGACCTTCTTATTGACGATGAAACACAGAAATTGCATCTTAATTAAATACAAAAGGCGCAATGCCGACTTATGTACAAGAAGAGTGACTCTTCTAACTGTCTATGATTTGAACCATTACTGTGACACTAGTTATAGATTCCGATGCTTCACTTCAGGTTTACTGTATATCTCTGACCGTCGTATTGACAATGAAACACAGAAATTGCATCGGAATTAAATACAAAGGGCACAATGCCGACTTAAGTACAAGAAGACTGACTCTTCTTACTGTCTATGTTTTGAACCATTCCTGTGACACTAGTTATAGATTCCGATGCTTCACTTCAGGTTTACTGTATCCCTCTGACCTTCTTATTGACGATGAAACACAGAAATTGCATCGGAATTAAATACAAAAGGCACAATGCCGACTCAAGTACAAGAAGACTGGGTCTTCTTACTGTCTATGTTATGAACCATTTCTGTGACACTAGTTATACTTTCCGATGCTTCACTTCAGCTTTACTGTATTCCTCTGACCTTCTTATTGACGAAGACACACGGATATTACAACGGATTTAAATACAAAAGACACAATGCCGACTTCAGTACAAGAAGACTGACACTTCTTACTGTCTATGCTATGAACCATTCCTGTGACACTAGTTATAGATTCCGATACTTCACTTCAGGTTTACTGTATCCCTCTGACCTTCGTATTGACGATGAAACACAGAAATTGCATCGGAATTAAATACAAAAGGCACAACGCCGACTTAAGTACAAAAAGACTGACTCTTCTTACTGTCTATGTTTTGAACCATTTCTGTGACACTAGTTATAGATTCCGATGCTTCACTTCAGGTTTACTGTAACCCTCTGACCTTCTTATTGACGAAGAAACACAGATATTGCATCAGAATAAAATACAAAAGGCACAATGCCGACTTAAGCACAAAAAGACTGACTCTTCTTACTGTCAATGTTTTGAACCATTCCTGTGACACTAGTTATAGATTCCGATGCTTTACTTCAGGTATACTGTATCCCTCTAACCTTCTGATTGACGATGAAACACAGAAATTGCATCGGAATTAGATACAAAAGGAACAATGCCGACTTAAGTACAAGAAAACTGACTCTTCTTACTGCCTATGTTTTGAACCATTCCTGTGACACTAGTTATAGATTCCGATGCTTCACTTCAGGTTCACTGTATCCCTCTGACCGTCGTACCAACGATGAAACACAGAAATTGCATTGGAATAAAATGCAAAAGGCACAATGCCGACTCAAGTACAAGAAGACTGGCTATACTTCCTGTCTATGATTTGAACCATTTCTGTGACAACAGTTATAGGTTCCGAAGCTTCACTTCAGGTTTACTGTATCCCTCTGACCGTCGTACTGACAATGAAACACAGAGATTGCATCGGAATTAAATACAAAAGGCACAATGCCGACTTAAGTACAAGAACACTGACTCTTCTTACTGTCTATGTTTTGAACCATTCCTTTGACACTAGTTATAGATTCCGATGCTTCACTTCAGGTTTACTGTATCCCTCTGACCTCCTTATTGACGATGAAACACAGAAATTGCATCGGAATTATATACAAAGGGCACAATGCCGAGAAAAGTACAAGAGGAAAGACTCTTCTTACTGTCTATATTTTGAACCATTCCTGTGACACTAGTTATAGATTCCGATGCTTTACTTCCGGTATACTGTATCCATCTGACCTTCTTATTGACGATGAAACACAGAAATTGCATCGGAATTAAATACAAAAGGAACAATGCCGACTTAAGTACAAGAAAACTGACTCTTCTTACTGTCTATGTTTTGAACCATTCCTGTGACATTAGTTATAGATTCCGATGCTTTACTTCAGGTTTACTGTATCCCTCTGACCGTCGTACCGACGATGAAACACAGAAATTGCATCGGAATTTAAAAACAAAAGGCACAATGCCGACTCAAGTACAAGAAGACTGGCTATACTTCTTGTCTATGATTTGAGCCATTCCTGTGACACTAGTTATAGATTCTGATGCTTCACTTCAGGTTTACTGTATCCCTCTGACCGTCGTACTGACAATGAAACACAGAAATTGCATCGGAATTAAATACAAAAGGCACAATGCCGACTTAAGTACAAGAAGACTGACTCTTATTACTGTCTATGCTTTGAACCTTTCCTGTGACACTAGATATAGATTCCGATGCTTCACTTCAGGTTTACTGTATCCCTTTGACCAACGGATTAACGATGAAACACAGAAATTGCATCTTAATTAAATACAAAAGGCGCAATGCCGACTTATGTACAAGAAGAGTGACTCTTCTAACTGTCTATGATTTGAACCATTCCTGTGACACTAGTTATAGATTCCGATGCTTCACTTCAGGTTTACTGTATCCCTCTGACCTTCTTATTGACGAAGAAACACAGATATTGCATCGGAATTAAATACAAATGGCACAATCCCGACTTAAGTACAAGAAGACTGATACTTCTTACTGTCTATGCTTTGAACCATTCCTGTGACACTAGTTATAGATTCCGATGCTTCACTTCAGGTTTACTGTATCCCTCCGTATTGACGATGAAACACAGAAATTGCATCGGAATTAAATACAAAATTCAAAATGCCGACTCAAGTACAAAAAGACTGACTCTTCTTACTGTCTGTGTTTTGAACCATTCCTGTGACACTAGTTATAGATTCCGATGCTTTACTTCAGGTATACTGTATCCCTCTGACCTTCCTTTTGACGATGAAACACAGAAATTGCATCGGAATTAAATACAAAAGGAACAATGCCGACTTAAGTACAAGAAAACTGACTCATCTTACTGTCCATGTTTTGAACCATTCCTGTGACACTAGTTATAGATTCCGATGCTTCACTTCAGGTTTACTGTATCCCTTTGACCGTCGTACTGAAGAAACACAGAAATTGCATCGGAATTAAATACAAAAGGCACAACGCCGACCTAAGTACATAAAGACTGACTCTTCTTACTGTCTGTGTTTTGAACCATTCCTGTGACACTAGTTATAGATTCCGATGCTTCACTTCAGGTTTACTGTATCCCTCTGACCTTCTTATAGACGATGAAATACAGAATTTGCATCGGAATTAAATACACAAGGCACAATGCCGACTGAAGTACTAGAAGACTGGCCCTTCTTACTGTCTATGTTTTGAACCATTTCTGTGACACTAGTTATAGATTCCGATGCTTCACTTCAGGTTTACTGTAACCCTCTGACCTTCTTATTGACGAAGAAACACAGATATTGCATCGGAATTAAATACAAAAGGCACAATGCCGACTTAAGTACAAAAAGACTGACTCTTCTTACTGTCAATGTTTTGAACCATTCCTGTGACACTAGTTATAGATTCCGATGCTTTACTTCAGGTATACTGTATCCCTCTAACCTTCTTATTGACGATGAAACACAGAAATTGCATCGGCATTAAATACAAAAGGAACAATGCCGACTTAAGTACAAAGAGACTGACTCTTCTTACTGTCTATGTTTTGAACCATTCCTGTGAAACTAGTTATGAATTCCGATGCTTCACATCAGGTTTACTGTATCCCTCTGACCTTCTTATTGACGAAGAAACACAGATATTGCATCGGAATTAAATACAAAAGGCACAATCCCGACTTAAGTACAAGAAGACTGTTACTTCTTACTGTCTATGTTTTGAACCATTCCTGTGACACTAGTCATAGATTCCGATGCTTCACTTCAGATTTACTGTATCCCTCTGACCTTCGTATTGACGATGAAAAACAGAAATTGCATCGGAATTAAATACAAAATTCTCAAGGCCGACCTAAGTATAAAAAGACTGACTCTTCTTACTGTCTATGCTTTGAACCATTCCTGTGACACTAGTTATAGATTCCGATGCTTTACTTCAGGTATACTGTATCCCTCCGACCTTCTTATTGACGATGAAACACAGAAATTTCATCGGAATTAAATACAAAAGGAACAATGCCGACTTAAGTACAAGAAAACTGACTCTTCTTACTGTCTATGTTTTGAACCATTCCTGTGACATTAGTTATAGATTCCGATGCTTCACTTCAGGTTTACTGTATCCCTCTGTCCGTCGTACTGACAATGAAACACAGAAATTGCATCGGAATTAAATACAAAAGACACAATGCCGACTCAAGTACAAGAAGACTGGCTATACTTCTTGTGTATGATATGAACCATTCCTGTGACACTAGTTATAGATTCTGATGCTTCACTTCAGGTTTATTGTATCCCTCTGACCGTCGTACTGACAATGAAACACAGAAATTGCATCGGAATTAAATACAAAAGGCACAATGCCGACTTCAGTACAAGAAGACTGACTCTTATTACTGTCTATGTTTTGAACCATTCCTGTGACACTAGTTATACATTCCGATACTTCACTTCTGGTTTACTGTATCCCTCTGACCTTCGTGTTGACGATGAAACACAGAAATTGCGTCGGAATTAAATACAAAAGTCACAACGCCGACTTAAGTACAAAAAGACTGACTCTTCTTACTGTCTATGTTTTGAACCATTCCTGTGACTCTAGTTATAGATTCCGATGCTTCACTTCAGGTTTACTGTATCCCTCTGACCTCCTTATAGACGACGAAACACAGAAATTGCATTGGAATTAAATACAAAAGGCACAATGCCGACTTAAGTACAAGAAAACTGACTCTTCTTACTGTCTATGTTTTGAACCATTCCTGTGACACTAGTTATAGATTCCGATGCTTCACTTCAGGTTTACTGTATCCCTCTGCCCTCCTTATTGACGATGAAACACAGAAATTGCATTGGAATTTTATACAAAAGGCACAATGCCGACTTAAGTACAGGAAGACTGACTCTTCTTACTGTCTATGCTTTGAACCTTTCCTGTGACACTAGATATAGATTCCGATGCTTCACTTCAGGTTTACTGTATCCCTTTGACCTTCTTATTGACGATGAAACACAGAAATTGCATCTTAATTAAATACAAAAGGCACAATGCCGACTTATGTACAAGAAGAGTGACTCTTCTAACTGTCTATGATTTGAACCATTCCTGTGACACTAGTTATAGATTCCGATGCTTCACTTCAGGTTTACTGTATCCCTCTGACCTTCTTATAGACGATGAAATACAGAATTTGCATCGGAATTAAATACACAAGGCACAATGCCGACTGAAGTACGAGAAGACTGGCCCTTCTTACTGTCTATGTTTTGAACCATTTCTGTGACACTAGTTATAGATTCCGATGCTTCACTTCAGGTTTACTGTAACCCTCTGACCTTCTTATTGACGAAGAAACACAGATATTGCATCGGAATTAAATACAAAAGGCACAATGCCGACTTAAGTACAAAAAGACTGACTCTTCTTACTGTCAATGTTTTGAACCATTCCTGTGACACTAGTTATAGATTCCGATGCTTTACTTCAGGTATACTGTATCCCTCTAACCTTCTTATTGACGATGAAACACAGAAATTGCATCGGCATTAAATACAAAAGGAACAATGCCGACTTAAGTACAAGAAAACTGACTCTTCTTACTGTCTAGGTTTTGAACCATTCCTGTGACACTAGTTATAGATTCCGATGCTTCACTTCAGGTTTACTGTATCCCTCTGACCTTCGTATTGACGATGAAAAACAGAAATTGCATCGGAATTAAATACAAAATTCTCAAGGCCGACCTAAGTATAAATAGACTGACTCTTCTTACTGTCTATGCTTTGAACCATTCCTGTGACACTAGTTATAGACTCCGATGCTTTACTTCAGGTATACTGTATCCCTCCGACCTTCTTATTGACGATGAAACACAGAAATTGCATCGGAATTAAATACAAAAGGAACAATGCCGACTTAAGTACAAGAAAACTGACTCTTCTTACTGTCTATGTTTTGAACCATTCCTGTGACATTAGTTATAGATTCCGATGCTTCACTTCAGGTTTACTGTATCCCTCTGTCCGTCGTACTGACAATGAAACACAGAAATTGCATCGGAATTAAATACTAAAGACACAATGCCGACTCAAGTACAAGAAGACTGGCTATACTTCATGTCTATGATATGAACCATTCCTGTGACACTAGATATAGATTCTGATGCTTCTCTTCAGGTTTATTGTATCCCTCTGACCGTCGTACTGACAATGAAACACAGAAATTGCATCGGAATTAAATACAAAAGGCACAATGCCGACTTCAGTACAAGAAGACTGACTCTTATTACTGTCTATGTTTTGAACCATTCCTGTGACACTAGTTATACATTCCGATACTTCACTTCTGGTTTACTGTATCCCTCTGACCTTCGTGTTGACGATGAAACACAGAAATTGCGTCGGAATTAAATACAAAAGGCACAACGCCGACTTAAGTACAAAAAGACTGACTCTTCTTACTGTCTATGTTTTGAACCATTCCTGTGACTCTAGTTATAGATTCCGATGCTTCACTTCAGGTTTACTGTATCCCTCTGACCTCCTTATAGACGACGAAACACAGAAATTGCATTGGAATTAAATACAAAAGGCACAATGCCGACTTAAGTACAAGAAAACTGACTCTTCTTACTGTCTATGTTTTGAACCATTCCTGTGACACTAGTTATAGATTCCGATGCTTCACTTCAGGTTTACTGTATCCCTCTGATCTCCTTACTGACGATGAAACACAGAAATTGCATTGGAATTTTATACAAAAGGCACAATGCCGACTTAAGTACAAGAAGACTGACTCTTCTTACTGTCTATGCTTTGAACCTTTCCTGTGACACTATATATAGATTCCGATGCTTCACTTCAGGTTTACTGTATCCCTTTGACCTTCTTATTGACGATGAAACACAGAAATTGCATCTTAATTAAATACAAAAGGCGCAATGCCGACTTATGTACAAGAAGAGTGACTCTTCTAACTGTCTATGATTTGAACCATTCCTGTGACACTAGTTATAGATTCCGATGCTTCACTTCAGGTTTACTGTATCCCTCTGACCTTCTTACTGACGAAGAAACACAGATATTGCATCGGAATTAAATACAAAAGGCACAATCCCGACTTGAGTACAAGAAGACTGATACGTCTTACTGTCTATGCTCTGAACCATTCCTGTGACGCTAGTTATAGATTCCGATGCTTCACATCAGGTTTACTGTATCCCTCTGACCTTCGTATAGACGATGAAACACAGAAATTGCATCGGAATTAAATACAAAATTCAAAATGCCGACTCAAGTACAAAAATACTGTCTCTTCTTACTGTCTATGATTTGAACCATTCCTGTGACACTAGTTATAGATTCCGATCCTTTACTTCAGTTACACTGTATCCCTCTGACCTTCTTTTTGACATTGAAACACAGAAATTGCATCGGAATTAAATACAAAAGGAACAATGCCCACTTATGTACAAGAAAACTGACTCTTCTTAATGTCCATGTTTTGAACCATTCCTGTGACACTAGTTATAGATTCCGATGATTCACTTCAGTTTTACAGTATCCCTCTGACCGTCATACTGACGATGAAACACAGAAATTGCATCGGAAGTAAATACAAAATGCACAATGCCGACCCAAATACAAGAAGACTGGCTATACTTCCTTTCTATGATTTGAACCATTCCTGTGACACTAGTTATTGATTCCGATGCTTCACTTCAGGTTTACTGTATCCCTCTGACCGTCGTACTGACGATGAATCACAGAAATTGCATCGGAATTAAATACAAAAGGCACAATGCCGACTTTCGTACGAGAAGACTGTCTCTTCTGACTGTCTATTTTTTGAACCATTCCTGTGACACTAGTTATAGATTCCGATGCTTCACTTCAGGTTTACTGTATCCCTCTGACCGTCGTACTGACTATGAAACACTGAAATTGCATCGGAATTAAATACAAAATGCACAACGCCGACTTAAGTACAAAAAGACTCACTCTTCTTACTGTCTATGTTTTGAACCATTCATGTGACACAAGTCATAGATTCCTATGTTTCACTTAGGATTTACTGTATCCCTCTGACCTTCTTAAAGACGATGAAACACAGAATTTGCATCGGAATTAAACACACAAGGCACAATGCCGACTGAAGTACAAGAAGACTGGCTCTTCTTACTGTCTATGTTTTGAACCATTTCTGTGACACTAGTTATAGATTCCGATGGTTCACTTCAGGTTTACTGTATCCCTCTGACCTTCTTATTGACGAAGAAACACAGATATTGCATCGGAATTAATTACAAAAGGCACAATGCCGACTTTAGTACAAGAAGACTGATACTTCTTACTGTCTATGCTTTGAACCATTCCTGTGACACTAGTTATAGATTCCGATGCTTCACTTCAGGTTTACTGTATCCCTCTGACCTTCGTATTGACGATGAAACACAGAAATTGCATCGGAATTAAATACAAAATACAAAATGCCGACTCAATTTCAAAAAGACTGATTCTTCTTACTGTCTATGTTTTGAACCATTCCTGTGACACTAGTTATAGATTCCGATGCTTCACTTCAGGTTTACTGTATCCCTCTGACCGTCGTACTGACAATGAAACACAGAAATTGCATCGGAAATAAATAAAAAAGGCACAATATCGACTTAAGTACAAGAAGTCTGACTCTTCCTACTGTCTATGTTTTGAACCATTCCTGTGACACTAGTTATAGATTCTGATGCTTCAATTCAGGTTTACTGTATCCCTCTGACCTTCTTATTGACGATGAAACACTGAAATTGCATCGGAATTAAATACAAAAGGCACAATACCGACTTAAGTACAAGAAGACTGACTCTTCCTACTGTCTATGATTTGAACCATTCCTGTGACACTAGTTATAGATTCCGATGCTTCACTACAGGTTTACTGTATCCAGCTGACCTTCTTATTGACGATGAAATACAGAAATTGCATCTGAATTAAATACAAAAGGCACAATGTCGACCTAAGTACAAGAAAACTGACTCTTCCTACTGTCTATGATTTGAACCATTCCTGTGACATTAGTTATAGATTCCGATGCTGCACTTCAGGTTTACTGTATCCCTCTGACCGTCATACTGACGATGAAACACAGAAATTGCATCGGAATTTAATACAAAAGGACCAATGCCGAATCAAGTACAAGAAGACTGGCTCTTCTTACTGTCTATGCTTTGAACTTTTCCTGTGAGACCGGTTTTAGATTCCGATGCTGCACTTCAGGTTTACTGTAGCCCTTGGACCTTCTTAATGACGACGAAACACAGAAATTGCATCGGACTTAAATAGAAAAGGCACAATGCCGACTTAAGTACAAGAAAACAGTTTCTTCTTAATATCTATGTTTTGAACCATTCCTGTGACGCTAGTTATAGATTCCGATGCATCACTTCAGGTTTACTATATTCCTCTGACCTTCTTATTGGCGATGAAACACAGAAAATGCATCGCAATTAAATACAAAAGGCACAAAGCCGACTTAAGTACTAGAAGACTGACTCTTCTTACTGTCTATCTTTTGAACTATTCCTGTGACACTAGTTGTAGATTCCGATGCTTAACTTCAAATTTACTGTATCCCTCTGACCGTCGTATTGGCGATGAAACACAAAAATTGCATCGGAATTAAATACAAAAGGCACAATGACGACTTAAGTACAAGAAAACTGACACTTCTTACTGTCTATGTTTTGAACCATTCCTGTAACACTAGTTATAGATTCCGATGCTGCACTTTACGTTTACTGTATCCCTTGGACCTTCTTATTGACGATGAAACACAGATATTGCATCGGAATTACATACAAAAGGCACAATGCCGACTTAAGAACAAGAAAGCTGACTCTTCTTACAGTCTATGTTTTGAACCATTCCTGTGACACTAGTTATAGATTCCGATGCTTCACAACAGGTTTACTGTATCCCGCTGACCTTCTTATTGACGATGAAACACAGAAATTGCATCGGAATTAAATACAAAAGGCCCAATGCCGACCTAAGTACAAGAAAACTGACTCTTCTTACTGTTTATGTTTTCAACCATTAATGAGACACTAGTTATAGATTCCGATGATTCACTTCAGGTTTGCTGTATCCCTGTTACCTTCTTATTGACGATGAAACACAGAAATTGCATCGGAATTAAATACAAAAGGCACAATGACGACTTAAGTACAAGAAAACTGACACTTCTTACTGTCTATGTTTTGAACCATTCCTGTAACACTAGTTATAGATTCCGATGCTTCACTTCAGGATTACTGTATCCCTCTGACCTTCTTATTGACGATGAAACACAGAAATTGCATTGGAATTAAATACAAAAGGCACAATGCCGACTCAAGTACAAGAAGACTGGCTCTTCTTACTGTCTATGTTTTGAACCATTTCTGTGACACTAGTTATAAATTCCGAAGCTTCACTTCAGGTTTACTGTATCCCTCTGACCTTCTTATTGACGAAGAAACACAGATATTGCATCGGAAATAAATAGAAAAGGCACAATGCCGACTTAAGTTCAAGAAGACTGACCCTTCTTACTGTCTATGTTTTGAACCATTCCTGTGACACTAGTTATAGATTCCGATGCTTCACTTCAGGTATACTGTATCCCTCTGACCTTCTTATTGACGATGAAACACAGAAATCGCATCGGAATTAAATACAAAAGTAACAATGCCGACTTAAGTACAAGAAAACTGAATCTTCTTACTGTCTATGTTTTGAACCTTTCCTGTGACACTAGTTATAGATTCCGATGCTTCACTTCAGGTTTACTGTATCCCTGTGACCTTCTTACTGACGATGAAACACTGAAATTAAATCGGAATTAAATACAAAAGGCACAATGCCGACTTAAGTACAAGAAGACTGAAACCTCTTACTGTCTATGTTTTGAACCATTCCTGTGATATTAGTTATAGATTCCGATGCTTCACTTCAGTTTTACTGTATCCCTCTCACCTTCTTATTAACGATGAAACACAGAAATTGCAATGGAATTAAATACAAAAGGCACAATGCCGACTTAAGTACAAGAAGACTGACTCTCCTTACTGTCTATGTTTTGAACCATTCCTGTGACACTACTTATAGATTCCGATGCTTCACTTCAGTTTTACAGTATCCATCTGACCTTCTTATTGACGATGAAACACAGAAATTGCATCGGAATTAAATACAAAAGGCACAATGCCGACTTAAGTACAAGAAGACTGAATCTTCTTACTGTCTATGTTTTGAACCATTCCTGTGACACTAGTTATAGATTCCGATGCTTCACTTCAGGTTTACTGTATCCCTCTGACCGTCGTACTGACGATGAAACACAGAAATTGCTTCGGAATTTAATACAAAAGGCACAATGCCGACTCAAGTACAAGAAGACTGGCTCTTCTTACTGTCTATGCTTTGAACTTTTCCTGTGAGACCGGTTTTAGATTCCGATGCTGCACTTCAGGTTTACTGTATCCCTTGGACCTTCTTATTGACGACGAAACACAGAAATTGCATCGGAATTAAATAGAAAAGGCACAATGCCGACTTAAGTTCAAGAAAACAGACTCTTCTTAATATCTATGTTTTGAACCATTCCTGTGACACTAGTTATAGATTCCGATGCATCACTTCAGGTGTACTATATTCCTCTGACCTTATTGGCGATGAAACACAGAAAATGCATCTGAATTAAATACAAAAGGAACAATGCCGACTTAAGTACAAGAAAACTGAATCTTCTTACTGTCTATGTTTTGAACCATTCCTGTGACACTAGTTATAGATTCCGATGCTTCACTTCAGGTTTACTGTATCCCTGTGACCTTCTTACTGACGATGAAACACTGAAATTAAATCGGAATTAAATACAAAAGGCACAATGCCGACATAAGTACAAGAAAACTGACTCTTCCTACTGTCTATGGTTTGAACCATCCTGTGACACTAGTTATAGATTCTGATGCTTCACTACAGGTTTACTGTATCCAGCTGACCTTCTTATTGACGATGAAACACAGAAATAGCATCGGAATTAAATACAAAAGGCACAATGTTGACCTAAGTACAAGAAAACATACTCTTCTTACTGCCTATGATTTGAACCATTCCTGTGACACTTGATATAGATTCCGATGCTTCACTTCAGGTTTACTGTATCCAGCTTACCTTCTTATTGACGATGAAACACAGATATTGCATCGGAATTAAATACAAAACGCACAATGCCGACTTAAGTACAAGAAGACTGAAACCTCTTACTGTCTATGTTTTGAACCATTCCTGTGACATTAGTTATAGATTCCGATGCTTCACTTCAGTTTTACTGTATCCCTCTCACCTTCTTATTGACGATGAAACACAGAAATTGCAATGGAATTAAATACAAAAGGCACAATGCCGACTTAAGTACAAGAAGACTGACTCTCCTTACTGTCTATGTTTTGAACCATTCCTGTGACACTACTTATAGATTCCGATGCTTCACTTCAGTTTTACAGTATCCATCTGACCTTCTTATTGATGATGAAACACAGACATTGCATCGGAATTAAATACAAAAGGCACAATGCTGACTTAAGTACAAGAAGACTGAATCTTCTTACTGTCTATGTTTTGAACCTTTCCTGTGACACTAGTTATAGATTCCGATGCTTCACTTCAGGTTTACTGTATCCCTCTGACCGTCGTACTGACGATGAAACACAGAAATTGCTTCGGAATTCAATACAAAAGGCACAATGCCGACTCAAGTACAAGAAGACTGGCTCTTCTTACTGTCTATGCTTTGAACTTTTCCTGTGAGACCGGTTTTAGATTCCGATGCTGCACTTCAGGTTTACTGTATCCCTTGGACCTTCTTATTGACGACGAAACACAGAAATTGCATCGGAATTAAATAGAAAAGGCACAATGCCGACTTAAGTACAAGAAAACAGACTCTTCTTAATATCTATGTTTTGAACCATTCCTGTGACACTAGTTATAGATTCCGATGCATCACTTCAGGTTTACTATATTCCTCTGACCTTATTGGCGATGAAACACAGAAAATGCATCTGAATTAAATACAAAAGGTACAAAGCCGACTTAAGTAGTAGAAGACTGACTCTTCTTACTGTATATCTTTGAACCATTCCTGTGACACTAGTTGTAGATTCCGATGCTTCACTTCAGGTTTACTGTATCCCTCTGACCGTCGTACTGGCGATGAAACACAGAAATTGCATCGGAATTAAATACAAAAGGCAACATGCCGACTAAAGTACAAGAACACTGGCTATACTTCCTATTTACGTTTTGAACCATTCCTGTGACACTAGTAATAGATACCGATGCTTCACTTCAGGTTCACTGTATTCAGCTGACTTTCTTATTGACGATGAAACACAGAAGTTGCATCGGAATTAAATACAAAAGGCACAATGCCGGCTCAAGTACAAGAACACTAGCTCTTCTTACTGTCTATGATTTGAACCTTTCCTGTGAGACCGGTTTTAGATTCCGATGCTGCACTTTACGTTTACTGTATCCCTTGGACCTTCTTATTGACGATGAAACACAGATATTGCATCGGAATTACATACAAAAGGCACAATGCCGACTTAAGTACAAGAAAACTGACTCTTCTTACTGTCTATGTTTTGAACCATTCCTGTGACACTAGTTATAGATTCCGATGCTTCACTTCAGGTTTACTGTATCCCGCTGACCTTCTTATTGACGATGAAGCACAGAAATTGCATCGGAATTAAATACAAAAGGCACAATGCCGACCTAAGTACAAGAAAACTTACTCTTCTTACTGTTTATCATTTGAACCATTAATGAGACACTAGTTATAGATTCCGATGATTCACTTCAGGATTACTGTATCCCTGTTACCTTCTTATCGACGATGAAACACAGAAATTGCATCGGAATTAAATACAAAAGGCACAATGACGACTTAAGTACAAGAAAACTGACACTTCATACTGTCTATGTTTTGAACCATTCCTGTGACCCTAGTTATAGATTCCGATGCTTCACTTCAGGATTACTGTATCCCTCTGACCTTCTTATTGACGATGAAACACAGAAATTGCATTGGAATTAAATACAAAAGGCACAATGCCGACTCAAGTACAAGAAGACTGGCTCTTCTTACTGTCTACGATTTGAACCATTCCTGTGACGCTAGTTATAGATTCCGAAGCTTCACTTCAGGATTACTGTATCCCTCTGACCTTCGTATTGACAATGAAACACAGAAATTGCATCGGAATTAAATACAAAAGGCACAACGCCGACTTAAGTACAAAAAGACTGACTCTTCTTACTGTCTATGTTTTGAACCATTCCTGTGACACTAGTTATAGATTCCGATGCTTCACTTCACTTTTACTGTATCCCTCTGACCTCCTTACTGACGATGAAACACAGAAATTACATCGGAATTAAATACAAAAGGCACAATGCCGACTTAGGTACAAGAAGACTGACCTTTCTTACTGTCTATGTTTTGAACCATTCCTGTGACACTAGTTATAGATTCCGATGCTTCACTTCAGGTATACTGTATCCCTCTGACCTTCTTATTGACGATGAAACACAGAAATTGCATCGGAATTAAATACAAAAGGAACAATGCCGACTTAAGTACCAGAAAACTGGCTCTTCTTACAGTCTATGTTTTGAACTTTTCCTGTGAGACCGGTTTTAGATTCCGATGCTTCACTTCAAGTTTACTGTATCCCTTGGACCATCTTATTGACGCCGAAACGCAGAAATTGCATCGGAATTAAATAGAAAAGGCCCAATGCCGACTTAAGTACAAGAATATTGACTCTTCTTACTGTCTATGTTTTGAACAATTCCTGTGACACTAGTTATAGATTCCGATGCTTCACTTCCGGTTAACTGCATCCCTCTGACCTTCGTATTGACGATGAAACACAGAAATTGCATCGGAATTACACACAAAAAGCACAATGCCGACTTAAGTACAAGAAAACTGACTCTTCTTACTGTCTATGATTTGAACCATTCCTGTGACACTAGTTATAGATTCCGATGCTTCACTTCAGGTTTACTGTATCCCCCTGACCGTCTTATTAACGATGAAACACAGAAATTGCATCGGAATTAAATACAAAAGGCACAATGCCAACCTAAGTACAAGAAAACTGACTCTTCTTAGTGTTTATGTTTGAACCGATCCTGTGAGACTAGTTATAGAATCCGATGCTTCACTTCAGGTTTACTGTATCCCTGTGACGTTCTTATTGACGATGAAACACAGAAATTGCATCGGAAATAAATACAAAAGGCACATTGCCGACTCCAGTACATGAAGACTGGCTCTTCTTACTGTCTATGATTTGAACCATTTCTGTGACACTAGTTATTGATTCAGATGCTTCACTTCGGGTTCACTGTATCCCGCTGACCTTCTTATAGACGATGAAACACAGAAATTGCATCGGAATTAAATACAAAAGGCACAATGCCGACTTAAGTACACGAAAACTGACTCTTCTTACTGTCTATGTTTTGAACCATTCCTGTGACACTAGTTATAGATTCCGATGCTTCACTTCAGGTTTACTGTATCCCTCTGAGCTTCTTATTGACGATGAAACACAGAAATTGAATCGGAATTATATACAAAAGGCACAATGCCGACTGAAGTACAAGAAGACTGGCTCTTCTTACTGTCTATGTTTTCAACCATTTCTGTGACACTAGTTATAGATTCCGATGCTTCACTTCAGGTTTACTGTATCCCTCTGACCTTCTTATTGACGAAGAAACACAGATATTGCATCGGAATTAAATACAAAAGGCACAATGCCGACTTAAGTACAAGAAGACTGACCCTTCTTACTGTCTATGTTTTGAACCATTCCTGTGACACTAGTTATAGCTTCCGATGCTTCACTTCAGGTTTACTGTATCCCTCTGACCGTCGTACTGACGATGAAACACAGAAATTGCATCGGAATTAAATACAAAAGGCACAATGCCGACTCAAGTACAAGAAGACTGGCTCTTGTTAGTGTCTATTTTTTGAACCTTTCCTGTGAGACCGGGTTTAGATTCCGATGCTTCACTTGAGGTTTACTGTATCCCTTGGACCTTCTTATTGACGACGAAACACAGAAATTGCATCGGAATTAAACAGAAAAGGCACAATGCCGACTCAAGTACAAGAAAACAGACTCTTCTTAATATCTATGTTTTTAACCATTCATGTGACACTAGTTATAGATTCCGATGCATCACTTCAGGTTTACTGTATCCCTCTGACCGTCGTATTGGCGATGAAACACAGAAATTGCATCGGAATTAAATACAAAAGGCACAATGCCGACTCAAGTTCAAGAAGACTGGCTATACTTCCTGTCTATGTTTTGAACCTTTCCTGTGAGACCGGTTTTAGATTCCGATGCTGCACTTTACGTTTACTGTATCCCTTGGACCTTCTTATTGAGGATGAAACACAGATATTGCATCGGAATTACATACAAAAGGCACAATGCCGACTTAAGTACAAGAAAACTGACTCTTCTTACTGTCTATGATTTGAACCATTCCTGTGACACTAGTTATAGATTCCGATGCTTCACTTCAGGTTTACTGTATCCCTCTGACATTCTTATTGACGATGAAACACAGAAATTGCATCGGAATTAAATACAAAAGGCACAATGCCGACTTAAGTACAAGAAAACTGATTCTTCTTACTGTCTATGTTTTGAACCATTCCTGTGACACTAGTTATAGATTCCGATGCTTCACTTCAGGTTTACTGTATCCAGCTTACCTTCTTATTGACGATGAAACACAGAAATTGCATCGGATTTAAATACAAAAGGCACAATGCCGACTTAAGTACAAGAAGACTGAATCTTCTTACTGTCTATGTTTTGAACCATTCCTGTGACACTAGTTATAGATTCCGATGCTTCACTTCAGGTTTACTGTATCCCTCTGACCGTTGTACTGACGATGAAACACAGAAATTGCATCGGAATTTAATACAAAAGGCACAATGCCGACTCAAGTACAAGAAGACTGGCTCTTCTTACTGTCTATGATTTGAACCTTTCCTGTGAGACCGGTTTTAGATTCCGATGCTGCACTTTACGTTTACTGTATCCCTTGGACCTTCTTATTGAGGATGAAACACAGATATTGCATCGGAATTACATACAAAAGGCACAATGCCGACTTAAGTACAAGAAAACTGACTCTTCTTACTGTCTATGTTTTGAACCATTCCTGTGACACTAGTTATAGATTCCGATGCTTCACTTCAGGTTTACTGTATCCCTTGGACCTTCTTATTGACGACGAAACACAGAAATTGCATTGGAATTAAATAGAAAAGCCACAATGCCGACTTAAGTACAAGAAAACAGACTCTTCTTAATATCTATGTTTTGAACCATTCCTGTGACACTAGTCATAGATTCCGATGCATCACTTCAGGTTTACTATATTCCTCTGACCTTCTTATTGGCGATGTAACACAGAAAATGCATCGGAATTAAATACAAAAGGCACAATGCCGAATAAGTAGTAGAAGACTGACTCTTCTTACTGTATATCTTTTGAACCATTCCTATGACACTAGTTGTAGATTCCGATGCTTCACTTCAGGTTTACTGTATCCCACTGACCGTCGTACTGGCGATGAAACACAGAGATTGCATCGGAATTAAATACAAAAGGCACCATGCCGACTCAAGTACAAGAAGACTGGCTATACTTCCTGTCTACGTTTTGAACCATTCCTGTGACACTAGTCATAGATTCCGATGCTTCACTTCAGGTTCACTGTATCCAGCTGACTTTCTTATTGACGATGAAACACAGAAGTTGCATCGGAATTAAGTACAAATGGCACAATGCCGGCTCAAGTACAAGAAGACTAGCTCTTCTTACTGTCTATGATTTGAACCTTTCCTGTGAGACCGGTGTTAGATTCCGAAGCAGCACTTAACGTTTACTGTATCCCTTGGACCTTCTTATTGACGATGAAACACAGATATTGCATCGGAATTACATACAAAAGGCACAATGCCGACTTAAGTACAAGAAAACTGACTCATCTTACTGTCTATGTTTTGAACCATTAATGTGACACTAGTTATAGATTCCGATGCTTCACTTCAGTTTTACTGTATCCCGCTGACCTTATTGACGATGAAACACAGAAATTTCATCGGAATTAAATACAAAAGGCACAATGCCGACCTAAGTACAGGAAAACTTACTCTTCTTACTGTTTATGATTTGAACCATTAATGAGACACTAGTTATAGATTCCGATGATTCACTTCAGGTTTACTGTATCCCTGTGACCTTCTTATTGACGATGAAACACAGAAATTGCATCGGAATTAAATACAAAAGGCACAATGACGACTTACGTACAAGAAAACTGACACTTCATACTGTCTATGTTTTGAACCATTCCTGTGACACTAGTTATAGATTCCGATGCTTCACTTCAGTTTTACTGTATCCCGCTGACCTTATTGACGATGAAACACAGAAATTTCATCGGAATTAAATACAAAAGGCACAATGCCGACCTAAGTACAGGAAAACTTACTCTTCTTACTGTTTATGATTTGAACCATTAATGAGACACTAGTTATATATTCCGATGATTCACTTCAGGTTTACTGTATCCCTGTGACCTTCTTATTGACGATGAAACACAGAAATTGCATCGGAATTAAATACAAAAGGCACAATGACGACATACGTACAAGAAAACTGACACTTCATACTGTCTATGTTTTGAACCATTCCTGTGACACTAGTTATAGATTCCGATGCTTCACTTCAGGATTACTGTATCCCTCGGACCTTCTTATTGATGATGAAACACAGAAATTGCATTGGAATTAAATACAAAAGGCACAATGCCGACTCAAGTACAAGAAGACTGGCTCTTCTTACTGTCTACGTTTTGAACCATTCCTGTGAAACTAGTTATAGATTCCGATGCTTCACTTCAGGATTACTGTATCCCTCTGACCTTTGTATTGACGATGAAACACAGAAATTGCATCGGAATTAAATACAAAAGGCACAACGCCGACTTAAGTACAAAAAGACTGACTCTTTTTACTGTCTATGTTTTGAACCATTCCTGTGACACTAGTTATAGATTCCGATGCTTCACTTCACTTTTACTGTATCCCTCTGACCTCCTTATTGACGATGAAACACAGAAATTGCATCGGAATTATAGACAAAAGGCACAATGCCGACTTAGGTACAAGAAGACTGACCTTTCTTACTGTCTATGTTTTGAACCATTGCTGTGACACTAGATATAGATTCCGATGCTTCACTTCAGGTTTACTGTATCCCTTTGACCTTCTTATTGACGATGAAACACAGAAATTGCATCTTAATTACATACAAAAGGCGCAATGCCGACTTAAGTACACGAAGAGTGAGTCTTCTTACTGTCTATGATTTGAACCATTCCTGTGACACTAGTTTTAGATTCTGATGCTTCACTTCAGGTTTACTGTATCCCGCTGACCTTATTGACGATGAAACACAGAAATTGCATCGGAATTAAATACAAAAGGCACAATGCCGACCTAAGTACAAGAAAACTTACTCTTCTTACTGTTTATGATTTGAACCATTAATGAGACACTAGTTATAGATTTCGAAGAATCAATTCAGGTTTACTGTATCCCTGTTACCTTCTTATTGTCGATGAAACACAGAAATTGCATCGGAATTAAATACAAAAGGCACAATGACGACTTACGTACAAGAAAACTGACACTTCATACTGTCTATGTTTTGAACCATTCCTGTGACACTAGTTATAGATTCCGATGCTTCACTTCAGGATTACTGTATCACTCGGACCTTCTTATTGACGATGAAACATAGAAATTGCATTGGAATTAAATACAAAAGGCACAATGCCGACTCAAGTACAAGAAGACTGGCTCTTCTTACTGTCTACGTTTTGAACCATTCCTGTGAAACTAGTTATAGATTCCGATGCTTCACTTCAGGATTACTGTATCCCTCTGACCCTTGTATTGACGATGAAACACAGAAATTGCATCGGAATTAAATACAAAAGGCACAACGCCGACTTAAGTACAAAAAGACTGACTCTTTTTACTGTCTATGTTTTGAACCATTCCTGTGACACTAGTTATAGATTCCGATGCTTCACTTCACTTTTACTGTATCCCTCTGACCTCCTTATTGACGATGAAACACAGAAATTGCATCGGAATTATAGACAAAAGGCACAATGCCGACTTAGGTACAAGAAGACTGACCTTTCTTACTGTCTATGTTTTGAACCGTTCCTGTGACACTAGATATAGATTCCGATGCTTCACTTCAGGTTTACTGTATCCCTTTGACCTTCTTATTGACGATGAAACACAGAAATTGCATCTTAATTACATACAAAAGGCGCAATGCCGACTTAAGTACACGAAGAGTGAGTCTTCTTACTGTCTATGATTTGAACCATTCCTGTGACACTAGTTTTAGATTCTGATGCTTCACTTCAGGTTTACTGTATCCCTCTGACCTTTTTATTGACGATGAAACACAGAATTAGCATCGGAATTAAATTCACAAGGCACAATGCTGACTGAAGTACAAGAAGACTGGCTCTTCTTACTGTCTATGTTTTGAACCATTTCTGTTACACTAGTTATAGATTCCGATGCTTCACTTCAGGTTTACTGTATCCCTCTGACCTTCTTATTGACGAACAAACACAGATATTGCATCGGAATTAAATACAAAAGGCACAATGCCGTCTTAAGTTCAAGAAGACTGACCCTTCTTACTGTCTATGTTTTGAACCATTCCTGTGAAACTAGTTAACGATTCCGATGCTTCACTTCAGGTTACTGTATCCCTCTGACCATCGTATTGACGATGAAACACAGAAATTACATCGGAATTAAATACAAAAGGAACAATGCCGACGTAAGTACAAAAATACTGACTCTTCTTACTGTATATCTTTTGAACCATTCCTATGACACTAGTTGTAGATTCCGATGCTTTACTTCAGGTTTACTGTATCCCTCTGACCGTCGTACTGGCGATGAAACACAGAAATTGCATCGGAATTAAATACAAAAGGCACCATGCCGACTCAAGTACAAGAAGACTGGCTATACTTCCTGTCTACGTTTTGAGCCATTCCTGTGACACTAGTCATAGATTCCGATGCTTCACTTCAGGTTCACTGTATCCAGCTGACTTTCTTATTGACGATGAAACACAGAAGTTGCATCGGAATTAAATACAAATGGCACAATGCCGGCTCAAGTACAAGAAGACTAGCTCTTCTTACTGTCTATGATTTGAACCTTTCCTGTGAGACCGGTGTTAGATTCCGAAGCAGCACTTAACGTTTACTGTATCCCTTGGACCTTCTTATTGACGATGAAACACAGATATTGCATCGGAATTACACACAAAAAGCACAATGCCGACTTAAGTACAAGAAAACTGACTCTTCTTACTGTCTATGATTTGAACCATTCCTATGACACTAGTTATAGATTCCGATGCTTCACTTCAGGTTTACTGTATCCCTCTGACCGTCTTATTAACGATGAAACACAGAAATTGCATCGGAATTAAATACAAAAGGCACAATGCCAACCTAAGTACAAGAAAACTGACTCTTCTTAGTGTTTATGTTTGAACCATTCCTGTGAGACTAGTTATAGAATCCGATGCTTCACTTCAGGTTTACTGTATCCCTGTGACGTTCTTATTGACGATGAAACACAGAAATTGCATCGGAAATAAATACAAAAGGCACATTGCCGACTCCAGTACATGAAGACTGGCTCTTCTTACTGTCTATGATTTGAACCATTTCTGTGACACTAGTTATTGATTCAGATGCTTCACTTCGGGTTCACTGTATCCCGCTGACCTTCTTATAGACGATGAAACACAGAAATTGCATCGGAATTAAATACAAAAGGCACAATGCCGACTTAAGTACACGAAAACTGACTCTTCTTACTGTCTATGTTTTGAACCATTCCTGTGACACTAGTTATAGATTCCGATGCTTCACTTCAGGTTTACTGTATCCCTCTGAGCTTCTTATTGACGATGAAACACAGAAATTGCATCGGAATTATATACAAAAGGCACAATGCCGACTGAAGTACAAGAAGACTGGCTCTTCTTACTGTCTATGTTTTCAACCATTTCTGTGACACTAGTTATAGATTCCGATGCTTCACTTCAGGTTTACTGTACCCCTCTGACCTTCTTATTGACGAAGAAACACAGATATTGCATCGGAATTAAATACAAAAGGCACAATGCCGACTTAAGTACAAGAAGACTGACCCTTCTTACTGTCTATGTTTTGAACCATTCCTGTGACACTAGTTATAGCTTCCGATGCTTCACTTCAGGTTTACTGTATCCCTCTGACCGTCGTACTGACGATGAAACACAGAAATTGCATCGGAATTAAATACAAAAGGCACAATGCCGACTCAAGTACAAGAAGACTGGCTCTTGTTAGTGTCTATTTTTTGAACCTTTCCTGTGAGACCGGGTTTAGATTCCGATGCTTCACTTGAGGTTTACTGTATCCCTTGGACCTTCTTATTGACGACGAAACACAGAAATTGCATCGGAATTAAACAGAAAAGGCACAATGCCGACTCAAGTACAAGAAAACAGACTCTTCTTAATATCTATGTTTTTAACCATTCATGTGACACTAGTTATAGATTCCGATGCATCACTTCAGGTTTACTGTATCCCTCTGACCGTCGTATTGGCGATGAAACACAGAAATTGCATCGGAATTAAATACAAAAGGCACAATGCCGACTCAAGTACAAGAAGACTGGCTATACTTCCTGTCTATGTTTTGAACCTTTCCTGTGAGACCGGTTTTAGATTCCGATGCTGCACTTTACGTTTACTGTATCCCTTGGACCTTCTTATTGAGGATGAAACACAGATATTGCATCGGAATTACATACAAAAGGCACAATGCCGACTTAAGTACAAGAAAACTGACTCTTCTTACTGTCTATGATTTGAACCATTCCTGTGACACTAGTTATAGATTCCGATGCTTCACTTCAGGTTTACTGTATCCCTCTGACATTCTTATTGACGATGAAACACAGAAATTGCATCGGAATTAAATACAAAAGGCACAATGCCGACTTAAGTACAAGAAAACTGATTCTTCTTACTGTCTATGTTTTGAACCATTCCTGTGACACTAGTTATAGATTCCGATGCTTCACTTCAGGTTTACTGTATCCAGCTTACCTTCTTATTGACGATGAAACACAGAAATTGCATCGGATTTAAATACAAAAGGCACAATGCCGACTTAAGTACAAGAAGACTGAATCTTCTTACTGTCTATGTTTTGAACCATTCCTGTGACACTAGTTATAGATTCCGATGCTTCACTTCAGGTTTACTGTATCCCTCTGACCGTTTTACTGACGATGAAACACAGAAATTGCATCGGAATTTAATACAAAAGGCACAATGCCGACTCAAGTACAAGAAGACTGGCTCTTCTTACTGTCTATGATTTGAACCTTTCCTGTGAGACCGGTTTTAGATTCCGATGCTGCACTTTACGTTTACTGTATCCCTTGGACCTTCTTATTGAGGATGAAACACAGATATTGCATCGGAATTACATACAAAAGGCACAATGCCGACTTAAGTACAAGAAAACTGACTCTTCTTACTGTCTATGTTTTGAACCATTCCTGTGACACTAGTTATAGATTCCGATGCTTCACTTCAGGTTTACTGTATCCCTTGGACCTTCTTATTGACGACGAAACACAGAAATTGCATCGGAATTAAATACAAAAGGCACAATGCCGAATAAGTAGTAGAAGACTGACTCTTCTTACTGTATATCTTTTGAACCATTCCTATGACACTAGTTGTAGATTCCGATGCTTCACTTCAGGTTTACTGTATCCCACTGACCGTCGTACTGGCGATGAAACACAGAGATTGCATCGGAATTAAATACAAAAGGCACCATGCCGACTCAAGTACAAGAAGACTGGCTATACTTCCTGTCTACGTTTTGAACCATTCCTGTGACACTAGTCATAGATTCCGATGCTTCACTTCAGGTTCACTGTATCCAGCTGACTTTCTTATTGACGATGAAACACAGAAGTTGCATCGGAATTAAATACAAATGGCACAATGCCGGCTCAACTACAAGAAGACTAGCTCTTCTTACTGTCTATGATTTGAACCTTTCCTGTGAGACCGGTGTTAGATTCCGAAGCAGCACTTAACGTTTACTGTATCCCTTGGACCTTCTTATTGACGATGAAACACAGATATTGCATCGGAATTACATACCAAAGGCACAATGCCGACTTAAGTACAAGAAAACTGACTCATCTTACTGTCTATGTTTTGAACCATTAATGTGACACTAGTTATAGATTCCGATGCTTCACTTCAGTTTTACTGTATCCCGCTGACCTTATTGACGATGAAACACAGAAATTTCATCGGAATTAAATACAAAAGGCACAATGCCGACCTAAGTACAGGAAAACTTACTCTTCTTACTGTTTATGATTTGAACCATTAATGAGACACTAGTTATAGATTCCGATGATTCACTTCAGGTTTACTGTATCCCTGTGACCTTCTTATTGACGATGAAACACAGAAATTGCATCGGAATTAAATACAAAAGGCACAATGACGACTTACGTACAAGAAAACTGACACTTCATACTGTCTATGTTTTGAACCATTCCTGTGACACTAGTTATAGATTCCGATGCTTCACTTCAGTTTTACTGTATCCCGCTGACCTTATTGACGATGAAACACAGAAATTTCATCGGAATTAAATACAAAAGGCACAATGCCGACCTAAGTACAGGAAAACTTACTCTTCTTACTGTTTATGATTTGAACCATTAATGAGACACTAGTTATATATTCCGATGATTCACTTCAGGTTTACTGTATCCCTGTGACCTTCTTATTGACGATGAAACACAGAAATTGCATCGGAATTAAATACAAAAGGCACAATGACGACATACGTACAAGAAAACTGACACTTCATACTGTCTATGTTTTGAACCATTCCTGTGACACTAGTTATAGATTCCGATGCTTCACTTCAGGATTACTGTATCCCTCGGACCTTCTTATTGATGATGAAACACAGAAATTGCATTGGAATTAAATACAAAAGGCACAATGCCGACTCAAGTACAAGAAGACTGGCTCTTCTTACTGTCTACGTTTTGAACCATTCCTGTGACACTAGTTATAGGTTCCGATGCTTCACTTCACTTTTACTGTATCCCTCTGACCTCCTTATTGACGATGAAACACAGAAATTGCATCGGAATTATAGACAAAAGGCACAATGCCGACTTAGGTACAAGAAGACTGACCTTTCTTACTGTCTATGTTTTGAACCATTGCTGTGACACTAGATATAGATTCCGATGCTTCACTTCAGGTTTACTGTATCCCTTTGACCTTCTTATTGACGATGAAACACAGAAATTGCATCTTAATTACATACAAAAGGCGCAATGCCGACTTAAGTACACGAAGAGTGAGTCTTCTTACTGTCTATGATTTGAACCATTCCTGTGACACTAGTTTTAGATTCTGATGCTTCACTTCAGGTTTACTGTATCCCGCTGACCTTATTGACGATGAAACACAGAAATTGCATCGGAATTAAATACAAAAGGCACAATGCCGACCTAAGTACAAGAAAACTTACTCTTCTTACTGTTTATGATTTGAACCATTAATGAGACACTAGTTATAGATTTCGAAGAATCAATTCAGGTTTACTGTATCCCTGTTACCTTCTTATTGTCGATGAAACACAGAAATTGCATCGGAATTAAATACAAAAGGCACAATGACGACTTACGTACAAGAAAACTGACACTTCATACTGTCTATGTTTTGAACCATTCCTGTGACACTAGTTATAGATTCCGATGCTTCACTTCAGGATTACTGTATCACTCGGACCTTCTTATTGACGATGAAACATAGAAATTGCATTGGAATTAAATACAAAAGGCACAATGCCGACTCAAGTACAAGAAGACTGGCTCTTCTTACTGTCTACGTTTTGAACCATTCCTGTGAAACTAGTTATAGATTCCGATGCTTCACTTCATGATTACTGTATCCCTCTGACCCTTGTATTGACGATGAAACACAGAAATTGCATCGGAATTAAATACAAAAGGCACAACGCCGACTTAAGTACAAAAAGACTGACTCTTTTTACTGTCTATGTTTTGAACCATTCCTGTGACACTAGTTATAGATTCCGATGCTTCACTTCACTTTTACTGTATCCCTCTGACCTCCTTATTGACGATGAAACACAGAAATTGCATCGGAATTATAGACAAAAGGCACAATGCCGACTTAGGTACAAGAAGACTGACCTTTCTTACTGTCTATGTTTTGAACCGTTCCTGTGACACTAGATATAGATTCCGATGCTTCACTTCAGGTTTACTGTATCCCTTTGACCTTCTTATTGACGATGAAACACAGAAATTGCATCTTAATTACATACAAAAGGCGCAATGCCGACTTAAGTACACGAAGAGTGAGTCTTCTTACTGTCTATGATTTGAACCATTCCTCTGACACTAGTTTTAGATTCTGATGCTTCACTTCAGGTTTACTGTATCCCTCTGACCTTTTTATTGACGATGAAACACAGATTTAGCATCGGAATTAAATTCACAAGGCACAATGCTGACTGAAGTACAAGAAGACTGGCTCTTCTTACTGTCTATGTTTTGAACCATTTCTGTTACACTAGTTATAGATTCCGATGCTTCACTTCAGGTTTACTGTATCCCTCTGACCTTCTTATTGACGAACAAACACAGATATTGCATCGGAATTAAATACAAAAGGCACAATGCCGTCTTAAGTTCAAGAAGACTGACCCTTCTTACTGTCTATGTTTTGAACCATTCCTGTGAAACTAGTTATAGATTCCGATGCTTCACTTCAGGTTACTGTATCCCTCTGACCATCGTATTGACGATGAAACACAGAAATTACATCGGAATTAAATACAAAAGGAACAATGCCGACGTAAGTACAAAAATACTGACTCTTCTTACTGTATATCTTTTGAACCATTCCTATGACACTAGTTGTAGATTCCGATGCTTCACTTCAGGTTTACTGTATCCCTCTGACCGTCGTACTGGCGATGAAACACAGAAATTGCATCGGAATTAAATACAAAAGGCACCATGCCGACTCAAGTACAGGAAGACTGGCTATACTTCCTGTCTACGTTTTGAGCCATTCCTGTGACACTAGTCATAGATTCCGATGCTTCACTTCAGGTTCACTGTATCCAGCTGACTTTCTCATTGACGATGAAACGCAGAAGTTGCATCGGAATTAAATACAAATGGCACAATGCCGGCTCAAGTACAAGAAGACTAGCTCTTCTTACTGTCTATGATTTGAACCTTTCCTGTGAGACCGGTGTTAGATTCCGATGCAGCACTTAACGTTTACTGTATCCCTTGGACCTTCTTATTGACGATGAAACACAGATATTGCATCGGAATTACATACAAAAGGCACAATGCCGACTTAAGTACAAGAAAACTGACTCATCTTACTGTCTATGTTTTGAACCATTAATGTGACACTAGTTATAGATTCCGATGCTTCACTTCAGGTTTACTGTATCCCGCTGACCTTATTGACGATGAAACACAGAAATTGCATCGGAATTAAATACAAAAGGCACAATGCCGACCTAAGTACAAGAAAACTTACTCTTCTTACTGTTTATGATTTGAACCATTAATGCGACACTAGTTATAGATTCCGATGATTCACTTCAGGTTTACTGTATCCCTGTTACCTTCTTATTGACGATGAAACACAGAAATTGCAGCGGAATTAAATACAAAAGGCACAATGACGACTTACGTACAAGAAAACTGACACTTCATACTGTCTATGTTTTGAACCATTCCTGTGACACTAGTTATAGATTCCGATGCATCACTTCAGGATTACTGTATCCCTCGGACCTTCTTATTGACGATGAAACACAGAAATTGCATTGGAATTAAATACAAAAGGCACAATGCCGACTCAAGTACAAGAAGACTGGCTCTTCTTACTGTCTACGTTTTGAACCATTCCTGTGAAACTAGTTATAGATTCCGATGCTTCACTTCAGGATTACTGTATCCCTCTGACCTTTGTATTGACGATGAAACACAGAAATTGCATAGGAATTAAATACAAAAGGCACAACTCCGACTTAAGTACAAAAAGACTGACTCTTTTTACTGTCTATGTTTTGAACCATTCCTGTGACACTAGTTATAGATTCCGATGCTTCACTTCACTTTTACTGTATCCCTCTGACCTCCTTTTTGACGATGAAACACAGAAATTGCATCGGAATTATAGACAAAAGGCACAATGCCGACTTAGGTACAAGAAGACTGACCTTTCTTACTGTCTATGTTTTGAACCATTCCTGTGACACTAGAAATAGATTCCGATGCTTCACTTCAGGTTTACTGTATCCTGTTGACCTTCATATTGACGATGAAACACAGAAATTGCATCTTAATTACATACAAAAGGCGCAATGCCGACTTAAGTACACGAAGAGTGAGTCTTCTTACTGTCTATGATTTGAACCATTCCTGTGACACTAGTTTTAGATTCTGATGCTTCACTTCAGGTTTACTGTATCCCTCTGACCTTTTTATTGACGATGAAACTCAGAATTAGCATCGGAATTAAATACACAAGGCACAATGCTGACTGAAGTACAAGAAGACTGGCTCTTCTTACTGTCTATGTTTTGAACCATTTCTGTTACTCTAGGTATAGATTCCGATGCTTCACTTCAGGTTTACTGTATCCCTCTGACCTTCTTATTGACGAAGAAACACAGATATTGCATCGGAATTAAATACAAAAGGCACAATGCCGTCTTAAGTTCAAGAAGACTGACCCCTCTTACTGTCTATGTTTTGAACCATTCCTGTGAAACTAGTTATAGATTCCGATGCTTCACTTCAGGTTTACTGTATTCCTCTGACCATCGTATTGACGATGAAACACAGAAATTACATCGGAATTAAATACAAAAGGCACAATGCCGACGTAAGTACAAAAAGACTGACTCTTCTTACTGTCCATGTTTTGAACCATTCCTGTGACACTAGTTATAGATTCCGATGCTTCACTTCAGGTATAATGTATCCCTCTGACCTTCTTATTGACGATGAAACACAGAAATTGCATCGGAATTAAATACAAAAGGAACAATGCCGACTTAAGTACAAGAAAACTGACTCTTCTTACTGTCTATGTTTTGAACCATTCCTGTGAAACTAGTTATAGAATCCGATGCTTCACTTCAGGTTTACAGTATCCCTCTGACCGTCGTAGTGACGATGGAACGCAGAAATTGCATCGGAATTAAATACAAAAGGCACAATCACGTCTTACGTACAAGAAGACTGGCTATACTTCCTGTCTATGATTTGAACCATTCCTGTGACACTGGTTATAGGTTCCGATGCTTCACTTCAGGTTTACTGTAATCGGCTGCCCTTCTTATTGACGATGAAACACAGAAATTGCATCGGAATTAAATACAAAAGGCACAATGCGGACTCAAGTACAAGAAGACTGGCTCTTCTTACAGTCTATGTTTTGAACCTTTCCTGTGAGACCGGTTTTAGATTCCGATGCTGCACTTTACGTTTACTGTATCCCTCTGACCTTCTTATTGACGATGTAACACAGATATTGCATCGGAATTACATACAAAAGGCACAATGCCGACGTAAGTACAAGAAAACTGGCTAGTTCTTACTGTCTATGTTTTGAACCATTCCTGTGACACTAGTTATAGATTCCGATGCTTCACTTCAGGTTTACTGTATCCCGCTGACCTTCTTATTGACGATGAAACACAGAAAATGCATCGGAATTAAATACAAAAGGCACAATGCCGACTTAAGTAGTAGAAGACTGACTCTTATTACTGTATATCTTTTGAACCATTCCTGTGACACTAGCTGTAGATTCCGATGCTTCACTTCAGGTTTACTGTAAACCTCTGACCGTCGTACTGGCGATGAAACACAGAAATTGCATCGGAATTAAATACAAAAGGCACAATGCCGGCTCAAGTACAAGAGGACTAGCTCTTCTTACTGTCTATGATTTGAACCTTTCCTGTGAGATCGGTTTTAGATTCTGATGCTGCACTTTACGTTTACTGTATCCCTTGGACCTTCTTATTGACGATGAAACACAGATATTGCATCGGAATTACATACAAAAGCCACAATGCCGACTTAAGTACAAGAAAACTGACTCTTCTTACTGTCTATGTTTTGAACCATTCCTGTGATACTAGTTATAGAATCCGATGCTTCACTTCAGGTTTACTGTATCCCTCTGACCGTCGTAGTGACGATGAAACGAAGAAATTGCATCGGAATTAAGTACAAAAGGCACAATCACGTCTCACGTACAAGAAAACAGGCTATACTTCCTGTCTATGATTTGAACCATTCCTGTGACACTAGTGATAGATTCCGATGCTTCACTTCAGGTTTACTGTATCCCTCTGACCGTCTTATTGACGATGAAACACAGATATTGCATCGGAATTACATACAAAAGACACAATGCCGACTTAAGTACAAGAAAACTGACTCTTCTTACTGTCTATGTTTTGAACCATTCCTGTGACGCTAGTTATAGGTTCCGATGCTTCACTTCAGGTTTACTGTAATCGTCTGACCTTCTTATTGACGATGAAACACAGAAATTGCATCGGAATTAAATACAAAAGGCACAATGCGGACTCAAGTACAAGAAGACTGGCTCTTCTTACAGTCTATGTTTTGAACTTTTCCTGTGAGACCGGTTTTAGATTCCGATGCTTCACTTAAAGTTTACTGTATCCCTACGACCTTCTTATTGACGCTGTAACACAGAAATTGATTCGGAATTAAATAGAAAAACCCCAATGCCGACTTAAGTACAAGAATATTGACTCTTCTTACTGTCTATGCTTTGAACAATTCCTGTGACACTAGTTATAGATTCCGATGCTTCACTTCCGGTTAACTGCATCCCTCTGACCTTCGTATTGACGATGAAACACAGAAATTGCATCGGAATTACACACAAAAGGCACAATGCCGACTCAAGTACAAGAAGACTGGCTCTTCTTTCTGTCTACGTTTTGAACCATTCCTGTGACACTAGTTATAGATTCCGATGCTTCGCTTCAGGATTACTGTATCCCTCTGACTTTCGTATTGACGATGAAACACAGAAATTGCATCGGAATTAAATACAAAAGGCACAACGCCGACTTAAGTACAAAAAGACTGACTCTTCTTACTGTCTATGTTTTGAACCATTCCTGTGACACTTGTTATAGATTCCGATGCTTCACTTCACTTTTACTGTATCCCTCTGACCTCCTTAATGACGATGAAACACAGAAATTGCATCGGAATTGTATACAAAAGGAACAATGCCGACTTAGGTACAAGAATACTGACCTTTCCTTCTGTCTATGCTTTGAACCATTCCTGTGACACTAGTTATAGATTCCGATGCTTCACTTCAGGTTTACTGTATCCCTTTGACCTTCTTATTGACGATGAAACACAGAAATTGCATCTTAATTCCATACAAAAGGCGCAATGCCGACTTAAGTACACGAAGAGTGAGTCTTCTTACTGTCTATGATTTGAACCATTCCTGTGACACTAGTTTTAGATTCCGATGCTTCACTTCAGGTTTACTGTATCCCTCTGACCTTTTTATTGACTCTGAAACACAGAATTAGCATCGGAATTAAATACACAAAGCACAATGCTGACTGAAGTACAAGAAGACTGGCTCTTCTTACTGTCTATGTTTTGAACCATTTCTGTTACACTAGTTATAGATTCCGATGCTTCACTTCAGGTTTACTGTATCCCTCTGACCTTCTTATTGACGATGTAACACAGAAATTGCATCGGAATTAAATACAAAAGGCACAATGCGGACTCAAGTACAAGAAGACTGGCTCTTCTTACAGTCTATGTTTTGAACTTTTCCTGTGAGCCCGGTTTTAGATTCCGATGCTTCACTTAAAGTTTACTGTATCCCTACGACCTTCTTATTGACGCCGAAACACAGAAATTGATTCGGAATTAAATAGAAAAACCCCAATGCCGACTTAAGTACAAGAATATTGACTCTTCTTACTGTCTATGCTTTGAACAATTCCTGTGACACTAGTTATAGATTCCGATGCTTCACTTCCGGTTAACTGCATCCCTCTGACCTTCGTATTGACGATGAAACACAGAAATTGCATCGGAATTACACACAAAAAGCACAATGCTGACTTAAGTACAAGAAAACTGACTCTTCTTACTGTCTATGATTTGAACCATTCCTGTGACACTAGTTATAGATTCCGATGCTTCACTTCAGGTTTACTGTATCCCTCTGACCGTCTTATTGACGATGAAACACAGAAAATGCATCGGAATTAAATACAAAAGACACAATGCCGACTTAAGTAGTAGAAGACTGACTCTTATTACTGTATATCTTTTGAACCATTCCTGTGACACTAGTTGCAGATTCCGATGCTTCACTTCAGGTTTACTGTATCCCTCTGACCGTCGTACTGGCGATGAAACACAGAAATTGCATCGTAATTAAATACAAAAGGCACCATGCCGACTCAAGTACAAGAAGACTGGTTATACTTCCTGTCTACGTTTTGAGCCATTCCTGTGACACTAGTAATAGAATCCGATGCTTCACTTTAGATTCACTGTATCCAGATGACTTTCTTATTGACGATGAAACACAGAAGTTGAATCGGAATTAAATACAAAAGGCACAATGCCGGCTCAAGTACAAGAAGACTAGCTCTTCTTACTGTCTATGATTTGAACCTTTCCTGTGAGACCGGTTTTAGATTCCGATGCTGCACTTTACGTTCACTGTATCCCTTGGACCTTCTTATTGACGATGAAACACAGATATTGCATCGGAATTACATACAAAAGGCACAATGCCGACTTAAGTACAAGAAAACTGACTCTTCTTACTGTCTATGTTTTGAACCATTCCTGTGATACTAGTTATAGAATCCGATGCTTCACTTCAAGTTTAATGTATCCCTCTTTCCGTCGTAGTGACGATGAAACGCAGAAATTGCATCGGAATTAAATACAAAAGGCACAATCACGTCTAACGTACAAGAAAACAGGCTATACTTCCTGTCTATGATTTGAACCGTTCCTGTGACACTAGTTATAGATTCCGATGCTTCACTTCAGGTTTACTGTATCCCTCTGACCGTCTTATTGACGATGAAACACAGAAATTGCATCGGAATTAAATACAAAAGGCACAATGCCAACCTTAGTACAAGAAAACTGACTCTTCTTAGTGTTTATGTTCGAACCATTCCTGTGACACTAGTTATAGTATCCGATGCTTCACTTCAGGTTTACTGTATCCCTGTGACGTTCTTATTGACGATGAAACACAGAGATTGCATCGGAATCAAATACAAAAGGCACAATGCCGACTTAAGTACAAGAAGACTGACCCTTCTTACTGTCTATGTTTTGAACCATTCCTGTGACACTAGTTATAGATTCCAATGCTTCACTTCAGATTTACTGTATCCCTCTGACCGTCGTACTGACGATGAAACACAGAAATTGCATCGGAATTAAATACAAAAGGCACAATGCCGACTCAAGTACAAGAAGACTGGCTCTTCTTACTGTCTATTTTTTGAACCTTTCCTGTGAGACCGGTTTTAGATTCCGATGCTGCACATTACGTTCACTGTATCCCTTGGACCTTCTTATTGACGATGAAACACAGATATTGCATCGGAATTACATACAAAAGGCACAATGCCGACTTAAGTACAAGAAAACTGACTCTTCTTACTGTCTATGTTTTGAACCATTCCTGTGATACTAGTTATAGAATCCGATGCTTCACTTCAGGTTTACTGTATCCCTCTGACCGTCGTACTGGCGATGAAACACAGAAATTGCTACGGAATTAAATACAAAAAGCACCATGCCGACTCAAGTACAAGAAGACTGGCTATACTTCCAGTCTACGTTTTGAGCCATTCCTGTGACACTAGAAATAGATTCCGATGCTTCACTTCAGGTTCACTGTATCCAGCTGACTTTCTTATTGACGATGAAACACAGAAGTTGCATCGGAATTAAATACAAAAGGCACAATGCCGGCTCAAGTACAAGAAGACTAGCTCTGCTTACTGTCTATGATTTGTACCTTTCCTGTGAGACTGGTGTTAGATTCCGATGCTGCACTTTACTTTCACTGTATCCCTTGGACCTTCTTATTGACGATGAAACACAGATATTGCATCGGAATTACATACAAAAGGCACAATGCCGACTTAAGTACAAGAAAACTGACTCTTCTTACTGTCTATGTTTTGAACCATTCCTGTGACACTAGTTATAGACTCCGATGCTTCACTTCAGGTTTACTGTATCCCGCTGACCTTCTTATTGACGATGAAACACAGAAATTGCATCGGAATTAAATACAAAAGGCACAATTCCGACCTAAGTACAAGAAAACTTACTCTTCTTACTGTTTATGATTTGAACCATTAATGAGACACTAGTTATAGATTCCGATGATACACTTCAGGTTTACTGTATCCCTGTTACCTTCTTATTGACGATGAAACACAGACATTGCATCGGAATTAAATACAAAAGGCACAATGACGACTTAAGTACAAGAAAGCTGACACTTCAAACTGTCTAGGTTTTGAACCATTCCTGTGACACTAGTTATAGATTCCGATGCTTCACTTCAGGATTACTGTATCCCTCTGACCTTCTTATTGACGATGAAACACAGAAATTGCATTGGAATTAAATACAAAAGGCACAATGCCGACTCAAGTACAAGAAGACTAGCTCTTCTTACTGTCTACGTTTTGAACCATTCCTGTGACACTAGTTATAGATTCCGATGTTTCACTTCAGGATTACTGTATCCCTCTGACCTTCGTATTGACGATGAAACACAGAAATTGCATCGGAATTAATTACAAAATGCACAATGCCGACTTCAGTACAAAAAGACTGACTCTTCTTACTGTCTATGTTTTGAACCATTCCTGTGACACTAGTTATAGATTCCGATGCTTCACTTCACTTTTACTGTATCCCTCTGACCTCCTTATTGACGATTAAACACAGAAATTGCATCGGAATTACACACAAAAAGCACAATGCCGACTTAAGTACAAGAAAACTGACTCTTCTTACTGTCTATGATTTGAACCATTCCTGTGACACTAGTTATAGATTCCGATGCTTCACTTCAGGTTTACTGTATCCCTCTGACCGTCTTATTGACGATGAAACACAGAAATTGCAACGGAATTAAATATAAAAAGGCACAATGCCAACCTTAGTACAAGAAAACTGACTCTTCTTAGTGTTTATGTTTGAACCATTCCTGTGACACTAGTTATAGAATCCGATGCTTCACTTCAGGTTTACTGTATCCCTGTGACGTTCTTATTGACGATGAAACACAGAAATTGCATCGGAATTAAATACAAAAGGCACAATGCCGACTTAAGTACAAGAAGACTGACTCT
The DNA here is from genome assembly GCF_023864345.2 of Schistocerca serialis cubense. NCBI lineage: Eukaryota > Metazoa > Arthropoda > Insecta > Orthoptera > Acrididae > Schistocerca > Schistocerca serialis. The sequence continues at coordinate 526,903,664 of NC_064646.1, forward strand.
TCTTACTGTCTATGTTTTGAACCATTTCTGTGACACTAGTTATATATTCCGATGCTTCACTTCAGCTTTAGTGTATCCTTCTGACCTTCTTATTGACGATGAAACACAGAAATTGCATCGGAAATAAATACAAAAGGAACATTGCCGACACCAGTACAAGAAGACTGGCTCTTCTTACTGTCTATGATTTGAACCATTTCTGTGACACTAGTTATTGATTCAGATGCTTCACTTCGGGTTTACTGTATCCCGCTGACCTTCTTATTGACGATGAAACACAAAAATTGCATCGGAATTAAATACAAAAGGCACAATGCCGACTTAAGTACACGAAAACTAATTCTTCTTACTGTCTATGCTTTGAACCATTCCTGTGAAACTAGTTATAGATTCCGTTGCTTCACTTCAGGTTTACTGTATCCCTCTGACCATCGTATTGACGATGAAACACAGAAATTACATCGGAATTAAATACAAAAGGCACAATGCCGACGTAAGTACAAAAAGACTGACTCTTCTTACTGTCTATGTTTTGAACCATTCCTGGGACACTAGTTATAGATTCCGATGCTTCACTTCAGGTATACTGTATCCCTCTGACCTTCTTATTGACGATGAAACACAGAAATTGCATCGGAATTAAATACAAATGGAACAATGCCGACTTAAGTACAAGAAAACTGACTCTTCTTACTGTCTATGATTTGAACCATTCCTGTGATACTAGTTATAGAATCCGATGCTTCACTTCAGGTTTACTGTATCCCTCTGACCGTCGTAGTGACGATGAAACGCAGAAATTGCATCGGAATTAAATACAAAAGGCACAATCACGTCTCACGTACAAGAAGACTGCCTATACTTCCTGTCTATGATTTGAACCATTCCTGTGACACTAGTTATAGGTTCCGATGCTTCACTTCAGGTTTACTGTAATCGGCTGCCCTTCTTATTGACGATGAAACACAGAAATTGCATCGGAATTAAATACAAAAGGCACAATGCGGACTCAAGTACAAGAAGACTGGCTCTTCTTACAGTCTATGTTTTGAACCTTTCCTGTGAGACCGGTTTTAGATTCCGATGCTGCACTTTACGTTTACTGTATCCCTCTGACCTTCTTATTGACGATGTAACACAGATATTGCATCGGAATTACATACAAAAGGCACAATGCCGACGTAAGTACAAGAAAACTGGCTAGTTCTTACTGTCTATGTTTTGAACCATTCCTGTGACACTAGTTATAGATTCCGATGCTTCACTTCAGGTTTACTGTATCCCGCTGACCTTCTTATTGACGATGAAACGCAGAAAATGCATCGGAATTAAATACAAAAGGCACAATGCCGACTTAAGTAGTAGAACACTGACTCTTATTACTGTATATCTTTTGAACCATTCCTGTGACACTAGTTGTAGATTCCGATGCTTCACTTCAGGTTTACTGTAAACCTCTGACCGTCGTACTGGCGATGAAACACAGAAATTGCATCGGAATTAAATACAAAGGGCACCATGCCGACTCAAGTACAAGAAGACTGGCTATACTTCCTGTCTACGTTTTGAGCCATTCCTGTGACACTAGTAATAGATTCCGATGCTACACTTTAGGTTCACTGTATCCAGCTGACTTTCTTATTGACGATGAAACACAGAAGTTGAATCGGAATTAAATACAAAAGGCACAATGCCGTCTCAAGTACAAGAAGACTAGCTCTTCTTACTGTCTATGATTTGAACCTTTCCTGTGAGATCGGTTTTAGATTCTGATGCTGCACTTTACGTTTACTGTATCCCTTGGACCTTCTTATTGACGATGAAACACAGATATTGCATCGGAATTACATACAAAAGGCACAATGCCGACTTAAGTACAAGAAAACTGACTCTTCTTACTGTCTATGTTTTGAACCATTCCTGTGATACTAGTTATAGAATCCGATGCTTCACTTCAGGTTTACTGTATCCCTTTGACCGTCGTAGTGACGATGAAACGCAGAAATTGCATCGGAATTAAGTACAAAAGGCACAATCACGTCTCACGTACAAGAAAACAGGCTATACTTCCTGTCTATGATTTGAACCATTCCTGTGACACTAGTGATAGATTCCGATGCTTCACTTCAGGTTTACTGTATCCCTCTGACCGCCTTATTGACGATGAAACACAGATATTGCATCGGAATTACATACAAAAGACACAATGCCGACTTAAGTACAAGAAAACTGACTCTTCTTACTGTCTATGTTTTGAACCATTCCTGTGACACTAGTTATAGATTCCGATGCTTCACTTCAGGTTTACTGTATCCCGCCGACCTTCTTATTGACGATGAATCACAGAAAATGCATCGGAATTAAATACAAAAGGCACAATGCCGACCTAAGTGCAAGAAAACTTACTCTTCTTACTGTTTATGATTTGAACCATTAATGAGACACTAGTTATAGATTCCGATGATTCACTTCAGGTTTACTGTATCCCTGTTACCTTCTTATTGACGATGAAACACAGAAATTGCATCGGAATTAAATACAAATGCACAATGACGACTTACGTACAAGAAAACTGACACTTCATACTGTCTATGTTTTGAACCATTCCTGTGACACTAGTTATAGATTCCGATGCTTCGCTTCAGGATTACTGTATCCCTCTGACTTTCGTATTGACGATGAAACACAGAAATTGCATCGGAATTAAATACAAAAGGCACAACGCCGACTTAAGTACAAAAAGACTGACTCTTCTTACTGTCTATGTTTTGAACCATTCCTGTGACACTAGTTATAGATTCCGATGCTTCACTTCACTTTTACTGTATCCCTCTGACCTCCTTATTGACGATGAAACACAGAAATTGCATCGGAATTATATACAAAAGGAACAATGCCGACTTAGGTACAAGAAGACTGACCTTTCTTTCTGTCTATGCTTTGAACCATTCCTGTGACACTAGATATAGATTCCGATGCTTCACTTCAGGTTTACTGTATCCCTTTGACCTTCTTATTGACGATGAAACACAGAAATTGCATCTTAATTACTTACAAAAGGCGCAATGCCGACTTAAGTACAAGAAGACTGTCTCTTCTTTCTGTCTACGTTTTGAACCATTCCTGTGACACTAGTTTTAGATTCCGATGCTTCACTTCAGGTTTACTGTATCCCTCTGACCTTTTTATTGACTCTGAAACACAGAATTAGCATCGGAATTAAATACACAAAGCACAATGCTGACTGAAGTACAAGAAGACTGGCTCTTCTTATTGTCTATGTTTTGAACCATTTCTGTTACACTAGTTTTAGGTTCCGATGCTTCACTTCAGGTTTACTGTATCCCTCTGACCTTCTTATTGACGAAGAAACACAGATATTGCATCGGAATTAAATACAAAAGGCACAATGCCGTCTTAAGTTCAAGAAGACTGACCCTTCCTACTGTCTATGTTTTGAACCATTCCTGTGAAACTAGTTACAGATTCCAATGCTTCACTTCAGGTTTACTGTATCCCTCTGACCATCGTATTGACGATGAAACACAGAAATTACATCGGAATTAAATACAAAAGGCACAACGCCGACGTAAGTACAAAAAGACTGACTCTTCTTACAGTCTATGTTTTGAACCATTCCTGTGATACTAGTTATAGAATCCGATGCTTCACTTCAGGGTTACTGTATCCCTCTGACCGTCGTAGTGACGATGAAACGCAGAAATTGCATCGGAATTAAATACAAAAGGCACAATCACGTTTCACGTACAAGAAGACTGGCTATACTTCCTGTCTATGATTTGAACCATTCCTGTCACACTGGTTATAGGTTCCGATGCTTCACTTCAGGTTTACTGTAATCGTCTGACCTTCTTATTGACGATGAAACACAGAAATTGCATCGGAATTAAATACAAAAGGCACAATGCGGACTCAAGTACAAGAAGACTGGCTCTTCTTACAGTCTATGTTTTGAACTTTTCCTGTGAGACCGGTTTTAGATTCCGATGCTTCACTTAATGTTTACTGTATCCCTACGACCTTCTTATTGACGCCGAAACACAGAAATTTATTCGGAATTAAATAGATAAAACCCCAATGCCGACTTTAGTACAAGAATATTGACTCTTCTTACTGTATATGCTTTGAACAATTCCTGTGACACTAGTTATAGATTCCGATGCTTCACTTCCAGTTAACTGCATCCCTCTGACCTTCGTATTGACGATGAAACACAGAAATTGCATCGGAATTACACACAAAAAGCACAATGCTGACTTAAGTACAAGAAAACTGACTCTTCTTACTGTCTATGATTTGAACCATTCCTGTGACACTAGTTAAAGATTCCGATGCTTCACTTCAGGTTTACTGTATCCCTCTGACCGTCTTATTGACGATGAAACACAGAAATTGCATCGGAATTAAATACAAAAGGCACAATGCCAACCTTAGTACAAGAAAACTGACTCTTCTTAGTGTTTATGTTCGAACCATTCCTGTGACACTAGTTATAGTATCCGATGCTTCACTTCAGGTTTACTGTATCCCTGTGACGTTCTTATTGACGATGAAACACAGAAATTGCATCGGAATCATATACAAAAGGCACAATGCCGACTTAAGTACAAGAAGACTGACCCTTCTTACTGTCTATGTTTTGAACCATTCCTGTGACACTAGTTATAGATTCCGATGCTTCACTTCAGATTTACTGTATCCCTCTGACCGTCGTACTGACGATGAAACACAGAAATTGCATCGGAATTAAATACAAAAGGCACAATGCCGACTCAAGTACAAGAAGACTGGCTCTTCTTACTGTCTATTTTTTGAACCTTTCCTGTGAGACCGGTTTTAGATTCCGATGCTTCACTTCAGGTTTACTGTATCCCTTGGACCTTCTTATTGACGACGAAACACAGAAATTGCATCGGAATTAAACAGAAAAGGCACAATGCCGACTCAAGTACAAGAAAACAGACTCTTCTTAATATCTATGTTTTTAACCATTCATGTGACACTAGTTATAGATTCCTATGCTTCCCTTCAGGTTTACTGTATCCATGTGACCTTCTTATTGACGATGAAACACAGAAATTGCATCGGAATTAAATACAAATGGAACAATGCCGACTTAAGTACAAGAAAACTGGCTCTTCTTACTGTCTATGTTTTGAACCATTCCTGTGATACTAGTTATAGAATCCGATGCTTCACTTCAGGTTTACTGTATCCCTCTGACCGTCGTAGTGACGATGAAACGCAGAAATTGCATCGGAATTAAATACAAAAGGCACAATCACGTCTCACGTACAAGAAGACTGGCTATACTTCCTGTCTATGATTTGAACCATTCCTGTGACACTAGTTATAGGTTCCGATGCTTCACTTCAGGTTTACTGTAATCGGCTGCCCTTCTTATTGACGACGAAACACAGAAATTGCATCGGAATTAAATACAAAAGGCACAATGCGGACTCAAGTACAAGAAGACTGGCTCTTCTTACAGTCTATGTTTTGAACCTTTCCTGTGAGACCGGTTTTAGATTCCGATGCTGCACTTTACGTTTACTGTATCCCTCTGACCTTCTTATTGACGATGTAACACAGATATTGCATCGGAATTACATACAAAAGGCACAATGCCGACGTAAGTACAAGAAAACTGGCTAGTTCTTACTGTCTATGTTTTGAACCATTCCTGTGACACTAGTTATAGATTCCGATGCTTCACTTCAGGTTTACTGTATCCCGCTGACCTTCTTATTGACGATGAAACACAGAAAATGCATCGGAATTAAATACAAAAGGCACAATGCCGACTTAAGTAGTAGAAGACTGACTCTTATTACTGTATATCTTTTGAACCATTCCTGTGACACTAGTTGTAGATTCCGATGCTTCACTTCAGGTTTACTGTAAACCTCTGACCGTCGTACTGGCGATGAAACACAGAAATTGCATCGGAATTAAATACAAAAGGCACCATGGCGACTCAAGTACAAGAAGACTGGCTATACTTCCTGTCTACGTTTTGAGCCATTCCTGTGACACTAGTAATAGATTCTGATGCTACACTTTAGGTTCACTGTATCCAGCTGACTTTCTTATTGACGATGAAACACAGAAGATGAATCGGAATTAAATACAAAAGGCACAATGCCGGCTCAAGTACAAGAAGACTAGCTCTTCTTACTGTCTATGATTTGAACCTTTCCTGTGAGATCGGTTTTAGATTCTGATGCTGCACTTTACGTTTACTGTATCCCTTGGACCTTCTTATTGACGATGAAACACAGATATTGCATCGGAATTACATACAAAAGGCACAATGCCGACTTAAGTACAAGAAAACTGACTCTTCTTACTGTCTATGTTTTGAACCATTCCTGTGATACTAGTTATAGAATCCGATGCTTCACTTCAGGTTTACTGTATCCCTCTGACCGTCGTAGTGACGATGAAACGCAGAAATTGCATCGGAATTAAATACAAAAGGCACAATGACGACTTACGTACAAGAAAACTGACACTTCATACTGTCTATGTTTTGAACCATTCCTGTGACACTAGTTATAGATTCCGATGCTTCACTACAGGATTACTGTATCCCTCGGAGCTTCTTATTGACGATGAAACACAGAAATTGCATTGGAATTAAATACAAAAGGCACAATGCCGACTCAAGTACAAGAAGACTGGCTCTTCTTTCTGTCTACGTTTTGAACCATTCCTGTGACACTAGTTATAGATTCCGATGCTTCGCTTCAGGATTACTGTATCCCTCTGACTTTCGTATTGACGATGAAACACAGAAATTGCATCGGAATTAAATACAAAAGGCACAATGCCGACTTAAGTACAAAAAGACTGTCTCTTCTTACTGTCTATGTTTTGAACCATTCCTGTGACACTAGTTATAGATTCCGATGCTTCACTTCACTTTTACTGTATCCCTCTGAGCTCCTTATTGACGATGAAACACAGAAATTGCATCGGAATTATATACAAAAGGAACAATGCCGACTTAGGTACAAGAAGACTGACCTTTCTTTCTGTCTATGCTTTGAACCATTCCTGTGACACTAGATATAGATTCCGATGCTTCACTTCTGGTTTACTGTATCCCTTTGACCTTCTTATTGACGATGAAACACAGAAATTGCATCTTAATTACATACAAAAGGCGCAATGCCGACTTAAGTACACGAAGAGTGAGTCTTCTTACTGTCTATGATTTGAACCATTCCTGTGACACTAGTTTTAGATTCCGATGCTTCACTTCAGGTTTACTGTATCCCTCTGACCTTTTTATTGACTCTGAAACACAGAATTAGCATCGGAATTAAATACACAAAGCACAATGCTGACTGAAGTACAAGAAGACTGGCTCTTCTTACTGTCTATGTTTTGAACCATTTCTGTTACACTAGTTATAGATTCCGATGCTTCACTTCAGGTTTACTGTATCCCTCTGACCTTCTTATTGACGAAGAAACACAGATATTGCATCGGAATTAAATACAAAAGGCACACTGCCGTCTTAAGTTCAAGAAGACTGACCCTTCCTACTGTCTATGTTTTGAACCATTCCTGTGAAACTAGTTACAGATTCCAATGCTTCACTTCAGGTTTACTGTATCCCTCTGACCATCGTATTGACGATGAAACACAGAAATTACATCGGAATTAAATACAAAAGGCACAATGCCGACGTAAGTACAAAAAGACTGACTCTTCTTACTGTCTATGATTTGAACCATTCCTGTGACAATAGTTATAGATTCCGATGCTTCACTTCAGGTATACTGTATCCCTCTGACCTTCTTATTGACGATGAAACACAGAAATTGCATCGGAATTAAATACAAAAGAAACAATGCCGACTTAAGTACAAGAAAACTGACTCTTCTTACTGTCTATGATTTGAACCATTCCTGTGATACTAGTTATGGAATCCGATGCTTCACTTCAGGTTTACTGTATCCCTCTGACCGTCGTATGGACGATGAAACGCAGAAATTGCATCGGAATTAAATACAAAAGGCACAATCACGTCTCACGTACAAGAAGACTGGCTATACTTCCTGTCTATGATTTGAACCATTCCTGTGACACTGGTTATAGTTTCCGATGCTTCACTTCAGGTTTACTGTATCCGGCTGACCTTCATATTGACGATGAAACACAGAAATTGCATCGGAATTAAATACAAAAGGCACAATGCGGACTCAAGTACAAGAAGACTGGCTCTTCTTACAGTCTATGTTTTGAACTTTTCCTGTGAGACCGGTTTTAGATTCCGATGCTTCACTTCAAGTTTACTGTATCCCTTGGACCATCTTATTGACGCCGAAACACAGAAATTGCATCGGAATTAAATAGAAAATGCCCAATGCCGACTTAAGTACAAGAATATTGACTCTTCTTACTGTCTATGTTTTGAACAATTCCTGTGACACTAGTTATAGATTCCGATGCTTCACTTCCGGTTAACTGCATCCCTCTGACCTTCGTATTGACGATGAATCACAGAAATTGCTTCGGAATTGCACACAAAAAGCACAATGCCGACTTAAGTACAAGAAAACTGACTCTTCTTACTGTCTATGATTTGAACCATTCCTGTGACACTAGTTATAGATTCAGATGCTTCACTTCAGGTTTACTGTATCCCTCTGACCGTCTTATTGACGATGAAACACAGAAATTGCAACGGAATTAAATACAAAAGGCACAATGCCAACCTTAGTACAAGAAAACTGACTCTTCTTAGTGTTTATGTTTGAACCATTCCTGTGACACTAGTTATAGAATCCGATGCTTCACTTCAGGTTTACTGTATCCCTGTGACGTTCTAATTGACGATGAAACACAGAAATTGCATCGGAATTAAATACAAAAGGCACAATGCCGACTTAAGTACAAGAAGACTGACTCTTCTTACTGTCTATGTTTTGAATCATTTCTGTGACACTAGTTATTGATTCAGATTCTTCACTTCGGGTTTACTGTATCCCGCTGACTTTCTTATTGACGATGAAACACAGAAATTGCATCGGAATTAAATACAAAAGGCACAATGCCGACTTAAGTACACGAAAACTGACTCTTCTTACTGTCTATGTTTTGAACCATTCCTGTGACACTAGTTATAGATTCCGATGCTTCACTTCAGGTTTACTGTATCCCTCTGACCGTCGTACTGACGATGAAACACAGAAATTGCATCGGAATTAAATACAAAAGGCACAATGCCGACTCAAGTACAAGAAGACTGGCTCTTCTTACTGTCTATTTTTTGAACCTTTCCTGTGAGACCGGTTTTCGATTCCGATGCTTCACTTCAGGTTTACTGTATCCCTTGGACCTTCTTATTGACGACGAAACACAGATATTGCATCGGAATTAAATAGAAAAGGCACAATATTGCTTCAAGTACAAGAAAACGGACTCTTCTTAATATCTATGTTTTTAACCATTCATGTGACACTAGTTATAGATTCCGATGCATTACTTGAGGTTTACTGTATCCCTCTGACAGTCGTATTGGCGATGAAACACAGAAATTGCATCGGAATTAAATGCAAAAGGCACAATGCCGACTCAAGTACAAGAATACTGGCTATACTTCCTGTCTATGTTTTGAACCATTCCTGTGATACTAGTTATAGATTCCGATGCTTCACTTCTGGTTTACTGTATCTCTGTGACCTTCTTATTGACGATGAAACACAGAAATTGCATCGGAATTAAATACAAAAGGCACAATGCCGACTTAAGTACAGGAAGACTGATTCTTCTTACTGTCTATGTTTTGAACCATTCCTGTGACACTAGTTATAGATTCCAATGCTTCACTACAGGTTTACTGTATCCAGCTTACCTTCTTATTGACGATGAAACACAGAAATAGCATCGGAATTCAATACAAAAGGCACAATGCCGACTTAAGTACAAGAAGACTGAATCTTCTTACTGTCTATGTTTTGAACCATTCCTGTGACACTAGTTATAGATTTCGATGCTTCACTTCAGGTTTACTGTATCCCTCTGACCGTCGTACTGACGATGAAACACAGAAATTGCATCGGAATTAAATACAAAAGGCACAACGCCGACTTAATTACAAGAAGACTGGCTCTTCTTACTGTGTATGTTTTGAACCATTTCTGTGACACTAGTTATAGATTCCGATGCTTCACTTCAGGTTTAATGTATCCCTCTGACCTTCTTATTGACGAAGAAACACAGATATTGAATCGGAATTAAATACAAAACGCACAATGCCGACTTAAGTTCAAGAAGACTGACCCTTCTTACTGTCTATGTTTTGAACCATTCCTGTGACACTAGTTACAGATTCCGATGCTTCACTTCAAGTTTACTGTATCCCTCTGACCATCGTAGTGACAATAAAACGCAGAAATTGCATCGGAATTAAATACAAAAGGCACAATGCCGTCTCACGTATAAGAAGACTGGCTATACTTCCTATCTATGATTTGAACCATTCCTGTGACACTGGTTATAGATTCCGATGCTTCACTTCAGGTTTACTGTATCCGGCTGACCTTCTTATTGACGATGAAACACAGAAATTGCATCGGAATTAAATACAAAAGGCACAATGCCGACTTAAGTACAAGAAAACTCACACTTCATACTGTCTATGTTTTGAACCATACCTGTGACACTAGTTATAGATTCCGATGCTTCACTTCAGGATTACTGTATCCCTCTGATCATCTTATTGACTAAGAAACACAGAAATTGCATTGGAATTAAATACAAAAGGCACAATGCCGACTCAAGTACAAGAAGACTGGCTCTTCTTACTGTCTACGTTTTGAACCATTCCTGTGACACTAGTTATAGATTCCGATGCTTCACTTCTGGTTTACTGTATCCCTCTGACCTTCGTATTGACGATGAAACACAGAAATTACATCGGAATTAAATACAAAATGCACAATGCCGACTTAAGTACAAAAAGACTGACTCTTCTTACTGTCTATGTTTTGAACCATTCCTGTGACACTAGTTATAGATTCCGATGCTTCACTTCAGGTATACTGTATCCCTCTGACCTTCTTATTGACGATGAAACACAGAAATTGCATCGGAATTAAATACAAAAAGAACAATGCCGACTTAAGTACAAGAAAGCTGACTCTTCTCACTGTCTATTTTTTGAACCATTCCTGTGATACTAGTTATTGAATCCGATGCTTCACTTCAGGTTTACTGTATCCCTCTGACCGTCGTAGTGACGATGAAACGCAGAAATTGCATCGGAATTAAATACAAATGGCACAATCACGTCTCACGTACAAGAAGACTGACTATACTTCCTGTCTATGATTTGAACCATTCCTGTGACGCTGGTTATAGTTTCCGATGCTTCACTTCAGCTTTACTGTATCCGGCTGACCTTCTTATTGACGATGAAACACAGAAATTGCATCGGAATTAAATACAAAAGGCACAATGCCGACTCAAGTACAAGAAGACTGGCTCTTCTTACAGTCTATGTTTTGAACTTTTCCTGTGAGACCGGTTTTAGATTCCGATGCTTCACTTCACGTTTACTGTATCCCTTGGACCTTCTTATTGACGCCGAAACACAGAAATTGCATCGGAATTATATAGAAAAGGCGCAATGCCGACTTAAGTACAAGAATTTTGACTCTTCTTACTGTCTATGTTTTGAACAATTCCTGTGACACTAGTTATAGATTCCGATGCTTCACTTCCGGTTAACTGCATCCCTCTGACCTTCGAATTGACGATGAAACACAGAAATTGCACCGGAGTTACACACAAAAAGCACAATGCCGAATTAAGTACACGAAAACTGACTCTTCTTACTGTCTATGATTTGAACCATTCCTGTGACACTAGTTATAGATTCCGATGCTTCACTTCAGGTTTACTGTTCCCCTCTGACCGTCTTATTGACGATGAAACACAGAAATTGCATCGGAATTAAATACAAAAGGCACAATGCCAACCTAAGTACAAGAAAACTGACTCTTCTTAGTGTTTATGTTTGAACCATTCCTGTGACACTAGTTATAGAATCCGATGCTTCACTTCAGGTTTACTGTATCCCTGTGACCTTCTTATTGACGATGAAACACAGAAATTGCATCGGAATTAAATACAAAAGGCACAATGCCGACTTAAGTACAAGAAGACTGACTCTTCTTACTGTCTATTCTTTGAACCATTTCTGAGACACTAGTTATAGATTCAGATGCTTCACTTCAGCTTTACTGTATCCCTCTGACCTTCTTATTGACGATGAAACACAGAAATTGCATCGGAAATAAATACAAAAGGCACATTGCCGACTCCAGTATAAGAAGACTGGCTCTTCTTACTGTCTATGATTTGAACCATTTCTGTGACACTAGTTATTGATTCCGATGCTTCACTTCGGGTTTACTGTATCCCGCTGACCTCCTTATTGACGATGAAACACAGAAATTGCATCGGAATTAAATACAAAAGGCACAATGACGACTAAAGTACAAGAAAACTGACTCTTCTTACTGTCTATGTTTGAACGATTCCTGTGACACTAGTTATAGTTTCCAATGCTTCACTTCAGGTTTACTGTATCCCTCTGACCTTCTTATTGACGAAGAAACACAGATATTGCATCGGAATTAAATACAAAAGGCACAATGCCAACTTAAGTACAAGAAGACTGACCCTTCTTACTGTCTATGTTTTGAACCATTCCTGTGACACTAGTTATAGATTCCGATGCTTCACTTCAGGTTTACTGTATCCCTCTGACCGTCGTACTGACGATGAAACACAGAAATTGCATCGGAATTAAATACAAAAGGCACAATGCCGACTCAAGTACAAGAAGACTGGCTCTTCTTACTGTCTATTTTTTGAACCTTTCCTGTGAGACCGGTTTTAGATTCCGATGCTTCACTTCAGGTTTACTGTATCCCTTCGACCTTCTTATTGACGACGAATCACAGAAATTGCATCGGAATTCAATAGAAAAGGCACAATGCCGACTCAAGTACAAGAAAACCGACTCTTCTTAATATATATGTTTTTAACCATTCATGTGACACTAGTTATAGATTCCGATGCATCACTTCAGGTTTACTGTATCCCTCTGACCGTCGTATTGGCGATGAAACACAGAAATTGCATCGGAATTAAATACAAACGGCACAATGCCGATTTAAGTACATGAAGACTGGCTATACCTCCTGTCTATGTTTTGAACCATTCCTGTGATACTAGTTATAGATTCCGATTCTTCACTTCAGGTTTACTGTATCCCTGTGATTTTCTTATTGACGATGAAACACAGAAATTGCATCGGAATTAAATACTAAAGGCACAATGCAGACTTAAGTACAAGAAAACTGATTCTTCTTACTGTCTATGTTTTGAACCATTCCTGTGTCTCTAGTTATAGATTCCGATGCTTCACTTCAGGTTTACTGTATCCATGCGACCTTCTTATTGACGATGAAACACTGAAATTGCATCGGAATTAAATACAAAAGGCACAATGCCGACTTAAGTACATGAAAACTGACTCTTCCTACTGTCTATGTTTTGAAGCATTCCTGTGACACTAGTTATAGATTCCAATTCTTCACTACAGGTTTACTGTATCCAGCTGACCTTCTTATTGACGATGAAACACAGAAATTGCATCGGAATTAAATGCAAAAGGCACAATGACGACTTAAGTACAAGAAGACTGAATCTTCTTACTGTCTATGTTTTGAACCATTCCTGTGACACTAGTTATAGATTCCGATGCTTCACTTCAGGTTTACTGTATCCCTCTGACCGTCGTACTGACGATGAAACACAGAAATTGCATCGGAATTTAATGCAAAAGGCACAATGTCGACTCAAGTACAAGAAGACTAGCTCTTCTTACTGTATTGATTTGAACCTTTCCTGTGAGACCGGTTTTAGATTCCGATGCTGCACTTTATGTTTACTGTATCCCTTGGACCTTCTTATTGAGGATGAAACACAGATATTGCGTCGGAATTACATACAAAAGGCACAATGCCGACTTAAGTACAAGAAAACTGACTCTTCTTACTGTCTATCTTTTGAACCATTCCTGTGACACTAGTTATAGATTCCGATACTTCACTTCAGGTTTACTGTATCCCTCTGACCTTCTTATTGACGATGAAACACAGAAATTGCATCGGAATTAAATACAAAAGGCACAATGCCGACCTAAGTACAAGAAAACTGACTCTTCTTACTGTTTATGTTTTGAACCATTAATGAGACACTAGTTATAGATTCCGATGATTCACTTCAGGTTTACTGTATCCGTGTTACCTTCTCATTGACGATGAAACACAGAAATTGCATCGGAAATAAATGCAAAAGGCACAATGACGACTTAAGTACAAGAAAACTGACACTTCTTACAGTCTATGTTTTGAATCATTCCTGTGACACTAGCTATAGATTGCGATGCTTCACTTCAGGTTTACTGTATCCCTCTGACCTTCTTATTGACGATGAAACACTTAAATTGCATCGGAATAAAATACAAAGGGCACAATGCCGACTTAAGTACAAGAAGACTGACTCTTCTTACTGTCTATGATTTGAACCATTCCTGTGACACTAGTTATAGATTCCGATTCTTCACTTCAGGATTACTGTATCCCTCTGACCTTCTTATTGACGATGAAACACAGAAATTGCATTGGAATTAAATACAAAAGGCACAATGCCGACTCAAGTACAAGAAGACTAGCTCTTCTTACTGTCTACGTTTTGAACGTTTCCTGAGACTGGTTTTAGATTCGGATGCTTCACTTCAGGTATACTGTATCCCTCTGACCTTCTTATTGACGAAGAAACACAGATATTGCATCGGAATTAAATACAAAAGGCACAATGCCAACTTAAGTACAAGAAGACTGACCCTTCTTACTGTCTATGTTTTGAACCATTCCTGTGACACTAGTTATAGATTCCGATGCTTCACTTCAGGTTTACTGTATCCCTCTGACCGTCGTACTGACGATGAAACACAGAAATTGCATCGGAATTAAATACAAAAGGCACAATGCCGACTCAAGTACAAGAAGACTGGCTCTTCTTACTGTCTATTTTTTGAACCTTTCCTGTGAGACCGGTTTTAGATTCCGATGCTTCACTTCAGGTTTACTGTATCCCTTCGACCTTCTTATTGACGACGAATCACAGAAATTGCATCGGAATTCAATAGAAAAGGCACAATGCCGACTCAAGTACAAGAAAACAGACTCTTCTTAATATATATGTTTTTATCCATTCATGTGACACTAGTTATAGATTCCGATGCATCACTTCAGGTTTACTGTATCCCTCTGACCGTCGTATTGGCGATGAAACACAGAAATTGCATCGGAATTAAATACAAACGGCACAATGCCGATTTAAGTACATGAAGACTGGCTATACTTCCTGTCTATGTTTTGAACCATTCCTGTGATACTAGTTATAGATTCCGATGCTTCACTTCAGGTTTACTGTATCCCTGTGATTTTCTTATTGACGATGAAACACAGAAATTGCATCGGAATTAAATACTAAAGGCACAATGCAGACTTAAGTACAAGAAAACTGATTCTTCTTACTGTCTATGTTTTGAACCATTCCCGTGACACTAGTTATAGATTCCGATGCTTCACTTCAGGTTTACTGTATCCATGTGACCTTCTTATTGACGATGAAACACTGAAATTGCATCGGAATTAAATACAAAAGGCACAATGCCGACTTAAGTACATGAAAACTGACTCTTCCTACTGTCTATGTTTTGAAGCATTCCTGTGACACTAGTTATAGATTCCAATTCTTCACTACAGGTTTACTGTATCCAGCTGACCTTCTTATTGACGATGAAACACAGAAATTGCATCGGAATTAAATGCAAAAGGCACAATGACGACTTAAGTACAAGAAGACTGAATCTTCTTACTGTCTATGTTTTGAACCATTCCTGTGACACTAGTTATAGATTCCGATGCTTCACTTCAGGTTTACTGTATCCCTCTGACCGTCGTACTGACGATGAAACACAGAAATTGCATCGGAATTTAATGCAAAAGGCACAATGTCGACTCAAGTACAAGAAGACTAGCTCTTCTTACTGTATTGATTTGAACCTTTCCTGTGAGACCGGTTTTAGATTCCGATGCTGCACATTATGTTTACTGTATCCCTTGGACCTTCTTATTGAGGATGAAACACAGATATTGCGTCGGAATTACATACAAAAGGCACAATGCCGACTTAAGTACAAGAAAACTTACTCTTCTTACTGTCTATGTTTTGAACCATTCCTGTGACACTAGTTATAGATTCCGATACTTCACTTCAGGTTTACTGTATCCCTCTGACCTTCTTATTGACGATGAAACACAGAAATTGCATCGGAATTAAATACAAAAGGCACAATGCCGACCTAAGTACAAGAAAACTGACTCTTCTTACTGTTTATGTTTTGAACCATTAATGAGACACTAGTTATAGATTCCGATGATTCACTTCAGGTTTACTGTATCCGTGTTACCTTCTCATTGACGATGAAACACAGAAATTGTATCGGAAATAAATGCAAAAGGCACAATGACGACTTAAGTACAAGAAAACTGACACTTCTTACAGTCTATGTTTTGAACCATTCCTGTGACACTAGCTATAGATTGCGATGCTTCACTTCAGGTTTACTGTATCCCTCTGACCTTCTTATTGACGATGAAACACGTAAATTGCATCGGAATAAAATACAAAGGGCACAATGCCGACTTAAGTACAAGAAGACTGACTCTTCTTACTGTCTATGATTTGAACCATTCCTGTGACACTAGTTATGGATTCCGATTCTTCACTTCAGGATTACTGTATCCCTCTGACCTTCTTATTGACGATGAAACACAGAAATTGCATTGGAATTAAATACAAAAGGCACAATGCCGACTTAAGTACAAGAAAACTGACTCTTCTTACTGTCTATGTTTTGAACCATTCCTGTGACACTAGTTATAGATTCCGTTGCTTCACATCAGGTTTACTGTATCCCTCTGACCGTCGTACTGACGATGAAACACAGAAATTGCTTCGGAATTATATACAAAAGGCACAATGCCGACTCAAGTACAAGAAGACTGGCTCTTCTTACTGTCTATGTTTTGAACCTTTCCTGTGAGACCGGTTTTAGATTCCGATGCTTCACTTCAGGGTTACTGTATCCTTTGGACCTTCTTATTGACGACGAAACATAGAAATTGCATCGGAATTAAATAGAAAATGCACAATGCCGACTCAAGTACAAGAAAACAGACTCTTCTTAATATCTATGTTTTTAACCATTCCTGTGACACTAGTTATAGATTCCGATGCATCACTTCAGGTTTACTGTATCCCTGTGACCTTCTTATTGACGATGAAACACAGAAATTGCATCGGAATTAAGTACAAAAAGCACAATGCCGACTTAAGTACAAGAAAACTGATTCTTCTTACTGTCTATGTTTTGAACCATTCCTGTGTCACTAGTTATAGATTCCGATGCTTCACTTCAGGTTTACTGTATCCCTGTGACCTTCTTATTGACGATGAAACACAGAAATTGCATCGGAATTAAGTACAAAAGGCACAATGCCGACTTAAGTACAAGAAAACTGATTCTTCTTACTGTCTATGTTTTGAACCATTCCTGTGTCACTAGTTATAGATTCCGATGCTTCACTTCAGGTTTACTGTATCCCTGTGACCTTCTTATTGACGATGACAAACTGAAATTGCATCGGAATTAAATACAAGAGGCACAATGCCGACTTAAGTACAAGAAAACTGACTCTTCGCACTGTCTATGTTTTGAACCATTCCTGTGACTCTAGTTATAGATTCCGATGCTTCACTACAGATTTACTGTATCCAGCTGACCTTCTTATTGACGATGAAACACAGAAATTGCATCGGAATTAAATACAAATGGCACAATGTCGACCTAAGTACAAGGAAACTGACTCTTCTTACTGTCTATGATTTGAACCATTCCTGTGCCACTAGTTATTGATTCCGATGCTTCACTTAGGGTTTACTGTATATAGCTTACCTTCTTATTGACGATGAAACACAGAAATTGCATCGGAATTAAATACAAAAGGCACAATGCCGACTCAGTACAAGAAGACTGACTCTCCTTACTGTCTATGTTTTGAACCATTCCTGTGACACTAGTTTTACATTCCGATGCTTCACTTCAGTTTTACAGTATCCCTCTGACCTTCTTATTGACGATGAAACACATAAATTGCATCGGAATTAAATACAAAAGGCACAATGCCGACTTAAGTAAAAGAAAACTGACCCTTCTTACTGTCTATGTTTTGAACCATTCCTGTGACACTAGTTATAATTTCCGATGCTTCACTTCAGGTTTACTGTATTCCTCTGAGCTTCTTATTGACGATGAAACACAGAAATTGCATCGGAATTATATACAAAAGGCACAATGCCGACTGAAGTACAAGAAGACTGGCTCTTCTTACTGTCTATGTTTTGAACCATTTCTGTGACACTAGTTATAGATTCCGATGCTTCACTTCAGGTTTACTGTATCCCTCTGACCTTCTTATTGACGAAGAAACACAGATATTGCATCGGAATTAAATACAAAAGGCACAATGCCGACTTAAGTACAAGAAGACTGACCCTTCTTACTGTCTATGTTTTGAACCATTCCTGTGACACTAGTTATAGATTCCGATGCTTCACTTCAGGTTTACTGTATCCCTCTGACCGTCGTACTGACGATGAAACACAGAAATTGCATCGGAATTAAATACAAAAGGCACAATGCCGACTCAAGTACAAGAAGACTGGCTCTTCTTACTGGCTATGTTTTGAACCTTTCCTGTGAGACCGGTTTTAGATTTCGATGCTTCACTTCAGGGTTACTGTATCCCTTGGACCTTCTTATTGACGACGAAACATAGAAATTGCATCGGAATTAAATAGAAAAAGCACAATGCCGACTCAAGTACAAGAAAACAGACTCTTCTTAATATCTATGTTTTTAACCATTCCTGTGACACTAGTTATAGATTCCGATGCATCACTTCAGGTTTACTGTATCCCTCTGACCGTCGTATTGGCGATGAAACACAGAAATTGCATCGGAATTAAATACAAAAGACACAATGCCGACTCAAGTACAAGAAGACTGGCTATACTTCCTGTCTATGTTTTGAACCATTCCTGTGATACTAGTTATAGATTCCGATGCTTCACTTCAGGTTTACTGTATCCCTGTGATTTTCTTATTGACGATGAAACACAGAAATTCCATCGGAATTAAATAACTAAAGGCACAATGCAGACTTAAGTACAAGAAAACTGATTCTTCTTACTGTCTATGTTTTGAACCATTCCCGTGACACTAGTTATAGATTCCGATGCTTCACTTCAGGTTTACTGTATCCATGTGACCTTCTTATTGACGATGAAACACTGAAATTGCATCGGAATTAAATACAAAAGGCACAATGCCGACTTAAGTACATGAAAACTGACTCTTCCTACTGTCTATGTTTTGAAGCATTCCTGTGACACTAGTTATAGATTCCAATTCTTCACTACAGGTTTACTGTATCCAGCTGACCTTCTTATTGACGATGAAACACAGAAATTGCATCGGAATTAAATGCAAAAGGCACAATGACGACTTAAGTACAAGAAGACTGAATCTTCTTACTGTCTATGTTTTGAACCATTCCTGTGACACTAGTTATAGATTCCGATGCTTCACTTCAGGTTTACTGTATCCCTCTGACCGTCGTACTGACGATGAAACACAGAAATTGCATCGGAATTTAATGCAAAAGGCACAATGTCGACTCAAGTACAAGAAGACTAGCTCTTCTTACTGTATTGATTTGAACCTTTCCTGTGAGACCGGTTTTAGATTCCGATGCTGCACATTATGTTTACTGTATCCCTTGGACCTTCTTATTGAGGATGAAACACAGATATTGCGTCGGAATTACATACAAAAGGCACAATGCCGACTTAAGTACAAGAAAACTTACTCTTCTTACTGTCTATGTTTTGAACCATTCCTGTGACACTAGTTATAGATTCCGATACTTCACTTCAGGTTTACTGTATCCCTCTGACCTTCTTATTGACGATGAAACACAGAAATTGCATCGGAATTAAATACAAAAGGCACAATGCCGACCTAAGTACAAGAAAACTGACTCTTCTTACTGTTTATGTTTTGAACCATTAATGAGACACTAGTTATAGATTCCGATGATTCACTTCAGGTTTACTGTATCCGTGTTACCTTCTCATTGACGATGAAACACAGAAATTGTATCGGAAATAAATGCAAAAGGCACAATGACGACTTAAGTACAAGAAAACTGACACTTCTTACAGTCTATGTTTTGAACCATTCCTGTGACACTAGCTATAGATTGCGATGCTTCACTTCAGGTTTACTGTATCCCTCTGACCTTCTTATTGACGATGAAACACGTAAATTGCATCGGAATAAAATACAAAGGGCACAATGCCGACTTAAGTACAAGAAGACTGACTCTTCTTACTGTCTATGATTTGAACCATTCCTTTGACACTAGTTATGGATTCCGATTCTTCACTTCAGGATTACTGTATCCCTCTGACCTTCTTATTGACGATGAAACACAGAAATTGCATTGGAATTAAATACAAAAGGCACAATGCCGACTTAAGTACAAGAAAACTGACTCTTCTTACTGTCTATGTTTTGAACCATTCCTGTGACACTAGTTATAGATTCCGTTGCTTCACATCAGGTTTACTGTATCCCTCTGACCGTCGTACTGACGATGAAACACAGAAATTGCTTCGGAATTATATACAAAAGGCACAATGCCGACTCAAGTACAAGAAGACTGGCTCTTCTTACTGTCTATGTTTTGAACCTTTCCTGTGAGACCGGTTTTAGATTCCGATGCTTCACTTCAGGGTTACTGTATCCTTTGGACCTTCTTATTGACGACGAAACATAGAAATTGCATCGGAATTAAATAGAAAATGCACAATGACGACTCAAGTACAAGAAAACAGACTCTTCTTAATATCTATGTTTTTAACCATTCCTGTGACACTAGTTATAGATTCCGATGCATCACTTCAGGTTTACTGTATCCCTGTGACCTTCTTATTGACGATGAAACACAGAAATTGCATCGGAATTAAGTACAAAAAGCACAATGCCGACTTAAGTACAAGAAAACTGATTCTTCTTACTGTCTATGTTTTGAACCATTCCTGTGTCACTAGTTATAGATTCCGATGCTTCACTTCAGGTTTACTGTATCCCTGTGACCTTCTTATTGACCATGAAACACAGAAATTGCATCGGAATTAAGTACAAAAGGCACAATGCCGACTTAAGTACAAGAAAACTGATTCTTCTTACTGTCTATGTTTTGAACCATTCCTGTGTCACTAGTTATAGATTCCGATGCTTCACTTCAGGTTTACTGTATCCCTGTGACCTTCTTATTGACGATGACACACTGAAATTGCATCGGAATTAAATACAAGAGGCACAATGCCGACTTAAGTACAAGAAAACTGACTCTTCGCACTGTCTATGTTTTGAACCATTCCTGTGACTCTAGTTATAGATTCCGATGCTTCACTACAGATTTACTGTATCCAGCTGACCTTCTTATTGACGATGAAACACAGAAATTGCATCGGAATTAAATACAAATGGCACAATGTCGACCTAAGTACAAGGAAGCTGACTCTTCTTACTGTCTATGATTTGAACCATTCCTGTGCCACTAGTTATTGATTCCGATGCTTCACTTAGGGTTTACTGTATATAGCTTACCTTCTTATTGACGATGAAACACAGAAATTGCATCGGAATTAAATACAAAAGGCACAATGCCGACTCAGTACAAGAAGACTGACTCTCCTTACTGTCTATGTTTTGAACCATTCCTGTGACACTAGTTTTACATTCCGATGCTTCACTTCAGTTTTACAGTATCCCTCTGACCTTCTTATTGACGATGAAACACATAAATTGCATCGGAATTAAATACAAAAGGCACAATGCCGACTTAAGTAAAAGAAAACTGACCCTTCTTACTGTCTATGTTTTGAACCATTCCTGTGACACTAGTTATAATTTCCGATGCTTCACTTCAGGTTTACTGTATTCCTCTGAGCTTCTTATTGACGATGAAACACAGAAATTGCATCGGAATTATATACAAAAGGCACAATGCCGACTGAAGTACAAGAAGACTGGCTCTTCTTACTGTCTATGTTTTGAACCATTTCTGTGACACTAGTTATAGATTCCGATGCTTCACTTCAGGTTTACTGTATCCCTCTGACCTTCTTATTGACGAAGAAACACAGATATTGCATCGGAATTAAATACAAAAGGCACAATGCCGACTTAAGTACAAGAAGACTGACCCTTCTTACTGTCTATGTTTTGAACCATTCCTGTGACACTAGTTATAGATTCCGATGCTTCACTTCAGGTTTACTGTATCCCTCTGACCGTCGTACTGACGATGAAACACAGAAATTGCATCGGAATTAAATACAAAAGGGACAATGCCGACTCAAGTACAAGAAGACTGGCTCTTCTTACTGGCTATGTTTTGAACCTTTCCTGTGAGACCGGTTTTAGATTTCGATGCTTCACTTCAGGGTTACTGTATCCCTTGGACCTTCTTATTGACGACGAAACATAGAAATTGCATCGGAATTAAATAGAAAAAGCACAATGCCGACTCAAGTACAAGAAAACAGACTCTTCTTAATATCTATGTTTTTAACCATTCCTGTGACAGTAGTTATTGATTCCGATGCATCACTTCAGGTTTACTGTATCCCTCTGACCGTCGTATTGGCGATGAAACACAGAAATTGCATCGGAATTAAATACAAAAGACACAATGCCGACTCAAGTACAAGAAGACTGGCTATACTTCCTGTCTATGTTTTGAACCATTCCTGTGATACTACTTATAGATTCCGATGCTTCACTTCAGGTTTACTGTATCCCTGTGACCTTCTTATTGACGATGAAACACAGAAATTGCATCGGAATTAAGTACAAAAGGCACAATGCCGACTTAAGTACAAGAAAACTGATTCTTCTTACTGTCTATGTTTTGAACCATTCCTGTGTCACTAGTTATAGATTCCGATGCTTCACTTCAGGTTTACTGTATCCCTGTGACCTTCTTATTGACGATGACACACTGAAATTGCATCGGAATTAAATACAAGAGGCACAATGCCGACATAAGTACAAGAAAACTGACTCTTCGTACTGTCTATTCTTTGAACCATTCCTGTGACTCTAGTTATAGATTCCGATGCTTCACTACAGATTTACTGTATCCAGCTGACCGTCTTATTGACTATGAAACACAGAAATTGCATCGGAATTAAATACAAATGGCACAATGTCGACCTAAGTACAAGGAAACTGACTCTTCTTACTGTCTATGATTTGAACCATTCCTGTGCCACTAGTTATAGATTCCGATGCTTCACTTAGGGTTTACTGTATATAGCTTACCTTCTTATTGACGATGAAACACAGAAATTGCATCGGAATCAAATACAAAAGGCACAATGCCGACTCAGTACAAGAAGACTGACTCTCCTTACTGTCTATGTTTTGAACCATTCCTGTGACACTACTTTTAGATTCCGATGCTTCACTTCAGTTTTACAGTATCCCTCTGACCTTCTTATTGACGATGAAACACATAAATTGCATCGGAATTACATACAAAAGGCACAATGCCGACTTAAGTAAAAGAAAACTGACTCTTCTTACTGTCTATGTTTTGAACCATTCCTGTGACACTAGTTATAGTTTCCGATGCTTCACTTCAGGTTTACTGTATCCCTCTGAGCTTCTTATTGACGATGAAACACAGATATTGCATCGGAATTATACACAAAAGGCACAATGCCGACTCAAGTACAAGAAGACTGGCTATACTTCCTGTCTATGTTTTGAACCATTCCTGTGATACTAGTTATAGATTCCGATGCTTCACTTCAGGTTTACTGTATCCATGTGACCTTCTTATTGACGAAGAAACACAGAAATTGCATCGGAATTGAATACAAAATGAACAATGCCGACTTAAGTACAAGAAAACTGACTCTTCTTACTGTCTATGTTTTGAACCATTCCTGTGACACTAGTTATAGATTCCGGTGCTTCACATCAGGTTTACTGTATCCCTCTGACCGTCGTATTGGCGATGAAACACAGAAATTGCATCGGAATTATATACAAAAGGCACAATGCCGACTCAAGTACAAGAAGACTGGCTATACTTCCTGCCTATGTTTTGAACCATTCCTGTGATACTAGTTATAGATTCCGATGCTTCACTTCAGGTTTACTGTATCCCTGTGACCTTCTTATTGACGATGAAACACAGAAATTGAATCGGAATTAAGTACAAAAGGCACAATGCCGACTTAAGTACAAGAAAACTGATTCTTCTTACTGTCTATGTTTTGAACCATTCCTGTGTCTCTAGTTATAGATTCCGATGCTTCACTTCAGGTTTACTGTATCCCTGTGACCTTCTTATTGACGATGACACACTGAAATTGCATCGGAATTAAATACAAGAGGCACAATGCCGACTTAAGTACAAGAAAACTGACTCTTCGTACTGTCTATGCTTTGAACCATTCCTGTGACTCTAGTTATAGATTCCGATGCTTCACTACAGATTTACTGTATCCAGCTGTCCTTCTTATTGACGATGAAACACAGAAATTGCATCGGAATTAAATACAAATGGCACAATGTCGACCTTAGCACAAGGAAACTGACTCTTCTTACTGTCTGTGATTTGAACCATTCCTGTGCCACTAGTTATAGATTCCGATGCTTCACTTAGGGTTTACTATATATAGCTTACCTTCTTATTGACGATGAAACACAGAAATTGCATCGGAATTAAATACAAAAGGCACAATGCCGACTCAGTACAAGAAGACTGACTCTCCTTACTGTCTATGTTTCGAACCATTCCTGTGACACTAGTTTTAGATTCCGATGCTTCACTTCAGTTTTACAGTATCCCTCTGACCTTCTTATTGACGATGAAACACATAAATTGCATCGGAATTAAATACAAAAGGCACAATGCCGACTTAAGTAAAAGAAAACTGACTCTTCTTACTGTCTATGTTTTGAACCATTCCTGTGACACTAGTTATAGTTTCCGATGCTTCACTTCAGGTTTACTGTATCCCTCTGAGCTTCTTATTGACGATGAAACACAGAAATTGCATCGGAATTATATACAAAAGGCACAATGCCGACTGAAGTACAAGAAGACTGGCTCTTCTTACTGTCTATGTTTTGAACCATTTCTGTGACACTAGTTATAGATTCCGATGCTTCACTTCAGGTTTCCTGTATCCCTCTGACCGTCGTACTGACGATGAAACACAGAAATTGCATCGGAATTAAATACAAAAGGCACAATGCCGACTCAAGTACAAGAAGACTGGCTCTTCTTACTGTCTATTTTTTGAACCTTTCCTGTGAGACCGGTTTTAGATTCCGATGCTTCACTTCAGGTATACTGTATCCCTTCGACCTTCTTATTGACGACGAAACACAGAAATTGCATCGAAATTAAATAGAAAAGGCACAATGCCGACTCAAGTACAAGAAAACAGACTCTTCTTAATATCTATGTTTTTAACCATTCATGTGACACTAGCTATAGATTCCGATGCATCACTTCAGGTTTACTGTATCCCTCTGACCGTCGTATTGGCGATGAAACACAGAAATTGCATCGGAATTATATACAAAAGGCACAATGCCGACTCAAGTAAAAGAAGACTGGCTATACCTCCTGTCTATGTTTTGAACCATTCCTGTGATACTAGTTATAGATTCCGATGCTACACTTCAGGTTTACTGTATCCCTGTGATTATCTTATTGACGATGAAACACAGAAATTGCATCGGAATTAAATACAAAAGGCACAATGCAGACTTAAGTACAAGAAAACTGATTCTTCTTACTGTCTATGTTTTGAACCATTCCTGTGACACTAGTTATAGATTCCGATGCTTCACTTCAGGTTTACTGTATCCATGTGACCTTCTTATTGACGATGAAACACTGAAATTGCATCGGAATTAAATACAAAAGGCACAATGCCGAATTAAGTACATGAAAACTGACTCTTCCTACTGTCTATGTTTTGAAGCATTCCTGTGACACTAGTTATAGATTCCAATGCTTCACTACAGGTTTACTGTATCCAGCTGACCTTCTTATTGACGATGAAACACAGAAATTGCATCGGAATTAAATAAAAAAGGCACAATGTCGACCTGAGTACAAGAAAACTGACTCTTCTTACTGTCTATGATTTGAACCTTTCCTGTGACACTAGTTATAGATTCCGATGCTTCACTTCAGGTTTACTGTATCCAGCTTACCTTCTTATTGACGATGAAACACAGAAATTGCATCGGAATGAAATACAAAAGGCACAATGCCGACTTAAGTACAAGAAGACTGAATCTTCTTACTGTCTATGTTTTGAACCATTCCTGTGACACTAGTTATAGATTCTGATGCTTCACTTCAGGTTTACTGTATCCCTCTGACCGTCGTACTGATGATGAAACACAGAAAATGCATCGGAATTTAATACAAAAGGCACAATGTCGACTCAAGTACAAGAAGACTGGCTCTTCTTACTGTATTGATTTGAATCTTTCCTGCGAGACCGGTTTTAGATTCCGATGCTGCACTTTATGTTTACTGTATCCCTTGGACCTTCTTATTGAGGATGAAACACAGATATTGCATCGGAATTACATACCAAAGGCACAATGCCGACTTAAGTACAAGAAAACTGACTCTTCTTACTGTCTATGTTTTGAACCATTCCTGTGACACTAGTTATAGATTCCGATACTTCACTTCAGGTTTACTGTATCCCTCTGACCTTCTTATTGACGATGAAACACAGAAATTGCATCGGAATTAAATACAAAAGGCACAATGCCGACCTAAGTACAAGAAAACTGACTCTTCTTACTGTTTATATTTTGAACCATTAATGAGACACTAGTTATAGATTCCGATGATTCACTTCAGGTTTACTGTATCCCTCTGACCGTCGTACTGACGATGAAACACAGAAATTGCTTCGGAATTAAATACAAAAGGCACAATGCCGACTCAAGTACAAGAAGACTGGCTCTTCTTACTTTCTATGTTTTGAACCTTTCCTGTGAGACCGGTTTTAGATTCCGATGCTTCACTTCAGGGTTACTGTATCCTTTGGACCTTCTTATTGACGACGAAACATAGAAATTGCATCGGAATTAAATAGAAAATGCACAACGCCGACTCAAGTACAAGAAAACAGACTCTTCTTAATATCTATGTTTTTAACCATTCCTGTGACACTAGTTATAGATTCCGATGCATCACTTCAGGTTTACTGTATCCCTGTGACCTTCTTATTGACGATGAAACACAGAAATTGCATCGGAATTAAGTACAAAAGGCACAATGCCGACTTAAGTACAAGAAAACTGATTCTTCTTACTGTCTATGTTTTGAACCATTCCTGTGTCACTAGTTATAGATTCCGATGCTTCACTTCAGGTTTACTGTATCCCTGTGACCTTCTTATTGACGATGAAACACAGAAATTGCATCGGAATTAAGTACAAAAGGCACAATGCCGACTTAAGTACAAGAAAACTGATTCTTCTTACTGTCTATGTTTTGAACCATTCCTGTGTCACTAGTTATAGATTCCGATGCTTCACTTCAGGTTTACTGTATCCCTGTGACCTTCTTATTGACGATGACACACTGAAATTGCATCGGAATTAAATACAAGAGGCACAATGCCGACTTAAGTACAAGAAAACTGACTCTTCGTACTGTCTATGCTTTGAACCATTCCTGTGACTCTAGTTATAGATTCCGATGCTTCACTACAGATTTACTGTATCCAGCTGACCTTCTTATTGACGATGAAACACAGAAATTAAATCGGAATTAAATACAAATGGCACAATGTCGACCTAAGTACAAGGAAACTGACTCTTCTTACTGTCTATGATTTGAACCATTCCTGTGCCACTAGTTATAGATTCCGATGCTTCACTTAGGGTTTACTGTATATAGCTTACCTTCTTATTGACGATGAAACACAGAAATTGCATCGGAATTAAATACAAAAGGCACAATGCCGACTCAGTACAAGAAGACTGACTCTCCTTACTGTCTATGTTCTGAACCATTCCTGTGACACTAGTTTTCCATTCCGATGCTTCACTTCAGTTTTATAGTATCCCTCTGACCTTCTTATTGACGATGAAACACATAAATTGCATCGGAATTAAATACAAAAGGCACAATGCCGACTTAAGTAAAGGAAAACTGACTCTTCCTACTGTCTATGATTTGAACCATTCCTGTGACACTAGTTATAGTTTCCGATGCTTCACTTCAGGTTTACTGTATTCCTCTGAGCTTCTTATTGACGATGAAACACAGAAATTGCATCGGAATTATATACAAAAGGCACAATGCCGACTGAAGTACAAGAAGACTGGCTCATCTTACTGTCTATGTTTTGAACCATTTCTGTGACACTAGTTATAGATTCCGATGCTTCACTTCAGGATTACTGTATCCCTCTGACCTTCTTATTGACGAAGAAACACAGATATTGCATCGGAATTAAATACAAAAGGCACAATGCCGACTTAAGTACAAGAAGACTGACCCTTCTTACTGTCTATGTTTTGAACCATTCCTGTGACACTAGTTATAGATTCCGATGCTTCACTTCAGGTTTACTGTATCCCTCTGACCGTCGTACTGACGATGAAACACAGAAATTGCATCGGAATTAAATACAAAAGGCACAATGCCGACTCAAGTACAAGAAGACTGGCTCTTCTTAATATCTATGATTTTAACCATTCATGTGATACTAGTTATAGATTCCGATGCTTCACTTCAGGTTTACTGTATCCCTGTGATTTTCTTATTGACGATGAAACACAGTAATTGCATCGGAATTAAATACAAAAGGCACAATGGAGACTTAAGTACAAGAAAACTGATTCTTCTTACTGTCTATGTTTTGAACCATTCCTGTGACACTAGTTATAGATTCCGATGCTTCACTTCAGGTTTACTGTATCCATGTGACTTTCTTATTGACGAAGAAACACAGAAATTGCATCGGAATTAAATACAAAATGAACAATGCCGACTTAAGTACAAGAAAACTGACTCTTCTTACTGTCTATGTTTTGAACCATTCCTGTGACACTAGTTATAGATTCCGTTGCTTCACATCAGGTTTACTGTATCCCTCTGACCGTCGTACTGACGATGAAACACAGAAATTGCTTCGGAATTAAATACAAAAGGCACAATGCCGACTCAAGTACAAGAAGACTGGCTCTTCTTACTGTCTATGTTTTGAACCTTTCCTGTGAGACCGGTTTTAGATTCCGATGCTTCACTTCAGGGTTACTGTATCCCTTGGACCTTCTTATTGACGACGAAACATAGAAATTGCATCGGAATTAAATAGAAAAAGCACAATGCCGACTCAAGTACAAGAAAACAGACTCTTCTTAATATCTATGTTTTTAACCATTCCTGTGACACTAGTTATAGATTCCGATGCATCACTTCAGGTTTACTGTATCCCTCTGACAGTCGTATTGGCGATGAAACACAGAAATTGCATCGGAATTAAATACAAAAGACACAATGCCGACTCAAGTACAAGAAGACTGGCTATACTTCGTGTCTATGTTTTGAACCATTCCTGTGATACTAGTTATAGATTCCGATGCTTCACTTCAGGTTTACTGTATCCCTGTGACCTTCTTATTGACGATGAAACACAGAAATTGCATCGGAATTAAGTACAAAAGGCAAAATGCCGACTTAAGTACAAGAAAACTGATTCTTCTTACTGTCTATGTTTTGAACCATTCCTGTGTCACTAGTTATAGATTCCGATGCTTCACTTCAGGTTTACTGTATCCCTGTGACCTTCTTATTGACGATGAAACACTGAAATTGCATCGGAATTAAATACAAGACGCACACTGCCGACTTAAGTACAAGAAAACTGACTCTTCGTACTGTCTATTCTTTGAACCATTCCTGTGACTCTAGTTATAGATTCCGATGCTTCACTACAGATTTACTGTATCCAGCTGACCTTCTTATTGACTATGAAACACAGAAATTGCATCGGAATGAAATACAAATGGCACAATGTCGACATAAGTACAAGGAAACTGACTCTTCCTACTGTCTATGATTTGAACCATTCCTGTGCCACTAGTTATAGATTCCGATGCTTCACTTAGGGTTTACTGTATATAGCTTACCTTCTTATTGACGATGAAACACAGAAATTGCATCGGAATCAAATACAAAAGGCACAATGCCGACTCAGTACAAGAAGACTGACTCTCCTTACTGTCTATGTTTTGAACAATTCCTGTGACACTACTTTTAGATTCCGATGCTTCACTTCAGTTTTACAGTATCCCTCTGACCTTCTTATTGACGATGAAACACATAAATTGCATCGGAATTAAATACAAAAGGCTCAATGCCGACTTAAGTAAAAGAAAACTGACTCTTCTTACTGTCTATGTTTTGAACCATTCCTGTGACACTAGTTATAGTTTCCGATGCTTCACTTCAGGTTTACTGTATCCCTCTGAGCTTCTTATTGACGATGAAACACAGAAATTGCATCTGAATTATATACAAAAGGCACAATGCCGACTCAAGTACAAGAAGACTGGCTATACTTCCTGTCTATGTTTTGAACCATTCCTGTGATACTAGTTGTAGATTCCGATGCTTCACTTCAGGTTTACTGTATCCATGTGACCTTCTTATTGACGAAGAAACACAGAAATTGCATCGGAATTAAATACAAAATGAACAATGCCGACTTAAGTAAAAGAAAACTGACTCTTCTTACTGTCTACGTTTTGAACCATTCCTGTGACACTAGTTATAGATTCCGTTGCTTCACATCAGGTTTACTGTATCCCTCTGACCGTCGTACTGTCGATGAAACACAGAAATTGCTTCGGAATTAAATACAAAAGGCACATTGCCGACTCAAGTACAAGAAGACTGGCTCTTCTTACTGTCTATGTTTTGAACCATTCCTGTGATACTAGTTATAGATTCCGATGCTTCACTTCAGGTTTACTGTATCCCTGTGACCTTCTTATTGACGATGAAACACAGAAATTGAATCGGAATTAAGTACAAAAGGCACAATGCCGACTTAAGTGCAAGAAAACTGATTCTTCTTACTGTCTATGTTTTGAACCATTCCTGTGTCACTAGTTATAGATTCCGATGCTTCACTTCAGTTTTACAGTATCCCTCTGACCTTCTTATTGACGATGAAACACATAAATTGCATCGGAATTAAATACAAAAGGCACAATGCCGTCTTAAGTAAAAGAAAACTGACTCTTCTTACTGTCTATGTTTTGAACCATTCCTGTGACACTTGTTATAGTTTCCGATGCTTCACTACAGGTTTACTGTATCCCTCTGAGCTTCTTATTGACGATGAAACACAGAAATTGCATCGGAATTATATACAAAAGGCACAATGCCGACTGAAGTACAAGAAGACTGGCTCTTCTTACTGTCTATGTTTTGAACCATTTCTGTGACACTAGTTATAGATTCTGATGCTTCACTTCAGGTTTACTGTATCCCTCTGACCTTCTTATTGACGAAGAAACACAGATATTGCATCGGAATTAAATAGAAAAGGCACATTGCCGACTCAAGTACAAGAAAACAGACTCTTCTTAATATCAATATTTTTAACCATTCATGTGACACTAGTTATTGATTCCGATGCATCACTTCAGGTTTACTGTATCCCTCTGACCGTCGTATTGGCGATGAAACACAGAAATTGCATCGGAATTAAATACAAAAGGCACAATGCCGACTCAAGTACAAGAAGACTGGCTCTTCTTACTGTCTATTTTTTGAACCTTTCCTGTGAGACCGGTTTTAGATTCCGATGCTTCACTTCAGGTATACTGTATCCCTTCGAGCTTCTTATTGACGACGAAACACAGAAATTGCATCGGAATTAAATAGAAAAGGCACAATGCCGACTCAAGTACAAGAAAACAGACTCTTCTTAATATCAATATTTTTAACCATTCATGTGACACTAGTTATAGATTCCGATGCATCACTTCAGGTTTACTGTATCCCTCTGACCGTCGTATTGGCGATGAAACACAGAAATTGCATCGGAATTATATACAAAAGGCACAATGCCGACTCAAGTACAAGAAGACTGGCTATACTTCCTGTCTATGTTTTGAACCATTCCTGTGATACTAGTTATAGATTCCGATGCTTCACTTCAGGTTTACTGTATCCCTGTGATTTTGTTATTGACGATGAAACACAGAAATTGCATCGGAATTAAATACAAAAGGCACAATGCAGACTTAAGTACAAGAAAACTGATTCTTCTTACTGTCTATGTTTTGAACCATTCCTGTGACACTAGTTATAGATTCCGATGCTTCACTTCAGGTTTACTGTATCCATGTGACCTTCTTATTGACGATGAAACATTGAAATTGCATCGGAATTAAATACAAATGGCACAATGCCGACTTAAGTACATGAAAACTGACTCTTCCTACTGTCTATGTTTTGAAGCATTCCTGTGACACTAGTTATAGATTCCAATGCTTCACTACAGGTTTACTGTATCCAGCTGACCTTCTTATTGACGATGAAACACAGAAATTGCATCGGAATTAAATAAAAAAGGCACAATGTCGACCTGAGTACAAGAAACTGACTCTTCTTACTGTCTATGATTTGAACCTTTCCTGTGACACTAGTTATAGATTCCGATGCTTCACTTCAGGTTTACTGTATCCAGCTTGCCTTCTTATTGACGATGAAACACAGAAATTGCATCGGAATGAAATACAAAAGGCACAATGTCGACTCAAGTACAAGAAGACTGGCTCTTCTTACTGTATTGATTTGAATCTTTCCTGCGAGACCGGTTTTAGATTCCGATGCTGCACTTTATGTTTACTGTATCCCTTGGACCCTCTTATTGAGGATGAAACACAGATATTGCATCGGAATTACATACAAAAGGCACAATGCCGACTTAAGTACAAGAAAACTGACTCTTCTTACTGTCTATGTTTTGAACCATTCCTGTGACACTAGTTATAGATTCCGATACTTCACTTCAGGTTTACTGTATCCCTCTGACCTTCTTATTGACGATGAAACACAGAAATTGCATCGGAATTAAATACAAAAGGCACAATGCCGACCTAAGTACAAGAAAACTGACTCTTCTTACTGTTTATATTTTGAACCATTAATGAGACACTAGTTATAGATTCCGATGATTCACTTCAGGTTTACTGTATCCGTGTTACCTTCTTATTGACGATGAAACACAGAAATTGCATCGGAATTAAATGCAAAAGGCACAATGACGACTTAAGTACAAGAAAACTGACACTTCTTACTGTCTATGTTTTGAACCATTCCTGTGACACTAGCTATAGATTGCGATGCTTCACTTCAGGTTTACTATATCCCTCTGACCGTCGTACTGACGATGAAACACAGAAATTGCTTCGGAATTATATACAAAAGGCGCAATGCCGACTCAAGTACAGGAAGACTGGCTCTTCTTACTGTCTATGATTTGAACCATTCCTGTGAAACTAGTTATAGAGTCAGATGCTTCACTTAGGGTTTACTGTATCCAGCTTACCTTCTTATTGACGATGAAACACAGAAATTGCATCGGAATTAAATACGAAAGGCACAATGCCGACTCAAGTACAGGAAGACTGGCTCTTCTTACTGTCTATGATTTGAACCTTTCCTGTGAGACCGGTTTTAGATTCCGATGCTGCACTTTACGTTTACTGTATCCCTTGGGCCCTCTTTTTGAGGATGAAACACAGATATTGCATCGGAATTACATACAAAAGGCACAATGCCGACTTAAGTACAAGAAAACTTACTCTTCTTACTGTCTATGTTTTGAACCATTCCTGTTACACTAGTTATAGATTCAGATGCTTCACTTAGGGTTTACTGTATCCAGCTTACCTTCTTATTGACGATGAAACACAGAAATTGCATTGGAATTAAATACAAAAGGCACAATGACGACTAAAGTACAAGAAAACCGAACCTTCTTACTGCCTATGTTTTGAACCATTCCTGTGACACTAGTTATAGATTCCGATGCTTTACTTCAGGTATACTGTATCCCTCTGACCTTCTTATTGACGATGAAACACAGAAATTGCATCGGAATTAAATACAAAAGGAACAATGCCGACTTAAGTACAAGAAAACTGACTCTTCTTACTGTCTATGTTTTGAACCATTCCTGTGACACTAGTTATAGATTCCAATTCTTCACTTCAGGTTTATTGTATCCCTCTGAGCGTCGTACCGACGATGAAACACAGATATTGCATCGGAATTAAATACAAAAGGCACAATGCCGACTTAAGTACAAGAAAACTGACTCTTCTTACTGTCTATGTTTTGAACCATTCCTGTGACACTAGTTATAGATTCCGATGCTTCACTTCAGGTTTATTGTATCCCTCTGACATTCTTATTGACGATGAATCACAGAAATTGCATTGGAATTAAATACAAAAGGCACAATGACGACTCAAGTACAAGAAAACCGAACCTTCTTACTGTCTATGTTTTGAACCATTCCTGTGACACTAGTTATAGATTCCGATGCTTCACTACAGGTTTACTATATCCAGCTGACCTTCTTATTGACGATGAAACACAGAAATTGCAACGGAATTAAATACAAAAGGCACAATGCCGACTTAGGTACTAGAAGACTGACTCTTCTTACTGTCTATCTTTTGAACCATTCCTGTGACACTAGTTATAGATTCTGATGCTTCACTTCAGGTTTCCTGTATCCAGCTGACTTTCTTATTGACGATGAAACACAGAAATTGCATCGGAATTAAATACAAAAGGCACAATGCCGACTTAAGTACAACAAGACTGACTCTTCCTACTGTCTATGTTTTGAACCATTCCTGTGACACTAGTTATAGATTCTGATGCTTCACTTAGGATTTACTGTATCCAGCTTACCTTCTTATAGACGATGAAACACAGAAATTGCATCGGAATTAAATACAAAAGGCACAATGCCGACTCAAGTACAGGAAGACTGGCTCTTCTTACTGTCTATGATTTGAACCTTTCCTGTGAGACCGGTTTTAGATTCCGATGCTGCACTTTACGTTTACTGTATCCCTTGGGCCCTCTTTTTGAGGATGAAACACAGATATTGCATCGGAATTACATACAAAAGGCACAATGCCGACTTCAGTACAAGAAAACTGACTCTTCTTACTGTCTATGCTTTGAACCATTCCTGTTACACTAGTTATAGATTCAGATGCTTCACTTCAGGTTTACTGTATCCCTGTTACCTTCTTATTGACGATGAAACACAGAAATTGCATCGGAATTAAATACAAAAGGCACAATGACGTCTTAAGTACCAGAAAACTGACACTTCTTACTGTCTATGTTTTGAACCATTCCTGTGACACTAGTTATAGATTCCGATGCTTCACTTCAGGTTTACTGTATCCCTCTGACCTTCTTATTGACAATGAAACACGTAAATTGCATCGGAATTAAATACAAAAGGCACAATGCCGACTTAAGTACAAGAAGACTGAATCTTCTTTCTGTCTATGTTTTGAACCATTCCTGTGACACTAGTTATAGATTCCGATGATTCACTTCAGGATTACTGTATCCCTCTGACCTTCTTATTGACGATGAAACACAGAAATTGCATTGGAATTAAATACAAAAGGCACAATGACGACTAAAGTACAAGAAAACCGAACCTTCTTACTGCCTATGTTTTGAACCATTCCTGTGACACTAGTTATAGATTCCGATGCTTCACTTCAGGTTTATTGTATCCCTCTGACAATCTTATTGACGATGAATCACAGAAATTGCATTGGAATTAAATACAAAAGGCACAATAACGACTCAAGTACAAGAAAACCGAACCTTCTTCCTGTCTAAGTTTTGAACCATTCCTGTGACACTAGTTATAGATTCCGATGCTTCACTACAGGTTTACTGTATCCAGCTGACCTTCTTATTGACGATGAAACACAGAAATTGCAACGGAATTAAATACAAAAGGCACAATGCCGACTTAGGTACTAGAAGACTGACGCTTCTTACTGTCTATCTTTTGAACCATTCCTGTGAAACTAGTTATAGATTCTGATGCTTCACTTCAGGTTTCCTGTATCCAGCTGACTTTCTTATTGACGATGAAACACAGAAATTGCATCGGAATTAAATACAAAAGGCACAATGCCGACTTAAGTACAAGAAGACTGACTCTTCCTACTGTCTATGTTTTGAACCATTCCTGTGACACTAGTTATAGATTCTGATGCTTCACTTCAGGTTTACTGTATCCCTCTGACCGTCGTACTGACGATGAAACACAGAAATTGCATCGGAATTGAATACAAAAGGCACAATTCCGACTTAAGGACAAGAAAACTGACTCTTCTTACTGTTTATGTTTTGAACCATTCAAGTGACACTAGTTATAGATTCCGATGCTTCACTTCAGGTTTACTGTATCCCTGTGACCTTCTTATTGACGATGAAACACTGAAATTGCATCGGAATTAAATACAAAAGGCACAATGCAGACTTAAGTACAAGAAAACTGACTCTTCCTACTGTCTACGTTTTGAAACATTCCTGTGACACTAGTTATAGATTCCGATGCATCACTTCTGGTTTACTGTATCCCTCTGACCTCCTTATTGACGATGGAACACAGAAATTGCTTCGGAATTAAATAGAAAAGGCACAATGCCGACTCAAGGACAAGAAGACTGGCTCTTCTTACTGTCTATGATTTGAACCTTTCCTGTGAGACCGGTTTTAGATTCCAATGCTGCACTTTACGTTTACTGTATCCCTTGGACCTTCTTATTGACGATGAAACACAGATATTGAATCGGAATTACATACAAAAGGCACAATGCCGAATTAAGTACAAGAAAACTGACTCTTCTTACTGTCTATGCTTTGAACCATTCCTGTGACACTAGTTATAGATTCCGATGCTTCACTTCAGGTTTACTGTATCCCGCTGACCTTCTTATTGACGATGAAACACAGAAATTGCATCGGAATTAAATACAAAAGGCACAATGCCGACCTAAGTTCAAGAAAGATGACTCTTCTTACCGTTTATGTTTTCAACCATGAATGAGACACTAGTTATAGTTTCCGATGATTCACTTCAGGTTTACTGTATCCGGCTGACCTTCTTATTGTCGATAAAACACAGAAATTGCATTGGAATTAAATACAAAAAGCACAATGCCGACTCAAGTACAAGAAGACAGGCTCTTCTTACAGTCTATGTTTTGAACCTTTCCTGTGAGACCGGTTTTGGATTCCGATGCTTCACTTCATGTTTACTGTATCCCTTGGACCTTCTTATTGACGCCGAAACACAGAAATTGCATCGGAATTTAATACAAAAGGCCCAATGCCGACTTAAGTACAAGAAAATTAACTCTTCTTACTGTCTATGTTTTGAACAATTCCTGTGACACTAGTTATAGATTCCGATGCTTCACTTCCGGTTAACTGTATCCCTCTGACCTTCGTATTGACGATGAAACACAGAAATTGCATCGGAATTGGACACAAAATGCACAATGCCGACTTAAGTACAAGAAGACTGACCCTTCTTACTGTCTATGATTTGAACCATTCCTGTGACACTAGTTATAGATTCCGATGCTTCACTTCAGGTTTACTGTATCCCTCTGACCGTCGTACTGACGATGAAACACAGATATTGCATCAGAATTAAATGCAAAGGCACAAAGCCGACTCAAGTACAAGAAGACTGGCTCTTCTTACTGTCTATGATTTGAACCTTTCCTGTGAGACCGGTTTTAGATTCCGATGCTGCACTTTACGTTTACTGTATCCCTTGGACCTTCTTATTGACGATGAAACACAGATATTGCATCGGAATTACATACAAAAGGCACAACGCCGACTAAAGTACAAAAAGACTGACTCTTCTTACTGTCTATGTTTTGAACCATTCCTGTGACACTAGTTATAGATTCCGATGCTTCACTTCTGGTTGACTGTATCCCTCTGACCTTCGTATTGACGATGAAACACAGAAATTGCATCGGAATTAAATACAAAAGGCACAACGCCGACATAAGTACAAGAAGACTGGCTCTTCTTACTGTGTATGATTTGAACCATTTCTGTGACACTAGTTATAGATTCCGATGCTTCACTTCAGGTTTACTGTATCCCTCTGACCTTCTTATTGACGATGAAACACAGAAATTGCATTGGAATTAAATACAAAAGGCACAATGCCGACTCAAGTACAAGAAGACTGGCTCTTCTTACTGTCTACGTTTTGAACCAATCCTGTGACACTAGTTATAGATTCCGATGCTTCACTTCTGGTTTACTGTATCCCTCTGACCTTCGTATTGACGATGAAACACAGAAATTGCGTCGGAATTAAATACAAAAGGCATAACGCCGACTTAAGTACAAAAAGACTGACTCTTCTTACTGTCTATGTTTTGAACCATTCCTGTGACACTAGTTATAGATTCCGATGCTTCACTTCAGGTTTACTGTATCCCTCTGACCATCGTATTGACGATGAAAGACAGAAATTACATCGGAATTAAATACAAATAGCACAATGCCGACTTAAGTACAAAAAGGCTGACTCTCCTTACTGTCTATGTTTTGAACCATTCCTGTGATACTAGTTATAGATTCCGATGCTTCACTTCAGGTATACTGTATCCCTCCTACCTTCTTATTGACGATGAAACACAGATATTGCATCGGAATTAAATACAAAAGGAACAATGCCGACTTAAGTACAAGAAAACTGACTCTTCTTACTGTCTATGTTTTGAACCATTCCTGTGACACTAGTTATAGATTCCGATGCTTCATTTCAGGTTTACTGTATCCCTCTGACCGTCGTAGTGACGATAAAACGCAGAAATTGCATCCGAATTAAATGCAAAAGGCACAATGCCGTCTCACGTACAAGAAGACTGGCTATACTTCCTGTTTATGATTTGAACCATTCCTGTGACACTGGTTATAGATTCCGATGCTTCATTTCAGGTTTACTGTATCCGGCTGACCTCCTTATTGACGATGAAACACAGAAATTGCATCGGAATTAAATACAAAAGGCACAATGCCGACTCAAGTACAAGAAGACTTTCTCTTCTTACTGTCTACGTTTTGAACCATTCCTGTGACACTAGTTATAGATTCCGATGCTTCACTTCTGGTTTACTGTATCCCTCTGACCTTCGTATTGACGATGAAACACAGAAATTGCGTCGGAATTAAATACAAAAGGCATAACGCCGACTTCAGTACAAAAAGACTGACTCTTCTTACTGTCTATGTTTTGAACCATTCCTGTGACACAAGTTATAGATTCCGATGCTTCACTTCTGGTTTACTGTATCCCTCTGACCTTCGTATTGACTATGAAACACAGAAATTGCTTCGGAATTAAATACAAAAGGCATAACGCCGACTTAAGTACAAAAAGACTGACTCTTCTTACTGTCTATGTTTTGAACCATTCCTGTGACACTAGTTATAGATTCCGATGCTTCTCTTCTGGTTTACTGTATCCCTCTGACCTTCGTATTGACGATGAAACACAGAAATTGCATCGGAATTACACACAAAAAGCACAATGCCGACTTAAGTACAAGAAGTCTGACCCTTCTTATTGTCTATGTTTTGAACCATTCCTGTGACACTAGTTATAGTTTCCGTTGCTTCACTTCAGGTTTACTGTATCCCTCTGACCGTCGTACTGACGATGAAACACAGATATTGCATCAGAATTAAATACAAAGGCACAATGCCGACTCAAGTACAAGAAGACTGGCTCTTCTTACTGTCTATGATTTGAACCTTTCCTGTGAGACCGGTTTTAGATTCCGATGCTGCACTTTACGTTCACTCTATCCCTTGGACCTTCTTATTGACGATGAAACACAGATATTGCATCGGAATTACATACAAAAGACACAACGCCGACTTATTACAAAAAGACTGACTCTTCTTACTGTCTATGTTTTGAACCATTCCTGTGACACTAGTTATAGATTCCGATGCTTCACTTCTGGTTTACT
This sequence comes from Schistocerca serialis cubense, assembly GCF_023864345.2. Lineage (NCBI taxonomy): Eukaryota > Metazoa > Arthropoda > Insecta > Orthoptera > Acrididae > Schistocerca > Schistocerca serialis. The sequence goes on from NC_064646.1 coordinate 526,944,138, forward strand.
GTATCCCTCTGACCATCGTATTGACGATGAAACACAGAAATTGCATCGGAATTAAATACAAAAGGCACAACGCCGACTTAATTACAAGAAGACTGGCTCTTCTTACTGTGTATGTTTTGAACCATTTCTGTGACACTAGTTATAGATTCCGATGCTTCACTTCAGGTTTACTGTATCCCTCTGACCTTCTTATTGACGAAGAAACACAGATATTGAATCGGAATTAAATACAACACGCACAATGCCGACTTAAGTTCAAGAAGACTGACCCTTCTTACTGTCTATGTTTTGAACCATTCCTGTGACACTAGTTATAGGTTCCGATGCTTCACTTCAAGTTTACTGTATCCCTCTGACCGTCGTAGTGACAATAAAACGCAGAAATTGCATCGGAATTAAATACAAAAGGCACAATGCCGTCTCACGTACAAGAAGACTGGCTATACTTCCTATCTATGATTTGAACCATTCCTGTGACACTGGTTATAGATTCCGATGCTTCACTTCAGGTTTACTGTATCCGGCTGACCTTCTTATTGACGATGAAACACAGAAATTGCATCGGAATTAAATACAAAAGGCACAATGCCGACTCAAGTACAGGAAGACTGGCTCTTCTTACAGTCTATGCTTTGAAACTTTCCTGTGAGACCGGTTTTAGATTCCGATGCTTCATTTCAAGTTTACTGTATCACTTGGACCTTCTTATTGACGCCGAAACACAGAAATTGCATCGGAATTAAATAGAAAAGGCCCAATGCCGACTTAAGTACAAGAAAATTAACTCATCTTACTGTCTATGTTTTGAACAATTCCTGTGACACTAGTTATAGATTCCGATGCTTCACTTCCGGTTAACTGTATCCCTCTGACCTTCTTATTGACGAAGAAATACCGATATTGCATCGGAATTAACTACAATAGGCACAATGCCGACTTAAGTACAAGAAGACTGACCCTTCTTACTGTCTATGTTTTGAACCATTCCTGTGACACTAGTTATAGATTCCGATGTTTCACTTCTGGTTTACTGTATCCCTCTGACCTTCGTATTGACGATGAAACACAGAAATTGCATCGGAATTAAATACAAAAGGCACAACGCCGACTTAAGTACACGAAGTGTGAGTCTTCTTACTCTCTTAGATTTGAACCATTCCTGTGACACTAGTTTTAGATTCTGATGCTTTACTTCCGGTTTACTGTATCCCTCTGACCTTTTTATTGACGATGAAACACAGAATTTGCATCGGAATTAAATACACAAGGCACAATGCCGACTGAAGTACAAGAAGACTGGCTCTTCTTACTGTCTATAATTTGAACCATTTCTGTGACACTAGTTATAGATTCCGATGCTTCACTTCAGGTTTACTGTATCCCTCTGACCTTCTTATTGACGAAGAAACACAGATATTGCATCGGAATTAAATACAAAAGGCACAATGCCGACTTAAGTTCAAGAAGACTGGCTCTTCTTACAGTCTATGTTTTGAACCTTTCCTGTGAGACCGGTTTTAGATTCCGATGCTTCACTTCAAGTTTACTGTATCCCTTGGACCTTCTTATTGACGCCGAAACACAGAAATTGCATCGGAATTAAATAGAAAAGGCCCAATGCCGACTTAAGTACAAGATAATTAACTCTTCTTACTGTCTATGTTTTGAACAATTCCTGAGACACTAGTTATAGATTCCGATGCTTCACTTCAGGTTTACTGTATCCCTCTGACCTTCTTATTGACGATGAAACACAGAATTTGCATCGGAATTAAATACACAAGGCACAATGCTAACTGAAGTACAAGAAGACTGGCTCTTCTTACTGTCTATGTTTTGAACCATTTCTGTGACACTAGTTAAAGATTCCGATGCTTCACTTCAGGTTTACTGTATCCCTCTGACCTTCTTATTGACGAAGAAACACAGATATTGCATCGGAATTAAATACAAAAGGCACAATGCCGACTTAAGTTCAAGAAGACTGACCCTTCTTAATGTCTATGTTTTGAACCATTCCTGTGACACTAGTTATAGATTCCGATGCTTCACTTCAGGTTTACTGTATCCCTCTGACCATCGTATTGACGATGTAACACAGAAATTACATCGGAATTAAATACAAAAGCACAATGCCGACTTAAGTACAAAAAGACTGACTCTTCTTATTGTCGATGTTTTGAACCATTCCTGTGATACTAGTTATAGATTCCGATGCTTCACTTCAGGTTTACTGTATCCCTCTGACCTTCTTATTGACGAAGAAACACCGATATTGCATCGGAATTAAATACAAAACGCACAATACCGACTTAAGTTCAAGAAGACTGACCCTTCTTACTCTCTATGTTGTGAACCATTCCTGTGACACTAGTTATAGATTCCGATGCTTCACTTCAAGTTTACTGTATCCCTCTGACCGTCGTAGTGACAATAAAACGCAGAAATTGCATCGGAATTAAATACAAAAGGCACAATGCCGTCTCACGTACAAGAAGACTGGCTATACTTCCTGTCTATGATTTGAACCATTCCTGTGACACTGGTTATAGATTCCGATGCTTCACTTCAGGTTTACTGTATCCGGCTGACCTTCTTATTGACGATGAAACACAGAAATTGCATCGGAATTAAATACAAAAGGCACAATGCCGACTCAAGTACAAGAAGACTGGCTCTTCTTACAGTCTATGTTTTGATCTTTCCTGTGAGACCGGTTTTAGATTCCGATGCTTCACTTCAAGTTTACTGTTTCCCTTGGACCTTCTTATTGACGCAAAAACACAGAAATTGCATCGGAATTAAATAGAAAAGGCCCAATGCCGACTTAAGTACAAGAAAATTAACTCTTCTTACTGTCTATGTTTTGAACAATTCCTGTGACACTAGTTATAGATTCCGATGCTTCACTTCCGGTTAACTGTATCCCTCTGACCTTCTTATTGACGAAGAAACACAGATATTGCATCGGAATTAAATACAAAAGGCACAATGCCGACTTAAGTACAAGAAGACTGACCCTTCTTACTGTCTATGTTTTGAACCATTCCTGTGACACTAGTTATAGGTTCCGATGCTTCACTTCAGGTTTACTGTATCCCGCTGACCTTCTTATTGGCGATGAAACACAGAAATTGCATCGGAAATAAATACTAAAGGCACAATGCCGACCTAAGTACAAGAAAGCTGACTCTTCTTACTGTTTATGTTTTGAACCATTAATGAGACACTAGTTATAGATTCCGATGATTCACTTCAGGTTTACTGTATCCCTGTTACCTTCTTATTGACGATGAAACACAGAAATTGCATCGGAATTAAATACAAAAGGCTCAATGCCGACTGAAGTACAAGAAGACTGGCTCTTCTTACTGTCTATGTTTTGAACCATTTCTGTGACACTAGTTATAGATTCCGATGCTTCACTTCAGGTTTACTGTATCCCTCTGACCTTCATATTGACGAAGAAACACAGATATTGCATCGGAATTAAATACAAAAGGCACAATGCCGACTTAAGTACAAGAAGACTGACCCTTCTTACTGTCTATGCTTTGAACCATTCCTGTGACACTAGTTATAGGTTCCGATGCTTCACTTCAGGTTTACTGTATCCCTCTGACCTGCGTATTGACGATGAAACACAGAAATTGCATCGGAATTAAATACAAAATGCACAACGCCGACTTAAGTACACGAAGTGTGAGTCTTCTTACTCTCTAAGATTTGAACCATTCCTGTGACACTAGTTTTAGATTCTGATGCTTCACTTCAGGTTTACTGTATCCCTCTGACCTTTTTATTGACGATGAAACACAGAATTTGCAGCGGAATTAAATACACAAGGCACAATGCCGACTCAAGTACAAGAAGACTGGCTCTTCTTACTGTCTATGTTTGAACCATTTCTGTGACACTAGTTATAGATTCCGATGCTTCACTTCAGGTTTACTGTATCCCTCTGACCTTCTTATTGACGAAGAAACACAGATATTGCATCGGAATTAAATACAAAAGGCACAATGCCGACTTAAGTTCAAGAAGACTGGCTCTTCTTACAGTATATGTTTTGAACCTTTCCTGTGAGACCGGTTGTAGATTCCGATGCTTCACTTCAAGTTTACTGTATCCCTTGGACCTTCTTATTGACGTCAAAACACAGAAATTGCATCGGAATTAAATAGAAAAGGCCCAATGCGGACTTAAGTACAAGAAAATTAAATCTTCTTACTGTCTATGTTTTGAACAATTCCTGTGACACTAGTTATAGATTCCGATGCTTCACTTCAGGTTTGCTGTATCCCTCTGACCTTCTTATTGACGATGAAACACAGAATTTGCATCGGAATTAAATACACAAGGCACAATGCCGACTGAAGTACATGAAGACTGGCTCTTCTTACTGTCTATGTTTTGAACCATTTCTGTGACATTAGTTAAAGATTCCGATGCTTCACTTGAGGTTTACTGTGTCCCTCTGACATTCTTATTGACGATGCAATACAGAAATTGCATCGGAATTATATACAAAAGGCACAATGCCGACTTAAGTTCAAGAAGACTGACCCTTCTTACTGTCTATGTTTTGAACCATTCCTGTGACACTAGTTATAGATTCCGATGCTTCACTTCAGGTTTACTGTATCCCTCTGACCGTCGTACTGACGATGAAACACAGATATTCCATCAGAATTATATACAAAGGCACAATGCCGACTCAAGTACAAGAAGACTGGCTCTTCTTACTGTCTATGATTTGAACCTTTCCTGTGAGACCGGTTTTAGATTCCGATGCTGCACTTTACGTTTACTGTATCCCTATGACCGTCGTAGTGACAATAAAACGCAGAAATTGCATCGGAATTAAATACAAAGGGCACAATGCCGTCTCACGTACAAGAAGACTGGCTATACTTCCTGTCTATGATTTGAACCATTCCTCCGACACTGGTTATAGATTCCGATGCTTCACTTCAGGTTTACTGTATCCGGCTGACTTCTTATTGACGATGAAACACAGAAATTGCATCGGAATTAAATACAAAAGGCACAATGCCGACTCAAGTACAAGAAGACTGGCTCTTCTTACAGTCTATGTTTTGAACCTTTCCTGTGAGACCGGTTTAAATTCCGATGCTTCACTTCAAGTTTACTGTATCCCTTGGACCTTCTTATTGACGCCGAAACACAGATATTGCATCGGAATTAAATAGAAAAGGCCCAATGCCGACTTAAGTACAAGAAAATTAACTCTTCTTACTGTCTATGTTTTGAACAATTTCTGTGACACTAGTTATAGATTCCGATGCTTCACTTCCGGTTAACTGTATCCCTGTTACCTTCTTATTGACGAAGAATCACAGATATTGCATCGGAATTAAATACAAAAGGCACAATGCCGACTGAAGTACAAGAAGACTCGCTCTTCTTACTCTCTATGTCTTGAACCATATCTGTGACAGTAGTTATATATTCCGATGCTTCACTTCAGGTTTTCTGAATCCCTCTGACCTTCTTATTGACAAAGAAACACAGATATTGCATCGGAATTAAATACAAAAAGCACAATGCCGACTTAACTATAAGAAGACTGACCCTTCTTACTGTCTATGTTTTGAACCAATCCTGTGACACATGTTATAGATTCCGATGCTTCACTTCAGGTTTAATGTATCCCTCTGACCGTCGTACTGACGTTGAAACACTGAAATTGCATCGGAATTAAATACAAAAGGCACAATGCCGACTTAAGTACAAGAAGACTGACTCTTCTTACTGTCTATGTTTTGAACCATTCCTGTGATACTAGTTATAGATTCCGATGCTTCACTTCAGGTATACTGTATCCCTCCTACCTTCTTATTGACGATGAAACACAGATATTGCATCGGAATTAAATACAAAAGGAACAATGCCGACTTAAGTACAAGAAAACTGACTCTTCTTACTGTCTATGTTTTGAACCATTCCTGTGACACTAGTTATAGATTCCGATGCTTCATTTCAGGTTTACTGTATCCCTCTGACCGTCGTAGTGACGATAAAACGCAGAAATTGCATCCGAATTAAATGCAAAAGGCACAATGCCGTCTCACGTACAAGAAGACTGGCTATACTTCCTGTTTATGATTTGAACCATTCCTGTGACACTGGTTATAGATTCCGATGCTTCATTTCAGGTTTACTGTATCCGGCTGACCTCCTTATTGACGATGAAACACAGAAATTGCATCGGAATTAAATACAAAAGGCACAATGCCGACTCAAGTACAAGAAGACTGGCTCTTCTTACTGTCTACGTTTTGAACCATTCCTGTGACACTAGTTATAGATTCCGATGCTTCACTTCTGGTTTACTGTATCCCTCTGACCTTCGTATTGACGATGAAACACAGAAATTGCGTCGGAATTAAATACAAAAGGCATAACGCCGACTTCAGTACAAAAAGACTGACTCTTCTTACTGTCTATGTTTTGAACCATTCCTGTGACACAAGTTATAGATTCCGATGCTTCACTTCTGGTTTACTGTATCCCTCTGACCTTCGTATTGACTATGAAACACAGAAATTGCTTCGGAATTAAATACAAAAGGCATAACGCCGACTTAAGTACAAAAAGACTGACTCTTCTTACTGTCTATGTTTTGAACCATTCCTGTGACACTAGTTATAGATTCCGATGCTTCTCTTCTGGTTTACTGTATCCCTCTGACCTTCGTATTGACGATGAAACACAGAAATTGCATCGGAATTACACACAAAAAGCACAATGCCGACTTAAGTACAAGAAGTCTGACCCTTCTTATTGTCTATGTTTTGAACCATTCCTGTGACACTAGTTATAGTTTCCGTTGCTTCACTTCAGGTTTACTGTATCCCTCTGACCGTCGTACTGACGATGAAACACAGATATTGCATCAGAATTAAATACAAAGGCACAATGCCGACTCAAGTACAAGAAGACTGGCTCTTCTTACTGTCTATGATTTGAACCTTTCCTGTGAGACCGGTTTTAGATTCCGATGCTGCACTTTACGTTCACTCTATCCCTTGGACCTTCTTATTGACGATGAAACACAGATATTGCATCGGAATTACATACAAAAGACACAACGCCGACTTATTACAAAAAGACTGACTCTTCTTACTGTCTATGTTTTGAACCATTCCTGTGACACTAGTTATAGATTCCGATGCTTCACTTCTGGTTTACTGTATCCCTCTGACCATCGTATTGACGATGAAACACAGAAATTGCATCGGAATTAAATACAAAAGGCACAACGCCGACTTAATTACAAGAAGACTGGCTCTTCTTACTGTGTATGTTTTGAACCATTTCTGTGACACTAGTTATAGATTCCGATGCTTCACTTCAGGTTTACTGTATCCCTCTGACCTTCTTATTGACGAAGAAACACAGATATTGAATCGGAATTAAATACAACACGCACAATGCCGACTTAAGTTCAAGAAGACTGACCCTTCTTACTGTCTATGTTTTGAACCATTCCTGTGACACTAGTTATAGGTTCCGATGCTTCACTTCAAGTTTACTGTATCCCTCTGACCGTCGTAGTGACAATAAAACGCAGAAATTGCATCGGAATTAAATACAAAAGGCACAATGCCGTCTCACGTACAAGAAGACTGGCTATACTTCCTATCTATGTTTTGAACCATTCCTGTGACACTGGTTATAGATTCCGATGCTTCACTTCAGGTTTACTGTATCCGGCTGACCTTCTTATTGACGATGAAACACAGAAATTGCATCGGAATTAAATACAAAAGGCACAATGCCGACTCAAGTACAGGAAGACTGGCTCTTCTTACAGTCTATGCTTTGAAACTTTCCTGTGAGACCGGTTTTAGATTCCGATGCTTCATTTCAAGTTTACTGTATCACTTGGACCTTCTTATTGACGCCGAAACACAGAAATTGCATCGGAATTAAATAGAAAAGGCCCAATGCCGACTTAAGTACAAGAAAATTAACTCATCTTACTGTCTATGTTTTGAACAATTCCTGTGACACTAGTTATAGATTCCGATGCTTCACTTCCGGTTAACTGTATCCCTCTGACCTTCTTATTGACGAAGAAATACCGATATTGCATCGGAATTAACTACAATAGGCACAATGCCGACTTAAGTACAAGAAGACTGACCCTTCTTACTGTCTATGTTTTGAACCATTCCTGTGACACTAGTTATAGATTCCGATGTTTCACTTCTGGTTTACTGTATCCCTCTGACCTTCGTATTGACGATGAAACACAGAAATTGCATCGGAATTAAATACAAAAGGCACAACGCCGACTTAAGTACACGAAGTGTGAGTCTTCTTACTCTCTTAGATTTGAACCATTCCTGTGACACTAGTTTTAGATTCTGATGCTTTACTTCCGGTTTACTGTATCCCTCTGACCTTTTTATTGACGATGAAACACAGAATTTGCATCGGAATTAAATACACAAGGCACAATGCCGACTGAAGTACAAGAAGACTGGCTCTTCTTACTGTCTATAATTTGAACCATTTCTGTGACACTAGTTATAGATTCCGATGCTTCACTTCAGGTTTACTGTATCCCTCTGACCTTCTTATTGACGAAGAAACACAGATATTGCATCGGAATTAAATACAAAAGGCACAATGCCGACTTAAGTTCAAGAAGACTGGCTCTTCTTACAGTCTATGTTTTGAACCTTTCCTGTGAGACCGGTTTTAGATTCCGATGCTTCACTTCAAGTTTACTGTATCCCTTGGACCTTCTTATTGACGCCGAAACACAGAAATTGCATCGGAATTAAATAGAAAAGGCCCAATGCCGACTTAAGTACAAGATAATTAACTCTTCTTACTGTCTATGTTTTGAACAATTCCTGAGACACTAGTTATAGATTCCGATGCTTCACTTCAGGTTTACTGTATCCCTCTGACCTTCTTATTGACGATGAAACACAGAATTTGCATCGGAATTAAATACACAAGGCACAATGCTAACTGAAGTACAAGAAGACTGGCTCTTCTTACTGTCTATGTTTTGAACCATTTCTGTGACACTAGTTAAAGATTCCGATGCTTCACTTCAGGTTTACTGTATCCCTCTGACCTTCTTATTGACGAAGAAACACAGATATTGCATCGGAATTAAATACAAAAGGCACAATGCCGACTTAAGTTCAAGAAGACTGACCCTTCTTAATGTCTATGTTTTGAACCATTCCTGTGACACTAGTTATAGATTCCGATGCTTCACTTCAGGTTTACTGTATCCCTCTGACCATCGTATTGACGATGTAACACAGAAATTACATCGGAATTAAATACAAAAGCACAATGCCGACTTAAGTACAAAAAGACTGACTCTTCTTATTGTCGATGTTTTAAACCATTCCTGTGATACTAGTTATAGATTCCGATGCTTCACTTCAGGTTTACTGTATCCCTCTGACCTTCTTATTGACGAAGAAACACCGATATTGCATCGGAATTAAATACAAAACGCACAATACCGACTTAAGTTCAAGAAGACTGACCCTTCTTACTCTCTATGTTGTGAACCATTCCTGTGACACTAGTTATAGATTCCGATGCTTCACTTCAAGTTTACTGTATCCCTCTGACCGTCGTAGTGACAATAAAACGCAGAAATTGCATCGGAATTAAATACAAAAGGCACAATGCCGTCTCACGTACAAGAAGACTGGCTATACTTCCTGTCTATGATTTGAACCATTCCTGTGACACTGGTTATAGATTCCGATGCTTCACTTCAGGTTTACTGTATCCGGCTGACCTTCTTATTGACGATGAAACACAGAAATTGCATCGGAATTAAATACAAAAGGCACAATGCCAACTCAAGTACAAGAAGACTGGCTCTTCTTACAGTCTATGTTTTGATCTTTCCTGTGAGACCGGTTTTAGATTCCGATGCTTCACTTCAAGTTTACTGTTTCCCTTGGACCTTCTTATTGACGCAAAAACACAGAAATTGCATCGGAATTAAATAGAAAAGGCCCAATGCCGACTTAAGTACAAGAAAATTAACTCTTCTTACTGTCTATGTTTTGAACAATTCCTGTGACACTAGTTATAGATTCCGATGCTTCACTTCCGGTTAACTGTATCCCTCTGACCTTCTTATTGACGAAGAAACACAGATATTGCATCGGAATTAAATACAAAAGGCACAATGCCGACTTAAGTACAAGAAGACTGACCCTTCTTACTGTCTATGTTTTGAACCATTCCTGTGACACTAGTTATAGGTTCCGATGCTTCACTTCAGGTTTACTGTATCCCGCTGACCTTCTTATTGGCGATGAAACACAGAAATTGCATCGGAAATAAATACTAAAGGCACAATGCCGACCTAAGTACAAGAAAGCTGACTCTTCTTACTGTTTATGTTTTGAACCATTAATGAGACACTAGTTATAGATTCCGATGATTCACTTCAGGTTTACTGTATCCCTGTTACCTTCTTATTGACGATGAAACACAGAAATTGCATCGGAATTAAATACAAAAGGCTCAATGCCGACTGAAGTACAAGAAGACTGGCTCTTCTTACTGTCTATGTTTTGAACCATTTCTGTGACACTAGTTATAGATTCCGATGCTTCACTTCAGGTTTACTGTATCCCTCTGACCTTCATATTGACGAAGAAACACAGATATTGCATCGGAATTAAATACAAAAGGCACAATGCCGACTTAAGTACAAGAAGACTGACCCTTCTTACTGTCTATGTTTTGAACCATTCCTGTGACACTAGTTATAGGTTCCGATGCTTCACTTCAGGTTTACTGTATCCCTCTGACCTGCGTATTGACGATGAAACACAGAAATTGCATCGGAATTAAATACAAAATGCACAACGCCGACTTAAGTACACGAAGTGTGAGTCTTCTTACTCTCTAAGATTTGAACCATTCCTGTGACACTAGTTTTAGATTCTGATGCTTCACTTCAGGTTTACTGTATCCCTCTGACCTTTTTATTGACGATGAAACACAGAATTTGCAGCGGAATTAAATACACAAGGCACAATGCCGACTCAAGTACAAGAAGACTGGCTCTTCTTACTGTCTATGTTTGAACCATTTCTGTGACACTAGTTATAGATTCCGATGCTTCACTTCAGGTTTACTGTATCCCTCTGACCTTCTTATTGACGAAGAAACACAGATATTGCATCGGAATTAAATACAAAAGGCACAATGCCGACTTAAGTTCAAGAAGACTGGCTCTTCTTACAGTATATGTTTTGAACCTTTCCTGTGAGACCGGTTGTAGATTCCGATGCTTCACTTCAAGTTTACTGTATCCCTTGGACCTTCTTATTGACGTCAAAACACAGAAATTGCATCGGAATTAAATAGAAAAGGCCCAATGCGGACTTAAGTACAAGAAAATTAAATCTTCTTACTGTCTATGTTTTGAACAATTCCTGTGACACTAGTTATAGATTCCGATGCTTCACTTCAGGTTTACTGTATCCCTCTGACCTTCTTATTGACGATGAAACACAGAATTTGCATCGGAATTAAATACACAAGGCACAATGCCGACTGAAGTACATGAAGACTGGCTCTTCTTACTGTCTATGTTTTGAACCATTTCTGTGACATTAGTTAAAGATTCCGATGCTACACTTGAGGTTTACTGTGTCCCTCTGACATTCTTATTGACGATGCAATACAGAAATTGCATCGGAATTATATACAAAAGGCACAATGCCGACTTAAGTTCAAGAAGACTGACCCTTCTTACTGTCTATGTTTTGAACCATTCCTGTGACACTAGTTATAGATTCCGATGCTTCACTTCAGGTTTACTGTATCCCTCTGACCGTCGTACTGACGATGAAACACAGATATTCCATCAGAATTATATACAAAGGCACAATGCCGACTCAAGTACAAGAAGACTGGCTCTTCTTACTGTCTATGATTTGAACCTTTCCTGTGAGACCGGTTTTAGATTCCGATGCTGCACTTTACGTTTACTGTATCCCTATGACCGTCGTAGTGACAATAAAACGCAGAAATTGCATCGGAATTAAATACAAAGGGCACAATGCCGTCTCACGTACAAGAAGACTGGCTATACTTCCTGTCTATGATTTGAACCATTCCTCCGACACTGGTTATAGATTCCGATGCTTCACTTCAGGTTTACTGTATCCGGCTGACTTCTTATTGACGATGAAACACAGAAATTGCATCGGAATTAAATACAAAAGGCACAATGCCGACTCAAGTACAAGAAGACTGGCTCTTCTTACAGTCTATGTTTTGAACCTTTCCTGTGAGACCGGTTTAAATTCCGATGCTTCACTTCAAGTTTACTGTATCCCTTGGACCTTCTTATTGACGCCGAAACACAGATATTGCATCGGAATTAAATAGAAAAGGCCCAATGCCGACTTAAGTACAAGAAAATTAACTCTTCTTACTGTCTATGTTTTGAACAATTTCTGTGACACTAGTTATAGATTCCGATGCTTCACTTCCGGTTAACTGTATCCCTGTTACCTTCTTATTGACGAAGAATCACAGATATTGCATCGGAATTAAATACAAAAGGCACAATGCCGACTGAAGTACAAGAAGACTCGCTCTTCTTACTCTCTATGTCTTGAACCATATCTGTGACAGTAGTTATATATTCCGATGCTTCACTTCAGGTTTACTGAATCCCTCTGACCTTCTTATTGACAAAGAAACACAGATATTGCATCGGAATTAAATACAAAAAGCACAATGCCGACTTAACTATAAGAAGACTGACCCTTCTTACTGTCTATGTTTTGAACCAATCCTGTGACACATGTTATAGATTCCGATGCTTCACTTCAGGTTTAATGTATCCCTCTGACCGTCGTACTGACGTTGAAACACTGAAATTGCATCGGAATTAAATACAAAAGGCACAATGCCGACTTAAGTACAAGAAGACTGACTCTTCTTACTGTCTATGTTTTGAACCATACCTGTGACACTAGTTATAGATTCCGATGCTTCACTTCAGGTATACTGAATCCCTCTGACCTTCTTATTGACGATGAAACACAGAAATAGCATCGGAATTAAATACAAAAGGCACAAAGCCGAATCAAGTACACGAAGAGTGGCTCTTCTTACATTCTATACTTTGAATCATTTCTGTGACACTAGTTATTGATTCCGACGCTTCACTTCAGATTTAATGTATCCCTCTGACCTGCTTATTGACGAAGAAACACAGATATTGCATCGGAATTAAATACAAAATGCACATTGCCGACTCAAGTACAAGAAGACTGGGTCTTCTTACTGTCTATGATTTGAACCTTTCCTGTGAGACCGGTTTTAGATTCCGATGCTTCGCTTCTGGTTTATTGTATCCCTTAGACCTTCTTATTGACGACGAAACACAGAAATTGCATCGGAATTAAATAGAAAATTCACAATGCCGACTTAAGTACAAGAAGACTGACCCTCCTTACTGTCTATGTTTTGAACCAATCCTGTGACACTAGTTATAGATTCCGATGCTTCACTTCAGGTTTACTGTATCCCTCTGACCGTCGTACTGACGATGAAACACAGAAATTGCATCGGAATTAAATACAAAAGGCACAATGCCGACTGAAGTACAAGAAGACTGGCTATACTTCCTGTCTATGTTTTGAACCATTCCTGTGATACTCGTTATGTACTCCGATGCTTCACTTCGGGTTTACTGTATCCCTGTGACCTTCTTATTGACGACGAAACACAGAAATTGCATCGGAATTAAATAGAAAAGGCACAATGCCGACTCAAGTACAAGAAAACAGACTCTTCTTAATATCTATGTTTTTAACCATTCCTGTGACACTACTTATAGATTCCGATGCATCACTTCAGGTTTACTATATCCCTCTGACCGTCGTATTGGCGATGAAACACAGAAATTGCATCGGAATTAAATACAAAAGGCACAATGCCGACTCAAGTACAAGAAGACTGGCTATACTTCCTGTCTATGTTTGAACCATTCCTGTGATACTAGTTACGAATTCCGATGCTTCACTTCAGGTTTACTGTATCCCTGTGACCTTCTTTTTGACGATGAAACACAGAAATTGCATCGGAATTAAATACAAAGGCACAATGCCGACTTAAGTACAAGAAGACTGACTCTTCTTACTGTCTATGTTTTGAGCCATTCCTGTGACACTAGTTATAGATTCCGATGCTTCACTTAAGGTTTACTGAATCCCTCTGACCTTCTTATTGAAAATGAAACACAGAAATAGCATCGGAATTAAATACAAAAGGCACAATGCCGACTCAAGTACACGAAGAGTGGCTTTTCTTACATTCTATATTTTGAATCATTTCTGTGACACTAGTTATGGATTCCGATGCTTCACTTCAGATTTAATGTATCCCTCTGACCTTCTTATTGACGAAGAAACACAGATATTGCATCGGAATTAAATACAAAATGCACATTGCCGACTCAAGTGAAAGAAGATTGGCTCTTCTTACTGTCTATGATTTGAACCTTTCCTGTGAGACCGGTTTTAGATTCCGATGCTTCGCTTCAGGTTTACTGTATCCCTCTGAGCATCTTATTGACGATGAAACACAGAAATTGCATCGGAATTATATACAAAAGGCACAATGCCGACTGAAGTACAAGAAGACTGGCTCTTCTTACTCTCTATGTCTTGAACCATATCTGTGACACTAGTTATAGATTCCGATGATTCACTTCAGGTTTACTGTATCCCTCTGACCTTCTTATTGACAAAGAAACACAGATATTGCATCGGAATTATATACAAAAGGCACAATGCCGACTTAACTACAAGAAGACTGACCCTTCTTACTGTCTATGTTTTGAACCAATCCTGTGACACTAGTTATAGATTCCGATGCTTCACTTCAGGTTTACTGTATCCCTCTGACCGTCGTACTGACGATGAAACACAGAAATTGCATCGGAATTAAATACAAAAGGCACAATCCCGACTGAAGTACAAGAAGACTGGCTCTTCTTACTGTCTATGTTTTGAACCATTTCTGTGACAGTAGTTACAGATTCCGATGCTTCACTTCAGGTTTACTGTATCCCTTGGACCTTCTTATTGACGACGAAACACAGAAATTGCATCGGAATTAAATAGAAAAGGCACAATGCCGACTCAAGTACAAGAAAAGAGACTCTTCTTAATATCTATGTTTTGAACCATTCCTGTGACACTAGTTATAGATTCCGATGCATGACTTCAGGTTTACTGTATCCCTCTGACTGTCGTATTGGCGATGAAACACAGAAATTGCATCGGAATTAAATACAAAAGGCACAATGCCGCCTCAAGTACAAGAAGACTGGCTATACTTCCTGTCTATGTTTTGAACCATTCCTGTGATACTAGTTATGAATTCCGATGCTTCACTTCATGTTTACTGTATCCCTGTGACCTTCTTACTGACGATGAAACACAGAAATTGCATCGGAATTAAATACAAAAGGCACAATGCAGACTTAAGTACAAGAAAACTTATTCTTCTTACTGTCTATGTTTTGAACCAGTCCTGTGACACTAGTTATAGATTCCGATGCTTCACTTCAGGTTAACTGTATCCCTCAGACCTTCTTATTGACGATGAAACACGTAAATTGCATCGGAATTAAATACAAAAGGCACAATGCCGACTTAAGTACAAAAAGACTGACTCTTCTTACTGTCTATGTTTTGAACCATTCCTGTGACACTAGTTATAGATTCCGATGCTTCACTTCAGGTATACTGAATCCCTCTGACCTTCTTATTGACGATGAAACACAGAAATAGCATCGGAATTAAATACAAAAGGCACAAAGCCGAATCAAGTACACGAAGAGTGGCTCTTCTTACATTCTATACTTTGAATCATTTATGTGACACTAGTTATTGATTCCGATGCTTCACTTCAGATTTAATGTATCCCTCTGACCTACTTATTGACGAAGAAACACAGATATTGCATCGGAATTAAATACAAAATGCACATTGCCGACTCAAGTACAAGAAGACTGGGTCTTCTTACTGTCTATGATTTGAACCTTTCCTGTGAGACCGGTTTTAGATTCCGATGCTTCGCTTCAAGTTTATTGTATCCCTTAGACCTTCTTATTGACGACGAAACACAGAAATTGCATCGGAATTAAATAGAAAAGGCACAATGCCGACTTAAGTACAAGAAGACTGACCCTTCTTATTGTCTATGTTTTGAACCAATCCTGTGACACTAGTTATAGATTCCGATGCTTCACTTCAGGTTTACTGTATCCCTCTGACCGTCGTACTGACGATGAAACACAGAAATTGCATCGGAATTAAATAGAAAAGGCACAATGCCGACTCAAGTACAAGAAAACAGACTCTTCTTAATATCTATGTTTTTAACCATTCCTGTGACACTACTTATAGATTCCGATGCATCACTTCAGGTTTACTATATCCCTCTGACCGTCGTATTGGCGATGAAACACAGAAATTGCATCGGAATTAAATACAAAAGGCACAATGCCGACTCAAGTACAAGAAGACTGGCTATACTTCCTGTCTATGTTTGAACCATTCCTGTGATACTAGTTACGAATTCCGATGCTTCACTTCAGGTTTACTGTATCCCTGTGACCTTCTTTTTTACGATGAAACACAGAAATTGCATCGGAATTAAATACAAAGGCACAATGCCGACTTAAGTACAAGAAGACTGACTCTTCTTACTGTCTATGTTTTGAGCCATTCCTGTGACACTAGTTATAGATTCCGATGCTTCACTTAAGGTTTACTGAATCCCTCTGACCTTCTTATTGAAAATGAAACACAGAAATAGCATCGGAATTAAATACAAAAGGCACAATGCCGACTCAAGTACACGAAGAGTGGCTTTTCTTACATTCTATATTTTGAATCATTTCTGTGACACTAGTTATGGATTCCGATGCTTCACTTCAGATTTAATGTATCCCTCTGACCTTCTTATTGACGAAGAAACACAGATATTGCATCGGAATTAAATACAAAATGCACATTGCCGACTCAAGTGAAAGAAGACTGGCTCTTCTTACTGTCTATGATTTGAACCTTTCCTGTGAGACCGGTTTTAGATTCCGATGCTTCGCTTCAGGTTTACTGTATCCCTCTGAGCTTCTTATTGACGATGAAACACAGAAATTGCATCGGAATTATATACAAAAGGCACAATGCCGACTGAAGTACAAGAAGACTGGCTCTTCTTACTCTCTATGTCTTGAACCATATCTGTGACACTAGTTATAGATTCCGATGATTCACTTCAGGTTTACTGTATCCCTCTGACCTTCTTATTGACAAAGAAACACAGATATTGCATCGGAATTAAATACAAAAGGCACAATGCCGACTTAACTACAAGAAGACTGACCCTTCTTACTGTCTATGTTTTGAACCAATCCTGTGACACTAGTTATAGATTCCGATGCTTCACTTCAGGTTTACTGTATCCCTCTTACCGTCGTACTGACGATGAAACACAGAAATTGCATCGGAATTAAATACAAAAGGCACAATCCCGACTGAAGTACAAGAAGACTGGCTCTTCTTACTGTCTATGTTTCGAACCATTTCTGTGACACTAGTTACAGATTCCGATGCTTCACTTCAGGTTTACTGTATCCCTTGGACCTTCTTATTGACGACGAAACACAGAAATTGCATCGGAATTAAATAGAAAAGGCACAATGCCGACTCAAGTACAAGAAAAGAGACTCTTCTTAATATCTATGTTTTGAACCATTCCTGTGACACTAGTTATAGATTCCGATGCATGACTTCAGGTTTACTGTATCCCTCTGACTGTCGTATTGGCGATGAAAGACAGAAATTGCATCGGAATTAAATACAAAAGGCACAATGCCGCCTCAAGTACAAGAAGACTGGCTATACTTCCTGTCCATGTTTTGAACCATTCCTGTGATACTAGTTATGAATTCCGATGCTTCACTTCAGGTTTACTGTATCCCTGTGACCTTCTTATTGACGATGAAACACAGAAATTGCATCGGAATTAAATACAAAAGGCACAATGCAGACTTAAGTACAAGAAAACTTATTCTTCTTACTGTCTATGTTTTGAACCATTCCTGTGACACTAGTTATAGATTCCGATGCTTCACTTCAGGTTAACTGTATCCCTCAGACCTTCTTATTGACGATGAAACACGTAAATTGCATCGGAATTAAATACAAAAGGCACAATGCCGACTTAAGTACAAAAAGACTGACTCTTCTTACTGTCTATGTTTTGAACCATTCCTGTGACACTAGTTGTAGATTCCGATGCTTCACTTCAGGTTTACTGTATCCCTCTGACCTTCTTATTGACGATGAAACACGTAAATTGCATCGGAATTAAATACAAAAGGCACAATGCCGACTTAAGTACAAGAAGACTGACTCTTCTTACTGTCTATGTTTTGAGCCATTCCTGTGACACTAGTTATAGATTCCGATGCTTCACTTAAGGTTTACTGAATCCCTCTGACCTTCTTATTGACGATGAAACACAGAAATAGCATCGGAATGAAATACAATAGGCACAATGCCGACTCAAGTACACGATGAGTGGCTCTTCTTACATTCTATACTTTGAATCATTTCTGTGACACTAGTTATAGATTCCGATACTTCACTTCAGATGTATGTATCCCTCTGACCTTCTTATTGACGAAGAAACACAGTTATTGCATCGGAATGAAATTCAAAATGCACATTGCCGACTCAAGTACAAGAAGACTGGCTCTTCTTACTGTCTATGAGTTGAACCTTTCCTGTGAGACCGGTTTTAGATTCCGATGCTTCGCTTCAGGTTTACTGTATCCCTTGGACCTTCTTATTGACGACGAAACACAGAAATTGCATCGGAATTAAATACAAAAGGCACAATGCCGACTCAAGTACAAGAAAACAGACTCTTCTTAATATCTATGTTTTTAACCATTCCTGTGACACTAGTTATAGATTCCGATGCATCACTTCAGCTTTACAGTATCCCTCTGACCGTCGTATTGGCGATGGAACACAGAAATTGCATCGGAATTAAGTACAAAAGGTACAATGCCGACTCAAGTAAAAGAAGACTGGCTATACTTCCTGTCTATGTTTTGAACCATTCCTGTGATACTAGTTATAGATTCCGATGCTTCACTTCAGGTTTACTGTATCCCTGTGACCTTCTTATTGACGATGTAACACAGAAATTGCATCGGAATTAAATACAAAAGGCACAATGCCGACTTAAGTACAACAAGACTGACCCTTCTCACTGTCTATGTTTTGAACCAATCCTGTGACACTAGTTATAGATTCCGAAGCTTCACTTCAGGTTTACTGTATCCCTCTGACCGTCGTACTGACGATGAAACACAGAAATTGCATCGGAATTAAATACAAAAGGCACAATGCCGACTGAAGTACAAGAAGACTGGCTCTTCTTACTGTCTATGTTTTGAACCATTTCTGTGACACTAGTTATAGATTCCGATGCTTCACTTCAGGTTTACTGTATCCCTTGGACCTTCTTATTGACGACGAAACACAGAAATTGCATCGGAATTAAATAGAAAAGGCACAATGCCGACTCAAGTACAAGAAAACAGACTCTTCTTAATATCTATGTTTTGAACCATTCCTGTGACACTAGTTACAGATTCCGATGCATCACTTCAGGTTTACTGTATCCCTCTGACCGTCGTATAGGCGATGAAACACAGAAATTGCATCGGAATTAGATACAAAAGGCACAATGCCGACTTAAGTACAAGAAGACTGACTCTTCTTACAGTCTATGTTTTGAACCATTCCTGTGTCACTAGTTATTGATTCCGATGCTTCACTTCAGGATTACTGAATCCCTCTGACCTTCTTGTTGACGATGAATCACAGAAATAGCATCGGAATTACATACAAAAGGCACAATGCCGACTTAAGTACAAAAAGACTGACTCTTCTTACTGTCTATGTTTTGAACCATTCCTGTTACACTAGTTATAGATTCCGATGCTTCACTTAAGGTTTACTGAATCCCTCTGACCTTCTTATTGACGATGAAACAAAGAAATAGCATCGGAATTAAATACAAAAGGCACAATGCCGACTCAAGTACACGAAGAGTGGCTCTTCTTACATTCTATATTTTGAATCATTTCTGTGACACTAGTTATAGATTCCGATGCTTCACTTCAGGTTTACTGTATCGCTCTGACCTTCTTATTGACGAAGAAACACAGATATTGCATCGGAATTAAATAGAAAAGGCACAATGCCGACTCAAGTATAAGAAAAGAGACTCTTCTTAATATCTATGTTTTGAACCATTCCTGTGACACTAGTTATGGATTCCGATGAATCACTTCAGGTTTACTGTATCCCTCTGACCGTCGTATTGGCGATGAAACACAGAAATTGCATCGGAATTAAATACAAAAGGCACAATGCCGACTCAAGTACAAGAAGACTGGCTATACTTCCTGTCTATGTTTTGAACCATTCCTGTGATACTAGTTATGAATTCCGATGCTTCACTTCAGGTTTACTGTATCCCTGTGACCTTCTTATTGACGATGAAACACAGAAATTGCATCGGAATTAAATACAAAAGGCACAATGCCGACTTAAGTACAAAAAGACTGACTCTTCTTACTGTCTATGTTTTGAACCATTCCTGTGACACTAGTTGTAGATTCCGATGCTTCACTTCAGGTTTACTGTATCCCTCTGACCTTCTTATTGACGATGAAACACGTAAATTGCATCGGAATTAAATGCAAAAGGCACAATGCCGACTTAAGTACAAGAAGACTGACTCTTCTTACTGTCTATGTTTTGAGCCATTCCTGTGACACTAGTTATAGATTCCGATGCTTCACTTAAGGTTTACTGAATCCCTCTGACCTTCTTATTGACGATGAAACACAGAAATACCATCGGAATTAAATACAAAAGGCACAATGCCGACTCAAGTACACGATGAGTGGCTCTTCTTACATTCTATATTTTGAATCATTTCTGTGACACTAGTTATAGATTCCGATGCTTCACTTCAGATGTAATGTATCCCTCTGACCTTCTTATTGACGAAGAAACACAGATATTGCATCGGAATTAAATACAAAAGGCACAATGCCGACTCAAGTACACGAAGAGTGGCTCTTCTTACATTCAATATTTTGAATCATTTCTGTGACACTAGTTATAGATTCCGATGCTTCACTTCAGGTTTACTGTATCGCTCTGACCTTCTTATTGACGAAGAAACACAGATATTGCATCGGAATTAAATACAAAATGCACAATGCAGACTTATGTACAAGAAGACTAACCCTTCTTACTGTCTATGTTTTGAACCATTCTTGTGACACTAGTTATGAATTCCGATTCTTCACTTCAGGTTTACTGTATCCCTGTGACCTTCTTATTAATGATGGAACACAGAAATTGCATCGGAATTAAATACAAAATGCACAATGCCGACTTAAGTACAAGAAAACTGATTCTTCGTACTGTCTATGTTTTGAACCATTCCTGTGACACTAGTTATAGATTCCGAAGCTTCACTTCAGGTTAACTGTATCCCTCTGACCTTCTTATTGACGATGAAACACAGAAATAGTATCGGAATTAAATACAAAAGTTACAATGCCGACTTAAGTACAAGAAAACTGACTCTTCTTACTGTCTATGCTTTGAACCACTCCTGTGTCACTAGTTATAGATTCCGATGCTTCACTTCAGGTTTACTGTATCCCTCTGAGCTTCTTATTGACGATGAAACACAGAAATTGCATCGGAATTATATATAAAAGGCACAATGCCGACTGAAGTACAAGAAGACTGGCTCTTCTTACTGCCTATGTCTTGAACCATATCTGCGACACTACTTATAGATTCCGATGCTTCACTACAGGTTTACTGTATCCCTCTGACCTTCTTATTGACGAACAAACACAGAATTGCATCGGAATTAAATGCAAAAGGCACAATGCCGACTTAAGTACAAGAAGACTGACCCTTCTTACTGTCTATGTTTTGAAGCAATCCTGTGACACTAGTTATAGATTCCGATGCTTCACTTCAGGTTTTCTGTATCCCTCTGACCGTCGTACTGACGATGAAACACAGAAATTGCATTGGAATTAAATACAAAAGGCACAATGCCGAATGAAGTACAAGAAGACTGGCTCTTCTTACTGTCTATGTTTTGAACCATTTCTGTGACACTACTTATAGATTCCGATGCTTCACTTCAGGTTTACTGTATCCCTTGGACCTTTCTTATTGACGACTAAACACAGAAATTGCATCGGAATTAAATAGAAAAGGCACAATGCCGACTCAAGTACAAGAAAACAGACGCTTCTTAATATCCATGTTTTTAACCATTCCTTTGACACTAGTTATAGATTCCGATGCATCACTTCAGGTTTACTGTATCCCTCTGACCGTCGTATTGGCGATGAAACACACAGATTGCATCGGAATTAAATACAAAAGGCACAATGCCGACTCAAGTACAAGAATACTGGCTATACTTCCTGTCTATGTTTTGAACCATTCCTGTGATACTAGTTACGAATTCCGATGCTTCACTTCAGGTTTACTGTATCCCTGTGACCTTCTTTTTGACGATGAAACACAGAAATTGCATCGGGATTAAATACAAATGGCACAATACCGACTTAAGTACAAGAAAACTGATTCTTCTTACTGTCTATGTTTTGAACCATTCGTGTGACACTAGTGATAGATTCCGATGCTTCACTTAAGGTTTACTGAATCCCTCTGACCTTCTTATTGACGATGAAACGCAGAAATAGCATCGGAATTAAATAAAAAGCCACAATGCCGACTTATGTACAAGAAGACTAACCCTTCTTACTGTCTATGTTTTGAACCATCCCTGTGACACTAGTTATAGATTCCGATGCTTCGCTTCAGGTTTACTGTATCCCTGTGACCTTCTTATTGACGATGAAACACAGATATTGCATCGGAATTAAATACAAAACGCACAATGCAGACTTAAGTACAAGAAAACTGATTCTTCTTACTGTCTATGTTTTGAACCATTCCTGTGACACTAGTTATAAATTCAGAAGCTTCACTTCAGGTTTACTGTATCTTTCTGTCCTTCTTATTGACGATGAAACACGTAAATTGCATCGGAATTAAATACAAAAGCACAATGCCGACTTAAGTACAAGAAGACTGACTCTTCTTACAGTCTATGCTTTGATCCATTCCTGTGACACTAGTTATAAATTCCGATGCTTCACTTCAGGTTTACTGTATCGCTCTTACCTTCTTATTGACGAAGAAACACAGATATTGCATCGGAATTAAATACAAAATGCACAATGCAGACTTATGTACAAGAAGACTAACCCTTCTTACTGTCTATGCTTTGAACCATTCTTGTGACACTAGTTATAGATTCCGATGCTTCACTTCAGGTTTACTGTATCCCTCTGAACTTCTTATTGACGATGAAACACAGAAATTGCATCTTAATTAAATACAAAAGGCACAATGCCGACTTAAGTACAAGAAGACTGACTCTTCTTACTGTCTATGATTTGAACCATTCCTGTGACATTACTTATAGATTCGGATGGTTCACTTCAGGTTTACTGTATCCAGCAACCTTCTTATTGACGATGAAGCACATAAATTGCATCGGAATTAAATACAAAAGACACAATGCCGACTTAAGTACAAGAAGCCTGACTCTATTTACTGTTTATGTTTTGAACCATTCCTGTGACACTAGTCATAGATTCCGATGCTTCACTTCAGGTTTACTGTATCCAGCTGACCTTCTTATTGACGATGAAGCACAGAAATTGCATCGGAATTATATACAAAACGCCACAATGCCGACTTAAGTACAAGAAGACTGACTCTTCATACTGTCTATGTTTTGAACCATTCCTGTGATACTAGTTATAGATTCCGATTGTTCACTACAGGTTTACTGTATCCCTGTGACCTTCTTAATGACGATGAAACACAGAAATTGCATCGGAATTAAATACAAAAGGCTCAATGCCGACTAAAGAACAAGAAAACTGATTCTTCTTACTGTCTATGTTTTGAACCATTCCTGTGACACTAGTTATAGATTCCGATGCTTCACTTCAAGTTTACTGTACCCCTCTGTCCTTCTTATTGACGATGAAACACGTAAATTGCATCGGAATTAAATACAAAAGGCACAATGCCGACTTAAGTACAAGAAGACTGACTCTTCTTACAGTCTATGTGTAGAACCATTCCTGTGACACTAGTTATAGATACCGATGCTTCACTTCAGGATTACTGAATCCCTCTGACCTTCTTATTGACGATGAAACACAGAAATAGCATCGGAATTAAATACAAAAGGCACAATGCCGACCCAAGTACAAGAAGACTGGCTCTTCTTATTGTCTATGATTTGAACCACTTCTGTGACACTAGTTATTGATTCCAATGCTTCACTTCGGGTTTACTGTAACCCTTTTGACCTTCTTATTGACGATGAATCACAGAAATTGCATCGGAATTAAATACATAAGGCACAATGCCGACTTAAGTACAAGAAAACTGACTCTTCTTACTGTCTATGTTTTGAACCATTCCTGTGACACTAGTTATAGATTCTGATGCTTCACTTCAGGTTTACTGTATCCCTCTGAGCTTCTTATTGACGATGAAACAGTGAAATTGCATCGGAATTATATACAAAAGGCACAATGCCGACTGAAGTACAAGAAGACTGGCTCTTCTTACTGTCTATGATTTGAACCATTTCTGTGACACTAGTTATAGATTCCGATGCTTCACTTCTGGTTTACTGTATCCCTCTGACCTTCTTATTGACGAAGAAACACACATATTGCATCGGATTTAAATACAAAAGGCACAATGCCGACTCAAGTACAAGAAGACTGGCTCTTCTTACTGTATATGTTTTAAATCTTTCCTGTGAGACCGGTTTTAGATTCCGATGCTTCACTTCAGGTTTACTGTATCCCTTGGACCTTCTTATTGACGACGAAACACAGAAATTGCATCGGAATTAAATAGAAAAGGCACAATGCCGACTCAATTACAAGAAAACAGACTCTTCTTAATATCTATGTTTTAACCATTCCTGTGACACTAGTTATAGATTCCGATGCATCATTTCAGGTTTACTGTATCCGTCTGACCGTCGTATTGGCGATTAAACACAGAAATTGCATCGGAATTAAATACAAAAAGCACAATGCCGACTCAAGTACAAGAAGACTGGCTATACTTCCTGTCTATGTTTTGAACCATTCCTGTGATACTAGTTATTGATTCCGATGCTTCACTTCAGGTTTACTGTATCCCTGTGACCTTCTTATTGACGATGTAACACAGAAATTGCATCGGAATTAAATACAAAAGGCACGATGCCGACTTAAGTACAGGAAAACTGATTCTTCTTACTGTCTATGTTTTGAACCATTCCTGTGACACTAGTTATAGATTCCGATGCTTCACTTCAGGTTTACTGTATCCCTCTGTCCTTCTTATTGACGATGAAACACGTAAATTGCATCGGAATTAAATACAAAAGGCACAATGCCGACTTAAGTACAAGAAGACTGACTCTCCTTACTGTCTATGTTTTGAACCATTCCTGTGACACTAGTTATATATTGCGATACTTCACTTCAGGATTACTGAATCACTCTGACCTTCTTATTGACCATGAAACACAGAAATAGCATCGGAAATAAATACAAAAGGCATAATGCCGACTTAAGTACAAGAAGACTGACCCTTCTTACTGTCTATGTTTTGAACCAATCCTGTGACACTAGTTATAGATTCCAATGATTCACTTCAGGTTTACTGTATCCCTCTGACCGTGGTACTGACGATGAAACACAGAAATTGCATCGGAATTAAATACAAAAGGCACAATGCCGACTGAAGTACAAGAAGACTGGCTCTTCTTACTGTCTATGTTTTGAACCATTTCTGTGACACTAGTTATAGATTCCGATGCTTCACTTCAGGTTTACTGTATCCCTTGGACCTTTCTTATTGACGAAGAAACACAGAAATTGCATCGGAATTAAATAGAAAAGGCACAATGCCGACTCAAGTACAAGAAAACAGACTCTTCTTAATATCTATGTTATTAACCATTCCTGTGACACTAGTTATAGATTCCGAAGCATCACTTCAGGTTTACTGTATCCCTCTGACCGTCGTATTGGCGATGAAACACAGAAATTGCATCGGAATTAAATACAAAAGGCACAATGCCGACTCAAGTACAAGAAGACTGGCTATACTTCCTGTCTATGTTTAGAACCATTCCTGTGATACTAGTTATGAATTCCGATTCTTCACTTCAGGTTTACTGTATCCCTGTGACCTTCTTATTGATGATGGAACACAGAAATTGCATCGGAATTAAATACAAAATGCACAATGCCGACTGAAGTACAAGAAAACTGATTCTTGGTACTGTCTATGTTTTGAACCATTCCTGTGACACTAGTTATAAATTCCGAAGCTTCACTTCAGGTTAACTGTATCCCTCTGACCTTCTCATTGACGATGAAACACGTAAATTGCATCGGAATTAAATACAAAAGGCACAATGCCGACTTAAGTGCAAGAAGACTGACTCTTCTTACTGTCTATGTTTTGAACCAGTCCTGTGACACTACTTATAGATTCCGATGCTTCACTTCAGGTATACTGAATCCCTCTGACCTTCTTATTGACGATGAAACACAGAAATAGCATCGGAATTAAATACAAAAGTCACAATGCCGACTTAAGTACAAGAAAACTGACTCTTCTTACTGTCTATGTTTTGAACCACTCCTGTGTCACTAGTTATAGATTCCGATGCTTCACTTCAGGTTTACTGTATCCCTCTGAGCTTCTTATTGACGATGAAACACAGAAATTGCATCGGAATTATATATAAAAGGCACAATGCCGACTGAAGTACAAGAAGACTGGCTCTTCTTACTGCCTATGACTTGAACCATATCTGTGACACTACTTATAGATTCCGATGCTTCACTACAGGTTTACTGTATCCCTCTGACCTTCTTATTGATGAACAAACACAGATATTGCATCGGAATTAAATGCAAAAGGCACAATGCCGACTTAAGTACAAGAAGACTGACCCTTCTTACTGTCTATGTTTTGAACCATTCCTGTGATACTAGTTACGAATTCCGATGCTTCACTTCAGTTTTACTGTATCCCTGTGATCTTCTTTTTGACGATGAAACACAGAAATTGCATCGGAATTAAATACAAATGGCACAATGCCGACTTAAGTACAAGAAAACTGATTCTTCTTACTGTCTATGTTTTGAACCATTCGTGTGACACTAGTTATAGATTCCGATGCTTCACTTAAGGTTTACTGAATCCCCCTGCCCTTCTTATTGACGATGAAACACAGAAATAGCATCGGAATTAAATAAAAAGCCACAATGCCGACTTACGTACAAGAAGACTAACCCTTCTTACTGTCTATGTTTTGAACCATTCCTGTGACACTAGTTATAGATTCCGATGCTTCGCTTCAGGTTTACTGTATCCCTGTGACCTTCTTATTGACGATGAAACACAGATATTGCATCGGAATTAAATACAAAAGGCACAATGCCGACTTAAGTACAAGAAGCCTGACTCTATTTACTGTTTATGTTTTGAACCATTCCTGTGACACTAGTTATAGATTCCGATGCTTCACTTCAGGTTTACTGTATCCCTCTGAACTTCTTATTGACGATGAAACACAGTAACTGCATCTTAATTAAATACAAAAGGCACAATGCCGACTTAAGTACAAGAAGACTGACTCTTCTTACTGTCTATGATTTGAACCATTCCTGTGACATTACTTATAGATTCGGATGGTTCACTTCAGGTTTACTGTATCCAGCAACCATCTTATTGACGATGAAGCACATAAATTGCATCGGAATTAAATACAAAAGACACAATGCCGACTTAAGTACAAGAAGCCTGACTCTATTTACTGTTTATGTTTTGAACCATTCCTGTGACACTAGTTATAGATTCCGATGCTTCACTTCAGGTTTACTGTATCCAGCTGACCTTCTTATTGACGATGAAGCACAGAAATTGCATCGGAATTATATACAAAACGCCACAATGCCGACTTAAGTACAAGAAGACTGACTCTTCTTACTGTCTATGTTTTGAACCATTCCTGTGATACTAGTTATAGATTCCGATTGTTCACTACAGGTTTACTGTATCCCTGTGACCTTCTTAATGACGATGAAACACAGAAATTGCATCGGAATTAAATACAAAAGGCACAATGCCGACTAAAGTACAAGAAAACTGATTCTTCTTACTGTCTATGTTTTGAACCATTCCTGTGACACTAGTTATAGATTCCGATGCTTCACTTCAGGTTTACTGTATCCCTCTGTCCTTCTTATTGACGATGAAACACGTAAATTGCATCGGAAATAAATACAAAAAGCACAATGCTGACTTAAGTACAAGAAGACTGACTCTTCTTACAGTCTATGTTTAGAACCATTCCTGTGACACTAGTTATAGATACCGATGCTTCACTTCAGGATTACTGAATCCCTCTGGCCTTCTTATTGACGATGAAACACAGAAATAGCATCGGAATTAAATACAAAAGGTACAATGCCGACTCAAGTACAAGAAGACTGGCTCTTCTTATTGTCTATGATTTGAACCATTTCTGTGACACTAGTTATTGATTCCGATGCTTCACTTCGGGTTTACTGTATCCCTCTGACCTTCTTATTGACGATGAATCACAGAAATTGCATCGGAAATAAATACATAAGGCACAATGCCGACTTAAGTACTAGAAAACTGACTCTTCTTACTGTCTATGTTTTGAACCATTCCTGTGACACTAGTTATAGATTCTGATGCTTCACTTCAGGTTTACTGTATCCCTCTGAGCTTCTTATTGACGATGAAACAGTGAAATTGCATCGGAATTATATACAAAAGGCACAATGCCGACTGAAGTACAAGAAGACTGGCTCTTCTTACTGTCTATGATTTGAACCATTTCTGTGACACTAGTTATAGATTCCGATGCTTCACTTCTGGTTTACTGTATCCCTCTGACCTTCTTATTGACGAAGAAACACAGATATTGCATCGGAATTAAATACAAAAGGCACAATGCCGACTTAGGTACAAGATGACTGACCCCTCTTACTGTCTATGCTTTGAACCATTCCTGTGACACTAGTTATAGATTCCGATGCTTCACTTCAGGTTTACTGTATTCCTCTGACCGGCGAACTGACGATGAAACACAGAAATTGCATCGGAATTAAATACAAAAGACACAATGCCGAATCAAGTACAAGAAGACTGGCTCTTCTTACTGTATATGTTTTAAATCTTTCCTGTGAGACCGGTTTTAGATTCCGATGCTTCACTTCAGGTTTACTGTATCCCTTGGACCTTCTTATTGACGACGAAACACAGATATTGCATCGGAATTAAATAGAAAAGGCACAATGCCGACTCAATTACAAGAAAACAGACTCTTCTTAATTTATATATGTTTTAACCATTCCTGTGACACTAGTTATAGATTCCGATGCATCATTTCAGGTTTACTGTATCCGTCTGACCGTCTTATTGGCGATTAAACACAGAAATTGCATCGGAATTAAATACAAAAAGCACAATGCCGACTCAAGTACAAGAAGACTGGCTATACTTCCTGTCTATGTTTTGAACCATTCCTGTGATACTAGTTATAGATTCCGATGCTTCACTTCAGGGTTACTGTATCCCTGTGGCCTTCTTATTGACGATGTAACACAGAAATTGCATCGGAATTAAATACAAAAGGCACAATGCCGACTTAAGTACAGGAAAACTGATTCTTCTTACTGTCTATGTTTTGAACCATTCCTGTGACACTAGTTATAGATTCCGATACTTCACTTCAGGATTACTGAATCACTCTGACCTTCTTATTGACGATGAAACACAGATATAGCATCGGAACTAAATACAAAAGGCACAATGCCGACTTAAGTACAAGAAAACTGACTCTTCTTACTGTCTATGTTTTGAACCACTCCTGTGTCACTAGTTATAGATTCCGATGCTTCACTTCAGGTTTACTGTATCCCTCTGAGTTTCTTATTTACGATGAAACACAGAAATTGCATTGGAATTATATACAAAAGGCACAATTCCGACTGAAGAACAAGAAGACTGGCTCTTCTTACTGTCTATGTTTTGAACCATTTCTGTGACACTAGTTATAGATTCCGATGCTTCACTTCAGGATTACTGAATCACTCTGACCTTCTTATTGACGATGAAACACAGAAATAGCATCGGAAATAAATACAAAAGGCACAATGCCGACTTAAGTACAAGAAGACTGACCCTTCTTACTGTCTATGTTTTGAACCAATCCTGTGACACTAGTTATAGATTCCAATGATTCACTTCAGGTTTACTGTATCCCTCTGACCGTGGTACTGACGATGAAACACAGAAATTGCATCGGAATTAAATACAAAGGGCACAATGCCGACTGAAGTACAAGAAGACTGGCTCTTCTTACTGTCTATGTTTTGAACCATTTCTGTGACACTAGTTATAGATTCCGATGCTTCACTTCAGGTTTACTGTATCCCTTGGACCTTTCTTATTGACGAAGAAACACAGAAATTGCATCGGAATTAAATAGAAAAGGCACAATGCCGACTCAAGTACAAGAAAACAGACTCTTCTTAATATCTATGTTATTAACCATTCCTGTGACACTAGTTATAGATTCCGAAGCATCACTTCAGGTTTACTGTATCACTCTGACCGTCGTATTGGCGATGAAACACAGAAATTGCATCGGAATTAAATACAAAAGGCACAATGCCGACTCAAGTACAAGAAGACTGGCTATACTTCCTGTCTATGTTTAGAACCATTCCTGTGATACTAGTTATGAATTCCGATTCTTCACTTCAGGTTTACTGTATCCCTGTGACCTTCTTATTGATGATGGAACACAGAAATTGCATCGGAATTAAATACAAAATGCACAATGCCGACTGAAGTACAAGAAAACTGATTCTTGGTACTGTCTATGTTTTGAACCATTCCTGTGACACTAGTTATAAATTCCGAAGCTTCGCTTCAGGTTAACTGTATCCCTCTGACCTTCTCATTGACGATGAAACACGTAAATTGCATCGGAATTAAATACAAAAGGCACAATGCCGACTTAAGTGCAAGAAGACTGACTCTTCTTACTGTCTATGTTTTGAACCAGTCCTGTGACACTACTTATAGATTCCGATGGTTCACTTCAGGTATACTGAATCCCTCTGACCTTCTTATTGACGATGAAACACAGAAATAGCATCGGAATTAAATACAAAAGTCACAATGCCGACTTAAGTACAAGAAAACTGACTCTTCTTACTGTCTATGTTTTGAACCACTCCTGTGTCACTAGTTATAGATTCCGATGCTTCACTTCAGGTTTACTGTATCCCTCTGAGCTTCTTATTGACGATGAAACACAGAAATTGCATCGGAATTATATATAAAAGGCACAATGCCGACTGAAGTACAAGAAGACTGGCTCTTCTTACTGCCTATGACTTGAACCATATCTGTGACACTACTTATAGATTCCGATGCTTCACTACAGGTTTACTGTATCCCTCTGACCTTCTTATTGATGAACAAACACAGATATTGCATCGGAATTAAATGCAAAAGGCACAATGCCGACTTAAGTACAAGAAGACTGACCCTTCTTACTGTCTATGTTTTGAACCATTCCTGTGATACTAGTTACGAATTCCGATGCTTCACTTCAGTTTTACTGTATCCCTGTGATCTTCTTTTTGACGATGAAACACAGAAATTGCATCGGAATTAAATACAAATGGCACAATGCCGACTTAAGTACAAGAAAACTGATTCTTCTTACTGTCTATGTTTTGAACCATTCGTGTGACACTAGTTATAGATTCCGATGCTTCACTTAAGGTTTACTGAATCCCCCTGCCCTTCTTATTGACGATGAAACACAGAAATAGCATCGGAATTTAATAAAAAGCCACAATGCCAACTTACGTACAAGAAGACTAACCCTTCTTACTGTCTATGTTTTGAACCATTCCTGTGACACTAGTTATAGATTCCGATGCTTCGCTTCAGGTTTACTGTATCCCTGTGACCTTCTTATTGACGATGAAACACAGATATTGCATCGGAATTAAATACAAAAGGCACAATGCCGACTTAAGTACAAGAAGCCTGACTCTATTTACTGTTTATGTTTTGAACCATTCCTGTGACACTAGTTATAGATTCCGATGCTTCACTTCAGGTTTACTGTATCCCTCTGAACTTCTTATTGACGATGAAACACAGTAACTGCATCTTAATTAAATACAAAAGGCACAATGCCGACTTAAGTACAAGAAGACTGACTCTTCTTACTGTCTATGATTTGAACCATTCCTGTGACATTACTTATAGATTCGGATGGTTCACTTCAGGTTTACTGTATCCAGCAACCTTCTTATTGACGATGAAGCACATAAATTGCATCGGAATTAAATACAAAAGACACAATGCCGACTTAAGTACAAGAAGCCCGACTCTATTTACTGTTTATGTTTTGAACCATTCCTGTGACACTAGTTATAGATTCCGATGCTTCACTTCAGGTTTACTGTATCCAGCTGACCTTCTTATTGACGATGAAGCACAGAAATTGCATCGGAATTATATACAAAACGCCACAATGCCGACTTAAGTACAAGAAGACTGACTCTTCTTACTGTCTATGTTTTGAACCATTCCTGTGATACTAGTTATAGATTCCGATTGTTCACTACAGGTTTACTGTATCCCTGTGACCTTCTTAATGACGATGAAACACAGAAATTGCATCGGAATTAAATACAAAAGGCACAATGCCGACTAAAGTACAAGAAAACTGATTCTTCTTACTGTCTATGTTTTGAACCATTCCTGTGACACTAGTTATAGATTATGATGCTTCACTTCTGGTTTACTGTATCCCTCTGTCCTTCTTATTGACGATGAAACACGTAAATTGCATCGGAATTAAATACAAAAAGCACAATGCTGACTTAAGTACAAGAAGACTGACTCTTCTTACAGTCTATGTTTAGAACCATTCCTGTGACACTAGTTATAGATACCGATGCTTCACTTCAGGATTACTGAATCCCTCTGGCCTTCTTATTGACGATGAAACACAGAAATAGCATCGGAATTAAATACAAAAGGTACAATGCCGACTCAAGTACAAGAAGACTGGCTCTTCTTATTGTCTATGATTTGA
The DNA here is from genome assembly GCF_023864345.2 of Schistocerca serialis cubense. Lineage (NCBI taxonomy): Eukaryota > Metazoa > Arthropoda > Insecta > Orthoptera > Acrididae > Schistocerca > Schistocerca serialis. The sequence continues at coordinate 526,977,606 of NC_064646.1, forward strand.
ACCATTTCTGTGACACTAGTTATTTAATCCGATGCTTCACTTCGGGTTTACTGTATCCCTCTGACCTTCTTATTGACGATGAATCACAGAAATTGCATCGGAAATAAATACATAAGGCACAATGCCGACTTAAGTACTAGAAAACTGACTCTTCTTACTGTCTATGTTTTGAACCATTCCTGTGACACTAGTTATAGATTCTGATGCTTCACTTCAGGTTTACTGTATCCCTCTAAGCTTCTTATTGACGATGAAACAGTGAAATTGCATCGGAATTATATACAAAAGGCACAATGCCGACTGAAGTACAAGAAGACTGGCTCTTCTTACTGTCTATGATTTGAACCATTTCTGTGACACTAGTTATAGATTCCGATGCTTCACTTCTGGTTTACTGTATCCCTCTGACCTTCTTATTGACGAAGAAACACAGATATTGCATCGGAAGTAAATACAAAAGGCACAATGCCGACTTAGGTACAAGATGACTGACCCCTCTTACTGTCTATGCTTTGAACCATTCCTGTGACACTAGTTATAGATTCCGATGCTTCACTTCAGGTTTACTGTATTCCTCTGACCGGCGAACTGACGATGAAACACAGAAATTGCATCGGAATTAAATACAAAAGACACAATGCCGAATCAAGTACAAGAAGACTGGCTCTTCTTACTGTATATGTTTTAAATCTTTCCTGTGAGACCGGTTTTAGATTCCGATGCTTCACTTCAGGTTTACTGTATCCCTTGGACCTTCTTATTGACGACGAAACACAGAAATTGCATCGGAATTAAATAGAAAAGGCACAATGCCGACTCAATTACAAGAAAACAGACTCTTCTTAATTTATATATGTTTTAACCATTCCTGTGACACTAGTTATAGATTCCGATGCATCATTTCAGGTTTACTGTATCCGTCTGACCGTCGTATTGGCGATTAAACACAGAAATTGCATCGGAATTAAATACAAAAAGCACAATGCCGACTCAAGTACAAGAAGACTGGCTATACTTCCTGTCTATGTTTTGAACCATTCCTGTGATACTAGTTATAGATTCCGATGCTTCACTTCAGGTTTACTGTATCCCTGTGGCCTTCTTATTGACGATGTAACACAGAAATTGCATCGGAATTAAATACAAAAGGCACAATGCCGACTTAAGTACAGGAAAACTGATTCTTCTTACTGTCTATGTTTTGAACCATTCCTGTGACACTAGTTATAGATTCCGATACTTCACTTCAGGATTACTGAATCACTCTGACCTTCTTATTGACGATGAAACACAGAAATAGCATCGGAACTAAATACAAAAGGCACAATGCCGACTTAAGTACAAGAAAACTGACTCTTCTTACTGTCTATGTTTTGAACCACTCCTGTGTCACTAGTTATAGATTCCGATGCTTCACTTCAGGTTTACTGTATCCCTCTGAGTTTCTTATTTACGATGAAACACAGAAATTGCATTGGAATTATATACAAAAGGCACAATTCCGACTGAAGAACAAGAAGACTGGCTCTTCTTACTGTCTATGTCTTGAACCATATCTGTGACACTAGTTATAGATTACGATGCGTCACTTCAGGTTTACTGTATCCCTCTGACCTTCTTATTGACGAAGAAACACAGATATTGCATCGGTATTAAATACAAAAGGCACAATGCCGACTTAAGTACGAGGGTCGGTCAAAAAGTAACGCCTCCCATTTTTTTCTACTTAAAGAAATTAAGTTAAGTGAAAAATTTGAATTTGGCGCCATTCCTCAAACCTTCTTCTGCAATCCACTGCAGTAGTAACTTTCTGTGTCAACAGGTGGCAGCACAGCAGAAGTTTGTAAGATGGCCGACATCGATGTTCGTTTGAGACAGCGTTGTGTGATTGAATTCTTGAATGCAGAAGGTGAAACGCCCATACGCATTCATGAAAGACTGAAGAAGGTGTATGGTGCTGTGACAGTGGATGTCAGCACTGTTAGACGATGGGTCCGTCGTTGTAAGGAAGCTGAAGGGCAAACACCGTTGACTGACGAAAAGCGGAGCGGCAGGCCGGTGAGTGCAGTGACTCCACACAACATTCAGCTGGTTGATTTTTTGGAGCAGGGATGCACAATAAATTCTGTTCAATACGTCACAACCCTCAACAAACTTAAAGCACGTCTTCAGCGAGTTCGCCCAACAAAATCAATGGCAGATGTTCTTCTTTTGCATGACAATGCAAGACCACACACCAGTCGTCACACCTCTGACGAGATTGTCAAAATTGGATGGGAAGTTTTGCCACATCCCCCATACAGCCCTGACCTGGCACCATCAGACTTCCATCTGTTCGGGCCACTAAAAGAAGCTCATCGTGGGATTCATTTTGAAGATGAGGAGGCCGTCAAAACATCCGTGCGTCAATGGCTTAGGAAGCAGAGCTGTGATTTTTACCGTGCTGGGATACATGCCCTTGTTCAAAGATGGACCAAAACTGTAGAGATGGGCGGAGATTACATTGAAAAATGACAAAATGATCCTCAATGTTGTGGTTTTCAACCTATGTAATTGCATTTAAATTTCCTGACAATTAAACGTAGAAAAAAAAATAGGAGGCATTACTTTTTGACTGACCCTCGTACAAGAAGACTGACCCTTCTTACTGTCTATGTTTTGAACCAATACTGTGACACTAGTTATAGATTCCAATGATTCACTTCAGGTTTACTGTATCCCTCTGACCGTCGTACTGACGATGAAACACAGAAATTGCATCGGAATTAAATACAAAAGGCACAATGCCGACTGAAGTACAAGAAGACTGGCTCTTCTTACTGTCTATGTTTTGAACCTTTTCTGTGACACTAGTTATAGATTTCGATGCTTCACTTAAGGTTTACTGTATCCCTTGGACCTTTCTTATTGACGAAGAAACACAGAAATTGCATCGGAATTAAATAGAAAAGGCACAAAGCCGACTCAAGTACAAGAAAACAGACTCTTCTTAATATCTATGTTATTAACCATTCCTGTGACACTAGTTATAGATTCCGATGCATCACTTCAGGTTTACTGTATCCCTCTGACCGTCGTATTGGCGATGAAACACAGAAATTGCATCGGAATTAAATACAAAAGGCACAATGCCGACTCAAGTACAAGAAGACTGGCTATACGTCCTGTCTATGTTTAGAACCATTCCTGTGATACTAGTTATGAATTCTGATTCTTCACTTCAGGTTTACTGTATCCCTGTGGCCTTCTTATTGATGATGGAACACAAAATTGCATCGGAATTAAATACAAAATGCACAATGCTGACTTAAGTACAAGAAAACTGATTCTTCGTACTGTCTATGTTTTGAACCATTCCTGTGACACTAGTTATAGATTCCGAAGCTTCACTTCAGGTTAACTGTATCCCTCTGACCTTCTTATTGACGATGAAACACGTAAATTGCATCGGAATTAAATACAAAAGGCACAATGCCGACATAAGTACAAGAAGACTGACTCTTCTTACTGTCTATGTTTTGAACCAGTCCTGTGACACTACTTATAGATTCCGATGCTTCACTTCAGGTATACGGAATCCCTCTGACCTTCTTATTGACGATGAAACACAGAAATTGCATCGGAATTTTATATAAAAGGCACAATGCCGACTGAAGTACAAGAAGACTGGCTCTTCTTACTGCCTATGTCTTGAACCATATCTGTGACACTACTTATAGATTCCGATGGTTCACTACAGGTTTACTGTATCCCTCTGACCTTCTTATTGACGAACAAACACAGATATTGCATCGGAATTAAATGCAAAAGGCACAATGCCGACTTAAGTACAAGAAGACTGACCCTTCTTACTGTCTATGTTTTGAACCAATCCTGTGACACTAGTTATAGATTCCGATGCTTCACTTCAGGTTTACTGTATCCCTCTGACCGACGTACTGACGATGAAACACAGAAATTGCATTGGAATTAAATACAAAAGGCACAATGCCGACTGAAGTACAAGAAGACTGGCTCTTCTTACTGTCTATGTTTTGAACCATTTCTGTGACACTACTTATAGATTCCGATGCTTCACTTCAGGTTTACTGTATCCCTTGGACCTTTCTTATTGACGACGAAACACTGAAATTGCATCGGAATTAAATAGAAAAGGCACAATGCCGACTCAAGTACAAGAAAACAGACGCTTCTTAATATCCATGTTTTTAACCATTCCTGTGACACTAGTTATAGATTCCGATGCATCACTTCAGGTTTATTGTATCCCTCTGACCGTCGTATTGGCGATGAAACACACAAATTGCCCGGAATTAAATACAAAAGGCACAATGCCGACTCAAGTACAAGAAGACTGGCTATACTTCCTGTCTATGTTTTGAACCATTCCTGTGATACTAGTTACGAATTCCGATGCTTCACTTCAGGTTTACTGTATCCCTGTGACCTTCTTTTTGACGATGAAACACAGAAATTGCATCGGAATTAAATACAAATGGCACAATGCCGACTTAAGTACAAGAAAACTGATTCTTCTTACTGTCTATGTTTAGAACCATTCCTGTGACACTACTTATAGATTCCGATGCTTCGCTTCAGGTTTACTGTATCCCTGTGACCTTCTTATTGACGATGAAACACAGATATTGCATCGGAATTAAATACAAAAGGCACAATGCCGACTTAAGGACAAGAAAACTGATTCTTCTTACTGTCTATGTTTTGAACCATTCCTGTGACACTAGTTATAGATTCGGATGCTTCACTTCAGGTTTACTGTATCTTTCTGTCCTTCTTATTGACGATGAAACACTTAAATTGCATCGGAATTAAATACAAAAGCACAATGCCGACTTAAGTACAAGAAGACTGACTTTTCTTACAGTCTATGTTTTGATCCATTCCTGTGACACTAGTTATAAATTCCGATGCTTCACTTCAGGATTACTGAATCCCTCTGACCTTCTTATTGACGATGAAACACAGAAATTGCATCGGAATTATATACAAAAGGCACAATGCCGACATAAGTACAAGAAAACTGATTCTTCTTACTGTCAATGTTTTGAACCATTCCTGTGACACTAGTTATAGATTCCGATGCTTCACTTCAGGTTAACTGTATCCCTCTGACCTTCTTATTGACGATGAAACACGTATATTGCATCGGAATTAAATACAAAAGGCACAATGCCGACTTAAGTACAAGAAGACTAACTCTTCTTACAGTCTATGTTTTGAACCATTCCTGTGTCACTAGTTATAGATTCCGATGCTTCACTTCAGGTATACTGTATCCCTCTGACCGTCGTACTGACGATGAAACACAGAAATTGCATTGGAATTAAATACAAAAGGCACAATGCCGACTGAAGTACACGAAGACTGGCTCTTCTTACTGTCTATGCTTTGAACCATTTCTGTGACACTAGTTATAGATTCCGATGCTTCACTTCACGTTTACTGTATCCCTTGGATCTTCTTATTGACGACGAAACACAGAAATTGCATCGGAATTAAATAGAAAAGGCACAATGCCGACTCAAGTACAAGAAAACAGCCTCTTCTTAACATCTATGTTTTGAACCATTCCTGTGACACTAGTTATAGATTCCGATGCATCACTTCAGGTTTACTGTATCCCTCTGACCGTCGTATTGGCGATGAAACACAGAAATTGCATCGGAATAAAATACAAAAGGCACAATGCCGACTCAAGTACAAGAAGACTGGATATACCTCCTGTCTATGTTTTGAACCATTCCTGTCATACTAGTTATGAATTCCGATGCTTCACTACAGGTTTACTGTATCCCTGTGACTTTCTTATTGACGATGAAACACAGATATAGCATCGGAATTACATACAAAAGGCACAATGCCGTCTTAAGTACAAAAAGACTTACTCTTCTTACTGTCTATGTTTTGAACCATTCCTGTGACACTAGTTGTTGATTCCGAATCTTCACTTCAGGTTTACTGTATCCCTCTGACCTTCTTATTGACAATGAAACACGTAAATTGCATCGGAATTAAATGCAAAAGGCACATTGCCGACTTAAGTACAAGAAGACTGACTCTTCTTACTGTCTATGTTTTGAACCATTCCTGTGACACTAGTTATAGATTCCGATGCTTCACTTAAGGTTTACTGAGTCCCTCTGACCTTCTTATTGACGATGAAACACAGAAATAGCATCGGAATTAAATACAAAAAGCACAATGCCGACTCAAGTACAAGAAAACTGACTCTTCTTACTGTCTATGTTTTGAACCAGTCCAGTGACACTACTTATAGATTCCGATGCTTCACTTCAGGTATACTAAATCCCTCTGACCTTCTTATTGACGATGAAACAGAGAAATAGCTTCGGAATTATATATAAAAGGCACAATGCCGACTGAAGTACAAGAAGACTGGCTCTTCTTACTGCCTATGTCTTGAATCATATCTGTGACACTAGTTATAGATTCCGATGCTTCAGTTCAGGTTTACTGTATCCCTCTGACCTTCTTATTGACGAACAAACACAGATATTGCATCGGAATTAAATACAAAAGGCACAATGGCGACTTAAGTACAAGAAGACTGACCCTTCTTACTGTCTATGTTTTGAACCAATCCTGTGACACTAGTTATAGATTCCGATGCTTCACTTCAGGTTTACTGTATCCTTTTCACCGTCGTACTGACGATGAAACACAGAAATTGCATTGGAATTAAATACAAAAGGCACAATGCCGACTGAAGTACAAGAAGACTGGCTCTTCTTACTGTCTATGTTTTGAACCATTTCTGTGACACTACTTATAGATTCCGATGCTTCACTTCAGGTTTAGTGTATCCCTTGGACCTATCTTATTGACGACGAAACATAGAAATTGCATCGGAATTAAATAGAAAAGGCACAATGCCAACTCAAGTACAAGAAAACAGACTCTTCTTAATATCTATGTTTTAACCATTCCTGTGACACTAGTTATAGATTCCGATGCATCACTTCAGGTTTACTGTATCCCTGTGACCTTCTTATTGATGATGAAACACAGAAATTGCATCGGAATTAAATACAAAAGGCACAATGCCGACTCAAGTACAAGAAAACTGATTCTTCTTACTGTCTATGTTTTGAACCATTCCTGTGACACTAGTTATAGATTCCGAAGCTTCACTTCAGGTTTACTGTATCCCTCTGACCTTCTTATTGACGAAGAAACACAGATATTGCATCGGAATTAAATACAAAAGGCACAATGCCGACTTAAGTACAAGAAGACTGACCCTTTTTACTGTCTATGTTTTGAACCAATCCTGTGACGCTAGTTATAGATTCTGATGCTTCACTTCAGGTTTACAGTATCCCTCTGACCGTCGTACTGACGATGAAACACAGAAATTGCATCGGAGTTAAATACAAAAGGCACAATGCCGAATGAAGTACAAGAAGACTGGCTCTTCTTACTGTCTATGTTTTGAACCATTTCTGTGACACTAGTTATAGATTCCGATGCTTCACTTCAGGTTTACTGTATCCCTTGGACATTCTTATTGACGACGAAACACAGAAATTGCATCGGAATTAAATAGAAAAGGCACAATGCCGACTCAAGTACAAGAAAACAGTCTCTTTTTAATATCTATGACTTGAACCATTCCTGTGACACTAGTTATAGATTCTGATGCATCACTTCAGGTTTAATGTATCCCTCTGACCGTCGTATTGGCGATGGAACACAGAAATTGCATCGGAATTAAATACAAAAGGCACAATGCCGACTCAAGTACAAGAAGACTGGCTATACTTCCTGTCTATGTTTTGAACCATTCCTGTGATACTAGTTATGTACTCCGATGCTTCACTTCAGGTTTACTGTATCCCTGTGACCTTCTTATTGACGATGAAACACAGAAATTGCATCGGAATTAAATACAAAAGGCACAATGCCGACTTAAGTACAAAAAGACTTGCTCTTCTTACTGTCTATGTTTTGAACCATTCCTGTGACACTAGTTGTAGATTCAGATGCTTCACTTAAGTTTTACAGAGTCCCTCTGACCTTCTTATTGACGATGAAACACAGAAATAGCATCGGAATTAAATACAAAAAGCACAATGCCGACTCAAGTACAAGAAGACTGGCTCTTCTTACTGTCTATGTTTTGAACCATTTCTGTGACACTAGTTATAGATTCCGATGCTTCACTTCAGGTTTACTGTATCCCTTGGACATTCTTATTGACGACGAAACACAGAAATTGCATCGGAATTAAATAGAAAAGGCACAATGCCGACTCAAGTACAAGAAAACAGACTCTTTTTAATATCAATGTTTTGAACCATTCCTGTGACACTAGTTATAGATTCTGATGCATCACTTCAGGTTTACTGTATCCCTCTGACCGTCGTATTGGCGATGGAACACAGAAATTGCATCGGAATTAAATACAAAAGGCACAATGCCGACTCAAGTACAAGAAGACTGGCTATACCTCCTGTCTATGTTTTGAACCATTCCTGTGATACTAGTTATGTACTCCGATGCTTCACTTCAGGTTTACTGTATCCCTGTGACCTTCTTATTGACGATGAAACACAGAAATTGCATCGGAATTAAATACAAAAGGCACAATGCCGACATAAGTACAAGAAAACTGATTCTTCTTACTGTCTATGTTTTGAACCATTCCTGTGACACTAGTTATAGATTCTGATGCGTCACTTCAGGTTTACTGTATCCCTCTGACCGTCGTACTGACGATGAAACACAGAAATTGCATTGGAATTAAATACAAAAGGCACAATGCCGACTGAAGTACAAGAAGACTGGCTCTTCTTACTGTCTATGTTTTGAACCATTTCTGTGACACTACTTATAGATTCCGATGCTTCACTTCAGGTTTAGTGTATCCCTTGGACCTTTCTTATTGACGAAACACAGAAAATGCATCGGAATTAAATAGAAAAGGCACAATGCCGACTCAAGTACAAGAAAACAGACTCTTCTGAATATCTATGTTTTAACCATTCCTGTGACACTAGTTATAGATTCCGATGCATCACTTCAGGTTTACTGTATCCCTGTGACGTTCTTATTGATGATGAAACACAGAAATTGCATCGGAATTAAATACAAAAGGCACAATGCCGACTTAAGTACAAGAAAACTGATTCTTCTTACTGTCAATGTTTTGAACCATTCCTGTGACACTAGTTATAGATTCCGAAGCTTCACTTCAGGTTACCTGTATCCCTCTGACCTTCTTATTGACGATGAAACACGTAAATTGCATCGGAATTAAATACAAAAGGCACAATGCCGACTTAAGTACAAGAAGACTGACTCTTCTTACAGTCTATGTTTTGAACCATTCCTGTGTCACTAGTTATAGATTCCGATGCTTCACTTCAGGTATACTGTATCCCTCTGACCGTCGTACTGACGATGAAACACAGAAATTGCATCGGAATTAAATACAAAAATCACAATGCCGACTGAAGTACACGAAGATTGGCTCTTCTTACTGTCTATGTTTTGAACCATTTCTGTGACACTAATTATAGATTCCGATGCTTCACATCAGGTTTACTGTATCCCTTGGACCTTCTTATTGACGACGAAACACAGAAATTGCATCGGAATTAAATACAAAAGGCACAATGCCGACTTAAGGACAAGAAAACTGATTCTTCTTACTGTCTATGTTTTGAACCATTCCTGTGACACTAGTTATAGATTCGGATGCTTCACTTCAGGTTTACTGTATCTTTCTGTCCTTCTTATTGACGATGAAACACTTAAATTGCATCGGAATTAAATACAAAAGCACAATGCCGACTTAAGTACAAGAAGACTGACTTTTCTTACAGTCTATGTTTTGATCCATTCCTGTGACACTAGTTATAAATTCCGATGCTTCACTTCAGGATTACTGAATCCCTCTGACCTTCTTATTGACGATGAAACACAGAAATTGCATCGGAATTATATACAAAAGGCACAATGCCGACATAAGTACAAGAAAACTGATTCTTCTTACTGTCAATGTTTTGAACCATTCCTGTGACACTAGTTATAGATTCCGATGCTTCACTTCAGGTTAACTGTATCCCTCTGACCTTCTTATTGACGATGAAACACGTATATTGCATCGGAATTAAATACAAAAGGCACAATGCCGACTTAAGTACAAGAAGACTAACTCTTCTTACAGTCTATGTTTTGAACCATTCCTGTGTCACTAGTTATAGATTCCGATGCTTCACTTCAGGTATACTGTATCCCTCTGACCGTCGTACTGACGATGAAACACAGAAATTGCATTGGAATTAAATACAAAAGGCACAATGCCGACTGAAGTACACGAAGACTGGCTCTTCTTACTGTCTATGCTTTGAACCATTTCTGTGACACTAGTTATAGATTCCGATGCTTCACTTCACGTTTACTGTATCCCTTGGATCTTCTTATTGACGACGAAACACAGAAATTGCATCGGAATTAAATAGAAAAGGCACAATGCCGACTCAAGTACAAGAAAACAGCCTCTTCTTAACATCTATGTTTTGAACCATTCCTGTGACACTAGTTATAGATTCCGATGCATCACTTCAGGTTTACTGTATCCCTCTGACCGTCGTATTGGCGATGAAACACAGAAATTGCATCGGAATAAAATACAAAAGGCACAATGCCGACTCAAGTACAAGAAGACTGGATATACCTCCTGTCTATGTTTTGAACCATTCCTGTCATACTAGTTATGAATTCCGATGCTTCACTACAGGTTTACTGTATCCCTGTGACTTTCTTATTGACGATGAAACACAGATATAGCATCGGAATTACATACAAAAGGCACAATGCCGTCTTAAGTACAAAAAGACTTACTCTTCTTACTGTCTATGTTTTGAACCATTCCTGTGACACTAGTTGTTGATTCCGAATCTTCACTTCAGGTTTACTGTATCCCTCTGACCTTCTTATTGACAATGAAACACGTAAATTGCATCGGAATTAAATGCAAAAGGCACATTGCCGACTTAAGTACAAGAAGACTGACTCTTCTTACTGTCTATGTTTTGAACCATTCCTGTGACACTAGTTATAGATTCCGATGCTTCACTTAAGGTTTACTGAGTCCCTCTGACCTTCTTATTGACGATGAAACACAGAAATAGCATCGGAATTAAATACAAAAAGCACAATGCCGACTCAAGTACAAGAAAACTGACTCTTCTTACTGTCTATGTTTTGAACCAGTCCAGTGACACTACTTATAGATTCCGATGCTTCACTTCAGGTATACTAAATCCCTCTGACCTTCTTATTGACGATGAAACAGAGAAATAGCTTCGGAATTATATATAAAAGGCACAATGCCGACTGAAGTACAAGAAGACTGGCTCTTCTTACTGCCTATGTCTTGAATCATATCTGTGACACTAGTTATAGATTCCGATGCTTCAGTTCAGGTTTACTGTATCCCTCTGACCTTCTTATTGACGAACAAACACAGATATTGCATCGGAATTAAATACAAAAGGCACAATGGCGACTTAAGTACAAGAAGACTGACCCTTCTTACTGTCTATGTTTTGAACCAATCCTGTGACACTAGTTATAGATTCCGATGCTTCACTTCAGGTTTACTGTATCCTTTTCACCGTCGTACTGACGATGAAACACAGAAATTGCATTGGAATTAAATACAAAAGGCACAATGCCGACTGAAGTACAAGAAGACTGGCTCTTCTTACTGTCTATGTTTTGAACCATTTCTGTGACACTACTTATAGATTCCGATGCTTCACTTCAGGTTTAGTGTATCCCTTGGACCTATCTTATTGACGACGAAACATAGAAATTGCATCGGAATTAAATAGAAAAGGCACAATGCCAACTCAAGTACAAGAAAACAGACTCTTCTTAATATCTATGTTTTAACCATTCCTGTGACACTAGTTATAGATTCCGATGCATCACTTCAGGTTTACTGTATCCCTGTGACCTTCTTATTGATGATGAAACACAGAAATTGCATCGGAATTAAATACAAAAGGCACAATGCCGACTCAAGTACAAGAAAACTGATTCTTCTTACTGTCTATGTTTTGAACCATTCCTGTGACACTAGTTATAGATTCCGAAGCTTCACTTCAGGTTTACTGTATCCCTCTGACCTTCTTATTGACGAAGAAACACAGATATTGCATCGGAATTAAATACAAAAGGCACAATGCCGACTTAAGTACAAGAAGACTGACCCTTTTTACTGTCTATGTTTTGAACCAATCCTGTGACGCTAGTTATAGATTCTGATGCTTCACTTCAGGTTTACAGTATCCCTCTGACCGTCGTACTGACGATGAAACACAGAAATTGCATCGGAGTTAAATACAAAAGGCACAATGCCGAATGAAGTACAAGAAGACTGGCTCTTCTTACTGTCTATGTTTTGAACCATTTCTGTGACACTAGTTATAGATTCCGATGCTTCACTTCAGGTTTACTGTATCCCTTGGACATTCTTATTGACGACGAAACACAGAAATTGCATCGGAATTAAATAGAAAAGGCACAATGCCGACTCAAGTACAAGAAAACAGTCTCTTTTTAATATCTATGACTTGAACCATTCCTGTGACACTAGTTATAGATTCTGATGCATCACTTCAGGTTTAATGTATCCCTCTGACCGTCGTATTGGCGATGGAACACAGAAATTGCATCGGAATTAAATACAAAAGGCACAATGCCGACTCAAGTACAAGAAGACTGGCTATACTTCCTGTCTATGTTTTGAACCATTCCTGTGATACTAGTTATGTACTCCGATGCTTCACTTCAGGTTTACTGTATCCCTGTGACCTTCTTATTGACGATGAAACACAGAAATTGCATCGGAATTAAATACAAAAGGCACAATGCCGACTTAAGTACAAAAAGACTTGCTCTTCTTACTGTCTATGTTTTGAACCATTCCTGTGACACTAGTTGTAGATTCAGATGCTTCACTTAAGTTTTACAGAGTCCCTCTGACCTTCTTATTGACGATGAAACACAGAAATAGCATCGGAATTAAATACAAAAAGCACAATGCCGACTCAAGTACAAGAAGACTGGCTCTTCTTACTGTCTATGTTTTGAACCATTTCTGTGACACTAGTTATAGATTCCGATGCTTCACTTCAGGTTTACTGTATCCCTTGGACATTCTTATTGACGACGAAACACAGAAATTGCATCGGAATTAAATAGAAAAGGCACAATGCCGACTCAAGTACAAGAAAACAGACTCTTTTTAATATCAATGTTTTGAACCATTCCTGTGACACTAGTTATAGATTCTGATGCATCACTTCAGGTTTACTGTATCCCTCTGACCGTCGTATTGGCGATGGAACACAGAAATTGCATCGGAATTAAATACAAAAGGCACAATGCCGACTCAAGTACAAGAAGACTGGCTATACCTCCTGTCTATGTTTTGAACCATTCCTGTGATACTAGTTATGTACTCCGATGCTTCACTTCAGGTTTACTGTATCCCTGTGACCTTCTTATTGACGATGAAACACAGAAATTGCATCGGAATTAAATACAAAAGGCACAATGCCGACATAAGTACAAGAAAACTGATTCTTCTTACTGTCTATGTTTTGAACCATTCCTGTGACACTAGTTATAGATTCTGATGCGTCACTTCAGGTTTACTGTATCCCTCTGACCGTCGTACTGACGATGAAACACAGAAATTGCATTGGAATTAAATACAAAAGGCACAATGCCGACTGAAGTACAAGAAGACTGGCTCTTCTTACTGTCTATGTTTTGAACCATTTCTGTGACACTACTTATAGATTCCGATGCTTCACTTCAGGTTTAGTGTATCCCTTGGACCTTTCTTATTGACGAAACACAGAAAATGCATCGGAATTAAATAGAAAAGGCACAATGCCGACTCAAGTACAAGAAAACAGACTCTTCTGAATATCTATGTTTTAACCATTCCTGTGACACTAGTTATAGATTCCGATGCATCACTTCAGGTTTACTGTATCCCTGTGACGTTCTTATTGATGATGAAACACAGAAATTGCATCGGAATTAAATACAAAAGGCACAATGCCGACTTAAGTACAAGAAAACTGATTCTTCTTACTGTCAATGTTTTGAACCATTCCTGTGACACTAGTTATAGATTCCGAAGCTTCACTTCAGGTTACCTGTATCCCTCTGACCTTCTTATTGACGATGAAACACGTAAATTGCATCGGAATTAAATACAAAAGGCACAATGCCGACTTAAGTACAAGAAGACTGACTCTTCTTACAGTCTATGTTTTGAACCATTCCTGTGTCACTAGTTATAGATTCCGATGCTTCACTTCAGGTATACTGTATCCCTCTGACCGTCGTACTGACGATGAAACACAGAAATTGCATCGGAATTAAATACAAAAATCACAATGCCGACTGAAGTACACGAAGATTGGCTCTTCTTACTGTCTATGTTTTGAACCATTTCTGTGACACTAATTATAGATTCCGATGCTTCACATCAGGTTTACTGTATCCCTTGGACCTTCTTATTGACGACGAAACACAGAAATTGCATCGGAATTAAATACAAAAGGCACAATGCCGACTCAAGTACAAGAAAACAGACTCTTCTTAACATCTATGTTTTGAACCATTCCTGTTACACTAGTTATAGATTCCGATGCTTCACTTCGGGTTTACTGTATCCCTTGGATCTTCTTATTGGCGATGAAACACAGAAATTGCATCGGAATTAAATACAAAGGCACATTGCCGACTCAAGTACAAAAAGACTGGCTATAGTTCCTGTCTATGTTTTGAACCATTCCTGTGATACTAGTTATGAATTCCGATGCTTCACTTCAGGTTTACTGTATCCCTCTGACCTTCTTATTGACGATGAAACACAGAAATTGCATCGGAATTAAATACAAAATGCACAATGCCGACTTAAGTACAAGAAGACTGACTCTTCTTATTGTCTATGTTTTGAACCATTCGTGTGACACTAATTATAGATTCCGATGCTTCACTTCAGGTTTACTGTAGCCCTCTGGTCTTCTTATTGACGATGAAACACAGAAATTGCTACAGAATTAAATACAAAAGGCACAATGCGGACTCAAGTACAAGAAGACTGGCTCTTCTTACTGTCTATGCCTTGAACCATATCTGTGACACTAGTTATAAATTCCGATGCTTCACTTCAGGTTTACTGTATCCCTCTGACCTTCTTATTGACGAAGACACACAGATATTGCATCGGAATTAAATACAAAAGGCACAATGCCGACTTAAGTACAAGAAGACTGACCCTTATTACTGTCCATGTTTTGAACCAATCCTGCGAAACTAGTTATAGATTCTGATGCTTCACTTCAGGTTTACAGTATCCCTCTGACCGTCGTACTGACGATGAAACACGTAAATTCCATCGGAATTAAATACAAAAGGCACAATGCCGACTTAAGTACAAGAAGACTGACTCTTCTTACAGTCTATGCTTGGAACCATTCCTGTGTCACTAGTTATAGATTCTGATGCTTCACTTCCGGTTTACTGTATCCCTCTGACCTTCTTATTGACGAAGAAACACAGATATTGCATCGGAATTAAATACAAAAGGCACAATGCCGACTGACGTACAAGAAGACTTGCTCTTCTTACTGCCTATGTCTTGAACCATATCTGTGACACTAGTTATAGATTCCGATGCTTCACTTCAGGTTTACTGTAACCCTCCGACCTTCTTATTGACGTTGAAACACAGATATAGCATCGGAATTAAATACAAAAGGCACAATGCCGACTTAAGTACCAGAAGACTGACCCTTTTTACTGTCTATGATTTGAACCAATCCTGTGACACTAGTTATAGATTCCGATGCTTCACTTCAGGTATACTGTATCCCTCTGACCGTCGTACTGACGATGAAATACAGAAATTGCATCGGAATTAAATACAAAAGGCACAATGCCGACTCAAGTACAAGAAAACTGATTCTTCTTACTGTCTATGTTTTGAACCATTCCTGTGACACTAGTTATAGATTCCGAAGCTTCACTTCAGGTTTACTGTATCCCTCTGACCTTCTTATTGACGAAGAAACACAGATATTGCATCGGAATTAAATACAAAAGGCACAATGCCGACTTAAGTACAAGAAGACTGACCCTTTTTACTGTCTATGTTTTGAACCAATCCTGTGACGCTAGTTATAGATTCTGATGCTTCACTTCAGGTTTACAGTATCCCTCTGACCGTCGTACTGACGATGAAACACAGAAATTGCATCGGAGTTAAATACAAAAGGCACAATGCCGAATGAAGTACAAGAAGACTGGCTCTTCTTACTGTCTATGTTTTGAACCATTTCTGTGACACTAGTTATAGATTCCGATGCTTCACTTCAGGTTTACTGTATCCCTTGGACATTCTTATTGACGACGAAACACAGAAATTGCATCGGAATTAAATAGAAAAGGCACAATGCCGACTCAAGTACAAGAAAACAGTCTCTTTTTAATATCTATGACTTGAACCATTCCTGTGACACTAGTTATAGATTCTGATGCATCACTTCAGGTTTAATGTATCCCTCTGACCGTCGTATTGGCGATGGAACACAGAAATTGCATCGGAATTAAATACAAAAGGCACAATGCCGACTCAAGTACAAGAAGACTGGCTATACTTCCTGTCTATGTTTTGAACCATTCCTGTGATACTAGTTATGTACTCCGATGCTTCACTTCAGGTTTACTGTATCCCTGTGACCTTCTTATTGACGATGAAACACAGAAATTGCATCGGAATTAAATACAAAAGGCACAATGCCGACTTAAGTACAAAAAGACTTGCTCTTCTTACTGTCTATGTTTTGAACCATTCCTGTGACACTAGTTGTAGATTCAGATGCTTCACTTAAGTTTTACAGAGTCCCTCTGACCTTCTTATTGACGATGAAACACAGAAATAGCATCGGAATTAAATACAAAAAGCACAATGCCGACTCAAGTACAAGAAGACTGGCTCTTCTTACTGTCTATGTTTTGAACCATTTCTGTGACACTAGTTATAGATTCCGATGCTTCACTTCAGGTTTACTGTATCCCTTGGACATTCTTATTGACGACGAAACACAGAAATTGCATCGGAATTAAATAGAAAAGGCACAATGCCGACTCAAGTACAAGAAAACAGACTCTTTTTAATATCAATGTTTTGAACCATTCCTGTGACACTAGTTATAGATTCTGATGCATCACTTCAGGTTTACTGTATCCCTCTGACCGTCGTATTGGCGATGGAACACAGAAATTGCATCGGAATTAAATACAAAAGGCACAATGCCGACTCAAGTACAAGAAGACTGGCTATACCTCCTGTCTATGTTTTGAACCATTCCTGTGATACTAGTTATGTACTCCGATGCTTCACTTCAGGTTTACTGTATCCCTGTGACCTTCTTATTGACGATGAAACACAGAAATTGCATCGGAATTAAATACAAAAGGCACAATGCCGACATAAGTACAAGAAAACTGATTCTTCTTACTGTCTATGTTTTGAACCATTCCTGTGACACTAGTTATAGATTCTGATGCGTCACTTCAGGTTTACTGTATCCCTCTGACCGTCGTACTGACGATGAAACACAGAAATTGCATTGGAATTAAATACAAAAGGCACAATGCCGACTGAAGTACAAGAAGACTGGCTCTTCTTACTGTCTATGTTTTGAACCATTTCTGTGACACTACTTATAGATTCCGATGCTTCACTTCAGGTTTAGTGTATCCCTTGGACCTTTCTTATTGACGAAACACAGAAAATGCATCGGAATTAAATAGAAAAGGCACAATGCCGACTCAAGTACAAGAAAACAGACTCTTCTGAATATCTATGTTTTAACCATTCCTGTGACACTAGTTATAGATTCCGATGCATCACTTCAGGTTTACTGTATCCCTGTGACGTTCTTATTGATGATGAAACACAGAAATTGCATCGGAATTAAATACAAAAGGCACAATGCCGACTTAAGTACAAGAAAACTGATTCTTCTTACTGTCAATGTTTTGAACCATTCCTGTGACACTAGTTATAGATTCCGAAGCTTCACTTCAGGTTACCTGTATCCCTCTGACCTTCTTATTGACGATGAAACACGTAAATTGCATCGGAATTAAATACAAAAGGCACAATGCCGACTTAAGTACAAGAAGACTGACTCTTCTTACAGTCTATGTTTTGAACCATTCCTGTGTCACTAGTTATAGATTCCGATGCTTCACTTCAGGTATACTGTATCCCTCTGACCGTCGTACTGACGATGAAACACAGAAATTGCATCGGAATTAAATACAAAAATCACAATGCCGACTGAAGTACACGAAGATTGGCTCTTCTTACTGTCTATGTTTTGAACCATTTCTGTGACACTAATTATAGATTCCGATGCTTCACATCAGGTTTACTGTATCCCTTGGACCTTCTTATTGACGACGAAACACAGAAATTGCATCGGAATTAAATACAAAAGGCACAATGCCGACTCAAGTACAAGAAAACAGACTCTTCTTAACATCTATGTTTTGAACCATTCCTGTTACACTAGTTATAGATTCCGATGCTTCACTTCGGGTTTACTGTATCCCTTGGATCTTCTTATTGGCGATGAAACACAGAAATTGCATCGGAATTAAATACAAAGGCACATTGCCGACTCAAGTACAAAAAGACTGGCTATACTTCCTGTCTATGTTTTGAACCATTCCTGTGATACTAGTTATGAATTCCGATGCTTCACTTCAGGTTTACTGTATCCCTCTGACCTTCTTATTGACGATGAAACACAGAAATTGCATCGGAATTAAATACAAAATGCACAATGCCGACTTAAGTACAAGAAGACTGACTCTTCTTATTGTCTATGTTTTGAACCATTCGTGTGACACTAATTATAGATTCCGATGCTTCACTTCAGGTTTACTGTAGCCCTCTGGTCTTCTTATTGACGATGAAACACAGAAATTGCTACAGAATTAAATACAAAAGGCACAATGCGGACTCAAGTACAAGAAGACTGGCTCTTCTTACTGTCTATGCCTTGAACCATATCTGTGACACTAGTTATAAATTCCGATGCTTCACTTCAGGTTTACTGTATCCCTCTGACCTTCTTATTGACGAAGACACACAGATATTGCATCGGAATTAAATACAAAAGGCACAATGCCGACTTAAGTACAAGAAGACTGACCCTTATTACTGTCCATGTTTTGAACCAATCCTGCGAAACTAGTTATAGATTCTGATGCTTCACTTCAGGTTTACAGTATCCCTCTGACCGTCGTACTGACGATGAAACACGTAAATTCCATCGGAATTAAATACAAAAGGCACAATGCCGACTTAAGTACAAGAAGACTGACTCTTCTTACAGTCTATGCTTGGAACCATTCCTGTGTCACTAGTTATAGATTCTGATGCTTCACTTCCGGTTTACTGTATCCCTCTGACCTTCTTATTGACGAAGAAACACAGATATTGCATCGGAATTAAATACAAAAGGCACAATGCCGACTGACGTACAAGAAGACTTGCTCTTCTTACTGCCTATGTCTTGAACCATATCTGTGACACTAGTTATAGATTCCGATGCTTCACTTCAGGTTTACTGTAACCCTCCGACCTTCTTATTGACGTTGAAACACAGATATAGCATCGGAATTAAATACAAAAGGCACAATGCCGACTTAAGTACCAGAAGACTGACCCTTTTTACTGTCTATGATTTGAACCAATCCTGTGACACTAGTTATAGATTCCGATGCTTCACTTCAGGTATACTGTATCCCTCTGACCGTCGTACTGACGATGAAATACAGAAATTGCATCGGAATTAAATACAAAAGGCACAATGCCGACTGAAGTACACGAAGACTGGCTCTCCTTACTGTCTATGTTTTGAATCATTTCTGTGACACTAGTTATAGATTCCGATGCTTCACTTCAGGTTTACTGTATCAATTGGACCTTCTTATTTACGATGAAACACAGAAATTGCATCGGAATTAAATAGAAAAGTCACAATGCCGACTCAAGTACAAGAAAACAGACTCTTCTTAATATCTATGGTTTGAACCATTCCTGTGACACTAGTTATAGATTCCAATGCATCACATCAGGTTTACTGTATCCCTCTGACCGTCGTATTGGCGATGAAACAAAGAAATTGCATCGGAATTAAATACAAAAGGCACAATGCCGACTCAAGTACAAGAAGACTGGCTATACTTCCTGTCTATGTTTTGAACCATTCCTGTGATACTAGTTATGAATTCCGATGCTTCACTTCAGGTTTACTGTATCCCTGTGACCTTCTTATTGACAATGAAACTCAGAAATAGCATCGGAATTACATACAAAAGGCACAATGCCGACTTAAGTACAAAAAGACTGACTCTTCTTACTGTCTATGTTTTGAACCATTCCTGTGAAACTAGTTGTAGATTCCGATGCTTCACTTCAGGTTTTCTGTATCCCTCTGACCTTCTTATTGACGAAGAAGCACGTAAATTGCATCGGAATTAAATACAAAAGGCACAATGCCGACTTAAGTACAAGAAGACTGACTCTTCTTACTGTCTATGTTTTGAACCATTCCTGTGACACTAGTTATAGATTCCGATGCTTCACTTAAGGTTTACTGAGTCCCTCTGACCTTAGTATTGACGATGAAACACCGAAATAGCATCGGAATTAAATACAAAAGGCACAATGCCGACTCAAGTACAAGAAGACTGGCTCTTCTTACATTCTATGTTTTGAATCATTTCTGTGACACTATTTATAGATTCCGATGCTTCACTTCAGGTTTACTGTATCCCTCTGACCCTCTTACTGACGAAGAAACACAGATATTGCATCGTAATTAAATACAAAAGGCACAATGCCGACTTATGTACAAGAAGACTAACCCTTCTTACTGTCTATGTTATGAACCATTCCTGTGACACTAGTTATAGATTCCGATGCTTTACTTCAGGTTTACTGTATCCCTCTGAGCTTCTTATTGATGGTGAAACACAGATATTGCATCGGAATTAAATACAAAAGGCACAATGCCGACTTAAGTACAAGAAAACTGACTCTTCTTACTGTCTATGTTTTGAACCATTCCAGTGACACTAGTTATAGATTCCGATGCATCACTTCAGGTTTACTGTATCCCTCTGACCTTCTTATTGACGATGAAACACAGAAATTGCATCTGAATTAAATACAAAAGGCACAATGCGGACTCAAGTACAAGAAGACTGGCTCTTCTTACTGTCTATGTCTTGAACCATATCTGTGACACTAGTTATAGATTCCGATGCTTCACTTCAGGTTTACTGTATCCCTCTGACCTTCTTATTGCCGAAGAAACACAGATATTGCATGGGAATTAAATACAAAAGGCACAATGCCGACTTAAGTACAAGAAGACTGACCTTTCTAACTGTCTATGTTTTGAACCAATACTGTGACACTAGTTATAGATTCTGATGCTTCACTTCAGGTTTACAGTATCCCTCTGACCGTCGTACTGACGATGAAACACAGAAATTGCATCGGAATTAAATAGAAAAGGCACAATGCCGACTTAAGTACAAGAATACTGTTTCTTCTTACTGTCTATGTTTTGAACCATTCCTGTGACACTAGTTATAGATTCCGATGCTTCACTTCAAGTTAACTGTATCCTTCTGACCTTCTTATTGACGATGAAACACGTAAATTACATCGGAATTAAATACAAAAGGCACAATGCCGACTTAAGTACAAGAAAACTGCCTCTTCTTACAGTCAATGTTTTGAACCATTCCTGTGTCACTAGTTATAGATTCCGATGCTTCACTTCCGGTTTACTGTATCCCACTGACCTTCTTATTGACGAAGAAACACAGACATTGCATCGGAATTAAATACAAATGGCACAATGCCGACTGAAGTACAAGAAGACTGGCTCTTCTTACTGTCTATTCCTCGAACCATATCTGTGACATTAGTTATAGATTCCGATGCTTCACTTCAGGTTTACTGTAACCCTCCGACCTTCTTATTGACGATGAAACACAGATATTGCATCGGAATTAAATACAAAAGGCACAATGCCGACTTAAGTACAAGAAGTCTGACCTTCTTACTGTCTATGATTTGAACCAATCCTGTGACACTAGTTATAGATTCCGATGCTTCACTTCAGGTATACTGTATCCCTCTGACCGTCGTACTGACGATGAAACACAGAAATTGCATCGGAATTAAATACAAAAGGCACAATGCCGACTGAAGTACACGAAGACTGGCTCTTCTTACTGTCTATGTTTTGAACCATTTCTGTGACACTAGTTATAGATTCCGATGCTTCACTTCAGGTTTACTGTAACCCTTGGACCATCTTATTGACGACGAAACACAGAAATTGCATCGGAATTAAATAGAAAAGTCACAATGCCGACTCAAGTACAAGAAAACAGACTCTTCTTAACATCAATGTTTCGAACCATTCCTGTGACACTAGTTATCGTTTCCGATGCATCACATCAGGTTTACTGTATCCCTCTGACCGTCGTATTGGCGATGAAACACAGAAATTACATCGGAATTAAATACAATAGGCACAATTCCGACTCAAGTACAAGAAGACTGGCTATACTTCCTGTCTATGTTTTGAACCATTCCTGTGATACTAGTTATGAATTCCGATGCTTCACTTCAGGTTTACTGTATCCCTGTTACCTTCTTATTGACGATGAAACACAGAAATAGCATCGTAATTACATACAAAAGGCACATTGCCGACTTAAGTACAAAAAGACTGACTCTTCTTTCTGTCTATGTTTTGAACCATTCCTGTGACACTAGTTGTAGATTCTGATGCTTCACTTCAGGTTTACTGTATCCCTCTGACCTTCTTATTGACGATGAAACACGTAAATTGCATCGGAATAAAATACAAAAGGCACAATGCCGACTTAAGTACAAGAAGACTGACTCTTCTTACTGTCTATGTTTTGAACCATTCCTGTGACACTAGTTATAGATTCCGATGCTTCACTTAAGGTTTACTGAGTCCCTGTGACCTTCTTATTGACGATGAAACACAGAAATAGCATCGGAATTAAATACAAAAGGCACAATGCCGAATCAAGTACAAGAAGACGGGCTCGTCTTACATTCTATGTTTTGAATCATTTCTATGACACTAGTTATAGATTCCGATGCTTCACTTCAGGTTTACTGTATCCCTCTGACCTTCTTATTGACGATGAAACACAGAAATAGCATCTTAATTAAATACAAAAGGCTCAATGCCGACTTAAGTACAAGAAGACTGACTCTTTTTACTGTCTATGATTTGAACCATTCCTGTGACACTACTTATAGATTCCGATGGTTCACTTCAGGTTTACTGTATCCAGCTACCTTCTTATTGACGATGAAGCACATAAATTGCATCGGAATTAAATACAAATGACATATTGCCGACTTAAGTACAAGAAGCCTGACTACACTTACTGTTTATGTTTTGAACCATTCCTGTGATACTAGTTATAGATTCCGATACTTCACTTCAGGTTTACTGTATCCCTCTGACCTTATTATTGACGATGAAACACAGAAATTGCATCTTAATTAAATACAAAAGGCACAATGCCGACTTAAGTACAAGAAGACTGACTCTTCTTACTGTCTATGATTAGAACCATTCCTGTGACACTAGTTATAGATTCCGATGCTTCACTTCAGGTTTACTGTATCCCTCTGACCTTCTTATTGACGATCAAACACAGAAAATTCATCGGAATTAAATACAAGAGGCACAATGCCGACTAGAGTACTAGAAGACTGGCTCTTCTTACTGTCTATGTTTTGAACCATTCCTGTGACACTAGTTATAGATTCCGATGCTTCACTTCAAGTTAACTGTATCCTTCTGACCTTCTTATTGACGATGAAACACGTAAATTACATCGGAATTAAATACAAAAGGCACAATGCCGACTTAAGTACAAGAAAACTGACTCTTCTTACAGTCAATGTTTTGAACCATTCCTGTGTCACTAGTTATAGATTCCGATGCTTCACTTCCGGTTTACTGTATCCCACTGACCTTCTTATTGACGAAGAAACACAGACATTGCATCGGAATTAAATACAAAAGGCACAATGCCGACTGAAGTACAAGAAGACTGGCTCTTCTTACTGTCTATTTCTTGAACCATATCTGTGACATTAGTTATAGATTCCGATGCTTCACTTCAGGTTTACTGTAACCCTCCGACCTTCTTATTGACGATGAAACACAGATATTGCATCGGAATTAAATACAAAAGGCACAATGTCGACTTAAGTACAAGAAGTCTGACCTTCTTACTGTCTATGATTTGAACCAATCCTGTGACACTAGTTATAGATTCCGATGCTTCACTTCAGGTATACTGAATCCCTCTGACCGTCGTACTGACGATGAAACACAGATATTGCATCGGAATTCAATACAAAAGGCACAATGCCGACTGAAGTACACGAAGACTGGCTCTTCTTACTGTCTATGTTTTGAACCATTTCTGTGACTCTAGTTATAGATTCCGATGCTTCACTTCAGGTTTACTGTAACCCTTGGACCATCTTATTGACGACGAAACACAGAAATTGCATCGGAATTAAATAGAAAAGTCACAATGCCGACTCAAGTACAAGAAAACATACTCTTCTTAACATCAATGTTTCGAACCATTCCTGTGACACTAGTTATAGTTTCCGATGCATCACATCAGGTTTACTGTATCCCTCTGACCGTCGTATTGGCGATGAAACACAGAAATTGCATCGGAATTAAATACAAAAGGCACAATGCCGACTCAAGTACAAGAAGACTGGCTATACTTCCTGTCTATGTTTTGAACCATTCCTGTGATACTAGTTATGAATTCCGATGCTTCACTTCAGGTTTACTGTATCCCTGTTACCTTCTTATTGACGATGAAACACAGATATTGCATCGGAATTCAATACAAAAGGCACAATGCCGACTGAAGTACACGAAGACTGGCTCTTCTTACTGTCTATGTTTTGAACCATTTCTGTGACTCTAGTTATAGATTCCGATGCTTCACTTCAGGTTTACTGTAACCCTTGGACCATCTTATTGACGACGAAACACAGAAATTGCATCGGAATTAAATAGAAAAGTCACAATGCCGACTCAAGTACAAGAAAACATACTCTTCTTAACATCAATGTTTCGAACCATTCGTGTGACACTAGTTATAGTTTCCGATGCATCACATCAGGTTTACTGTATCCCTCTGACCGTCGTATTGGCGATGAAACACAGAAATTGCATCGGAATTAAATACAAAAGGCACAATGCCGACTCAAGTACAAGAAGACTGGCTATACTTCCTGTCTATGTTTTGAACCATTCCTGTGATACTAGTTATGAATTCCGATGCTTCACTTCAGGTTTACTGTATCCCTGTTACCTTCTTATTGACGATGAAACACAGAAATAGCATCGGAATTACATACAAAAGGCACAATGCCGACTTAAGTACAAAAAGACTGACTCTTCTTTCTGTCTATGTTTTGAACCATTCCTGTGACACTAGTTGTAGATTCCGATGCTTCACTTCAGGCTTACTGTATCCCTCTGACCTTCTTATTGACGATGAAACACGTAAATTGCATCGGAATTAAATACAAAAGGCACAATGCCGACTTAAGTACAAGAAGACTGACTCTTCTTACTGTCTGTGTTTTGAACCATCCCTGTGACACTAGTTATAGATTCCGATGCTTCACTTAAGGTTTACAGAGTCCCTGTGACCTTCTTATTGACGATGAAACACAGAAATAGCATCGGAATTAAATACAAAAGGAACAATGCCGAATCAAGTACAAGAAGACTGGCTCGTCTTACATTCTATGTTTTGAATCATTTCTGTGACACTAGTTATAGATTCCGATGCTTCACTTCAGGTTTACTGTATCCCTCTGACCTTCTTATTGACGAAGAAACACAGATATTGCATCGGAATTAAATACAAAAGGCACAATGCCGACTTATGTACAAGAAGACTAACCCATCTTACTGTCTATGTTTTGAACCATTCCTGTGACACTAGTTATAGATTCCGATGCTTTACTTCAGGTTTACTGTATCCCTCTGAGCTTCTTATTGACGATGAAACACAGGAATTGCATCTTAATTAAAAACAAAAGGTACAATGCCGACTTAAGTACAAGAAGACTGACTCTTTTTACTGTCTATGTTTTGAACCATTTCTGTGACACTAGTTATAGATTCCGATGCTTCACTTCAGGTTTACTGTATCCCTCTGACCTTCTTACTGACGAAGAAACACAGCTATTGCATCGGAATTAAATACAAAAGGCACAATGCCGACTTATGTACAAGAAGACTAACCCTTCTCACTGTCTATGTTTTGAACCATTCCTGTGACACTAGTTATAGATTCCGATGCTTTACTTCAGGTTTACTGTATCACTCTGAGCTTCTTATTGATGTTGAAACACAGATATTGCATCGGAATTAAATACAAAAGGCACAATGCCGACTTAAGTACAAGAAAACTGACTCTTCTTACTGTCTATGTTTTGAACCATTCCAGTGACACTAGTTATAGATTCCGATGCATCACTTCAGGTTTACTGTATCCCTCTGACCTTCTTATTGACGATGAAACACAGAAATTGCATCTGAATTAAATACAAAAGGCACAATGCGGACTCAAGTACAAGAAGACTGGCTCTTCTTACTGTCTAAGTCTTGAACCATATCTGTGACACTAGTTATAGATTCCGATGCTTCACTTCAGGTTTACTGTATCCCTCTGACCTTCTTATTGACGAAGAAACACAGATATTGCATGGGAATTAAATACAAAAGGCACAATGCCGACTTAAGTACAAGAAGACTGACCTTTCTAACTGTCTATGTTTTGAACCAATCCTGTGACACTAGTTATAGATTCTGATGCTTCACTTCAGGTTTACAGTATCCCTCTGACCGTCGTACTGACGATGAAACACAGAAATTGCATCGGAATTAAATAGAAAAGGCACAATGCCGACTTAAGTACAAGAATACTGATTCTTCTTACTGTCTATGTTTTGAACCATTCCTGTGACACTAGTTATAGATTCCGATGCTTCACTTCAAGTTAACTGTATCCTTCTGACCTTCTTATTGACGATGAAACACGTAAATTACATCGGAATTAAATACAAAAGGCACAATGCCGACTTAAGTACAAGAAAACTGACTCTTCTTACAGTCAATGTTTTGAACCATTCCTGTGTCACTAGTTATAGATTCCGATGCTTCACTTCCGGTTTACTGTATCCCACTGACCTTCTTATTGACGAAGAAACACAGACATTGCATCGGAATTAAATACAAATGGCACAATGCCGACTGAAGTACAAGAAGACTGGCTCTTCTTACTGTCTATTTCTTGAACCATATCTGTGACATTAGTTATAGATTCCGATGCTTCACTTCAGGTTTACTGTAACCCTCCGACCTTCTTATTGACGATGAAACACAGATATTGCATCGGAATTAAATACAAAAGGCACAATGCCGACTTAAGTACAAGAAGTCTGACCTTCTTACTGTCTATGATTTGAACCAATCCTGTGACACTAGTTATAGATTCCGATGCTTCACTTCAGGTATACTGTATCCCTCTGACCGTCGTACTGACGATGAAACACAGAAATTGCATCGGAATTAAATACAAAAGGCACAATGCCGACTGAAGTACACGAAGACTGGCTCTTCTTACTGTCTATGTTTTGAACCATTTCTGTGACACTAGTTATAGATTCCGATGCTTCACTTCAGGTTTACTGTAACCCTTGGACCATCTTATTGACGACGAAACACAGAAATTGCATCGGAATTAATTAGAAAAGTCACAATGCCGACTCAAGTACAAGAAAACAGACTCTTCTTAACATCAATGTTTCGAACCATTCCTGTGACACTAGTTATCGTTTCCGATGCATCACATCAGGTTTACTGTATCCCTCTGACCGTCGTATTGGCGATGAAACACAGAAATTACATCGGAATTAAATACAAAAGGCACAATGCCGACTCAAGTACAAGAAGACTGGCTATACTTCCTGTCTATGTTTTGAACCATTCCTGTGATACTAGTTATGAATTCCGATGCTTCACTTCAGGCTTACTGTATCCCTGTTACCTTCTTATTGACGATTAAACACAGAAATAGCATCGTAATTACATACAAAAGGCACAATGCCGACTTAAGTACAAAAAGACTGACTCTTCTTTCTGTCTATGTTTTGAACCATTCCTGTGACACTAGTTGTAGATTCTGATGCTTCACTTCAGGTTTACTGTATCCCTCTGACCTTCTTATTGACGATGAAACACGTAAATTGCATCGGAATTAAATACAAAAGGCACAATGCCGACTTAAGTACAAGAAGACTGACTCTTCTTACTGTCTATGTTTTGAACCATTCCTGTGACACTAGTTATAGATTCCGATGCTTCACTTAAGGTTTACTGAGTCCCTGTGACCTTCTTATTGACGATGAAACACAGAAATAGCATCGGAATTAAATACAAAAGGCACAATGCCGAATCAAGTACAAGAAGACGGGCTCGTCTTACATTCTATGTTTTGAATCATTTCTATGACACTAGTTATAGATTCCGATGCTTCACTTCAGGTTTACTGTATCCCTCTGACCTTCTTATTGACGATGAAACACAGAAATAGCATCTTAATTAAATACAAAAGGCTCAATGCCGACTTAAGTACAAGAAGACTGACTCTTTTTACTGTCTATGATTTGAACCATTCCTGTGACACTACTTATAGATTCCGATGGTTCACTTCAGGTTTACTGTATCCAGCTACCTTCTTATTGACGATGAAGCACATAAATTGCATCGGAATTAAATACAAAAGACATAATGCCGACTTAAGTACAAGAAGCCTGACTACACTTACTGTTTATGTTTTGAACCATTCCTGTGATACTAGTTATAGATTCCGATACTTCACTTCAGGTTTACTGTATCCCTCTGACCTTATTATTGACGATGAAACACAGAAATTGCATGTTAATTAAATACAAAAGGCACAATGCCGACTTAAGTACAAGAAGACTGACCCTTCTTACTGTCTATGATTAGAACCATTCCTGTGACACTAGTTATAGATTCCGATGCTTCACTTCAGGTTTACTGTATCCCTCTGACCTTCTTATTGACGATCAAACACAGAAAATTCATCGGAATTAAATACAAGAGGCACAATGCCGAATAGAGTACTAGAAGACTGGCTCTTCTTACTGTCTATGTTTTGAACCATTCCTGTGACACTAGTTATAGATTCCGATGCTTCACTTCAAGTTAACTGTATCCTTCTGACCTTCTTATTGACGATGAAACACGTAAATTACATCGGAATTAAATACAAAAGGCACAATGCCGACTTAAGTACAAGAAAACTGACTCTTCTTACAGTCAATGTTTTGAACCATTCCTGTGTCACTAGTTATAGATTCCGATGCTTCACTTCCGGTTTACTGTATCCCACTGACCTTCTTATTGACGAAGAAACACAGACATTGCATCGGAATTAAATACAAAAGGCACAATGCCGACTGAAGTACAAGAAGACTGGCTCTTCTTACTGTCTATTTCTTGAACCATATCTGTGACATTAGTTATAGATTCCGATGCTTCACTTCAGGTTTACTGTAACCCTCCGACCTTCTTATTGACGATGAAACACAGATATTGCATCGGAATTAAATACAAAAGGCACAATGCCGACTTAAGTACAAGAAGTCTGACCTTCTTACTGTCTATGATTTGAACCAATCCTGTGACACTAGTTATAGATTCCGATGCTTCACTTCAGGTATACTGAATCCCTCTGACCGTCGTACTGACGATGAAACACAGAAATTGCATCGGAATTAAATACAAAAGGCACAATGCCGACTGAAGTACACGAAGACTGGCTCTTCTTACTGTCTATGTTTTGAACCATTTCTGTGACACTAGTTATAGATTCCGATGCTTCACTTCAGGTTTACTGTAACCCTTGGACCATCTTATTGACGACGAAACACAGAAATTGCATCGGAATTAAATAGAAAAGTCACAATGCCGACTCAAGTACAAGAAAACATACTCTTCTTAACATCAATGTTTCGAACCATTCCTGTGACACTAGTTATAGTTTCCGATGCATCACATCAGGTTTACTGTATCCCTCTGACCGTCGTATTGGCGATGAAACACAGAAATTGCATCGGAATTAAATACAAAAGGCACAATGCCGACTCAAGTACAAGAAGACTGGCTATACTTCCTGTCTATGTTTTGAACCATTCCTGTGATACTTGTTATGAATTCCGATGCTTCACTTCAGGTTTACTGTATCCCTGTTACCTTCTTATTGACGATGAAACACAGAAATAGCATCGGAATTACATACAAAAGGCACAATGCCGACTTAAGTACAAAAAGACTGACTCTTCTTTCTGTCTATGTTTTGAACCATTCCTGTGACACTAGTTGTAGATTCCGATGCTTCACTTCAGGCTTACTGTATCCCTCTGACCTTCTTATTGACGATGAAACACGTAAATTGCATTGGAATTAAATACAAAAGGCACAATGCCGACTTAAGTACAAGAAGACTGACTCTTCTTACTGTCTATGTTTTGAACCATCCCTGTGACACTAGTTATAGATTCCGATGCTTCACTTAAGGTTTACAGAGTCCCTGTGACCTTCTTATTGACGATGAAACACAGAAATAGCATCGGAATTAAATACAAAAGGCACAATGCCGAATCAAGTACAAGAAGACTGGCTCGTCTTACATTCTATGTTTTGAATCATTTCTGTGACACTAGTTATAGTTTCCGATGCTTCACTTCAGGTTTACTGTATCCCTCTGACCTTCTTATTGACGAAGAAACACAGATATTGCATCGGAATTAAATACAAAAGGCACAATGCCGACTTATGTACAAGAAGACTAACCCATCTTACTGTCTATGTTTTGAACCATTCCTGTGACACTAGTTATAGATTCCGATGCTTTACTTCAGGTTTACTGTATCCCTCTGAGCTTCTTATTGACGATGAAACACAGAAATTGCATCTTAATTAAATACAAAAGGCACAATGCCGACTTAAGTACAAGAAGACTGACTCTTTTTACTGTCTATGATTTGAACCATTCCTGTGACACTACTTATAGATTCCGATGGTTCACTTCAGGTTTACTGTATCCAGCTACCTTCTTATTGACGATGAAGCACATAAATTGCATCGGAATTAAATACAAAAGACACAATGCCGACTTAAGTACAAGAAGCCTGACTCCACTTACTGTTTATGTTTTGAACCATTCCTGTGACACTAGTTATAGATTCCGATGCTTCACTTCAGGTTTACTGTATCCGTCTGACCTTCTTATTGACGATCAAACACAGAAAATTCATCGGAATTAAATACAAGAGGCACAATGCCGACTAGAGTACTAGAAGACAGGCTCTTCTTACTGTCTATGTTTTGAACCATTCCTGTGACACTAGTTATAGATTCCGATGCTTCACTTCAGGTTTACTGTATCCGGCTGACCTTCTTATCGACGATGAAGCACATAAATAGCATCGGAATTAAATACAAAAGGCACAATGCCGACTTAAGTACAAGAAGACTGACTCTACTTACTGTTTATGTTTTGAACCATTTCTGTGACACTAGTTATAGATTCCGATGCTTCACTTCAGGTTTACTGTAGCTATCTGACCATCTTATTGACGATGAAACACAGAAATTGAATCCGAATTAAATACAAAAGGCACAATGCGGACTCAAGTACAAGAAGAGTGGCTCTTCTTAATTTCTATGTTTTGAACCATTCCTGCGACACTAGTTATACATTCCGATGCTTCACTTCAGGTTTTCTGTATCCCACTGACCTTCGTATTGACGAAGAAACACAGAAATTGCATCGGAATTAAATACAAAAGGCACAATGCCGACTCAAGTACAAGAAGACTGGCTCCTCTTATTGCCTATGTTTTGAACCATTTCTGTGACACTAGTTATAGATTCCGATGCTTCACTTCAGGTTTACTGTATCCCTCTGACCTTCTTATTGACGATGAAACACAGAAATTGCGTCGGAAATTAAATACAAAAGGCACAACGCCAACCTAAGTACAAGAAAACTGACTCTTCTTACTGTCTATGTCTTGAACCATATCTGTGACACTAGTTATAGATTCTGATGCTTCACTTCAGGTTTACTGTAACCCTCCGACCTTCTTATTGACGATGAAACACAGATATTGCATCGGAATTAAATACAATAGGCACAATGCCGACTTAAGTACAAGAAGACTGACCCTTCTTACTGTCTATGATTTGAACCAATCCTGTGACACTAGTTATAGATTCCGATGCTTCACTTCTGGTTTACTGTATCCCTCTGACCTTCTTATTGACGATGAAACAAAGAAATTGCGTCGGAAATTAAATACAAAAGGCACAACGCCAACCTAAGTACAAGAAAACTGACTCTTCTTACTGTTTATGTTTGAACCATTCCTGTGACACTAGTTATAGATTCCGATGCTTCACTTCAGGTTTACTGTATCCCTGTGACCTTCTTATTGACGATGAAACACAGAAATTTCATCGGAATTATATACAAAAGGCCAAATGTCGACTGAAGTACAAGAAGACAGGCTCTTCTTACTGTCTATGTCTTGAACCATTTCTGTGACACTAGTTATAGATTCCGATGCTTCACTTCTTGTTTACTGTATCCCTCTGACCTTCTTATTGACGAAGTAACACAGATATTGCATCGGAATTAAATACAAAAGGCACAATGCCGGCTTAAGTACGAGAAGACTGACCCTTCTTACTGTCTATGTTTTGAACCAATCCTGTGACACCAGTTATATATTCCGATGCTTAACTTCAGGTTTACTGTATCACTCTGACCGTCGTACTGACGATCAAACACAGAAATTGCATCGGAATTAAATACGAAAGGCACAATGCCGACTCAAGTACAAGAAGACTGGCTCTTCTTACTATCTATGTTTTGAACCTTTCCTGAGAGACCGGTTTTAGATTCCGATGTTTCACTTCAGGTTTACTGTTTCCCTTGGACCTTCTTATTGACGACGAAACACAGAAATTGCATCGGAATTAAATAGAAATGCACAATACCGACTCAAGTACAAGAAAACAGACTCTTCTTAATATCTATGTTATGAACCATTCCTGTGATACTAGTTATAGATTCCGATGCTTCACTTCAGGTTTACTGTATCCCTGTGACCTTCTTATTGACGATGAAACACAGAAATTGCATCGGAATTAAACACAAAAGGCCCAATGCCGACTTAAGTACAAGAAAACGGATTCTTCTTACTGTCTATGTTTTGAACCATTCCTGTGACACTAGTTATAGATTCCGATGCTTCGCTGCAGGTTTACTGTATCCCTCTGACCTTCTTATTGACGATGAAACACGTAAATTGCTTCGGAATTAAATACAAAAGGCACAATGCCGACTTAAGTACAAGAAGACTGACTCTTCTTACTGTCTATGTTTCGAACCATTCCTGTGACATTAGTTATCGATTCCGATGCTTCACTTTAGGATTCCTGAATCCCTCTGACCTTCTTATTGACGATGAAACACAGAAATAGCATCGGAATTACATACAAAAGGCACAATGCCGACTTAAGTACAAAAAGACTGACTCTTCTTACTGTCTATGTTTTGAACCATTCCTGTGACACTAGTTATAGATTCCGATGCTTCGCTTCAGGTTTACTGTATCCCTCTGACCTTCTTATTGACGATGAAACACGTAAATTGCTTCGGAATTAAACACAAAAGGCACAATGCCGACTTAAGTACAAGAAGACTGACTCTTCTTACTGTCTATGTTTTGAACCATTCCTGTGACATTAGTTATAGTTTACGATGCTTCACTTCAGGTTTACTGAATCCCTCTGACCTTCTTATTGACGATGAAACACACAAATAGCATCGGAAATAAATACAAAAGGCACAATGCCGACTCAAGCACAAGGAGACTGGCTCTTCTTACATTCTATGTTTTGAATTATTTCTGTGACACTAGTTATAGTTTCCGATGCTTCACTTCAGGTTTACTGTATCCCTCTGACCTTCTTATTGACGAAGAAACACAGATATTGCATCGGAATTAAATACAAAAGGCACAATGACGACATAAGTACAAGGTGACTGACTCTTCTTACTGTCTATGTAGTGAACCATTCCTGTGACACTAGTTATAGATTCCGATGCTTCACTTCAGGTTTACTGTATCCAACTGACCTTCTTATTGACGATGAAGCACAGAAATTGCATCGGAATTAAATACAAAAGGCACAATGCCGACTTAAGTACAAGAAGACTGACTCTACTTACTGTTTATGTTTTGAACCATTCCTGTGACACTAGTTAAAGATTCCGATGCTTCACTTCAGGTTTACTGTATCCAGCTGACCTTCTTATTGACGATGAAGCACAGAAATTGCGTCAGAATTATATACAAAAGGCACAATGCCGACTTAAGTACAAGAAGACTGACTCTTCTTACTGTCTATGTTTTGAACCATTCCTGTGACTCTAGTTATAGATTCCGATACTTCACTTCAGGTTTACTGTATCCCTCTGACCTTATTATTGATGATGAAACACAGAAATTGCATCTTAATTAAATACAAAAGGCACAATGCCGACTTCAGTACAAGAACACTGACTCTTCTTACTGTCTATGGTATGAACCAATCCTGTGACACTAGTTATAGATTCCAATGCTTCACTTCAGGTTTTTCTGTATCCAGCTGACCTTCTTATTGACGATGCAACACAGAAATTGCATCGGAATTATATACAAAAGGCACAATGCCGACTTAAGTACAAGAAGACTGACTCTTCTTACTGTCTATGTTTTGAACCATTCCTGTGAAACTAGTTATAGATTCGGATACTTCACTTCAGGTTTACTGTATCCCTCTGACCTTATTATTGATGATGAAACACAGAAATTGCATCTTAATTAAATACAAAAGGCACAAAGCCGACATCGGTACAAGAACACTGACTCTTCTTACTGTCAATGGTTTGAACCATTCCTGTGACACTAGTTATAGATTCCGATGCTTCAATTCAGGTTTACTGTATCCCTCTGACCTTCATATTGACGATCAAACATAGAAAATTCATCGGAATTAAATACAAGTGGCACAATGCCGACTAGTGTACTAGAAGACTGGCTCTTCTTACTGTCTATGTTTTGAACCATTCCTGTGACACTAGTTATAGATTCCGATGCTTTACTTCAGGTTTACTGTATCCAGCTGACCTTCTTATTGTCGATGAAGCACATAAATTGCATCGGAATTAAATACAAAAGGCACAATGCCGACTTAAGTACAATAAGACTGACACTTCTTATTGTCTATGTTATGAACCATTCGTGTGACACTATTTATAGATTCCAATGCTTCACTTCAGGTTTACTGTAGCCCTCTGACCTTCTTATTGACGATGAAACACAGAAATTGCATCCGAATTAAATACAAAAGGCACAATGCGGACTCAAGTTCAAGAAGACTGGCTCTTCTCACTGTCTATGTTTTGAACCAATCCTGCGACACTAGTTATACATTCCGATGCTTCACTTCAGGTTCACAGTATCCCTCTGACCTTCGTATTGACGAAGAATCACAGAAATTGCATCGGAATTAAATACAAAAGGCACAATGCCGACTCAAGTACAAGAAGACTGGCTCTTCTTATTGTCTATGTTTTGAACCATTTCTGTGACACTAGTTTTAGATTCCGATGCTTCACTTCAGGTTTACTGTATCCCTCTGACCTTATTATTGACGATGAAACACAGAAATTGCGTCGGAAATTAAATACAATACGCACAACGCCAACCTAAGTACAAGAAAACTGACTCTTCTTACTGTTTATGTTTGAACCATTCCTGTGACACTAGTTATAGATTCCGATGCTTCACTTCAGGTTTACTGTATCCCTGTGACCTTCTTATTGACGATGAAACACAGAAATTGCATCGGAATTAAATACAAAAGGCACAATGCCGACTTTAGTACAAGAAGATTGACTCTTCTTACTGTCTATGTTTTGAACCATTCCTGTGACACTAGTTATAGATTCCGATGCTTCACTTCAGCTTTACTGTATACCTCTTACCTTCTTATTGCCGATGAAACACAGAAATTGCATCGGAATTAAATACAAAAGGCACAAGCCGACTTAAGTACAAGAAAACTGACTCTTCTTCCTGTCTATGTTTTGAACCATTCCTGTGACACTAGTTATAGATTCCGATGCTTCACTTCAGGTTTACTGTATCACTCTGAGCTTCTTATTGACGATGAAACACAGAAATTGCATCGGAATGATATACAAAAGGCACAATGCCGACTTAAGTACAAGAAGACTGGCTCTTCTTACTGTCTGTGTTTTGAACCATTTATGTGACACTAGTTATAGATTCCGATGAATCACTTCAGGTTTACTGTATCCCTCTGACCGTCGTACTGACGATGAAACACAGAAATGGCATCTGAATTAAATACAAAAGGTACAATGCCGACTTAAGTACAAGAAGACTGACCCTTCTTACTGTCTATGTTTTGAACCAATCCTGTGACACTAGTTATAGATTCCGATGCTTAACTTCAGGTTTACTGTATCCCTCTGACCGTCGTACTGACGATGAAACACAGAAATTGCATCGGAATTAAATACAAAAGGCACAATGCCGACTCAAGTACAAGAAGACTGGCTCTTCTTACTGTCTATGTTTTGAACCTTTCCTGAGAGACCGGTTTCAGTTTCCGATGTTTCACTTCAGGTTTACTGTTTCCCTTGGACCTTCTTATTGACGACGAAACACAGTAATTGCATCGGAATTAAATAGAAATGCACAATGCCGACTCATGTACACGAAAACAGACTCTTCTTAATATCTATGTTATGAACCATTCCTGTGACACTAGTTATAGATTCCGATGCATCACTTCAGGTTTACTGTATCCCTATGACCGTCGCATTGGCGATGAAACACAGAAAATGCATCCGAATTTAATACAAAAGGCACAATTCCGACTCAAGTACAAGAAGACTGGCTATACTTCCTGTCTATGATTTGAACCATTCCTGTGATACTAGTTATAGATTCCGATGCTTCACTTTAGGATTACTGAATCCCTCTGACCTTCTTATTGACGATGAAACACAGAAATAGCATCGGAATTACATACAAAAGGCACAATGCCGACTTAAGTACAAAAAGACTGACTCTTCTTACTGTCTGTGTTTTGAACCATTCCTGTGACACTAGTTATAGATTCCGATGCTTCGCTTCAGGTTTACTGTATCCCTCTGACCTTCTTATTGACGATGAAACACGTAAATTGCTTCGGACTTAAATTCAAAAGGCACAATGCCGATTTAAGTACAAGAAGACTGACTCTTCTTACTGTCTATGTTTTGAACCATTCCTGTGACACTAGTTACAGTTTACGACGCTTCACTTCAGGTTTACTGAATCCCTCTGACCTTCTTATTGACGATGAAACACACAAATAGCATCGGAATTAAATACAAAAGGCACAATGCCGACTCAAGTACAAGGAGACTGGCTCTTCTTACATTCTATGTTTTGAATCATTTCTATGACACTAGTTATAGATTCCGATGCTTCACTTCAGGTTTACTGTATCCCTCTGATCTTCTTATTGACGAAGAAACACAAATATTGCATCGGAATTAAATACAAAAGGCACAATACCGACTTAAGTACAAGAAGACTGACTCTTCTTACTGTCTATGTTTTGAACCATTCCTGTGACTCTAGTTATAGATTCCGATACTTCACTTCAGGTTTACTGTATCCCTCTGAGCTTCTTATTGACGATGAAACACAGAAATTGCATCGGAATTATATACAAAAGGCACAATGACGACATAAGTACAAGGTGACTGACTCTTCTTACTGTCTATGTATTGAACCATTCCTGTGACACTAGTATAGATTCCGATGCTTCACTTCAGGTTTACTGTATTCAGCTGACCTTCTTATTGACGATGAAGCACAGCAATTGCATCGGAATTAAATACAAAAGGCACAATGCCGACTTAAGTACAATAAGACTGACTCTACTTACTGTTTATGTTTTGAACCATTCCTGTGACACTAGTTAAAGATTCCGATGCTTCACTTCAAGTTTACTGTATCCAGCTGACCTTCTTGTTGACGATGAAGCACAGAAATTGCATCAGAATTATATACAAAAGACACAATGCCGACTTAAGTACAAGAAGACTGACTCTTCTTACTGTCTATGTTTTGAACCATTCATGTGACTCTAGTTATAGATTCCGATACTTCACTTCAGGTTTACTGTATCCCTCTGACATTATTATTCACGATGAAACACAGAAATTGCATCTTAATTAAATACAAAAGGCACAATGCCGACTTCAGTACAAGAACACTGACTCTTCTTACTGTCTATGGTTTGAACCATTCCTGTGACACTAGTTATAGATTCCAATGTTTCACTTCAGGTTTACTGTATCCAGCTGACCTTCTTATTGACGATGCAACAAAGAAATTGCATCGGAATTATATACAAAAGGCACAATGCCTACTTAAGTACAAGAAGACTGACTCTTCTTACTGTCTATGTTTTGAACCATTCCTGTGAAACTAGTTATAGATTCGGATACTTCACTTCAGGTTTACTGTATCCCTCTGACCTTGTTATTGATGATGAAACACAGAAATTGCATCGGAATTATATACAAAAGACACAATGCTGACTTAAGTACAAGAAGACTGACTCTTCTTACTGTCTATGATTTGAACCGTTCCTGTGAAACTAGTTATAGTTTCGGATACTTCACTTCAGGTTTACTGTATCCCTCTGACCTTGTTATTGATGATGAAACACAGAAATTGCATCTTAATTAAATACAAAAGGCACAAAGCCGACTTCGGTACAAGAACACTGACTCTTCTTACTGTCAATGGTTTGATCCATTCCTGTGACACTAGTTATAGATTCCGATGCTTCACTTCAGGTTTACTGTATCCCTCTGACCTTCTTATTGACGATGAAGCACATAAATTGCGTCGGAATGAAATACAAAAGGCACAATGCCGACGATCAAACACAGAAAATTCATCCGAAGTAAATACAAAAGGCACAATGCCGACTCAAGTACAAGAAGACTGGCTCTTCTTACTGTCTATGTTTTGAACCATTCCTGTGACACTAGTTATAGATTCAGATGCTTCACTTCAAGTTTACTGTATCCCTCTGGCCTTCTTATTGACGATGAATCACAGAAATTGCATCCGAATTAAATACAAAAGGCACAATGCCGACTCAAGTACAAGAAGACTGGCTCTTCTTACTGTCTATGCTTTGAGCCATTCCTGTGACACTAGTTATAGATTCCGATGCTTTACTTCAGGTTTACTGTATCCCTCTGAGCTTCTTATTGACGATGAAACACAGAAATTGCATCTTAATTAAATACAAAAGGCACAATGCCACCTTAAGTACAAGAAGACTTACTCTTCTTACTGTCTATGATTTGAACCATTCCTGAGACACTAGTTATAGATTCCGATACTTCACTTCAGGTTTACTGTATCCCCCTGACCTTATTATTGAAGAAGAAACACTGAAATTGCATCGGAATTAAATACATAAGGCACAATGCCGACTTTAGTACAAGAAAACTGACTCTTCTTACTGTCTACGCTTTGAACCATTCCAGTGACACTAGTTATAGATTCCGATGCATCACTTCAGGTTTACTGTATCCCTCTGACCTTCTTATTGACGAGGAAAGACAGAAATTGCATCGGAATTAAATACAAAAGGCACAATGCCGACTTAAGTACAAGAAGACTGACTCTTCTTACTGTCTATGTTTTGAACCATTCCTGTGGCACTAGTTATAGATTCCGATGCATCACTTCAGGTTTACTGTATCCTTCTGACCTTCTTATCGACGATGAAACACAGAAATTGCATCGGAATTAAATGCAAAAGGCACAATGCCCACTTAAGTACAAGAAGACTGACTCTTCTTACTGTCTATGTTTTGAACCATTCCTGTGACACTAGTTATAGATTCAGATGCTTCACTTCAGGTTTATTGTATCCCTCTGGCCTTCTTATTGACGATGAATCACAGAAATTGCATCCGAATTAAATACAAAAGGCACAATGCCGACTCAAGTACAAGAAGACTGGCTCTTCTTACTGTCTATGTTTTGAACCATTCCTGTGACACTAGTTATAGATTCCGATGCTTTACTTCAGGTTTACTGTATCCCTCTGAGCTTCTTATTGACGATGAAACACAGAAATTGCATCTTAATTAAATACAATAGGCACAATGCCACCTTAAGTACAAGAAGACTGACTCTTCTTACTGTCTATGATTTGAACCATTCCTGTGACACTAGTTATAGATTCAGATACTTCACTTCAGGTTTACTGTATCCCTCTGACCTTATTATTGAAGATGAAGCACAGAAATTGCATCGGAATTAAATACATAAGGCACAATGCCGACTTAAGTACAAGAAAACTGACTCTTGTTACTGTCTATGATTTGAACCATTCCAGTGACACTAGTTATAGATTCCGATGCATCACTTCAGGTTTACTGTATCCCTCTGACCTTCTTATTGGCGATGAAACACAGAAATTGCATCGGAATTAAATACAAAAGGCACAATGCCGACTTAAGTACAAGAAGACTGACTCTTCTTACTGTCTATGCTTTGAAACATTCGTGTGACACTAGTTATAGATTACCGATGCTTCACTTCAGGTTTACTGTAGCCCTCTGACCTTCTTATTGACGATGAAACACAGATATTGCATCCGAATTAAATACAAAAGGCACAATCCGGACTCAAGTACAAGGAGACTGGCTCTTCTTACTGTCTACGTTTTGAACCATTCCTGCGACACTAGTTATACATTCCCGTGCTTCACTTCAGGTTTACTGTATCCCTCTGACCTTCGTATTGACGAAGAAACACAGAAATTGCATCGGAATTAAATACAAAAGGCACAATGCCGACTCAAGTACAAGAAGACTGGCTCTTCTTATTGTCTATGTTTTGAACCATTTCTGTGACACTAGTTATAGATTCCGATGCTTCACTTCAGGTTTACTGTATCCCTCTGACCTTCTCATTGACGATGAAACACAGAAATTGCGTCGGAAATTAAATACAAAAGGCACAACGCCAACCTAAGTACAAGAAAACTGACTCTTCTTACTGTTTATGTTTTGAACCATTCCTGTGACACTAGTTACAGATTCCGATGCTTCACTTCAGGTTTACTGTATCCAGCTGACCTTCTTATTGACGATGCAACACAGAAATTGCATCGGAATTATATACAAAAGGCACAATGCCGACTTAAGTACAAGAAGACTGACTCTTCTTACTGTCTATGTTTTGAACCATTCCTGAGAGACCGGTTTTAGATTCCGATGTTTCACTTCAGGTTTACTGTTTCCCTTGGTCGTTCTTATTGACGACGAAACACAGAAATTGCATCGGAATTAAATACAAATGCACAATGCCGACTCAAGTACAAGAAAACAGACTCTTCTTAATATCTATGATATGAACCATTTCTGTGACACTAGTTATAGATTCCGATGCATCACTTCAGGTTTACTGTATCCCTATGACCGTCGCATTGGCGATGAAACACAGAAATTGCTTCGGAATTAAATACAAAAGGCACAATGCCGACTCAAGTACAAGAAGACTGGCTATACATCCTGTCTATGACTTGAACCATTCCTGTGATACTAGTTATAGATTCCGATGCTTCACTTCAGGTTTACTGTATCCCTGTGACCTTCTTATTGACGATGAAACACAGAAATTGCATCGGAATTAAATACATAAGGCCCAATGCCGACTTAAGTACAAGAAAACTGATTCTTCTTACTGTCTATGTTTTGAACCATTCCTGTGACACTAGTTATAGTTTACGATGCTTCACTTTAAGTTTTACTGAATCCCTCTGACCTTCTTATTGACGATGAAACACACAAATAGCATCGGAATTAACTTCAAAATTCACAATGCCGACTCAAGTACAAGAAGACTGGCTCTTCTTACAATCTATGTTTTGAATCATTTCTGTGACACTAGTTATAGATTCCGATGCTTCACTTCAGGTTTACTGTATCCCTCTGACCTTCTTATTGACGAAGAAACACAGATATTGCATCGTAATTAAATACAAAAGGCACAATACCGACTTATGTACAAGAAGACTAACCCTTCTTACTGTCTATGTTTGAACCATTCCTGTGACACTAGTTATAGATTCCGATGCTTCACTTCAGGTATTCTGTATCCCTCTGACCTTCTTATTGACGATGAAGCACATAAATTGCGTCGGAATTAAATACAAAAGGAACAATGCCGACGATCAAACACAGAAAATTCATCGGAATTAAATACAAAAGGCACAATGCCGATTCAAGTACAAGAAGACTGGCTCTTCTTACTGTTTATGTTTTGAACCATTTCTGTGACACTAGATATAGATTCCCATGCTTCACTTCAGGTTTACTGTATCCAGCTGATCTTTTTATTGACGATGAAACACAGAAATTGCATCGGAATTAAATACATAAGGCACAATGCCGACTTAAGTACAAGAAAACTGGCTTTTCTTACTGTCTATGTTTTGAACCATTCCTGTGACACTAGTTTTAGATTCCGATGCATCACTTCAGGTTTACTGTATCCTTCTGACCTTCTTATTGACGATGAAACACAGAAATTGCATCGGAATTAAATAGAAAAGGCACAATGCCCACTTAAGTACAGAGAGACAGACTCTTCTTACTGTCTATGTGTTGAACCATTCCTGTGACTCTAGTTATAGATTCCGATGCTTCTCTTCAGGTTTACTGTATCCCTCTGGCCTTCTTATTGACGATGAATCACAGAAATTGCATCCGAATTAAATACAAAAGACACAATGCCGACTTAAGTACAAGAAGCCTGACTCTACTTACTGTTTATGTTTTGAACCATTCCTGTGACACTAGTTATAGATTCCGATGCTTCACTTCAGGTTTACTGTATCCAGCTGACCTTCTTATTGACGATGAAGCACAGAAATTGCATCGGAATTTTATACAAGAGGCACAATGCCGACTTAAGTAGAAGAAGACTGACTCTTCTTACTGTCTATGTTTTGAACCATTCCTGTGACTCTAGTTATAGATTCCGATACTTCACTTCAGGTTTACTGTATCCCTCTGACCTTATTATTGACGATGAAACACAGAAATTGCATCTTAATTAAATACAAAAGGCACAATGCCGACATCAGTACAAGAACATTGACCCTTCTTACTGTCTATGGTTTGACCCATTCCTGTGACACTAGTTATAGATTGCAATGCTTCACTTCAGTTTTACTGTATCTAGCTGACCTTCTTATTGACGATGCAACACAGAAATTGCATCGGAATTATATACAAAAGGTACAATGCCGATTAAGTACAAGAAGACTGACTCTTCTTACTGTCTATGTTTTGAACGATTTCTGTGAAACTAGTTATAGATTCCGATACTTCACTTCAGGTTTACTGTATCCCTCTGACCTTATTATTGATGATGAAACACAGAAATTGCATCTTAATTAAATACAAAAGGCACAAAGCCGACTTCGGTACAAGAAAACTGACTCTTCTTACTGTCAATGGTTAGAACCATTCCTGTGACACTAGTTATAGATTCCGATGCTTCACTTCAGGTTTACTGTATCCCTCTGACCTTCTTATTGACGATCAAACACAGAAAATTCATCGGAATTAAATACAAGAGGCACAATGCCGACTAGAGTACTAGAACACTGGCTCTTCTTACTGTCTATGTTTTGAACCATTCCTGTGACACTAGTTATAGATTCCGATGCTTCACTTCAGGTTTACTGTATCCAGCTGACCTTCTTATTGACGATGAAGCACAGAAATTGCATCGGAATTATATACAAAAGGGACAATGCCGACTTAAGTAGAAGAAGACTGACTCTTCTTACTGTCTATGTTTTGAACCATTCCTGTGACTCTAGTTATAGATTCCGATACTTCTCTTCAGGTTTACTGTATCCCTCTGACCTTATTATTGACGATGAAACACAGAAATTGCATCTTAATTAAATACAAAAAGCACAATGCCGACATCAGTACAAGAACATTGACCCTTCTTACTGTCTATGGTTTGAACAATTCCTGTGACACTAGTTATAGATTGCAATGCTTCACTTCAGTTTTACTGTATCTAGCTGACCTTCTTATTGACGATGCAACACAGAAATTGCATCGGAATTATATACAATAGGTACAATGCCGATTAAGTACAAGAAGACTGACTCTTCTTACTGT
The DNA here is from genome assembly GCF_023864345.2 of Schistocerca serialis cubense. Taxonomy (NCBI): domain Eukaryota; kingdom Metazoa; phylum Arthropoda; class Insecta; order Orthoptera; family Acrididae; genus Schistocerca; species Schistocerca serialis. The sequence continues at coordinate 527,022,306 of NC_064646.1, forward strand.
CTATGTTTTGAACGATTTCTGTGAAACTAGTTATAGATTCCGATACTTCACTTCAGGTTTACTGTATCCCTCTGACCTTATTATTGATGATGAAACACAGATATTGCATCTTAATTAAATACAAAAGGCACAAAGCCGACTTCGGTACAAGAACACTGACTCTTCTTACTGTCAATGGTTTGAACCATTCCTGTGACACTAGTTATAGATTCCGATGGTTCACTTCAGGTTTACTGTATCCAGCTGACCTTCTTATTGACGATGAAGCACATAAATTGCATCGGAATTAGATAGAAAAGGCACAATGCCGACTTAAGTATAAGAAGACTGACTCTACTTACTGTTTATGTTTTGAACCATTCCTGTGACACTAGTTATAGATTCCGATGCTTCACTTCAGGTTTACTGTATCCAGCTGACCTTCTTATTGACGATGTAACACAGAAATTGCATCGGAATTAAATACATAAGGCACAATTCCGACTTAAGTACAAGAAAACTGACTCTTGTTACTGTCTATGCTTTGAACCATTCCAGTGACACTAGTTATAGATTCCGATGCTTCACTTCAGGTTTACTGTAGCCCTCTGACCTTCTTATTGACGATGAAACACAGAAATTGCATCCGAATTAAATACAATAGGCACAATGCGGACTCAAGTACAAGAAGACTGGCTCTTCTTACTGTCTATGTTTTGAACCATTCCTGCGACACTAGTTATACATTCAGATGCTTCACTTCAGGTTTACTGTATCCCTCTGACCTTCGTATTGACGAAGAAACACAGAAATTGCATCGGAATTAAATACAAAAGGCACAATGCCGACTCAAGTACAAGAAGACTGGCTCTTCTTATTGTCTATGTTTTGAAGCATTTCTGTGACACTAGTTATAGATTCCGATGCTTCACTTCAGGTTTACTGTATCCCTCTGACCTTCTTATTGACGATGAAACACAGAAGTTCCGTCGGAAATTAAATACAAAAGGCACAACGCCAACCTAAGTACAAGAAAACTGACTCTTCTTACTGTTTATGTTTGAACCATTCCTGTGACACTAGTTATAGATTCCGATGCTTCACTTCAGGTTTACTGTATCCCTGTGACCTTCTTATTGACGATGAAACACAGAAATTGCATCGGAATTAAATACAAAATGCACAATGCCGACTTAAGTACAAGAAGATTGACTCTTCCTACTGTCTATGCTTTGAACCATTCCTGTGACACTAGTTATAGATTCCGATGCTTCACTTCAGCTTTACTGTATACCTCTGACCTTCTTATAGACAATGAAACACAGAAATTGCATCGGAATTAAATACAAAAGGCACAAGCCGACTTAAGTACAAGAAAACTGACTCTTCTTACTGTCTATGTTTTGAACCATTCCTGTGACAGTAGTTATCGATTCCGATGCTTCACTTTAGGATTACTGAATCCCTCTGACCTTCTTATTGACGATGAAACACACAAATAGCATTGGAATTAAATACAAAAGGCACAATGCCGACTCAAGTACAAGAAGACTGGCTCTTCTTACATTCTATGTTTTGAATCATTTCTGTGACACTAGTTATAGATTCCGATGCTTCACTTCAGGTTTACTGTATCCCTCTGACCTTCTTATTGACGAAGAAACACAGATATTGCATCGGAATTAAATACAAAAGGCACAATACCGACTTATGTACAAGAAGACTAACCCTTCTTACTGTCTATGTTTGAACCATTCCTGTGACACTAGTTATAGATTCCGATGCTTCACTTCAGGCTTACTGTATCCCTCTGAGCTTCTTATTGACGATGAAACACAGAAATTGCATCGGAATTATATACAAAAGTCACAATGACGATATAAGGACAAGGTGACTGACTCTTCTTACTGTGTATGTATTGAACCATTCCTGTGACACTAGTTATAGATTCCGATGCTTCACTTCAGGTTTACTGTATCCAGCTGACCTTCTTATTGACGATGAAGCACAGAAATTGCATCGGAATTAAATACAAAAGGCACAATGCCGACTTAAGTACAAGAAGACTGACTCTACTTATTGTTTATGTTTTGAACCATTCCTGTGACACTATTTAAAGATTCCGATGCTTCACTTCAGGTTTACTGTATCCAGCTGACCTTCTTATTGACGATGAAGCACAGAAATTGCATCAGATTTATATACAAAAGGCACAATGCCGACTTAAGTACAAGAAGACTGACTCTTCTTACTGTCTATGTTTTGAACCATTCCTGTGACTCTAGTTAGAGATTCCGATACTTCACTTCAGGTTTACTGTATCCCTCTGACCTTATTATTGACGATGAAACACAGAAATTGCATCTTAATTAAATACAAAGGCTCAATGCCGACTTCAGTACAAGAACACTGACTCTTCTTACTGTCTATGGTTTGAACCATTCCTGTGACACTAGTTATAGATTCCAATGCTTCACTTCAGGTTTACTGTATCCAGCTGACCTTCTTATTGACGATGCAATACAGAAATTGCATCGGAATTATATACAAAAGGCACAATGCCGACTTAAGTACAAGAAGACTGACTCTTCTTACTGTCTATGTTTTGAACCATTCCTGTGACACTAGTTATAGATTCGGATACTTCACTTCAGGTTTACTGTATCCCTCTGACCTTGTTATTGATGATGAAACACGGAAATTGCATCTTAATTAAATACAAAAGGCAAAAAAGCCGACTTCGATACAAGAACACTGACTCTTCTAACTGTCAATGGTTTGAACCATTCCTGTGACACTAGTTATAGATTCCGATGCTTCACTTCAGGTTTACTGTATCCCTCTGACCTTCTTATTGACGATGAAGCACATAAATTGCGTCGGAATTAAATACAAAAGGCACAATGCAGACGATCAAACACAGAAAATTCATCGGAATTAAATACATAAGGCACAATGCCGACTCAAGTACAAGAAGATTGGCTCATCTTACTGTTTATGTTTTGAACCATTCCTGTGACACTAGTTATAGATTCCGATGCTTCACTTCAGGTTTACTGTATCCAGCTGACCTTTTTATTGACGATGAAACACAGATATTGCATCGGAATTAAATACATAAGGCACAATGCCGACTTAAGTACAAGAAAACTGACTCTTCCTACTGTCTATGTTTTGAACCATTCCTGTGACACTAGTTATAGATTCCGATGCATCACTTCAGGTTTACTGTATCCTTCTGACCTTTTTATTGACGTTGAAACACAGAAATTGCATCGGAATTAATTACAAAAGGCACAATGCCGATTCAAGTACAAGAAGAATGGCTCTTCATACTGTCTATGTTTTGAACCATTTCTGTGACACTAGTTATAGATTCCGATGCTTCTCTTCAGGTTTACTGTATCCCTCTGACCTTATTATTGACGATGAAACACAGAAATTGCATCTTAATTAAATACAAAAAGCACAATGCCGACATCAGTACAAGAACATTGACCCTTCTTACTGTCTATGGTTTGAACCATTCCTGTGACACTAGTTATAGATTGCAATGCTTCACTTCAGTTTTACTGTATCTAGCTGACCTTCTTATTGACGATGCAACACAGAAATTGCATCGGAATTATATACAATAGGTACAATGCCGATTAAGTACAAGAAGACTGACTCTTCTTACTGTCTATGTTTTGAACGATTTCTGTGAAACTAGTTATAGATTCCGATACTTCACTTCAGGTTTACTGTATCCCTCTGACCTCATTATTGATGATGAAACACAGATATTGCATCTTAATTAAATACAAAAGGCACAAAGCCGACTTCGGTACAAGAACACTGACTCTTCTTACTGTCAATGGTTTGAACCATTCCTGTGACACTAGTTATAGATTCCGATGCTTCACTTCAGGTTTACTGTATCCAGCTGACCTTCTTATTGACGATGAAGCACATAAATTGCATCGGAATTAGATAGAAAAGGCACAATGCCGACTTAAGTATAAGAAGACTGACTCTACTTACTGTTTATGTTTTGAACCATTCCTGTGACACTAGTTATAGATTCCGATGCTTCACTTCAGGTTTACTGTATCCAGCTGACCTTCTTATTGACGATGTAACACAGAAATTGCATCGGAATTAAATACATAAGGCACAATTCCGACTTAAGTACAAGAAAACTGACTCTTGTTACTGTCTATGCTTTGAACCATTCCAGTGACACTAGTTATAGATTCCGATGCTTCACTTCAGGTTTACTGTAGCCCTCTGACCTTCTTATTGACGATGAAACACAGAAATTGCATCCGAATTAAATACAATAGGCACAATGCGGACTCAAGTACAAGAAGACTGGCTCTTCTTACTGTCTATGTTTTGAACCATTCCTGCGACACTAGTTATACATTCAGATGCTTCACTTCAGGTTTACTGTATCCCTCTGACCTTCGTATTGACGAAGAAACACAGAAATTGCATCGGAATTAAATACAAAAGGCACAATGCCGACTCAAGTACAAGAAGACTGGCTCTTCTTATTGTCTATGTTTTGAAGCATTTCTGTGACACTAGTTATAGATTCCGATGCTTCACTTCAGGTTTACTGTATCCCTCTGACCTTCTTATTGACGATGAAACACAGAAATTCCGTCGGAAATTAAATACACAAGGCACAACGCCAACCTAAGTACAAGAAAACTGACTCTTCTTACTGTGTATGTATTGAGCCATTCCTGTGACACTAGTTATAGATTCCGAAGCTTCACTTCAGGTTTACTGTATCCAGCTGACCTTCTTATTGACGATGAAGCACAGAAATTGCATCGGAATTAAATACAAAAGGCACAATGCCGACTTAAGTACAAGAAGACTGACTCTACTTATTGTTTATGCTTTGAACCATTCCTGTGACAGTATTTAAAGATTCCGATGCTTCACTTCAGGTTTACTGTATCCAGCTGACCTTCTTATTGACGATGAAGCACAGAAATTGCATCAGATTTATATACAAAAGGCACAATGCCGACTTAAGTACAAGAAGACTGACTCTTCTTACTGTCTATGTTTTGAACCATTCCTGTGACTCTAGTTAGAGATTCCGATACTTCACTTCAGGTTTACTGTATCCCTCTGACCTTATTATTGACGATGAAACACAGAAATTGCATCTTAATTAAATACAAAGGCTCAATGCATACTTCAGTACAAGAACACTGACTCTTCTTACTGTCTATGGTTTGAACCATTCCTGTGACACTAGTTATAGATTCCAATGCTTCACTTCAGGTTTACTGTATCCAGCTGACCTTCTTATTGACGATGCAATACAGAAATTGCATCGGAATTATATACAAAAGGCACAATGCCGACTTAAGTACAAGAAGACTGACTCTTCTTACTGTCTATGTTTTGAACCATTCCTGTGACACTAGTTATAGATTCGGATACTTCACTTCAGGTTTACTGTATCCCTCTGACCTTGTTATTGATGATGAAACACGGAAATTGCATCTTAATTAAATACAAAAGGCAAAAAAGCCGACTTCGATACAAGAACACTGACTCTTCTAACTGTCAATGGTTTGAACCATTCCTGTGACACTAGTTATAGATTCCGATGCTTCACTTCAGGTTTACTGTATCCCTCTGACCTTCTTATTGACGATGAAGCACATAAATTGCGTCGGAATTAAATACAAAAGGCACAATGCAGACGATCAAACACAGAAAATTCATCGGAATTAAATACATAAGGCACAATGCCAACTCAAGTACAAGAAGATTGGCTCATCTTACTGTTTATGTTTTGAACCATTCCTGTGACACTAGTTATAGATTCCGATGCTTCACTTCAGGTTTACTGTATCCAGCTGACCTTTTTATTGACGATGAAACACAGAAATTGCATCGGAATTAAATACATAAGGCACAATGCCGACTTAAGTACAAGAAAACTGACTCTTCCTACTGTCTATGTTTTGAACCATTCCTGTGACACTAGTTATAGATTCCGATGCATCACTTCAGGTTTACTGTATCCTTCTGACCTTTTTATTGACGTTGAAACACAGAAATTGCATCGGAATTAAATACAAAAGGCACAATGCCGATTCAAGTACAAGAAGAATGGCTCTTCATACTGTCTATGTTTTGAACCATTTCTGTGACACTAGTTATAGATTCCGATGCTTCACTTCAGGTTTACTGTATCCCTCTGACCGTCGTACTGACGATGAAACACAGAAATTGCATCGGAATTAAATACAAAAGGCACAATGCCGACTGAAGTACAAGAAGACTGGCTTTTCTTACTGTCTATGTTTTGAACCATTTCTGTGACACTAGTTATAGATTCTGATGCTTCACTTCAGGTTTACTGTATCCCTTGGACCTTCTTATTGACGACGAAACACAGAAATTGCATCGGAATTAAATAGAAAAGGCACAATGCCGACTCAAGTACAAGAAAACAGACTCTTCTTAATATCTATGTTTTGAACCATTCCTGTGACACTAGTTATAGATTCCGATGCATCACTTCTGGTTTACTGTATCCCTCAGACCTTCTTATTGACGATGAAACACATAAATTGCATGGGAATTAAATACAAAAGGCACAATGCCGACTCAAGTATACGAAGAGTAACTCTCCTTACATTCTATATTTTGAATCATTTCTGTGACACTAGTTATAGATTCCGATGCTTCAATTCAGGTTTACTGTATCCCTCTGACCTTCTTATTGACGAAGAAACACAGATAATGCATCGGAATTAAATACAAAATGCACAATGCCGACTTATGTACAAGAAGACTAACCCTTCTTACTGTCTATGTTTTGAACCATTCCTGTGACACTAGTTATAGATTCCGATGCTTCACTTCAGGTTCACTGTATCCCTCTGAGCTTCGTATTGACGATGATACACAGAAATTGCATCTTAATTAAATACAAAAGGCACAATGCCGACTTAAGTACAAGAAGACTGACTCTTCTAACTGTCTATGATTTGAACCATTCCTGTGACATTACTTATAGATTCCGATGGTTCACTTCAGGTTTACTGTATCCAGCAACCTTCTTATTGTCGATGAAGCACATAAATTGCATCGGAATTAAATACAAAAGACACAATGCCGACTTAAGTACAAGAAGCCTGACTCTACTTACTGTTTATGTTTTGAACCATTCCTGTGACAATAGTTATAGATTCCGATGCTTCACTTCAGGTTTACTGTATCCAGCTGACCTTCTTATTGACGATGAAGCACAGAAATTGCATCGGAATTATATACAAAAGGCACAATGCCGACTTAAGTACAAGAAGACTGACTCTTCTTACTGTCTATGATTTGAACCATTTCTGTGACTCTAGTTATAGATTCCGATACTTCACTTCAGGTTTACTGTATCCCTCTGACCTTTTTATTGAGGATGAAACACAGAAATTGCATCTTAATTAAATACAAATGGCACAATGCCGACTTCAGTACAAGAACACTGACTCTTCTTACCGTCTATGGTTTGAACCATTCCTGTGGCACTAGTTATAGATTCCAATGCTTCACTTCAGGTATACTGTATCCATCTGACCTTCTTATTGACGATGCAACACAGAAATTGCATCGGAATTATATACAAAAAGCACAATGCCGATTAAGTACAAGAAGACTGACTCTTCTTACTGTCTATGTTTTTAACCATTCCTGTGATACTAGTTATAGATTCCGATTCTTCACTACAGGTTTACTGTATCCCTGTTACCTTCTAATTGACGATGAAACACAGAAATTGCATCGGAATTAAATACAAAAGGCACAATGCTCACTTAAGTACAAGAAGACTGACTCTTCTTACAGTCTATGTTTTGAACCATTCCTGTGACACTAGTTATAGATTCCGATGCTTCACTTCAGGATTACTGAATCCCTCTGACCTTCTTATTGACGATGAAACACAGAAATAGCATCGGAATTAAATACAAAAGGCACAATGCCGACTCAAGTACAAGAAGACTGGCTCTTCTTATTGTCTGTGATTTGAACCATTTCTGTGACTCTAGTTATTGATTCCGATGCTTCACTTCGGGTTTACTGTATCCCTCTGACCTTCTTATTGACGATGAAACAGTGAAATTGCATCGGAATTATATACAAAAGGAACAAAGCTGACTGAAGTACAAGAAGAATGGCTCTTCTTACTGTTTATGATTTGAACCATTTCTGTGACACTAGTTATAGATTCTGATGCTTCACTTCTGGTTTACTGTATCCCTCTGACCTTCTTATTGACGAAGAAACACAGATATTGCATCGGAATTAAATACAAAAGGCACAATGCCGACTTAAGTACAAGAAGACTGACCCCTCTTACTGTCTATGTTTTGAACCATTCCTGTGACACTAGTTATAGATTCCGATGCTTCACTTCAGGTTTACTGTATTCCTCTGACCGGCGAACTGACGATGAAACACAGAAATTGCATCGGAATTAAATACAAAAGACACAATGCCGACTCAAGTACAAGAAGACTGGCTCTTCTTACGGTCTATGTTTTAAATCTTTCCTTTAAGACCGGTTTTAGATTCCGATGCTTCACTTCAGGTTTACTGTAACCCTTGGACCTTCTTATTGACGACGAAACACAGAAATTGCATCGGAATTAAATAGAAAAGGCACAATGCCGACTCAAGTACAAGAAAACAGATTCTTCTTAATATCTATGTTTTAACCATTCCTGTGACACTAGTTATAGATTCCGATGCTCCACTTCAGGTTTACTGTATCCCTCTGTCCTTCTTATTGGCGATGAAACACGTAAATTGCATCGGAATTAAATACAAAAGGCACAATGCCGACTTAAGTACAAGAAGACTGACTCTTCTTACTGTCTATGTTTGAACCATTCCTGTGACACTACTTATAGATTCCGATACTTCACTTCAGGAATACTGAATCCCTCTGACCTTCTTATTGACCATGAAACACAGAAATAGCATCGGTACTAAATACAAAATGCACAATGCCGACTTAAGTACAAGAAAACTGACTCTTCTTACTGTCTATGTTTTGAACCACTCCTGTGTCACTAGTTATAGATTCCGATGCTTCACTTCGGGTTTACTGTATCCCTCTGAGTCTCTTATTTACGATGAAACACAGAAATTGCATCGGAATTATATACAAAAGGCACAATTCCGACTGAAATACAAGAAGACTGGCTCTTCTTACTGTCTATGTCTTGAACCATATCTGTGACACTGGTTATAGATTACGATGCTTCACTTCAGGTTTACTGTATCCCTCTGACCTTCTTATTGACGAAGAAACACAGATATTGCATCGGAATTAAATACAAAAGGCACAATGCCGACTTAAGTACAAGAAGACTGACCCTTCTTACTGTCTATGTTTTGAACCAATCCTGTGACACTAGTTATAGATTCCGATGCTTCACTTCAGGTTTACTGTATCCCTCTGACCGTCGTACTGACGATGAAACACAGAAATTGCATTGGAATTAAATACAAAAGGCACAATGCCGACTGAAGTACAAGAAGACTGGCTCTTCTTACTGTCTATGTTTTGACCCATTTCTGTGACACTAGTTATAGATTCCGATGCTTCACTTCAGGTTTACTGTATCCCTTGGACCTTTCTTATTGACGACGAAACACAGAAATTGCATCGGAATTAAATACAAAAGGCACAATGCCGACTTAAGTACAAGAAGACTGACTCTTCTTACTGTCTATGTTTGAACCATTCCTGTGACACTAGTTATAGATTCCGATACTTCACTTCAGGAATACTGAATCCCTCTGACCTTCTTATTGACCATGAAACAGTGAAATAGCATCGGTACTAAATACAAAATGCACAATGCCGACTTAAGTACAAGAAGACTGACTCTTCTTACTGTCTATGTTTTGAACCAGTCCTGTGACACTACTTATAGATTCCGATGCTTCACTTCAGGTATACTGAATCCCTCTGACCTTCTTATTGACGATGAAACACAGAAATAGCATCGGAATTAAATACAAAAGTCACAATGCCGACTTAAGTACAAGAAAACTGACTCTTCTTACTGTCTATGTTTTGAACCACTCCTGTGTCACTAGTTATTGATTCCGATGCTTCACTTCAGGTTTACTGTATCCCTCTGACCTTCTTATTGACGATGAAACACAGAAATTGCATCGGAATTATATATAAAAGGCACAATGCCGACTGAAGTACAAGAAGACTGGCTCTTCTTACTGCCTATGCCTTGAACCAATCCTGTGACACTAGTTATAGATTCCGATGCTTCACTTCAGGTTTACTGTATCCCTCTTACCGTCGTACTGACGATGAAACACAGAAATTGCATCGGAATTAAATACAAAAGGCACAATACCGACTGAAGTACAAGAAGACTGGCTCTTCTTACTGTCTATGTTTTGAACCATTTCTGTGACACTACTTATAGATTCCGATGCTTCACTTCAGGTTTACTGCATCCCTTGGACCCTTCTTATTGACGACGAAACACAGAAATTGCATCGGAATTAAATAGAAAAGGCACAATGCCGACTCAAGTACAAGAAAACAGACTCTTCTAAATATCTATGTTTTTAACCATTCCTGTGACACTAGTTATAGATTCCGATGCATCACTTCGGGTTTACTGTATCCCTCTGACCGTCGTATTGGCGATGAAACACACAAATTGCTTCGGAATTAAATACAAAAGGCACAATGCCGACTTCAGTACAAGAACACTGACTCTTCTTACTGTCTATGGTTTGAACCATTCCTGTGACACTAGTTATCGATTCCAATGCTTCACTTCAGGTTTACTGTATCTAGCTCACCTTCTTATTGACGATGCAACACAGAAATTGCATCGGCATTATATACAAAAAGCACAATGCCGATTATGTACAAGAAGACTGACTCTTCTTACTGTCTATGTTTTGAACCATTCCTGTGAAACTCGTTATAGATTCCGATACTTCACTTCAGGTTTACTGTATCCCTCTGACCTTATTATTGATGATGAAACACAGAAATTGCATCTTAATTAAATACAAAAGGCACAAAGCCGACTTCGGTACAAGAACACTGACTCTTCTTACTGTCAATGGTTTGTACCATTCCTGTGACACTAGTTATAGATTCCGATGCTTCACTTCAGGTTTAATGTATCTTTCTGTCCTTCTTATTGACGATGAAACACGTAAATTGCATCGGAATTAAATACAAAAGGCACAATGCCGACTTAAGTACAAGAAAACTGACTCTTCTTACTGTCTATGTTTTGAACCACTCCTGTGACACTAGTTATAGATTCCGATGCTTCACTTCAGGTTTACTGTATCCCTGTGTGCTTCTTATTGACGATAAAACACAGAAATTGCATCGGAATTATATACAAAAGGCACAATGCCGACTGAAGTACAAGAAGACTGGCTCTTCTTACTGTCTATGTCTTGAACCATATCTGTGACACTAGTTATAGATTCCGATGCTTCACATCAGGTTTACTGTAACCCTCTGACCTTCTTATTGACGAAGAAACACAGATATTGCATCGGAATTAAATACAAAAGGCACAATGCCGACTTAAGTACAAGAAGACTGACCCTTCTTACTGTCTATGTTTTGAACCAATCCTGTGACGCTAGTTATAGATTCTGATGCTTCACTTCAGGTTTACAGGATCCCTCTGACCGACGTACTGACGATGAAACACAGATATTGCATCGGAATTAAATACAAAAGGCACAATGCCGACTGAAGTACAAGAAGACTGGCTCTTCTTACTGTCTATGTTTTGAACCATTTCTGTGACACTAGTTATAGATTCCGATGCTTCACTTCAGGTTTACTGTATCCCTTGGACATTCTTATTGACGATGAAACACAGAAATTGCATCGGAATTAAATTGAAAAGGCACAATGCCGACTCAAGTACAAGAAAACAGACTCTTTTTAATATCTATGTCTTGAACCATTCCTGTGACACTAGTTATAGATTCTGATGCATCACATCACGTTTACTGTATCCCTCTGACCGTCGTATTGGCGATGGAACACAGAAATTGCATCGGAATTAAATACAAAAGGGCACAATGCCGACTCAAGTACAAGAAGACTGGCTATACTTCCTGTCTATGTTTTGAACCATTCCTGTGATACTCGTTATGTACTCCGATGCTTCACTTCAGGTTTACTGTATCCCTGTGACCTTCTTATTGACGATGAAACACAGAAATTGCATCAGAATTAAATACAAAAGGCACAATGCCGACATAAGTACAAGAAAACTGATTCTTCTTACTGTCTATGTTTTGAACCATTGCTGTGACACTAGTTATAGATTCAGATGCTTCACTTCAGGTTAACTGTATCCCTCTGACCTTCTTATTGACGATGCAACACGTAAATTGCATCGGAATTAAATACAAAAGGCACAATGCCGACTTAGGTACAAGAAGACGGACTGTTCTTATAGTCTATGTTTTGAACCATTCCTGTGTCACTAGTTATAGATTCCGATGCTTCACTTCAGGGTTACTGTATCCCTCTGACCTTCTTATTGACGAAGAAACACAGATATTGCATCGGAATTAAATACAAAAAGCACAATGCCGACTCAAGTACAAGAAGACTGGCTCTTCTTACATTCTATGTTTTGAATCATTTCTGTGACACTAGTTATAGATTCCGATGCTTCACTTCAGGTTTACTGTATCCCTCTGACCTTCATATTGACGAAGAAACACAGATATTGCATCGGAATTAAATACAAAAGGCACAGTGGCGACTTACCTACAAGAAGTCTAACCCTTCTTACTGTCTATGTTTTGAACCATTCCTGTGACACTAGTTATAGATTCCGATGCTTTACTTCAGGTTTACTGTATCCCTCTGAGCTTCTTATTGACGATGAAACACAGAAATTGCATCTTAATTAAATACAAAAGGCACAATGCCGACTTAAGTACAAGAAGACTGACTCTTCTTACTGTCTATGATTTGAACCATTCCTGTGACACTACTTACAGATTCCGATGGTTCACTTCAGGTTTACTGTATCCAGCTACCTTCTTATTGACGATGAAGCACATAAATTGCATCGGAATTAAATACAAAAGGCACAATGCCGACTTAAGTACAAGAAGCCTGACTCTACTTACTGTTTATGTTTTGAACCATTCCTGTGACACTAGTTATAGATTCCGATGCTTCACTTCAGGTTTACTGTATCCAGCTGACCTTCTTATTGACGGTGAAGCACAGAAATTGCATCGGAATTAAATACAAAAGGCACAATGCCGACTTAAGTACAAGAAGACTGACCCTTCTTACTGTCTATGTTTTGCACCATTCCTGTGACTCTAGTTATAGATTCCGGTACTTCACTTCAGGTTTACTGTATCCCTCTGACCTTCTTATTGACGAAGAAACACAGATATTGCATCGGAATTAAATACAAAAGGCACAATGCCGACTGAAGTACAAGGAGACTGGTTCTTCTTACTGTCTATGTTTTGAACCATTCCTGTGCCACTAGTTATAGATTCCGATGCTTCACTTCAGGTATACTGTATCCCTCTGACCGTCGTACTGACGATGAATTACAGAAATTGCATCGGAATTAATTACAAAAGGCACAATGCCGACTGAAGTACACGAAGACTGGCTCTTCTTACTGTCTATGTTTTGAACCACTTCTGTGAGACTAGTTACAGATTCCGATGCTACACTTCAGGTCTACTGTATCAATTGGACCTTCTTATTTACGACGAAACACAGAAATCGCATCGGAATTAAATAGAAAAGGCTCAATGCCGACTCAAGTACAAGAAAACAGACTCTTCTTAACATCTATGTTTTGAACCATTCCTGTGACACTAGTTATAGATTCCGATGCAACACATCAGGTTTACTGTATCCCTCTGACCGTCGTATTGGCGATGAAACACAGAAATTGCATCGGAATTAAATACAAAAGGCACAATGCCGACTCAAGTACAAGAAGACTGGCTATACTTCCTGTCTATATTTTGAACCATTCCTGTGATACTAGTTATGAATTCCAATGCTTCACTTCAGGTTTACTGTATCCCTGTGACCTTCTTGTTGACGATGAAACTCAGAAATAGCATCGGAATTACATACAAAAGGCACACTGCCGACTTAAGTACAAAAAGACTGACTCTTCTTACTGTCTATGTTTTGAACCATTCCTGTGACACAAGTTGTAGATTCCTATGCTTCACTTCAGGTTTACTGTACCCCTCTGATCATCTTATTGACGATGAAACACGTAAATTGCATCGGAATTAAATACAAAAGGCACAATGCCGACTTAAGTACAAGAAGACTGACTCTTCTTACTGTCTATGTTTTGAACAATTCCTGTGACACTAGTTATAGATTCCGATGCTTCACTTAAGGTTTACTGAGTCCCTCTGACCTTCGTATTGACGATGAAACACAGAAATAGCATCGGAATTAAATACAAAAGGCACAATGCCGACTCAAGTACAAGAAGACTGGCTCTTCTTACATTCTATGTTTTGAATCATTTCTGTGACACTAGTTATAGATTCCGATGCTCACTTCAGGTTTACTGAATCCCTCTGACCTTCTTATTGACGAAGAAACACAGATATTGCATCGGAATTAAATACAAAAGGCACAATGCCGACTTATGTACAAGAAGACTAACCCTTCTTACTGTCTATGATTTGAACCATTCCTGTGACACTAGTTATAGATTCCGATGCATCACTTCAGGTTTACTGTTTCCCTCTGACCTTCTTATTGACGATGAAACACAGAAATTGCATCGGAATTAAATACAAAAGGCACAATGCCGACTTAAGTACAAGAAGACTGACTCTTCCTACTGTCTATGTTTTGAACCATTCGTGTGACACTAGTTATAGATTCAGATGCTTCACTTCAGGTTTACTGTAGCCCTCTGACCTTCTTATTTACGATGAAACACAGAAATTGCATCCGAATTAAATACAAAAGGCACAATGCGGACTTAAGTACAAGAAAACTGACTCTTCTTACTGTCTATGTTTTGAACCATTCCAGTGACACTAGTTATAGATTCCGATGCATCACTTCAGGTTTACTGTATCCCTCTGACCTTCTTATTGACGATGAAACACAGAAATTGCATCGGAATTAAATACAAAAGGCACAATGCCGACTTAAGTACAAGAAGACTGACTCTTCTTATTGTCTATGTTTTGCACCATAAGTGTGACACTAGTTATAGATTCCGATGCTTCACTTCAGGTTTACTGTAGCCCTCTGACCTTCTTATTTACGATGAAACACAGAAATTGCATCCGAATTAAATACAAAAGGCACAAGGCGGACTCAAGTACAAGAAGACTGGCTCTTCTTACTGTCTATGTCTTGAACCACATCTGTGACACTAGTTATAGATTCCGATGCTTCACTTCAGGTTTACTGTATCCCTCTGACCGTCGTACTGACGATGAAACACAGAAATTGCATCGGAATTAAATACAAAATACACAATGCCGACTTAAGAACAAGAAAACTGATTCTTCTTACTGTCTATGTTTTGAACCATTCCTGTGACACTAGTTATAGATTCCGATGCTTCACTTCAAGTTAACTGTATCCTTCTGACCTTCTTATTGACGATGAAACACGTAAATTGCATCGGAAATAAATACAAAAGGCACAATGCCGACTTAAGTACAAGAAGACTGACTCTTTCTTACAGTCTATGTTTTGAACCATTCCTGTGTCATTAGTTATACATTCCGATGCTTCACTTCCGGTTTACTGTATCCCTCTGACCTTCTTATTGACGAAGAAACACAGATATTGCATCGGAATTAAATACAAAAGGCACAATGCCGACTGAAATACAAGAAGACTGGCTCTTCTTACTGTCTATGTCTTGAACCATATCTGTGACACTAGTTATAGATTCCGATGCTTCACTTCAGGTTTTCTGTAACCCTCCGACCTTCTTATTGACGATGAAACACAGATATTGCATCGGAATTAAATACAAAAGGCACAATGCCGACTTAAGTACAAGAAGACTGACCCTTCTTACTGTCTATGATTTGAACCAATCCTGTGACAGTAGTTATAGATTCCGATGCTTCACCTCAGGTATACTGTATCCCTCTGACCGTCGTACTGACGATGAAACACAGAAATTGCATCGGAATTAAATACAAAAGGCACAATGCCGACTGATGTACACGAAGACTGGCTCTTCTTACTGTCTATGTTTTGAACCATTTCGGTGACACTAGTTATAGATTCTGATGCGTCACTTCAGGTTTACTGTATCCCTTGGACCTTCTTATTGACGACGAAACACAGAAATTGCATCGGAATTAAATAGAAAAGGCACAATGCCGACTCAAGTACAAGAAAACAGACTCTTCTTAACATCTATGTTTTGAACCCTTCCTGTGATGCTAGTTATAGATTCCGATGCATCACATCAGGTTTACTGTATCCCTCTGACCGTCGTATTGGCGATGAAACACAGAAATTGCATCGGAATTAAATACAAAAGGCACAATGCCGACTCAAGTACAAGAAGACTGGCTAT
Organism: Schistocerca serialis cubense; assembly: GCF_023864345.2. Lineage (NCBI taxonomy): Eukaryota > Metazoa > Arthropoda > Insecta > Orthoptera > Acrididae > Schistocerca > Schistocerca serialis. Next base: position 527,038,907 of record NC_064646.1, read on the forward strand.
ACTTCCTGTCTATGTTTTGAACCATTCCTGTGATACTAGTTATGAATTCCGATGCTTCACTTCAGGTTTACTGTATCCCTGTGACCTTCTTATTGACGATGAAACACAGAAATAGCATCGGAATTACATACAAAAGGCACAATGCCGACTTAAGTACAGAAAGACTGACTCTTTTTACTGTCTATGTTTTGAACCATTCCTGTGACACTAGTTGTAGATTCCGATGCTTCACTTCAGGTTTACTGTATCCCTCTGACCTTCTTATTGACGATGAAACACAGAAATTGCATCGGAATTAAATACAAAAGGCACAATGCCGACTTAAGTACAAGAAGACTGACTCTGCTTACTGTATATGTTTTGAACCATTCCTGTAAAACTAGTTATAGATTTCGATGCTTCACTTACGGTTTACTGAGTCCCTCTGACCTTCTTATTGACGATGAAACACAGAAATAGCATCGGAATTAAATACAAAAGGCACAATGCCGACTCAAGTACAAGAAGACTGGCTCTTCTTACATTCTATGTTTTGAATCATTTCTGTGACACTAGTTATAGATTCCGATGCTTCACTTCAGGTTTACTGTATCCCTCTGACCTTCTTATTGACGAAGAAACACAGATATTGCATTGGAATTAAATACAAAAGGCACAATGCCGACTTATGTACAAGAAGACTAACCCTTCTTACTGTCTATGTTTTGAACCATTCCTGTGACACTAGTTATAGATTCCGATGCTTTACTTCAGGTTTACTGTATCCCCCTGAGCTTCTTATTGACGATGATACACAGAAATTGCATCTTAATTAAATACAAAAGGCACAATGCCGACTTAAGTACAAGAAGACTGACTCTTCTTACTGTCTATGATTTGAACCATTCCTGTGACACTACTTATAGATTCCGATGGTTCACTTCAGGTTTACTCTATCCAGCTGTCCTTCTTATTGACGATGAAGCACAGAAATTGCATCGGAATTATATACAAAAGGCACAATGCCGACTTAAGTACAAGAAGACTGACTCTTCTTACTGTCTATGTTTTGAACTATTCCTGTGAATCTAGTTATAGATTCCGATACTTCACTTCAGGTTTACTGTATCCCTCTGACCTTATTATTGACGATGAAACACAGAAATGGCATCTTAATTAAATACAAAAGGCACAATGCCGAATTAAGCACAAGAAGACTGACTCTTCTTACTGTCTATGATTTGAACCATTCCTGTGACACTAGTTATAGATTCCGATGCTTCACTTCAGGTTTACTGTATCCCTCTGACCTTCTTATTGACGATCAAACACAGAAAATTCATCGGAATTAAATACAAGAGGCACAATGCCGACTAGAGTACTTGAAGACTGGCTCTTCTTACTGTCTATGTTTTGAACCGTTCCTGTGACACTAGTTAAAAATTCCGATGCTTCACTTCAGGTTTACTGTAACCAGCTGACCTTCTTATTGACGATGAAGCACATAAATTGCATCGGAATTAAATACAAAAGGCACAATGCCGACTTAAGTACAAGAAGACCGACTCTACTTACTGTTTATGTTTTGAACCATTCCTGTGACACTAGTTATAGATTCCGATGCTTCACTTCAGGTTTACTGTAGCCGTCTGACCTTCTTATTGACGATGAAACACAGAAATTGCATCCGAATTAAATACAAAAGGCACAATGCGGACTCAAGTACAAGAAGACTGGCTCTTCTTACTGTCTATGTTTTGAACCATTCCTGCGACACTAGTTATACATTCCGATGCTTCACTTCAGATTTACTGTATCCCTCTGACCTTCGTATTGACGAAGAAACACAGAAATTTCATCGGAATTAAATACAAAAGGCACAATGCCGACTCAAGTACAAGAAAACTGATTCTTCTTACTGTCTATGTTTTGAACCATTTCTGTGACACTAGTTATAGATTCCGATGCTTCACTTCCGGTTTACTGTATCCCTCTGACCTTCTTATTGACGATGAAACACAGAAATTGCGTCGGAAAATAAATACAAAAGGCACAACGCCAACCTAAGTACAAGAAAACTGACTCTTCTTACTGTCTATGTCTTGAACCATATCTGTGACACTAGTTATAGATTCCGATGCATCACTTCAAGTTTACTGTAACCCTCCGACCTTCTTATTGACGATGAAACACAGATATTGCATCGGAATTAAATACAAAAGGCACAATGCCGACTGAAGTACACGAAGACTGGCTCTTCTTACTGTCTATGTTTTGAACCATTTCTGTGACACTAGTTATAGATTCCGATGCTTCACTTCAGGTTTACTGTATCCCTTGGACCTTCTTATTGACGACGAAACACAGAAATTGCATCGGAATTAAATAGAAAAGGCACAATGCCGACTCAAGTACAAGAAAACAGACTCTTCTTAACATCTATGTTGTGAACCATTCCTGTGACACTAGTTGTAGTTTCCGATGCATCACATCAGGTTTACTGTATCCCTCTGACCGTCGTATTGGCGATGAAACACAGAAATTGCATCGGAATTAAATTCAAAAGGCACAATGCCGACTCAAGTACAAGAAGACTGGCTATACTTCCTGTCTATGTTTGAACCATTCCTGTGATACTAGTTAAGAATTCCGATGCTTCACTTCAGGTCTACTGTATCCCTGTGACCTTCTTATTGACGATGAAACACAGAAATTGCATCAGAATTACATACAAAATGCACAATGCCGACTTAAGTACAAAAAGACTGACTCTCCTTACTGTCTATGTTTTGAACCATTCCTGTGACACTAGTTGTAGATTCCGATGCTTCACGTTAGGTTTACTGTATCCCTCTGACCTTCTTATTGACGAAGAAACACGTAAATTGCATCGGAATTAAATACAAAAGGCACAATGCCGACTTAAGTACAAGAAGACTGACTCTTCTTACTGTCTATGTTATGAACCATTCCTGTGACACTAGTTATAGATTCCGATGCTTCACTTAAGGTTTACTGAGTCCCTCTGACCTTGTTATTGACGATGAAACACAGAAATAGCATCGGAATTAAATACAAATGGCACAATGCCGACTCAGGTACAAGAAGACTGGCTCTTCTTACATTCTATGTTTTGAATCATTTCTGTGACACTAGTTATAGATTCCGATGCTTCACTTCAGGTTTACTGTATCCCTCTGACCTTCTTATTGACGAAGACACACAGATATTGCATCGGAATTAAATACAAAAGGCACAATGCCAACTTATGTACAAGAAGACTAACCCTTCTTACTGTCTATGTTTTGAACCATTCCTGTGACACTAGTTATAGATTCCGATGCTTTACTTCAGGTTTACTGTATCCCTCTGAGCTTCTTATTGACGATGAAACACAGAAATTGCATCTTAATTAAATACAAAAGGCACAATGCCGACTTAAGTACAAGAAGACTGACTCTTCTTACTGTCTATGATTTGAACCATTCCTGTGACACTACTTATAGATTCCGATGGTTCACTTCAGGTTTACTCTATCCAGCTGTCCTTCTTATTGACGATGAAGCACAGAAATTGCATCGGAATTATATACAAAAGGCACAATGCCGACTTAAGTACAAGAAGACTGACTCTTCTTACTGTCTATGTTTTGAACTATTCCTGTGAATCTAGTTATAGATTCCGATACTTCACTTCAGGTTTACTGTATCCCTCTGACCTTCTTATTGACGATCAAACACAGAAAATTCATCGGAATTAAATACAAGAGGCACAATGCCGACTAGAGTACTTGAAGACTTGCTCTTCTTACTGTCTATGTTTTGAACCGTTCCTGTGACACTAGTTAAAAATTCCGATGCTTCACTTCAGGTTTACTGTAACCAGCTGACCTTCTTATTGACGATGAAGCACATAAATTGCATCGGAATTAAATACAAAAGGCACAATGCCGACTTAAGTACAAGAAGACCGACTCTACTTACTGTTTATGTTTTGAACCATTCCTGTGACACTAGTTATAGATTCCGATGCTTCACTTCAGGTTTACTGTAGCCGTCTGACCTTCTTATTGACGATGAAACACAGAAATTGCATCCGAATTAAATACAAAAGGCACAATGCGGACTCAAGTACAAGAAGACTGGCTCTTCTTACTGTCTATGTTTTGAACCATTCCTGCGACACTAGTTATACATTCCGATGCTTCACTTCAGGTTTACTGTATCCCTCTGACCTTCGTATTGACGAAGAAACACAGAAATTTCATCGGAATTAAATACAAAAGGCACAATGCCGACTCAAGTACAAGAAAACTGATTCTTCTTACTGTCTATGTTTTGAACCATTTCTGTGACACTAGTTATAGATTCCGATACTTCACTTCCGGTTTACTGTATCCCTCTGATCTTCTTATTGACGATGAAACACAGAAATTGCGTCGGAAAATAAATACAAAAGGCACAACGCCAACCTAAGTACAAGAAAACTGACTCTTCTTACTGTCTATGTCTTGAACCATATCTGTGACACTAGTTATAGATTCCGATGCATCACTTCAAGTTTACTGTAACCCTCCGACCTTCGTATTGACGATGAAACACAGATATTGCATCGGAATTAAATACAAAAGGCACAATGCCGACTGAAGTACACGAAGACTGGCTCTTCTTACTGTCTATGTTTTGAACCATTTCTGTGACACTAGTTATAGATTCCGATGCTTCACTTCATGTTTACTGTATCCCTTGGACCTTCTTATTGACGACGAAACACAGAAATTGCATCGGAATTAAATACAAAAGGCACAATGCCGACTCAAGTACAAGAAGACTGGCTACACTTCCTGTCTATGTTTGAACCATTCCTGTGATACTAGTTAAGAATTCCGATGCTTCACTTCAGGTCTACTGTATCCCTGTGACCTTCTTATTGACGACGAAACACAGAAATTGCATCAGAATTACATAGAAAATGCACAATGCCGACTTAAGTACAAAAAGACTGACTCTCCTTACTGTCTATGTTTTGAACCATTCCTGTGACACTAGTTGTAGATTCCGATGCTTCACGTTAGGTTTACTGTATCCCTCTGACCTTCTTATTGACGAAGAAACACGTAAATTGCATCGGAATTAAATACAAAAGGCACAATGCCGACTTAAGTACAAGAAGACTGACTCTTCTTACTGTCTATGTTTTGAACCATTCCTGTGACACTAGTTATAGATTCCGATGCTTCACTTAAGGTTTACTGAGTCCCTCTGACCTTGTTATTGACGATGAAACACAGAAATAGCATCGGAATTAAATACAAATGGCACAATGCCGACTCAGGTACAAGAAGACTGGCTCTTCTTACATTCTATGTTTTGAATCATTTCTGTGACACTAGTTATAGATTCCGATGCTTCACTTCAGGTTTACTGTATCCCTCTGACCTTCTTATTGACGAAGACACACAGATATTGCATCGGAATTAAATACAAAAGGCACAATGCCGACTTATGTACAAGAAGACTAACCCTTCTTACTGTCTATGTTTTGAACCATTCCTGTGACACTAGTTATAGGTTCCGATGCTTTACTTCAGGTTTACTGTATCCCTCTGAGCTTCTTATTGACGACGAAACACAGAAATTGCATCTTAATTAAATACAAAAGGCACAATGCCGACTTAAGTACAAGAAGACTGACTCTTCTTACTGTCTATGATTTGAACCATTCCTGTGACACTACTTATAGATTCCGATGGTTCACTTCAGGTTTACTGTATCCAGCTACCTTCTTATTGACGATGAAGCACATACATTACATCGGAATTAAATACAAAAGGCACAATGCCGACTTAAGTACAAGAAGATTGACTCTACTTACCGTTTATGTTTTGAATCATTCCTGTGACACTAGTTATTGATTCCGATGCTTCACTTCAGGTTTACTGTATCCAGCTGTCCTTCTTATTGACGATGAAGTACAGAAATTGCATCGGAATTATATACAAAAGGCACAATGCGGACTCAAGTACAAGAAGACTGGCTCTTCTTACTGTCTATGTTTTGAACCATTCCTGCGACACTAGTTATACATTCCGATGCTTCACTTCAGGTTTACTGTATCCCTCTGACCTTCGTATTGACGAAGAAACACAGAAATTTCATCGGAATTAAATACAAAAGGCACAATGCCGACTCAAGTACAAGAAAACTGATTCTTCTTACTGTCTATGTTTTGAACCATTTCTGTGACACAAGTTATAGATTCCGATGCTTGACTTCCGGTTTACTGTATCCCTCTGACCTTCTTATTGACGATGAAACACAGAAATTGCGTCGGAAAATAAATACAAAAGGCACAACGCCAACCTAAGTACAAGAAAACTGACTCTTCTTACTGTCTATGTCTTGAACCATATCTGTGACACTAGTTATAGATTCCGATGCATCACTTCAAGTTTACTGTAACCCTCTGACCTTCTTATTGACGATGAAACACAGATATTGCATCGGAATTAAATACAAAAGGCACAATGCCGACTGAAGTACACGAAGACTGGCTCTTCTTACTGTCTATGTTTTGAACCATTTCTGTGACACTAGTTATAGATTCCGATGCTTCACTTCAGGTTTACTGTATCCCTTGGACCTTCTTATTGACGACGAAACACAGAAATTGCATCGGAATTAAATAGAAAAGGCACAATGCCGACTCAAGTACAAGAAAACAGACTCTTCTTAACATCTATGTTGTGAACCATTCCTGTGACACTAGTTATAGTTTCCGATGCATCACATCAGGTTTACTGTATCCCTCTGACCGTCGTATTGGCGATGAAACACAGAAATTGCATCGGAATTAAGTACAAAAGGCACAATGCCGACTCAAGTACAAGAAGACTGGCTATACTTCCTGTCTATGTTTGAACCATTCCTGTGATACTAGTTATGAATTCCGATGCTTCACTTCAGGTCTACTGTATCCCTGTGACCTTCTTATTGACGATGAAACACAGAAATTGCATCAGAATTACATACAAAATGCACAATGCCGACTTAAGTACAAAAAGACTGACTCTCCTTACTGTCTATGTTTTGAACCATTTTTGTGACACTAGTTGTAGATTCCGATGCTTCACGTTAGGTTTACTGTATCCCTCTGACCTTCTTATTGACGAAGAAACACGTAAATTGCATCGGAATTAAATACAAAAGGCACAATGCCGACTTAAGTACAAGAAGACTGACTCTTCTTACTGTCTATGTTTTGAACCATTCCTGTGACACTAGTTATAGATTCCGATGCTTCACTTAAGGTTTACTGAGTCCCTCTGACCTTGTTATTGACGATGAAACACAGAAATAGCATCGGAATTAAATACAAAAGGCACAATGCCGACTCAAGTACAAGAAGACTGGCTCTTCTTACATTCTATGTTTTGAATCATTTCTGTGACACTAGTTATAGATTCCGATGCTTCACTTCAGGTTTACTGTATCCCTCTGACCTTCTTATTGACGAAGACACACAGATATTGCATCGGAATTAAATACAAAAGGCACAATGCCGACTTATGTACAAGAAGACTGACCCTTCTTACTGTCTATGTTTTGAACCATTCCTGTGACACTAGTTATAGATTCCGATGCTTTACTTCAGGTTTACTGTATCCCTCTGAGCTTCTTATTGACGATGAAACACAGAAATTGCATCTTAATTAAATACAAAAGGCACAATGCCGACTTAAGTACAAGAAGACTGACTCTTCTTACTGTCTATGATTTGAACCATTCCTGTGACACTACTTATAGATTCCGATGGTTCACTTCAGGTTTACTGTATCCAGCTACCTTCTTATTGACGATGAAGCACATAAATTACATCGGAATTAAATACAAAAGGCACAATGCCGACTTAAGTACAAGAAGATTGACTCTACTTACCGTTTATGTTTTGAATCATTCCTGTGACACTAGTTATAGATTCCGATGCTTCACTTCAGGTTTACTGTATCCAGCTGTCCTTCTTATTGACGATGAAGTACAGAAATTGCATCGGAATTATATACAAAAGGCACAATGCCGACTTAAGTACAGGAAGACTGACTCTTCGTACTGGCTATGTTTTGAACCATTCCTGTGACTCTAGTTATAGATTCCGATGCTTCACTTCAGGTTTACTGCAGCCCTCTGACCTTCGTGTTGACGATGAAACACAGAAATTGCATCCGAATTAAATACAAAAGTCACAATGCGGACTCAAGTACAGGAAGACTGGCTCTTCTTACTGTCTATGTTTTGAACTATTCCTGCGACACTAGTTACACATTCCGATGCTTCACTTCATGTTTACTGTATCCCTCTGACCTTCGTATTGACGAAGAAACACAGAAATTGCATCGGACTTAAGTACAAAATGCACAATGCCGACTCAAGTACAAGAAGACTGGCTCTTCTTATTGTCTATGTTTTGAACGATATCTGTGACACTAGTTATAGATTCCGATGTTTCACTTCAGCTTTACTGTATACGTCTGACCTTCTTATTGACGATGAAACACAGAAATTGCGTCGGAAATTAAATACAAAAGGCACAACGCCAACCTAAGTACAAGAAAACTGACTCTTCTTACTGTTTATGTTTGAACCTTTCCTGTGACACTAGTTATAGATTCCGATGCTTCACTTCAGGTTTACTGTATCCCTGTGACCTTCTTATTGACGATGAAACACATAAATTGCATCGGAATTAAATACAAAATGCACAATGCCGATTTAAGTACAAGAAGATTTACTATTCTTACTATGTTTTGAACCATTCCTGTGACACTAGTTACAGATTCCGATGCTTCACTTCAGCTTTACTGTATACCTCTTACCTTCTTAGTGACGATGAAACACAGAAATTGCATCGGAATTATATACAAAAGGCCCAATGCCGACTGAAGTACAAGAAGACAGGCTCTTCTTACTGTCTATGTCTTGAACCATTTCTGTGACACTAGTTATAGATTCCGATGCTTCACTTCTGGTTTACTGCATCCCTCTGCTTTTCTTATTGATGAAGAAACACAGATATTGCATCGGAATTAAGTACAAAAGGCACAATGCCGACTTAAGTACAAGATGACTGACCCTTCTTACTGTCTATGTTTTGAACCAATCCTGTGACACTAGTTATAGATTCCGATGCTTAACTTCAGGTTTACTGTATCCCTCTGACCGTCGTACTGACGATGAAACACAGAAATTGCATCGGAATTAAATACGAAAGGCACAATGCCGACTCAAGTACAAGAAGACTGGCTCTTCTTACTGTCTATGTTTTGAACCTTTCCTGACAGACCGGTTTTAGATTCCGATGTTTCACTTCAGGTTTCCTGTTTCCCTTGGACCTTCTTATTGACGACAAAACACAGAAATTGCATCGGAATTAAATAGAAATGCACAATGCCGACTCAAGTACAAGAAAACAGACTCTTCTTAATATCTATGTTATGAACCATTCCTGTGACACTAGTTATAGATTCCGATGCATCACTTCAGGTTTACTGTATCCCTATGACCGTCGCATTGGCGATGGAACACAGAAATTGCATCGGAATTAAATACAAAAGGCACAATGCCAACTCAAGTACAAGAAAACTGGCTATACTTCCTATCTATGATTTGAACCATTCCTGTGATACTAGTTATAGATTCCGATGCTTCACTTCAGGTTTACTGTATCCCTGTGACCTTCTTATTGACGATGAAACACAGAAATTGCATCGGAATTAAATACAAAAGGCCCAATGCCGACTTAAGTACAAGAAAACTGATTCTTCTTACTGTCTATGTTTTGAACCATTCCTGTGACACTAGTTATAGATTCCGATGCTTCGCTTCAGGTTTACTGTATCCCTCTGACCTTCTTATTGACGATGAAACACGTAAATTGCTTCGGAATTAAATACAAAAGGCACAATGCCGACTTAAGTACAAGAAGACTGACTCTTCTTACTGTCTATGTTTTGAACCATTCCTGTGACATTAGTTATCGATTCCAATGCTTCACTTTAGGATTTCTGAATCCCTCTGACCTTCTTATTGACGATCAAACACAGAAATAGCATCGGAATTACATACAAAAGGCACAATGCCGACTTATGTACAAGAAGACTAACCCTTTTTACTGTCTATGTTTTGAACCATTCCTGTGACACTAGTTATAGATTCCGATGCTTTACTTCAGGTTTACTGTATCCCTCTGAGCTTCTTATTGACGATGACACACAGAAATTGCATCTTAATTAAATACAAAAGGCACAATGCCGACTTAAGTACAAGAAGACTGACTCTTCTTACTGTCTATGATTTGAACCATTCCTGTGACACTACTTATAGATTCCGATGGTTCACTTCAGGTTTACTCTATCCAGCTGTCCTTCTTATTGACGATGAAGCACAGAAATTGCATCGGAATTATATACAAAAGGCACAATGCCGACTTAAGTACAAGAAGACTGACTCTTCTTACTGTCTATGTTTTGAACTATTCCTGTGAATCTAGTTATAGATTCCGATACTTCACTTCAGGTTTACTGTATCCCTCTGACCTTCTTATTGACGATCAAACACAGAAAATTCATCGGAATTAAATACAAGAGGCACAATGCCGACTAGAGTACTTGAAGACTGGCTCTTCTTACTGTCTATGTTTTGAACCGTTCCTGTGACACTAGTTAAAAATTCCGATGCTTCACTTCAGGTTTACTGTAACCAGCTGACCTTCTTATTGACGATGAAGCACATAAATTGCATCGGAATTAAATACAAAAGGCACAATGCCGACTTAAGTACAAGAAGACCGACTCTACTTACTGTTTATGTTTTGAACCATTCCTGTGACACTAGTTATAGATTCCGATGCTTCACTTCAGGTTTACTGTAGCCGTCTGACCTTCTTATTGACGATGAAACACAGAAATTGCATCCGAATTAAATACAAAAGGCACAATGCGGACTCAAGTACAAGAAGACTGGCTCTTCTTACTGTCTATGTTTTGAACCATTCCTGCGACACTAGTTATACATTCCGATGCTTCACTTCAGGTTTACTGTATCCCTCTGACCTTCGTATTGACGAAGAAACACAGAAATTTCATCGGAATTAAATACAAAAGGCACAATGCCGACTCAAGTACAAGAAAACTGATTCTTCTTACTGTCTATGTTTTGAACCATTTCTGTGACACTAGTTATAGATTCCGATACTTCACTTCCGGTTTACTGTATCCCTCTGATCTTCTTATTGACGATGAAACACAGAAATTGCGTCGGAAAATAAATACAAAAGGCACAACGCCAACCTAAGTACAAGAAAACTGACTCTTCTTACTGTCTATGTCTTGAACCATATCTGTGACACTAGTTATAGATTCCGATGCATCACTTCAAGTTTACTGTAACCCTCCGACCTTCTTATTGACGATGAAACACAGATATTGCATCGGAATTAAATACAAAAGGCACAATGCCGACTGAAGTACACGAAGACTGGCTCTTCTTACTGTCTATGTTTTGAACCATTTCTGTGACACTAGTTATAGATTCCGATGCTTCACTTCAGGTTTACTGTATCCCTTGGACCTTCTTATTGACGACGAAACACAGAAATTGCATCGGAATTAATTACAAAACGCACAATGCCGACTCAAGTACAAGAAGACTGGCTATACTTCCTGTCTATGTTTGAACCATTCCTGTGATACTAGTTAAGAATTCCGATGCTTCACTTCAGGTCTACTGTATCCCTGTGACCTTCTTATTGACGACGAAACACAGAAATTGCATCAGAATTACATACAAAATGCACAATGCCGACTTAAGTACAAAAAGACTGACTCTCCTTACTGTCTATGTTTTGAACCATTCCTGTGACACTAGTTGTAGATTCTGATGCTTCACGTTAGGTTTACTGTATCCCTCTGACCTTCTTATTGACGAAGAAACACGTAAATTGCATCGGAATTAAATACAAAAGGCACAATGCCGACTTAACTACAAGAAGACTGACTCTTCTTACTGTCTATGTTTTGAACCATTCCTGTGACACTAGTTATAGATTCCGATGCTTCACTTAAGGTTTACTGAGTCCCTCTGACCTTGTTATTGACGATGAAACACAGAAATAGCATCGGAATTAAATACAAATGGCACAATGCCGACTCAGGTACAAGAAGACTGGCTCTTCTTACATTCTATGTTTTGAATCATTTCTGTGACACTAGTTATAGATTCCGATGCTTCACTTCAGGTTTACTGTATCCCTCTGACCTTCTTATTGACGAAGACACACAGATATTGCATCGGAATTAAATACAAAAGGCACAATGCCGACTTATGTACAAGAAGACTAACCCTTCTTACTGTCTATGTTTTGAACCATTCCTGTGACACTAGTTATAGATTCCGATGCTTTACTTCAGGTTTACTGTATCCCTCTGAGCTTCTTATTGACGATGAAACACAGAAATTGCATCTTAATTAAATACAAAAGGCACAATGCCGACTTAAGTACAAGAAGACTGACTCTTCTTACTGTCTATGATTTGAACCATTCCTGTGACACTACTTATAGATTCCGATGGTTCACTTCAGGTTTACTGTATCCAGCTACCTTCTTATTGACGATGAAGCACATACATTACATCGGAATTAAATACAAAAGGCACAATGCCGACTTAAGTACAAGAAGATTGACTCTACTTACCGTTTATGTTTTGAATCATTCCTGTGACACTAGTTATTGATTCCGATGCTTCACTTCAGGTTTACTGTATCCAGCTGTCCTTCTTATTGACGATGAAGTACAGAAATTGCATCGGAATTATATACAAAAGGCACAATGCGGACTCAAGTACAAGAAGACTGGCTCTTCTTACTGTCTATGTTTTGAACCATTCCTGCGACACTAGTTATACATTCCGATGCTTCACTTCAGGTTTACTGTATCCCTCTGACCTTCTTATTGACGATGAAACACAGAAATTGCGTCGGAAAATAAATACAAAAGGCACAACGCCAACCTAAGTACAAGAAAACTGACTCTTCTTACTGTCTATGTCTTGAACCATATCTGTGACACTAGTTATAGATTCCGATGCATCACTTCAAGTTTACTGTAACCCTCTGACCTTCTTATTGACGATGAAACACAGATATTGCATCGGAATTAAATACAAAAGGCACAATGCCGACTGAAGTACACGAAGACTGGCTCTTCTGACTGTCTATGTTTTGAACCATTTCTGTGACACTAGTTATAGATTCCGATGCTTCACTTCAGGTTTACTGTATCCCTTGGACCTTCTTATTGACGACGAAACACAGAAATTGCATCGGAATTAAATAGAAAAGGCACAATGCCGACTCAAGTACAAGAAAACAGACTCTTCTTAACATCTATGTTGTGAACCATTCCTGTGACACTAGTTATAGTTTCCGATGCATCACATCAGGTTTACTGTATCCCTCTGACCGTCGTATTGGCGATGAAACACAGAAATTGCATCGGAATTAAGTACAAAAGGCACAATGCCGACTCAAGTACAAGAAGACTGGCTATACTTCCTGTCTATGTTTGAACCATTCCTGTGATACTAGTTATGAATTCCGATGCTGCACTTCAGGTCTACTGTATCCCTGTGACCTTCTTATTGACGATGAAACACAGAAATTGCATCAGAATTACATACAAAATGCACAATGCCGACTTAAGTACAAAAAGACTGACTCTCCTTACTGTCTATGTTTTGAACCATTCCTGTGACACTAGTTGTAGATTCCGATGCTTCACGTTAGGTTTACTGTATCCCTCTGACCTTCTTATTGACGAAGAAACACGTAAATTGCATCGGAATTAAATACAAAAGGCACAATGCCGACTTAAGTACAAGAAGACTGACTCTTCTTACTGTCTATGTTTTGAACCATTCCTGTGACACTAGTTATAGATTCCGATGCTTCACTTAAGGTTTACTGAGTCCCTCTGACCTTGTTATTGACGATGAAACACAGAAATAGCATCGGAATTAAATACAAAAGGCACAATGCCGACTCAAGTACAAGAAGACTGGCTCTTCTTACATTCTATGTTTTGAATCATTTCTGTGACACTAGTTATAGATTCCGATGCTTCACTTCAGGTTTACTGTATCCCTCTGACCTTCTTATTGACGAAGACACACAGATATTGCATCGGAATTAAATACAAAAGGCACAATGCCGACTTATGTACAAGAAGACTGACCCTTCTTACTGTCTATGTTTTGAACCATTCCTGTGACACTAGTTATAGATTCCGATGCTTTACTTCAGGTTTACTGTATCCCTCTGAGCTTCTTATTGACGATGAAACACAGAAATTGCATCTTAATTAAATACAAAAGGCACAATGCCGACTTAAGTACAAGAAGACTGACTCTTCTTACTGTCTACGATTTGAACCATTCCTGTGACACTACTTATAGATTCCGATGGTTCACTTCAGGTTTACTGTATCCAGCTACCTTCTTATTGACGATGAAGCACATAAATTACATCGGAATTAAATACAAAAGGCACAATGCCGACTTAAGTACAAGAAGATTGACTCTACTTACCGTTTATGTTTTGAATCATTCCTGTGACACTAGTTATAGATTCCGATGCTTCACTTCAGGTTTACTGTATCCAGCTGTCCTTCTTATTGACGATGAAGTACAGAAATTGCATCGGAATTATATACAAAAGGCACAATGCCGACTTAAGTACAGGAAGACTGACTCTTCGTACTGGCTATGTTTTGAACCATTCCTGTGACTCTAGTTATAGATTCCGATGCTTCACTTCAGGTTTACTGCAGCCCTCTGACCTTCTTATTGACGATGAAACACAGAAATTGCATCCGAATTAAATACAAAAGTCACAATGCGGACTCAAGTACAGGAAGACTGGCTCTTCTTACTGTCTATGTTTTGAACTATTCCTGCGACACTAGTTACACATTCCGATGCTTCACTTCATGTTTACTGTATCCCTCTGACCTTCGTATTGACGAAGAAACACAGAAATTGCATCGGTATTAAGTACAAAATGCACAATGCCGACTCAAGTACAAGAAGACTGGCTCTTCTTATTGTCTATGTTTTGAACGATTTCTGTGACACTAGTTATAGATTCCGATGTTTCACTTCAGCTTTACTGTATACGTCTGACCTTCTTATTGACGATGAAACACAGAAATTGCGTCGGAAATTAAATACAAAAGGCACAACGCCAACCTAAGTACAAGAAAACTGACTCTTCTTACTGTTTATGTTTGAACCTTTCCTGTGACACTAGTTATAGATTCCGATGCTTCACTTCAGGTTTACTGTATCGCTGTGACCTTCTTATTGACGATGAAACACATAAATTGCATCGGAATTAAATACAAAATGCACAATGCCGACTTAAGTACAAGAAGATTTACTATTCTTACTATGTTTTGAACCATTCCTGTGACACTAGTTACAGATTCCGATGCTTCACTTCAGCTTTACTGTATACCTCTTACCTTCTTAGTGACGATGAAACACAGAAATTGCATCGGAATTATATACAAAAGGCCCAATGCCGACTGAAGTACAAGAAGACAGGCTCTTCTTACTGTCTATGTCTTGAACCATTTCTGTGACACTAGTTATAGATTCCGATGCTTCACTTCTGGTTTACTGCATCCCTCTGCTCTTCTTATTGATGAAGAAACACAGATATTGCATCGGAATTAAGTACAAAAGGCACAATGCCGACTTAAGTACAAGATGACTGACCCTTCTTACTGTCTATGTTTTGAACCAATCCTGTGACACTAGTTATAGATTCCGATGCTTAACTTCAGGTTTACTGTATCCCTCTGACCGTCGTACTGACGATGAAACACAGAAATTGCATCGGAATTAAATACGAAAGGCACAATGCCGACTCAAGTACAAGAAGACTGGCTCTTCTTACTGTCTATGTTTTGAACCTTTCCTGACAGACCGGTTTTAGATTCCGATGTTTCACTTCAGGTTTCCTGTTTCCCTTGGACCTTCTTATTGACGACAAAACACAGAAATTGCATCGGAATTAAATAGAAATGCACAATGCCGACTCAAGTACAAGAAAACAGACTCTTCTTAATATCTATGTTATGAACCATTCCTGTGACACTAGTTATAGATTCCGATGCATCACTTCAGGTTTACTGTATCCCTATGACCGTCGCATTGGCGATGGAACACAGAAATTGCATCGGAATTAAATACAAAAGGCACAATGCCAACTCAAGTACAAGAAAACTGGCTATACTTCCTATCTATGATTTGAACCATTCCTGTGATACTAGTTATAGATTCCGATGCTTCACTTCAGGTTTACTGTATCCCTGTGACCTTCTTATTGACGATCAAACACAGAAATAGCATCGGAATTACATACAAAAGGCACAATGCCGACTTATGTACAAGAAGACTAACCCTTTTTACTGTCTATGTTTTGAACCATTCCTGTGACACTAGTTATAGATTCCGATGCTTTACTTCAGGTTTACTGTATCCCTCTGAGCTTCTTATTGACGATGAAACACAGAAATTGCATCTTAATTAAATACAAAAGGCACAATGCCGACTTAAGTACAAGAAGACTGACTCTTCTTACTGTCTATGATTTGAACCATTCCTGTGACACTACTTATAGATTCCGATGGTTCACTTCAGGTTTACTGTATCCAGCTACCTTCTTATTGACGATGAAGCACATAAATTACATCGGAATTAAATACAAAAGACACAATGCCGACTTAAGTACAAGAAGCCTGACTTTACTTACCGTTTATGTTTTGAACCATTCCTGTGACACTAGTTATAGATTCCGATGCTTCACTTCAGGTTTACTGTATCCCTTTGACCTTCTTATTGACGATGAAACACGTAAATTGAATCGGAATTAAATACAAAAGGCACAATGCCGACTTAAGTACAAGAAGACAGACTCTTCTTACTGTCTATGTTTTGAACCATTCCTGTGACACTAGTTATAGATTTCGATGCTTCACTTTAGGTTTACTGAATCCCCCTGCCCTTCTTATTGACGATGAAACACAGAAATAGCATCGGAATTAAATTCAAAAGGCACAATGCCGACTCAAGTTCAAGAAGACTGGCTCTTATTACCGTCTATGTTTTGAACCATTTCTGTGACACTAGTTATAGATTCCGATGCTTCACTTCAGTCTTACTGTATGCCTCTGACCTTCTTATTGACGAAGAAACACAGATATTGCATCGGAATTAAATACAAAATGCACAATGCCGACTTAAGTACAAGAAGACTGACTCTTCTTACTGTCTATGTTTTGAACCATTCCTGTGACACTAGTTATAGATTTCGATGCTTCACTTTAGGTTTACTGAATCCCCCTGCCCCTCTTATTGACGATGAAACACAGAAATAGCATCGGAATTAAATACAAAAGGCACAATGCCGACTCAGGTACAAGAAGACTGGCTCTTCTTACTGTCTATGATTTGAACCATTTCTGTGGCACTAGTTATAGATTCCGATGCTTCACTTCAGGTTTACTGTATCCCTTTGACCTTCTTATTGACGAAGAAACACAGATATTGCATCGGAATTAAATACAAAAGGCACAATGCCGACTTAAGTACAAGAAGACTGACCCTTCTTACTCTCTATGATTTGAACCATTCCTGTGACACTAGTTATAGATTCCGAAGCTTCACTTCAGGTTTACTGTATCCCTCTGACCTTCGTATCGACGATAAAACACAGAAAATTCATCGGAATTAAATCAAAAGGCACAATGCCGACTCAAGTACAAGAAGACTGGATCTTCTCACTGTCTATGTTTTGAACCATTCCTATGACACTAGTTATAGATTCCGATGCTTCACTTCCAATTTACTGTATCCAGCTGACCTTCTTATTGACGAAGAAGCACATAAATTGCATCGGAATTAAATACAAAATGCACAATGCCGACTTAAGTACAAGAAGATTGACTCTTCTTACTGTCTATGTTTTGAACCATTCCTGTGACACTAGTCATAGATTCCGATGCTTCACTTCAGGTTTACTGTATCCAGCTGACTTTCTTATTGACGATGAAACACAGAAATTGCATCGGAATTATATTCAAAAGGCAAAATACCGACTTAAGTACAAGAAGACTGACTCTTCTTACTGTCTATGTTTTGAATCATTCCTGTGACACTAGTTATAGATTCCGATGCATCACTTCAGGTTTACTGTATCCCTCTGACCTTATTATTGACGATGAAACACAAAAATTGCATCATAATTAAATACAAAAGGCACAATGCCGACTTCAGTACGAGAACACTGACTCTTCTTACTGTCTATGGCTTGAACCATTCCTGTGACACTAGTTATGGATTCCGATGCTTCACTTCAGGTTTACTGTATCCCTCTGACCTTCGTATTGACGATGAAACAAAAAATAGCTTCGGAATAAAATACAAAAGGCACAATGCCGACTTAAGTACAAAAAGACTGACTCTTCCTACTGTCTATGTTTTGAACCATTTCTGTGACACTAGTTATAGATTTCGATGCTTCATTTCAAGTTTACTGTATCCAGCTGACTTTCTTATTGACGATGAAACAGAAATTGCATCGGAATTATATACAAAAGGCACAATGCCGACTTAAGTCCCAGAAGACTGACACTTTTTACTGTCTATGTTTTGAACCATTCGTGTGACACTAGTTATAGATTCCAATACTTCACTTCAGGTTTACTGTATCCCTCTGACCTTATTATTGACGATGAAGCACATAAATTGCATCGGAATTAAATACAAATTGCACAATGCCGACTCAAATACAACAAGACTGGCTCTTCTTACTGTCTATGTTTTGAACCATTCCTGTGACACTAGTTTTAGATTCCGATGCTTCACTTCAGGTTTACTGTATCCAGCTGACCTTCATATTGACGATGAAGCACATAAATTGCATCGGAATTAAATACAAAAGGCACATTGCCGACTTATGTACAAGAAGACTGATTCTACTTACTGTTTATGTTGTGAAAAATTCCTGTGACATTAGTTATAGATTCCGATGCTTCACTATAGGTTTACTGTATCCCTTTGACCTTCTTATAGACGATGAAACACAGAAATTGCATCGGAATTAAATACAAAAGGCACAATGCCGACTTAAGTACAAGAAGACTGACTCTTCTTACTGTCTATGTATTGAACCATTCCTGTGACACTAGTTATAGATTCCGATACTTCACTTCAGGTTTACTGTATCCCTCTGACCTTATTATTGACGATGAAAGACAGAAATTGCATTTTAATGAAATACAAAAGGCACAATGCCGACTTCAGTACAAGAACACTGACTCTTCTTACTGTCTATGGTTTGACCATTCCTGTGACACTAGTTAGAGATCCAATGCTTCACTTCAGGTTTACTGTATACCTCTGACCTTGTTATTGACGATCAAGCACAGAAAATTCTTCGTAATTAAATACAAAAGGCACAATTCCGACTCAAGTACAAGAAGACTTTCTCTTCTTACTGTCTATGATTTGAACCATTCCTGTGACACTAGTTTTAGATTCCGTTGCTTCACTTCAGGTTTACTGTATACAGCTGAGCTTCTTACTGACGATGAAGCACATAAATTGCATCGCAATTAAATACAAAAGGCACATTGCCGACTTAAGTACAAGAAGACTGACTCTACTTACTGTTTATGTTTTGAAATATTCCTGCGACACTAGTTATAGATTCCGATGCTTCACTTCAGGTTTACTGTATCCCTCTGACCTTTTTATTGACGATGAAACACAGACATTGCATCGGAGTTAAATACAAAAGGCGGAATGCCGACTTAAGTACAAGAAAACTGATTCTTCTTACTGTCTATGTTTTGAACCATTCCTGTGACACTAGTTATAGATTCCTTTGCTTCACTTCAGGTTCACTGTATCCCTCTGACCTTCTTATTGACGATGAAACACGTAAATTGCATCCGCATTAAATACAAAAGGCACAATGCCGACTTAAGTACAAGAATACTGACTCTTCTTACAGTCTATATTTTGAGCCATTCCTGTGACACTAGTTATAGATTCCGATGCATCACTTCAGGTTTACTGAATCCCTCTAACGTTCTTATTGACGATGAAACACAGAAATAGCATCGGAATTAAATACAAGCGGCACAATGCCAACTCAAGTACAAGAAGACGGGCTCTTCTTACTCTCTATGTTTTGAACCAGTCCTGTGACACTAGTTATAGATTCCGATGCTTCACTTGAGGTTTACTGTATCCAGCTGACCTTCTTATTGACGATGAAGCACATAAATTGCATCGGAATTAAATACAAAAGGCTCAATGCCGACTTAAGTACAAGAAGACTGACTCTACTTACTGTCTATGATTTGAACCATTTCTGTGGCACTAGTTATAGATTCCGATGCTTCACTTCAGGTTTACTGTATCCCTTTGACCTTCTTATTGACGAAGAAACACAGATATTGCATCGGAATTAAATACAAAAGGCACAATGCCGACTTAAGTACAAGAAGACTGACCCATCTTACTGTCTATGTTTTGAACCATTCCTGTGACACTAGTTATAGATTCCGATGCTTCACTTCAGGTTTACTGTATCCCTCTGACCTTCGTATCGACGATGAAACACAGAAACTTCATCGGAATTAAATACAAAAGGAACAATGCCGACTCAAGTACAAGAGGACTGGCTCTTCTTACTGTCTATGTTTTGAACCATTCCTATGACACTAGTTATAGATTCCGATGCTTCACTTCAGGTTTACTGTATCCAGCTGACCTTCTTATTGACGATGAAGCACATAAATTGCATCGGAATTAAATACACAAGGCACAATGCCGACATAAGTACGAGAAAACTGACTCTTCTTACTGTCTATGTTTTGAACCATTCCTGTGACACTAGTTATAGATACCGATGCTTCACTTCAGGTTTACTGTATCCCTCTGAGCTTCTTATTGACGATGAAACACAGAAATTGCATCGGAATTATATACAAAAAGCACAATGCTGCCTTAAGTACAAGAAGACTGACTCTTCTTACTGTCTATGTTTTGAACCATTCCTGTGACAATAGTTATAGATTCCGATGCTTCACTTCAGGTTTACTGTATCCCTTTGACCTTCTTATTGACGATGATACACAGAAATTGCATCTTAATTAAATACAAAAGGCACAATGCCGACTTAAGTACAAGAAGACTGACTCTTCTTACTGTCTATATTTTGAACCATTCCTGTCACACTAGTTATAGATTCCGATCTTTCACTTCAGGTTTACTGAATCCCTCTGACCTTCTTATTGACGATGAAACACAGAAATAGCATCGGAAGTAAATACAAAAGGCACAATGCCGACCCAAGAACAAGAAGACCGGCTCTTCTTACTGTCTATGTTTTGAACCATTTCTGTGACACTAGTTTTAGATTCCGATGCTTCACTTCAGGTTTACTGTATCCAGCTGACCTTCATATTGACGATGAAGCACATAAATTGCATCGGAATTGAATACAAAATGCACAATGCCGACTTAAGTACAAGAAGACTGACTCTACCTACTGTTTATGTTTTGAACCATTCCTGTGGCACTAGTTAGAGATTCCGATGTTTAACTTCAGGTTTACTGTATCCCTCTGACCTTCTTATTGACGATGAAACACAGAAATAGCATCGGAAGTAAATACAAAAGGCACAATGCCGACTCAAGAACAAGAAGACCGGCTCTTCTTACTGTCTATGTTTTGAACCATTTCTGTGACACTAGTTTTAGATTCCGATGCTTCACTTCAGGTTTACTGTATCCAGCTGACCTTCATATTGACGATGAAGCACATAAATTGCATCGGAATTGAATACAAAATGCACAATGCCGACTAAAGTACAAGAAGACTGACTTTTCTTACTGTCTATGTTTGAACCATTCCTGTGACACTAGTTAGAGATTCCGATGCTACACTTCAGGTTTACTGTATCCCTCGGATCTTCTTACTGACGATGACACACAGAAATTGCATCGCAATTATATACAAAGAGCACAATGCCGACTTAAGTACAAGAAGACTGACTCTTCTTACTGTCTATGTTTTGAACCATTCCTGTGACAATAGTTATAGATTCCGATGCTTCACATCAGGTTTACTGTATCCTTTTGACCTTCTTATTGACGATGAAACACGGAAATTGCATCTTAATTAAATACAAAAGGCACAATGCCAACTTAAGTACAAGAAAACTGACTCTTCTTACTGTCTATGTTTTGAACCATTCCTGTGACACTAGTTATAGATTCCGATGCTTCACTACAGTTTTACTGTATCCCTCTGACCTTCCTATTGACGATGAATCACAGAAATTGCATCGGAATTAAATACAAAAGGCACAATGCCGACTTAAGTACAAGAAAACTGACTCTTCTTACTATGTTCAGAACCATTTCTGTGACACTAGTTATAGATTCCGATACTTCACATCAGGTTTACTGTATCCCTCTGACCTTATTATTGACGATGAAACACAAAAATTGCATCGGAATTATATTCAAAAGGCACAATCCCGACTTAAGTACAAGAAGACTGACCCTTCTTACTGTCTATGTTTTGAATCATTCCTGTGACACTAGTTATAGATTCCGATGCTTCACTTCAGGTTTACTGTATCCCTCTGACCTTATTATTGTCGATGAAACACAAAAATTGCATCATAATTAAATACAAAAGGCACAATGCCAACTTCAGTACGAGAACACTGACTCTTCTTACTGTCTATGGCTTGAA
The DNA here is from genome assembly GCF_023864345.2 of Schistocerca serialis cubense. Classification (NCBI taxonomy): domain Eukaryota; kingdom Metazoa; phylum Arthropoda; class Insecta; order Orthoptera; family Acrididae; genus Schistocerca; species Schistocerca serialis. The sequence goes on from NC_064646.1 coordinate 527,061,778, forward strand.
CCATTCCTGTGACACTAGTTATGGATTCCGATGCTTCACTTCAGGTTTACTGTATCCCTCTGACCTTCGTATTGACGATGAAACACAGAAATAGCTTCGGAATTAATTACAAAAGGCACAATGCCGACTTAAATACAAAATGACTGACTCTTCCTACTGTCTATGTTTTGAACCATTTCTGTGACACTAGTTATAGATTTCGATGCTTCACTTCAAGTTTACTGTATCCAGCTGACTTTCTTATTGACGATGAAACAGAAATTGCATCGGAATTATATACAAAAGGCACAATGCCGACTTAAGTCCAAGAAGACTGACTCTTTTTACTGTCTATGTTTTGAACCATTCGTGTGACACTAGTTATAGATTCCAATACTTCACTTCAGGTTTACTGTATCCCTCTGACCTTATTATTGACAATGAAGCACATAAATTGCATCGGAATTAAATACTAATTGCACAATGCCGACTCAAATACAACAAGACTGGCTCTTCTTACTGTCTATGTTTTGAACCATTCCTGTGACACTAGTTTTAGATTCCGATGCTTCACTTCAGGTTTACTGTATCCAGCTGACCTTCATATTGACGATGAAGCACATAAATTGCATCGGAATTAAATACAAAAGGCACATTGCCGACTTATGTACAAGAAGACTGATTCTACATACTGTTTATGTTGTGAAAAATTCCTGTGACATTAGTTATAGATTCCGATGCTTCACTTCAGGTTTACTGTATCCCTTTGACCTTCTTATAGACGATGAAACACAGAAATTGCATCGGAATTAAATACAAAAGGCACAATGCCGACTTAAGTACAAGAAGACTGACTCTTCTTACTGTCTATGTATTGAACCATTCCTGTGACACTAGTTATAGATTCCGATACTTCACTTCAGGTTTACTGTATCCCTCTGACCTTATTATTGACGATGAATCACAGAAATTGCATTTTAATGAAATACAAAAGGCACAATGCCGACTTCAGTACAAGAACACTGACTCTTCTTACTGTCTATGGTTTGACCATTCCTGTGACACTAGTTAGAGATCCAATGCTTCACTTCAGGTTTACTGTATACCTCTGACCTTGTTATTGACGATCAAGCACAGAAAATTCTTCGTAATTAAATACAAAAGGCACAATTCCGACTCAAGTACAAGAAGACTTTCTCTTCTTACTGTCTATGATTTGAACCATTCCTGTGACACTAGTTTTAGATTCCGATGCTTCACTTCAGGTTTACTGTATACAGCTGACCTTCTTACTGACGCTGAAGCACATAAATTGCATCGCAATTAAATACAAAAGGCACATTGCCGACTTAAGTACAAGAAGACTGACTCTACTTACTGTTTATGTTTTGAAATATTCCTGCGACACTAGTTATAGATTCCGATGCTTCACTTCAGGTTTACTGTATCCCTCTGACCTTTTTATTGACGATGAAACACAGACATTGCATCGGAGTTAAATACAAAAGGCGGAATGCCGACTTAAGTACAAGAAAACTGATTCTTCTTACTGTCTATGTTTTGAACCATTCCTGTGACACTAGTTATGGATTCCTTTGCTTCACTTCAGGTTCACTGTATCCCTCTGACCTTCTTATTGACGATGAAACACGTAAATTGCATCCGCATTAAATACAAAAGGCACAATGCCGACTTAAGTACAAGAAGACTGACTCTTCTTACAGTCTATATTTTGAGCCATTCCTGTGACACTAGTTATAGATTCCGATGCTTCACTTCAGGTTTACTGAATCCCTCTAACGTTCTTATTGACGATGAAACACAGAAATAGCATCGGAATTAAATACAAGAGGCACAATGCCAACTCAAGTACAAGAAGACTGGCTCTTCTTACTGTCTATGTTTTGAACCATTCCTATGACACTAGTTATAGATTCCGATGCTTCACTTCAGGTTTACTGTATCCAGCTGACCTTCTTATTGACGATGAAGCACATAAATTGCATCGGAATTAAATACACAAGGCACAATGCCGACATAAGTACGAGAAAACTGACTCTTCTTACTGTCTATGTTTTGAACCACTCCTGTGGCACTAGTTATAGATACCGATGCTTCACTTCAGGTTTACTGTATCTCTCTGAGCTTCTTATTGATTATGAAACACAGAAATTGCATCGGAATTATATACATAAAGCACAATGCTGACTTAAGTACAAGAAGACTGACTCATCTTACTGTCTATGTTTTGAACCATTCCTGTGACAATAGTTATAGATTCCGATGCTTCACTTCAGGTTTACTGTATCCCTTTGACCTTCTTATTGACGATGATACACAGAAATTGCATCTTAATTAAATACAAAAGGCACAATGCCGACTTAAGTACAAGAAGACTGACTCTTCTTACTGTTTATATTTTGAACCATTCCTGTCACACTAGTTATAGATTCCGATCCTTCACTTCAGGTTTACTGAATCCCTCTGACCTTCTTATTGACGATGAAACACAGAAATAGCATCGGAAGTAAATACAAAAGGCACAATGCCGACTCAAGAACAAGAAGACCGGCTCTTCTTACTGTCTATGTTTTGAACCATTTCTGTGACACTAGTTTTAGATTCCGATGCTTCACTTCAGGTTTACTGTATCCAGCTGACCTTCATATTGACGATGAAGCACATAAATTGCATCGGAATTGAATACAAAATGCACAATGCCGACTTAAGTACAAGAAAACTGACTCTACCTACTGTTTATGTTTTGAACCATTCCTGTGGCACTAGTTAGAGATTCCGATGTTTCACTTCAGGTTTACTGTATCCCTCTGACCTTCTTATTGACGATGAAACACAGAAATTGCATCGGAATGAAATACAAATGGCGGAATGCCGACTTAAGTTCAAGAAAACTGATTCTTCTTACTGTCTATGTTTTGAACCATTCCTGTCACACTAGTTATAGATTCCTATGTTTCACTTCAGATTTACTGTATCCCTCTGACCTTCTTATTGAACATGAAACACGTAAATTGAATCGGAATTAAAAACAAAAGGCACAATGCCGACTAAAGTACAAGAAGACTGACTCTTCTTACTGTCTATGTTTGAACCATTCCTGTGACACTAGTTAGAGATTCCGATGCTTCACTTCAGGTTTACTGTATCCCTCGGATCTTCTTATTGACGATGACACACAGAAATTGCATCGCAATTATATACAAAGAGCACAATGCCGACTTAAGTACAAGAAGACTGACTCTTCTTACTGTCTATGATTTGAACCATTCCTGTGACAATAGTTATAGATTCCGATGCTTCACATCAGGTTTACTGTATCCTTTTGACCTTCTTATTGACGATGAAACACAGAAATTGCATCTTAATTAAATACAAAAGGCACAATGCCAACTTAAGTACAAGAAAACTGACTCTTCTTACTGTCTATGTTTTGAACCATTCCTGTGACACTAGTTATAGATTCCGATGCTTCACTACAGTTTTACTGTATCCCTCTGACCTTCCTATTGACGATGAATCACAGAAATTGCATCGGAATTAAATACAAAAGGCACAATGCCGACTTAAGTACAAGAAAACTGACTCTTCTTACTATGTTCAGAACCATTTCTGTGACACTAGTTATAGATTCCGATACTTCACATCAGGTTTACTGTATCCCTCTGACCTTATAATTGACGATGAAACACAGAAACTGCATCTTAATTAAATACAAAAGGTACAATGCCGACTTCAGAACAAGAACACTGACTCTTCTTACTGTCTATGGTTTGAACCATTCCTGTGACACTAGTTAAAGATTCCGTTGCTTCACTTCAGGTTTACTGTATCCCTCTGACGTTCTTATTGACAATGAAACACAGAAATAGCATCGGAATTAAATACAAAAGGCAAAATGCAGACTCAAGTACAAGAAGACGGGCTCTTCTTACGGTTTATGCTTTGAACCATTCCTGTGACACTAGTTTAAGATTCCGATGCTTCACTTCAGGTTTACTGTATCCAGCTGTCATTCTTATTGACGATGAAGCACATAAATTGCATCGGAATTAAAACCAAAAGGCACAATGCCGACTTAAGTACAAGAAGACTGACTCTTCTTACTGTCTATGTTTTGAACCATTCCTGTGACACTAGTCATAGATTCCGATGCTTCACTTCAGGTTTACTGTATCCAGCTGACTTTCTTATTGACGATGAAACACAGAAATTGCATCGGAATTATATTCAAAAGGCACAATCCCGACTTAAGTACAAGAAGACTGACTCTTCTTACTGTCTATGTTTTGAATCATTCCTGTGACACTAGTTATAGATTCCGATGCATCACTTCAGGTTTACTGTATCCCTCTGACCTTATTATTGACGATGAAACACAAAAATTGCATCATAATTAAATACAAAAGGCACAATGCCGACTTAAGTACGAGAACACTGACTCTTCTTACTGTCTATGGCTTGAACCATTCCTGTGACACTAGTTATGGATTCCGATGCTTCACTTCAGGTTTACTGTATGCCTCTGACCTTCGTATTGACGATGAAACACAGAAATAGCTTCGGAATTAAATACAAAAGGCACAATGCCGACTTAAGTACAAAAAGACTGACTCTTCCTACTGTCTATGTTTTGAACCATTTCTGTGACACTAGTTATAGATTTCGATGCTTCACTTCAAGTTTACTGTATCCAGCAGACTTTCTTATTGACGATGAAACAGAAATTGCATCGGAATTATATACAAAAGGCACAATGCCGACTTAAGTCCAAGAAGACTGACTCTTTTTACTGTCTATGTTTTGAACCATTCGTGTGACACTAGTTGTAGATTCCAATACTTCACTTCAGGTTTACTGTATCCCTCTGACCTTATTATTGACGATGAAGCACATAAATTGCATCGGAATTAAATACAAATTGCACAATGCCGACTCAAATACAACAAGACTGGCTCTTCTTACTGTCTATGATTTGAACCATTCCTGTGACACTAGTTTTAGATTCCGATGCTTCACTTCAGGTTTACTGTATCCAGCTGACCTTCATATTGACGATGAAGCACATAAATTGCATCGGAATTAAATACAAAAGGCACATTGCCGACTTATGTACAAGAAGACTGATTCTACTTACTGTTTATGTTGTGAAAAATTCCTGTGACATTAGTTATAGATTCCGATGCTTCACTTCAGGTTTACTGTATCCCTTTGACCTTCTTATAGACGATGAAACACAGAAATTGCATCGGAATTAAATACAAAAGGCACAATGCCGACTTAAGTACAAGAAGACTGACTCTTCTTACTGTCTATGTATTGAACCATTCCTGTGACACTAGTTATAGATTCCGATACTTCACTTCAGGTTTACTGTATCCCTCTGACCTTATTATTGACGATGAATCACAGAAATTCGATTTTAATGAAATACAAAAGGCACAATGCCGACTTCAGTACAAGAACACTGACTCTTCTTACTGTCTAAGGTTTGAACATTCCTGTGACACTAGTTAGAGATCCAATGCTTCACTTCAGGTTTACTGTATACCTCTGACCTTGTTATTGACGATCAAGCACAGAAAATTCTTCGTAATTAAATACAAAAGGCACAATTCCGACTCAAGTACAAGAAGACTTTCTCTTCTTACTGTCTATGATTTGAACCATTCCTGTGACACTAGTTTTAGATTCCGATGCTTCACTTCAGGTTTACTGTATCCAGCTGACCTTCTTACTGACGATGAAGCACATAAATTGCATCGCAATTAAATACAAAAGGCACATTGCCGACTTAAGTACAAGAAGACTGACTCTAATTACTGTTTATGTTTTGAAATATTCCTGCGACACTAGTTATAGATTCCGATGCTTCACTTCAGGTTTACTGTATCCCTCTGACCTTTTTATTGACGATGAAACACAGAAATTGCATCGGAGTTAAATACAAAAGGCGGAATGCCGACTTAAGTACAAGAAAACTGATTCTTCTTACTGTCTATGTTTTGAACCATTCCTGTGACACTAGTTATAGATTCCTTTGCTTCACTTCAGGTTCACTGTATCCCTCTGACCTTCTTATTGACGATGAAACACGTAAATTGCATCCGCATTAAATACAAAAGGCACAATGCCGACTTAAGTACAAGAAGACTGACTCTTCTTACAGTCTATATTTTGAGCCATTCCTGTGACACTAGTTATAGATTCCGATGCTTCACTTCAGGTTTACTGAATCCCTCTAACGTTCTTATTGACGATGAAACACAGAAATAGCATCGGAATTAAATAGAAGAGGCACAATGCCAACTCAAGTACAAGAAGACGGGCTCTTCTTACTCTCTATGTTTTGAACCATTCCTGTGACACTAGTTATAGATTCCGATGCTTCACTTGAGGTTTACTGTATCCAGCTGACCTTCTTATTGACGATGAAGCACATAAATTGCATCGGAATTAAATACAAAAGGCTCAATGCCGACTTAAGTACAAGATGACTGACTCTACTTACTGTCTATGATTTGAACCATTTCTGTGGCACTAGTTATAGATTCCGATGCTTCACTTCAGGTTTACTGTATCCCTTTGACCTTCTTATTGACGAAGAAACACAGAAACTTCATCGGAATTAAATACAAAAGGAACAATGCCGACTCAAGTACAAGAGGACTGGCTCTTCTTACTGTCTATGTTTTGAACCATTCCTATGACACTAGTTATAGATTCCGATGCTTCACTTCAGGTTTACTGTATCCAGCTGACTTTCTTATTGACGATGAAGCACATAAATTGCATCGGAATTAAATACACAAGGCACAATGCCGACATAAGTACGAGAAAACTGACTCTTCTTACTGTCTTTGTTTTGAACCACTCCTGTGACACTAGTTATAGATACCGATTCTTCACTTCAGGTTTACTGTATCCCTCTGAGCTTCTTATTGACGATGAAACACAGAAATTGCATCGGAATTATATACAAAAAGCACAATGCTGACTTAAGTACAAGAAGACTGACTCTTCTTACTGTCTATGCTTTGAACCATTCCTGTGACAATAGTTATAGATTCCGATGCTTCACTTCAGGTTTACTGTATCCCTTTGACCTTCTTATTGACGATGATACACAGAAATTGCATCTTAATTAAATACAAAAGGCACAATGCCGACTTAAGTACAAGAAGACTGACTCTTCTTACTGTCTATATTTTGAACCATTCCTGTCACACTAGTTATGGATTCCGATCCTTCACTTCAGGTTTACTGAATCCCTCTGACCTTCTTATTGACGATGAAACACAGAAATAGCATCGGAAGTAAATACAAAAGGCACAATGCCGACTCAAGAACAAGAAGACCGGCTCTTCTTACTGTCTATGTTTTGAACCATTTCTGTGACACTAGTTTTAGATTCCGATGCTTCACTTCAGGTTTACTGTATCCAGCTGACCTTCATATTGACGATGAAGCACATAAATTGCATCGGAATTGAATACAAAATGCACAATGCCGACTTAAGTACAAGAAGACTGACTCTACCTACTGTTTATGTTTTGGTTTTGAACCATTCCTGTCACACTAGTTATAGATTCCTATGTTTCACTTCAGATTTACTGTATCCCTCTGACCTTCTTATTGATGATGAAACACGTAAATTGAATCGGAATTAAAAACAAAAGGCACAATGCCGACTAAAGTACAAGAAGACTGACTCTTCTTACTGTCTATGTTTGAACCATTCCTGTGACACTAGTTAGAGTTTCCGATGCTTCACTTCAGGTTTACTGTATCCCTCGGATCTTCTTATTGACGATGACACACAGAAAGTGCATCGCAATTATATACAAAGAGCACAATGCCGACTTAAGTACAAGAAGACTGACTCTTCTTACTGTCTATGTTTTGAACCATTCCTGTGACAATTGTTATAGATTCCGATGCTTCACATCAGGTTTACTGTATCCTTTTGACCTTCTTATTGACGATGAAACACAGAAATTGCATCTTAATTAAATACAAAAGGCACAATGCCAACTTAAGTACAAGAAAACTGACTCTTCTTACTGTCTATGTTTTGAACCATTCCTGTGACACTAGTTATAGATTCCGATGCTTCACTACAGTTTTACTGTATCCCTCTGACCTTCCTATTGACGATGAAACACAGAAATTGCATCGGAATTAAATACAAAAGGCACAATGCCGACTTAAGTACAAGAAAACTGACTCTTCTTACTATGTTCAGAACCATTTCTGTGACACTAGTTATAGATTCCGATGCTTCACTTCAGGTTTACTGTATCCCTCTGACCTTCGTACTGACGATGAAACACAGAAAATTCATCGGAATTAAATACAAAAGGCACAATGCCGACTCAAGTACAAGAAGACTGGCTCTTCTTACGGTTTATGCTTTGAACCATTCCTGTGACACTAGTTTAAGATTCCGATGCTTCACTTCAGGTTTACTGTATCCAGCTGACATTCTTATTGACGATGAAGCACATAAATTGCATCGGAATTAAAACCAAAAGGCACAATGCCGACTTAAGTACAAGAAGACAGACTCTACTTACTGTCTATGTTTTGAACCATTTCTGTGGCACTAGTTATGGATTCCGATGCTTCACTTCAGTTTTACTGTATCCCTTTGACCTTCTTATTGACGAAGAAACACAGATATTGCATCGGAATTAAATACAAAAGGCACAATGCCGACTTAAGTACAAGAAGACTGACCCTTCTTACTGTCTATGTTTTGAACCATTCCTGTGACACTAGTTATAGATTCCGATGCTTCACTTCAGGTTTACTGTATCCCTCTGACCTTCGTACTGACGATGAAACACAGAAAATTCATCGGAATTAAATACAAAAGGCACAATGCCGACTCAAGTACAAGAAGACTGGCTCTTCTTACTGTCTATGTTTTAACCATTCCTATGACACTAGTTATAGATTCCGATGATTCACTTCAGGTTTACTGTATCCAGCTGACCTTATTATTGACGATGAAGCACATAAATTGTATCGGAATTGAATACACAAGGTACAATGCCGACTTAAGTACGAGAAAACTGACTCTTCTTACTGTCTATGTTTTGAACCATTCCTGTGACACTAGTTATAGATTCCGATGCTTCACTTCAGGTTTACTGTATCCCTCTGAGCTTCTTATTGACGATGAGACACAGAAATTGCATCTTAATTAAATACAAAAGGCACAATGACGACTTAAGTACAAGAAGACTGACTCTTCTTACTGTCTATGTTTTGAACCATTCCTGTGACACTAGTTATAGATTCCGATACTTCACATCAGGTTTACTGTATCCCTCTGACCTTATTATTGACGATGAAACACAGAAATTGCACCATAATTAAATACAAAAGGCACAATGCCGACTTCAGTACAAGAACAATGACTCTTCTTAATGTCTATGTTTTGAACCATTCCTGTGACACTAGTTATAGATTCCCCGATGCTTCAGTTCAGGTTTACTGTATCCCGCTGACCTTCTTGTTGACGATGAAACACGTAAATTGCATCGGAATTAAATACAAATGGCACAATGCCGACTCAGGTACAAGAAGACTGGCTCTTCTTACTGTCTATGTTTTGAACCATTCCTGTCACACTAGTTATAGATTCCTATGTTTCATTTCAGTTTTACTGTATCCCTCTGACCTACTTATCGACGAAGAAACACAGAAATTGCACCTTAATTAAGTACAAAAGGCACAATGCCGACTTAAGTACAAGTAGACTGACCCTTCTAACTGTCTATGTTTTGAACCATTCCTGCGACACTACTTATAGATTTCGATACTTCACTTCAGGTTTACTGAATACCTCTGCCCTTCTTATTGTCGATGAAACACAGAAATTGCATCGGAATTAAATACAAAAGGCACAATGCCGACTCAGGTACAAGAAGACTGGCTCTTCTTACTGTCTATGTTTTGAATCATTTCTGTGGCAATAGATATAGATTCCGATGCTTCACTTCAGGTTTACTGTATCCCTTTGACCTTCTTATTGACGAAGAAAAACAGATATTGCATCGGAATTAAATACAAAAGGCAGTTTGCCGACTTAAGTACAAGAAGACTGACCCTTCTTACTGTCTATGTTTTGAACCATTCCTGGGACAGTAGTTATAGATTCTGATACTTCACTTCAGGTTTACTGTATCCCTCTGACCTTCGTATCGACGATGAAACACAGAAAATCCATCGGAATTAAATACAAAAGGCACAATGCCGACTCAAGTACAAGAAGACTTGCTCTTCTTACTGTGTATGTTTTGAACCATTCCTATGACACTAGTTACAGTTTCCGATGCTTCACTTCAGGTTTACTGTATGCCTCTGACCTTCGTATTGACGATGAAACACAGAAATTGCATCGGAATTAAATACAAAATGCACAATGCCGACTTAAGAACAAGAAGCCTGACTCTTCTTACTGTCTATATTTTGAACCATTCCTGTCACACTAGTTATAGATTCCGATCCTTCACTTCAGGTTTACTGAATCCCTCTGACCTTCTTATTGACGATGAAACACAGAAATAGCATCGGAAGTAAATACAAAAGGCACAATGCCGACTCAAGAACAAGAAGACCGGCTCTTCTTACTGTCTATGTTTTGAACCATTTCTGTGACACTAGTTTTAGATTCCGATGCTTCACTTCAGGTTTACTGTATCCAGCTGACCTTCATATTGACGATGAAGCACATAAATTGCATCGGAATTGAATACAAATTGCACAATGCCGACTTAAGTACAAGAAGACTGACTCTACCTACTGTTTATGTTTTGGTTTTGAACCATTCCTGTCACACTAGTTATAGATTCCTATGTTTCACTTCAGATTTACTGTATCCCTCTGACCTTCTTATTGATGATGAAACACGTAAATTGAATCGGAATTAAAAACAAAAGGCACAATGCCGACTAAAGTACAAGAAGACTGACTCTTCTTACTGTCTATGTTTGAACCATTCCTGTGACACTAGTTAGAGATTCCGATGCTTCACTTCAGGTTTACTGTATCCCTCGGATCTTCTTATTGACGATGACACACAGAAAGTGCATCGCAATTATATACAAAGAGCACAATGCCGACTTAAGTACAAGAAGACTGACTCTTCTTACTGTCTATGTTTTTGAACCATTCCTGTGACAATTGTTATAGATTCCGATGCTTCACATCAGGTTTACTGTATCCTTTTGACCTTCTTATTGACAATGAAACACAGAAATTGCATCTTAATTAAATACAAAAGGCACAATGCCAACTTAAGTACAAGAAAACTGACTCTTCTTACTGTCTATGTTTTGAACCATTCCTGTGACACTAGTTATAGATTCCGATGCTTCACTACAGTTTGACTGTATCCCTCTGACCTTCCTATTGACGATGAAACACAGAAATTGCATCGGAATTAAATACAAAAGGCACAATGCCGACTTAAGTACAAGAAAACTGACTCTTCTTACTATGTTCAGAACCATTTCTGTGACACTAGTTATAGATTCCGATGCTTCACTTCAGGTTTACTGTATCCCTCTGACCTTCGTACTGACGATGAAACACAGAAAATTCATCGGAATTAAATACAAAAGGCACAATGCCGACTCAAGTACAAGAAGACTGGCTCTTCTTACGGTTTATGCTTTGAACGATTCCTGTGACACTAGTTTAAGATTCCGATGCTTCACTTCAGGTTTACTGTATCCAGCTGACATTCTTATTGACGATGAAGCACATAAATTGCATCGGAATTAAAACCAAAAGGCACAATGCCGACTTAAGTACAAGAAGACAGACTCTACTTACTGTCTATGTTTTGAACCATTTCTGTGGCACTAGTTATGGATTCCGATGCTTCACTTCAGTTTTACTGTATCCCTTTGACCTTCTTATTGACGAAGAAACACAGATATTGCATCGGAATTAAATACAAAAGGCACAATGCCGACTTAAGTACAAGAAGACTGACCCTTCTTACTGTCTATGTTTTGAACCATTCCTGTGACACTAGTTATAGATTCCGATGCTTCACTTCAGGTTTACTGTATCCCTCTGACCTTCGTACTGACGCTGAAACACAGAAAATTCATCGGAATTAAATACAAAAGGCACAATGCCGACTCAAGTACAAGAAGACTGGCTCTTCTTACTGTCTATGTTTTAACCATTCCTATGACACTAGTTATAGATTCCGATGATTCACTTCAGGTTTACTGTATCCAGCTGACCTTATTATTGACGATGAAGCACATAAATTGTATCGGAATTGAATACACAAGGTACAATGCCGACTTAAGTACGAGAAAACTGACTCTTCTTACTGTCTATGTTTTGAACCATTCCTGTGACACTAGTTATAGATTCCGATGCTTCACTTCAGGTTTACTGTATCCCTCTGAGCTTCTTATTGACGATGAGACACAGAAATTGCATCTTAATTAAATACAAAAGGCACAATGACGACTTAAGTACAAGAAGACTGACTCTTCTTACTGTCTATGTTTTGAACCATTCCTGTGACACTAGTTATAGATTCCGATACTTCACATCAGGTTTACTGTATCCCTCTGACCTTATTATTGACGATGAAACACAGAAATTGCACCATAATTAAATACAAAAGGCACAATGCCGACTTCAGTACAAGAACAATGACTCTTCTTACTGTCTATGTTTTGAACCATTCCTGTGACACTAGTTATAGATTCCCCGATGCTTCAGTTCAGGTTTACTGTATCCCGCTGACCTTCTTGTTGACGATGAAACACGTAAATTGCATCGGAATTAAATACAAATGGCACAATGCCGACTCAGGTACAAGAAGACTGGCTCTTCTTACTGTCTATGTTTTGAACCATTCCTGTCACACTAGTTATAGATTCCTATGTTTCATTTCAGTTTTACTGTATCCCTCTGACCTACTTATCGACGAAGAAACACAGAAATTGCACCTTAATTAAGTACAAAAGGCACAATGCCGACTTAAGTACAAGTAGACTGACCCTTCTAACTGTCTATGTTTTGAACCATTCCTGCGACACTACTTATAGATTTCGATACTTCACTTCAGGTTTACTGAATACCTCTGCCCTTCTTATTGTCGATGAAACACAGAAATTGCATCGGAATTTATATACAAAAGGCACAATGCCGACTCAGGTACAAGAAGACTGGCTCTTCTTACTGTCTATGTTTTGAATCATTTCTGTGGCAATAGATATAGATTCCGATGCTTCACTTCAGGTTTACTGTATCCCTTTGACCTTCTTATTGACGAAGAAAAACAGATATTGCATCGGAATTAAATACAAAAGGCAGTTTGCCGACTTAAGTACAAGAAGACTGACCCTTCTTACTGTCTATGTTTTGAACCATTCCTGGGACAGTAGTTATAGATTCTGATACTTCACTTCAGGTTTACTGTATCCCTCTGACCTTCGTATCGACGATGAAACACAGAAAATCCATCGGAATTAAATACAAAAGGCACAATGCCGACTCAAGTACAAGAAGACTTGCTCTTCTTACTGTGTATGTTTTGAACCATTCCTATGACACTAGTTACAGTTTCCGATGCTTCACTTCAGGTTTACTGTATGCCTCTGACCTTCGTATTGACGATGAAACACAGAAATTGCATCGGAATTAAATACAAAATGCACAATGCCGACTTAAGTACGAGAAAACTGACTCTTCTTACTGTCTATGTTTTGAACAATTCCTGTGACACTAGTTATAGATTCCGATGCTTCACTTCTGGTTTCCTGTATCCCTCTGAGCTTCTTTGTTGTTGTTGTTGTGGTCTTCAGTCCTGAGACTGGTTTGATGCAGCTCTCCATGCTACTCTATCCTGTGCAAGCTTTTTCATCTCCCAGTACCTACTGCAACCTACATCCTTCTGAATCTGCTTAGTGTATTCATCTCTTGGTCTCCCTCTACGATTTTTACCCTCCACGCTGCCCTACAATACTAAATTGGTGATCCCTTGATGCCTCAGAGCTTCTTATTGACGATGAAACACAGAAATTGCAATGGTATTATATACAAAAAGCACAATGCCGATTTAAGTACAAGAAGACTGACTCTTCTTACTGTCTATGGTATGAACCATTCCTGTGACACTACTTAAAGATTCCGTTGCTTCACTTCAAGTTTACTGTATACCTCTGACCTTCTTATTGACGATCAAACACAGAAAATTCCTCGGAATTAAATACAAAAGGCACAATGCCGACTCAAGTACAAGAAGACAGACTCTTCTTACTGTCTATGTTTTGAACCATTCCTGTGACACGAGTTATAGATTCCGATGCTTCACTTCAGGTTTACTGTATCCCTCTGACCTTCGTATCGACGATGAAACACAGAAACTTCATCGGAATTAAATACAAAAGGAACAATGCCGACTCAAGTACAAGAGGACTGGCTCTTCTTACTGTCTATGTTTTGAACCATTCCTATGACACTAGTTATAGATTCCGATGCTTCACTTCAGGTTTACTGTATCCAGCTGACCTTCTTATTGACGATGAAGCACATAAATTGCATCGGAATTAAATACACAAGGCACAATGCCGACATAAGTACGATAAAACTGACTCTTCTTACTGTCTATGTTTTGAACCACTCCTGTGACACTAGTTATAGATACCGATGCTTCACTTCAGGTTTACTGTATCCCTCTGAGCTTCTTATTGACGATGAAACACAGAAATTGCATCGGAATTATATACAAAAAGCACAATGCTGACTTAAGTACAAGAAGACTGACTCTTCTTACTGTCTATGTTTTGAACCATTCCTGTGACAATAGTTATAGATTCCGATGCTTCACTTCAGGTTTACTGTATCCCTTTGACCTTCTTATTGACGATGATACACAGAAATTGCATCTTAATTAAATACAAAAGGCACAATGCCGACTTAAGTACAAGTAGACTGACTCTTCTTACTGTCTATATTTTGAACCATTCCTGTCACACTAGTTATAGATTCCGATCCTTCACTTCAGGTTTACTGAATCCCTCTGACCTTCTTATTGACGATGAAACACAGAAATAGCATCGGAAGTAAATACAAAAGGCACAATGCCGACTCAAGAACAAGAAGACCGGCTCTTCTTACTGTCTATGTTTTGAACCATTTCTGTGACACTAGTTTTAGATTCCGATGCTTCACTTCAGGTTTACTGTATCCAGCTGACCTTCATATTGACGATGAAGCACATAAATTGCATCGGAATTGAATACAAAATGCACAATGCCGACTTAAGTACAAGAAGACTGACTCTACCTACTGTTTATGTTTTGAACCATTCCTGTGGCACTAGTTAGAGATTCCGATGTTTCACTTCAGGTTTACTGTTTCCCTCTGACCTTCTTATTGACGATGAAACACAGAAATTGCATCGGAATGAAATACAAATGGCGGAATGCCGACTTAAGTTCAAGAAAACTGATTCTTCTTACTGTCTATGTTTTGAACCATTCCTGTCACACTAGTTATAGATTCCTATGTTTCACTTCAGATTTACTGTATCCCTCTGACCTTCTTATTGATGATGAAACACGTAAATTGAATCGGAATTAAAAAAAAAAGGCACAATGCCGACTAAAGTACAAGAAGACTGACTCTTCTTACTGTCTATGTTTGCACCATTCCTGTGACACTAGTTACAGATTCCGATGCTTCACTTCAGGTTTACTGTATCCCTCGGATCTTCTTATTGACGATGACACACAGAAATTGCATCGCAATTATATACAAAGAGCACAATGCCGACTTAAGTACAAGAAGACTGACTCTTCTTACTGTCTATGATTTGAACCATTCCTGTGACAATAGT
This sequence comes from Schistocerca serialis cubense, assembly GCF_023864345.2. Lineage (NCBI taxonomy): Eukaryota > Metazoa > Arthropoda > Insecta > Orthoptera > Acrididae > Schistocerca > Schistocerca serialis. The sequence goes on from NC_064646.1 coordinate 527,077,661, forward strand.
TATAGATTCCGATGCTTCACATCAGGTTTACTGTATCCTTTTGACCTTCTAATTGACGATGAAACACAGAAATTGCATCTTAATTAAATACAAAAGGCACAATGCCAACTTAAGTACAAGAAAACTGACTCTTCTTACTGTCTATGTTTTGAACCATTCCTGTGACACTAGTTATAGATTCCGATGCTTCACTACAGTTTTACTGTATCCCTCTGACCTTCCTATTGACGATGAATCACAGAAATTGCATCGGAATTAAATACAAAAGGCACAATGCCGCCTTAAGTACAAGAAAACTGACTATTCTTACTATGTTCAGAACCATTTCTGTGACACTAGTTATAGATTCCGATACTTCACATCAGGTTTACTGTATCCCTCTGACCTTATTATTGACGATGAAACACAGAAACTGCATCTTAATTAAATACAAAAGGTACAATGCCGACTTCAGAACAAGAACACTGACTCTTCTTACTGTCTATGTTTTGAATCATTCCTGTGACACTAGTTATAGATTCCGATGCATCACTTCAGGTTTACTGTATCCCTCTGACCTTATTATTGACGATGAAACACAAAAATTGCATCATAATTAAATACAAAAGGCACAATGCCGACTTCAGTACGAGAACACTGACTCTTCTTACTGTCTATGGCTTGAACCATTCCTGTGACACTAGTTATGGATTCCGATGCTTCACTTCAGGTTTACTGTATGCCTCTGACCTTCGTATTGACGATGAAACACAGAAATAGCTTCGGAATTAAATACAAAAGGCACAATGCCGACTTAAGTACAAAAAGACTGACTCTTCCTACTGTCTATGTTTTGAACCATTTCTGTGACACTAGTTATAGATTTCGATCCTTCACTTCAAGTTTACTGTATCCAGCTGACTTTCTTATTGACGATGAAACAGAAATTGCATCGGAATTATATACAAAAGGCACAATGCCGACTTAAGTCCAAGAAGACTGACTCTTTTTACTGTCTATGTTTTGAACCATTCGTGTGACACTAGTTATAGATTCCAATACTTCACTTCAGGTTTACTGTATCCCTCTGACCTTATTATTGACGATGAAGCACATAAATTGCATCGGAATTAAATACAAATTGCACAATGCCGACTCAAATACAACAAGACTGGCTCTTCTTACTGTCTATGATTTGAACCATTCCTGTGACACTAGTTTTAGATTCCGATGCTTCACTTCAGGTTTACTGTATCCAGCTGACCTTCATATTGACGATGAAGCACATAAATTGCATCGGAATTAAATACAAAAGGCACATTGCCGACTTATGTACAAGAAGACTGATTCTACTTACTGTTTATGTTGTGAAAAATTCCTGTGACATTAGTTATAGATTCCGATGCTTCACTTCAGGTTTACTGTATCCCTTTGACCTTCTTATAGGCGATGAAACACAGAAATTGCATCGGAATTAAATACAAAAGGCACAATGCCGACTTAAGTACAAGAAGACTGACTCTTCTTACTGTCTATGTATTGAACCATTCCTGTGACACTAGTTATAGATTCCGATACTTCACTTCAGGTTTACTGTATCCCTCTGACCTTATTATTGACGATGAATCACAGATATTGCATTTTAATGAAATACAAAAGGCACAATGCCGACTTCAGTACAAGAACACTGACTCTTCTTACTGTCTATGGTTTGACCATTCCTGTGACACTAGTTAGAGATCCAATGCTTCACTTCAGGTTTACTGTATACCTCTGACCTTGTTATTGACGATCAAGCACAGAAAATTCTTCGTAATTAAATACAAAAGGCACAATTCCGACTCAAGTACAAGAAGACTTTCTCTTCTTACTGTCTATGATTTGAACCATTCCTGTGACACTAGTTTTAGATTCCGATGCTTCACTTCAGGTTTACTGTATCCAGCTGACCTTCTTACTGACGATGAAGCACATAAATTGCATCGCAATTAAATACAAGAGGCACATTGCCGGCTTAAGTACAAGAAGACTGACTCTACTTACTGTTTATGTTTTGAAATATTCCTGCGACACTAGTTATAGATTCCGATGCTTCACTTCAGGTTTACTGTATCCCTCTGACCTTTTTATTGACGATGAAACACAGAAATTGCATCGGAGTTAAATACAAAAGGCGGAATGCCGACTTAAGTACAAGAAAACTGATTCTTCTTACTGTCTATGTTTTGAACCATTCCTGTGACACCAGTTATAGATTCCTTTGCTTCACTTCAGGTTCACTGTATCCCTCTGACCTTCTTATTGACGATGAAACACGTAAATATCATCCGCATTAAATACAAAAGGCACAATGCCGACTTAAGTACAAGAAGACTGACTCTTCTTACAGTCTATATTATGAGCCATTCCTGTGACACTAGTTATAGATTCCGATGCTTCACTTCAGGTTTACTGAATCCCTCTAACGTTCTTATTGACGATGAAACACAGAAATAGCATCGGAATTAAATACAAGAGGCACAATGCCAACTCAAGTACAAGAAGACGGGCTCTTCTTACTCTCTATGTTTTGAACCATTCCTGTGACATTAGTTATAGATTCCGATGCTTCACTTGAGGTTTACTGTATCCAGCTGACCTTCTTATTGACGATGAAGCACATAAATTGCATCGGAATTAAATACAAAAGGCTCAATGCCGACTTAAGTACAAGATGACTGACTCTACTTACTGTCTATGATTTGAACCATTTCTGTGGCACTAGTTATAGATTCCGATGCTTCACTTCAGGTTTACTGTATCCCTTTGACCTTCTTATTGACGAAGAAACACAGATATTGCATCGGAATTAAATACAAAAGGCACAATGCCGACTTAAGTACAAGAAGACTGACCCTTCTTACTGTCTATGTTTTGAACCATTCCTGTGACACTAGTTATAGATTCCGATGCTTCACTTCAGGTTTACTGTATCCCTCTGACCTTCGTATCGACGATGAAACACAGAAACTTCATCGGAATTAAATACAAAAGGAACAATGCCGACTCAATTACAAGAGGACTGGCTCTTCTTACTGTCTATGTTTTGAACCACTCCTGTGACACTAGTTATAGATACCGATGCTTCACTTCAGGTTTACTGTATCCCTCTGAGCTTCTTATTGACGATGAAACACAGAAATTGCATCGGAATTATATACAAAAAGCACAATGCTGACTTAAGTACAAGAAGACTGACTCTTCTTACTGTCTATGTTTTGAACCATTCCTGTGACAATAGTTATAGATTCCGATGCTTCACTTCAGGTTTACTGTATCCCTTTGACCTTCTTATTGACGATGATACACAGAAATTGCATCTTAATTAAATACAAAAGGCACAATGCCGACTTAAGTACAAGAAGACTGACTCTTCTTACTGTCTATATTTTGAACCACTCCTGTCACACTAGTTATAGATTCCGATCCTTCACTTCAGGATTACTGAATCCCTCTGACCTTCTTATTGACGATGAAACACAGAAATAGCATCGGAAGTAAATACAAAAGGCACAATGCCGACTCAAGAACAAGAAGACCGGCTCTTCTGACTGTCTATGTTTTGAACCATTTCTGTGACACTAGTTTTAGATTCCGATGCTTCACTTCAGGTTTACTGTATCCAGCTGACCTTCATATTGACGATGAAGCACATAAATTGCATCGGAATTGAATACAAAATGCACAATGCCGACTTAAGTACAAGAAGACTGACTCTACCTACTGTTTATGTTTTGGTTTTGAACCATTCCTGTCACACTAGTTATAGATTCCTATGTTTCACTTCAGATTTACTGTATCCCTCTGACCTTCTTATTGATGATGAAACACGTAAATTGAATCGGAATTAAAAACAAAAGGCACAATGCCGACTAAAGTACAAGAAGACTGACTCTTCTTACTGTCTATGTTTGAACCATTCCTGTGACACTAGTTAGAGATTCCGATGCTTCACTTCAGGTTTACTGTATCCCTCGGATCTTCTTATTGACGATGACACACAGAAAGTGCATCGCAATTATATACAGAGAGCACAATGCCGACTTAAGTACAAGAAGACTGACTCTTCTTACTGTCTATGTTTTGAACCATTCCTGTGACAATTGTTATAGATTCCGATGCTTCACATCAGGTTTTCTGTATCCTTTTGACCTTCTTATTGACGATGAAACACAGAAATTGCATCTTAATTAAATACAAAAGGCACAATGCCAACTTAAGTACAAGAAAACTGACTCTTCTTACTGTCTATGTTTTGAACCATTCCTGTGACACTAGTTATAGATTCCGATGCTTCACTACAGTTTTACTGTATCCCTCTGACCTTCCTATTGACGATGAAATACAGAAATTGCATCGGAATTAAATACAAAAGGCACAATGCCGACTTAAGTACAAGAAAACTGACTCTTCTTACTATGTTCAGAACCATTTCTGTGACACTAGTTATAGATTCCGATGCTTCACTTCAGGTTTACTGTATCCCTCTGATCTTCGTACTGACGATGAAACACAGAAAATTCATCGGAATTAAATACAAAAGGCACAATGCCGACTCAAGTACAAGAAGACTGGCTCTTCTTACGGTTTATGCTTTGAACCATTCCTGTGACACTAGTTTAAGATTCCGATGCTTCACTTCAGGTTTACTGTATCCAGCTGACATTCTTATTGACGATGAAGCACATAAATTGCATCGGAATTAAAACCAAAAGGCACAATGCCGACTTAAGTACAAGAAGACAGACTCTACTTACTGTCTATGTTTTGAACCATTTCTGTGGCACTAGTTACGGATTCCGATGCTTCACTTCAGTTTTACTGTATCCCTTTGACCATCTTATTGACGAAGAAACACAGATATTGCATCGGAATTAAATACAAAAGGCACAATGCCGACTTAAGTACAAGAAGACTGACCCTTCTTACTGTCTATGTTTTGAACCATTCCTGTGACACTAGTTATAGATTCCGATGCTTCACTTCAGGTTTACTGTATCCCTCTGACCTTCGTATCGACGATGAAACACAGAAAATCCATCGGAATTAAATACAAAAGGCACAATGCCGACTCAAGTACAAGAAGACTTGCTCTTCTTACTGTGTATGTTTTGAACCATTCCTATGACATTAGTTACAGATTCCGATGCTTCACTTCAGGTTTACTGTATGCCTCTGACCTTCGTATTGACGATGAAACACAGAAATTGCATCGGAATTAAATACAAAATGCACAATGCCGACTTAAGTACGAGAAAACTGACTCTTCTTACTGTCTATGTTTTGAACAATTCCTGTGACACTAGTTATAGATTCCGATGCTTCACTTCTGGTTTCCTGTATCCCTCTGAGCTTCTTATTGACGATGAAACACAGAAATTGCAATGGAATTATATACAAAAAGCACAATGCCGATTTAAGTACAAGAAGACTGACTCTTCTTACTGTCTATGGTATGAACCATTCCTGTGACACTACTTAAAGATTCCGTTGCTTCACTTCAAGTTTACTGTATACCTCTGACCTTCTTATTGACGATCAAACACAGAAAATTCCTCGGAATTAAATACAAAAGGCACAATGCCGACTCAAGTACAAGAAGACAGACTCTTCTTACTGTCTATGTTTTGAACCACTCCTGTGACACTAGTTATAGATACCGATGCTTCACTTCAGGGTTACTGTATCCCTCTGAGCTTCTTATTGACGATAAAACACAGAAATTGCATCGGAATTATATACAAAAAGCACAATGCTGACTTAAGTACAAGAAGACTGACTCTGCTTACTGTCTATGTTTTGAACCATTCCTGTGACAATAGTTATAGATTCCGATGCTTCACTTCAGGTTTACTGTATCCCTTTGACCTTCTTATTGACGATGATACACAGAAATTGCATCTTAATTAAATACAAAAGGCACAATGCCGACTTAAGTACAAGAAGACTGACTCTTCTTACTGTCTATATTTTGAACCACTCCTGTCACACTAGTTATAGATTCCGATCCTTCACTTCAGGTTTACTGAATCCCTCTGACCTTCTTATTGACGATGAAACACAGAAATAGCATCGGAAGTAAATACAAAAGGCACAATGCCGACTCAAGAACAAGAAGACCGGCTTTTCTTACTGTCTATGTTTTGAACCATTTCTGTGACACTAGTTTTAGATTCCGATGCTTCACTTCAGGTTTACTGTATCCAGCTGACCTTCATATTGACGATGAAGCACATAAATTGCATCGGAATTGAATACAAAATGCACAATGCCGACTTAAGTACAAGAAGACTGACTCTACCTACTGTTTATGTTTTGGTTTTGAACCATTCCTGTCACACTAGTTATAGATTCCTATGTTTCACTTCAGATTTACTGTATCCCTCTGACCTTCTTATTGATGATGAAACACGTGAATTGAATCGGAATTAAAAACAAAAGGCACAATGCCGACTAAAGTACAAGAAGACTGACTCTTCTTACTGTCTATGTTTGAACCATTCCTGTGACACTAGTTAGAGATTCCGATGCTTCACTTCAGGTTTACTGTATCCCTCGGATCTTCTTATTGACGATGACACACAGAAAGTGCATCGCAATTATATACAGAGAGCACAATGCCGACTTAAGTACAAGAAGACTGACTCTTCTTACTGTCTATGTTTTGAACCATTCCTGTGACAATTGTTATAGATTCCGATGCTTCACATCAGGTTTTCTGTATCCTTTTGACCTTCTTATTGACGATGAAACACAGAAATTGCATCTTAATTAAATACAAAAGGCACAATGCCAACTTAAGTACAAGAAAACTGACTCTTCTTACTGTCTATGTTTTGAACCATTCCTGTGACACTAGTTATAGATTCCGATGCTTCACTACAGTTTTACTGTATCCCTCTGACCTTCCTATTGACGATGAAACACAGAAATTGCATCGGAATTAAATACAAAAGGCACAATGCCGACTTAAGTACAAGAAAACTGACTCTTCTTACTATGTTCAGAACCATTTCTGTGACACTAGTTATAGATTCCGATGCTTCACTTTAGGTTTACTGTATCCCTCTGATCTTCGTACTGACGATGAAACACAGAAAATTCATCGGAATTAAATACAAAAGGCACAATGCCGACTCAAGTACAAGAAGACTGGCTCTTCTTACGGTTTATGCTTTGAACCATTCCTGTGACACTAGTTTAAGATTCCGATGCTTCACTTCAGGTTTACTGTATCCAGCTGACATTCTTATTGACGATGAAGCACATAAATTGCATCGGAATTAAAACCAAAAGGCACAATGCCGACTTAAGTACAAGAAGACAGACTCTACTTACTGTCTATGTTTTGAACCATTTCTGTGGCACTAGTTACGGATTCCGATGCTTCACTTCAGTTTTACTGTATCCCTTTGACCATCTTATTGACGAAGAAACACAGATATTGCATCGGAATTAAATACAAAAGGCACAATGCCGACTTAAGTACAAGAAGACTGACCCTTCTTACTGTCTATGTTTTGAACCATTCCTGTGACACTAGTTATAGATTCCGATGCTTCACTTCAGGTTTACTGTATCCCTCTGACCTTCGTACTGACGATGAAACACAGAAAATTCATCGGAATTAAATACAAAAGGCACAATGCCGACTAGAGTACAAGAAGACTGGCTCTTCTTACTGTCTATGTTTTAACCATTCCTATGACACTAGTTATAGATTCCGATGATTCACTTCAGGTTTACTGTATCCAGCTGACCTTATTATTGACGATGAAGCACATAAATTGTATCGGAATTGAATACACAAGGTACAATGCCGACTTAAGTACGAGAATACTGACTCTTCTTACTGTCTATGTTTTGAACCATTCCTGTGACACTAGTTATAGATTCCGATGCTTCACTTCAGGTTTACTGTATCCCTCTGAGCTTCTTATTGACGATGAGACACAGAAATTGCATCTTAATTAAATACAAAAGGCACAATGACGACTTAAGTACAAGAAGACTGACTCTTCTTACTGTCTATGTTTTGAACCATTCCTGTGACACTAGTTATAGATTCCGATACTTCACATCAGGTTTACTGTATCCCTCTGACCTTATTATTGACGATGAAACACAGAAATTGCACCATAATTAAATACAAAAGGCACAATGCCGACTTCAGTACAAGAACAATGACTCTTCTTACTGTCTATGTTTTGAACCATTCCTGTGACACTAGTTATAGATTCCCCGATGCTTCAGTTCAGGTTTACTGTATCCCGCTGACCTTCTTGTTGACGATGAAACACGTAAATTGCATCGGAATTAAATACAAATGGCACAATGCCGACTCAGGTACAAGAAGACTGGCTCTTCTTACTGTCTATGTTTTTAACCATTCCTGTCACACTAGTTATAGATTCCTATGTTTCACTTCAGTTTTACTGTATCCCTCTGACCTACTTATCGACGAAGAAACACAGAAATTGCACCTTAATTAAGTACAAAAGGCACAATGCCGACTTAAGTACAAGTAGACTGACCCTTCTAACTGTCTATGTTTTGAACCATTCCTGCGACACTACTTATAGATTTCGATACTTCACTTCAGGTTTACTGAATACCTCTGCCCTTCTTATTGTCGATGAAACACAGAGATTGCATCGGAATTAAATACAAAAGGCACAATGCCGACTCAGGTACAAGAAGACTGGCTCTTCTTACTGTCTATGTTTTGAACAATTTCTGTGGCAATAGATATAGATTCCGATGCTTCACTTCAGGTTTACTGTATCCCTTTGACCTTCTTATTGACGAAGAAAAACAGATATTGCATCGGAATTAAATACAAAAGGCACAATGCCGACTTAAGTACAAGAAGACTGACCCTTCTTACTGTCTATGTTTTGAACCATTCCTGGGACAGTAGTTATAGATTCTGATACTTCACTTCAGGTTTACTGTATCCCTCTGACCTTCGTATCGACGATGAAACACAGAGAATCCATCGGAATTAAATACAAAAGGCACAATGCCGACTCATGTACAAGAAGACTTGCTCTTCTTACTGTGTATGTTTCAAACCATTCCTATGACACTAGTTACAGATTCCGATGCTTCACTTCAGGTTTACTGTATGCCTCTGACCTTCGTATTGACGATGAAACACAGAAATTGCATCGGAATTAAATACAAAATGCACAATGCCGACTTAAGTACGAGAAAACTGACTCTTCTTACTGTCTATGTTTTGAACAATTCCTGTGACACTAGTTATAGATTCCGATGCTTCACTTCTGGTTTCCTGTATCCCTCTGAGCTTCTTATTGACGATGAAACACAGAAATTGCAATGGAATTATATACAAAAAGCACAATGCCGATTTAAGTACAAGAAGTCTGACTCTTCTTACTGTCTATGGTATGAACCATTCCTGTGACACTACTTAAAGATTCCGTTGCTTCACTTCAAGTTTACTGTATACCTCTGACCTTCTTATTGACGATCAAACACAGAAAATTCCTCGGAATTAAATACAAAAGGCACAATGCCGACTCAAGTACAAGAAGACAGACTCTTCTTACTGTCTATGTTTTGAACCATTCCTGTGACACGAGTTATAGATTCCGATGCTTCACTTCAGGTTTACTGTATCCCTCCTTGCTTCTTATTGACGATGAAACACAGAAATTGCATCGGAATTATATACAAATGGCACAATGCCGACTTAAGTACAAGAAGACTGACTCTTCTTACTGTCTATGTTTTGAACCATTCCTGTGACACTAGTTATAGATTCCCCGATGCTTCACTTCAGGTTTACTGTATCCCGCCGACCTTCTTGTTGACGATGAAACACGTAAATTGCATCGGAATTAAATACAAATGGCACAATGTTGACTTAAGTACAAGGAGACTGACTCTTCTTACTGTCTATGTTTTGAACCATTCCTGTGACAATAGTTATAGATTACGATGCTTCACTTCAGGTTTAGTGTATCCCTTTGACCTTCTTGTTGACGATGAAACACAGAAATTGCATCTTAATTAAATACAAAAGTCACAATGCCGACTTAAGTACAAGAAGACAGACTCTTCTTACTGTCTATGATTTGAACCATTCCTGTGACACGAGTTATAGATTCCGATGCTTCACTTCAGGTTTACTGTATCCCTCTGTGCTTCTTATTGACGATGAAACACAGAAATAGCATCGGAATGAAATACAAGAGGCACAATGCCGACTTAAGTACAAGAAGACTGGCTCTTCTTACTGTCTATGTTTTGAACCATTTCTGTGACACTAGTTATAGATTCCCATGCTTCACTTCAGGTTTACTGTATCCCTCTGACCATCTTATCGGTGAAGAAACACAGGTATTGCATCGGAATTAAATACAAAAGGCACAATGCCGACTTAAGTACAAGTAGACTGACCCTTCTAACTGTCTATGTTTTGAACCATTGCTGCGACACTAGTTATAGATTTCGATACTTCACTTCAGGTTTACTGAATACCTCTGCCCTTCTTATTGTCGATGAAACACAGAAATTGCATCGGAATTAAATACAAAAGGCACAATGCCGACTCAGGTACAAGAAGACTGGCTCTTCTTACTGTCTATGTTTTGAACCATTTCTGTGGAACTAGTTATAGATTCCGATGCTTCACTTCAGGTTTACTGTATCCCTTTGACCTTCTTATTGACGAAGAAACACAGATATTGCATCGGAATTAAATACAAAAGGCACAATGCCGACTTAAGTACAAGAAGATTGACCCTTCTTACTGTCTATGTTTTGAACCATTCCGGGGACACTAGTTATAGATTCCGATGCTTCACTTCAGGTTTACTGTATCCCTCTGACCTTCGTATCGACGATGAAACACAGAAAATTCATCGGAATTAAATACAAAAGGCACAATGCCGACTCAAGTACAAGAAGACTTGCTCTTCTTACTGTGTATGTTTTGAACCATTCCTATGACACTAGTTACAGATTCCGATGCTTCACTTCAGGTTTACTGTATGCCTCTGACCTTCGTATTGACGATGAAACACAGAAATTGCATCGGCATTAAATACAAAATGCACAATGCCGACTTAAGTACAAGAAGACTGATTCTTCTTACTGTCTATGTTCTGAACCGTTCCTGTGACACTAGTTATAGATTCCCCGATGCTTCACTTCAGGTTTACTGTATCCCTCTGACCTTCTTATTGACGATGAAACACAGAAATTGCATCGGAATTTAATACAAAAGGCGGAATGCCGACTTAAGTACAAGAAAACTGATCCTTCTTACTGTCTATGCTTTGAACCATTTCTGTGACACTAGTTATAGATTCCTATGCTTCACTTCAGGTTTACTGTATCCCTCTGACCTTCGTATCGACGATAAAACACAGAAAATTCATCGGATTTAAATACAAAAGGCACAATGCCGACTCAAGTACAAGAAGACTGGCTATTCTTACTGTCTATGTTTTGAACCATTCCTATGACACAAGTTATAGATTCGGAAGCTTCACTTCAGGTTTACTGTATCCAGCTGACCTTCTTATTGACGAAGAAGCACATAAATTGCATCGGAATTAAATACAAAAGGCACAATGCCGACTTAAGTATAAGAAGACTGACTCTTCTTAATGTCTATGTTTTGAACCATTCCTGTGATATTAGTTATAGATTCCGATGCTTCACTTCAGGTTTACTGAATCCCTCTGACCTTCTTATTGATGATGAAACACAGAAATAGCATCGGGATGAAGTACAAAAGGCGCAATGCCGACTTAAGTACAAGAAGACTGGCTCTTCTTACTGTCTATGTTTTGAACCATTTCTGTGACACTCGTTATAGATTCCGATGCTTCACTTCAGGTTTACTGTATCCCTCTGACCTTCTTATCGACGAAGAAACACAGGTATTCCATCGGAATTAAATACAAATGGCACAATGCCGACTTAAGTACAAGTAGACTTACCCTTCTAACTGTCTATGTTTTGAACCATTCCTGCGACACTAGTTAAAGATTTCGATGCTTCACTTCAGGTTTACTGAATACCTCTGCCCTTCTTATTGACGATGAAACACAGAAATTGCATCGGAATTAAATACAAAAGGCACAATGCCGACTCAGGTACAAGAAGACTGGCTCTTCTTACAGTCTATGTTTGAACCATTTCTGTGGAACTAGTTATAGATTCCGATGCTTCACTTCAGGTTTACTGTATCCCTTTGACCTTCTTATTGACGAAGAAACACAGGTATTGCATCGGAATTAAATACAAAAGGCACAATGACTACTTAAGTACAAGAAGACTGACCCTTCTTACTGTCTATGTTTTGAACCATTCCTGTGACACTGGTTATAGATTCCGATGCTTCACTTCAGGTTTACTGTATCCCTCTGACCTTCGTATCGACGATGAAACACAGAAAATTCATCGGAATTAAATACAAAAGGCACAATGCCCACTCAAGTACAAGAAGACTGGTTCTTCTTACTGTCTATGTTTTGATCCATTCCTATGACACTAGTTACAGATTCCGATGCTTCACTTCAGGTTTACTGTATCCAGCTGACCTTCTTATTGACGATGAAGCACATAAATTGCATCGGAATTAAATACAAAAGGCACAATGCCGATTTAAGTACGAGAAAACTGACTCTTCTTACTGTCTATGTTTTGAACCATTCCTGTGACACTAGTTATAGATTCCGATGCTTCACTTCAGGTTTACTGTATCCCTCTGAGCTTCTTATTGACGATGAAACACAGAAATTGCATCGGAATTATATACAAAAAGCACAATGCCGACTAAAGTACAAGAAGACTGACTCTTCTTACTGTCTGTGTTTTGAACCTTTCCTGTGACACGAGTTATAGATTCCGATGCTTCACTTCAGGTTTACTGTATACCTCTGACATTCGTATTGACGATGAAACACAGAAATTGCATCGGAATTAAATACAAAATGCACAATGCCGACTTAAGTACAAGAAAACTGATTCTTCTTACTGTCTATGTTTCGAACCATTCCTGTGACACTAGTTATAGATTCCCCGATGCTTCACTTCAGGTTTACTGTATCCCTCTGACCTTCTTGTTGACGATGAAACACGTAAATTGCATCGGAATTAAATACAAAAGGCACAATGCCGACTTAAGTACAAGAAGACTGACTCTTCTTACTATCTATGTTTTGAACCAGTCCTGTGACATTAGTTATAGATTCCGATGCTTCACTTCAGGTTTACTGAATCCCTCTGACCTTCTTATTGATGATGAAACACAGAAATAGCATCGGAATGAAATACAAAAGGCACAATGCCGACTTAAGTACAAGAAGACTGGCTCTTCTTACTGACTATGTTTTGAACCATTTCTGTGACACTAGGTATAGATTACGATGCTTCACTTCAGGTTCACTGTATCCCTCTGACCTTCTTTTTGACGATGAAACACAGGTATAGCATCGGAATTAAATACAAAAGACACAATGCCGACTTAAGTACAAGAAAACTGATACTTCTTACTATCTATGTTTTGAACCATTCCTGTGACACTTGTTATAGATTCCTATGCTTCACTTCAGGTTTACTATATCCCTCCGACCTTCTTATTGACGATGAAACACGTAAATTGCATCGGAATTAAATACAAAAGGCACAATGCCGACTTAAGTACAAGAAGACTGACTCTTCCTACTGTCCATGTTTTGAACCATTCCTGTGACACTAGTTATAGGTTCCGATGCTTCACTTCAGGTTTACTGAATCCCTCTGACTTTCTTATTGACGATGAAGCACAGAAATAGCATCGGAATTAAATACAAAAGGCACAATGCCGACTCAAGTTCAAGTTGACTGGCTCTTATTACTGTCTATGTTTTGAACCATTTCTGTGACACTAGTTATAGATTCCGATGCTTCACTTCAGGCTTTCTGTATGCCTGTGACCTTCTTTTGACGAAGAAACACAGATATTGCATCGGAATTAAATACAAAAGGCACAATGCCGACTTAAGTACAAGAAGACTGACCCTTCTTACTGTCTATGTTTTGAACCATTCCTGTGACACTAGTTATACATTCCGATGCTTCACTTCAGGTTTACTTTATCCCTCTGACCTTCGTATTGACGATGAAACACAGAAATTGCATCGGAATTAAATATAAAAGGCACAATGCCGACTTAAGTTCAAAAAGACTGACCCTCCTTACTGTCTATGTTTTGAACCATTCCTGTGACACTAGTCATAGATTCCGATGCTTCACTTCTGGTTTACTGTATCCAGCTGACTTTCTTATTGACGATGAAACACAGAAATTGCATCGGAATTATATTCAATAGGCACAATCCCGTCTTAAGTACAAGAAGACTGACTCTTCTTACTGTCTATGTTTTGAACCATTCCTGTGACACTAGTTATAGAATCCGATACTTCACATCAGGTTTACTGTATCCCTCTGACCTTATTATTGACGATGAAACACAGAAATTGCATTTTAATTAAATACAAAAGGCACAATGCCGACTTCAGTACAAGAAAACTGACTCTTCTTACTGTCTATGTTCTGAACCATTTCTGTGACACTAGTTATAGATTCCGATACTTCACATCAGGTTTACTGTATCCCTCTGACCTTATTATTGACGATGAAACACAGAAATTGCATCTTAATTAAATACAAAAGCACAATGCCGACTTCAGTACAAGAACACTGACTCTTCCTACTGTCTATGGTTTGAACCATTCCTGTGACACTAGTTAAAGATTCCGTTGCTTCACTTCAGGTTTACTGTATCCCTCTGACCTTCTTGTTGACGATGAAACACTGAAATTGCATCGGAATTAAATACAAAAGGCGGAATGCCGAAGTAAGTACATGAAAATTGATTCTTCTTACTGTCTATGTTTTGAACCATTCCTGTGACACTAGTTATAGATTCCTATGCTTCACTTCAGGTTTACTGTATCCCTCTGACCTTCTTATGGATGTTGGAACACGGAAATTTCATCGGAATTAAATACAAAAGGCACAATGCCAACTTAAGTACAAGAAGACTTACTCTTCTTACAGTCTATATTTTGAAGCATTCCTGTGACACTAGTTATAGATTCCGATGCTTCACTTCAGGTTTACTGAATTCCTCTGACCTTCATATTGACGATGAAGCACATAAATTGCATCGGAATTAAATACAAAAGGCACAATGCCGACTCAAGTACAACAAGACTGGCTCTTCTTACTGTCTATGTTTTGAACCATTCCTGTGACACTAGTTTTAGATTCCGATGCTTCACTTCAGGTTTACTGTATCCAGCTGACCTTCATATTGACGATGAAGCACATAAATTGCATCGGAATTAAATACAAAAGGCACAATGCCGACTTATGTACAAGAAGACTGATTCTACTTACTGTTTATGTTTTGAAAAATTCCTGTGACACTTGTTATAGATTCCGATGCTTCACTTCAGGTTTACTGTATCCCTTTGACCTTCTTATAGACGATGAAACACAGAAATTGCATCGGAATTAAATACAAAAGGCACAATGCCGACTTAAGTACAAGAAGACTGACTCTTCTTACTGTCTATGTATTGAACCATTCCTGTGACACTAGTTATAGATTCCGATACTTCACTTCAGGTATACTGTATCCCTCTGACCTTATTATTGACGATGAAAAACAGAAATTGCATTTTAATTAAATACAAAAGGTACAATGCCGACTTCAGTACAAAAACACAAACTCTTCTTGCTGTCTATGGTTTGAACCATTCCTGTGACACTAGTTATAGATTCCAATGCTTTACTTCAGGTTAACTGTATACCTCTGACCTTCTTATTGACGATCAAGCACAGAAAATTCCTCGTAATTAAATACAAAAGGCACAATGCCGACTCAAGTACAAGAAGACTTCCTCTTCTTACTGTCTATGTTTTGAACCATTCCTGTGACACTAGTTTTAGATTCCGATGCTTCACTTCAGGTTTACTGTATCCAGCTGACCTTCTTACTGACGATGAGGCACATAAATTGCATCGGAATTAAATACAAAAGGCACAATGCCGACTTAAGTACAAGAAGACTGACTCTACTTACTGTTTATGTTTTGAACTATTCCTGCAACACTAGTTATAGATTCCGATGCTTCACTTCAGGTTTACTGTATCCCTCTGACGTTCTTATTGACGATGAAACACATAAATTGCATCGGAATTAAATACAAATGGCACAATGCCAACTCAAGTACAAGAAGACGGGCTCTTCTTACTGTCTATGTTTTGAACCATTCCTGTGACACTAGTTATAGATTCCGATGCTTCACTTGAGGTTTACTGTATCCAGCTGACCTTCTTATTGACGATGGAGCACATAAATTGCATCGGAATTAAATACAAAAGGCTCAATGCCGACTTAAGTACAAGAAGACTGACTCTACTTACTGTCTATGTTTTGAACCATTTCTGTGGCACTAGTTATAGATTCCGATGCTTCACTTCAGGTTTACTGTATCCCTTTGACCTTCTTATTGACGAAGAAACACAGATATTGCATCGGAATTAAATACTAAAGGCACAATGCCGACTTAAGTACAAGAAGACTGACCCTTCTTACTGTCTATGTTTTGAACCATTCCTGTGACACTAGTTATAGATTCCGATGCTGCACTTCAGGTTTACTGTATCCCTCTGACCTTCGGATCGACGATGAAACACAGAAAATTCATCGGAATTAAATTCAAAAGGAATAATGCCGACTCAAGTACAAGAGGACTGGCTCTTCTTACTGTCTATGTTTTGAACCATTCCTATGACACTAGTTATAGATTCCGATGCTTCACTTCAGGTTTACTGTATCCAGCTGACCTTCTTATTGACGATGAAGCACATAAATTGCATCGGAATTAAATACACTAGGCACAATGCCGACTTAAGTACGAGAAAACTGACTCTTCTTACTGTCTATGATTTGAAATATTCCTGTGACACTAGTTATAGATACCGATGCTTCACTTCAGGTTTACTGTATCTCTCTGAGTTTCTTATTGACGATGAAACATAGAAATTGCATGGGAATTATATACAAAAAGCACAATGCCGACTTAAGTACAAGAAGACTGACACTCCTTACTGTCTATGTTTCGAACCATTCCTGTGACAATAGTTATAGATTCCGATGCTTCACTTCAGGTTTACTGTATCCCTTTGACCTTCTTATTGACGATGAAACACAGAAATTGCATCTTAATTAAATACAAAAGGCACAATGCCGACTTAAGTACAAGAAGACTGAGTCTTCTAACTGTCTATGTTTTGAACCATTCCTGTGACACTAGTTATAGATTCCGATGCTTCACTTCAGGTTTACTGTATCCCTCTGACCTTCCTATTGACGATGAAACACAGAAATTGCATCGGAATTAAATACAAAAGGCACAATGCCGACATAAGTACAAGAAAACTGACTCTTCTTACTGTCTATGTTCTGAACCATTTCTGTGACACTAGTTATAGATTCCGATACTTCACATCAGGTTTACTGTATCCCTCTGACCTTATTATTGACGATGAAACACAGAAACTGCATCTTAATTAAATACAAAAGGCACAATGCCGACTTCAGTACAACAACACTGACTCTTCTTACTGTCTATGGTTTGAACCATTCCTGTGACACTAGTTAAAGATTCCGTTGCTTCACTTCAGGTTTACTGTATCCCTCTGACGTTCTTATTGACAATGAAACACAGAAATAGCATCGGAATTAAATACAAAAGGCAAAATGCAGACCCAAGAACAAGAAGACGGGCTCTTCTTACTGTCTATGTTTTGAACCATTCCTGTGACAATAGTTTAAGATTCCGATGCTTCACTTCAGGTTTACTGTATCCAGCTGACATTCTTATTGACGATGAAGCACATAAATTGCATCGGAATTAAAACCAAAAAGCACAATGCCGACTTAAGTACAACAAGACAGACTCTACTTACTGTCTATGTTTTGAACCATTTCTGTGGCACTAGTTATGGATTCCGATGCTTCACTTCAGGTTTACTGTATCCCTTTGACCTTCTTATTGACGAAGAAACACAGATATTGCATCGGAATTATATACAAAAGGCGGAATGCCGACTTAAGTACAAGAAGACTGACTCTACTTACTCTTTATGCTTTGAACCATTCCTGTGACACTAGTTAGAGATTCCGATGCTTCACTTCAGGTTTACTGTATCCCTCTGACCTTCTTATTGACGATGAAACACAGAAATTGCATCGGAATTATATACAAACGACACAATGCCGACTCAAGTACAAGAAGACTGGCTCTTCTTACTGTCTATGTTTTGAACCATTCCTGTGACACTAGTTTTAGATTCCGATGCTTCACTTCAGGTTTACTGTATCCAGCTGACCTTCATATTGACAATGAAACACATAAATTGCATCGGAATTAAATACAAAAGGCACAATGCCGACTTAAGTACAAGAAGACTGACACTACTTACTGTTTATGTTTTGAACCATTCCTGTGACACTACTTAGAGATTCCGATGTTTCACTTCAGGTTTACTGTAACCCTCTCACCTTCTTATTGACGATGAAACACACAAATTGCATCGGAATTAAATACAAATGGCGGAATGCCGACTTAAGTTCAAGAAAACTGATTCTTCTTACCGTCTATGATTTGAACCATTCCTGTCACACTAGTTATAGATTCCTATGCTTCACTTCAGGTATACTGTATCCCTTTGACCTTCTTATTGACGATGAAACACAGAAATTGCATCTTAATTAAATACAAAAGGCACAATGCCGACTTAAGTACAAGAAGACTGAGTCTTCTAACTGTCTATGATTTGAACCATTCCTGTGACACTAGTTAGAGATTCCGATGCTTCACTTCAGGTTTACTGTATCCCTCTGACCTTCTTATTGACGATGAAACACAGAAATTGCATCGGAATTATATACAAAAAGCACAATGCCGACTTAAGTACAAGAAGACTGACTCTTCTTACTGTCTATATTTTGAACCATTCCTGTGACACTAGTTATAGATTCCGATCCTTCACTTCAGGTTTTACTGAATCCCTCTGACCTTCTTATTGACGATGAAACACAGAAATGGCATCGGAATCAAATACAAAAGGCACAATGCCGACTCAAGTACAAGAAGACTGGCTCCTCTTACTGTCTATGTTTTGAACCATTCCTGTGACACTAGTTTTAGATTCCGATGCTTCACTTCAGGTTTACTGTATCCAGCTGACCTTCATATTGACAATGAAGCACATAAATTGCATCGGAATTAAATACAAAAGGCACAATGCCGACTTAAGTACAAGAAGACTGATTCTACTTACTGTTTATGCTTTGAACCATTCCTGTGACACTAGTTGGAGATTCCGATGTTTCACTTCAGGTTTACTGTATCCCTCTGACCTTCTTATTGACGATGAAACACAGAAATTGCATCGGAATTAAATACAAAAAGCGGAATGCCGACTGAAGTACAAGAAAACTGATTCTTCTTAAAGTCTATGTTTTGAACCATTCCTGTTACACTAGTTATAGATTCCTATGCTTCACTTCAGGTTTACTGTATCCCTCTGACCTTCTTATTGACGATGAAACACGTAAAATGCATCGGAATTAAATACGAAAGGCACAATGCCGAATTAAGTACAAGAAGACTGACTCTTCTTACTGTCTATATTTTGAACCATTCCTGTAACACTAGTTATAGATTCCGATCCTTCACTTCAGGTTTACTGAATCCCTCTGACCTTCTTATTGACGATGAAACACAGAAATAGCATCGGAATTAAATACAAAAGGCACAATGCCGACTTAAGTACAAGAAGACTGACTCTACTTACTGTTTATGTTTTGAACCATTCCTGTGACACTAGTTAGAGATTCCGATGTTTCACTTCAGGTTTACTGTATCCCTCTCACCTTCTTATTGACGATGAATCACACAAATTGCATCGGAATTAAATACAAAAGGCGGAATGCCGACTTAAGTTCAAGAAAACTGATTCTTCTTACTGTCTATGATTTGAACCATTCCTGTCACACTAGTTACAGATTCCTATACTTCACTTCAGGTTTACTGTATCCCTCTGACCTTCGTATTGACGATGAAACACGTAAATTGAATCGGAATTAAATACAAAAGGCACAATGCCGACTAAAGTACAAGAAGACTGACTCTTCTTACTGTCTATGTTTGAACCATTCCTGTGACACTAGTTAGAGATTCCGATGCTTCACTTCAGGTTTACTGTATCCCTCTGACCTTCTTATTGACGATGAAACACAGAAATTGCATCGGAATTAAATACAAAAGGCGGAATGCCGACTTAAGTACAAGAAGACTGACTCTACTTACTGTTTATGTTTTGAACCATTCCTGTGACACTAGTTAGAGATTCCGATGCTTCACTTCAGGTTTACTGTATCCCTCTGACGTTCTTATTGACGATGAAACACAGAAATTGCATCAGAATTATATACAAACGGCACAATGCCGACTCAAGTACAAGAAGACTGGCTCTTCTTACTGTCTATGTTTAGAACCATTCCTGTGACACTAGTTTTAGATTCCGATGCTTCACTTCAGGTTTACTGTATCCAGCTGACCTTCATATTGACGATGAAGCAAATAAATTGCATCGGAATTAAATACAGAAGGCACAATGCCGACTTAAGTACAAGAAGACTGACTCTACTTACTGTTTATATTTTGAACCATTCCTGTGACACTAGTTAGAGATTCCGATGTTTCACTTCAGGTTTACTGTATCCCTCTCACCTTCTTATTGACGATGAAACACACAAATTGCATCGGAATTAAATACAAAAGGCGGAATGCCGACTTAAGTTCAAGAAAACTGATTCTTCTTACTGTCTATGATTTGAACCATTCCTGTCACACTAGTTATAGATTCCTATGCTTCACTTCAGGTTTACTATATCCCTCTGACCTTCTTATTGACGATGAAACACGTAAATTGAATCGGAATTAAATACAAAAGGCACAATGCCGACTAAAGTACAAAAAGACTGACTCTACTTACTGTCTATGTTTGAACCATTCCTGTGACACTAGTTAGAGATTCCGATGCTTCCCTTCAGGTTTACTGTATCCCTCTGACCTTCTTATTGACGATGAAACACAGAAATTGCATCGGAATTATATACAAAAAGCACAATGCCGACTTAAGTACAAGAAGACTGACTCTTCTTACTGTCTATATTTTGAACCATTCCTGTGACACTAGTTATAGATTCCGATCCTTCACTTCAGGTTTACTGAATCCCTCTGACCTTCTTATTGACGATGAAACACACAAATTGCATCGGAATTAAATACAAAAGGCGGGATGCCGACTTAAGTTCAAGAAAACTGATTCTTCTTACTGTCTATGATTTGAACCATTGCTGACACACAAGTTATAGATTCCTATGCTTCACTTCAGGTTTACTGTATCCCTCTGACGTTCTTATTGACGATGAAACACAGAAATTGCATCAGAATTATATACAAACGGCACAATGCCGACTCAAGTACAAGAAGACTGGCTCTTCTTACTGTCTATGTTTTGAACCATTCCTGTGACACTAGTTTTAGATTCCGATGCTTCACTTCAGGTTTACTGTATCCCTCTCACCTTCTTATTGACGATGAAACACACAAATTGCATCGGAATTAAATACTAAAGGCGGAATGCCGACTTAAGTTCAAGAAAACTGATTCTTCTTACTGTCTATGATTTGAACCATTCCTGTCACACTAGTTATAGATTCCTATGCTTCACTTCAGGTTTACTGTATCCCTCTGACTTTCTTATTGACGATGAAACACGTAAATTGAATCGGAATTAAATACAAAAGGCACAATGCCGACTAAAGTACAAAAAGACTGACTCATCTTACTGTCTATGTTTGAACCATTCCTGTGACACTAGTTAGAGATTCCGATGCTTCACTTCAGGTTTACTGTATCCCTCTGACCTTCTTATTGACGATGAAACACAGAAATTGCATCGGAATTATATACAAAAAGCACAATGCCGACTTAAGTACAAGAAGACTGACTCTTCTTACTGTCTATATTTTGAACCATTCCTGTGACACTAGTTATAGATTCCGATCCTTCACTTCAGGTTTACTGAATCCCTCTGACCTTCTTATTGACGATGAAACACAGAAATAGCATCGGAATCAAATACAAAATGCACAATGCCGACTCAAGTACAAGAAGACTGGCTCCTCTTACTGTCTATGTTTTGAACCATTCCTGTGACACTAGTTTTAGATTCCGATGCTTCACTTCAGGTTTACTGTATCCAGCTGACCTTCATATTGACGATGAAGCACATAAATTGCATCGGAATTAAATACAAAAGGCACAATGCCGACTTAAGTACAAGAAGACTGATTCTACTAACTGTTTATGTTTTGAACCATTCCTGTGACACTAGTTGGAGATTCCGATGTTTCACTTCAGGTTTACTGTATCCCTCTGACCTTCTTATTGACGATGAAACACAGAAATTGCATCGGAATTAAATACAAAAGGCGGAATGCCGACTTAAGTTCAAGAAAACTGATTCTTCTTACTGTCTATGTTTTGAACCATTCCTGTCACACTAGTTATAGATTCCTATGCTTCACTTCAGGTTTACTGTATCCCTCTGACCTTCTTATTGACGATGAAACACGAAAATTGAATCGGACTTAAATACAAAATGCGGAATGCCGACTTAAGTACAAGAAAACTGATTCTTCTTACAGTCTATATTTTGAACCATTCCTGTGACACTAGTTATAGATTCCGATCCTTCACTTCAGGTTTACTGAATCCCTCTGACCTTCTTATTGACGAAGAAACATAGATATTGCATCGGAATTAAATACTAAAGGCACAATGCCGACTTAAGTACAAGAAGACTGACCCTTCTTACTGTCTATGTTTTGAACTATTCCTGTGACACTAGTTATAGATTCCGATGCTTCACTTCAGGTTTACTGTATCCCTCTGACCTTCGTATCGACGATGAAACACAGAAAATTCATCGGAATTAAATTCAAAAGGAATAATGCCGACTCAAGTACAAGAGGACTGGCTCTTCTTACTGTCTATGTTTTGAACCATTCCTATGACACTAGTTATAGATTCCGATGCTTCACTTCAGGTTTACTGTATCCAGCTGACCTTCTTATTGACGATGAAGCACATAAATTGCATCGGAATTAAATACACAAGGCACAATGCCGACTTAAGTACGAGAAAACTGACTCTTCTTACTGTCTATGATTTGAACCATTCCTGTGACACTAGTTATAGATACCGATGCTTCACTTCAGGTTTACTGTATCCCTCTGAGTTGCTTATTGACGATGAAACACAGAAATTGCATGGGAATTATATACAAAAAGCACAATGCCGACTTAAGTACAAGAAGACTGACACTCCTTACTGTCTATGTTTTGAACCATTCCTGTGACAATAGTTATAGATTCCGATGCTTCACTTCAGGTTTACTGTATCCCTTTGACCTTCTTATTGACGATGAAACACGGAAATTGCATCTTAATTAAATACAAAAGGCACAATGCCGACTTAAGTACAAGAAGACTGAGTCTTCTAACTGTCTATGTTTTGAACCATTCCTGTGACACTAGTTATAGATTCCGATGCTTCACTTCAGGTTTACTGTATCCCTCTGACCTTCCAATTGACGATGAAACACAGAAATTGCATCGGAATTAAATACAAAAGGCACAATGCCGACATAAGTACAAGAAAACTGACTCTTCTTACTGTCTATGTTCTGAACCATTTCTGTGACACTAGTTATAGATTCCGATACTTCACATCAGGTTTACTGTATCCCTCTGACCTTATTATTGACGATGAAACACAGAAACTGCATCTTAATTAAATACAAAAGGCACAATGCCGACTTCAGTACAACAACACTGACTCTTCTTACTGTCTATGGTTTGAACCATTCCTGTGACACTAGTTAAAGATTCCGTTGCTTCACTTCAGGTTTACTGTATCCCTCTGACGTTCTTATTGACAATGAAACACAGAAATAGCATCGGAATTAAATACAAAAGGCAAAATGCAGACTCAAGAACAAGAAGACGGGCTCTTCTTACTGTCTATGTTTTGAACCATTCCTGTGACAATAGTTTAAGATTCCGATGCTTCACTTCAGGTTTACTGTATCCAGCTGACATTCTTATTGACGATGAAGCACATAAATTGCATCGGAATTAAAACCAAAAAGCACAATGCCGACTTAAGTACAACAAGACAGACTCTACTTACTGTCTATGTTTTGAACCATTTCTGTGGCACTAGTTATGGATTCCGATGCTTCACTTCAGGTTTACTGTATCCCTTTGACCTTCTTATTGACGAAGAAACACAGATATTGCATCGGAAATAAATACAAAAGGCGGAATGCCGACTTAAGTACAAGAAGACTGACTCTACTTACTCTTTATGCTTTGAACCATTCCTGTGACACTAGTTAGAGATTCCGATGCTTCACTTCAGGTTTACTGTATCCCTCTGACCTTCTTATTGACGATGAAACACAGAAATTGCATCGGAATTATATACAAACGTCACAATGCCGACTCAAGTACAAGAAGACTGGCTCTTCTTACTGTCTATGTTTTGAACCATTCCTGTGACACTAGTTTTAGATTCCGATGCTTCACTTCAGGTTTACTGTATCCAGCTGACCTTCATATTGACAATGAAACACATAAATTGCATCGGAATTAAATACAAAAGGCACAATGCCGACTTAAGTACAAGAAGACTGACTCTACTTACTGTTTATGTTTTGAACCATTCCTGTGACACTACTTAGAGATTCCGATGTTTCACTTCAGGTTTACTGTATCCCTCTCACCTTCTTATTGACGATGAAACACACAAATTGCATCGGAATTAAATACAAATGGCGGAATGCCGACTTAAGTTCAAGAAAACTGATTCTTCTTACTGTCTATGATTTGAACCATTCCTGTCACACTAGTTATAGATTCCTATGCTTCACTTCAGGTTTACTGTATCCCTTTGACCTTCTTATTGACGATGAAACACAGAAATTGCATCTTAATTAAATACAAATAGCACAATGCCGACTTAAGTACAAGAAGACTGAGTCTTCTAACTGTCTATGTTTTGAACCATTCCTGTGACACTAGTTATAGATTCCGATCCTTCACTTCAGGTTTTACTGAATCCCTCTGACCTTCTTATTGCCGATGAAACACAGAAATGGCATCGGAATCAAATACAAAAGGCACAATGCCGACTCAAGTACAAGAAGACTGGCTCCTCTTACTGTCTATGTTTTGAACCATTCCTGTGACACTAGTTTTACATTCCGATGCTTCACTTCAGGTTTACTGTATCCAGCTGACCTTCATATTGACAATGAAGCACATAAATTGCATCGGAATTAAATACAAAAGGCACAATGCCGACTTAAGTACAAGAAAACTGATTCTACTTACTGTTTATGTTTTGAACCATTCCTGTGACACTAGTTGGAGATTCCGATGTTTCACTTCAGGTTTACTGTATCCCTCTGACCTTCTTATTGACGATGAAACACAGAAATTGCATCGGAATTAAATACAAAAGGCGGAATGCCGACTGAAGTACCAGAAAACTGATTCTTCTTACTGTCTATGTTTTGAACCATTCCTGTTACACTAGTTATAGATTCCTATGCTTCACTTCAGGTTTACTGTATCCCTCTGACCTTCTTATTGACGATGAAACACAGAAATTGCATCGGAATTAAATACAAAAGGCGGAATGCCGACTTAACTACAAGAAGACTGACTCTACTTACTGTTTATGTTTTGAACCATTCCTGTGACACTAGTTAGAGATTCCGATGCTTCACTTCAGGTTTACTGTATCCCTCTGACGTTCTTATTGACGATGAAACACAGAAATTGCATCAGAATTATATACAAACGGCACAATGCCGACTCAAGTACATGAAGACTGGCTCTTCTTACTGTCTATGTTTAGAACCATTCCTGTGACACTAGTTTTAGATTCCGATGCTTCACTTCAGGTTTACTGTATCCAGCTGACCTTCATATTGACGATGCAGCAAATAAATTGCATCGGAATTAAATACAAAAGGCACAATGCCGACTTAAGTACAAGAAGACTGACTCTACTTACTGTTTATATTTTGAACCATTCCTGTGACACTAGTTAGAGATTCCGATGTTTCACTTCAGGTTTACTGTATCCCTCTCACCTTCTTATTGACGATGAAACACACAAATTGCATCGGAATTAAATACAAAACACGGAATGCCGACTTAAGTTCAAGAAAACTGATTCTTCTTACTGTCTATGATTTGAACCATTCCTGTCACACTAGTTATAGATTCCTATGCTTCACTTCAGGTTTACTGTATCCCTCTGACCTTCTTATTGACGATGAAACACGTAAATTGAATCGGAATTAAATACAAAAGGCACAATGCCGACTAAAGTACAAAAAGACTGACTCTTCTTACTGTCTATGTTTGAACCATTCCTGTGACACTAGTTAGAGATTCCGATGCTTCACTTCAGGTTTACTGTATCCCTCTGACCTTCTTATTGACGATGAAACACAGAAATTGCATCGGAATTATATACAAAAAGCACAATGCCGACTTAAGTACAAGAAGACTGACTCTTCTTACTGTCTATAATTTGAACCATTCCTGTGACACTAGTTATAGATTCCGATCCTTCACTTCAGGTTTACTGAATCCCTCTAACCTTCTTATTGACGATGAAACACACAAATTGCATCGGAATTAAATACAAAAGGCGGGATGCCGACTTAAGTTCAAGAAAACTGATTCTTCTTACTGTCTATGATTTGAACCATTCCTGTCACACTAGTTATAGATTCCTATGCTTCACTTCAGGTTTACTGTATCCCTCTGACCTTCTTATTGACGATGAAACACGTAAATTGAATCGGAATTAAATACAAAAGGCACAATGCCGACTAAAGTACAAGAAGACTGACTCTTCTTACTGTCTATGTTTGAACCATTCCTGTGACACTAGTTAGAGATTCCGATGCTTCACTTCAGGTTTACTGTATCCCTCTGACCTTCTTATTGACGATGAAACACAGAAATTGCATCGGAATTAAATACAAAAGGCGGAATGCCGACTTAAGTACAAGAAGACTGACTCTACTTACTGTTTATGTTTTGAACCATTCCTGTGACACTAGTTAGAGATTCCGATGCTTTACTTCAGGTTTACTGTATCCCTCTGACGTTCTTATTGACGATGAAACACAGAAATTGCATCAGAATTATATACAAACGGCACAATGCCGACTCAAGTATAAGAAGACTGGCTCTTCTTACTGTCTATGTTTTGAACCATTCCTGTGACACTAGTTTTAGATTCCGATGCTTCACTTCAGGTTTACTGTATCCAGCTGACCTTCATATTGACGATGAAGCAAATAAATTGCATCGGAATTAAATACAAAAGGCACAATGCCGACTTAAGTACAAGAAGACTGACTCTACTTACTGTTTATGTTTTGAACCATTCCTGTGACACTAGTTAGAGATTCCGATGCTTCACTTCAGGTTTACTGTATCCCTCTGACCTTCTTATTGACGATGAAACACAGAAATTGCATCGGAATTATATACAAAAAGCACAATGCCGACTTAAGTACAAGAAGACTGACTCTTCTTTCTGTCTATATTTTGAACCATTCCTGTGACACTAGTTATAGATTCCGATCCTTCACTTCAGGTTTACTGAATCCCTCTGACCTTCTTATTGACGATGAAACACAGAAATAGCATCGGAATCAAATACAAAAGGCACAATGCCGACTCAAGTACAAGAAGACTGGCTCCTCTTACTGTCTATGTTTTGAACCATTCCTGTGACACTAGTTTTAGATTCCGATGCTTCACTTCAGGTTTACTGTATCCAGCTGACCTTCATATTGACGATGAAGCACATAAATTGTATCGGAATTAAATACAAAAGGCACAATGCCGACTTAAGTACAAGAAGACTGATTCTACTAACTGTTTATGTTTTGAACCATTCCTGTGACACTAGTTGGAGATTCCGATGTATCACTTCAGGTTTACTGTATCCCTCTGACCTTCTTATTGACGACGAAACACAGAAATTGCATCGGAATTAAATACAAAAGGCGGAATGCCGACTTAAGTTCAAGAAAACTGATTCTTCTTACTGTCTATGTTTTGAACCATTCCTGTCACACTAGTTATAGATTCCGTTGCTTCACTTCAGGTTTACTGTATCCCTCTTACGTTCTTATTGACAATGAAACACAGAAATAGCATCGGAATTAAATACAAAAAGCAAAATGCAGACTCAAGTACAAGACGACGGGCTCTTCTTACTGTCTATGCTTTGAACAATTCCTGTGACACTAGATTAAGATTCCGATGCTTCACTTCAGGTTTACTGTATCCAGCTGACATTCTTATTGACGATGAGGCACATAAATTGCATCGGAATTAAAACCAAAAGGCACAATGCCGACTTAAGTACAAGAAGACAGACTCTATTTACTGTCTATGTTTTGAACCATTTCTGTGGCACTAGTTATGGATTCCGATGCTTCACGTCAGGTTTACTGTATCCCTTTGACCTTCTTATTGACGAAGAAACACAGATATTGCATCGGAATTAAATACAAAAGGCACAATGCCGACTTAAGTACAAGAAGACTGACCCTTCTTACTGTCTATGTTTTGAACCATTCCTGTGACACTAGTTATAGATTCCGATGCTTCTCTTCAGGTTCACTGTATCCCTCTGACCTTCGTACTGACGATGAAACACAGAAAATTCATCGGAATTAAATACAAAGGGCACAATGCCGACTCAAGTACAAGAAGACTGGCTCTTCTTACTGTCTATGTTTTAACCATTCCTATGACACTAGTTATAGATTCCGATGATTCACTTCAGGTTTACTGTATCCAGCTGACCTTATTATTGACGTTGAAGCACATAAATTGCATCGGAATTAAATACACAAGGTACAATGCCGACTTAAGTACGAGAAAACTGACACTTCTTCCTGTCTATGTTTTGAACCATTCCTGTGACACTAGTTATAGATTCCGATGCTTCACTTCAGATTTACTGTATCCCTCTGAGCTTCTTATTGACGATGAAACACAGAAATTGCATCGGAATTAAATACAAAAAGCACAATGCCGACTTAAGTACAAGAAGACTGACTCTTCTTACTGTCTATGCTTTGAACCATTCCTGTGACAATAGTTATAGATTTCGATGCTTCACTTCACGTTTACTGTATCCCTTTGACCTTCTTATTGACGATGAAACACAAAAATTGCATCTTAATTAAATACAAAAGGCACAATGACGACTTAAGTACAAGAAGACTGACTCTTCTTACTCTCTATGTTTTGAACCATTCCTGTGACACTAGTTATGGATTCCGATGCTTCACTTCAGGTTTACTGTATCCCTCTGACCTTCCTATTGACGATGAAACACAGAAATTGCAACGGAATTAAATACAAAAGGCACAATAGCGACTTAAGTACAAGGAAACTGACTCTTCTTACTGTCTATGTTCTGAACCATTTCTGTGACACTAGTTATAGATTCCGATACTTCACATCAGGTTTACTGTATCCCTCTGACCTTATTATTGACGATGAAACACAGAAATTGCACCATAATTAAATACAAAAAGCACAATGCCGACTTCAGTACAAGAACAATGACTCTTCTTACTGTCTATGGTTTGAACCATTCCTGTGACACTAGTTAAAGATTCCGTTGCTTCACTTCAGGTTTACTTTATCCCTCTGACCTTCTTATTGACGATGAAACACAGAAATTGCATCGGAATTAAATACAAAAGGCGGAATGCCGACTTAAGTACAAGAAAACTGATTCTTCTTACTGTCTATGTTTTGAACCATTCCTGTTACACTAGTTATAGATTCCTATGCTTCACTTCAGGTTTACTGTATCCCTCTGACCTTCTTATTGACGATGAAACACGTAAATTGAAGCGGAATTAAATACAAAAGGCACAATGCCGACTAAAGTACAAGAAGACTGACTCTTCTTACAGTCTATGTTTGAACCATTCCTGTGACACTAGTTAGAGATTCCGATGCTTCACTTCAGGATTACTGTATCCCTCTGACCTCCTTGTTGACGATTAAACACAGAAATTGCATCGGAATTAAATACAAACGGCGGAATGCCGAATTAAGTACAAGAAAACTGATTCTTCTTACTGTCTATGTTTTGAACTATTCCTGTGACACTAGTTATAGATTCCGATGCTTCACTTCAGGTTTACTGTATCCCTCTGACCTTCCTATTGACGATGATACACAGAAATTGCATCGGAATTATATACAAAGAGCACAATGCCGACTTAAGTACAAGAAGACTGACTCTTCTTACTGTCTATGTTTTGAACCATTCCTGTGACAATAGTTATAGATTCCGATGCTTCACTTCAGGTTTACTGTATCGCCTTGACCTTCTTATTGACGATGAAACACAGAAATTGCATCTTAATTAAATACAAAAGGCACAATGCGGACTTAAGTACAAGAAGACTGACCATTCTTACTGTCTATGTTTTGAACCATTCCTGTGACACAACTTATAGATTCCGATGCTTCACTTCAGGTTTACTGTATCCCTCTGACCTTCCTATTGACGATGAAACACAGAAATTGCATCGGAATTAAATACAAAAGGCCCAATGCCGACTTAAGTACAAGAACACTGACTCTTCTTACTGTCTATGGTTTGAACCATTCCTGTGACACTAGTTAAAGATTCCGTTGCTTCACTTCAGGATTACTGTATCCCTCTGACCTCCTTGTTGACGATTAAACACAGAAATTGCATCGGAATTAAATACAAAAGGCGGAATGCCGAATTAAGTACAAGAAAACTGATTCTTCTTACTGTCTATGTTTTGAACCATTCCTGTGACACTAGTTATAGATTCCGATGTTTCACTTCAGGTTTACTGTATCCCTCTGACCTTCTTATTGACGATGAAACACGTAAATTGCATCGGAATTAAATACAAAAGGCACAATGCCGACTTAAGTACAAGAAGACTGACTCTTCTTACTGTCTATATTTTGAACCATTCCTGTGACACTAGTTATAGATTCCGATGCTTCACTTCAGGTTTACTGAATTCCTCTGACCTTCTTATTAACGATGAAGCACATAAATTGCATCGGAATTAAATACAAAAGGCACAATGCCGACTCAAGTACAAGAAGACTGGCTCTTCTTACTGTCTATGTTTTAACCATTCCTATGACACTAGTTATAGATTCCGATGATTCACTTCAGGTTTACTGTATCCCTCTGACCTTATTATTGACGATGAAACACAGAAACTGCATCTTAATTAAATACAAGAGGCACAATGCCGACTTCAGTACAAGAACACTGACTCTTCTTATTGTCTATGGTTTGAACCATTCCTGTGACACTAGTTAAAGATTCCGTTGCTTCACTTCAGGATTACTGTATCCCTCTGACCTCCTTGTTGACGATTAAACACAGAAATTGCATCGGAATTAAATACAAACGGCGGAATGCCGAATTAAGTACAAGAAAACTGATTCTTCTTACTGTCTATGTTTTGAACTATTCCTGTGACACTAGTTATAGATTCCGATGCTTCACTTCAGGTTTACTGTATCCCTCTGACCTTCCTATTGACGATGATACACAGAAATTGCAACGGAATTAAATACAAAAGGCACAATACCGACTTAAGTACAAGAAAACTGACTCTTCTTACTGTCTATGTTCTGAACCATTTCTGTGACACTAGTTATAGATTCCGATACTTCACATCAGGTTTACTGAATCCCTCTGACCTTATTATTGACGATGAAACACAGAAATTGCACCATAATTAAATACAAAAGGCACAATGCCGACTTCAGTACAAGAACAATGACTCTTCTTACTGTCTATGGTTTGAACCATTCCTGTGACACTAGTTAAAGATTCCGTTGCTTCACTTCAGGTTTACTTTATCCCTCTGACCTTCTTATTGACGATGAAACACAGAAATTGCATCGGAATTAAATACAAAAGGCGGAATGCCGACTTAAGTACAAGAAAACTGATTCTTCTTACTGTCTATGTTTTGAACCATTCCTGTTACACTAGTTATAGATTCCTATGCTTCACTTCAGGTTTACTGTATCCCTCTGAGCTTCTTGTTGTTGTTGTTGTGGTCTTCAGTCCTGAGACTGGTTTGATGCAGCTCTCCATGCTACTCTATCCTGTGCAAGCTTTTTCATCTCCCAGTACCTACTGCAACCTACATCCTTCTGAATCTGCTTAGTGTATTCATCTCTTGGTCTCCCTCTACGATTTTTACCCTCCACGCTGCCCTCCAATACTAAATTGGTGATCCCTTGATGCCTCAGAACATGTCCTACCAACCGATCCCTTCTTCTGGTCAAGTTGTGCCACAAACTTCTCTTCTCCCCAATCCTATTCAATACTTCCTCATTAGTTATGTGATCTACCCATCTAATCTTCAGCATTCTTCTGTAGCACCACATTTCGAAAGCTTCTATTCTCTTCTTGTCCAAACTGTTTATCGTCCATGTTTCACTTCCATACATGGCTACACTCCATACGAATATTTTCAGAAATGACTTCCTGACACTTAAATCTATACTGGATGTTAACAAATTTCTCTTCTTCAGAAACGCTTTCCTTGCCATTGCCAGCCTACATTTTATATCCTCTCTACTTCGACCATCATCAGTTATTTTGCTCCCCAAATAGCAAAACTCCTTTACTACTTTAAGTGCCTCATTTCCTAATCTAATTCCCTCAGCATCACCCGACTTAATTAGACTACATTCCATTATCCTTGTTTTGCTTTTGTTGATGTTCATCTTATATCCTCCTTTCAAGACACTGTCCATTCCATTCAACTGCTCTTCCAAGTCCTTTGCTGTCTCTGACAGAATTACAATGTCATCGGCGAACCTCAAAGTTTTTATTTCTTCTCCATGAATTTTAATACCTACTCCGAATTTTTCTTTTGTTTCCTTTACTGCTTGCTCAATATACAAATTGAACAACATCGGGGAGAGGCTACAACCCTGTCTTACTCCCTTCCCAACCACTGCTTCCCTTTCATGTCCCTCGACTCTTATAACTGCCATCTGGTTTCTGTACAAATTGTAAATAGCCTTTCGCTCCCTGTATTTTACCCCTGCCACCTTTAGAATTTGAAAGAGAGTATTCCAGTCAACATTGTCAAAAGCTTTCTCTAAGTCTACAAATGCTAGAAACGTAGGTTTGCCTTTCCTTAATCTTTCTTCTAAGATAAGTCGTAAGGTCAGTATTGCCTCACGTGTTCCAGTGTTTCTACGGAATCCAAACTGATCTTCCCCGAGGTTGGCTTCTACTAGTTTTTCCATTCGTCTGTAAAGAATTCGTGTTAGTATTTTGCAGCTGTGACTTATTAAGCTGATAGTTCGGTAATTTTCACATCTGTCAACACCTGCTTTCTTTGGGATTGGAATTATTATATTCTTCTTGAAGTCTGAGGGTATTTCGCCTGTTTCATACATCTTGCTCACCAGATGGTAGAGTTTTGTCAGGACTGGCTCTCCCACGGCCGTCAGTAGTTCCAATGGAATATTGTCTGCTCCGGGGGCCTTGTTTCGACTCAGGTCTTTCAGTGCTCTGTCAAACTCTTCACGCAGTATCTTATCTCCCATTTCATCTTCATCTACATCCTCTTCCATTTCCATAATATTGTCCTCAAGTACATCGCCCTTGTATAGACCCTCTATATACTCCTTCCACCTTTCTGCTTTCCCTTCTTTGCTTAGAACTGGGTTTCCATCTGAGCTCTTGATATTCATACAAGTCGTTCTCTTATCTCCAAAGGTCTCTTTAATTTTCCTGTAGGCGGTATCTATCTTACCCCTAGTGAGATAGGCCTCTACATCCTTACATTTGTCCTCTAGCCATCCCTGCTTAGCCATTTTGCACTTCCTGTCGATCTCATTTTTGAGACGTTTGTATTCCTTTTTGCCTGTTTCACTTACTGCATATTTATATTTTCTCCTTTCATCAATTAAATTCAATATTTCTTCTGTTACCCAAGGATTTCTACTAGCCCTCGTCTTTTTACCTACTTGGTCCTCTGCTGCCTTCACTACTTCATCCCTCAAAGCTACCCATTCTTCTTCTACTGTATTTATTTCCCCCATTCCTGTCAATTGCTCCCTTATGCTCTCCCTGAATCTCTGTACAACCTCTGGTTCTTTTAGTTTATCCAGGTCCCATCTCCTTAAATTCCCACCTTTTTGCAGTTTCTTCAGTTTTAATCTACAGGTCATAACCAATAGATTGTGGTCAGAGTCCACATCTGCCCCTGGAAATGTCTTACAATTTAAAACCTGGTTCCTAAATCTCTCTCTTACCATTATATAATCTATCTGATACCTTTTAGTATCTCCAGGGTTCTTCCATGTATACAACCTTCTTTCATGATTCTTAAACCAAGTGTTAGTTATGATTATGTTGTGCTCTGTGCAAAATTCGACCAGGCGGCTTCCTCTTTCATTTCTGTCCCCCAATCCATATTCACCTACTATGTTTCCTTCTCTCCCTTTTCCTACACTCGAATTCCAGTCACCCATGACTATTAAATTTTCGTCTCCCTTCACAATCTGAATAATTTCTTTTATTTCATCATACATTTCTTCAATTTCTTCGTCATCTGCAGAGCTAGTTGGCATATAAACTTGTACTACTGTAGTAGGCGTGGGCTTCGTATCTATCTTGGCCACAATAATGCGTTCACTATGCTGTTTGTAGTAGCTTACCCGCATTCCTATTTTCCTATTCATTATTAAACCTACTCCTGCATTACCCCTATTTGATTTTGTGTTTATAACCCTGTAGTCACCTGACCAGAAGTCTTGTTCCTCCTGCCACCGAACTTCACTAATTCCCACTATATCTAACTTCAACCTATCCATTTCCCTTTTTAAATTTTCTAACCTACCTGCCCGATTAAGGGATCTGACATTCCACGCTCCGATCCGTAGAACGCCAGTTTTCTTTCTCCTGATAACGACATCCTCTTGAGTAGTCCCCGCCCGGAGATCCGAATGGGGGACTATTTTACCTCCGGAATATTTTACCCAAGAGGACGCCATCATCATGTAATCATACAGTAAAGCTGCATGCCCTCGGGAAAAATTACGGCTGTAGTTTCCCCTTGCTTTCAGCCGTTCGCAGTACCAGCACAGCAAGGCCGTTTTGGTTATTGTTACAAGGCCAGATCAGTCAATCATCCAGACTGTTGCCCTTGCAACTACTGAAAAGGCTGCTGCCCCTCTTCAGGAACCACACGTTTGTCTGGCCTCTCAACAGATACCCCTCCGTTGTGGTTGCACCTACGGTACGGCTATCTGTATCGCTGAGGCACGCAAGCCTCCCCACCAACGGCAAGGTCCATGGTTCATGGGGGGGGTTTGAGCTTCTTATTGACGATGAAACACGTAAATTGCATCGGAATTAAATACGAATGGCACAATGCCGACTTAAGTACAAGAAGACTGACTCTTCTTACTGTCTATATTTTGAACCATTCCTGTCACACTAGTTATAGATTCCGATCCTTCACTTCAGGTTTACTGAATCCCTCTGACCTTCTTATTGACGATGAAACACAGAAATAGCATCGGAATTAAATACAAATGGCACAATGCCGACTCAAGTACAAGAAGACTGGCTCTTCTTACTGTCTATGTTTTGAACCATTCTTGTGACACTAGTTTTAGATTCCGATGCTTCACTTCAGGTTTACTGTATCCAGCTGACCTTCATATTGACGATGAAGCACATAAATTGCATCGGAATTAAATACAAAAGGCACAATGCCGACTTAAGTACAAGAAGACTGACTCTACTTATTGTTTATGTTTTGAACCATTCCTGTGACACTAGTTAGAGATTCCGAAGTTTCACTTCAGGTTTACTGTATCCCTCTCAACTTCTTATTGACGATGAAACACACAAATTGCATCGGAATTAAATACAAAAGGCGGAATGCCGACTTAAGTTCAAGAAAACTGATTCTTCTTACTGTCTATGATTTGAACCATTCCTGTCACACTAGTTATAGATTCCTATGCTTCACTTCAGGCTTACTGTATCCCTCTGACCTTCTTATTGACGATGAAACACGTAAATTGAATCGGAATTAAATACAAAAGGCACAATTCCGACTAAAGTACAAGAAGACTGACTCTTCTTACTGTCTATGTTTTGAACCATTCCTGTGACACTAGTTAGAGATTCCGATGCTTCACTTCAGGTTTACTGTATCCCTCTGACCTTCTTATTGACGATGAAACACAGAAATTGCAACGGAGATATATACAAAAAGCACAATGCCGACTTAAGTACAAGAAGACTGACTCTTCTTACTGTCTATGTTTTGAACCATTCCTGTCACACTAGTTATAGATTCCGATCCTTCACTTCAGGTTTACTGTATCCCTCTGATCTTCTTATTGACGATGAAACACAGAAATTGCACGGAAATTATATACAAAGAGCACAATGCCGACTTAAGTACAAGAAGACTGACTCTTCTTACTGTCTATGTTTTGAACCATTCCTGTGACAATAGTTATAGATTCCGATGCTTCACTTCAGGTTTACTGTATCGCTTTGACCTTCTTATTGACGATGAAACACAGAAATTGCATCTTAATTAAATACAAAAGACACTATGCCGACTTAAGTACAAGAAGACTGACTCTTCTTACTGTCTATGTTTTGAACCATTCCTGTGACACTAGTTATAGATTCCGATGCTTCACTTCAGGTTTACTGTATCCCTCTGACCTTCCTATTGACGATGAAACACAGAAAATGCATCGGAATTAAATACAAAAGGCACAATGCCGACGTAAGTACAAGAAAACTGACTCTTCTTACTGTCTATGTTCTGAACCATTTCTGTGACACTAGTTATAGATTCCGATACTTCACATCAAAGTTTACTGTATCCCTCTGACCTTATTATTGACGATGAAACACAGAAACTGCACCTTAATTAAATACAAAAGGCACAATGCCGACTTCAGTACAAGAAGACTGATTCTTCTTACTGTCTATGTTTTGAACCATTCCTGTGACACTAGTTTTAGATTCCGATGCTTCACTTCTGGTTTACTGTATCCCTCTGATGTTCTTATTGACGATGAAACACGTAAATTGAATCGGAATGAAATACAAAAGGCACAATGCCGACTCAAGTACAAGAAGGCTGGCTCGTCTTACTGTCTATGTTTTGAACCATTTCTGTGACACTAGTTTTAGATTCCGATGCTTTACTTCAGGTTTACTGTATCCAGCTGACCTTCATATTGACGATGAAGCACATAAGTTGCATCGGAATTAAATACAAAAGGCACAATGCCGACTAAAGTACAAGAAGACTGACTCTACTTACTGTTTATGTTTTGAACCATTCCTGTGACACTAGTTATAGATGCCGATGCTTCACTTCAGGTTTACTGTATCCAGCTGACCTTCTTATTGACGATGAAACACAGAAATTGCATCGGAATTAAATACAAAAGGCACAATGCCGACTTAAGTACAAAAAGACTGACTCTTCTTACTGTCTTTGCTTTGAACCATTCCTGTGACACTAGTTATAGATTTCGATGCTTCACTTCAGGTTTACTGTATCCAGCTGGCTTTCTTATTGACGATGAAACACAGAAATTGCATCGGAATTATATACAAAAGGCACAATGCCGACTTAAGTACAGGAAGACTGACTCTTCTTACTGTCTATGTTTTGAACCATTCCTGTGACACTAGTTATAGATTCCGATACTTCACTTCAGGTTTACTGTATCCTTCTGACATTATTATTGACGATGAAACACAGAAATTGCATTTTAATTAAATACAAAAGGCACAATGCCGACTTCAGTACAAGAACACTGACTCTTCTTACTGTCTATGGTTTGAACCATTCCTGTGACACTAGTTATAGATTCCAATGCATCACTTCAGGTTTACTGTATACCTCTGACCTTCTTATTGACGATCAAACACAGAAAATTCCTCGGAATGAAATACAAAAGGCACAATGCCGACTCAAGTACAAGAAGACTTTCTCTTCTTACTGTCTATGCTTTGAACCATTCCTGTGACACTAGTTGGAGATTCCGATGTTACACTTCAGGTTTACTGTATCCCTCTGACCTTCTTATTGACGATGAAACACAGAAATAGCATCGGAATCAAATACAAAAGGCACAATTCCGACTCAAGTACAAGAAGACTGGCTCTTCTTACTGTCTATGTTTTGAACCATTTCTGTGACACTAGTTTTAGATTCCGTTGCTTTACTTCAGGTTTACTGTATCCAGCTGACCTTCATATTGACGATGAAGCACATAAGTTGCATCGGAATTAAATACAAAAGGCACAATGCCGACTAAAGTACAAGAAGACTGACTCTACTTACTGTTTATGTTTTGAACCATTCCTGTGACACTAGTTATAGATGCCGATGCTTCACTTCAGGTTTACTGTATCCTTCTTACCTTATTATTGACGATGAAACACAGAAATTGCATTTTAATTAAATACAAAAGGCACAATGCCGACTCAAGTACAAGAAGACTGGCTCTTCTTACTGTCTATGTTTTGAACCATTCCTGTGACACTAGTTATAGATTCCGATGCTTCACTTCAGGTTTACTGTATCCACCTGACCTTCTTATTGACGATGAAACACAGAAATTGCATCGGAATTAAATACAAAAGGCGGAATGCCGACTTAAGTTCAAGTAAACTGATTCTTCTTACTGTCTATGTTTTGAACAATTCCTGTCAAACTAGTTATAGATTCCTATGCTTCACTTCAGGTTTACTGTATCCCTGTTACCTTCTTATTGACGATGAAACACGTAAATTGAATCGGAATTAAATACAAAAGGCACAATGCCGACTAAAGTAGAAGAAGACCGACTCTTCTTACTGTCTATGTTTGAACCATTCCTGTGACACTAGTTAGAGATTCCGATGCTTCACTTCAGGTTTACTTTATCCCTCTGACCTTCTTATTGACGATGAAACACAGAAATTGCGTCGGAATTAAATACAGAAGGCGGAATGCCGACTTAAGTACAAGAAAACTGATTCTTCTTACTGTCTATGTTTTGAACCATTCCTGTTACACTAGTTATAGATTCCTATGCTTCACTTCAGGTTTACTGTATCCCTCTGACCTTCTTATTGACGATGAAACACGTAAATTGCATCGGAATTAAATACGAAAGGCACAATGCCGACTTAGGTACAAGAAGACTGACTCTTCTTACTGTCTATATTTTGAAACATTCCTGTCACACTAGTTATAGATTCCGATCCTTCACTTCAGGTTTACTGAATCCCTCTGACCTTCTTATTGACGATGAAACACAGAAATAGCATCGGAATTAAATACAAAAGGTACAATGCCGACACAAGTACAAGAAGACTGGCTCTTCTTACTGTCTATGTTTTGAACCATTCCTGTGACACTAGTTTTAGATTCCGATGCTTCACTTCAGGTTTACTGTATCCAGCTGACCTTCATATTGACGATGAAGCACATAAATTGCATCGGAATTAAATACAAAAGGCACAATGCCGACTTAAGTACAAGAAGACTGACTCTACTTACTGTTTATATTTTGAACCATTCCTGTGACACTAGTTAGAGATTCCGATGTTTCACTTCAGGTTTACTGTATCCCTCTCACCTTCTTATTGACGATGAAACACACAAATTGCATCGGAATTAAATACAAAAGGCGGAATGCTGACTTAACTTCAAGAAAACTGATTCTTCTTACTGTATATGATTTGAACCATTCCTGTCACACTAGTTATAGATTCCCATATTTCACTTCAGGTTTA
This sequence comes from Schistocerca serialis cubense, assembly GCF_023864345.2. Classification (NCBI taxonomy): domain Eukaryota; kingdom Metazoa; phylum Arthropoda; class Insecta; order Orthoptera; family Acrididae; genus Schistocerca; species Schistocerca serialis. Next base: position 527,117,797 of record NC_064646.1, read on the forward strand.
CTGTCTCCCTCTGACCTTCTTATTGACGATGAAACACGTAAATTGAATCGGAATTAAATACAAAAGGCACAATGCCGACTAAAGTACAAGAAGACTGACTCTTCTTACTGTCTATGTTTTGAACCATTCCTGTGACACTAGTTAGAGATTCCGATGCTTCACTTCAGGTTTACTGTATCCCCCTGACCTTCTTATTGACGACGAAACACAGAAATTGCATCGGAATTAAATACAAAAGGCGGAATGCCGACTTAAGTTCAAGAAAACTGATTCTTCTTACTGTCTATGTTTTGAACAATTCCTGTCACACTAGTTATAGATTCCTATGCTTCACTTCAGGTTTATTGTATCCCTCTGACCTTCTTATTGACGATGAAACACGTAAATTGAATCGAAATTAAATACAAAAGGCACAATGCCGACTTAAGTACAAGAAGACTGACTCTTCTTACTGTCTATGTTTTCAACCATTCCTGTGACACTAGTTATAGATTCCGATACTTCACTTCAGGTTTACTGTATCCTTCTGACCTTATTATTGACGATGACACACAGAAATTGCATTTTAACTAAATACAAAAGGCACAATGCCGACTTCAGTACAAGAACACTGACTCTTCTTACTGTCTATGGTTTGAACCATTCCTGTGACACTAGTTATAGATTCCAATGCATCACTTCAGGTTTACTGTATACCTCTGACCTTCTTATTGACGATCAAACGCAGAAAATTCCTCGGAATTAAGTACAAAAGGCACAATGCCGACTCAAGTACAAGAAGACTTTCTCTTCTTACTGTCTATGCTTTGAACCATTCCTGTGACACTAGTTGGAGATTCCGATGTTTCACTTCACGTTTACTGTATCCCTCTGACCTTCTTATTGACGATGAAACACAGAAATAGCATCGGAATCAAATACAAAAGGCACAATGCCGACTCAAGTACAAGAAGACTGGCTCTTCTTACTGTCTATGTTTTGAACCATTCCTGTGACACTAGTTTTAGATTCCGATGCTTCACTTCAGGTTTACTGTATCCATCTGACCTTCTTATTGATGATGAAACACAGAAATTGCATCGGAATTAAATACAAAAGGCGGAATGCCGACTTAAGTTCAAGAAAACTTATTCTTCTTACTGTCTATGTTTTGAACAATTCCTGTCAAACTAGTTATAGATTCCTATGCTTAACTTCAGGTTTACTGTATCCCTGTGACCTTCTTATTGACGATGAAACACGTAAATTGAATCGGAATTAAATACAAAAGGCACAATGCCGACTAAAGTAGAAGAAGACCGACTCTTCTTACTGTCTATGTTTGAAGCATTCCTGTGACACTAGTTAGAGATTCCGAAGCTTCACTTCAGGTTTACTTTATCCCTCTGACCTTCTTATTGACGATGAAACACAGAAATTGCACCGGAATTAAATACAAAAGGCGGAATGCCGACTTAAGTACAAGAAAACTGATTCTTCTTACTGTCTATGTTTTGAACCATTCCTGTTACACTAGTTATAGATTCCTATGCTTCACTTCAGGTTTACTGTATCCCTCTGACCTTCTTATTGACGATGAAACACGTAAATTGCATCGGAATTAAATACGAAAGGCACAATGCCGACTTAGGTACAAGAAGACTGACTCTTCTTACTGTCTATATTTTGAACCATTCCTGTCACACTAGTAATAGATTCCGATCCTTCACTTCAGGTTTACTGAATCCCTCTGACCTTCTTATTGACGATGAAACACAGAAATAGCATCGGAATTAAATACAAAAGGCACAATGCCGACTCAAGTACAAGAAGACTGGCTCTTCTTACTGTCAATGTTTTGAACCATTCCTGTGACACTAGTTTTAGATTCCGATGCTTCACTTCAGGTTTACTGTATCCAGCTGACCTTCATATTGACGATGAAGCACATAAATTCATCGGAATTAAATACCAAAGGCACAACGCCGACTTAATTACAAGAAGACTGATTCTACTTACTGTTTATATTTTGAACCATTCCTGTGACACTAGTTAGAGATTCCGATGTTTCACTTCAGGTTTACTGTATCCCTCTCACCTTCTTATTGACGATGAAACACACAAATTGCATCGGAATTAAATACAAAAGGCGGAATGCTGACTTAACTTCAAGAAAACTGATTCTTCTTACTGTATATGATTTGAACCATTCCTGTCACACTAGTTATAGATTCCTATGTTTCACTTCAGGTTTACTGTCTCCCTCTGACCTTCTTATTGACGATGAAACACGTAAATTGAATCGGAATTAAATACAAAAGGCACAATGCCGACTAAAGTACAAGAAGACTGACTCTTCTTACTGTCTATGTTTTGAACCATTCCTGTGACACTAGTTAGAGATTCCGATGCTTCACTTCAGGTTTACTGTATCCCTCTGACCTTCTTATTGACGACGAAACACAGAAATTGCATCGGAATTAAATACAAAAGGCGGAATGCCGACTTAAGTTCAAGAAAACTGATTCTTCTTACTGTCTATGTTTTGAACAATTCCTGTCACACTAGTTATAGATGCCTATGCTTCACTTCAGGTTTATTGTATCCCTCTGACCTTCTTATTGACGATGAAACACGTAAATTAAATCGGAATTAAATACAAAAGGCACAATGCCGACTTAAGTACAAGAAGACTGACTCTTCTTACTGTCTATGTTTTGAACCATTCCTGTGACACTAGTTATAGATTCCGATACTTCACTTCAGGTTTACTGTATCCTTCTGACCTTATTATTGACGATGAAACACAGAAATTGCATTTTAACTAAATACAAAAGGCACAATGCCGACTTCAGTACAAGAACACTGACTCTTCTTACTGTCTATGGTTTGAACCATTCCTGTGACACTAGTTATAGATTCCAATGCATCACTTCAGGTTTACTGTATACCTCTGACCTTCTTATTGACGATCAAACACAGAAAATTCCTCGGAATTAAATACAAACGCACAATGCCGACTCAAGTACAAGAAGACTTTCTCTTCTTACTGTCTATGCTTTGAACCATTCCTGTGACACTAGTTGGAGATTCCGATGTTTCACTTCAGGTTTACTGTATCCCTCTGACCTTCTTATTGACGATGAAACACAGAAATAGCATCGGAATCAAATACAAAAGGCACAATGCCGACTCAAGTACAAGAAGACTGGCTCTTCTTACTGTCTATGTTTTGAACCATTCCTGTGACACTAGTTTTAGATTCCGATGCTTCACTTCAGGTTTACTGTATCCATCTGACCTTCTTATTGACGATGAAACACAGAAATTGCATCGGAATTAAATACAAAAGGCGGAATGCCGACTTAAGTTCAAGAAAACTTATTCTTCTTACTGTCTATGTTTTGAACAATTCCTGTCAAACTAGTTATAGATTCCTATGCTTCACTTCAGGTTTACTGTATCCCTGTGACCTTCTTATTGACGATGAAACACGTAAATTGAATCGGAATTAAATACAAAAGGCACAATGCCGACTAAAGTAGAAGAAGACCGACTCTTCTTACTGTCTATGTTTGAACCATTCCTGTGACACTAGTTAGAGATTCCGATGCTTCACTTCAGGTTTACTTTATCCCTCTGACCTTCTTATTGACGATGAAACACAGAAATTGCATCGGAATTAAATACAAAATGCGGAATGCCGACTTAAGTACAAGAAAACTGATTCTTCTTACTGTCTATGTTTTGAACCATTCCTGTTACACTAGTTATAGATTCCTACGCTTCACTTCAGGTTTACTGTATCCCTCTGACCTTCTTATTGACGATGAAACACGTAAATTGCATCGGAATTAAATACGAAAGGCACAATGCCGACTTAGGTACAAGAAGACTGACCCTTCTTACTGTCTATATTTTGAAACATTCCTGTCACACTAGTTATAGATTCCGATCCTTCACTTCAGGTTTACTGAATCCCTCTGACCTTCTAATTGACGATGAAACACAGAAATAGCATCGGAATTAAATACAAAAGGCACAATGCCGACTCAAGTACAAGAAGACTGGCTCTTCTTACTGTCTATGTTTTGAACCATTCCTGTGACACTAGTTTTAGATTCCGATGCTTCACTTCAGGTTTACTGTATCCAGCTGACCTTCATATTGACGATGAAGCACATAAATTGCATCGGAATTAAATACAAAAGGCACAATGCCGACTTAAGTACAAGAAGACTGACTCTACTTACTGTTTATGTTTTGAACCATTCCTGTGACACTAGTTAGAGATTCCGATGTTTCACTTCAGGTTTCATGTATCCCTCTCACCTTCTTATTGACGATGAAACACACAAATTGCATCGGAATTAAATACAAAAGGCGGAATGCTGACTTAAGTTCAAGAAAACTGATTCTTCTTACTGTATATGATTTGAACCATTCCTGTCACACTAGTTATAGATTCCTATGCTTCACTTCAGGTTTACTGTCTCCCTCTGACCTTCTTATTGACGATGAAACACGTAAATTGAATCGGAATTAAATACAAAAGGCACAATGCCGACTAAAGTACAAGAACACTGACTCTTCTTACTGTCTATGGTTTGAACCATTCCTGTGACACTAGTTAAAGATTCCGTTGCTTCACTTCAGGATTACTGTATCCCCCTGTCCTCCTTGTTGACGATTAAACACAGAAATTGCATCGGTATTAAATACAAAAGGCGGAATGCCGAATTAAGTACAAGAAAACTGATTCTTCTTACTGTCTATGTTTTGAACCATTCCCGTGACACTAGTTATAGATTCCGATGCTTCACTTCAGGTTTGCTGTATCCCTCTGACCTTCTTATTGACGATGAAACACGTAAATTGCATCGGAATTAAATACAAAAGGCACAATGCCGACTTAAGTACAAGAAGACTGACTCTTCTTACTGTCTATATTTTGAACCATTCCTGTGACACTAGTTATGGATTCCGATGCTTCACTTCAGGTTTACTGAATTCCTCTGACCTTCTTATTGACGATGAAGCACATAAATTGCATCGGAATTAAATACAAAAGGCACAATGCCGACTCAAGTACAAGAAGACTGGCTCTTCTTACTGTCTATGTTTTAACCATTCCTATGACACTAGTTATAGATTCCGATGATTCACTTCAGGTTTACTGTATCACTCTGACCTTATTATTGACGATGAAACACAGAAACTGCATCGGAATTAAATACAAAAGGCGGAATGCCGACTTAAGTACAAGAAAACTGATTCTTCTTACTGTCTATGTTTTGAACCATTCCTGTTACACTAGTTATAGATTCCTATGCTTCACTTCAGGTTTACTGTATCCCTCTGACCTTCTTATTGACGATGAAACACGTAAATTGCATCGGAATTAAATACGAAAGGCACAATGCCGACTTAGGTACAAGAAGACTGACCCTTCTTACTGTCTATATTTTGAAACATTCCTGTCACACTAGTTATAGATTCCGATCCTTCACTTCAGGTTTACTGAATCCCTCTGACCTTCTTATTGACGATGAAACACAGAAATAGCATCGGAATTAAATACAAAAGGCACAATGCCGACTCAAGTACAAGAAGACTGGCTCTTCTTACTGTCTATGTTTTGAACCATTCCTGTGACACTAGTTTTAGATTCCGATGCTTCACTTCAGGTTTACTGTATCCAGCTGACCTTCATATTGACGATGAAGCACATAAATTGCATCGGAATTAAATACAAAAGGCACAATGCCGACTTAAGTACAAGAACACTGACTCTTCTTACTGTCTATGGTTTGAACCATTCCTGTGACACTAGTTAAAGATTCCGATGTTTCACTTCAGGTTTACTGTATCCCTCTGACCTCCTTGTTGACGATTAAACACAGAAATTGCATCGGAATTAAATACAAAAGGCGGAATGCCAAATGAAGTACAAGAAAACTGTTTCTTCTCACTGTCTATGTTTTGAACCATTCCCGTGACACTAGTTATAGATTCCGATGCTTCACTTCAGGTTTACTGTATCCCTCTGACCTTCTTATTGACGATGAAACACGTAAATTGCATCGGAATTAAATACAAAAGGCACAATGCCGACTTAAGTACAAGAAGACTGACTCTTCTTACTGTCTATATTTTGAACCATTCCTGTGACACTAGTTATGGATTCCGATGCTTCACTTCAGGTTTACTGAATTCCTCTGACCATCTTATTGACGATGATGCACATAAATTGCATCGGAATTAAATACAAAAGGCACAATGCCGACTCAAGTACAAGAAGACTGGCTCTTCTTACTGTCTATGTTTTAACCATTCCTATGACACTAGTTACAGATTCCGATGATTCACTTCAGGTTTACTGTATCCCTCTGACCTTATTATTGACGATGAAACACAGAAACTGCATCTTAATTAAATACAAAAGGCACAATGCCGACTTCAGTACAAGAACACTGACTCTTCTTACTGTCTATGGTTTGAACCATTCCTGTGACACTAGTTAAAGATTCCGTTGCTTCACTTCAGGATTACTGTATCCCTCTGACCTCCTTGTTGACGATTAAACACAGAAATTGCATCGGAATTAAATACAAAAGGCGGAATGCCGAATTAAGTACAAGAAAACTGATTCTTCTTACTGTCTATACTTTGAACCATTCCTGTGACACTAGTTATAGATTCCGATGCTTCACTTCAGGTTTACTGTATCCCTCTGACCTTCCTATTGACGATGAAACACAGAAATTGCAACGGAATTAAATACAAAAGGCACAATACCGACTTAAGTACAAGAAAACTGACTCTTCTTACTGTCTATGTTCTGAACCATTTCTGTGACACTAGTTATAGATTCCGATGCTTCACATCAGGTTTACTGTATCCCTCTGACCTTGTTATTGACGATGAAACACAGAAATTGCACCATAATTAAATACAAAAGGCACAATGCCGACTTCAGTACAAAAACAATGACTCTTCTTACTGTCTATGGTTTGAACCATTCCTGTGACACTAGTTAAAGATTCCGTTGCTTCACTTCAGGTTTACTTTATCCCTCTGACCTTCTTATTGACGATGAAACACAGAAATTGCATCGGAATTAAATACAAAAGGCGGATGCCGACTTAAGTACAAGATAACTGATTCTTCTTACTGTCTATGTTTTGAACCATTCCTGTTACACTAGTTATAGATTCCTATGCTTCACTTCAGGTTTACTGTATCCCTCTGACCTTCTTATTGACGATGAAACACGTAAATTGCATCGGAATTAAATACGAAAGGCACAATGCCGACTTAAGTACAAGAAGACTGACTCTTCTTACTGTCTATATTTTGAAACATTCCTGTCACACTAGTTATAGATTCCGATCCTTCACTTCAGGTTTACTGAATGCCTCTGACCTTCTTATTGACGATGAAACACAGAAATAGCATCGGAATTAAATTCAAAAGGCACAATGCCGACTCAAGTACAAGAAGACTGGCTCTTCTTACTGTCTATGTTTTGAACCATTCCTGTGACACTAGTTTTAGATTGCGATGCTTCACTTCAGGTTTACTGTATCCAGCTGACCTTCATATTGACGATGAAGCACATAAATTGCATCGGAATTAAATACAAAAGGCACAATGCCGACTAAAGTACAAGAAGACTGACTCTACTTACTGTTTATGTTTTGAACCATTCCTGTGACACTAGTTAGAGATTCCGATGTTTCACTTGAGGTTTACTGTATCCCTCTCACCTTCTTATTGACGATGAAACACACAAATTGCATCGGAACTAATACAAAAGGCGGAATGCCGACTTAAGTTCAAGAAAACTGATTCTTCTTACTGTCTATGATTGGAACCATTCCTGTCACACTAGTTACAGATTCCTATGCTTCACTTCAGGTTTACTGTATCCATCTGACCATCTTATTGACGATGAAACACAGAAATTGCATCGGAATTAAATACAAAAGGCGGAATGCCGACTTAAGTTCAAGAAAACTGATTCTTCTTACTGTCTATGTTTTGAACAATTCCTGTCACACTAGTTATAGATTCCTATGCTTCACTTCAGGTTTACTGTATCCCTGTGACCTTCTTATTGACGATGAAACACGTAAATTGAATCGGAATTATATACAAAAGGCACAATGCCGACTAAAGTACAAGAAGACCGACTCTTCTTACTGTCTATGTTTGAACCATTCCTGTGACACTAGTTAGAGATTCCGATGCTTCACTTCAGGTTTACTGTATCCCTCTGATCTTCTTATTGACGATGAAACACAGAAATTGCATCGGAATTATATACAAAGAGCACAATGCCGACTTAAGTACAAGAAGACTGACTCTTCTTACTGTCTATGTTTTGAAACATTCCTGTGACAATAGTTATAGATTCCGATGCTTCACTTCAGGTTTACTGTATCGCTTTTACCTTCTTATTGACGATGAAACACAGACATTGTATCTTAATTAAATACAAAAGGCACAATGCCGACTTAAGTACAAGAAGACTGACTCTTCTTACTGTCTATGTTTTGAACCATTCCTGTGACACTAGTTATAGATTCTGATGCTTCACTTCAGGTTTACTGTATCCCTCTGACCTTCCTATTGACGATGAAACACAGAAATTGAATCGGAATTAAATACAAAAGGCACAATGCCAACTTAAGTACAAGAAGACTGACTCTACTTACTGTTTATGTTTTTAACCATACCTGTGACACTAGTTAGAGATTCCGATGTTTCACTTCAGGTTTACTGTATGCCTCTGACCTTCTTATTGACGATGAAACACAGAAATTGCATCGGAATTAAATACAAAAGGCGGAATGCCGACTTAAGTTCAAGAAAACTGATTCTTCTTACTGTCTATGATTTGAACCATTCCTGTGACACTAGTTATAGATTCCGATGCTTCACTTCAGGTTTACTGTATCCCTCTGACCTTATTATTGACGATGAAACACAGAAATTGCATTTTAATTAAATACAAAAGGCACAATGCCGACATCAGTACAAGAACACTGACTCTTCTTACTGTCTATGGTTTGAACCATTCCTGTGACACTAGTTATAGATTCCAATGCATCACTTCAGGTTTACTGTATACCTCTGACCCTCTTACTGACGATCAAACACAGAATATTCCTCGGAATTAAATACAAAAGGCACAATGCCGACTCAAGTACAAGAAGACTTTCTCTTCTTACTGTCTATACTTTGAACCATTCCTGTGACACTAGTTTTAGATTCCGATGCTTCACTTCAAGTTTACTGTATCCAGCTGAACTTCTTACTGACGATGAAGCTCATAAATTGCGTCGGAATTAAATACAAAAGGCACAATGCCGACTTAAGTACAAGAAGACTGACTCTACTTACTGTTTATGATTTGAACTATTCCTGTGACACTAGTTATAGATTCCGATGCTTCACTTCAGGTTTTCTGTATCCAGCTGACCTTATTATTGACGATGAAGCACATAAATTGCATCGGAATTAAATACACAAGGCACAATGCCGACTTAAGTACGAGAAAACTGACTCTTCTTATTGTCTATGTTTTGAAACACTCCTGTGACACTAGTTATAGATTCCGATGCTTCACTTCAGGTTTACTCTATCCCTCTGACCTTCCTATTGACGATGAAACACAGAAATTGCACCTTAATTAAATACAAAAGGCACAATGCCGACTTCAGTACAAGAACACTAACTCTTCTTACTGTCTATGGTCTGAACCATTCCTGTGACACTAGTTAAAGATTCCTTTGCTTCACTTCAGGTTTACTTTATCCCTCTGACCTTCTTATTGACGATGAAACACAGAAATTGCATCGGAATTAAATACAAAAGGCGGAATGCTGACTTAAGTACAAGAAAACTGATTCTTCTTACTGTCTATGTTTTGAACCATTCCTGTTACACTAGTTATAGATTCCTATGCTTCACTTCAGGTTTACTGTATCCCTCTGACCTTCTTATTGACGATGAAACACGTAAATTGCATCGGAATTAAATACGAAAGGCACAATGCCGACATAAGTACAAGAAGACTGACGCTTCTTACTGTCTATATTTTGAACCATTCCTGTCACACTAGTTATAGATTCCGATCCTTCACTTCAGGTTTACTGAATCCCTTTGACCTTCTTATTGACGATGAAACACAGAAATTGCATCTTAATTAAATACAAAAAAGGCACAATACCGACTTAAGTACAAGAAGACTGACTCTTCTTACTGTCTATGTTTTGAACCACTCCTGTGACACTAGTTATAGATTCCGATGCTTCACTTCAGGTTTACTCTATCCCTCTGACCTTCCTATTGACGATGAAACACAGAAATTGCATCGGAAATAAATACAAAAGGCACAATACCGACTTAAGTACAAGAAAACTGACTCTTCATACTGTCTATGTTCTGAACCATTTCTGTGACACTAGTTATAGATTCCGATACTTCACATCAGGTTTACTGTATCCCTCTGACCTTATTATTGACGATGAAACACAGAAATTGCACCTTAATTAAATACAAAAGGCACAATGCCGACTTCAGTACAAGAACACTAACTCTTCTTACTGTCTATGGTCTGAACCATTCCTGTGACACTAGTTAAAGATTCCTTTGCTTCACTTCAGGTTTACTTTATCGCTCTGACCTTCTTATTGACGATGAAACACAGAAATTGCATCGGAATTAAATACAAAAGGCGGAATGCTGACTTAAGTACAAGAAAACTGATTCTTCTTACTGTCTATGTTTTGAACCATTCCTGTTACACTAGTTATAGATTCCTATGCTTCACTTCAGGTTTACTGTATCCCTCTGACCTTCTTATTGACGATGAAACACGTAAATTGCATCGGAATTAAATACGAAAGGCACAATGCCGACTTAAGTACAAGAAGACTGACGCTTCTTACTGTCTATATTTTGAACCATTCCTGTCACACTAGTTATAGATTCCGATCCTTCACTTCAGGTTTACTGAATCCCTCTGACCTTCTTATTGCCGATGAAACACAGAAATAGCATCGGAATTAAATACAAAAGGCACAATGCCGACTCAAGTAGAAGAAGACTGGCTCTTCTTACTGTCTATGTTTTGAACCATTCCTGTGACACTAGTTTTAGATTCCGATGCTTCACTTCAGGTTTACTGTATCCAGCTGACCTTCATATTGGCGATGAAGCACATATATTGCATCGGAATTAAGTAGAAAAGGCACAATTTCAACTTAAGTACAAGAAGACTGACTCTACTTACTGTTTATGTTTTTTAACCATTCCTGTGACACTAGTTAGAGATTCCGATGTCTCACTTCAGGTTTACTGTATGCCTCTGACCTTCTTATTGACGATGAAACACAGAAATTGCATCGGAATTAAATACAAAAGGCGGAATGCCGACTTAAGTTCAAGAAAACTGATTCTTCTTACTGTCTATGATTTGAACCATTCCTGTCACACTAGTTATAGATTCCTATGCCTCACTTCAGGTTTACTGTATCCCTCTGACCTTCTTATTACGATGAAACACGTAAATTGAATCGAAATTAAATACAAAAGGCACAATGCCGACTAAAGTACAAGAAGACTGACTCTTCTTACTGTCTATGTTTGAACCATTCCTGTGACACTAGTTATAGATTCCGATGCTTCACTTCAGGTTTACTGTATCCCCTTGACCTTCTTATTGACGAAGAAACACAAATATTGCATCTTAATTAAATACAAAAGGCACAATGCCGACTTAAGTACAAGAAGACTGACCCTTCCTACTGTCTATGATTTGAACCATTCCTGTGACACTAGTTATAGATTCCGATGCTTCACTTCAGGTTTACTGTATCCCTCTGACCTTCGTATCGACGATGAAACACAGAAAATTCAACGTAATTAGATGCAAAAGGCACAATGCCGACTCGATTACAAGAAGACTGGCTCTTCTTACTGTCTATGTTATGAACCTTTCCTGTGACACTAGTTATAGATTCCGAAGCTTCACTTCAGGTTTACTGTATCCCTCTGAGCTTCTTGTTGTCGATGAAACACAGAAATTGTATCGGAATTTTATACAAAAAACACAATGCCGACTTAAGTACAAGAAGACTGACTCTTCTTACTGTCTATGTTTTGAACCATTCCTGTGACAATAGTTATAGATTCCGATGCTTCACTTCAGGTTTACTGTATCCCTTTGACCTTCTTATTGACGATGAAACACAGAAATTGCATCTTAATTAAATACAAAAGAAACAATGCCGACTTAAGTACAAGAAGACTGACTCTTCTTACTGTCTATGTTTTGAACCATTCCTGTGACACTAGTTATAGATTGCGATGCTTCACTTCAGGTTTACTGTATCCCTTTGACCTTCTTATTGACGATGAAACACAGAAATTGCATCGGAATTAAATACAAAACGCGGAATGCCAACTTAAGTACAAGAAAACTGATTCTTCTTACTGTCTATGTTTTGAACCATTCCTGTTACACTAGTTATAGATTGCTATGCTTCACTTCAGGTTTACTGTATCCCTCTGACCTTCTTATTGACGAAGAAACACGTAAATTGCATCGGAATTAAATACGAAAGGCACAATGCCGACTTAAGTACAAGAAGACTGACTCTTCTTACTGTCTATATTTTGAACCACTCCTGTCACACTAGTTATAGATTCCGATCCTTCACTTCAGGTTTACTGAATCCCTCTGACCTTCTTATTGACGATGAAACACAGAAATAGCATCGGAATTAAATACAAAAGGCACAATGCCGACTCAAGTACAAGAAGACTGGCTCTTCTTACTGTCTATGTTTTGAACCATTCCTGTGACACTAGTTTTAGATTCCGATGCTTCACTTCAGGTTTACTGTATCCAGCTGACCTTCATATTGACGATGAAGCACATACATTGCATCGGAATTATATACAAAAGGCACAATGCCGACTTAAGTAAAAGAAGACTGACTCTACTTACTGTTTATGTTTTGAACCATTCCTGTGAAACTAGTTAGTGATTCCGATGTTTCACTTCAGGTTTACTGTATCCCTCTGACCTTGTTATTGACGATGAAACACAGAAATTGCATCGGAATTAAATACAAAAGGCGGAATGTCGACTTAAGTTCAAGAAAACTGATTCTTCTTACTGTCTATGTTTTGAACCATTCCTGTCACACTAGTTATAGATTCCGATACTTCACATCAGGTTTACTGTATTCCTCTGACCTTATTATTGACGATGAAACACAGAAATTGCACCTTAATTAAATACAAAAGGCACAAAGCCGACTTCAGTACAAGAACACTAACTCTTCTTACTGACTTTGGTCTGAACCATTCCTGTGACACTAGTTAAAGATTCCTTTGCTTCACTTCAGGTTTACTTTATCCCTCTGACCTTCTTATTTACGATGAAACACAGAAATTGCATCGGAATTAAATACAAAAGGCGGAATGCCGACTTAAGTACAAGAAAACTGATTCTTCTTACTGTCTATGTTTTGAACCATTCCTGTTACACTAGATATAGATTCCTATACTTCACTTCAGGTTTACTGTATCCCTCTGACCTTCTTATTGACGATGAAACACGTAAATTGCATCGGAATTAAATACGAAAGGCACAATGCCGACTTAAGTACAAGGAGACTGACTCTTCTTACTGTCTATATTTTGAACCATTCCTGTCACACTAGTTATAGATTCCGATCCTTCACCTCAGGTTTACTGAATCCCTCTGGCCTTCTTATTGACGATGAAACTCTGAAATAGCATCGGAATTAAATACAAAAGGCACAATGCCGACTCAAGTAGAAGAAGACTGGCTCTTCTTACTGTCTATGTATTGAACCATTCCTGTGACACTAGTTTTAGATTCCGATGCTTCACTTCAGGTTTACTGTATCCAGCTGACGTTCATATTGGCGATGAAGAACATAAATTGCATCGGAATTAAATAGAAAAGGCACAATGCCAACTTAAGTACAAGAAGACTGACTCTACTTACTGTTTATGTTTTTTAACCATTCCTGTGACACTAGTTAGAGATTCCGATGTCTCACTTCAGGTTTCCTGTATGCCTCTGACCTTCTTATTGACGATGAAACACAGAAATTGCATCGGAATTAAATACAAATGGCGGAATGCCGACTTAAGTTCAAGAAAACTGATTCTTCTTACTGTCTATGATTTGAACCATTCCTGTCACACTAGTTATAGATTCCTATGCCTCACTTCAGGTTTACTGTATCCCTCTGACCTTCTTATTACGATGAAACACGTAAATTGAATCGGAATTATATACAAAAAGCACAATGCCGACTTAAGTACAAGAAGACTGACTCTTCTTACTGTCTATGTTTGAACCATTCCTGTGACACTAGTTATAGATTCCGATGCTTCACTTCAGGTTTACTGTATCCCTTTGACTTTCTTATTGACTAAGAAACACAAATATTGCATCTTAATTAAATACAAAAGGCACAATGCCGACTTAAGTACAAGAAGACTGACCCTTCCTACTGTCTATGATTTGAACCATTCCTGTGACACTAGTTATAGATTCCGATGCTTCACTTCAGGTTTACTGTATCCCTCTGACCTTGTATCGACGATGAAACACAGAAAATTCATCGGAATTAAATGCAAAAGGCACAATGCCGACTCGATTACAAGAAGACTGGCTCTTCTTTCTGTCTATGTTATGAACCTTTCCTGTGACACTAGTTATAGATTCCGATGCTTCACTTCAGGTTTACTGTATCCCTCTGAGCTTCTTGTTGACGATGAAACACAGAAATTGTATCGGAATTATATACAAAAAGCACAATGCCGACTTAAGTACAAGAAGACTGACTCTTCTTACTGTCTATGTTTTGAACCATTCCTGTGACAATAGTTATAGATTCCGATGCTTCACTTCAGGTTTACTGTATCCCTTTGACCTTCTTATTGACGATGAAACACAGAAATTGCATCTTAATTAAATACAAAAGAAACAATGCCGACTTAAGTACAAGAAGACTGACTCTTCTTACTGTCTATGTTTTGAACCATTCCTGTGACACTAGTTATAGATTCCGATGCTTCACTTCAGGTTTACTGTATCCCTTTGACCTTCTTATCGACGATGAAACACAGAAATTGCATCGGAATTAAATACAAAACGCGGAATGCCGACTTAAGTACAAGAAAACTGATTCTTCTTACTGTCTATGTTTTGAACCATTCCTGTTACACTAGTTATAGATTCCTATGCTTCACTTCAGGTTTACTGTATCCCTCTGACCTTCTTATTGACGATGAAACACGTAAATTGCATCGGAATTAAATACGAAAGGCACAATGCCGACTTAAGTACAAGAAGACTGACTCTTCTTACTGTCTATATTTTGAACCACTCCTGTCACACTAGTTATAGATTCCGATCCTTCACTTCAGGTTTACTGAATCCCTCTGACCTTCTTATTGACGATGAAACACAGAAATAGCATCGGAATTAATTACAAAAGGCACAATGCCGACTCAAGTACAAGAAGACTGGCTCTTCTTACTGTCTATGTTTTGAACCATTCCTGTGACACTAGTTTTAGATTCCGATGCTTCACTTCACGTTTACTGTATCCAGCTGACCTTCATATTGACGATGAAGCACATAAATTGCATCGGAATTATATACAAAAGGCACAATGCCGACTAAAGTAAAAGAAGACTGACTCTACTTACTGTTTATGTTCTGAACCATTCCTGCGACACTAGTTAGTGATTCTGATGTTACACTTCAGGTTTACTGTAATCCTCTGACCTTGTTATTGACGATGAAACACAGAAATTGCATCGGAATTAAATACAAAAGGCGGAATGTCGACTTAAGTTCAAGAAAACTGATTCTTCTTAGTGTCTATGTTTTGAACCATTCCTGTCACACTAGTTATAGATTCCTTTGCTTCACTTCAGGTTTACTGTATCCCTCTGACCTTCTTATTGACGATGAAACACGTAAATTGAATCGGAATTAAATACAAAAGGCACAATGCCGACTAAAGTACAAGAAGACTGACTCTTCTTACTGTCTATGTTTGAACCATTCCTGTGACTCTAGTTAGAGATTCCGATGCTTCACTTCAGGTTTACTGTATCCCTCTGACCTTCTTATTGACGATGAAACCCAGAAATTGCATCGGAATTATATACAAAAAGCACAATGCCGACTTAGGTACAAGAAGACTGACTCTTCTTACTGTCTATGTTTTGAACCATTCCTGTGACAATAGTTATGGATTCCGATGATTCACTTCAGGTTTACTGTATCCCTTTGACCTTCTTATTGACGATGAAATACAGAAATTGCATCTTAATTAAATACAAAAGGCACAATGCCGACTTAAGTACAAGAAGACTGACTCCTCTTACTGTCTATGTTTTGAACTATTCCTGTGACACTAGTTATAGATGCCGATGCTTCACTTCAGGTTTACTGTATCCCTCTGATCTTCCTATTGACGATGAAACACAGAAATTGCATCGGAATTAAATACAAAAGGCACAATGCCGACTTAAGTACAAGAAAACTGACTCTTCTTACTGTCTATGTTCTGAACCATTTCTGTGACACTAGTTATAGATTCCGATACTTCACTTCAGGTTTACTGAATCCCTCTGACCTTCTTATTGACGATGAAACACAGAAATAGCATCGGAATTAAATACAAAAGGCACAATGCCGACTCAAGTACAAGAAGACTGGCTCTTCTTACTGTCTATGTTTTGTACCATTCCTGTGACACTAGTTTTGGATTCCGATGCTTCACTTCAGGTTTACTGTATCCAGCTGACCTTCATATTGACGATGAAGCACATAAATTGCATCGGAATTATATACAAAAGGCACAATGCCGACTTAAGTAAAAGAAGACTGACTCTACTTACTGTTTATGTTTTGAACCATTCCTGTGACACTAGTTAGTGATTCCGATGTTTCACTTCAGGTTTACTGTATCCCTCTGACCTTGTTATTGACGATGAAACACAGAAATTGCACCGGAATTAAATACAAAAGGCGGAATGTCGCCTTAAGTTCAAGAAAACTGATTCTTCTTACTGTCTATGTTTTGAACCATTCCTGTCACACTAGTTATAGATTCCGATACTTCACATCAGGTTTACTGTATCCCTCTGACCTTATTATTGACGATGAAACACAGAAATTGCACCTTAATTAAATACAAAAGGCACAAAGCCGACTTCAGTACAAGAACACTAACTCTTCTTACTGACTTTGGTCTGAACCATTCCTGTGACACTAGTTAAAGATTCCTTTGCTTCACTTCAGGTTTACTTTATCCCTCTGACCTTCTTATTTACGATGAAACACAGAAATTGCATCGGAATTAAATACAAAAGCCGGAATGCCGACTTAAGTACAAGAAAACTGATTCTTCTTACTGTCTATGTTTTGAACCATTCCTGTTACACTAGATATAGATTCCTATACTTCACTTCAGGTTTACTGTATCCCTCTGACCTTCTTATTGACGATGAAACACGTAAATTGCATCGGAATTAAATACGAAAGGCACAATGCCGACTTAAGTACAAGAAGACTGACTCTTCTTACTGTCTATATTTTGAACCATTCCTGTCACACTAGTTATAGATTCCGATCCTTCACTTCAGGTTTACTGAATCCCTCTGGCCTTCTTATTGACGATGAAACTCTGAAATAGCATCGGAATTAAATACAAAAGGCACAATGCCGACTCAAGTAGAAGAAGACTGGCTCTTCTTACTGTCTATGTATTGAACCATTCCTGTGACACTAGTTTTAGATTCCGATGCTTCACTTCAGGTTTACTGTATCCAGCTGACCTTCATATTGGCGATGAAGAACATAAATTGCATCGGAATTAAATAGAAAAGGCACAATGCCAACTTAAGTACAAGAAGACTGACTCTACTTACTGTTTATGTTTTTTAACCATTCCTGTGACACTAGTTAGAGATTCCGATGTCTCACTTCAGGTTTACTGTATGCCTCTGACCTTCTTATTGACGATGAAACACAGAAATTGCATCGGAATTAAATACAAAAGGCGGAATGCCGACTTAAGTTCAAGAAAACTGATTCTTCTTACTGTCTATGATTTGAACCATTCCTGTCACACTAGTTATAGATTCCTATGCCTCACTTCAGGTTTACTGTATCCCTCTGACCTTCTTATTACGATGAAACACGTAAATTGAATCGGAATTAAATACAAAAGGCACAATGCCGACAAAAGTACAAGAAGACTGACTCTTCTTACTGTCTATGTTTGAACCATTCCTGTGACACTAGTTATAGATTCCGTGCTTCACTTCAGGTTTACTGTATCCCTTTGACCTTCTTATTGACGAAGAAACACAAATATTGCATCTTAATTAAGTACAAAAGGCACAATGCCGACTTAAGTACAAGAAGACTGACCCTTCCTACTGTCTATGATTTGAACCATTCCTGTGACACTAGTTATAGATTCCGATGCTTCACTTCAGGTTTACTGTATCCCTCTGACCTTGTATCGACGATGAAACACAGAAAATTCATCGGAATTAAATGCAAAAGGCACAATGCCGACTCGATTACAAGAAGACTGGCTCTTCTTACTGTCTATGTTATGAACCTTTCCTGTGACACTAGTTATAGATTCCGATGCTTCACTTCAGGTTTACTGTATCCCTCTGAGCTTCTTGTTGACGATGAAACACAGAAATAGTATCGGAATTAATACAAGAAGCACAATGCCGACTTACGTACAAGAAGACTGACTCTTCTTACTGTCTATGTTTTGAACCATTCCTGTGACAATAGTTATAGATTCCGATGCTTCACTTCAGGTTTACTGTATCCCTTTGACCTTCTTATTGACGATGAAACAGAGAAATTGCATCTTAATTAAATACAAAAGAAACAATGCCGACTTAAGTACAAGAAGACTGACTCTTCTTACTGTCTATGTTTTGAACCATTCCTGTGACACTAGTTATAGATTCCGATGCTTCACTTCAGGTTTACTGTATCCCTTTGACCTTCTTATCGACGATGAAACACAGAAATTGCATCGGAATTAAATACAAAACGCGGAATGCCGACTTAAGTACAAGAAAACTGATTCTTCTTACTGTCTATGTTTTGAACCATTCCTGTTACACTAGTTATAGATTCCTATGCTTCACTTCAGGTTTACTGTATCCCTCTGACCTTCTTATTGACGATGAAACACGTAAATTGCATCGGAATTAAATACGAAAGGCACAATGCCGACTTAAGTACAAGAAGACTGACTCTTCTTACTGTCTATATTTTGGACCACTCCTGTCACACTAGTTATAGATTCCGATCCTTCACTTCAGGTTTACTGAATCCCTCTGACCTTCTTATTGACGATGAAACACAGAAATAGCATCGGAATTAATTACAAAAGGCACAATGCCGACTCAAGTACAAGAAGACTGGCTCTTCTTACTGTCTATGTTTTGAACCATTCCTGTGACACTAGTTTTAGATTCCGATGCTTCACTTCAGGTTTACTGTATCCAGCTGACCTTCATATTGACGATGAAGCACATAAATTGCATCGGAATTATATACAAAAGGCACAATGCCGACTAAAGTAAAAGAAGACTGACTCTACTTACTGTTTATGTTTTGAACCATTCCTGTGACACTAGTTAGTGATTCTGATGTTACACTTCAGGTTTACTGTATTCCTCTGACCTTGTTATTGACGATGAAACACAGAAATTGCATCGGAATTAAATACAAAAGGCGGAATGTCGACTTAAGTTCAAGAAAACTGATTCTTCTTAGTGTCTATGTTTTGAACCATTCCTGTCACACTAGTTATAGATTCCTATGCTTCACTTCAGGTTTACTGTATCCCTCTGACCTTCTTATTGACGATGAAACACGTAAATTGAATCGGAATTAAATACAAAAGGCACAATGCCGACTAAAGTACAAGAAGACTGACTCTTCTTACTGTCTATGTTTGAACCATTCCTGTGACTCCAGTTAGAGATTCCGATGCTTCACTTCAGGTTTACTGTATCCCTCTGACCTTCTTATTGACGATGAAACCCAGTAATTGCATCGGAATTATATACAAAAAGCACAATGCCGACTTAAGTACAAGAAGACTGACTCTTCTTACTGTCTATGTTTTGAACCATTCCTGTGACAATAGTTATGGATTCCGATGATTCACTTCAGGTTTACTGTATCCCTTTGACCTTCTTATTGACGATGAAATACAGAAATTGCATCTTAATTAAATACAAAAGGCACAATGCCGACTTAAGTACAAGAAGACTGACTCTTCTTACTGTCTATGTTTTGAACTATTCCTGTGACACTAGTTATAGATTCCGATGCTTCACTTCAGGTTTACTGTATCCCTCTGATCTTCCTATTGACGATGAAACACAGAAATTGCATCGGAATTAAATACAAAAGGCACAATGCCGACTTAAGTACAAGAAAACTGACTCTTCTTACTGTCTATGTTCTGAACCATTTCTGTGACACTAGTTATAGATTCCGATACTTCACATCAGGTTTACTGTATCCCTCTGACCATATTGTTGACGATGAAACACAGAAATTGCATCTTAATTAAATACAAAAGGCACAATGCCGACTTCAGTACAAGAACACTGACTTTTCTTACTGTCCATGGTTTGAACCATTCCTGTGACACTAGTTATAGATTCCGATGCTTCATTTCAGGTTTACTGTATCCATCTGACCTTCGTATCGACGATGAAACACAGAAAATTCATCGGAATTAAATACAAAAGGCACAATGCCGACTCAAGTACAAGAAGACTGGCTCTTCTTACTGTCTATGTTTTGAACCATTCCTATGACACTAGTTATAGATTCCGATGCTTCACTTCAGGTTTACTGTATCCAGCTGACCTTATTATTGACGAAGAAGCACATAAATTGCATCGGAATTTAAATACACAAGGCACAATGCCGACTTAAGTACGAGAAATCTGACTCTTCTTACTGTCTATGTTTTGAACCATTCCTGTGACACTAGTTATAGATTCCGATGCTTCACTTCAGGTTTACTGTATCCCTCTGAGCTTCTTATTGACGATGAAACACAGAAATTGCATCGGAATTATGTACAAAGAGCACAATGCCGACTTAAGTACAAGAAGACTGACTCTTCTTACTGTCTATGATTTGAACCATTCCTGTGACAATAGTTATAGATTCCTATGCTTCACTTCAGGTTTACTGTATCCCTTTGTCCTTCATATTGACGATGAAACACAGAAATTGCATCTTAATTAAATACAAAAGGCACAATGGCGACTTAAGTACAAGAGGACTGACTCTTCTTGCTGTCTATGTTTTGAACCATTCCTGTGACACTAGTTATAGATTCCGATGCTTCACTTCAGGTTTACTGTATCCCTCTGACCTTCCTATTGACGATGAAACACAGAAATTGCATTGGAATTAAATACAAAAGGCACAATGCCGACTTAAGTACAAGAAAACTGACTCTTCTTACTGTCTATGTTCTGAACCATTTCTGTGGCACTAGTTATAAATCCCGACACTTCACATCAGGTTTACTGTATCCCTCTGACCTTCTTATTGACGATGAAACACAGAAATTGCATCGGAATTATAAACAAAAAGCACACTGCCGACTTAAGTACAAGAAGACTGACTCTTCTTACTGTCTATGGTTTGAACCATTCCTGTGACACTAGTAATAGATTCCGATGCTTCACTTCTGGTTTACTGTATCCCTCTGACCTTCGTATCCACGATGAAACACAGAAAATTCATCGGAATTAAATACAAAAGGCACAATGCCGACTCAAGTACAAGAAGACTGGCTCTTCTTACTGTCTATGTTTTGAACCGTTCCTATGACACTAGTTATAGATTCCAATGCTTCACTCCAGGTTTACTGTATCCAGATGACCTTATTATTGACGATGAAGCACATAAATTGCATCGGAATTAAATACACAAGGCACAATGCCGACTTAAGTACGAGAAATATCACTCCTCTTACTGTCTATGTCTTGAACCATTCCTGTGACACTAGTTATAGATTCCGATGCTTCACTTCAGGTTTACTATATCCCTCTGAGCTTCTTATTGAAGATGAAACACAGAAATTGATTCTGAATTATGTACAAAAAGCACAATGCCGACTTAAGTACAAGAAGACTGACTCTTCTTACTGTCTATGAATTGAACCATTCCTGTGACAATAGTTATAGATTCCGATGGTTCACTTCAGGTTGACTGCATCCCTTTGACCTTCTTATTGACGATGAAACACAGAAATTGCATCTTAATTAAATACAAAAGGCACAATGCCGACTTAAGTACAAGAAGACTGACTCTTCTTGCTGTCTATGTTTTGAACCATTCCTGTGACACTAGTTATAGATTCCGATGCTTCACTTCAGGTTTACTGTATCCCTCTGACCTTCCTATTGACGATTAAACACAGAAATTGCATCGGAATTAAATACAAAAGGCACAATACCGACTTAAGTACAAGAAAACTGACTCTTCTTACTGTCTATGTTCTGAACCATTTCTGTGACACTAGTTATAGATTCCGTTACTTGCCACTAGGTTTTACTGTATCCCTCTGACCTTATTATTGACGATGAAACACAGAAATTGCACCTTAATTAAATACAAAAGGCACAATGCCGACTTCAGAACAAGAACACTGACTCTTCTTACTGTCTATGGTGTGAACCATTCCTGTGACACTAGTTAGAGGTTCCGTTGCTTCACTTCAGGTTTACTTTATCCCTCTGACCTTCTTATTGACGATGAAACACAGAAATTGCATCGGAATTAAATACAAAAGGCGGAATGCCGACTTAAGTACAAGAAATCTGATTCTTCTTACTGTCTATGTTTTGAACCATTCCTGTTACACTAGTTATAGATTGCTATGCTTCACTTCAGGTTTACTGCATCCCTCTGACCTTCTTATTGACGATGAAACACGTAAATTGAATCGGAATTAAATACAAAAGGCACAATGCCGACTAAAGTACAAGAAGACTGACTCTTCTTAATGTCTATGTTTGAACCAATCCTGTGACACTAGTTAGAGATTCCGATGCTTCACTTCAGGTTTACTGTATCCCTCTGACCTTCTTATTGACGATGAAACACAGAAATAGCATCGGAATTAAATACAAAAGGCACAATGCTGACTCAAGTACAAGAAGACTGGCTCTTCTTACTGTCTATGTTTTGAACCATTCCTGTGACACTAGTTTTAGATTCCGATGCTTCACTTCAGGTTTACTGTATCCACTTGACCTTCATATTGACGATGAAGCACATACATTGCATCGGAATTAAATACAAAAGGCACAATGCCGACTTAAGTACAAGAAGACTGACTCTACTTACAGTTTATGTTTTGAACCATTCCTGTGACACTTGTTAGAGATTCCGATGTTTCACTTCAGGTTTACTGTATCCCTCTCACCTTCTTATTGACGATGAAACACAGAAATTGCATCGGAATTAAATACAAAAGGCGGAATGCCGACTTACGTTCAAGAAAACTGATTCTTCTTACTGTCTATGATTTGAACCATTCCTGTCACACTAGTTATAGATTCTTATGCTTCACTTCAGGTTTACTGTATCCCTCTGACCCTCTTATTGACGATGAATCACGTAAATTGAATCGGAATTAAATACAAAAGGTACAATGCCGACTAAAGTACAAGAAGACTGACTCTTCTTAATGTCTATGTTTGAACCAATCCTGTGACACTAGTTAGAGATTCCGATGCTTCACTTCAGGTTTACTGTATCCCTCTGACCTTCTTATTGACGATGAAACACAGAAATTGCATCGAAATTATATACAAAAAGCACAATGCCGACTTAAGTACAAGAAGACTGACTCTTCTTACTGTCTATGTTTTGAACCATTCCTGTGACACTAGTTATAGATTCCGATGCTTCACGTCAGGTTTACTGTATCCCTTTGACCTTCTTATTGACGATGAAACACAGAAATTGCATCTTAATTAAATACAAAAGGCACAATGCCGACTTAAGTACAAGAAGACTGACTCCTCTTACTGTCTATGTTTTGAACCATTCCTGTGACACTAGTTATAGATTCCGATGCTTCACTTCAGGTTTACTGTATACCTCTGACCTTCGTATCGACAATGAAACACAGAAAATTCATCGGAATTAAATACAAAAGGCACAACGCCGACTCAAGTACAAGAATACTGGCTCTTCTTACTGTCTATGTTTTGTACCATTCCTATGACACTAGTTATAGATTCCGATGCTTCACTTCAGGTTTACTGTATCCAGCTGACCTTCTTATTGACGATGAAGCACATAAAATGCATCGGAATTAAATACACAAGGCACAATTCCGACTTAAGTACGAGAAAACTAACTCTTCTTACTGTCTATGTTTTGAACCATTCCTGTGACACTAGTTATAGATTCCGATGCTTCACTTCAGGTTTACTGTATCCCTCAGAGCTTCTTATGGACGATGAAACACAGAAATTGTATCGGAATTATATACAAAAAGCACAATTCCGACTTATGTACAAGAAGACTGACTCTTCTTACTGTCTATGTTTTGAACCATTCCTGTGACAATAGTTATAAATTCCGATGCTTCACTTCAGGTTTACTGTATCCCTCCGACCTTATTATTGACAATGAAACACAGAAATTGCACCTTAATTAAATACAAAAGGGAAAATGCCGACTTCAGTACAAGAACACTGACTCTTTTTACTGTCTATGGTTTGCACCATTCCTGTGACCTGAGTTAAAGATTCCGTTGCTTCACTTCAGGTTTACTGTATCCCTCTGACCTTCTTATTGACGATAAAACACGTAAATTGAATCGGACTTAAATACAAAAGGCACAATGCCGACTAAAGTACAAGAAGACTGACTCTTCTTACTGTCTATGTTTAACCATTCCTGTGACACTAGTTAGAGATTCCGATGCTTCACTTCAGGTTTACTGTATCCCTCTGACCTTCTTATTGGCGATGAAACACAGAAATTGCATCGGAATTATATACAAAAAGCACAATGCCGACTTAAGTACAAGAAGACTGACTCTTCTTACTGTCTATGTTTTGAACCATTCCTGTGACAATAGTTATAGATTCCGATGCTTCACTTCAGGTTTACTGTATCCCTTTGACCTGCTTATTGACGAAGAAACACAGAAATTGCATCTTAATTAAATACAAAAGGCACAATGCCGACTTAAGTACAAGAAGACTGACTCTTCTTACTGTCTATGTTTGAACCATTCCTGTGACACTACTTACAGATTCCGATGCTTCACTTCCGGTTTACTGTATCCCTCTGACCTTCCTATTGACGATGAAACACAGAAATTGCATCGGAATTAAATACAAAAGGCACAATGATGACTTAAGTACAAGAATACTGACTCTTCTTACTGTCTATGTTCTGAACCATTTCTGTGACACTAGTTATAGATTCCGATACTTCACATCAGGTTTACTGTATCTCTCTGACCTTATTATTGACGATGTAACACAGAAATTGCATCGGAATTAAATACAAAAGGCGGAATGCCGCCTTAAGTACAAGAAAACTGAATCTTCTTACTGTCTATATTTTGAACCATTCCTGTGACACTA
This sequence comes from Schistocerca serialis cubense, assembly GCF_023864345.2. NCBI lineage: Eukaryota > Metazoa > Arthropoda > Insecta > Orthoptera > Acrididae > Schistocerca > Schistocerca serialis. The sequence continues at coordinate 527,143,546 of NC_064646.1, forward strand.
GTTATAGATTCATATGCTTCACTTCAGGTTTACTGTATCCAGCTGACCTTCATATTGACGATGAAGCACATAAATTGCATCGGAATTAAATACAAAAGGCACAATGCCGACTTAAGTACAAGAAGACAGACTCTACTTACTGTTTATGCTTTGAACCATTCCTGTGACACTAGTTATAGATTCCGATGCTTCATTTCAGGTTTACTGTATCCAGCTGACCTTCTTATTGACGATGAAACACAGAAATTGCATCTGAATTAAATACAAAAAGCGGAATCCCGACTTAAGTTCAAGAAAACTGATTCTTCATACTGTCTATGTTTTGAACCATTCCTGTCACACTAGTTATAGCGTCCTATGCTTCACTTCAGGTTTACTGTATCCCTCTGACCTTCTTATTGACGATGAAACACGTAAATTGAATCGGAATTAAATACAAAAGGCACAATGCCGACTAAAGTACAAGAAGACTGACTCTTCATACTGTCTATGTTTGAACAATTCCTGTGACACTAATTATAGATTTCGATGCTTCAATTCACGTTTACTGAATCCCTCTGACCTTCTTATTGACGATGAAACACAGAAATAGCATCGGAATTAAATACAAAAGGCACAATGCCGACTCAAGTACAAGGAGACTGGCTCTTCTTACTGTCTATGTTTTGAACCATTTCTGTGGCACTAGTTATAGATTCCGATGCTTCACTTCAGGTTTACTGTATCCCTCTGAACTTCTTATTGACGAAGAAACACAGATATTGCATTGGAATTAAATACAAAAGGCACAATGCCGACTTAAGTACAAGAAGACTGACCCTTCTTACTGTCTATGTTTTGAGCCATTCCTGTGACACTAGTTATAGATTCCGATGCTTCACTTCAGGTTTACTGTATCCCTCTGACCATCGTATCGACGATGAAACACAGAAAATTCATCGGAATTAAATACAAAAGGCACAATGCCGACTCAAGTACAAGAAGACTGGCTCTTCTTACTGTCTATGTTTTGAAACATTCCTATGACACTAGTTATAGATTCCGATTCTTCACTTCAGGTTTACTGTATCCAGCTGACCTTCTTATTGACGATGAAACACAGAAATTGCATCTTAATTAAATACAAAAGGCACAATGCCGACTTAAGTACAAGAAAACTGACTCTTCTTACTGTCTATGTTCTGAATCATTTCTGTGACACTAGTTATAGATTCCGATACTTCACATCAGGTTTACTGTATCCCTCTGACCTTATTATTGACGATGAAACACAGAAATTGCATCTTAATTATATACAAAAAGCCCAATGCCGACTTAAGTAGAAGAAGACTGACTCTTCTTACTGTCTAAGACTTGAACCATTCCTGTGACAATACTTATAGATTCCGATGCTTCACTTCAGGTTTACTGTATCCCTTTGACCTTCTTATTGACGTTGAAACACAGAAATTGCATCTTAATTAAATACAAAATGCACAATGCCGACTTAAGTACAAGAAGACTGACTCTTCTTACTGTCTATGTTTTGAACCATTCCTCTGACACTAGTTATAGATTCCGATGCTTCACTTCAGGTTTACTGTATCCCTCTGACCTTCCTATTGACGATGAAACACAGAAATTGCATCGGAATTAAACAGAAAAGGCACAATGCCGACTTAAGTACAAGAAAACTGACTCTTCTTACTGTCTATGTTCTGAACCATTTCTGTGACACTAGTTATAGATTCCGATGCTTCACTTCAGGTTTAATGTATCCCTCTGACCTTCCTATTGACGATGAAACACAGAAATTGCATCGGAATTAAATACAAAAGGCACAATGCCGACTTAAGTACAAGAAAACTGACTCTTCTTACTGTCTATGTTCTGAACCATTTCTGTGACACTAGTTATAGATTCCGATACTTTACATCAGGTTTACTGTATCCCTCTGACCTTATTATTGACGATGAAACACAGAAATTGCATCTTAATTATATACAAAAGGAACAATGCCGACTTCAGTACAAGAACACTGACTCTTCTTAGTGTCTATGGTTTGAACCATACCTGTGACACTAGTTAAAGATTCCGTTGCTTCACTTCAGGTTTACTGTATCCCTCTTACCTTCTTGTTGACGATGAAACACAGAAATTGCATCGGAATTAAATACAAAAGGCGGAATGCCGACATAAGTACAAAATAACTGATTCTTCTTACTGTCTATGATTTGAACCATTCCTGTGACACTAGTTATAGATTCCGATGCTTCACTTCAGGTTTACTGTATCCCTCTGACCTTCCTATTGACGATGAATCACAGAAATTGCATCGGAATTAAATAGAAAAAGCACAATGCCGACTTAAGTACAAGAAAACTGACTCTTCTTACTGTCTATGTTCTGAACCATTTCTGTGACACTAGTTATAGATTCCGATGCTTCACTTCAGGTTTACTGTATCCCCCTGACCTTCCTATTGACGATGAAACACGTAAATTGCATCGGAATTAACTACAAAAGGCACAATGCCGACTTAAGTACAAGAAGACTGACTCTTCTTACTGTCTATATTTTGAACCATTCTTGTCACACTAGTTGTAGATTCCAATGCTTCACTTCAGGTTTACTGAATTCCTCTGACCTTCTTATTGACGATGATGCACATAAATTGGATCGGAATTAAAAACAAAAGGCACAATGCCGACTCAAGTACAAGAAGACTGGCTCTTCTTACTGTCTATGTTTTGAACCATTCCTGTGACACTAGTTTTAGTTTCTGATGCTTCACTTCAGGTTTACTGTATCTAGCTGACCTTCATATTGACGATGAAGCACATAAATTGCATCGGAATTAAATACAAAAGGCACAATACCGACTTAAGTACAAGAAGACTGACTCTACTTACTGTTTATGTTTTGAACCATTCCTGTGACACTAGTTAGAGATTCCGATGCTTCACTTCAGGTTTACTGTATCTCTCTGACCTTCTTATTGACGATGAAACACAGAAATTGCATCGGAATTAAATACAAAAGGCGGAATGCCGACTTAAGTTCAAGAAAACTATTTCTACTTACTGTCTATGTTTTGAACCATTCCTGTCACACTAGTTATAGATTCCTATGCTTCACTTCAGGTTTACAGTATCCCTCTGACCTCCTTATTGACGATGAAACACGTAAATTGAATCGGAATTAAAATCAAAAGGCACAATGCCGACTAATGTACAAGAAGACTGACTCTTCTTACTGTCTATGTTTTGAACCATTCCTGTGACACTAGTTATAGATATCGATGCTTCACTTCAGGTTTACTGAATCCCTCTGACCTTCTTATTGACGATGAAACACAGAAATAGCATCGGAATTAAATACAAAAGGCACAATGCCGACTCAAGTACAAGAAGACTGGCTCTTCTTACTGTCTATGTTTTGAACCATTTCTGTGGCACTAGTTATAGATTCCGATGCTTCACTTCAGATTTACTGTATCCCTCTGACCTTCTTATTGACGAAGAAACACAGATATTGCATTGGAATTAAATACAAAAGGCGCAATGCCGACTTAAGTACAAGAAGACTGACCCTTTTTACTGTCTATGTTTTGAACCATTCCTGTGACACTAGTTATGAATTCCGATGCTTCACTTCAGGTTTACTGTATCCCTCTGACCTTCGTATCGACAATGAAAAACAGAAAATTCATCGGAATTATATACAAAAGGCACAATGCCGACTCAAGTACAAGAAGACCGGCTCTTCTTACTGTCTATGTTTTTAACCATTCCTATGACACTAGTTATAGATTCCGATGCTTAACTTCAGGTTTACTGTATCCAGCTGACCTTCTTATTGACGATGAAGGACATAAATTGCATCGGAATTAAATACAAAAGGCACAATGCCGACTTAAGTACGAGAAAACTGACTCTTCTTACTGTCTATGTTTTGAACCATTCCTCTGACACTAGTTATAGATACCAATGCATCACTTCAGGTTTACTGTATCCCTCTGAGCTTCTTATTGACGATGAAACACAGAAATTGCATCGGAATTATATACATAAAGCACAATGCCGACTTAAGTACAAGAAGACTGACTCTTCTTACTGTCTACGTTTTGAACCATTCCTGTGACACTAGTTATAGATTCCAATGCTTCACTTCAGGTTTACTGTATCCCTCTGACCTTCCTTTTGACGATGAAACACAGAAATTGCATCAGAATTAAATACAAAAGGCACAATGCCGACTTCAGTACAAGAACACTGACTCTTCTTACTGTCTATGGTTTGAACCATTCCTGTGACACTACTTAAAGATTCCGTTGCTTCACTTCAAGTTTACTGTATACCTCTGACCTTCTTATTGACGATCAAACACAGAAAATTCCTCGGAATTAAATTCAAAAGGCACAATGCCGACTCAAGTACAAGAAGACTGGCTCTTCTTACTGTCTATGTTTTGAACCATTCCTGTGACACTAGTTTTAGATTCCGATGCCTCACTTCAGGTTTACTGTATCCAGCTGACCTTCTTATTGACGATGAAGCACATAAATGCATCGGAATTAAATACAAACGGCACAATGCCGACTTAAGTACAAGAAGACTGACTCTACTTACTGTTTATGATTTGAACCATTCCTGTGACACTAGTTATAGATTCCGTTGCTTCACTTCAGGTTTACTGTATCCAGCTGACCTTCTTATTGACGATGAATCTCAGAAATTGCATCGGAATTAAATACATAAGGCACAATGCCGACTCAAGTACAAGAAGACTGGCTCTTCTTACTGTCTATGTTTTGAACCATTTCTGTGACACTAGTTATAGATTCCGATGCTTCACTTCAGGTTTACTGTATAACTTTGACATTCATATTGATGAAGAAACACAGATATTGCATCGGAATTAAATACAAAAGGCACAATGCCGACTTAAGTACAAGAAGACTGACTGTTCTTACTGTCTATGTTTTGAACCATTCCTGTGACACTAGTTATAGATTCCGATGCTTCACTTCATGTTTACTATATCCAGCTGACTTTCTTATTGACGATGAAACACAGAAATTGCATCGGAATTATATTCAAAAGGCACAATACCGACTTAAGTACAAGAAGACTGACTCTTCTTACTGTCTATGTCTTGAACCATTCCTGTGACACTAGTTATAGTTTCCGATGCTTCACTTCAGGTTTACTGTATCCCTCTGACCTTCCTATTGACGATGAAACACAGAAATTGCATCGGAATTAAATATAAAAGGCACAATGCCGACTTCAGTACAAGAACACTGACTCTTCTTACTGTCTATGTTTTGAACCATTCCTGTGACACTAGTTATAGATTCCGATACTTCACTTCAGGTTTACTGTATCCCTCTGACCTTTCTATTGACGATGAAACACAGAAATTGCATCTTAATTAAATACAAAAGGCACAATGCCGATTTCAATACAAGAACACTGACTCTTCTTAGTGTCTATGGTTTGAACAATTCCTGTGACACTAGTTAAATACTCCGTTGCTTCACTTCAGGTTTACTGTATCCCTCTGAGCTTCTTATTGACGATGAAACACAGAAATTGCATCGGAATTATATACAAAAAGCACAATGCCGACTTATGTACAAGAAGACTGACTCTTCTTACTGTCTAAGACATGAACCATTCCTGTGTCAATAGTTATAGATTCCGATGCTTCACTTCAGGTTTACTGTATCCCTTTGACCTTCTTATTGACGTTGAAACACAGAAATTGCATCTTAATTAAATACAAAAGGCACAAAGCCGACTTAAGTACAAGAAGACTGACTCTTCTTACTGTCTATGTTTTGAACCATTCCTGTGACACTAGTTATAGTTTCCGATGCTTCACTTCAGGTTTACTGTATCCCTCTGACCTTCCTATTGACGATGAAACACAGAAATTGCATCGGAATTAAATATAAAAGGCACAATGCCGACTTAAGTACAAGATAACTGACTCTTCTTACTGTCTATGTTCTGAACCATTTCTGTGACACTAGTTATAGATTCCGATACTTCACATCAGGTTTACTGTATCCCTCTGACCTTATTATTGACGATGAAACACAGAAATTGCATCTTAATTAAATACAAAAGGCACAATGCCGACTTCAGTACAAGAACACTGACTCTTCTTAGTGTCTATGGTTTGAACCATTCCTGTGACACTAGTTAAAGATTCCGTTGCTTCACTTCAGTTTTACTGTATCCCTCTGACCTTATTATTGACAATGAAACACAGAAATTGCATCTTCATTAAATACAAAAGGCACAATGCCGACTTCAGTACAAGAACACTGACTCCTCTTACTGTCTATGGTTTGAACCATTCCTGTGACACTAGTTAAATATTCCGTTGCGTCACTTCAGGTTTACTGTATCCCTCTGAGCTTCTTATTGACGATGAAACACAGAAATTGCATCGAAATTATATACAAAAAGCACATTGCCGACTTAAGTAGAAGAAGACTGACTCTTCTTACTGTCTATGTCTTGAACCATTCCTGACACAATAGTTATATTTTCCGATGCTTCACTTCAGGTTTACTGTATCCCTCTGACCTTCTTATTGACAATGAAACACAGAAATTGCATCTTAATTAAATACAAAAGGCACAATGCCGACTTAAGTACAAGAAGACTGACTCTTCTTACTGTCTATGTTTTGAACCATTCCTGAGACACTAGTTATAGATTCCGATGCTTCACTTCAGGTTTACTGTATCCCTCTCACCTTCTTTTTGACGATGAAACACAGAAATTGCATGGGAATTAAATACAAAAGGCGGTATGCCGACTTATGTACAAGAAGACTGACTCTTCTTACTGTCTATGTTTTGAACCATTCCTGTGACAATAGTTATAGATTCCGATGCTTCACTTCAGGTTTACTGTATCCCTTTGACCTTCTTATTGACGATGAAACACAGAAATTGCATCTTAATTAAATACAAAAGGCACAATGCCGACATAAGTACAAGAAGACTGACTCTTCTTACTGTCTATGTTTTGAACCATTCCTGTGACACTAGTTATAGATTCCGATGCTTCACTTCAGGTTTACTGTATCCCTCTGAGCTTCTTATTGACGATGAAACACAGAAATTGTATCGGAATTATATACAAAAAGCACAATTCCGACTTACGTACAAGAAGACTGACTCTTCTTACTGTCTATGCTTTGAACCATTCCTGTGAGAATAGTTATAGATTCCGATCCGTCACTTCAGGTTTACTGAATCCCTCTGACCTTCTTCTTGACGATGAAACACAGATATAGCATCGGAATTAAATACAAAAGGCTCAATGCTGACTCAAGTACAAGAAGACTGGCTCTTCTTACTGTCTATGTTTTGAACCATTCCTGTGACACTAGTTTTAGATCCGATGCTTCACTTCAGGTTTACTGTGTCCAGCTGACCTTCATATTGACGATGAAGCACATAAATTGCATCGGAATTAAATACAAAAGGCACAATGCCGACTTAAGTACAAGAAGACTGACTCTACTTACTGTTTATGTTTTGAACCATTCCTGTGACACTTGTTAGAGATTCCGATGTTTCACTTCAGGTTTACTGTATCCCTCTCACCTTCTTATTGACGATGAAACACAGAAATTGCATGGGAATTAAATACAAAAGGCGGTATGCCGACTTAAGTTCAAGAAAACTGATTCTTCTTACTGTCTATGATTTGAACCATTCCTGTCGCACTAGTTATAGATTCCTATGCTTCACTTCACGTTTACTGTATCCCTTTGACCTTCTTATTGACGATGAAACACAGAAATTGCATCTTAATTAAATACAAAAGGCACAATGCCGACTTAAGTACAAGAAGACTGACTCTTCTTACTGTCTATGTATTGAACCATTCCTGTGACAATAGTTATAGATTCCGATGCTTCACTTCAGGTATACTGTATCCCTTTGACCTTCTTATTGACGATGAAACACAGAAATTGCATCTTAATTAAATACAAAAGGCACAATGCCGACTTAAGTACAAGAAGACTGACTCTTCTTACTGTCTATGTTTTGAACCATTCCTATGACACTAGTTATAGATTCCGATGCTTCACTTCAGGTTTACTGTATCCAGCTGACCTTATTAATGACGATGAAGCACATAAATTGCATCGGAATTAAATACACAAGGCACAATGCCGACTTAAGTACGAGAAATCTGACTCTTCTTACTGTCTATGTTTTGAACCATTCCTGTGACACTAGTTATAGATTCCGATGCTTCACTTCAGGTTTACTGTATCCCTCTGAGCTTCTTATTGAAGATGAAACACAGAAATTGCATCGGAATTATGTACAAAAAGCACAATGCCAACTTAAGTACAAGAAGACTGGCTCTTCTTACTGTCTATGATTTGAACCATTCCTGTGATAATAGTTATAGATTCCGATGCTTCACTTCAGGCTTACTGTATCCCTTTGACCTTCTTATTGACGATGAAACACAGAAATTGCATCTTAATTAAATACAAAACGCACAATGCCGACTTAAGTACAAGAAGACTGACTCTTCTTGCTGTCTATGTTTTGAACCATTCCTGTGACACTAGTTATAGATTCCGATACTTCACTTCAGGTTTACTGTATCCCTCTGATCTTCCTATTGACGATTAAACACAGAAATTGCATCGGAATTAAATACAAAAGGCACAATACCGACTTAAGTACAAGAAAACTGACACTTCTTACTGTCTATGTTCTGAACCATTTCCGTGACACTAGCTATAGATTCCGATACTTCACATCAGGTTTACTGTATCCCTCTGACCTTTCTATTGACGATGAAACACAGAAATTGCATCTTAATTAAATACAAAAGGCACAATGCCGATTTCAATACAAGAACACTGACTCTTCTTACTGTCTATGGTTTGAACAATTCCTGTGACACTAGTTAAAGATTCCGTGGCTTCACTTCAGGTTTACTGTATCCCTCTGACCTTATTATTGACGATGAAACACAGAAATTGCATCTTAATTAAATACAAAAGGCACAATGCCGACTTAAGTACAAGAAGACTGACTCTTCTTACTGTCTATGTTTTGAACCATTCCTGTGACACTAGTTATAGGTTCCGATGCTTCACTTCAGGTTTACTGTATCCCTCTGACCTTCTTATTGACGATGAAACACGTAAATTGAATCGGAATTAAATACAAAAGGCACAATGCCGACTAAAGTACAAGAAGACTGACTCTTCTTACTGTCTATGTTTGATCCATACCTGTGACTCTAGTTAGAGATATCGATGCTTCACTTCAGGTTTACTGTATCCCTCTGACCTTCTTATTGACGATGAAACACAGAAATTGTATCGGAATTATATACAAAAAGCACATTTCCGACTTATGTGCAAGAAGACTGACTCTTCTTACTGTCTATGTTTTGAACCATTCCTGTGACAATAGTTATAGATTCCGATGCTTCACTTCAGGTTTACTGTATCCCTTTGACCTTCTTATTGACGATGAAACACAGAAATTGCATCTTAATTAACTACAAAAGGCACAATGCCGACATAAGTACAAGAAGACTGACTCTTCTTACTGTCTGTGTTTTGAACCATTCCCGTGGCACTAGTTATACATTCCGATGCTTCACTTCAGGTTTACTGTATCCCTCTGAGCTTCTTATTGACGATGAAACACAGATATAGCATCGGAATTAAATACAAAAGGCACAATGCTGACTCAAGTACAAGAAGACTGGCTCTTCTTACTGTCTATGTTTTGAACCATTCCTGTGACACTAGTTTTAGATTCCGATGCTTCACTTCAGGTTTACTGTGTCCAGCTGACCTTCATATTGACGATGAAGCACATAAATTGCATCGGAATAAAATACAAAAGGCACAATGCCGACTTAAGTACAAGAAGACTGACTCTACTTACTGTTTATGTTTTGAACCATTCCTGTGACACTTGTTAGAGATTCCGATGTTTCACTTCAGATTTACTGTATCCCTCACACCTTCTTATTGACGATGAAACACAGAAATTGCATGGGAATTAAATACAAAAGGCGGAATGCCGACTTAAGTTCAAGAAAACTGGTTCTTCATACTGTCTATGATTTGAACCATTCCTGTCGCACTAGTTATAGATTCCTATGCTTCACTTCACGTTTACTGTATCCCTCTGACCCTCTTGTTGACGATGAAACACGTAAATTGAATCGGAATTAAATACAAAAGGCACAATGCCGACTAAAGTACAAGAAGACTGACTCTTCTTACTGTCTATGTTTGAACCATTCCTGTGACACTAGTTAGAGATTCCGATGCTTCACTTCAGGTTTACTGTATCCCTCTGACCTTCTTATTGACGATGAAACACAGAAATTGCATCGGAATTATATACAAAAAGCACAATGCCGACTTAAGTACAAGAAGACTGACTCTTCTTACTGTCTATGTATTGAACCATTCCTGTGACAATAGTTATAGATTCCGATGCTTCACTTCAGGTTTACTGTATCCCTTTGACCTTCTTATTGACGATAAAACACAGAAATTGCATCTTAATTAAATACAAAAGGCACAATGCCGACTTAAGTACAAGAAGACTGCCTCTTCTTACTGTCTATGTTTTGAACCATTCCTATGACACTAGTTATAGGTTCCGATGCTTCACTTCAGGTTTACTGTATCCCTCTGACCTTTTTATTGACGATGAAACACGTAAATTGAATCGGAATTAAATACAAAAGGCACAATGCCGACTAAAGTACAAGAAGACTGACTCTTCTTACTGTCTATGTTTGAACCATACCTGTGACTCTAGTTAGAGATATCGATGCTTCACTTCAGGTTCACTGTATCCCTCTGCCCTTCTTATTGACGATGAAACACAGAAATTGCATCGGAATTATATACAAAAAGCACAATGCCGACTTAAGTACAAGAAGACTGACTCTTCTTACTGTCTATGTTTTGAACCATTCCTGTGACAATAGTTATGGATTCCGATGCTTCACTTCAGGTTTACTGTATCCCTTTGACCTTCTTATTGACGATGAAACACAGAAATTGCATCTTAATAAAATACAAAAGGCACAATGCCGACTTCAGTACAAGAAGACTGACTCTTCTTACTGTCTATGTTTTGAACCATTCCTGTGACACTAGTTATAGATTCCGATGCTTCACTTCAGGTTTACTGTATCCCTCTGACCTTCGTATCGACGATGAAACACAGAAAATTCATCGGAATTAAATACAAAAGGCACAATGCCGACTCAAGTACAAGAAGACTGGCTCTTCTTACTGTCTATGTTTTGAACCATTCCTATGACACTAGTTATAGATTCCGATGCTTCACTTCAGGTTTACTGTATCCAGCTGACCTTATTAATGACGATGAAGCACATAAATTGCATCGGAATTAAATTCACAAGGCACAATGCCGACTTAAGTACGAGAAATCTGACTCTTCTTACTGTCTATGTTTTGAACCATTCCTGTGACACTAGTTATAGATTCCGATGCTTCACTTCAGGTTTACTGTATCCCTCTGAGCTTCTTGTTGAAGATGAAACACAGAAATTCCATCGGAATTATGTACAAAAAGCACAATGCCAACTTAAGTACAAGAAGACTGACTCTTCTTACTGTCTATGACTTGAACCATTCCTGTGATAATAGTTATAGATTCCGATGCTTCACTTCAGGTTTACTGTATCCCTTTGACCTTCTTATTGACGATGAAACACAGAAATTGCATCTTAATTAAATACAAAAGGCACAATGCCGACTTAAGTACAAGAAGACTGACTCTTCTTGCTGTCTATGTTTTGAACCATTCCTGTGACACTAGTTATAGATTCCGATGCTTCACTTCAGGTTTACTGTATCCCTCTGATCTTCCTATTGACGATTAAACACAGAAATTGCATCGGAATTAAATACAAAAGGCACAATACCGACTTAAGTACAAGAAAACTGACACTTCTTACTGTCTATGTTCTGAACCATTTCTGTGACACTAGTTATAGATTCCGATACTTCACATCAGGTTTACTGTATCCCTCTGACCTTATTATTGACGATGAAACACAGAAATTGCACCTTAATTAAGTACAAAAGGCACAAGGCCGACTTCAGTACAAGAACACTGACTCTTCTTAGTGTCTATGGTTTGAACCATTCCTGTGACACTAGTTAAAGATTCCGTTGCTTCACTTCAGGTTTACTGTATCCCTCTGACCTTATTATTGACGATGAAACACAGAAATTGCATCTTAATTAAATACAAAAGGCACAATGCCGACTTCAGTACAAGAACACTGACTCCTCTTACTGTCTATGGTTTGAACCATTCCTGTGACACTAGTTAAATATTCCGTTGCTTCACTTCAGGTTTACTGTATCCCTCTCAGCTTCTTATTGACGATGAAACACAGAAATTGCATCGGAATTATATACAAAAAGCACATTGCCGACTTAAGTAGAAGAAGACTGACTCTTCTTACTGTCTATGTCTTGAACCATTCCTGTGACAATAGTTATATTTTCCGATGCTTCACTTCAGGTTTACTGTATCCCTCTGACCTTCTTATTGACGATGAAACACAGAAATTGCATCTTAATTAAATACAAAAGGCACAATGCCGACTTAAGTACAAGAAGACTGACTCTTCTTACTGTCTATGTTTTGAACCATTCCTGTGACACTAGTTATAGATTTCGATGCTTCACTTCAGGTTTACTGTACCCCTCTGAGCTTCGTATTGACGATGAAACACAGAAATTGTATCGAAATTATATACAAAAAGCACAATTCCGACTTATGTACAAGAAGACTGACTCTTCTTACTGTCTTTGTTTTGAACCATTCCTGTGACAATAGTTATAGATTCCGATGCTTCACTTCTGGTTTACTTTATCCCTTTGACCTTCTTATTGACGATGAAACACAGAAATTGCAGCTTAATTAAATACAAAAGGCACAATGCCGACATAAGTACAAGAAGACTGACTCTTCTTACTGTCTATGTTTTGAACCATTCCTGTGACACTAGTTATAGATTCCGATGCTTCACTTCAGGTTTACTGTATCCCTCTGAGCTTCTTATTGACGATGAAACACAAAAATTGTATCGGAATTATATACAAAAATCACAATTCCGACTTATGTACAAGAAGACTGACTCTTCTTACTGTCTATGTTTTGAACCATTCCTGTGACAATAGTTATTGATTCCGATGCTTCACTTCAGGTTTACTGTATCCCTTTGACCTTCATATTGACGATGAAACACAGAAATTGCATCTTAATTAAATACAAAAGGCACAATACCGACTTAAGTACAAGAAAACTGACTCTTCTTACTGTCTATGTTCTGATCCATTTCTGTGACACTAGTTATAGATTCAGATACTTCACATCAGGTTTACTGTACCCCTCTGACCTTATTATTGACGATGAAACACAGAAATTGCACCTTAATTAAATACAAAAGGCACAATGCCGACTTCAGTACAAGAACACTGACACTTCTTACTGTCTATGGTGTGAACCATTCCTGTGACACTAGTTAAAGATTCCGTTGCTTCACTTCAGGTTTACTTTATCCCTCTGACCTTCTTATTGACGATGAAACACAGAAATTGCATCGGAATTATATACAAAAAGCACAATGCCGACTTAAGTACAAGAAGACTGACTCTTCTTACTGTCTATGTTTTGAACCATTCCTGTGACACTAGTTATAGGTTCCGATGCTTCACTTCAGGTTTACTGTATCCCTCTGACCTTCTTCTTGACGATGAAACACGTAAATTGAATCGGAATTAAATACAAAAGGCACAATGCCGACTAAAGTACAAGAAGACTGACTCTTCTTACTGTCTATGTTTGAACCATACCTGAGACTCTAGTTAGAGATATCGATGCTTCACTTCAGGTTCACTGTATCCCTCTGCCCTTCTTATTGACGATGAAACACAGAAATTGCATCGGAATTATATACAAAAAGCACAATGCCGACTTAAGTACAAGAAGACTGACTCTTCTTACTGTCTATGTTTTGAACCATTCCTGTGACAATAGTTATGGATTCCGATGCTTCACTTCAGGTTTACTGTATCCCTTTGACCTTCTTATTGACGATGAAACACAGAAATTGCATCTTAATAAAATACAAAAGGCACAATGCCGACTTAAGTACAAGAAGACTGACTCTTCTTACTGTCTATGTTTTGAACCATTCCTGTGACACTAGTTATAGATTCCGATGCTTCACTTCAGGTTTACTATGTCCCTCTGACCTTCGTATCGACGATGAAACACAGAAAATTCATCGGAATTAAATACAAAAGGCACAATGCCGACTCAAGTACAAGAAGACTGGCTCTTCTTACTGTCTATGTTTTGAACTATTCCTATGACACTAGTTATAGATTCCGATGCTTCACTTCAGGTTTACTGTATCCAGCTGACCTTATTAATGAAGATGAAGCACATAAATTGCATCGGAATTAAATTCACAAGGCACAATGCCGACTTAAGTACGAGAAATCTGACTCTTCTTACTGTCTATGTTTTGAACCATTCCTGTGACACTAGTTATAGATTCCGATGCTTCACTTCAGGTTTACTGTATCCCTCTGAGCTTCTTGTTGAAGATGAAACACAGAAGTTCCATCGGAATTATGTACAAAAAGCACAATGCCAACTTAAGTACAAGAAGACTGACTCTTCTTACTGTCTATGATTTGAACCATTCCTGTGATAATAGTTATAGATTCCGATGCTTCACTTCAGGTTTACTGTATCCCTTTGACCTTCTTATTGACGATGAAACACAGAAATTGCATCTTAATTAAATACAAAAGGCACAATGCCGACTTAAGTACAAGAAGACTGACTCTTCTTGCTGTCTATGTTTTGAACCATTCCTGTGACACTAGTTATAGATTCCGATGCTTCACTTCAGGTTTACTGTATCCCTCTGTTCTTCCTATTGACGATTAAACACAGAAATTGCATCGGAATTAAATACAAAAGGCACAATACCGACTTAAGTACAAGAAAACTGACACTTCTTACTGTCTATGTTCTGAACCATTTCTGTGACACTAGTTATAGATTCCGATACTTCACATCAGGTTTACTGTATCCCTCTGACCTTATTATTGACGATGAAACACAGAAATTGCACCTTAATTAAATGCAAAAGGCACAAGGCCGACTTCAGTACAAGAACACTGACTCTTCTTAGTGTCTATGGTTTGAACCATTCCTGTGACACTAGTTAAAGATTCCGTTGCTTCACTTCAGGTTTACTGTATCCCTCTGACCTTATTATTGACGATGAAACACAGAAATTGCATCTTAATTAAATACAAAAGGCACAATGCCGACTTCAGTACAAGAACACTGACTCCTCTTACTGTCTATGGTTTGAACCATTCCTGTGACACTAGTTAAATATTCCGTTGCTTCACTTCAGGTTTACTGTATCCCTCTGAGCTTCTTATTGACGATGAAACACAGAAATTGCATCGGAATTATATACAAAAAGCACATTGCCGACTTAAGTAGAAGAAGACTGACTCTTCTTACTGTCTATGTCTTGAACCATTCCTGTGACAATAGTTATATTTTCCAATGCTTCACTTCAGGTTTACTGTATCCCTCTGACCTTCTTATTGACGATGAAACACAGAAATTGCATCTTAATTAAATACAAAAGGCACAATGCCGACTTAAGTACAAGAAGAGTGACTCTTCTTACTGTCTATGTTTTGAACCATTCCTGTGACACTAGTTATAGATTCCGATGCTTCACTTCAGGTTTACTGTACCCCTCTGAGCTTCGTATTGACGATGAAACACAGAAATTGTATCGGAATTATATACAAAAAGCACAATTCCGACTTATGTACAAGAAGACTGACTCTTCTTACTGTCTTTGTTTTGAACCATTCCTGTGACAATAGTTATAGATTCCGAAGCTTCACTTCAGGTTTACTTTATCCCTTTGACCTTCTTATTGACGATGAAACACAGAAATTGCATCTTAATTAAATACAAAAGGCACAATGCCGACATAAGTACAAGAAGACTGACTCTTCTTACTGTCTATGTTTTGAACCATTCCTGTGACACTAGTTATAGATTCCGATGCTTCACTTCAGGTTTACTGTATCCCTCTGAGCTTCTTATTGACGATGAAACACAAAAATTGTATCGGAATTATATACAAAAATCACAATTCCGACTTATGTACAAGAAGACTGACTCTTCTTACTGTCTATGTTTTGAACCATTCCTGTGACAATAGTTATTGATTCCGATGCTTCACTTCAGGTTTACTGTATCCCTTTGACCTTCATATTGACGATGAAACACAGAAATTGCATCTTAATTAAATACAAAAGGCTCAATGCCGACTTAAGTACAAGAAGACTGACTCTTCTTACTGTCTATGTTTTGAACCATTCCCGTGACACTAGTTATAGATTCCGATGCTTCACTTCAGGTTTACTGTATCCCTCTGACCTTCCTATTGACGATGAAACACAGATATTGCATCGGAATTAAATACAAAAGGCACAATACCGACTTAAGTACAAGAAAACTGACTCTTCTTACTGTCTATGTTCTGATCCATTTCTGTGACACTAGTTATAGATTCAGATACTTCACATCAGGTTTACTGTACCCCTCTGACCTTATTATTGACGATGAAACACAGAAATTGCACCTTAATTAAATACAAAAGGCACAATGCCGACTTCAGTACAAGAACACTGACACTTCTTACTGTCTATGGTGTGAACCATTCCTGTGACACTAGTTAAAGATTCCGTTGCTTCACTTCAGGTTTACTTTATCCCTCTGACCTTCTTATTGACGATGAAACACAGAAATTGCATCGGAATTATATACAAAAAGCACAATGCCGACTTAAGTACAAGAAGACTGACTCTTCTTACTGTCTATGTTTTGAACCATTCCTGTGACACTAGTTATAGGTTCCGATGCTTCACTTCAGGTTTACTGTATCCCTCTGACCTTCTTATTGACGATGAAACAAGTAAATTGAATCGGAATTAAATACAAAAGGCACAATGCCGACTAAAGTACAAGAAGACTGACTCTTCTTACTGTCTATGTTTGAACCATACCTGAGACTCTAGTTAGAGATATCGATGCTTCACTTCAGGTTCACTGTATCCCTCTGCCCTTCTTATTGACGATGAAACACAGAAATTGCATCGGAATTATATACAAAAAGCACAATGCCGACTTAAGTACAAGAAGACTGACTCTTCTTACTGTCTATGTTTTGAACCATTCCTGTGACAATAGTTATGGATTCCGATGCTTCACTTCAGGTTTACTGTATCCCTTTGACCTTCTTATTGACGATGAAACACAGAAATTGCATCTTAATAAAATACAAAAGGCACAATGCCGACTTAAGTACAAGAAGACTGACTCTTCTTACTGTCTATGTTTTGAACCATTCCTGTGACACTAGTTATAGATTCCGATGCTTCACTTCAGGTTTACTGTGTCCCTCTGACCTTCGTATCGACGATGAAACACAGAAAATTCATCGGAATTAAATACAAAAGGCACAATGCCGACTCAAGTACAAGAAGACTGGCTCTTCTTACTGTCTATGTTTTGAACTATTCCTATGACACTAGTTATAGATTCCGATGCTTCACTTCAGGTTTACTGTATCCAGCTGACCTTATTAATGAAGATGAAGCACATAAATTGCATCGGAATTAAATTCACAAGGCACAATGCCGACTTAAGTACGAGAAATCTGACTCTTCTTACTGTCTATGTTTTGAACCATTCCTGTGACACTAGTTATAGATTCCGATGCTTCACTTCAGGTTTACTGTATCCCTCTGAGCTTCTTGTTGAAGATGAAACACAGAAGTTCCATCGGAATTATGTACAAAAAGCACAATGCCAACTTAAGTACAAGAAGACTGACTCTTCTTACTGTCTATGATTTGAACCATTCCTGTGATAATAGTTATAGATTCCGATGCTTCACTTCAGGTTTACTGTATCCCTTTGACCTTCTTATTGACGATGAAACACAGAAATTGCATCTTAATTAAATACAAAAGGCACAATGCCGACTTAAGTACAAGAAGACTGACTCTTCTTGCTGTCTATGTTTTGAACCATTCCTGTGACACTAGTTATAGATTCCGATGCTTCACTTCAGGTTTACTGTATCCCTCTGTTCTTCCTATTGACGATTAAACACAGAAATTGCATCGGAATTAAATACAAAAGGCACAATACCGACTTAAGTACAAGAAAACTGACACTTCTTACTGTCTATGTTCTGAACCATTTCTGTGACACTAGTTATAGATTCCGATACTTCACATCAGGTTTACTGTATCCCTCTGACCTTATTATTGACGATGAAACACAGAAATTGCACCTTAATTAAATGCAAAAGGCACAAGGCCGACTTCAGTACAAGAACACTGACTCTTCTTAGTGTCTATGGTTTGAACCATTCCTGTGACACTAGTTAAAGATTCCGTTGCTTCACTTCAGGTTTACTGTATCCCTCTGACCTTATTATTGACGATGAAACACAGAAATTGCATCTTAATTAAATACAAAAGGCACAATGCCGACTTCAGTACAAGAACACTGACTCCTCTTACTGTCTATGGTTTGAACCATTCCTGTGACACTAGTTAAATATTCCGTTGCTTCACTTCAGGTTTACTGTATCCCTCTGAGCTTCTTATTGACGATGAAACACAGAAATTGCATCGGAATTATATACAAAAAGCACATTGCCGACTTAAGTAGAAGAAGACTGACTCTTCTTACTGTCTATGTCTTGAACCATTCCTGTGACAATAGTTATATTTTCCAATGCTTCACTTCAGGTTTACTGTATCCCTCTGACCTTCTTATTGACGATGAAACACAGAAATTGCATCTTAATTAAATACAAAAGGCACAATGCCGACTTAAGTACAAGAAGAGTGACTCTTCTTACTGTCTATGTTTTGAACCATTCCTGTGACACTAGTTATAGATTCCGATGCTTCACTTCAGGTTTACTGTACCCCTCTGAGCTTCGTATTGACGATGAAACACAGAAATTGTATCGGAATTATATACAAAAAGCACAATTCCGACTTATGTACAAGAAGACTGACTCTTCTTACTGTCTTTGTTTTGAACCATTCCTGTGACAATAGTTATAGATTCCGAAGCTTCACTTCAGGTTTACTTTATCCCTTTGACCTTCTTATTGACGATGAAACACAGAAATTGCATCTTAATTAAATACAAAAGGCACAATGCCGACATAAGTACAAGAAGACTGACTCTTCTTACTGTCTATGTTTTGAACCATTCCTGTGACACTAGTTATACATTCCGATGCTTCACTTCAGGTTTACTGTATCCCTCTGAGCTCCTTATTGACGATGAAACACAGAAATTGTATCGGAATTATATACAAAAAGCACAATTCCGACTTATGTACAAGAAGACTGACTCTTCTTACTGTCTATGTTTTGAACCATTCCTGTGACAATAGTTATAGATTCCGATGCTTCACTTCAGGTTTACTGTATCCCTTTGACTTTCTTATTGACGATGAAACACAGAAATTGCATCTTAATTAAATACAAAAGGCACAATGCCGACTTAAGTACAAGAAGACTGACTCTTCTTACTGTCTATGTTTCGAACGATTCCCGTGACACTAGTTATAGATTCCGATGCTTCACTTCAGGTTTACTGTATCCCTCTGACCTTCCTATTGACGATGAAACACAGAAATTGCATCGGAATTAAATACAAAAGGCACAATACCGACTTAAGTACAAGAAAACTGACTCTTCTTACTGTCTATGTTCTGAACCATTTCTGTGACACTAGTTATAGATTCAGATACTTCACATCAGGTTTACTGTACCCCTCTGACCTTATTATTGACGATGAAACACAGAAATTGCACCTTAATTAAATACAAAAGGCACAATGCCGACTTCAGTACAAGAACACTGACACTTCTTAATGTCTATGGTGTGAACCATTCCTGTGACACTAGTTAAAGATTCCGTTGCTTCACTTCAGGTTTACTTTATCCCTCTGACCTTCTTATTGACGATGAAACAGAGAAATTGCATCGGAATTAAATACAAAAGGCGGAATGCCGACTTAAGTACAAGAAGACTGACTCTTCTTACTGTCTATATTTTGAACCATTCCTGTCACACTAGTTTTAGATTTCGATCCTTCACTTCAGGTTTACTGAATCCCTCTGACCTTCTTATTGACGATGAAACACAGAAATAGCATCGGAATTAAATACAAAAGGCACAATGCCGACTCAAGTACAAGAGGACTGGCTCTTCTTACTGTCTATGTTTTGAACCATTCCTGTGACAGTAGTTTTAGATTCCGATGCATCACTTCAGGTTTACTGTATCCAGCTGACCTTCATATTGACGATGATGCACATAAATTGCATCGGAATTAAATACAAAAGGCACAATGCCGACTTAAGTACAAGAAGACTGGCTCCTCTTACTGTCTATGTTTTGAACCATCCTGTGACACTAGTTTTAGATTCCGATGCTTCACTTCAGGTTTACTGTATCCCTCTGACCTTCTTATTGATGATGAAACACAGAAATTGCATCGGAATTAAATACAAAAGGCGGAATGCCGACTTAAGTTCAAGAAAACTGATTCTTCTTAAAGTCTATGTTTTGAACCATTCCTGTCACACTAGTTATAGATTCCTATGCTTCACTTCAGGTTTACTGTATCCCTCTGACCTTCTTATTGACGATGAAACACGTAAATTGAATCGGAATTAAATACAAAAGGCACAATGCCGACTAAAGTACAAGAAGACTGACTCTTCTTACTGTCTATGTTTGAACCATTCCTGTGACACTACTTAGAGATTCCGATGCTTCACTTCAGTTTTACTGTATCCCTCTGACCTTCTTATTGACGATGAAACACAGAAATTGCATCGGAATTATATACAAAAAGCACAATGCCGACTTAAGTACAAGAAGACTGACTCTTCTTACTGTCTATGTTTTGAACCATTCCTGTGACAATAGTTATAGATTCCGATGCTTCACTAAAGGCTTACTGTATCCCTTCGACCTGCTTATTGACGAAGAAACACAGAAATTGCATCTTAATTAAATACAAAAGGCACAATGCCGACTTAAGTAGAAGAAGACTGACTCTTCTTACTGTCTATGTTTTGAACCATTCTTGTGACACTAGTTATAGATTCCGATGCTTCACTTCCGGTTTACTGTATCCCTCTGACCTTCCTATTGACGATGAAACACAGAAATTGCATCGGAATTAAATTCAAAAGGCACAATGATGACTTCAGTACAAGAAAACTGACTCTTCTTACTGTCTATGTTCTGAACCACTTCTGTGACACTACTTATAGATTCCGATACTTCACATCAGGTTTACTGTATCCCTCTGACCTTATTATTGACGATGAAGCACATAAATTGCATCGGAATTAAATACACAAGGCACAGTGCCGGATTAAGTACGAGAAATCTGACTCTTCTTACTGTCTATGTTTTGAACCATTCCTGTGACACTAGTTATAGATTCCGATGCTTCACTTGAGGTTTACTGTATCCCTCTGAGCTTCTTATTCAAGATGAAGCACAGAAATTGCATCTTAATTAAATACATAAGGCACAATGCCGACTTAAGTACAAGAAGACTGACTCTTCTTGCTGTCTATGTTTTGAACCATTCCTGTGACACTAGTTATAGATTCCGATGCTTCACTTCAGGTTTACTGTATCCCTCTGACCTTCATATTGACGATTAAACACAGAAATTGCATCGGAATTAAATACAAAAGGCACAATACCGACTTAAGTACAAGAAAACTGACTCTTCTTACTGTCTATGTTCTGAACCATTTCTGTGACACTAGTTATAGATTCCGATACTTCACATCAGGTTTACTGTATCCCTCTGACCTTATTATTGACGATGAAACACAGAAATTGCATCGGAATTAAATTCAAAAGGCACAATGATGACTTCAGTACAAGAAAACTGACTCTTCTTACTGTCTATGTTCTGAACCACTTCTGTGACACTACTTATAGATTCCGATACTTCACATCAGGTTTACTGTATCCCTCTGACCTTATTATTGACGATGAAGCACATAAATTGCATCGGAATTAAATACACAAGGCACAGTGCCGGATTAAGTACGAGAAATCTGACTCTTCTTACTGTCTATGTTTTGAACCATTCCTGTCACACTAGTTATAGATTCCTATGCTTCACTTCAGGTTTACTGTATCCCTCTGACCTTCTTATTGACGATGAAACACGTAAATTGAATCGGAATTAAATACAAAAGGCACAATGCCGACTAAAGTACAAGAAGACTGACTCTTCTTACTGTCTATGTTTGAACCATTCCTGTGACACTACTTAGAGATTCCGATGCTTCACTTCAGGTTTACTTTATCCCTCTGACCTTCTTATTGACGATGAAACACAGAAATTGCATCGGAATTAAATACAAACGGCGGAATGCCCACTTAAGTACAAGAAGACTGACACTTCTTACTGTTTATGTTTTGAACCATTCCAGTGACACTTGTTAGAGATTCCGATGTTTCACTTCAGGTTTACTGTATCCCTCTCACCTTCGTGTTGACGATGAAACACAGAAATTGCATCGGAATTAAATACAAAAGGCGGAATGCCGACTTAAGTTCAAGTAAACTGATTTTTCTTACTGTCTATGATTTGAACCATTCCTGTCACACTAGTTATAGATTCTTATGCTTCACTTCAGGTTTACTGTATCCCTCTGACCCTCTTATTGACGATGAAACACGTAAATTGAATCGGAATTAAATACAAAAGGCACAATGCCGACTAAAGTACAAGAAGACTGACTCTTCTTACTGTCTATGTTTGAACTATTCCTGTGTCACTAGTTAGAGATTCCGATGCTTCACTTCAGGTTTACTGTATCCCTCTGACCTTCTTATTGACGATGAAACACAGAAATTGCATCGGAATTATATACAAAAAGCACAATGCCGACTTAAGTACAAGAAGACTGACTCTTCTTACTGTCTATGCTTTGAACCATTCCTGTGACACTAGTTATAGATTCCGATGCTTCACTTCAGGTATACTGTATCCCTCTGACCTTCGTATCGACGATGAAACACAGAAAATTCATCGGAATTAAATACAAAAGGCACAATGCCGACTCAAGTACAAGAAGACTGACTCTTCTTACTGTCTATCTTTTGAACCATTCCTGTGACACTAGTTATAGATTCCGATGCTTCACTTCAGGTTTACTGTATCCCTTTGACCTTCTTATTGACGAAGAAACACAGATATTGCATCGGAATGAAATACAAAAGGCACAATGCCGACTTAAGAACAAGAAGACTGACCCTTCCTACTGTCTATGTTTTGAAACATTCCTGCGACACTAGTTATAGATTCCGATGCTTCACTTCAGGTTTACTGTATACCTCTGACCTTCGTATCGATGATGAAACACAGAAAATTCATCGGAATTAAATACAAAAGGCACAATGCCGACTCAAGTACAAGAAGACTGGCTATTCTTACTGTCTATGTTTTGAACCATTCCTATGACACTAGTTACAGATTCCGATGCTTCACTTCAGGTTTACTGTATCCAGCTGACCTTCTTATTGCCGATGAAGCACATAAATTGGATCGGAATTAAATATACAAGGCACAATGCCGACTTAAGTACGAGAAAACTAACTCTTCTTGCTGTCTATGTTTTGAACCATTCCTGTGACACTAGTAATAGATTCCGATGCTTCAATTCAGGTTTACTGTATCCCTCTGAGCTGCTTATTGACGATGAAACACAGAAATTGTATCGGAATTATATACAAAAAGCACAATTCCGACTTATGTACAAGAAGACTGACTCTTCTTACCGTCTATGTTTTGAACCATTCCTGTGACAATAGTTATAGATTCCGATGCTTCACTTCAGGTTTACTGTATCCCTTTGACCTTCTTATTGACGATGAAACACAGAAATTGCATCTTAATTAAATACAAAAGGCACAATGCCGACATAAGTACAAGAAGACTGACTCTTCTTACTGTCTATGTTTGAACCATTCCTGTGACACTAGTTATAGATTCCGATGCTTCACTTCAGGTTTACTGTATCCCTCTGACCTTCCTATTGACGATGAAACACAGAAATTGCATCGGAATTAAATACAAAAGGCATAATACCGACTTAAGTACAAGAAAACTGACTCTTCTTACTGTCTATGTTCTGAACCATTTCTGTGAAACTAGTTATAGATTCCGATACTTCACATCAGGTTTACTGTATCCCTCCTAACTTATTATTGACAATGAAACACAGAAATTGCACCTTAATGAAATACAAAAGGCACAATGCCGACTTCAGTACAAGAACACTGACTCTTTTTACTGTCTATGGTTTGAACCATTCCTGTGACACTAGTTAAAGATTCCGTTGCTTCACTTCAGGTTTACTGTATCCCTCTGAACTTCTTATTGACGATGAAACACAGAAATTGCATCGGAATTAAATACAAAAGGCGGAATGCCGACTTAAGTACAAGAAAACTGATTCTTCTTACTGTCTATGTTTTGAACCATTCCTGTTACACTAGTTATAGATTCCTAAGCTTCACTTCAGGTTTACTGTATCCCTCTGACCTTCTTATTGACGATGAAACACAGAAATTGCATCGGAATTAAATACGAAAGGCACAATGCCGACTTAAGTACAAGAAGACTGACTCTTCTTACTGTCTATATTTTGAACCATTCCTGTCACACTAGTTTTAGATTTCGATCCTTCACTTCAGGTTTACTCAATCCCTCTGACCTTCTTATTGACGATGAAACACAGAAATAGCATCGGAATTAAATACAAAAGGCACAATGCCGACTCAAGTACAAGAAGACTGGCTCTTCTTACTGTCTATGTTTTGAACCATTCCTGTGACAGTAGTTTTAGATTCCGATGCATCACTTCAGGTTTACTGTATCCAGCTGACCTTCATATTGACGATGAAGCACATAAATTGCATCGGAATTAAATACAAAAGGCACAATGCCGACTTAAGTACAAGAAGACTGGCTCCTCTTACTGTCTATGTTTTGAACCATCCTGTGACACTAGTTTTAGATTCCGATGCTTCACTTCAGGTTTACTGTATCCCTCTGACCTTCTTATTGACGATGAAACACAGAAATTGCATCGGAATTAAATACAAAAGGCGGAATGCCGACTTAAGTTCAAGAAAACTGATTCTTCTTAAAGTCTATGTTTTGAACCATTCCTGTCACACTAGTTATAGATTCCTATGCTTCACTTCAGGTTTACTGTATCCCTCTGACCTTCTTATTGACGATGATACACGTAAATTGAATCGGAATTAAATACAAAAGGCACAATGCCGACTAAAGTACAAGAAGACTGACTCTTCTTACTGTCTATGTTTGAACCATTCCTGTGACACTACTTAGAGATTCCGATGCTTCACTTCAGTTTTACTGTATCCCTCTGACCTTCTTATTGACGATGAAACACAGAAATTGCATCGGAATTATATACAAAAAGCACAATGCCGACTTAAGTACAAGAAGACTGAC
Organism: Schistocerca serialis cubense; assembly: GCF_023864345.2. Taxonomy (NCBI): domain Eukaryota; kingdom Metazoa; phylum Arthropoda; class Insecta; order Orthoptera; family Acrididae; genus Schistocerca; species Schistocerca serialis. Next base: position 527,169,290 of record NC_064646.1, read on the forward strand.
TCTTCTTACTGTCTATGTTTTGAACCATTCCTGTGACAATAGTTATAGATTCCGATGCTTCACTAAAGGTTTACTGTATCCCTTTGACCTGCTTATTGACGAAGAAACACAGAAATGGCATCTTAATTAAATACAAAAGGCACAATGCCGACTTAAGTAGAAGAAGACTGACTCTTCTTACTGTCTATGATTTGAACCATTCTTGTGACACTAGTTATAGATTCCGATGCTTCACTTCCGGTTTACTGTATCCCTCTGACCATCCTATTGACGATGAAACACAGAAATTGCATCGGAATTAAATTCAAAAGGCACAATGATGACTTCAGTACAAGAAGACTGACTCTTCTTACTGTCTATATTTTGAACCATTCCTGTCACACTAGTTTTAGATTTCGATCCTTCACTTCAGGTTTACTCAATCCCTCTGACCTTCTTATTGACGATGAAACACAGAAATAGCATCGGAATTAAATACAAAAGGCACAATGCCGACTCAAGTACAAGAAGACTGGCTCTTCTTACTGTCTATGTTTTGAACCATTCCTGTGACAGTAGTTTTAGATTCCGATGCATCACTTCAGGTTTACTGTATCCAGCTGACCTTCATATTGACGATGAAGCACATAAATTGCATCGGAATTAAATACAAAAGGCACAATGCCGACTTAAGTACAAGAAGACTGGCTCCTCTTACTGTCTATGTTTTGAACCATCCTGTGACACTAGTTTTAGATTCCGATGCTTCACTTCAGGTTTACTGTATCCCTCTGACCTTCTTATTGACGATGAAACACAGAAATTGCATCGGAATTAAATACAAAAGGCGGAATGCCGACTTAAGTTCAAGAAAACTGATTCTTCTTAAAGTCTATGTTTTGAACCATTCCTGTCACACTAGTTATAGATTCCTATGCTTCACTTCAGGTTTACTGTATCCCTCTGACCTTCTTATTGACGATGATACACGTAAATTGAATCGGAATTAAATACAAAAGGCACAATGCCGACTAAAGTACAAGAAGACTGACTCTTCTTACTGTCTATGTTTGAACCATTCCTGTGACACTACTTAGAGATTCCGATGCTTCACTTCAGTTTTACTGTATCCCTCTGACCTTCTTATTGACGATGAAACACAGAAATTGCATCGGAATTATATACAAAAAGCACAATGCCGACTTAAGTACAAGAAGACTGACTCTTCTTACTGTCTATGTTTTGAACCATTCCTGTGACAATAGTTATAGATTCCGATGCTTCACTAAAGGTTTACTGTATCCCTTTGACCTGCTTATTGACGAAGAAACACAGAAATGGCATCTTAATTAAATACAAAAGGCACAATGCCGACTTAAGTAGAAGAAGACTGACTCTTCTTACTGTCTATGATTTGAACCATTCTTGTGACACTAGTTATAGATTCCGATACTTCACATCAGGTTTACTGTATCCCTCTGACCTTCTTATTGACGATGAAACACGTAAATTGAATCGGAATTCAATACAAAAGGCACAATGCCGACTAAAGTACAAAAAGACTGACTCTTCTTACTGTCTATGTTTTGAACCACTCCTGTGACACTAGTTATAGATTCCGATGCTTCACTTCATGTTTACTGTATCCCTCTGACCTTCCTATTGACGATGAAACACAGAAATTGCATCGGAATTAAATACAAAAGGCACAATGCCGACTTAAGTACAAGAAAACTGACTCTTCTTACTGTCTATGTTCTGAACCATTTCTGTGACACTAGTTATAGATTCCGATACTTCACATCAGGTTTACTGTATCCCTCTGACCTTATTATTGACGATGAAACACAGAAATTGCACCTTAATTAAATACAAAAGGCACAATGCCGACTTCAGTACAAGAACACTGACTCTTCTTACTGTCTATGGTGTGAACCATTCCTGTGACACTAGTTAAAGATTCCGATGCTTCACTTCAGGTTTACTGTATCCCTTTGACCTTCTTATTGACGATGAAACACAGAAATTGCATCTTAATTAAATACAAAAGGCACAATGCCGACTTAAGTACAAGAAGACTGACTCTTCTTACTGTCTATGTTTTGAACCATTCCTGTGACACTAGTTATAGATTCCGATGCTTCACTTCAGGTTTACTGTATCCCCCTGACCTTCGTATCGACGATGAAACACAGAAAATTCATCGGAATTAAATACAAAAGGCACAATGCCGACTCAAGTACAAGAAGACTGACTCTTCTTACTGTCTATGTTTTGAACCATTCCTGTGACACTAGTTATAGATTCCGATGCTTCACTTCAGGTTTACTGTATCCCTTTGACCTTCTTATTGACGAAGAAACACAGATATTGCATCGGAATGAAATACAAAAGGCCCAATGCCGACTTAAGAACAAGTAGACTGACCCTTCCTACTGTCTATGTTTTGAAACATTCCTGCGACACTAGTTATAGATTCCGATGCTTCACTTCAGGTTTACTGTATACCTCTGACCTTCGTATCGACGATGAAACACAGAAAATTCATCGGAATTAAATACAAAAGGCACAATGCCGACTCAAGTACAAGAAGACTGGCTATTCTTACTGTCTATGTTTTGAACCATTCCTATGACACTAGTTATAGATTCCGATGCTTCACTTCAGGTTTACTGTATCCAGCTGACCTTCTTATTGACGATGAAGCACATAAATTGGATCGGAATTAAATACACAAGGCACAATGCCGACTTAAGTACGAGAAAACTAACTCTTCTTACTGTCTATGTTTTGAACCATTCCTGTGACACTAGTTATAGATTCCGATGCTTCACTTCAGGTTTACTGTATCCCTCTGAGCTTCTTATTGACGATGAAACACAGAAATTGTATCGGAATTATATACGAAAAGCACAATTCCGACTTATGTACAAGAAGACTGACTCTTCTTACTGTCTATGTTTTGAACCATTCCTGTGACAATAGTTATTGATTCCGATGCTTCACTTCAGGTTTACTGTATCCCTTTGACCTTCTTGTTGACGATGAAACACAGAAATTGCATCTTAATTAGATACAAAAGGCACAATGCCGATATAAGTACAAGAAGACTGACTCTTCTTACTGTCTATGTTTTGAACCATTCCTGTGACACTAGTTATAGATTCCCATGCTTCACTTCAGGTTTACTGTATCCCTCTGACCTTCCTATTGACGATGAAACACAGAAATTGCACCGGAATTAAATACAAAAGGCATAATACCGACTTAAGTACAAGAAAACTGACTCTTCTTACTGTCTATGTTCTGAACCATTTCTGTGACACTAGTTATAGATTCCGATACTTCACATCAGGTTTACTGTATCCCTCGTAACTTATTATTGACAATGAAACACAGAAATTGCACCTTAATGAAATACAAAAGGCACAATGCCGACTTCAGTACAAGAACACTGACTCTTTTTACTGTCTATGGTTTGAACCATTCCTGTGACACTAGTTAAAGATTCCGTTGCTTCACTTCAGGTTTACTGTATCCCTCTGAACTTCTTATTGACGATGATACACAGAAATTGCATCGGAATTAAATACAAAAGGCGGAATGCCGACTTAAGTACAGGAAAACTGATTCTTCTTACTGTCTATGTTTTGAACCATTCCTGTTACACTAGTTATAGATTCCTATGCTTCACTTCAGGTTTACTGTATCCCTCTGACCTTCTTATTGACGATGAAACACAGAAATTGCATCGGAATTAAATACGAAAGGCACAATGCCGACTTAAGTACAAGAAGACTGACTCTTCTTACTGTCTATATTTTGAACCATTCCTGTCCCACTAGTTTTAGATTTCGATCCTTCACTTCAGGTTTACTGAATCCCTCTGACCTTCTTATTGACGATGAAACACAGAAATAGCATCGGAATTAAATACAAAAGGCACAATGCCGACTCAAGTACAAGAAGACTGGCTCTTCTTACTGTCTATGTTTTGAACCATTCCTGTGACACTAGTTTTAGATTCCGATACTTCACTTCAGGTTTACTGTATCCCTCTGACCTTCTTATTGACGATGAAACACGTAAATTGATTCGGAATTAAATACAAAAGGCACAATGCCGACTAAAGTACAAGAAGACTGACTCTTCTTACTGTCTATGTTTGAACCATTCCTGTGACTCTAGTTAGAGATTCCGATGCTTCACTTCAGGTTTACTGTATCCCTCTGACCTTCTTATTGACGATGAAACACAGAAATTGCATCGGAATTATATACAAAAAGCACAATGCCGACTTAAGTACAAGAAGACTGACTCTTCTTACTGTCTATGTTTTGAACCATTCCTGTGACAATAGTTATGGATTCCGATGCTTCACTCCAGGTTTACTGTATCCCTTTGACCTTCTTATTGACGATGAAACACAGAAATTGCATCTTAATATAATACAAAAGGCACAATGCCGACTTAAGTACAAAAAGACTGACTCTTCTTACTGTCTATGCTTTGAACCACTCCTGTGACACTAGTTATAGATTCCGATGCTTCACTTCAGGTTTACTGTATCCCTCTGACCTTCCTATTGACGATGAAACACAGAAATTGCATCGGAATTAAATACAAAATGCACAATGCCGACTTAAGTACAAGAAAACTGACTCTTCTTACTGTCTATGTTCTGAACCATTTCTGTGACACTAGTTATAGATTCAGATACTTCACATCAGGTTTACTGTATCCCTCTGACCTTGTTATTGACGATGAAGCACATAAATTGCATCGGAATTAAATTCACAAGGCACAATGCCGGATTAAGTACGAGAAATCTGACTCTTCTTACTGTCTATGTTTTGAACCATTCCTGTGACACTAGTTATAGATTCCGATGCTTCACTTGAGGTTTACTGTATCCCTCTGAGCTTCTTATTCAAGATGAAGCACAGAAATTGCATCTTAATTAAATACAAAAGGCACAATGCCGACTTAAGTACTAGAAGACTGACTCTTCTTGCTGTCTATGTTTTGAACCATTCCTGTGACACTAGTTATAGATTCCGATGCTTCACTTCAGGTTTACTGTATCCCTCTGACCTTATTATTGACGATGAAACACAGAAATTGCACCTTAATTAAATACAAAAGGCACAATGCCGACTTCAGTACAAGAACACTGACTCTTCTTACTGTCTATGGTGTGAACCATTCCTGTGACATTAGTTAAAGATTCCGTTGCTTCACTTCAGGTTTACTTTATCCCTCTGACCTTCTTATTGACGATGAAACACAGAAATTGCATCGGAATTAAATACAAAAGGCGGAATGCCGACTTAAGTACAAGAAGACTGACTCTACTTACTGTTTATGTTTTGAACCATTCCAGTGACACTTGTTAGAGATTCCGATGTTTCACTTCAGGTTTACTGTATCCCTCTCACCTTCTTATTGAAGATGAAACATAGAAATTGCATCGGAATTAAATACAAAAGGCGGAATGCCGACTTAAGTTCAAGAAAACTGATTCTTCTTACTGTCTATGATTTGAACCATTCCTGTCACACTAGTTATAGATTCTTATGCTTCACTTCAGGTTTACTGTATCCCTCTGACCCTCTTATTGACGATGAAACACGTAAATTGAATCGGAATTAAATACAAAAGGCACAATGCCGACTAAAGTACAAGAAGACTGACTCTTCTTACTCTCTATGTTTGAACTATTCCTGTGTCACTAGTTAGAGGTTCCGATGCTTCACTTCAGGTTTACTGTATCCCTCTGACCTTCTTATTGACGATGAAACACAGAAATTGCATCGGAATTATATACAAAAAGCACAATGCCGACTTAAGTACAAGAAGACTGACTCTTCTTACTGTCTATGTTTTGAACCATTCCTGTGACACTAGTTATAGATTCCGATGCTTCACTTCAGGTTTACTGTATCCCTTTGACCTTCTTATTGACGATGAAACACAGAAATTGCATCTTAATTAAATACAAAAGGCACAATGCCGACTTAAGTACAAGAAGACTGACTCTTCTTACTGTCTATGTTTTGAACCATTCCTGTGACACTAGTTATAGATTCCGATGCTTCACTTCAGTTTTACTGTATCCCCCTGACCTTCGTATCGACGATGAAACACAGAAAATTCATCGGAATTAAATACAAAAAGCACAATGCCGACTCAAGTACAAGAAGACTGACTCTTCTTACTGTCTATGTTTTGAACCATTCCTGTGACACTAGTTATAGATTCCGATGCATCACTTCAAGTTTACTGTATCCCTTTGACCTTCTTATTGACGAAGAAACACAGATATTGCATCGGAATGAAATACAAAAGGCACAATGCCGACTTAAGAACAAGTAGACTTACCCTTCCTACTGTCTATGTTTTGAAACATTCATGCGACACTAGTTATAGATTCCGATGCTTCACTTCAGGTTTACTGTATACCTCTGACCTTCGTATCGACGATGAAACACAGAAAATTCATCGGAATTAAATACAAAAGGCACAATGCCGACTCAAGTACAAGAAGACTGGCTATTCTTACTGTCTATGTTTTGAACCATTCTTATGACACTAGTTATAGATTCCGATGCTTTACTTCAGGTTTACTGTATCCAGCTGGCCTTCTTATTGACGATGAAGCACATAAATTGGATCGGAATTAAATACACAAGGCACAATGCCGACTTAAGTACGAGAAAACTAACTCTTCTTACTGTCTATGTTGTGAACCATTCCTGTGACACTAGTTATAGATTCCGATGCTTCAATTCAGGTTTACTGTATCCCTCTGAGCTTCTTATTGACGAAGAAACACAGAAATTGTATCGGAATTTTATACAAAAAGCACAATTCCGACTTATGTACAAGAAGACTGACTCTTCTTACTGTCTATGTTTTGAACCATTCCTGTGACAATAGTTATAGATTCCGATGCTTCACTTCAGGTTTACTGTATCCCTTTGACCTTCTTATTGACGATGAAACACAGAAATTGCATCTTAATTAAATACAAAAGGCACAATGCCGACATAAGTACAAGAAGACTGACTCTTCTTACTGTCTATGTTTTGAACCATTCCTGTGACACTAGTTATAGATTCCGATGCTTCACTTCAGGTTTACTGTATCCCTCTGACCTTCCTATTGACGATGAAACACAGAAATTGCATCGGAATTAAATACAAAAGGCATAATACCGACTTAAGTACAAGAAAACTGACTCTTCTTACTGTCTATGTTCTGAACCATTTCTGTGACACTAGTTATAGATTCCGATACTTCACATCAGGTTTACTGTATCCCTCGTACCTTATTATTGACAATGAAACACAGAAATTGGACCTTAATGAAATACAAAAGGCACAATGCCGCCTTCAGTACAAGAACACTGACTCTTTTTACTGTCTATGGTTTGAACCATTCCTGTGACACTAGTTAAAGATTCCGTTGCTTCACTTCAGGTTTACTGTATCCCTCTGAACTTCTTATTGACGATGATACACAGAAATTGCATCGGAATTAAATACAAAAGGCAGAATGCCGACTTAAGTACAAGAAAACTGATTCTTCTTACTGTCTATGTTTTGCACCATTCCTGTTACACTAGTTATAGATTCCTATGCTTCACTTCAGGTTTACTGTATCCCTCTGACCTTCTTATTGACGATGAAACACAGAAATTGCATCGGAATTAAATACGAAAGGCACAATGCCAACTTAATAACAAGAAGACTGACTCTTCTTACTGTCTATATTTTGAACCATTCCTGTCACACTAGTTTTAGATTTCGATCCTTCACTTCAGGTTTACTGAATCCCTCTGACCTTCTTATTGACGATGAAACACAGAACTAGCATCGGAATTAAATACAAAAGGCACAATGCCATCTCAAGTACAAGAAGACTGGCTCTTCTTACTGTCTATGTTTTGAACCATTCCTGTGACAGTAGTTTTAGATTCCGATGCATCACTTCAGGTTTACTGTATCCAGCTGACCTTCATATTGACGATGAAGCACATAAATTGCATCGGAATTAAATACAAAAGGCACAATGCCGACTTAAGTACAAGAAGACTGGCTCTTCTTACTGTCTATGTTTTGAACCATTCCTGTGACACTAGTTATAGATTCCGATGCTTCACTTCAGGTTTACTGTATCCCTCTGACCTTCTTATTGACGATGAAACACAGAAATTGCATCGGAATTAAATACAAAAGGCGGAATGCCGACTTAAGTTCAAGAAAACTGAATCCTCTTAAAGTCTATGTTTTGAACCATTCCTGTCACACTAGTTATAGATTCCTATGCTTCACTTCAGGTTTACTGTATCCCTCTGACCTTCTTATTGACGATCAAACACGTAAATTGAATCGGAATTAAATACAAAAGGCACAATGCCGACTAAAGTACAAGAAGACTGACTCTTCTTACTGTCTATGTTTGAACCATTCCTGTGACACTAGTTAGAGATTCCGATGCTTCACTTCAGTTTTACTGTATACCTCTGACCTTCTTATTGACGATGAAACACAGAAATTGCATCGGAATTATATACAAAAAGCACAATGCCGACTTAAGTACAAGAAGACTGACTCTTCTTACTGTCTATGTTTTGAACCATTCCTGTGACAATAGTTATAGATTCCTATGCTTCACTACAGGTTTACTGTATCCCTTTGACCTGCTTATTGACGAAGAAACACAGAAATTGCATCTTAATTAAATACAAAAGGCACAATGCCGACTTAAGTACAAGAAGACTGACTCTTCTTACTGTCTATGTTTTGAACCATTCTTGTGACACTAGTTATAGATTCCGATGCTTCACTTCCGGTTTACTGTATCCCTCTGACCTTCCTATTGACAATGAAACACAGAAATTGCATCGGAATTAAATTCAAAAGGCACAATGATGACTTAAGTACAAGAAAACTGACTCTTCTTACTGTCTATGTTCTGAACCACTTCTGTGACACTAGTTATAGATTCCGATACTTCACATCAGGTTTACTGTATCCCTCTGACCTTATTATTGACGATGAAACACAGAAATTGCATCTTAATTAAATACAAAAGGCACAATGCCGACTTCAGTACAAGTTCACTGACTCTTCTTACTGTCTATGGTTTGAACCATTCCTGTGACACTAGTTAAAGATTCCGTTGCTTCGCTTCAGTTTTACTGTATCCCTCTGACCTTCTTGTTGACGATGAAACACAGAAATTGCATCGGAATTAAATACAAAAGGCGGAATGCTGCCTTAAGTACAAGAAAACTGATTCTTCTTACTGTCAATATTTTGAACTATTCCTGTGACACTAGTTATAGATTCATATGCTTCACTTCAGGCTTACTGAATTCCTCTGACCTTCTTATTGACGATGAAGCACATAAATTGCATCGGAATTAAATACAAAAGGCACAATGCCGACTCAAGTACAAGAAGACTGGCTCTTCTTACTGTCTATGTTTTGAACCATTCCTGTGACACTAGTTTTAGATCCCGATGCTTCACTTCAGGTTTACTATATCCAGCTGACCTTCATATTGACGATGAAGCACATAAGTTGCATCGGAATTAAATACAAAAGGCACAATGCCGACTTAATTACAAGAAGATTGACTCTACTTACTGTTTATGCTTTGAACCATTCCTGTGACACTAGTTATAGATTCCGATGCTTCATTTCAGGTTTACTGTATCCAGCTGACCTTCTTATTGACAATGAAACACAGAAATTGCATCGGAATTAAATACATAAGGCACAATGCCGACGTAAGTACAAGAAAACTGACTCTTCTTACTGTCTATGTTTTAACCATTCCTGTGACACTAGTTAGAGATTCCGATGCTTCACTTCAGGTTTACTGTATCCCTCTTACCTTCTTATTGACGATGAAACACAGAAATTGCATCGGAATTAAATACTAAAGGCGGAATCCCGACTTAAGTTCAAGAAAACTGATTCTTCTTACTGTCTATGTTTTGAACCATTCCTGTCACACTAGTTATAGATTCCTATGCTTCACTTCAGGTTTACTGTATCCCTCTGACCTTCTTATTGACGATGAAACACGTAAATTGAATCGGAATTAAATACAAAAGGCAAAATGCCGACTAAAGTACAAGAAGACTGACTCTTCTTACTGTCTATGTTTTGAACCATTCCTGTGACACTAGTTATAGATTTCGATGCTTCACTTCAGGTTTACTGTATCCCTCTGACCATCGTATCGTCGATGAAACACAGAAAATTCATCGGAATTAAATACAAAAGGCACAATGCCGACTCAAGTACAAGAAGACTGGCTCTTCTTACTGTCTATGTTTTGAACCATTCCTGGGACACTAGTTTTAGATTCCGATGCTTCACTTCAGGTTTACTGTATCCAGCTGACCTTCATATTGACGATGAAGCACATAAATTGCATCGGAATTAAATACAAAAGGCACAATGCCGACTTAAGTACAAGAAGACTGACTCTACTTACTGTTTATGCTTTGAACCATTCCTGTGACACTAGTTATAGATTCCGATGCTTCATTTCAGGTTTACTGTATCCAGCTGACCTTCTTATTGACAATGAAACACAGAAATTGCATCGGAATTAAATACATAAGGCACAATGCCGACTTCAGTACAAGAAAACAGACTCTTCCTACTGTCTATGTTTTAACCATCCTGTGACACTAGTTAGAGATTCCGATGCTTCACTTCAGGTTTACTGTATCCCTCTTACCTTCTTATTGACGATGAAACACAGAAATTGCATCTTAATTAAATACAAAAGGCACAATACCGACTTAAGTACAAGAAAACTGACTCTTCTTACTGTCTATGTTCTGAACCATTTCTGTGACACTAGTTATAGATTCCGATACTTCACATCAGGTTTACTGTATCCCTCCGACCTTATTATTGACAATGAAACACAGAAATTGCACCTTAATTAAATACAAAAGGCACAATGCCGACTTCAGTACAAGAACACTGACTCTTTTTACTGTCTATGGTTTGAACCATTTCTGTGGCACTAGTTATAGATTCCGATGCTTCACTTCAGCTTTACTGTATCCCTCTGACCTTCTTATTGACGAAGAAACACAGATATTGCATTGGAATTAAATACAAAAGGCACAATGCCGGCTTAAGTACAAGAAGACTGACCCTTCTTACTGTCTATGTTTTGAACCATTCCTGTGACACTAGTTATAGATTCCATTACTTCACTTCAGGTTTACTGTATCCAGCTGACCTTCTTATTGACGATGATGCACATAAATTGCACCGGAATTAAATACAAAAGGCACAATGCCGACTTAAGTACGAGAAAACTGACTCTTCTTACTGTCTATGTTTTGAACCACTCCTGTGACACTAGTTAAAGATTCCGTTGCTTCACTTCAGGTTTACTGTATCCCTCTTACCTTATTATTGACGATGAAACACAGAAATTGCATCTTCATTAAATACAAAAGGCACAATGCCGACTTCAATACAAGAACACTGACTCTTCTTACTGTCTATGGTTTGAACAATTCCTGTGACACTAGTTAAATATTCCGTTGCTTCACTTCAGGTTCACTGTATCCCTCTGAGCTTCTTATTGACGATGAAACACAGAAATTGCATCGGAATTTTATACAAAAAGCACAATGCCGACTTAAGTAGAAGAAGACTGACTCTTCTTACTCTCTAAGTCTTGAACCATTCCTGTGACAATAGTTATAGATTCCGATGCTTCACTTCAGGTTTACCGTATCCCTTTGACCTTCTTATTGACGTTGAAACACAGAAATTGCATCCTAATTAAATACAAAAGGCACAATGCCGACTTAAGTACAAGAAGACTGACTCTTCTTACTGTCTATGTTTTGAACCATTCCTGTGACACTAGTTATAGATTCCGATGCTTCACTTCAGGTTTACTGTTCCCTCTGACCTTCCTATTGACGATGAAACACAGAAATTGCATCGGAATTAAATAGAAAAGGCACAATGCCGACTTAAGTACAAGAAAACTGACTCTTCTTACTGTCTATGTTCTGAACCATTTCTGTGTCACTAGTTATAGATTCCGATACTTCACATCAGGTTTACTGTATCCCTCTGACCTTATTATTGACGATGAAACACAGAAATTGCATCTTAATTAAATACAAAAGGCACAATGCCGACTTCAGTACAAGAACACTGACTTTTCTTAGTGTCTATGGTTTTAACCAATCCTGTGACACTAGTTAAAGATTCCGTTGCTTCACTTCAGGTTTACTGTATCCCTCTGACCTTATTATAGACGATGAAACACAGAAATTGCATCTTAATTAAATACAAAATGCACAATGCCGACTTCAGTACAAGAACACTGACTCCTCTTACTGTCTATGGTTTGAACCATTCCTGTGACACTAGTTAAATATTCCGTTGCTTCACTTCAGGTTTACTGTATCCCTCTGAGCTTCTTATTGACATTGAAACACAGAAATTGATCGGAATTATATACAAAAAGCACATTGCCAACTTAAGTAGAAGAAGACTGACTCTTCTTACTGTCTATGTCTTGAACCATTCCTGTGACAATAGTTATACTTTCCGATGCTTCACTTCAGGTTTACTGTATCCCTCTGACCCTCTTATTGACGATGAAACACAGTAATTGCATCTTAATTAAATACAAAAGGCACAATGCCGACTTAAGTACAAGAAGACTGACTCTTCATACTGTCTATGTTTTGAACCATTCCTGTGACACTAGTTATAGATTCCAATGCTTCACTTCAGGTTTACTGTGTCCCTCTGACCTTCCTATTGACGATGAAACACAGAAATTGCATCGGAATTAAATACAAAAGGCACAATGCCGACTTAAGTACAAGAAAACTGACTCTTTTTACTGTCTATGTTCTGAACCATTTCTGTGACACTAGTTATAGATTCCGATACTTCACATCAGGTTTACTGAATCCCTCTGACCTTCTTATTGACGATGAAACACAGAAATTGCATCGGAATTATATACAAAAAGCACAATGCCGACTTAAGTACAAGAAGACTGACTCTTCTTACTGTCTATGTTTTGAACCATTCCTGTGACAATAGTTATAGATTCCTATGCTTCACTACAGGTTTACTGTATCCCTTTGACCTGCTTATTGACGAAGAAACACAGAAATTGCATCTTAATTAAATACAAAAGGCACAATGCCGACTTAAGTAGAAGAAGACTGACTCTTCTTACTGTCTATGTTTTGAACCATTCTTGTGACACTAGTTATAGATTCCGATGCTTCACTTCCGGTTTACTGTATCCCTCTGACCTTCCTATTGACAATGAAACACAGAAATTGCATCGGAATTAAATTCAAAAGGCACAATGATGACTTAAGTACAAGAAAACTGACTCTTCTTACTGTCTATGTTCTGAACCACTTCTGTGACACTAGTTATAGATTCCGATACTTCACATCAGGTTTACTGTATCCCTCTGACCTTATTATTGACGATGAAACACAGAAATTGCATCTTAATTAAATACAAAAGGCACAATGCCGACTTCAGTACAAGTTCACTGACTCTTCTTACTGTCTATGGTTTGAACCATTCCTGTGACACTAGTTAAAGATTCCGTTGCTTCGCTTCAGTTTTACTGTATCCCTCTGACCTTCTTGTTGACGATGAAACACAGAAATTGCATCGGAATTAAATACAAAAGGCGGAATGCTGCCTTAAGTACAAGAAAACTGATTCTTCTTACTGTCAATATTTTGAACTATTCCTGTGACACTAGTTATAGATTCATATGCTTCACTTCAGGCTTACTGAATTCCTCTGACCTTCTTATTGACGATGAAGCACATAAATTGCATCGGAATTAAATACAAAAGGCACAATGCCGACTCAAGTACAAGAAGACTGGCTCTTCTTACTGTCTATGTTTTGAACCATTCCTGTGACACTAGTTTTAGATCCCGATGCTTCACTTCAGGTTTACTATATCCAGCTGACCTTCATATTGACGATGAAGCACATAAGTTGCATCGGAATTAAATACAAAAGGCACAATGCCGACTTAATTACAAGAAGATTGACTCTACTTACTGTTTATGCTTTGAACCATTCCTGTGACACTAGTTATAGATTCCGATGCTTCATTTCAGGTTTACTGTATCCAGCTGACCTTCTTATTGACAATGAAACACAGAAATTGCATCGGAATTAAATACATAAGGCACAATGCCGACGTAAGTACAAGAAAACTGACTCTTCTTACTGTCTATGTTTTAACCATTCCTGTGACACTAGTTAGAGATTCCGATGCTTCACTTCAGGTTTACTGTATCCCTCTTACCTTCTTATTGACGATGAAACACAGAAATTGCATCGGAATTAAATACTAAAGGCGGAATCCCGACTTAAGTTCAAGAAAACTGATTCTTCTTACTGTCTATGTTTTGAACCATTCCTGTCACACTAGTTATAGATTCCTATGCTTCACTTCAGGTTTACTGTATCCCTCTGACCTTCTTATTGACGATGAAACACGTAAATTGAATGGGAATTAAATACAAAAGGCAAAATGCCGACTAAAGTACAAGAAGACTGACTCTTCTTACTGTCTATGTTTTGAACCATTCCTGTGACACTAGTTATAGATTTCGATGCTTCACTTCAGGTTTACTGTATCCCTCTGACCATCGTATCGTCGATGAAACACAGAAAATTCATCGGAATTAAATACAAAAGGCACAATGCCGACTCAAGTACAAGAAGACTGGCTCTTCTTACTGTCTATGTTTTGAACCATTCCTGGGACACTAGTTTTAGATTCCGATGCTTCACTTCAGGTTTACTGTATCCAGCTGACCTTCATATTGACGATGAAGCACATAAATTGCATCGGAATTAAATACAAAAGGCACAATGCCGACTTAAGTACAAGAAGACTGACTCTACTTACTGTTTATGCTTTGAACCATTCCTGTGACACTAGTTATAGATTCCGATGCTTCATTTCAGGTTTACTGTATCCAGCTGACCTTCTTATTGACAATGAAACACAGAAATTGCATCGGAATTAAATACATAAGGCACAATGCCGACTTCAGTACAAGAAAACAGACTCTTCCTACTGTCTATGTTTTAACCATCCTGTGACACTAGTTAGAGATTCCGATGCTTCACTTCAGGTTTACTGTATCCCTCTTACCTTCTTATTGACGATGAAACACAGAAATTGCATCTTAATTAAATACAAAAGGCACAATACCGACTTAAGTACAAGAAAACTGACTCTTCTTACTGTCTATGTTCTGAACCATTTCTGTGACACTAGTTATAGATTCCGATACTTCACATCAGGTTTACTGTATCCCTCCGACCTTATTATTGACAATGAAACACAGAAATTGCACCTTAATTAAATACAAAAGGCACAATGCCGACTTCAGTACAAGAACACTGACTCTTTTTACTGTCTATGGTTTGAACCATTTCTGTGGCACTAGTTATAGATTCCGATGCTTCACTTCAGCTTTACTGTATCCCTCTGACCTTCTTATTGACGAAGAAACACAGATATTGCATTGGAATTAAATACAAAAGGCACAATGCCGGCTTAAGTACAAGAAGACTGACCCTTCTTACTGTCTATGTTTTGAACCATTCCTGTGACACTAGTTATAGATTCCATTACTTCACTTCAGGTTTACTGTATCCAGCTGACCTTCTTATTGACGATGATGCACATAAATTGCACCGGAATTAAATACAAAAGGCACAATGCCGACTTAAGTACGAGAAAACTGACTCTTCTTACTGTCTATGTTTTGAACCACTCCTGTGACACTAGTTAAAGATTCCGTTGCTTCACTTCAGGTTTACTGTATCCCTCTTACCTTATTATTGACGATGAAACACAGAAATTGCATCTTCATTAAATACAAAAGGCACAATGCCGACTTCAATACAAGAACACTGACTCTTCTTACTGTCTATGGTTTGAACAATTCCTGTGACACTAGTTAAATATTCCGTTGCTTCACTTCAGGTTCACTGTATCCCTCTGAGCTTCTTATTGACGATGAAACACAGAAATTGCATCGGAATTTTATACAAAAAGCACAATGCCGACTTAAGTAGAAGAAGACTGACTCTTCTTACTCTCTAAGTCTTGAACCATTCCTGTGACAATAGTTATAGATTCCGATGCTTCACTTCAGGTTTACCGTATCCCTTTGACCTTCTTATTGACGTTGAAACACAGAAATTGCATCCTAATTAAATACAAAAGGCACAATGCCGACTTAAGTACAAGAAGACTGACTCTTCTTACTGTCTATGTTTTGAACCATTCCTGTGACACTAGTTATAGATTCCGATGCTTCACTTCAGGTTTACTGTTCCCTCTGACCTTCCTATTGACGATGAAACACAGAAATTGCATCGGAATTAAATAGAAAAGGCACAATGCCGACTTAAGTACAAGAAAACTGACTCTTCTTACTGTCTATGTTCTGAACCATTTCTGTGTCACTAGTTATAGATTCCGATACTTCACATCAGGTTTACTGTATCCCTCTGACCTTATTATTGACGATGAAACACAGAAATTGCATCTTAATTAAATACAAAAGGCACAATGCCGACTTCAGTACAAGAACACTGACTTTTCTTAGTGTCTATGGTTTTAACCAATCCTGTGACACTAGTTAAAGATTCCGTTGCTTCACTTCAGGTTTACTGTATCCCTCTGACCTTATTATAGACGATGAAACACAGAAATTGCATCTTAATTAAATACAAAATGCACAATGCCGACTTCAGTACAAGAACACTGACTCCTCTTACTGTCTATGGTTTGAACCATTCCTGTGACACTAGTTAAATATTCCGTTGCTTCACTTCAGGTTTACTGTATCCCTCTGAGCTTCTTATTGACATTGAAACACAGAAATTGATCGGAATTATATACAAAAAGCACATTGCCGACTTAAGTAGAAGAAGACTGACTCTTCTTACTGTCTATGTCTTGAACCATTCCTGTGACAATAGTTATACTTTCCGATGCTTCACTTCAGGTTTACTGTATCCCTCTGACCCTCTTATTGACGATGAAACACAGTAATTGCATCTTAATTAAATACAAAAGGCACAATGCCGACTTAAGTACAAGAAGACTGACTCTTCATACTGTCTATGTTTTGAACCATTCCTGTGACACTAGTTATAGATTCCAATGCTTCACTTCAGGTTTACTGTGTCCCTCTGACCTTCCTATTGACGATGAAACACAGAAATTGCATCGGAATTAAATACAAAAGGCACAATGCCGACTTAAGTACAAGAAAACTGACTCTTCTTACTGTCTATGTTCTGAACCATTTCTGTGACACTAGTTATAGATTCCGATACTTCACATCAGGTTTACTGAATCCCTCTGACCTTCTTATTGACGATGAAACACAGAAATAGCATCGGAATTAAATACAAAAGGCACAATGCCGACTTAAGTACAAGAAGACTGACTCTACTTACTGTTTATGTTTTGAACCATTCCTGTGACACTTGTTAGAGATTCCGATGTTTCACTTTAGGTTTACTGTATCCCTTATAAAATAAATAAAATAAAATAAAATAAAATAAAATATTAATTATTTTTATCTGTATGATTGGCTCTCCTATGAGTCGTCAGGTTTTGATTATTCGGTATCAGACGCTTGACAATGGCTTTTTCGTAAAGGCAATGTTACTCGTACTTGACCGTGAAATAAAACTGAAATAATCGGACTTCGTAATTAAATCGTTTCCAAAGACTGCTGCGGTAGGTGCGGACTCATAATCTAAATCTCAATATTACAATAATTTGCCAGCCATGCCAAAACGTCGTACAGAGGTGATTGTCTACTAAACAAAAAATTACACAGTTAGTTAAATCAGATATATTCAATGAATAAGCCTACAGTTCATAATCCTACTTACTTTTATAAATATAAATTCTTTACAGAATCGAGTGCCTAGTATGGTTGCAACTCGCAGTAATTTTCTATAACATGAAATATGGCGGTGTGCCAGACAATAAACTAAAATACGTGCTTCTCGCACCACTTCAACGAGAGCTCTGTTTTCTTAATCAAACATACGACTAACGTAATTCTGTTTTTGTTTTATCAGCGACACAGCGCTGCAGTTGTGTGCCATAGGCTTTATTTATTTGTCACTGATTATTTATTTAATTAATATCTCGCGTTTCCGAGGAAACTCACGCTCGGCATGCAAATGTGCCTTTATATTGCCCCCTGAATTGCGAGGCGAAAGGACACACCTGCAGGCGAGCAATTCACCTAAAGGCACAAGAAAATCTAAGTTATCTACAACTATTTACATGACTTACATTATACTGTATATTATACACAAAATTTGAATGACGCGCGTGCGCCGAAAAAGTTCTTATGTTGGCAAAACGGAGTGCGCGCATGCGCAGAAGCGTCTGTGTAACTACGGCACTGCCGTTATTTCGTAAATTTAGATCACGCGGCACAGTATTGCAGTTCATATTGTTCGTGTGCGCGCGCATTTCTTAGTCGTTGCACAAAGAAAATATTCCACCAAGATTACATATGAAGACTACATTCTATGACAGGTAACTTAGTTTTAAAATTACAATATTTGTTATAATACAATACAACTTTAGATTGTTGAATGTTCTTAGTTACATAGCATTGCAATGAAATGCTTCAAAGAAAAATGTCCGTATTTTTCAGGTGCGTTGACCTATACACATGGTGTCGTTATCACAGTTCATATTCATCTGCTGCACAATAATTTTTTACAGGTTAGTATCGTCGTGGTAAAGTTTTTTTGATCACAGTAACATCGTTGTATAACAACGTGATTGATACATAAGCATGTCCATTTCCTATTTCCATTATAGTCGTTGTGATGCAGTTCGTTGTGACAAAAAGCATTGTTTATTACAGATCAGACGTGACCCGTCGAGTAATTAGTCCATATGCAGTTCGTTTTCGATATTCCGTGGAAGCTTGGTTGCAGAACCTCGGACGGCACATAGCTGGCGTCGATCCTTGGACAGTCCAGGTAAGCGTGTCCGTCACATTTCGAGAACATTTCATTCCCTGAAGTTCCAACCAAAATTCTTCCACCCGTCGTGTTGTTTTCTGGACAGGCACTTTGTGTCCATTTAATCCAGTTAACATCTTGAAGTTGGGTACTGTAGTAATGTCGCTAGACGATGCACGAATTATGCACTTCACATATTCAGTTTTTTTTTTTTTAAATATAGCTCACCTAAATGTTCGTGGTTACTCATCGAAGAAATCGTTCATCGCGTTAACAAAGGTACGATGCATCATGAATGTCATTAACAGTTTCTTTCACATAGGTTTCTGCGTAGTTGCAGACTTAGTAATGTACGTTAATGTCCGTGAATAGTGGTTCACTACGCAATTTTTTTTTTTTTTTTTTTAAAAAGTTTTTCACATTTTGGCACTCGTTATCGTTCAAATTTTCACACAGTAACAGTTACATTATACATCAGTTTAAAAAAAACATAAGTAATAATACATACACACGTCACATATTTTCTTAGCATAAACATAATACAGTTGCACATAAACATGTTTACATCATCATTACATAGCTATAGGTTATTACATTGTGTCATATTTGATTACATGAATTGCAGATATTTACATCCTCTTTAGCGGTTTTGCTGGGATATTATCGATGTTTTTTTGTGATGTCATCTGAAATTAAGATAGGTTAGACACAACATTCATTACATCAGTAGGCAAGACCAGGCGTTTTCACTACTCAATAAATATTCAAAATAGTAAGAGAGAGAAAATGTTCGATTCCTCGCGTTTTGTGCGTGTGTGTAGTGTGTCTGTGTGGCCTTGACTACTGGTAGATGCTTTTCTTGCTGAGAGATGTGCGTCTAATCTATTTCTCGAAGTAAAAGATCGCTTCACAGATGACGTCTGTCGGTTCGTCAGGTGTCATAGCAAGTCAGTGGTACCTACAGTCACAAATGTTCCGTGAAAAATTTATATATCATTCACTGCTACGTAATCATAAATTTTACTTTAATATTCAGTCTTCTCGGTGGAACCGCGGCGTTGAAAGAAAAGTTCTTCTGTCTTCAACTGCGTCACTGGAACCGCTGAAATGAAAATTTCTATACTACTTATAATCTATGTTGTAATTTGTTTTAGTTCTTGCCACACAGCAGGTCGTTGAGATAACGGTACGTTATATGTCTTATGGTAGAAGATCTTGTGAGGCTTAACTTCAATCTTGTACACATACGTGTTGATAACACCGAATCGTTTGGTAAAAACTTGTAAATATTTGGATAACACTTCCTGTAGTTTTATGCGTTCATGTACACTGAGAGCTGTAGCTTCACTTATCTTATGATCAAGCAATGTTTTCAAGTCCATTAGCTCTGCGTCAGATGAGTGTGTTTGCATGTCTTGAATGTCTTTGTCAAGTACTAACTGAACCTTGTACCCTGTACAGTGTTTGTCATGCTTTAGAGTTCTCCTGTCCAAATCAATAATAATTACCCTGCTTTTATCATTTAAAATACATTTACCTTTGGAGAAGTCTATAATGCAGTCCTTCTCGCTCATAATATCTATTCCTAATATGCAATTAGTCACAAGGTTTTGTACAACCAGGAATGGCCATTGTACGGTTCCATTACCTATTTTAACGTTTACAAAAACTTGCTTCGTAACCCTACATGACTTATTACCTAGTGCAGTAGTTATTTTACAGTTTTGGGCAGGAAACTCAGGCACAGGTTCCAATTCACACATCTTTTTATAAAAATTAAAAGATAAAACGCTCACAGCTGCACCTGTATCTAGGATAATAGTAGTTGGAATCCCACCTACTACACCAGTAGTGGATGCTAAAACAATTTCATTTGTGTTTAAACGACATTGTGTACTGTCTTGTAAAAGTTCATCTGATATATTGTTATTGTGGTTGTATCTTATAAATAAAACAGGTAGTTTTTGTTTAGAATTACTCGGCATATCATTATTCTGTTGTTCAAGTGTGGTGTCAAATAACTGATTAACATTGAAGCCGCCCCCCAAGGATTCTTCAGCCACGACCTGGGGCAAAGTAGTGACTGTTTCTAGTTTGTTGGATTAGCATTTGTACTAGGTACTGACACAGATTGGGGTTGTGCATCAGGTGTCATTTCTATTATATTCACATTCGGATATTGCCTATTACGATCTCCAAACTTTTGCGGTTGTTGTTGCTGTTGCGCATTATAACTTACCTGTCGGTCGTAAGGTATGCTCCAATTTTGACCTGGTGGCTGCTGTGGTAAAGCAGAGTTTGAATGAAAGTACTGATCGTTACGAGTCCAACCTTGATGCTGTCTTGGCTCGTAGTTATTATTATTTCTATTTCTGTTTGTGTTTTTGTTATTACCTTTGTATCCGTTGTTACCGTTGCAGTTATTACCGCGGTGCCTTTTGTATGGATTGCCGCATGAAATGTTATTACTGTTGTAACTATTGTTCGTATTGGAATACGCGTGTTGATTTTGATTTCCGTACTGAGACGGCATGTGAGTTTGCTGTTTTTGTTGTACCGCGTATCCAACTGTGGGCGCGCCAGAATTGTGTTGGCAAGCCTGCATGTTTTGCATACCACTAGTGTAAACATTGTGGCTGCTGTTTTGCCGCGCGAAGCGCTGATCTTCAAGTAACATGTCAACCGAATCTAAAGCTGTTAAAAAATAATCTGAATCGTCATCCGGGATATGTAGAAGTTTTTCCTTAATGTTGAAAGGCAATTTGGCCTTCAACGCTCGGAGTATATCACGTGTTGCGACTGGTTCGTCTAAAAAATGTCCCATGTTCAAGTATTTTTCAAAATATCTGCGTAAGTTACCATTTTTACTGTTAAAAGTTTCAGGTTCTAAAATTTGTCTCCTGAGTCGCTCCTGGACGGATTGCGACCAGAATTTGTTCAGAAAGGCACGCTCAAACTCACTGTACGTGGTACATACGTCAGCTTGACTGTATGCCCAGACAGCTGCATCGCCTTGGATGTAACCGACAATATATGAAATCTTTTTCCGGTCACTCCAAGTGCGTGGAAATGCGTTACTAAAAGATTTAAGAAAAATCACCGGATGAATGGTTCGTTTCTCTGGGATAAAAGCCTGAAATTGCCTGTGTTTTATTAAGCTTTCTTCTTCCTTTGCATTATGATATGGATTTGTTCCACTGTAATTACTGCAATGCTCAGCTGGCGAGTAATTACGATAATGTTGCTGTGGTTTACCATGATAATAGCTTGTGTTTGTGGTTGCACGTCGTGGTATGTGTTGTAGTCGTGGTGTGTTTTGTTCTTGTGTGTTTGTGGTGTGCGGTATGTGTGCGTCATACTCGAATGTATATTGGTTTCTGAACTGTACATTTTGACTGATATTTTCGTTACATTCAGACTGTGGTTGATCGGTGAATTGTCTCATGGGTGCAGTGACGGATTGTACTGCGTCACTGATCAGCTGTTTGTTATTAGTAATGTATTGCGCTACGGAGTCGTGCACAATTGTTGGTAAATTTTCACGTATGCATCTATCAAAATGTTTGTCTTTGTTGACTACCCAATCATGAAATTCTTTATTAATATTTTGAAAATGAGCTGTGGCATCAGATTGTAAGATGTCAGTCAGGTGTTGTTCAACATCGTCAAATTTATTCTGCACGTCAGTAATTCGTTTTTCAAGGTTGTCGTGTACTGAAGGATATGTTTGAATTTGTTCAGTAAGAGCTTCACACGTGACATTAAGGTTTTTTAATTGTTTCTGTAAAAGTGCTACGTCATTTGTAGTCTTTTCTTGTCTCGTATTAAGCTTGGAAAATTTCGTACTGAGTTCAGTCATCTGTTCGGTCAGTGTGGCGTCTATAAGTTCCACACGTTTACACAAAGTGTCATTACATGCCTTGATTGCTATGAGATCAGATTTAATTTCGTCATTTTGTGTCTTTAACTGTTCATTTTGTGTCTTTAAGGTTGCCATGTTTTCCGCGTTCTGTTTCCTTATGGTTGCCATGTTTTCGGCGTTTTGCTTCATTAGCATTTGTAACATGTCGGCAATGTTTACCGTTTGCAAGGTCTCTGCCCCCGCCGCGTCATTAGACGTGACGTCATGCATTAACATGGACTCTGATTGAGACTTTGAAATTTTTGTGGTGGAAGGCCTATTGTCAAAATTTTCGTCAACACTCGCGTCAATGTCTGATGAATCGTCACTACCGGTTGCTGTCGTAAAGACATTTTCTAACATTTGTCTCTCGTCCGAGTCGGATTGCGTCTGAATAGTACGTCTTTGCTGTTCCATTTTTGCGTATTGTTTTCTAGTTATTACCATGCCACACGTGATATATGTTTCAAGAAAATATTTGACACTGATTTTAAAATAAAATACAGTTGAGTATGAATCGGTCGTAGCAACAATGGCTGTCTGTTAATTTAAAAATATAAACTGAATTTGAGATTATTGGTAATGGCTGCTGGCCATGTTACATGATATCGTACAGAAGTCGGCCATATTGTACACTCGTGTATTGGTATTGTTGCATACGTTATTGTTTAAGGAAAAATACTGAGAATGGAATTTATCACTGAAACTGTTATGCGGAAAAGAAACACTACAGAATTTTACTGAAAAGCTAATACACTGAATTATACGTCTGGTCAAGCCTGCTAATGCAAAGATGCTGCGTCTTACCTTATTTTGCTGGAAGCTTCTTTGCGTCTTCCCGCAAAATTTTATAATTGGCAAATATCTTCTGATTTTTTTTTATTTCTCATATAGTCAAGTCCAGGACCAGAAGGTTGATTTTTCACATGAAACAAAGAGAACAATGTAACAAATGACAAAATAACAAGTCCGACACGCAGTCGCCAATATAAAATAAATAAAATAAAATAAAATAAAATAAAATATTAATTATTTTTATCTGTATGATTGGCTCTCCTATGAGTCGTCAGGTTTTGATTATTCGGTATCAGACGCTTGACAATGGCTTTTTCGTAAAGGCAATGTTACTCGTACTTGACCGTGAAATAAAACTGAAATAATCGGACTTCGTAATTAAATCGTTTCCAAAGACTGCTGCGGTAGGTGCGGACTCATAATCTAAATCTCAATATTACAATAATTTGCCAGCCATGCCAAAACGTCGTACAGAGGTGATTGTCTACTAAACAAAAAATTACACAGTTAGTTAAATCAGATATATTCAATGAATAAGCCTACAGTTCATAATCCTACTTACTTTTATAAATATAAATTCTTTACAGAATCGAGTGCCTAGTATGGTTGCAACTCGCAGTAATTTTCTATAACATGAAATATGGCGGTGTGCCAGACAATAAACTAAAATACGTGCTTCTCGCACCACTTCAACGAGAGCTCTGTTTTCTTAATCAAACATACGACTAACGTAATTCTGTTTTTGTTTTATCAGCGACACAGCGCTGCAGTTGTGTGCCATAGGCTTTATTTATTTGTCACTGATTATTTATTTAATTAATATCTCGCGTTTCCGAGGAAATTCACGCTCGGCATGCAAATGTGCCTTTATACCCTCTCACCTTCTTATTGACGATGAAACACAGAAATTGCATCGGAATTAAATACAAAAGGCGGAATGCCGACTTAAGTTCAAGAAAACTGATTCTTCTTACTGTCTATGATTTGAACCATTCCTGTCACACTAGTTATAGATTCTTATGCTTCACTTCAGGTTTACTGTATCCCTCTGACCCTCTTATTGACGATGAAACACGTAAATTGAATCGGAATTAAATACAAAAGGCACAATGCCGACTAAAGTACAAGAAGACTGACTCTTCTTACTGTCTATGTTTGATCCATTCCTGTGACACTAGTTGGAAATGCCGATGCTTCACTTCAGGTTTACCTTCTGACCTTCTTATTGACGATGAAACACAGAAATTGCATCGGAATTATATACAAAAAGCACAATGCCGACTTAAGTACAAGAAGACTGACTCTTCTTACTGTCTATGTTTTGAACCATTCCTGTGACGCTAGTTATTGATTCCGATGCTTCACTTCAGGTTTATTGTATCAATTTGACCTTCTTATTGACGATGAAACACAGAAATTGCATCTTAATTAAATACAAAAGGCACAATGCCGACTTAAGTACAACAAGACTGACTCTTCCTGCTGTCTATGTTTTGAACCATTCCTGTGACACTAGTTATAGATTCCGATGCTTCACTTCAGGTTTACTGTATCCCTTTGACCTTCTTATTGACGAAGAAACACAGATATTGCATCGGAATGAAATACAAAAGGCACAATGCCGACTTAAGTACAAGAACACTGACCCTTCCTACTGTCTATGTTTTGAACCATATCTGCGACACTAGTTACAGATTCCGATGCTTCACTTCAGGTTTACTGTATACCTCTGACCTTCGTATCGACGATGAAACACAGAAAATTCATCGGAATTAAATACAAAAGGCACAATGCCGACTCAAGTACAAGAAGACTGGCTCTTCTTACTGTCTATGTTTTGAACCATTCCAATGACACTAGTTATAGATTCCGATGCTTCACTTCAGGTTTGCTGTATCCAGCTGTCCGTCTTATTGACGATGAAGCACATCAATTGCATCGGAATTAAATACACAAGGCACAATGCCGACTTAAGTACGAGAAAACAAACTCTTCTTACTGTCTATGTTTTGAACCATTCCTGTGACACTAGTTATAGATTCCGATGCTTCACTTCAGGTTTACTGTATCCCTCTGAGCTTCTTATTGACGATGAAACACAGAAATTGTATCGGAATTATATACAAAAAGCACATTTCGGACTAATGTACAAGAAGACTGACTCTTCTTACTGTCTATGTTTTGAACCATTCCTGTGACAAAAGTTATAGATTCCGATGCTTCACTTCAGGTTTACTGTATCCCTTTGAGCTTTTTATTGACGATGAAACACAGAAATTGCATCTTAATTAAATACAAAAGGCACAATGCCGACATAAGTACAAGAAGACTGACTCTTCTTACTGTCTATGGTTTGAACCATTCCTGTGACCCTAGTTATAGATTCCGATGCTTCACTTCAGGTTTACTGTATCCCTCTGGCCTTCCTATTGACGATGAAACACAGAAATTGCATCGGAATTAAATACAAAAGGCACAATACCGACTTAAGTACAAGAAAACTGACTCTTCTTACTGTCTATGTTCTGATCCATTTCTGTGACACTAGTTATAGATTCCGATACTTCACATCAGGTTTACTGTATCCCTCCGACCTTATTATTGACAATGAAACACAGAAATTGCACCTTAATTAAATACAAAAGGCACAATGCCGACTTCAGTACAAGAACACTGACTCTTTTTACTGTCTATGGTTTGAACCATTCCTGTGACACTAGTTAAAGATTCCGTTGCTTCACTTCAGGTTTACTGTATCCCTCTGAACTTCTTATTGAAGATGAAACACAGAAATTGCATCGGAATTAAATACAAAAGGCGGAGTGCCGACTTAAGTACAAGAAAACTGATTCTTCTTACTGTCTATGTTTTGAACCTTTCCTGTTACACTAGTTATAGATTCCTATGCTTCACTTCAGGTTTACTGTATCCCTCTGACCTTCTTATTGACGATGAGACACGTAAATTGCATCGGTATTAAATACGAAAGGCACAATGCCGACTTAAGTACAAGAAGACTGACTCTTCTTACTGTCTATATTTTGAACCATTCCTGTCACACTAGTTTTAGATTTCGATCCTTCACTTCAGGTTTACTGAATCCCTCTGACCTTCTTATTGACGATGAAACACAGAAATAGCATCGGAATTAAATACAAAAGGCACAATGCCGACTCAAGTACAAGAAGACTGGCTCTTCTTACTGTCTATGTTTAGAACCATTCCTGTGACACTAGTTTTAGATTCCGATGCTTCACTTCAGGTTTACTGTATCCAGCTGACCTTCATTTGACGATGAAGCACATAAATTGCATTGGAATTAAATACAAAAGGCACAATGCCGACTTAAGTACGAGAAAACTGACTCTTCTTACTGTATATGTTTGAACCACTCCTGTGACACTAGTTATAGATTCCGATGCTTCACTTCAGGTTTACTGTATCCCTCTGACCATCGTATCGACTATGAAACACAGAAAATTCATCGGAATTAAATACAAAAGGCACAATGCCGACTCAAGTACAAGAAGACTGGCTCTTCTTACTGTCTATCTTTTGAACCATTCCTATGACACTAGTTATAGATTCCAATTCTTCACTTCAGGTTTACTGTATCCAGCTGACCTTCTTATTGACGATGATGCACATAAATTGCACCGGAATTAAATACAAAAGGCACAATGCCGACTTAAGTACGAGAAGACTGACCTTCTTACTGTCTATGTTTTGAACCACTCCTGTGACACTAGTTAAAGATTCCGTTGCTTCACTTCAGGTTTACTGTATCCCTCTGACCTTATTATTGACGATGAAGTACAGAAATTGCATCTTAATTAAATACAAAAGGCACAATGCCGACTTCAATACAAGAACACTGACTCTTCTTACTGTCTATGGTTTGAACAATTCCTGTGACACTAGTTAAATATTCCGTTGCTTCACTTCAGGTTCACTGTATCCCTCTGAACTTCTTATTGACGATGAAACACAGAAATTGCATCGGAATTATATACAAAAAGCACAATGCCGACTTAAGTAGAAGAAGACTGACTCTTCTTACTGTCTAAGTCTTGAACCATTCCTGTGACAATAGTTATAGATTCCGATGCTTCACTTCCGGTTTACCGTATCCCTTTGACCTTCTTATTGACGTTGAAACACAGAAATTGCATCCTAATTAAATATATAAGGCACAATGCCGACTTAAGTACAAGAAGACTGACTCTTCTTACTGTCTATGTTTTGAACCATTCCTGTGACACTAGTTATAGATTCCGATGCTTCACTTCAGGTTTACTGTATCCCTCTGACCTTCCTATTGACGATGAAACACAGAAATTGCATCGGAATTAAATAGAAAAGGCACAATGCCGACTTAAGTACAAGAAAACTGACTCTTCTTACTGTCTATGTTCTGAACCATTTCTGTGACACTAGTTATAGATTCCGATACTTCACATCAGGTTTACTGTATCCCTCTGACCTTATTATTGACGATGAAACACAAAAATTGCATCTTAATTAAATACAAAAGGCACAATGCCGACTTCAGTACAAGAACACTGACTGTTCTTAGTGTCTATGGTTTTAACCCATCCTGTGACACTAGTTAAAGATTCCGTTGCTTCACTTCAGGTTTACTGTATCCCTCTGACCTTATTATTGACGATGAAACACAGAAACTGCATCTTAATTAAATACAAAAGGCACAACCCGACTTCAGTACAAGAACACTGACTCCTCTTACTGTCTATGGTTTGAACCATTCCTGTGACACTAGTTAAATATTCCGTTGCTTCACTTCAGGTTTACTGTATCCCTCTGAGCTTCTTATTGACATTGAAAAACAGAAATTGCATCGGAATTATGTACAAAAAGCACATTGCCGACTTAAGTAGAAGAAGACTGACTCTTCTTACTGTCTATGTCTTGAACCATTCCTGTGACAATAGTTATATTTTCCGATGCTTCACTTCAGGTTTACAGTATCCCTCTGACCTTCTTATTGACGATGAAACACAGAAATTGCATCGTAATTAAATACAAAAGGCACAATGCCGACTTAAGTACAAGAAAACTGACTCTTCTTACTGCCTATGTTCTGAACCATTTCTGTGACACTAGTTATAGATTCCGATACTTCACATCAGGTTTACTGAATCCCTCTGACCTTCTTATTGACGATGAAACACAGAAATAGCATCGGAATTAAATACAAAAGGCACAATGCTGACTCAAGTACAAGAAGGCTGGCTCTTCTTACCGTCTATGTTTTGAACCATTCCTGTGACACTAGTTTTAGATTCCGATGCTTCACTTCAGGTTTACCGTATCCAGCTGACCTTCATATTGACGATGAAGCACATAATTTGCATCGGAATTAAATACAAAAGGCACAATGCCGACTTAAGTACAAGAAGACTGACTCTACTTACTGTTTATGTTTTGAACCATTCCTGTGACACTTGTTAGAGATTCCGATGTTTCACTTCAGGTTTACTGTATCCCTCTCACCTTCTTATTGACGATGAAACACACAAATTGCATCGGAATTAAATACAAAAGGCGGAATGCCGACTTAAGTTCAAGAAAACTGATTCTTCTTACTGTCTATGATTTGAACCATTCCTGTCACACTAGTTATAGATTCTTATGCTTCACTTCAGGTTTACTGTATCCCTCTGACCCTCTTATTGACGATGAAACACGTAAATTGAATCGGAATTAAATACAAAAGGCACAATGCCGACTAAAGTACAGGAAGACTGACTCTTCTTACTGTCTATGTTTGAACCATTCCATTGACACTAGTTAGAAATTCCGATGCTTCACTTCAGGTTTACCTTCTGACCTTCTTACTGTCTATGGTTTGATCCATTCCTGTGACACTAGTTAAAGATTCCGTTGCTTCGCTTCAGTTTTACTGTATCCCTCTGACCTTCCTGTTGACGATGAAACACAGATATTGCATCGGAATGAAATACAAAAGGCGGAAAGCTGCCTTAAGTACAAGAAAACTGATTCTTCTTACTGTCTATATTTTGAACCATTCCTGTGACACTAGTTTTAGATTCATATGCTTCACTTCAGGTTTACTGAATTCCTCTGACCTTCTTATTGACGATGAAGCACATAAATTGCATCGGAATTAAATACAAAAGGCACAATGCCGACGTAAGTACAAGAAGACTGACTCTACTTACTGTTTATGCTTTGAACCATTCCTGTGACACTAGTTATAGATTCCGATGCTTCATTTCAGGTTTACTGTATCCAGCTGACCTTCTTATTGACAATGAAACACAGAAATTGCATCGGAATTAAATACATAAGGCACAATGCCGACTTAAGTACAAGAAAACTGACTCTTCTTACTGTCTATGTTTTAACCATTCCTGTGACACTAGTTAGAGATTCCGATGCTTCACTTCAGGTTTACTGTATCCCTCTTACCTTCTTATTGACGATGAAACACAGAAATTGCATCGGAATTAAATACAAAAGGCGCAATCCCGACTTAAGTTCAAGAAAACTGATTCTTCTTACTGTCTATGTTTTGAACCATTCCTGTCACACTAGTTATAGATTCCTATGCTTCACTTCAGGTTTACTGTATCCCTCTGACCTTCCTATTGACAATGAAACACAGAAATTGCATCGGAATCAAATACATAAGGCACAATGCCGACTTAAGTACAAGAAAACTGACTCTTCTTACTGTCTATGTTTTAACCATTCCTGTGACACTAGTTAAAGATTCCGATGCTTCACTTCAGGTTTACTGTATCCCTCTTACCTTCTTATTGACGATGAAACACAGATATTGCATTGGAATTAAATACAAAAGGCACAATGCCGACTTAAGTACAAGAAGACTGACTCTTCCTACTGTCTATGTTTTGAACCATTCCTGTGACACTAGTTATAGATTCCGATGCTTCACTTCAGGTTTACTGTATCCCTTTGACCTTCTTATTGACGAAGAAACACAGATATTGCATCGGAATGAAATACAAAAGGCACAATGCCGACTTAAGTACAAGAACACTGACCCTTCCTACTGTCTATGTTTTGAACCATTTCTGCGACACTAGTTACAGATTCCGATGCTTCACTTCAGGTTTACTGTATACCTCTGACATTCGTGTCGACGATGAAACACAGAAAATTCATCGGAATTAAATACAAAAGGCACAATGCCGACTCAAGTACAAGAAGACTGACTCTTCTTAATGACTATGTTTTGAACCACTCCTGTGACACTAGTTACAGATTCCGTTGCTTCACTTCAGGTTTACTGTATCCCTCTGACCTTATTATTGGCGATGAAACACAGAAATTGCATCTTAATTAAATACAAAAGGCACAATGCCGACTTCAATACAAGAACACTGACTCTTCTTACTGTCTATGGTTTGAACAATTCCTGTGACACTAGTTAAATATTCCGTTGCTTCACTTCAGGTTTACTGTATCCCTCTTACCTTCTTGTTGACGATGAAACACAGAAATTGCATCGGAATTAAATACAAAAGGCGGAATGCCGACTTAAGTACAAAATAACTGATTCTTCTTACTGTCTACGATTTGAACCATTCCTGTGACACTAGTTAGAGATTCCTATGCTTCACTTCAGGTTTACTGTATCCCTCTGACCTTCTTATTGACGATGAAACACGTAAATTGCATCGGAATTAAATACAAAAGGCACAATGCCGACTTAAGTACAAGAAGACTGACTCTTCTTACTGTCTATATTTTGAACCATTCCTGTCACACTAGTTATTGATTCCAATGCTTCACTTCAGGTTTACTGAATTCCTCTGACCTTCTTATTGACGATGAAGCACATAAATTGCATCAGAATTAAATACAAAAGGCACAATGCCGACTCAAGTACAAGAAGACTGGCTCTTCTTACTGACTATGTTTTGAACCATTTCTGTGGCACTAGTTATAGATTCCGATGCTTCACTTCAGGTTTGCTGTATCCCATTGACCTTCTTATTGACGAAGAAACACAGATATTGCATTGGAATTAAATACAAAAGGCGCAATGCCGACTTAAGTACAAGAAGGCTGACCCTTTTTACTGTCTATGTTTTGAACCATTCCTGTGACACTGGTTATAGATTCCGATGCTTCACTTCAGGTTTACTGTATCCCTCTGACCTTCGTATCGACGATGAAACACAGAAAATGCATCGGAATTAAATACAAAAGGCACAATGCCGACTCAAGTACAAGAAGACTGGCTCTTCTTACTGTCTATGTTTTGAACCATTCCTATGACACTAGTTATAGATTCCGATGCTTAACTTGAGGTTTACTGAATCCAGCTGACCTTCTTATTGACGATGAAGGACATAAATTGCATCGGAATTAAATACAAAAGGCACAATGCCGACTTAAGTACGAGAAAACTGACTCTTCTTACTGTCTATGTTTTGTACCATTCCTGTGACACTAGTTATAGATTCCGAAACTTCACTTCAGGTTTACTGTATCCCTCTGAGCTTCTTATTGACGATGAAACACAGAAATTGCATCGGAATTATATACAAAAAGCACAATGCCGACTTAAGTACAAGAAGACTGACTCTTCTTACTGTCTATGTTTTGAACCATTCCAGTGACAATAGTAATAGATTCCGATGCTTCACTTCAGGTTTACTGTATCCCTTTGACCTTCTTATTGACGATGAAACACAGAAATTGCATCTTAATTAAATACAAAAGGCACAATGTCGACTTAAGTACAAGAAGACTGACTCTTCTTACTGTCTATGTTTTGAACCATTCCTGTGACACTAGTTATAGATTCCAATGCTTCACTTCAGGTTTACTGTATCACTCTGACCTTCGTTTTGACGATGAAACACAGAAAATGCATCGGAATTAAATACAAAAGGCACAATGCCGACTTCAGTACAAGAACACTGACTCTTCTTACTGTCTATGGTTTGAACCATTCCTGTGACACTACTTAAAGATTCCGTTGCTTCACTTCAAGTTTACTGTATACCTCTGACCTTCTTATTGACGATCAAACACAGAAAATTCCTCGGAATTAAATAGAAAAGGCACAATGCCGACTCAAGTACAAGAAGACTGGCTCTTCTTACTGTCTATGTTTTGAACCATTCCTGTGACACTAGTTTTAGATTCCGATGCTTAACTTCAGGTTTACTGTATCCCTCTGACCTTCTTATTGACGATGAAGCACATAAATTGCATCGGAATTAAATACAAACGGCACAATGCCGACTTAAGTACAAGAAGACTGACTCTACTTACTGTTTCTGTTTTGAACCATTCCTGTGACACTAGTTATAGATTCCGTTGCTTCACATCAGGTTTACTGTGTCCAGCTGACCTTCTTATTGACGATGAAACACAGAAATTGCATCGGAATTAAATACATAAGGCACAATGCCGACTCAAGTACAAGAAGACTGGCTCTTCTTACTGTCTATGTTTTGAACCATTTCTGTGACACTAGCTATAGATTCCGATGCTTCACTTCAGGTTTACTGTATCCCTCTGACCTTCATATTGATGAAGAAACACAGATATTGCATCTTAATTAAATACAAAAGGCACAATGCCGACTTCAATACAAGAACACTGACTCTTCTTACTGTCTATGGTTTGAACAATTCCTGTGACACTAGTTAAATATTCCGTTGCTTCACATCAGGTTTACTGTATCCCTCTGAGCTTCTTATTGACGATGAAACACAGAAATTGCATCGGAATTATATACAAAAAGCACAATGCCGACTTAAGTAGAAGAAGACTGACTCTTCTTACTGTCTAAGTCTTGAACCATTCCTGTGACACTAGTTATAGATTCCAATGCTTCACTTCAGGTTTACTGTATCCCTCTGACCTTCCTATTGACGATGAAACACAGAATTTGAATCGGAATTAAATAGAAACGGCACAATGCCGACTTAAGTACAAGAAAACTGACTCTTCTTACTGTCTATGTTCTGAACCATTTCCGTGACACTAGTTATAGATTCCGATACTTCACTTCAGGTTTACTGTATCCCTCTGAGCTTCTTATTGACGATGAAACACAGAAATTGCATCGGAATTAAATACAAAAGGCACAATGCCGACTTAAGTACGAGAAAACTGACTCTTCTTACTGTCTATGTTTTGTACCATTCCTGAGACACTAGTTATAGATTCCGTTGCTTCGCTTCAGTATTACTGTATCCCTCTGACCTTCTTGTTGACGATGAAACACAGAAATTGCAACGGAATTAAACACAAAAGGCGGAATGCCGCCTTATGTACAAGAAAACTGATTCTTCTTACTGTCTATAATTTGAACCATTCCTGTGACACTAGTTATAGATTCATATGCTTCACTTCAGGTTTACTGTATCCCTCTGACCTTCTTATTGACGATGAAACACGTAAATTGCATCGGAATTAAATAGAAAAGGCACAATGCCGACTTAAGTACAAGAAGACTGACTCTTCTTACTGTCTATATTTTGAACCATTCCTGTGACACTAGTTATAGATTCCGATGCTTCACTTCGGGTGTACTGTATCCCTCTTACCTTCTTATTGACGATGAAACACAGAAATTGCATCGGAATTTAATACAAAAGGCGGAATCTCGACTTAAGTTCAAGAAAATTGATTCTTTTTACTGTCTATGTTTTGAACCATTCCTGTCACACTAGTTATAGATTCCTATGCTTCACTTCAGGTTTACTGTATCCCTCTGACCTTCTTATTGTCGATGAAACACGTAAATTGAATCGGAATTAAATACAAACTGCACAATGCCGACTTAAGTACAAGAAGACTGACTCTACTTACTGTTTATGTTTTGAACCATTCCTGTGTCACTAGTTATAGATTCAGTTGCTTCACATCAGGTTTACTGTATCCAGCTGACCTTCTTATTGACGATGAAACACAGAAATTGCATCGGAATTAAATACATAAGGCACAATGCCGACTCAAGTACAAGAAGACTGGCTCTTCTTACTGTCTATGTTTTGAACCATTTCTGTGACACTAGTTATAGATTCCGATGCTTCACTTCAGGTTTACTGTATCCCTCTGACCTTCATATTGATGAAGAAACACAGATATTGCATGGGAATTAAATACAAAAGGCACAATGCCGACTTAAGTACAAGAAGACTGACTCTTCTTACTGTCTATGTTTTGAACCATTCCTGTGACACTAGTTATAGATTCCGATGCTTTACTTCATGTTTACTATATCCAGCTGACTTTCTTATTGACGATGAAACACAGAAATTGCATCGGATGTGTATTCAAAAGGCACAATGCCGACTTAAGTACAAGAAGACTGACTCTTCTTACTGTCTATGTTTTGAACCATTCCTGTGACACTAGTTATAGATTCCGATACTTCACTTCAGGTTTACTGTATCCCTCTGACCTTATTATTGACGATGAAACACAGAAATTGCATCTTAATTAAATATAAAAGGCACAATGACGACTTCAGTACAAGAACACTGACTCTTCTTACTGTCTATGTTTTGAACCATTCCTGTGACACTAGTTATAGATTCCGATGCTTCACTTCAGGTTTACTGTATCCCTCTGACCTTCCTATTGACGATGAAACACAGAAATTGCATCTTAATTAAATACAAAAGGCACAATGTCGACTTCAATACAAGAACACTGACTCTTCTTGCTGTCTACGGTTTGAACAATTCCTGTGACACTAGTTAGAGATTCCGATGCTTCACTTCAGGTTTACTGTATCCCTTTGACCTTATTAATGACGTTGAAACACAGAAATTGCATCTTAATTATATACAAAAGGCACAATGCCGACTTAAGTAGAAGAAGACTGACTCTTCTTACTGTCTAAGCCTTGAACCATTCCTGTGACAATAGTTATAGATTCAGATGCTTCACTTCAGGTTTACTGTATCCCTTTGACCTTCTTATTGACGTTGAAACACAGAAATTGCATCTTAATTAAATACAAAAGGCACAATGCCGACTTAAGTACAAGAAGACTGACTCTTCTTACTGTCTATGTTTTGAACCATTCCTGTGACACTAGTTATAGATTCCGATGCCTCACTTCAGGTTTACTTTATCCCTCTGACATTCCTATTGACGATGAAACACAGAAATTGCATCGGAATTAAATAGAAAAGGCACAATGCCGACTTATGTACAAGAAAACTGACTCTTCTTACTGTCTATGTTCTGAACCATTTCTGTGACACTAGTTATAGATTCCGATGCTTCACTTCAGGTTTACTGTATCCCTCTGACCTTCATATTGATGAAGAAACACAGATATTGCATGGGAATTAAATACAAAAGGCACAATGCCGACTTAAGTACAAGAAGACTGACTCTTCTTACTGTCTATGTTTTGAACCATTCCTGTGACACTAGTTATAGATTCCGATGCTTTACTTCATGTTTAC
Organism: Schistocerca serialis cubense; assembly: GCF_023864345.2. Lineage (NCBI taxonomy): Eukaryota > Metazoa > Arthropoda > Insecta > Orthoptera > Acrididae > Schistocerca > Schistocerca serialis. Next base: position 527,205,524 of record NC_064646.1, read on the forward strand.
TATATCCAGCTGACTTTCTTATTGACGATGAAACACAGAAATTGCATCGGATGTGTATTCAAAAGGCACAATGCCGACTTAAGTACAAGAAGACTGACTCTTCTTACTGTCTATGTTTTGAACCATTCCTGTGACACTAGTTATAGATTCCGATACTTCACTTCAGGTTTACTGTATCCCTCTGACCTTATTATTGACGATGAAACACAGAAATTGCATCTTAATTAAATATAAAAGGCACAATGCCGACTTCAGTACAAGAACACTGACTCTTCTTACTGTCTATGTGTTGAACCATTCCTGTGACACTAGTTATAGATTCCGATGCTTCACTTCAGGTTTACTGTATCCCTCTGACCTTCCTATTGACGATGAAACACAGAAATTGCATCTTAATTAAATACAAAAGGCACAATGTCGACTTCAATACAAGAACACTGACTCTTCTTGCTGTCTACGGTTTGAACAATTCCTGTGACACTAGTTAGAGATTCCGATGCTTCACTTCAGGTTTACTGTATCCCTTTGACCTTATTAATGACGTTGAAACACAGAAATTGCATCTTAATTATATACAAAAGGCACAATGCCGACTTAAGTAGAAGAAGACTGACTCTTCTTACTGTCTAAGCCTTGAACCATTCCTGTGACAATAGTTATAGATTCAGATGCTTCACTTCAGGTTTACTGTATCCCTATGACCTTCTTATTGACGTTGAAACACAGAAATTGCATCTTAATTAAATACAAAAGGCACAATGCCGACTTAAGTACAAGAAGACTGACTCTTCTTACTGTCTATGTTTTGAACCATTCCTGTGACACTAGTTATAGATTCCGATGCCTCACTTCAGGTTTACTTTATCCCTCTGACATTCCTATTGACGATGAAACACAGAAATTGCATCGGAATTAAATAGAAAAGGCACAATGCCGACTTATGTACAAGAAAACTGACTCTTCTTACTGTCTATGTTCTGAACCATTTCTGTGACACTAGTTATAGATTCTGATACTTCACTTCAGGTTTACTGTATCCCTCTGACCTTCTTATTGACGATGAAACACAGAAATTGCATCGGAATTAAATACAAAAGGCGGAATGCCGACTTAAGTTCAAGAAAACTGATTCTTCTTACGGTCTATGTTTTGAACCATTCCTGTCACACTAGTTATAGATTCCTATGCTTCACTTCAGGTTTACTGTATCCCTCTGTCCTTCTTATTGACGATGAAACACGTAAATTGAATCGGAATTAAATACAAAAGGCACAATGCCGACTAAAGTACAAGAAGACTGACTCTTCTTACTGTCTATGTTTGAACCATTCCTGTGACACTAGTTAGAGATTCCGATCCTTCACTTCAGGTTTACTGTATCTCTCTGACCTTCTTATTGACGATGAAACACAGAAATTGCATCGGAATTATATACAAAAAGCACAATGCCGACTTAAGTACAAGAAGACTGACTCTTCTTACTGTCTATGTTTTGAACCATTCCTGTGACAATAGTTATAGATTCCGATGCTTCACTTCAGATTTACTGTATCCCTTTGACCTGCTTATTGACGAAGAAACACAGAAATTGCATCGGAATTAAATACAAACGGCACAATGCCGACTTAAGTAGAAGAAGACTGTCTCTTCTTACTGTCTATGTTTTGAACCATTCCTGTGACACTAGTTATAGATTCCGATGCTTCACTTCGGGTGTACTGTATCCCTCTTACCTTCTTATTGACGATGAAACACAGAAATTGCATCGGAATTTAATACAAAAGGCGGAATCTCGACTTAAGTTCAAGAAAATTGATTCTTTTTACTGTCTATGTTTTGAACCATTCCTGTCACACTAGTTATAGATTCCTATGCTTCACTTCAGGTTTACTGTATCCCTCTGACCTTCTTATTGTCGATGAAACACGTAAATTGAATCGGAATTAAATACAAACTGCACAATGCCGACTTAAGTACAAGAAGACTGACTCTACTTACTGTTTATGTTTTGAACCATTCCTGTGTCACTAGTTATAGATTCAGTTGCTTCACATCAGGTTTACTGTATCCAGCTGACCTTCTTATTGACGATGAAACACAGAAATTGCATCGGAATTAAATACATAAGGCACAATGCCGACTCAAGTACAAGAAGACTGGCTCTTCTTACTGTCTATGTTTTGAACCATTTCTGTGACACTAGTTATAGATTCCGATGCTTCACTTCAGGTTTACTGTATCCCTCTGACCTTCATATTGATGAAGAAACACAGATATTGCATGGGAATTAAATACAAAAGGCACAATGCCGACTTAAGTACAAGAAGACTGACTCTTCTTACTGTCTATGTTTTGAACCATTCCTGTGACACTAGTTATAGATTCCGATGCTTTACTTCATGTTTACTATATCCAGCTGACTTTCTTATTGACGATGAAACACAGAAATTGCATCGGATGTGTATTCAAAAGGCACAATGCCGACTTAAGTACAAGAAGACTGACTCTTCTTACTGTCTATGTTTTGAACCATTCCTGTGACACTAGTTATAGATTCCGATACTTCACTTCAGGTTTACTGTATCCCTCTGACCTTATTATTGACGATGAAACACAGAAATTGCATCTTAATTAAATATAAAAGGCACAATGCCGACTTCAGTACAAGAACACTGACTCTTCTTACTGTCTATGTTTTGAACCATTCCTGTGACACTAGTTATAGATTCCGATGCTTCACTTCAGGTTTACTGTATCCCTCTGACCTTCCTATTGACGATGAAACACAGAAATTGCATCTTAATTAAATACAAAAGGCACAATGTCGACTTCAATACAAGAACACTGACTCTTCTTGCTGTCTACGGTTTGAACAATTCCTGTGACACTAGTTAGAGATTCCGATGCTTCACTTCAGGTTTACTGTATCCCTTTGACCTTATTAATGACGTTGAAACACAGAAATTGCATCTTAATTATATACAAAAGGCACAATGCCGACTTAAGTAGAAGAAGACTGACTCTTCTTACTGTCTAAGCCTTGAACCATTCCTGTGACAATAGTTATAGATTCAGATGCTTCACTTCAGGTTTACTGTATCCCTTTGACCTTCTTATTGACGTTGAAACACAGAAATTGCATCTTAATTAAATACAAAAGGCACAATGCCGACTTAAGTACAAGAAGACTGACTCTTCTTACTGTCTATGTTTTGAACCATTCCTGTGACACTAGTTATAGATTCCGATGCCTCACTTCAGGTTTACTTTATCCCTCTGACATTCCTATTGACGATGAAACACAGAAATTGCATCGGAATTAAATAGAAAAGGCACAATGCCGACTTATGTACAAGAAAACTGACTCTTCTTACTGTCTATGTTCTGAACCATTTCTGTGACACTAGTTATAGATTCCGATGCTTCACTTCAGGTTTACTGTATCCCTCTGACCTTCATATTGATGAAGAAACACAGATATTGCATGGGAATTAAATACAAAAGGCACAATGCCGACTTAAGTACAAGAAGACTGACTCTTCTTACTGTCTATGTTTTGAACCATTCCTGTGACACTAGTTATAGATTCCGATGCTTTACTTCATGTTTACTATATCCAGCTGACTTTCTTATTGACGATGAAACACAGAAATTGCATCGGATGTGTATTCAAAAGGCACAATGCCGACTTAAGTACAAGAAGACTGACTCTTCTTACTGTCTATGTTTTGAACCATTCCTGTGACACTAGTTATAGATTCCGATACTTCACTTCAGGTTTACTGTATCCCTCTGACCTTATTATTGACGATGAAACACAGAAATTGCATCTTAATTAAATATAAAAGGCACAATGCCGACTTCAGTACAAGAACACTGACTCTTCTTACTGTCTATGTTTTGAACCATTCCTGTGACACTAGTTATAGATTCCGATGCTTCACTTCAGGTTTACTGTATCCCTCTGACCTTCCTATTGACGATGAAACACAGAAATTGCATCTTAATTAAATACAAAAGGCACAATGTCGACTTCAATACAAGAACACTGACTCTTCTTGCTGTCTACGGTTTGAACAATTCCTGTGACACTAGTTAGAGATTCCGATGCTTCACTTCAGGTTTACTGTATCCCTTTGACCTTATTAATGACGTTGAAACACAGAAATTGCATCTTAATTATATACAAAAGGCACAATGCCGACTTAAGTAGAAGAAGACTGACTCTTCTTACTGTCTAAGCCTTGAACCATTCCTGTGACAATAGTTATAGATTCAGATGCTTCACTTCAGGTTTACTGTATCCCTTTGACCTTCTTATTGACGTTGAAACACAGAAATTGCATCTTAATTAAATACAAAAGGCACAATGCCGACTTAAGTACAAGAAGACTGACTCTTCTTACTGTCTATGTTTTGAACCATTCCTGTGACACTAGTTATAGATTCCGATGCCTCACTTCAGGTTTACTTTATCCCTCTGACATTCCTATTGACGATGAAACACAGAAATTGCATCGGAATTAAATAGAAAAGGCACAATGCCGACTTATGTACAAGAAAACTGACTCTTCTTACTGTCTATGTTCTGAACCATTTCTGTGACACTAGTTATAGATTCTGATACTTCACTTCAGGTTTACTGTATCCCTCTGACCTTCTTATTGACGATGAAACACAGAAATTGCATCGGAATTAAATACAAAAGGCGGAATGCCGACTTAAGTTCAAGAAAACTGATTCTTCTTACGGTCTATGTTTTGAACCATTCCTGTCACACTAGTTATAGATTCCTATGCTTCACTTCAGGTTTACTGTATCCCTCTGTCCTTCTTATTGACGATGAAACACGTAAATTGAATCGGAATTAAATACAAAAGGCACAATGCCGACTAAAGTACAAGAAGACTGACTCTTCTTACTGTCTATGTTTGAACCATTCCTGTGACACTAGTTAGAGATTCCGATCCTTCACTTCAGGTTTACTGTATCTCTCTGACCTTCTTATTGACGATGAAACACAGAAATTGCATCGGAATTATATACAAAAAGCACAATGCCGACTTAAGTACAAGAAGACTGACTCTTCTTACTGTCTATGTTTTGAACCATTCCTGTGACAATAGTTATAGATTCCGATGCTTCACTTCAGATTTACTGTATCCCTTTGACCTGCTTATTGACGAAGAAACACAGAAATTGCATCGGAATTAAATACAAACGGCACAATGCCGACTTAAGTAGAAGAAGACTGTCTCTTCTTACTGTCTATGTTTTGAACCATTCCTGTGACACTAGTTATAGATTCCGATGTTTCACTTCCGGTTTACTGTATCCCTCTGACCTTCCTATTGATGATGAAACACAGAAATTGCATCGGAATTAAATACAAAAGGCACAATGATGACTTAAGTACAAGAAAACTGACTCTTCTTACTGTCTATGTTTTAACCATTCCTGTGACACTAGTTATAGATTCCGATACTTCACATCAGGTTTACTGTATCCCTCTGACCTTATTATTGACGATGAAACACAGAAATTGCATCTTAATTAAATACAAAAGGCACAATGCCGACTTCAGTACAAGAACACTGACTCTTCTTACTGTCTATGGTTTGAACCATTCCTGTGACACTAGTTAAACATTCCGTTGCTTCGCTTCAGTTTTACTGTATCCCTCTGACCTTCTTGTTGACGATGAGGCAAGTAAATTGCATCGGAATTAAATAGAAAAGGCACAATGCCGACTTAAGTACAAGAAGACTGACTCTTCTTACTGTCTATATTTTGAACCATTCCTGTGACACTAGTTGTAGATTCCGATTCTTCACTTCAGGTTTACTGAATTCCTCTGACCTTCTTATTGACGATGAAGCACATAAATTGCATCGGAACTAAATACAAAAGGCACAATGCCGGCTCAAGTACAAGAAGACTGGCTCTTCTTACTGTCTATGTTTTGAACCATTCCTGTGACACTAGTATTAGATTCCGATGCTTCACTTCAGGTTTACTGTATCCAGCTGACCTTCATATTGACGATGAAGCACATAAATTGCATCGGAATTAAAAACAAAAGGCACAATGCCGACTTAAGTACAAGAAGACTGACTCTACTTACTGTTTATGCTTTGAACCATTCCTGTGACACTAGTTATAGATTCCGATGCTTCATTTCTGGTTTACTGTATCCAGCTGACCTTCTTATTGACGAAGAAACACAGAAATTGCATCGGAATTAAATACATAAGGCACAATGCCGACTTAAGTACAAGAAAACTGACTCTTCTTACTGTCTATGTTTTAACCATTCCTGTGACACTAGTTAGAGATTCCGATGCTTCACTTCAGGTTTACTGAATCCCTCTGACCTTCTTATTGACGATGAAACACATAAATAGCATCGGAATAAAATACAAAAGGCACAATGCCGACTCAAGTACAAGAAGACTGGCCCTTCTTGCTGTCTACGGTTTGAACAATTCCTGTGACACTAGTTAGAGATTCCGATGCTTCACTTCAGGTTTACTGTATCCCTTTGACCTTCTTATTGACGTTGAAACACAGAAATTGCATCTTAATTAAATACAAAAGGCACAATGCCGACTTAAGTAGAAGAAGACTGACTCTTCTTACTGTCTAAGCCTTGAACCATTCCTGTGACAATAGTTATAGATTCAGATGCTTCACTTCAGGTTTACTGTCTCCCTCTGACCTTCCTATTGACGATGAAACACAGAAATTGCATCTTAATTAAATACAAAAGGCACAATGCCAACTTCAATACAAGAACACTGACTCTTCTTGCTGTCTGCGGTTTGAACAATTCCTGTGACACTAGTTAGAGATTCCGATGCTTCACTTCATGTTTACTGTATCCCTTTGACCTTCTTATTGACGTTGAAACACAGAAATTGCATCTTAATTAAATACAAAAGGCACAATGCCGACTTAAGTAGAAGAAGACTGACTCTTCTTACTGTCTAAGCCTTGAACCATTCCTGTGACAATAGTTATAGATTCAGATGCTTCACTTCAGGTTTACTGTATCCCTTTGACCTTCTTATTGACGTTGAAACACAGAAATTGCATCTTAATTAAATACAAAAGACACAATGCCGACTTAAGTACAAGGAGACTGACTCTTCTTACTGTCTATGTTTTGAACCATTCCTGTGACACTAGTTATAGATTCCGATGCTTCACTTCAGGTTTACTTTATCCCTCTGACATTCCTATTGACGATGAAACACAGAATTTGCATCGGAATTAAATAGAAAAGGCACAATGCCGACTTATGTACAAGAAAACTGACTCTTCTTACTGTCTATGTTCTGAACCATTTCTGTGACACTAGTTATAGATTCTGATACTTCACATCAGGTTTACTGTATCCCTCTGACCTTCTTATTGACGATGAAACACAGAAATTGCATCGGAATTAAATACAAAAGGCGGAATGCCGACTTAAGTTCAAGAAAACTGATTCTTCTTACTGTCTATGTTTTGAACCATTCCTGTCACACTAGTTATAGATTCCTATGCTTCACTTCAGGTTTACTGTATCCCTCTGTCCTTCTTATTGACGTTGAAACACGTAAATTGAATCGGAATTAAATACAAAAGGCACAATACCGACTAAAGTACAAGAAGACTGACTCTTCTTACTGTCTATGTTTGAACATTCCTGTGACACTAGTTAGAGATTCCGATGCTTCACTTCAGGTTTACTGTATCCCTCTGACCTTCTTATTGACGATGAAACACAGAAATTGCATCGGAATTATATACAAAAAGCACAATGCCGACTTAAGTAGAAGAAGACTGACTCTTCTTACTGTCTATGTTTTGAACCATTCCTGTGACAATAGTTATAGATTCAGATGCTTCACTTCAGGTTTACTGTATCCCTCTGACCTTCCTATTGACGATGAAACACAGAAATTGCATCTTAATTAAATACAAAAGGCACAATGCCGACTTCAATACAAGAACACTGACTCGTCTTGCTGTCTACGGTTTGAACAATTCCTCTGACACTAGTTAGAGATTCCGATGCTTCACTTCAGGTTTACTGTATCCCTTTGACCTTCTTCTTGACGTTGAAACACAGAAATTGCATCTTAATTAAATACAAAAGGCACAATGCCGACTTAAGTAGAAGAAGACTGACTCTTCTTACTGTCTAAGCCTTGAACCATTCCTGTGACAATGGTTATAGATTCAGATGCTTCACTTCAGGTTTACTGTATCCCTTTGACCTTCTTATTGACGTTGAAACACAGAAATTGCATCTTAAATAAATACAAAAGGCACAATGCCGACTTCAGTACAAGAACACTGACTCTTCTCACTGCCTATGTTTTAAACAATTCCTGTGACACTAGTTATTGATACCGATGCTTCACTTCAGGTTTACTGTATCCCTCTGACCTTCCTATTGACGATGAAACACAGAATTTGCATCTTAATTAAATACAAAAGGCACAATGCCGACTTCAATACAAGAACACTGACTCTTCTTGCTGTCTACGGTTTGAACAATTCCTGTGACACTAGTTAGAGATTCCGATGCTTCACTTCAGATTTACTGTATCCCTTTGACCTTCTTATTGACGTTGAAACACAGAAATTGCATCTTAATTAAATACAAAAGGCACAATGCCGACTTAAGTAGAAGAAGACTGACTCTTCTTACTGTCTAAGCCTTGAACCATTCCTGTGACAATAGTTATAGATTCAGATGCTTCACTTCAGATTTACTGTATCCCTTTGACCTTCTTATTGACGTTGAAACACAGAAATTGCATCTTAATTAAATACAAAAGGCACAATGCCGACTTAAGTACAAGAAGACTGACTCTTCTTACTGTCTATGTTTTGAACCATTCCTGTGACACTAGTTATAGATTCCGATGCTTCACTTCAGGTTTACTTTATCCCTCTGACATTCCTATTGACGATGAAACACAGAATTTGCATCTTAATTAAATACAAAAGGCACAATGCCGACTTCAATACAAGAACACTGACTCTTCTTACTGTCTATGTTCTGAACCATTTCTGTGACACTAGTTATAGATTCTGATACTTCACATCAGGTTTACTGTATCCCTCTGACCTTCTTATTGACGATGAAACACAGAAATTGCATCGGAATTAAATACAAAAGGCGGAATGCCGACTTAAGTTCAAGAAAACTGATTCTTCTTACTGTCTATGTTTTGAACCATTCCTGTCACACTAGTTATAGATTCCTATGCTTCACTTCAGGTTTACTGTATCCCTCTGACCTTATTATTGACGATGAATCACAGAAATTGCATCTTAATTAAATACAAAAGGCACAATGCCGACTTCAGTGCAAGAACACTGTCTCTTCTTACTGTCTATGGTTTGAACCATTCCTGTGACAATAGTTATAGATTCCGATGCTTCACTTCAGATTTACTGTATCCCTTTGACCTGCTTATTGACGAAAAAACACAGAAATTGCATCGGAATTAAATACAAACGGCACAATGCCGACTTAAGTACAAGAAGACTGTCTCTTCTTACTGTCTATGTTTTGAACCATTCCTGTGACAATAGTTATAGATTCCGATGCTTCACTTCAGATTTACTGTATCCCTTTGACCTGCTTATTGACGAAGAAACACAGAAATTGCATCGGAATTAAATACAAACGGCACAATGCCGACTTAAGTAGAAGAAGACTGTCTCTTCTTACTGTCTATGTTTTGAACCATTCCTGTGACACTAGTTATAGATTCCGATGCTTCACTTCCGGTTTACTGTATCCCTCTGACCTTCCTATTGACGATGAAACACAGAAATTGCATCGGAATTAAATACAAAAGGCACAATGATGACTTAAGTACAAGAAAACTGACTCTTCTTACTGTCTATGTTCTGAACCATTTCTGTGACACTAGTTATAGATTCCGATACTTCACATCAGGTTTACTGTATCCCTCTGACCTTATTATTGACGATGAAACACAGAAATTGCATCTTAATTAAATTTAAAAGGCACAATGCCGACTTCAGTACAAGAACACTGACTCTTCTTACTGTCTATGATTTGAACCATTCCTGTGACACTAGTTAAACATTCCGTTGCTTCGCTTCAGTTTTACTGTATCCCTCTGACCTTCTTGTTGACGATGAGGCACGTAAATTGCATCGGAATTAAATAGAAAAGGCACAATGCCGACTTAAGTACAAGAAGACTGACTCTTCTTACTGTCTATATTTTGAACCATTCCTGTGACACTAGTTATAGATTCCGATGCTTCACTTCAGGTTTACTGAATTCCTCTGACCTTCTTATTGACGATGAAGCACATAAATTGCATCGGAATTAAATACAAAAGGCACAATGCCAGCTCAAGTACAAGAAGACTGGCTCTTCTTACTGTCTATGTTTTGAACCATTCCTGTGACACTAGTATTAGATTCCGATGCTTCACTTCAGGTTTACTGTATCCAGCTGACCTTCATATTGACGATGAAGCACATAAATTGCATCGGAATTAAAAACAAAAGGCACAATGCCGACTTAAGTACAAGAAGACTGACTCTACTTACTGTTTATGCTTTGAACCATTCCTGTGACACTAGTTATAGATTCCGATGCTTCATTTCTGGTTTACTGTATCCAGCTGACCTGCTTATTGACGATGAAACACAGAAATTGCATCGGAATTAAATACATAAGGCACAATGCCGACTTAAGTACAAGAAAATTGACTCTTCTTACTGTCTATGTTTTAACCATTCCTGTGACACTAGTTAGAGATTCCGATGCTTCACTTCAGGTTTACTGTATCCCACTTACCTTCTTATTGACGATGAAACACAGAAATTGCATCGGAATTAAATACAAAAGGCGGAATCCCAACTTAAATTCAAGAAAACTGATTCTTCTTACTGTCTATGTTTTGAACCATTCCTGTGACACTAGTTATAGATTTCGATGCTTCACTTCAGGTTTACTGAATCCCTCTGACCTTCTTATTGACGATGAAACACAGAAATAGCATCGGAATAAAATACAAAAGGCACAATGCCGACTCAAGTACAAGAAGACTGGCTCTTCTTACTGTCTATGATTTGAACCATTTCTGTGGCACTAGTTATAGATTCCGATGCTTCATTTCAGGTTTACTGTATCCCTCTGATCTTCTTATTGACGAAGAAACACAGATATTGCATTGGAATTAAATACAAAAGGCACAATGCCGACTTAAGTACAAGAAGACTGACCCTTCTTACCGTCTATGTTTTGAACCATTCCTGTGACACTAGTTATAGATTCCGATGCTTCACTTCAGGTTTACTGCATCCCTCTGACCATCGTATCGACGATGAAACACAGAAAATTCATCGGAATTAAATACAAAAGGCACAATGCCGACTCAAGTACAAGAAGACTGGCTCTTCTTACTGTCTATGTTTTGAACCATTCCTATGACACTAGTTATAGATTCCGATTCTTCACTTCAGGTTTACTGTACTCAGCTGACCTTCTTATTGACGATGATGCACATAAATTGCACCGGAATTAAATACAAAAGGCACAATGCCGACTTAAGTACGAGAAAACTGACTCTTCTTACTGTCTTTGTTTTGAACCACTCCTGTGACACTAGTTAAAGATTCCGTTGCTTCACTTCAGGTTTACTCTATCCCACTGACCTTATTAGTGACGATGAAACACAAAAATTGCATCTTAATTAAATACAAAAGGCACAATGCCGACTTCAATACAAGAACACTGACTCTTCATACTGTCTATGGTTTGAACAATTCCTGTGACACTACTTAAATATTCCGTTGCTTCACTTCAGGTTTACTGTATCCCTCTGAGCTTCTTATTGACGATGAAACACAGAAATTGCATCGGAATTATATACAAAAAGCACAATGCCGACTTAAGTAGAAGAAGACTGACTCTTCTTACTGTCTATGTTTTGAACCATTCCTGTGACACTAGTTATAGATTCCGATGCTTCACTTCAGGTTTACTGTATCCCTCTGACCTTCCTATTGACGATGAAACACAGAAATTGCATCGGAATTAAATAGAAAAGGCACAATGCCGACTTCAGTACAAGAACACTGACTCTTCGTAGTGTCTATCGTTTGAACCATTCCTGTGACACTAGCTAAAAATTCCGTTGCTTCACTTCAGGTTTAGTGTATCCCTCTGACCTTATTATTGACGATGAGACACAGAAATTGCATCTTAATTAAATACATAAGGCACAATGCCGACTTCAGTACAAGAACACTGACTCCTCTTATTGTCTATGTTTTGAACCATTCCTGTGACACTAGTTAAATATTCCGTTGCTTCACTTCAGGTTTACTGTATCCCTCTGAGCTTCGTATTGACGATGAAACACAGAAATTGCATCGGAATTACATACAAAAAGCACATTGCCGACTTAAGTAGAAGAAGACTGACTCTTCTTACTGTCCATGTCTTGAACCATTCCTGTGACAATAGTTATATTTTCCGATGCTTCACTTCTGGTTTACTGTATCCCTCTGACCTTCTTATTGACGATGAAACACAGAAATTGCATCTTAATTAAATACAAAAGGCACAATGCCGACTTAAGTACAAGAAGACTGACTCTTCTTACTATCTATGTTTTGAACCATTCCTGTGACACTAGTTATAGATTCCGATGCTTCACTTCTGGTTTACTGTATCCCACTGACCTTCCTATTGACGATGAAACACAGAATTTGCATCGGAATTAAATACAAAAGGCACAATGCCGACTTAAGTACAAGAAAACTGCAACTTCTTACTGTCTATGTTCTGAACCATTTCTGTGATACTAGTTATAGATTCCGATATTTCACATCAGGTTTACTGTATCCCTCTGACCTTATTATTGACGATGAAACACAGAAATTGCATCTTAATTATATACAAAAGGCACAATGCCGACATCAGTACAAGAACACTGACTCTTCTTAGTGTCTATGGTTTGAACCATTCCTGTGACACTAGTTAAAGATTCCGTTGCTTCACTTCAGGTTTATTGTATCCCTCTTACCTTCTTGTTGACGATGAAACACGTAAATTGCATCGGAATTAAATACAAAAGGCACAATGCCGACTTAAGTACAAGAAGACTGACTCTTCTTACTGTCTATATTTTGAACCATTCCTGTCACACTAGTTATAGATTCCAATGCTTCACTTCAGGTTTACTGAATTCCTCTGACCTTCTTATTGACCATGAAGCACATAAATTGCATCGGAATTAAAAACAAAAGGCACAATGCCGACTCAAGTACAAGAAGACTGGTTCTTCTTACTGTCTATGTTTTGAACCATTCCTGTGACACTAGTTTTAGATTCCGATGCTTCACTTCAGGTTTACTGTATCTAGCTGACCTTCATATTGACGATGAAGCACATAAATTGCATCGGAATTAAATACAAAAGGCACAATACCGACTTAAGTACAAGAAGACTGACTCTACTTACTGTTTATGATTTGAACCATTCCTATGACACTAGTTATAGATTCCGATGCTCCACTTCAGGTTTACTGTATCCAGCTGACCTTCTTATTGACGATGAAACACAGAAATTGCATCGGAATTAAATACATAAGGCACAATGCCGACTTAAGTACAAGAAAACTGACTCTTCTTACTGTCTACGTTTGAACTATTCCTGTGACACTAGTTAGAGATTCCGATGCTTAACTTTAGGTTTACTGTATCTCTCTGACCTTCTTATTGACGATGAAACACAGATATTGCATTGGAATTAAATACAAAAGGCGCAATGCCGACTTAAGTACAAGAAGACTGACCCTTTTTACTGTCTATGATTTTGAACCATTCCTGTGACACTAGTTATGAATTCCGATGCTTCACTTCAGGTTTACTGTATCCCTCTGACCTTCGTTTCGACGATGAAACACAGAAAATTCATCGGAATTAAATACATAAGGCACAATGCCGACTCAAGTACAAGAAGACTGGCTCTTCTTACTGTCTATGTTTTGAACCATTCCTATGACACTAGTTATAGATTCCTCTGCTTAACTTCAGGTTTACTGTATCCAGCTGACCTTCTTATTGACGATGAAGGACATAAATTGCATCGGAATTAAATACAAAAGGCACTATGCCGACTTAAGTACGAGAAAACTGACTCTTTTTACTGTCTATGTTTTGAACCATTCCTGTGACTCTAGTTATAGATTCCGATGCTTCACTTCAGGTTTACTGTATCCCTCTGAGCTTCTTATTGACGATGAAACACAGAAATTGCATCGGAATTATATACAAAAAGCACAATGCCGACTTAAGTACAAGAAGACTGACTCTTCTTACTGTCTATGTTTTGAACCATTCCTGTGACAATAGTAATAGATTCCGATGCTTCACTTCAGGTTTACTGTATCCCTTTGACCTTCTTATTGACGATGAAACACAGAAATTGCATCTTAATTAAATACAAAAGGCACAATGTAGACTTAAGTACAAGAAGACGGACTCTTCTTACTGTCTATGCTTTGAACCATTCCTGTGACACTAGTTATAGATTCCAATGCTTCACTTCAGGTTTACTGTATCCCTCTGACCTTCCTTTTGACGATGAAACACAGAAATTGCATCGGAATTAAATACAAAAGGCACAATGCCGACTTCAGTACAAGAACACTGACTCTTCTTACAGTCTATGGTATGAACCATTCCTGTGACACTACTTAAAGATTCCGTTGCTTAACTTCAAGTTTACTGTATACCTCTGACCTTCTTATTGACGATCAAACACAGAAAATTCCTCGGAATTAAATACAAAAGGCACAATGCCGACTCAAGTACAAGAAGACTGGCTCTTCTTACTGTCTATGTTTTGAACCATTCCTGTGACACTAGTTTTAGATTCCGATGCTTCACTTCATGTTTACTATATCCAGCTGACTTTCTTATCGACGATGAAACACAGAAATTGCATCGGAATTATATTCAAAAGGCACAATGCCGACTTAAGTACAAGAAGACTGACACTTCTTACTGTCTATGTTTTGAACCATTCCTGTGACACTAGTTATAGATTCCGATACTTCACTTCAGGTTTACTGTATCCCTCTGACCTTATTATTGACGATGAAACACAGAAATTGCATCTTAATTAAATATAAAAGGCACAATGCCGACTTCAGTAGAAGTACACTGACTCTTCTTACTGGCTATGGTTTGAACCAATTCTGTGACACTAGGCATAGATTCCGATGCTTCACTTCTGATTTACTGTATCCCTCTGACCTTCTTATTGACGATCAAACACAAAAAATTCCTCGGAATTAAATACAAAAGGCACAATGCCGACTCAAGTACAAGAAGATTGGCTCCTCTTACTGTCTATGTTTTGAACCATTCCTGTGACACTAGTTTTAGATTCCGATGCTTCACTTCAGGTTTACTGTATCCAGCTGACCTTCTTATTGACGATGAAGCACATAAATTGCATCGGAGTTAAATACAAACGGCACAATGCCGACTGAAGTACAAGAAGACTGCCTCTACTTACTGTTTATGTTTTGAACCATTCCTGTGACACTAGTTAGAGATTCCGATGCTTCACTTCAGGTTTACTGTATCCCTATGACCTTCTTATTGACGATGAAACACAGAAATTGCATCGGAATTATATACAAAAGGCACAATGCCGACTTAAGTACAAGAAAACTGACTCTTCTTACAGTCTATGTTTTGAACCATTCCTGTGACACTAGTTATAGATTCCGATGCTTAACTTCAGGTTTACTGTATCCCTTAGACCTTCTAATTGACGATGAAACACAGAAATTGCATCTTAATTGAATACAAAAGGCACTATGCCGACTTAAGTACATGAAAACTGACTCTACTTACTGTCTATGATTTGAACCATTCCTGTGACACTAGTTATAGATTCTGATGCTTCACTTCAGGTTTACTGTATCCCTCTGCCCTTCTTATTGACGATCAAACACAGAAATTTCATCAGAATGAAATACAAAAGGCACAATGCCGCCTCAAGTACAAGAAGACTGGCTCTTCTTACTGCCTAAGTTTTGAACCATTCCTGTGACACTAGTTATAGATTCCGATGCTTCACTTCAAGTTTACTGTATCCAGCTGACCTTCTTATTGACGATGAAACACAGAAATTACCACCTTACTTATATACTAAAGGCACAATGCCGACTTCAGTACAAGAACACTGACTCTTCCTACTGTCTATGGTTTGAACCATTCCTGTGACACTAGTTATAGATTCCGATGCTTCACTTCCAGTTACTGTATCGCTCTGACCTTCTTATTGACGATCAAACACAGAAAATTCATCGGAATTAAATACAAAAGGCTTAATGCCGACTCAAGTATAAGAAGACTGGCTCTTCTTACTGTGTATCTTTTGAACCATTTCTGTGACACTAGTGACAGATTCCGATGCTTCACTTTAGGTTTACTGTATCCCTCTGACCTTCTTATTGACGATGAAACACAGAAATTGCATCTTAATTAAATACAAAAGGCACAATGCCGACTTAAGCAAACAAGAAGACTGACTCTTCTTACTGTCAATGTTATCTACCATTCCTGTGACACTAGTTACAGATTCTGATGCTCCACTTACGGTTTACTATATCCCTCTGACCTTCTTATTGACGATCAAACACAGAAATTTCATCGGAATTAAATACAAAAGGCACAATGCCAACTCAAGTACAAGAAGACTGGCTCTTCTTACTTCCTATAATTTGAACCATTCCTGTGGCACTAGTTATAGATTCCGATGCTTCACTTCAGGTTTACTGTATCCCTCTGACCTTCTTATTGACGATGAAACACAGAAATTGCATCCGAATTAAATACAAAAGGCACAATGCCGACTTAAGTACAAGAAGACTGGCTTTTCTTACTGTCTATCTTTTGAACCATTTCTGTGACACTAGTTACAGATTCCGATGCTTCACTTCAGGTTTACTGTATCCCTCTGACCTTCTTATTGCCGCAGAAACACAGAAATTGCATCGGAATTAAATACAAAAGGCACAATGCCGACTCAAGTACAAGAACACTGGCTCATCTTACTGTCTATGTTTTGAAAAATTTCTGTGACACTAGTTATAGATTCCGATGCTTCACTTCAGGTTTACTGTATCCATCTGACCTTCTTATTGACGATCAAACACAGACATTTCTTCGGAATTAAATACATAAGGCACAATGCCGACATAAGTACAAGAAAACTGACTCTTCTTACAGTCTATATTTTCAACCATTCCTGTGACACTAGTTATAGATTCCGATGCTTCACTTCAGGTTTACTGTATCCCTCTGACCTTCTAATTGACGATGATACACAGAAATTGCATCGGAATTAAATACAAAAGGCACAATGCCGACTTAGGAACAAGAAGACTGACTCTTACTACTGTCTATGTTTTGAACCATTCCTGTGACACTAGTTGTAGATTCCGATGCTTCACTTCAGGTTTACTGTATCCCTCTGACCTTCTTATTGACGGTCAAACACAGATATTTCATCGCAATGAAATACAAAAGGCACAATGCCGACTCAAGTACAAGAAGACTGGCTCTTCTTACTGCCTATGTTTGAACCATTCCTGTGGCACTAGATATATATTCCAATGATTCACTTCAGATTTCCTGTATCCCTATGACCTTCTTATTGACGATGAGACATAGAAATTGCATCTTAATTAAATACAAAAGGCACAATGCCGACTTCAGTACAAGAACACTGTCTCTTCTTACTGTCTAAGGTTTGAACCATTCCTGTGACACTAGTTATAGATTCCGATGCTTCACTTCAGGTTTACTGTATCCCTCTGACCTTCTTATTGACGATCAAACACAGAAAATTCATCGGAATTAAATACAAAAGGCACAATGCCAACTCAAGTACAAGAAGACTGGCTCTTCTTACTGTCTATGTTTTGCACTATTCCTGTGACACTAGTTATAGATTCCGATGCTTCACTTCAGGTTTACTGTATCCAGCTGACCTTCTTATTGACGATCAAACACAGAAATTTCATCGGAATTAAATACAAAAGGCACAACACCGACTCAAGTACAAGAAGACTGGGTCTTCTTACTGCCTATGTTTTGAACCATTCCTGTGGCACTAGTTATAGATTCCGATGCTTCACTTCAGGTTTACTGTATCCAGCTGACCTTCTTATTAACGATGAAACACAGAAATTGCATCGGAATTATATACAAAAGGCACAATGCCGACTTAAGTACAAGAAGACTGACTCTTCTTACTGTCTATGTTTTGAACCATTCCTGTGACACTAGTTATAGATTCCGATGATTCACTTCAAGTTTACTGTATCCCTCTGACCTTCTTATTGGCGATGAAACACAGAAATTGCATCTTAATTAAATACAAAAGGCACAAAGCCGACTTCAGTGCAAGAACACTGTCTCTTCTTACTGTCAATGGTTTGAACCATTCCAGTGACGTTAGTTATAGATTCCGATGCTTCACTTCAGGTTTACTGTATCCCTCAGCCCTTCTTATTGACGATGAAACACAGAAATTTCATCGGAATTAAATACAAAAGGCACAACACCGACTCAAGTACAAGAAGACTGGGTCTTCTTACTGCCTATGTTTTGAACCATTCCTGTGGCACTAGTTATAGATTCCGATGCTTCACTTCAGGTTTACTGTATCCAGCTGACCTTCTTATTAACGATGAAACACAGAAATTGCATCGGAATTATATACAAAAGGCACAATGCCGACTTAAGTACAAGAAGACTGACTCTTCTTACTGTCTATGTTTTGAACCATTCCTGTGACACTAGTTATAGATTCCGATGATTCACTTCAAGTTTACTGTATCCCTCTGACCTTCTTATTGGCGATGAAACACAGAAATTGCATCTTAATTAAATACAAAAGGCACAAAGCCGACTTCAGTGCAAGAACACTGTCTCTTCTTACTGTCAATGTTTTCTACCATTCATGTGACACTAGTTATAGATTCCGATGCTTCACTTCAGGTTTACTGTATCCCTCTGACCTTCTTATTGACGATCAAACACAGATATTTCAACGGAATTAAATTGAAAAGGCACAATGCCGACTCAAGTACAAGAAGACTGGCTCTTCTACTTCCTATGTTTTGAACCATTCCTGTGGCACTAGTTATAGATTCCGATGCTTCACTTCAGGTTTACTGTATCCAGCTGACCGTCCTATTGACGATGAAACACAGAAATTGCATCGGAATTATATACAAAAGGCACATTGCCGACTTAAGTACCATAAGACTGAATCTTCTTACTGCCTATGTTTTGAAAAATTCCTGTGACACTAGTTATAGATTCCGATGCTTCACTTAAGATTTACTGTATCCCTCTGACCTTCATATTGACGATGAAACACAGAAATTGCATCTTAATTAAATACAAAAGGCACAATGCCAACTTCAGTAAAAGAACACTGTCTCTTCTTACTGTCTATGGTTTGAACCATTCCTGTGACACTAGTTATAGATTCTGATGCTTCACTTCAGGTTTACTGTATCCCTCTGACCTTCTTATTGACGATCAAACACAGAAATTTCATCGGAATTAAATACAAAAGGCACAATGCCGACTCAAGTACAACAAGACTGGCTCTTCTTACTTCCTATGTTTTGAACCATTCCTCTGGCACTAGGTTTTGATTCCGATGCTTCACTTCAGGGTTACTGTATCCAGCTGACCGCCCTATTGACGATGAAACACAGAAATTGCATCGGAATTATATACTAAAGGCACAATGCCGACTTAAGTACAAGAAGACTGACTCTTCTTACTGTCTATGTTTTGAATCATTCCTGTGACACTAGTTATAGATTCCGATGCTTCACTTCAGGTTTACTGTATCCCTCTGACCTTCTTATTGACGATGAAACACAGAAATTGCATCTTAATTAAATACAAAAGGAACAATGCCGACTTCAGTGCAAGAACACTGTCTCTTTTTACTGTGTATGGTTTGAACCATTCCTGTGACACTAGTTATGGATTCCGATGTTTCACTTCAGGTTTACTGTATCCCTCTGCCCTTCTTATTGACGATGAAACACAGAAACTGCAATTTAATTAAATATAAAAGACACGATGCCGACGTAAGTCAAGAAGTCTGACTCTTCTTACTGTCTATGTTTTGAACCATTCCTGTGACACTAGTAATAGATTCCGATGCTTCACTTCAGGTTTACTGTATCCCTCTGACCTTCTTATTGACGTTCAAACACAGAAAATTCATCGGAATTAAATACAAAAGGCACAATGCCGACTCAAGTACAAGAAGACTGGCTCTTCTTACTGTCTATCTATTGAACCATTTCTGTGACACTAGTTACAGATTCCGATGCTTCACTTCAGGATTACTGTATCCCTCTGACCTTCTTGTTAACGATGAAACACAGAAATTGCATCTTAATTAAATACAAAAAGCACAATGCCGACTTAAGTACAAGAAGACTGACTCTTCTTACTGGCAATGGTTTCTACCATTCCTGTGACACTAGTTATAGATTCTGATGCTTCACTTCAGGTTTACTATATCCTTCTGACATTCTTATTGACGATCAAACACAGAAAATTCATCGGAATTAAATACAAAAGGCACAATGCCGACTCAAGTACAAGAAGACTGGCTCTTCTTACTGTCTATGGTTTGAACCATTCCTGTGACACTAGTTATAGATTCTGATGCTTCACTTCAGGTTTACTGTATCCCTCTGACCTTCTTATTGACGATCACACAGAAAATTCATCGGAATTAAATACAAAAGACACAATGCCAACTCAAGTACAAGAAGACTGGCTCTTCTTACTGTCTATGTTTTGAACCATTCCTGTGGCACTATAGATTCTGATGCTTCACTTCAGGTTTACTGTATCCAGCTGACCGTCCTATTGACGATGAAACACAGAAATTGCATCGGAATTATATACAAAAGGCACAATGCCGACTCAAGTACAAGAAGTCTGGATCTTCTTACTGTCTATGTTTTGAACCATTTCTGTGACACTAGTTACAGATTCCGATGCTTCACTTCATGTTTACTGTATCCCTCTGACCTTCTTATTGACGATGAAACACAGAAATTGCATCTTAATTAAATACAAAAGGCACAATGCCGACTTCAGTGCAAGAACACTGTCTCTTCTTACTGTCTATGGTTTGAACCATTCCTGTGACACTAGTTATAGATTCCGATGCTTCACTTCAGGTTTACTGTATCCCTCAGCCCTTCTTATTGACGATGAAACACAGAAATTGCATCTTAATTAAATACAAAATGCACAATGCCAACTTCAGTACAAGAACATTGTCTCTTATTTCTGTCTATGGTTTGAACCATTCCTGTGACACTAGTTATAGATTCCGATGCTTCACTTCAGGTTTACTCTATCCCTCTGACCTTCTTATTGTCGATCAAACACAGAAAATTCATCGGAATTAAATACAAAAGGCACAATGCCAACTCAAGTACAAGAAGACTGGCTCTTCTTACTGTCTATGTTTTGCACCATTCCTTTGACACTAGTAATAGATTCCAATGCTTCACTTCAGGTTTACTGTATCCAACTGACCTTCTTACTGACGATGAAACACAGAAATTGCATCGGAATTATATAGAAAAGGCACAATGCCGACTGAAGTTCAAGAAAACTGACTCCTCATACACGCTATGTTTTGAACCATTCCTGTGACACTAGTAATAGATTCCGATGCTTCACTTCGGGATTACTGTTTTCCTCTGACCTTCTTTCTGACGATCAAACACAGAAAATTCATCGGAAATAAATACAAAAGGCACAATGCCGACTCAAGTACAAGAAGACTGGCTCTTCTTATTGACTATGTTTTGAACCGTTCCTGTGACACTAGTTACAGATTCCGATGCTTCACTTCAGGTTTACTGTATCCATCTGACCTTCTTATTGACGATGAAATACAGCAATTGCATCGGAATCAAATACAAAAGGCACAATGCCGACTTAAGAACAAGAAGACTGACTCTTCTTACTGTCTATGTTTTGAACCAATCCTGTGAGACCAGTTTTAGATTCCGATGCTTCACATCAGTTTTACTGTATCCCCCTGACCTTCTTATTGACGATGAAACTCAGAAATTGCATCGGAATTAAATACAAAAGGCACAATGCTGACTTAAGTACAAGAAGACTAACTCTTCTTACTTTCTATGGTTTGAACCATTCCTGTGACACTAGTTATAGATTCCGAAGCTTCACTTCAGGTTTACTGTATCCCTCTGATCTTCTTATTGACGATCAACCAGAGAAATTTCATCGGAATTAAATACACAAGGCACAATGCCGACTCAAGTACAAGAAGACTCGCTCTTCTTACTGCCTACGTTTTGAACCATTCCTGTGACACTAGTTATAGATTCCGATGCTTCACTTCGGGTTTACTGTACCCAACTGACTTCTTATTAACGATGAAACACAGAAATTGCATCGGAATTATATTCAAATGGCAAAATGCCGACTTAAGTACAAGAAGACTGTCTCTTCTTACTGTCTATGTTTTGAACCATTCCCGTGACACTAGTTATACATTCCGATGCTTCATTTCTGGTTTACTGTATCCCTCTGACCTTCTTCTTGACGATGAAACACAGAAATTGCATCATAAGTAAATACGAAAGACACAATGCCGAATTCAGTACAAGAACACTGACTCCTCTTAATGTCTATGGTTTGAACCATTCCTGTGACACTAGTTATAGATTTCATTGCTTCACTTCAGGTTTACTGTATCCCTCTGACCTTCTTATTGACGATCAAACACAGAAAATTCATCGGAATTAAATACAAAAGGCACAATGCCGACTCAAGTACATGAAGACTGGCTCTTCTGACTGTGTATGTTTTGAACCATTCCGGTGACACTAGTTATAGATTCCGATGCTTCACTTCAGGTTTACTGTATCCCTCTGACCTTCTTATTGACGAAGAAACACAGATATTGCATTGGAATTAAATACAAAAGGCGCAATGCCGACTTAAGTACAAGAAGACTGACCCTTTTTACTGTCTATGTTTTTGAACCATTCCTGTGACACTAGTTATGAATTCCGATGCTTCACTTCAGGTTTACTGTATCCCTCTGACCTTCGTATCGACGATGAAACACAGAAAATTCATCGGAATTAAATACATAAGGCACAATGCCGACTCAAGTACAAGAAGACTGGCTCTTCTTACTGTCTATGTTTTGAACCATTCCTATGACACTAGTTATAGATTCCTCTGCTTAACTTCAGGTTTACTGTATCCAGCTGACCTTCTTATTGACGATGAAGGACATAAATTGCATCGGAATTAAATACAAAAGGCACAATGCCGACTTAAGTACGAGAAAACTGACTCTTCTTACTGTCTATGTTTTGAACCATTCCTGTGACTCTAGTTATAGATTCCGATGCTTCACTTCAGGTTTACTGTATCCCTCTGAGCTTCTTATTGACGATGAAACACAGAAATTGCATCGGAATTATATACAAAAGGCACAATGGCGACTTAAGTACAAGAAGACTGACTCTTCTTACTGTCTTTGTTTTGAACCATTCCTGTGACAATAGTAATAGATTCCGATGCTTCACTTCAGGTTTACTGTATCCCTTTGACCTTCTTATTGACGATGAGACACAGAAATTGCATCTTAATTAAATACAGAAGGCACAATGTAGACTTAAGTACAAGAAGACGGACTCTTCTTACTGTCTATGCTTTGAACCATTCCTGTGACTCTAGTTATAGATTCCAATGCTTCACTTCAGGTTTACTGTATCCCTCTGACCTTCCTTTTGACGATGAAACACAGAAATTGCATCGGAATTAAATACAAAAGGCACAATGCCGACTTCAGTACAAGAACACTGACTCTTCTTACAGTCTATGGTATGAACCATTCCTGTGACACTACTTAAAGATTCCGTTGCTTCACTTCAAGTTTACTGTATACCTCTGACCTTCTTATTGGCGATCAAACACAGAAAATTCCTCGGAATTAAATACAAAAGGCACAATGCCGACTCAAGTACAAGAAGACTGGCTCTTCTTACTGTCTATGTTTTGAACCATTTCTGTGACACTAGTTATAGATTCCGATGCTTCACTTCATGTTTACTATATCCAGCTGACTTTCTTATTTACGATGAAACACAGAAATTGCATCGGATGTGTATTCAAAAGGCACAATGCCGACTTAAGTACAAGAAGACTGACACTTCTTACTGTCTATGCTTTGAACCATTCCTGTGACACTAGTTATAGATTCCGATACTTCACTTCAGGTTTACTGTATCCCTCTGACCTTATTATTGACGATGAAACACAGAAATTGCATCTTAATTAAATATAAAAGGCACAATGCCGACTTCAGTAGAAGTACACTGACTCTTCTTACTGGCTATGGTTTGAACCAATTCTGTGACACTAGTCATAGATTCCGATGCTTCACTTCTGATTTACTGTATCCCTCTGACCTTCTTATTGACGATCAAACACAAAAAATTCCTCGGAATTAAATACAAAAGGCACAATGCCGACTCAAGTACAAGAAGATTGGCTCTTCTTACTGTCTATGTTTTGAACCATTCCTGTGACACTAGTTTTAGATTCCGATGCTTCACTTCAGGTTTACTGTATCCAGCTGACCTTCTTATTGACGATGAAGCACATAAATTGCATCGGAATCAAATACAAACGGCACAATGCCGACTTAAGTACAAGAAGACTGCCTCTACTTACTGTTTATGTTTTGAACCATTCCTGTGACACTAGTTAGAGATTCCGATGCTTCACTTCAGGTTTACTGTATCCCTTAGACCTTCTAATTGACGAAGAAACACAGAAATTGCATCTTAATTGAATACAAAAGGCACTATGCCGACTTAAGTACATGAAAACTGACTCTACTTACACTCTATGTTTTGAACCATTCCTGTGACACTAGTTAGAGATTCCGATGCTTCACTTCAGGTTTACTGTATCCCTATGACCTTCTTATTGACGATGAAACACAGAAATTTCATCAGAATGAAATACAAAAGGCACAATGCCGCCTCAAGTACAAGAAGACTGGCTCTTCTTACTGCCTAAGTTTTGAACCATTCCTGTGTCACTAGTTATAGATTCCGATGCTTCACTTCAAGTTTACTGTATCCAGCTGACCTTCTTATTGACGATGAAACACAGAAATTACCACCTTACTTATATACTAGAGGCACAATGCCGACTTCAGTACAAGAACACTGACTCTTCCTACTGTCTATGGTTTGAACCATTCCTGTGACACTAGTTATAGATTCCGATGCTTCACTTCCGGTTACTGTATCGCTCTGACCTTCTTATTGACGATCAAACACAGAAAATTCATCGGAATTAAATACAAAAGGCTCAATGCCGACTCAAGTATAAGAAGACTGGCTCTTCTTACTGTCTATCTTTTGAACCATTTCTGTGACACTAGTGACAGATTCCGATGCTTCACTTCAGGTTTACTGTATCCCTCTGACCTTCTTATTGACGATGAAACACAGAAATTGCATCTTAATTAAATACAAAAGGCACAATGCCAACTTAAGCAAACAAGAAGACTGACTATTCTTACTGTCAATGTTATCTACCATTCCTGTGACACTAGTTACAGATTCTGATGCTTCACTTAAGGTTTACTATATCCCTCTGACCTTCTTATTGACGATCAAACACAGAAATTTCATCGGAATTAAATACAAAAGGCACAATGCCGACTCAAGTACAAGAAGACTGGCTCTTCTTACTTCCTATAATTTGAACCATTCCTGTGGCACTAGTTATAGATTCCGATGCTTCACTTCAGGTTTACTGTATCCCTCTGACCTTCTTATTGACGATGAAACACAGAAATTGCATCCGAATTAAATACAAAAGGCACAATGCCGACTTAAGTACAAGAAGACTGGCTTTTCTGACTGTCTATCTTTTGAACCATATCTGTGACACTAGTTACAGATTCCGATGCTTCACTTCAGGTTTACTGTATCCCTCTGACCTTCTTATTGACGAAGAAACACAGAAATTACATCGGAATTAAATACAAAAGGCACAATGCCGCCTCAAGTACAAGAACACTGGCTCATCTTACTGTCTATGTTTTGAAAAATTTCTGTGACACTAGTTATAGATTCTGATGCTTCACTTCAGGTTTACTGTATCCATCTGACCTTCTTATTGACGATCAAACACAGAAATTTCTTCGGAATTAAACACATAAGGCACAATACCGACATAAGTACAAGAAAACTGACTCATCTTACAGTCTATACTTTCAACCATTCCTGTGACACTAGTTATAGATTCCGATGCTTCACTTCTGGTTTGCTG
Source organism: Schistocerca serialis cubense (assembly GCF_023864345.2). Taxonomy (NCBI): domain Eukaryota; kingdom Metazoa; phylum Arthropoda; class Insecta; order Orthoptera; family Acrididae; genus Schistocerca; species Schistocerca serialis. The sequence continues at coordinate 527,232,002 of NC_064646.1, forward strand.
TATCCCTCTGACCTTCTTATTGACGATCAAACACAGAAAATTCATCGGAATTAAATACAAAAGGCACAATGCCGACTCAAGTACAAGAAGACTGGCTCTTCTTACTGTCTATGTTTTGAACCATTTCTGTGACACTAGTTATAGATTCCGATGCTTCACTTCATGTTTACTATATCCAGCTGACTTTCTTATTGACGATGAAACACAGAAATTGCATCGGAATTATATTCTAAAGGCACAATGCCGACTTAAGTACAAGAAGACTGACACTTCTTACTGTCTATGTTTTTTAACCATTCCTGTGACACTAGTTATAGATTGCGATACTTCACTTCAGGTTTACTGTATCCCTCTGACCTTATTATTGACGATGAAACACAGAAATTGCATCTTAATTAAATACAAAAGGCACAATGCCGACTTCAGTACAAGAACACTGTCTCTTCTTCCTGTCTAAGGTTTGAGCCATTCCTGTGACACTAGTTATAGATTCCGATGCTTCACTTCAGGTTTACTGTATCCCTCTGACCTTCTTATTGACGATCAAACACAGAAAATTCATCGGAATTAAATACAAAAGGCACAATGCCAACTCAAGTACAAGAAGACTGGCTCTTCTTACTGTCTATGTTTTGCACTATTCCTGTGACACTAGTTATAGATTCCGATGCTTCACTTCAGGTTTACTGTATCCAGCTGACCTTCTTATTGACGATCAAACACAGAAATTTCATCGGAATTAAATACAAAAGGCACAACACCGACTCAAGTACAAGAAGACTGGCTCTTCTTACTGCCTATGTTTTGAACCATTCCTGTGTCACTAGTTATAGATTCCGATGCTTCACTTCAAGTTTACTGTATCCAGCTGACCTTCTTATTAACGATGAAACACAGAAATTGCATCGGAATTATATACAAAAGGCACAATGCCGACTTAAGTACAAGAAGACTGACTCTTCTTACTGTCTATGTTTGAACCATTCCTGTGACACTAGTTATAGATTCCGATGATTCACTTCAAGTTTACTGTATCCCTCTGACCTTCTTATTGGCGATGAAACACAGAAATTGCATCTTAATTAAATACAACAGGCACAAAGCCGACTTCAGTGCAAGAACACTGTCTCTTCTTACTGTCTATGGTTTGAACCATTCCTGTGACGTTAGTTATAGATTCCGATGCTTCACTTCAGGTTTACTGTATCCCTCAGCCCTTCTTATTGACGATGAAACACAGACACTGCATCTTAATTAAATACAAAAGGCACAATGCCGACGTAAGTACGAGAAGACTGACTCTTCTTACTGTCTATGTTTTGAACCATTCCTGTGACACTAGTAATAGATTCCAATGCTTCACTTCAGGTTTACTGTATCCCTCTGACCCTCTTATTGACGATCAAACACAGAAATTTCATCGGAATTATATACAAAAGGCACAATGCCGACTCAAGTACAAGACAACTGGCTCTTCTTACTGTCTATGTTTTGAACCATTTCTGTGACACTAGTTACAGATTCCGATGCTTCACTTCAGGTTTACTGTATCCCTCTGACTTTCATATTGACGATGAAACACAGAAATTGCGTCTTAATTAAATACAAAGACACAATGCCAACTTAAGTACAAGAAGACTGACTCTTCTTACTGTCAATGTTTTCTACCATTCATGTGACACTAGTTATAGATTCCGATGCTTCACTTCAGGTTTACTGTATCCCTCTGAGCTTCTTATTGACGATGAAACACAGAAATTGCATCGGAATTATATACAAAAAGCACAATGCTGACTTAAGTACAAGAAGACTGACTCTTCTTACTGTCTTTGTTTTGAACCATTCCTGTGACAATAGTAATAGATTCCGATGCTTCACTTCAGGTTTACTGTATACCTTTGACCTTCTTATTGACGATGAGACACAGAAATTGCATCTTAATTAAATACAAAAGGCACAATGTAGACTTAAGTACAAGAAGACGGACTCTTCTTACTGTCTATGCTTTGAACCATTCCTGTGACACTAGTTATAGATTCCTATGCTTCACTTCAGGTTTACTGTATCCCTCTGACCTTCCTTTTGACGATGAAACACAGAAATTGCATCGGAATTAAATACAAAAGGCACAATGCCGACTTCAGTACAAGAACACTGACTCTTCTTACAGTCTATGGTATGAACCATTCCTGTGACACTACTTAAAGATTCCGTTGCTTCACTTCAATTTTACTGTATACCTCTGACCTTCTTATTGGCGATCAAACACAGAAAATTCCTCGGAATTAAATACAAAAGGCACAATGCCGACTCAAGTACAAGAAGACTGGCTCTTCTTACTGTCTATGTTTTGAACCATTCCTGTGACACTAGTTTTAGATTCCGATGCTTCACTTCAGGTTTACTGTATCCAGCTGACCTTCTTATTGACGATGAAGCACATTAATTGCATCGGAATTAAATACAAACGGCACAATGCCGACTTAAGTACAAGAAGACTGATTCTACTTACTGTTTATGTTTTGAACCATTCCTGTGACACTAGTTATAGATTTCATTGCTTCACTTCAGGTTTACTGTATCCAGCTGACCTTCTTATTGACGATGAAACACAGAAATTGCATCGGAATTAAATACATAAGGCACAATGCCGACTCAAGTACAAGAAGACTGGCTCTTCTTACTGTCTATGTTTTGAACCATTTCTGTGACACTAGTTATAGATTCCGATGCTTCACTTCATGTTTACTATATCCAGCTGACTTTCTTATTGACGATGAAACACAGAAATTGCATCGGAATTATATTCAAAAGGCACAATGCCGACTTAAGTACAAGAAGACTGACACTTCTTACTGTTTATGTTTTGAACCATTCCTGTGACACTAGTTATAGATTCCGATGCTTCACTTCAGGTTTACTGTATCCCTATGACCTTCTAATTGACGAAGAAACACAGAAATTGCATCTTAATTGAATACAAAAGGCACTATGCCGACTTAAGTACATGAAAACTGACTCTACTTACTGTCTATGTTTTGAACCATTCCTGTGACACTAGTTAGAGATTCCGATGCTTCACTTCAGGTTTACTGTATCCCTATGACCTTCTTATTGACGATGAAACACAGAAATTTCATCAGAATGAAATACAAAAGGCACAATGCCGCCTCAAGTACAAGAAGACTGGCTCTTCTTACTGCCTAAGTTTTGAACCATTCCTGTGTCACTAGTTATAGATTCCGATGCTTCACTTCAAGTTTACTGTATCCAGCTGACCTTCTTATTGACGATGAAACACAGAAATTACCACCTTACTTATATACTAAAGGCACAATGCCGACTTCAGTACAAGAACACTGACTCTTCCTACTGTCTATGGTTTGAACCATTCCTGTGACACTAGTTACAGATTCCGATGCTTCACTTCCGGTTACTGTATCGCTCTGACCTTCTTATTGACGATCAAACACAGAAAATTCATCGGAATTAAATACAAAAGGCTCAATGCCGACTCAAGTATAAGAAGACTGGCTCTTCTTACTGTCTATCTTTTGAACCATTTCTGTGACACTAGTGACAGATTCCGATGCTTCACTTCAGGTTTACTGTATCCCTCTGACCTTCTTATTGACGATGAAACACAGAAATTGCATCTTAATTAAATACAAAAGGCACAATTCCAACTTAAGCAAACAAGAAGACTGACTATTCTTACTGTCAATGTTATCTACCATTCCTGTGACACTAGTTACAGATTCTGATGCTTCACTTAAGGTTTACTATATCCCTCTGACCTTCTTATTGACGATCAAACACAGAAATTTCATCGGAATTAAATACAAAAGGCACAATGCCGACTCAAGTACAAGAAGACTGGCTCTTCTTACTTCCTATAATTTGAACCATTCCTGTGGCACTAGTTATAGATTCCGATGCTTCACTTCAGGTTTACTGTATCCCTCTGACCTTCTTATTGACGATGAAACACAGAAATTGCATCCGAATTAAATACAAAAGGCACAATGCCGACTTAAGTACAAGAAGACTGGCTTTTCTTACTGTCTATCTTTTGAGCCATTTCTGTGACACTAGTTACAGATTCCGATGCTTCACTTCAGGTTTACTGTATCCCTCTGACCTTCTTATTGACGAAGAAACACAGAAATTGCATCGGAATTAAATACAAAAGGCACAATGCCGACTCAAGTACAAGAACACTGGCTCATCTTACTGTCTATGTTTTGAAAAATTTCTGTGACACTAGTTATAGATTCTGATGCTTCACTTAAGGTTTACTGTTTCCATCTGACCTTCTTATTGACGATCAAACACAGAAATTTCTTCGGAATTAAACACATAAGGCACAATACCGACATAAGTACAAGAAAACTGACTCATCTTACAGTCTATACTTTCAACCATTCCTGTGACACTAGTTATAGATTCCGATGCTTTACTTCTGGTTTGCTGTATCCCTCTGACCTTCATATTGACGATCAAACACAGAAATTTCATCGGAATTAAATACAAAAGGCACAATGCCGACTCAAGTACAAGAAGACTGGCTCTTCTTACTGTCTATGTTTTGAACCATTTCTGTGACACTAGTTATAGATTCCGATGCTTCACTTCATGTTTACTATATCCAGCTGACTTTCTTATTGACGATGAAACACAGAAATTGCATCGGAATTATATTCTAAAGGCACAATGCCGACTTAAGTACAACAAGACTGACACTTCTTACTGTCTATGTTTTGAACCATTCCTGTGACACTAGTTATAGATTCCGATACTTCACTTCAGGTTTACTGTATCCCTCTGACCTTATTATTGACGATGAAACACAGAAATTGCATCTTAATTAAATACAAAAGGCACAATGCCGACTTCAGTACAAGAACACTGTCTCTTCTTACTGTCTAAGGTTTGAACCATTCCTGTGACACTAGTTATAGATTCCGATGCTTCACTTCAGGTTTACTGTATCCCTCTGACCTTCTTATTGACGATCAAACACAGAAAATTCATCGGAATTAAATACAAAAGGCACAATGCCAACTCAAGTACAAGAAGACTGGCTCTTCTTACTGTCTATGTTTTGCACTATTCCTGTGACACTAGTTATAGATTCCGATGCTTCACTTCAGGTTTACTGTATCCAGCTGACCTTCTTATTGACGATCAAACACAGAAATTTCATCGGAATTAAATACAAAAGGCACAACACCGACTCAAGTTCAAGAAGACTGGCTCTTCTTACTGCCTATGTTTTGAACCATTCCTGTGGCACTAGTTATAGATTCCGATGCTTCACTTCAGGTTTACTGTATCCAGCTGACCTTCTTATTAACGATGAAACACAGAAATTGCATCGGAATTATATACAAAAGGCGCAATGCCGACTTAAGTACAAGAAGACTGACTCTTCTTACTGTCTATGTTTTGAACCATTCCTGTGACACTAGTTATAGATTCCGATGATTCACTTCAAGTTTACTGTATCCCTCTGACCTTCTTATTGGCGATGAAACACAGAAATTGCATCTTAATTAAATACAACAGGCACAAAGCCGACTTCAGTGCAAGAACACTGTCTCTTCTTACTGTCTATGGTTTGAACCATTCCTGTGACGTTAGTTATAGATTCCGATGCTTCACTTCAGGTTTACTGTATCCCTCAGCCCTTCTTATTGACGATGAAACACAGAAACTGCATCTTAATTAAATACAAAAGGCACAATGCCGACGTAAGTACAAGAAGACTGACTCTTCTTACTGTCTATGTTTTGAACCATTCCTGTGACACTAGTAATAGATTCCGATGCTTCACTTCAGGTTTACTGTATCCCTCTGACCTTCTTATTGACGATCAAACACAGAAATTTCATCGGAATTATATACAAAAGGCACAATGCCGACTCAAGTACAAGACAACTGGCTCTTCTTACTGTCTATGTTTTGAACCTTTTCTGTGACACTAGTTACAGATTCCGATGCTTCACTTCAGGTTTACTGTATCCCTCTGACCTTCTTATTGACGATGAAACACAGAAATTGCGTCTTAATTAAATACAAAGACACAATGCCAACTTAAGTACAAGAAGACTGATTCTTCTTACTGTCAATGTTTTCTACCATTCATGTGACACTAGTTATAGATTCCGATGCTTCACTTCAGGTTTACTGTATTCTCTGACCTTCTTATTGACGATCAAACACAGAAATTTCATCGGAATTAAATTGAAAAGGCACAATGCCGACTCAAGTACAAGAAGACTGGCTCTTCTACTTCCTATGTTTTGAACCATTCCTGTGGCACTAGTTATAGATTCCGATGCTTCACTTCAGGTTTACTGTATCCAGCTGACCGTCCTATTGACGATGAAACACAGAAATTGCATTGGAATTATATACAAAAATCACATTGCCGACTTAAGTACCATAAGACTGACTCTTCTACTTCCTATGTTTTGAACCATTCCTGTGACACTAGTTATAGATTCTGATGCTTCACTTCAGGTTTACTGTATCCCTCTGACCTTCTTATTGACGATCAAACACAGAAAATTTATCGGAATTAAATACAAAAGGCACAATGCCAACTCAAGTACAAGAAGACTTTCTCTTCTTACTGTCTATGTTTGCACTATTCCTGTGACACTAGTTATAGATTCCGATGCTTCACTTCAGGTTTACTGTATCCAGCTGACCTTATTATTGACGATGAAGCACATAAATTGCATCGGAATTAAATACACAAGGCACAATGCCGACTAAAGTACGAGAAAACTGACTCTTCTTATTGTCTATGTTTTGAACCATTCCTGTGACACTAGTTACAGATTCCGATGCTTCACTTCAGGTTTACTGTATCCCTCTGACCTTCTTATTGACGATCAAACACAGAAATTTCATCGGAATTAAATACAAAAGGCACAATGCCGACTCAAGTACAACAAGACTGGCTCTTCTTACTTCCTATGTTTTGAACCATTCCTGTGGCACTAGGTTTTGATTCCGATGCTTCACTTCAGGGTTACTGTATCCAGCTGACCGTCCTATTGACGATGAAACACAGAAATTGCATCGGAATTATATACTAAAGGCACAATGCCGACTTAAGTACAAGAAGACTGACTCTTCTTACTGTCTATGTTTTGAATCATTCCTGTGACACTAGTTATAGATTCCGATGCTTCACTTCAGGTTTACTGTATCCCTCTGACCTTCTTATTGACGATGAAACACAGAAATTGCATCTTAATTAAATACAGAAGGAACAATGCCGACTTCAGTGCAAGAACACTGTCTCTTTTTACTGTGTATGGTTTGAACCTTTCCTGTGACACTAGTTATAGATTCCGATGCTTCACTTCAGGTTTACTGTATCCCTCTGCCCTTCTTATTGACGATGAAACACAGAAACTGCAATTTAATTAAATATAAAAGACACGATGCCGACGTAAGTCAAGAAGTCTGACTCTTCTTACTGTCTATGTTTTGAACCATTCCTGTGACACTAGTAATAGATTCCGATGCTTCACTTCAGGTTTACTGTATCCCTCTGACCTTCTTATTGACGTTCAAACACAGAAAATTCATCGGAATTATATACAAAAGGCACAATGCCGACTCAAGTACAAGAAGACTGGCTCTGCTTACTGTCTATCTCTTGAACCATTTCTGTGACACTAGTTACAGATTCCGATGCTTCACTTCAGGATTACTGTATCCCTCTGACCTTCTTATTAACGATGAAACACCGAAATTGCATCTTAATTAAATACAAAAAGCACAATGCCGACTTAAGTACAAGAAGACTGACTCTTCTTACTGTCTATGTTTTGTACCATTCCTGTGACACTAGTTATAGATTCTGATGCTTCACTTCAGGTTTACTATATCCCTCTGACATTCTTATTGACGATCAAACACAGAAAATTCATCGGAATTAAATACAAAAGGCACAATGACGACTCAAGTACAAGAAGACTGGCTCTTCTTACTGTCTATGGTTTGAACCATTCCTGTGACACTAGTTATAGATTCTGATGCTTCACTTCAGGTTTACTGTATCCCTCTGACCTTCTTATTGACGATGAAACACAGAAATTGAATCCGAATTAAATACAAAAGGCACAATGCCGACTCAATTACAAGAAGACTGGCTCTTCTTACTGCCTTTGTTTTGAACCATTCCTGTGGCACTATAGATTCTGATGCTTCACTTCAGGTTTACTGTATCCAGCTGACCGTCCTATTGACGATGAAACACAGAAATTGCATCGGAATTATATACAAAAGGCACAATGCCGACTCAAGTACAAGAAGTCTGGATCTTCTTACTGTCTATGTTTTGAACCATTTCTGTGACACTAGTTACAGATTCCGATGCTTCACTTCAGATTTACTGTATCCCTCTGACCTTCTTATTGACGATGAAACACAGAAATTGCATCTTAATTAAATACAAAAGGCACAATGCCGACTTCAGTGCAAGAACACTGTCTCTTCTTACTGTCTATGGTTTGAACCATTCCTGTGACACTAGTTATAGATTCCGATGTTTCACTTCAGGTTTACTGTATCCCTCAGCCCTTCTTATTGACGATGAAACACAGAAATTGCATCTTAATTAAATACAAAAGGCACAATGCCGACTTAAGTACAGGAAGACAGACTCTTCTTACTGTCAATGTTTTCTACCATTCCTGTGACACTAGTTATAGATTCCGATGCTTCACTTCAGGTTTACTGTATCCCTCTGACAATCTTATTGACGATCAAACACAGAAAAGTCATAGGAATTAAATACAAAATGCACAATGCCGACTCAATTACAAGAAGACTGGCTCTTCTTACTTCCATGTTTTAAACCATTCCTGTGGCACTAGTTATAGATTCCGATGCTTCACTTCAGATTTACTGTATCCAGCTGACCGTCTTATTGACGATGAACTACAGAAATTGCATCGGAATTATATACAAAAGGCACAATGCCGACTTCAGTACAAGAAGACTGACTCTTCTTACTGTCTATGTTTTGAACCATTCCTGTGACACTAGTTATAGATTCCGATGCTTCATTTCAGGTTTACTGTATCCCTCTGACCTTCTTATTGACGATGAAACACAGAAATTGCATCTTAATTAAATACAAAATGCACAATGCCAACTTCAGTACAAGAACATTGTCTCTTCTTACTGTCTATGGTTTGAACCATTCCTGTGACACTAGTTGTAGATTCCGATGCTTCACTTCAGGTTTACTCTATCCCTCTGACCTTCTTATTGTCGATCAAACTTAGAAAATTCATCGGAATTAAATACAAATGCACAATGCCAACTCAAGTACAAGAAGACTGGCTCTTCTTACTGTCTATGTTTTGCACCATTCCTTTGACACTAGTAATAGATTCCAATGCTTCACTTCAGGTTTACTGTATCCAACTGACCTTCTTACTGACGATGAAACAGAGAAATTGCATCGGAATTATATAGAAAAGGCACAATGCCGACTGAAGTTCAAGAAAACTGACTCCTCATACACTCTATGTTTTGAACCATTCCTGTGACACTAGTAATAGATTCCGATGCTTCACTTCGGGATTACTGTTTTCCTCTGACCTTCTTTCTGACGATCAAACACAGAAAATTCATCGGAAATAAATACAAAAGGCACAATGCCGACTCAAGTACAAGAAGACTGGCTCTTCTTATTGACTATGTTTTGAACCGTTCCTGTGACACTAGTTATAGATTCCGATGCTTCACTTCAGGTTTACTGTATCCATCTGAACTTCTTATTGACGATGAAATACAGAAATTGCATCGGAATCAAATACAAAAGGCACAATGCCGACTTAAGAACAAGAAGACTGACTCTTCTTACTGTCTATGTTTTGAACCAATCCTGTGAGACCAGTTTTAGATTCCGATGCTTCACATCAGTTTTACTGTATCCCCCTGACCTTCTTATTGACGATGAAACAGAGAAATTGCATCGGAATTAAATACATAAGGCACAATGCCGACTTAAAAACAAGAAAACTGACTCTTCTTACTGTCTATGATTTGAACCACTCCTGTGACTCTAGTTATAGATTCCGATGCTTTACTTCAGGTTTACTGTATCCCTCTGACCTCCATATTGACGATGAAACACAGAAATTGCATCGGAATTAAATACAAGAGGCAAAATGCCGACTTAAGTACAAGAAGACTAACTCTTCTTACTTTCTATGGTTTGAACCATTCCTGTGCCCCTAGTTATAGATACCGAAGCTTCACTTCAGGTTTACTGAATCCCTCTGATCTTCTTATTGACGATCAAACAGAGAAATTTCATCGGAATTAAATACACAAGGCACAATGCCGACTCAAGTACAAGAAGACTCGCTCTTCTTACTGCCTACGTTTTGAACCATTCCTGTGACACTAGTTATAGATTCCGATGCTTCACTTCAGGTTTACTGTACCCAACTGACTTCTTATTAACGATGAAACACAGAAATTGCATCGGAATTATATACAAATGGCAAAATGCCGACTTAAGTACAAGAAGACTGTCTCTTCTTACTGTCTATTTTTTGAACCATTCCCGTGACACTAGTTATACATTCCGATGCTTCATTTCTGGTTTACTGTATCCCTCTGACCTTCTTATTGACGATGAAACACAGAAATTGCATCTTAAGTAAATACAAAAGACACAATGCCGACTTCAGTACAAGAACACTGACTCTTCTTAATGTCTATGGTTTGAACCATTCCTGTGACACTAGTTATAGATTCCGATTTTTCACTTCAGGTTTACTGTATCCCTCTGACCTTCTTATTGACGATCAAACACAGAAAATTCATCGGAATTAAATACAAAAGGCACAATGCCGACTCAAGTACATGAAGACTGGCTCTTCTGACTGTCTATGTTTTGAACCATTCCTGTGACACTAGTTATAGATTCTGATGCTTCACTTCAGTTTTACTGTATCCAGCTGACCTACTTATTGACGATGATACACAGAAATTTCATCCGAATTAAATACATAAGGCACAATGCCGACTTAGGTACAAGTAAACTGACTCTTCTTACTGTCTATGTTTTGAACCATTCCTGTGACACTAGTAATAGATTCTGATGCTTCACTTCAGGTTTACTGTATCCCTCTGACCTTCTTATTGACGATGAAACACAGAAATTGAATCCGAATTAAATACAAAAGGCACAATGCCGACTTAAGTACAAGAAGACTGACTCTTTCTACTGTCTATGTTCTGAACCATTCCTGTGACACTAGTTATAGATTTCGATGCTTCACTTCAGGTTTACTGTATCCCTCTGACCTACTTATTGACGATGAAACACAGATATTACATACAAATTAAGTAAAAAAGGCACAATGCCGACTCAAGTACAAGAAGACTGGCAATTCTTACTGTCTATGTTTGAACCATTCCTGTGACACTAGTTATAGATTCCGAAGCTTCACTTCAGGTTTACTGTATCCCTCTGACTTTCTTATTGACGATCAAACAGAGAAATTTCATCGGAATTAAATACAAAAGGCACAATGCCGACTCAAGTACAAGAAGTCTCGCTCTTCTTACTGCCTATGTTTTGAACCATTCCTGTGACACTAGTTATAGATTCCGATGCTTCATTTCTGGTTTACTGTACCCAACTGACTTCTTATTAACGATGAAACACAGAAATTGCATCGGAATTATATACAAATGGCACAATGTCGACTTAAGTACAAGAAGACTGACTCTTCTTACTGTCTATGTTTTGAACCATTCCTGTGACACTAGATATAGATTCCGATGCTTCACTTCAGGTTTACTGTATCCCTCTGACCTTCGTATTGACGATGATGCACAGAAATTGCATCGTAATTAAATACAAAAGGCACAATGCCGACTTAGGAAAAAGAAGACTGACTCTTTCTACTGTCTATGTTCTGAACCATTCCTTTGAATCTAGTTATGGATTCCGATGCTTCACTTCAGGTTTACTGTATCCCTCTGACCTACTTATTGACGATGAAACACAGATATTGCATACGAATTAAATAAAAAAGGCACAATGCCGACTCAAGTACAAGAAGACTGGCTCTTCTTACTGTCTATGTTTTGAACCATTCCTGTGACACTAGTTATAGATTCCGATGCTTCACTTCAGCTTTACTGTATCCCTCTGACCTTCTTATTGACGAAGAAACACAGAAATTGCATCGGAATTAAATACAAAAAACACAATGCCTGCTCAAAAACAAGAAGACTGGCTCATCTTACTGTCTATGTTTTGAACCATTTCTGTGACACTAGTTATAGATTCCGATGCTTCACTTCAGGTTTACTGTATCCATCTGACCTTCTTATTTACGATCAAACACAGAAAATTCATCGGAATTAAATACATAAGGCACAATGCCGACATAAGTACAAGAAAACTGACTCTTCTTACTTTCTATGCTTTGAAAAATTCCTGTGACACTAGATATAGATTCCGATGCTTCACTTCAGGTTTACTGTATCCCTCTGACCTTCGTATTGACGATGATACACAGAAATTGCATCGGAATTAAATACAAAAGGCACAATGCCGACTTTGGAAAATGAAGACTGACTCTTCCTACTCTCTATGTTTTGAACCATTCCTGTGACACTAGTTATAGATTCCGATGCTTCACTTCAGCTTTACTGTATCCCTCTGACCTTCTTATTGACGAAGAAACACAGAAATTGCATCGGAATTAAATACAAAAAACACAATGCCTGCTCAAAAACAAGAAGACTGGCTCATCTTACTGTCTATGTTTTGAACCATTTCTGTGACACTAGTTATAGATTCCGATGCTTCACTTCAGGTTTACTGTATCCATCTGACCTTCTTATTTACGATCAAACACAGAAAATTCATCGGAATTAAATACATAAGGCACAATGCCGACATAAGTACAAGAAAACTGACTCTTCTTACTTTCTATGCTTTGAAAAATTCCTGTGACACTAGATATAGATTCCGATGCTTCACTTCAGGTTTACTGTATCCCTCTGACCTTCTTATTGACGATGAAACACAGAAATTGAATCCGAATTAAATACAAAAGGCACAATGCCGACTCAATTACAAGAAGACTGGCTCTTCTTACTGCCTTTGTTTTGAACCATTCCTGTGGCACTATAGATTCTGATGCTTCACTTCAGGTTTACTGTATCCAGCTGACCGTCCTATTGACGATGAAACACAGAAATTGCATCGGAATTATATACAAAAGGCACAATGCCGACTCAAGTACAAGAAGTCTGGATCTTCTTACTGTCTATGTTTTGAACCATTTCTGTGACACTAGTTACAGATTCCGATGCTTCACTTCAGATTTACTGTATCCCTCTGACCTTCTTATTGACGATGAAACACAGAAATTGCATCTTAATTAAATACAAAAGGCACAATGCCGACTTCAGTGCAAGAACACTGTCTCTTCTTACTGTCTATGGTTTGAACCATTCCTGTGACACTAGTTATAGATTCCGATGTTTCACTTCAGGTTTACTGTATCCCTCAGCCCTTCTTATTGACGATGAAACACAGAAATTGCATCTTAATTAAATACAAAAGGCACAATGCCGACTTAAGTACAGGAAGACAGACTCTTCTTACTGTCAATGTTTTCTACCATTCCTGTGACACTAGTTATAGATTCCGATGCTTCACTTCAGGTTTACTGTATCCCTCTGACAATCTTATTGACGATCAAACACAGAAAAGTCATAGGAATTAAATACAAAATGCACAATGCCGACTCAATTACAAGAAGACTGGCTCTTCTTACTTCCATGTTTTAAACCATTCCTGTGGCACTAGTTATAGATTCCGATGCTTCACTTCAGATTTACTGTATCCAGCTGACCGTCTTATTGACGATGAACTACAGAAATTGCATCGGAATTATATACAAAAGGCACAATGCCGACTTCAGTACAAGAAGACTGACTCTTCTTACTGTCTATGTTTTGAACCATTCCTGTGACACTAGTTATAGATTCCGATGCTTCATTTCAGGTTTACTGTATCCCTCTGACCTTCTTATTGACGATGAAACACAGAAATTGCATCTTAATTAAATACAAAATGCACAATGCCAACTTCAGTACAAGAACATTGTCTCTTCTTACTGTCTATGGTTTGAACCATTCCTGTGACACTAGTTGTAGATTCCGATGCTTCACTTCAGGTTTACTCTATCCCTCTGACCTTCTTATTGTCGATCAAACTTAGAAAATTCATCGGAATTAAATACAAATGCACAATGCCAACTCAAGTACAAGAAGACTGGCTCTTCTTACTGTCTATGTTTTGCACCATTCCTTTGACACTAGTAATAGATTCCAATGCTTCACTTCAGGTTTACTGTATCCAACTGACCTTCTTACTGACGATGAAACAGAGAAATTGCATCGGAATTATATAGAAAAGGCACAATGCCGACTGAAGTTCAAGAAAACTGACTCCTCATACACTCTATGTTTTGAACCATTCCTGTGACACTAGTAATAGATTCCGATGCTTCACTTCGGGATTACTGTTTTCCTCTGACCTTCTTTCTGACGATCAAACACAGAAAATTCATCGGAAATAAATACAAAAGGCACAATGCCGACTCAAGTACAAGAAGACTGGCTCTTCTTATTGACTATGTTTTGAACCGTTCCTGTGACACTAGTTATAGATTCCGATGCTTCACTTCAGGTTTACTGTATCCATCTGAACTTCTTATTGACGATGAAATACAGAAATTGCATCGGAATCAAATACAAAAGGCACAATGCCGACTTAAGAACAAGAAGACTGACTCTTCTTACTGTCTATGTTTTGAACCAATCCTGTGAGACCAGTTTTAGATTCCGATGCTTCACATCAGTTTTACTGTATCCCCCTGACCTTCTTATTGACGATGAAACAGAGAAATTGCATCGGAATTAAATACATAAGGCACAATGCCGACTTAAAAACAAGAAAACTGACTCTTCTTACTGTCTATGATTTGAACCACTCCTGTGACTCTAGTTATAGATTCCGATGCTTTACTTCAGGTTTACTGTATCCCTCTGACCTCCATATTGACGATGAAACACAGAAATTGCATCGGAATTAAATACAAGAGGCAAAATGCCGACTTAAGTACAAGAAGACTAACTCTTCTTACTTTCTATGGTTTGAACCATTCCTGTGCCCCTAGTTATAGATACCGAAGCTTCACTTCAGGTTTACTGAATCCCTCTGATCTTCTTATTGACGATCAAACAGAGAAATTTCATCGGAATTAAATACACAAGGCACAATGCCGACTCAAGTACAAGAAGACTCGCTCTTCTTACTGCCTACGTTTTGAACCATTCCTGTGACACTAGTTATAGATTCCGATGCTTCACTTCAGGTTTACTGTACCCAACTGACTTCTTATTAACGATGAAACACAGAAATTGCATCGGAATTATATACAAATGGCAAAATGCCGACTTAAGTACAAGAAGACTGTCTCTTCTTACTGTCTATTTTTTGAACCATTCCCGTGACACTAGTTATACATTCCGATGCTTCATTTCTGGTTTACTGTATCCCTCTGACCTTCTTATTGACGATGAAACACAGAAATTGCATCTTAAGTAAATACAAAAGACACAATGCCGACTTCAGTACAAGAACACTGACTCTTCTTAATGTCTATGGTTTGAACCATTCCTGTGACACTAGTTATAGATTCCGATTTTTCACTTCAGGTTTACTGTATCCCTCTGACCTTCTTATTGACGATCAAACACAGAAAATTCATCGGAATTAAATACAAAAGGCACAATGCCGACTCAAGTACATGAAGACTGGCTCTTCTGACTGTCTATGTTTTGAACCATTCCTGTGACACTAGTTATAGATTCTGATGCTTCACTTCAGTTTTACTGTATCCAGCTGACCTACTTATTGACGATGATACACAGAAATTTCATCCGAATTAAATACATAAGGCACAATGCCGACTTAGGTACAAGTAAACTGACTCTTCTTACTGTCTATGTTTTGAACCATTCCTGTGACACTAGTAATAGATTCTGATGCTTCACTTCAGGTTTACTGTATCCCTCTGACCTTCTTATTGACGATGAAACACAGAAATTGAATCCGAATTAAATACAAAAGGCACAATGCCGACTTAAGTACAAGAAGACTGACTCTTTCTACTGTCTATGTTCTGAACCATTCCTGTGACACTAGTTATAGATTTCGATGCTTCACTTCAGGTTTACTGTATCCCTCTGACCTACTTATTGACGATGAAACACAGATATTACATACAAATTAAGTAAAAAAGGCACAATGCCGACTCAAGTACAAGAAGACTGGCAATTCTTACTGTCTATGTTTGAACCATTCCTGTGACACTAGTTATAGATTCCGAAGCTTCACTTCAGGTTTACTGTATCCCTCTGACTTTCTTATTGACGATCAAACAGAGAAATTTCATCGGAATTAAATACAAAAGGCACAATGCCGACTCAAGTACAAGAAGTCTCGCTCTTCTTACTGCCTATGTTTTGAACCATTCCTGTGACACTAGTTATAGATTCCGATGCTTCATTTCTGGTTTACTGTACCCAACTGACTTCTTATTAACGATGAAACACAGAAATTGCATCGGAATTATATACAAATGGCACAATGTCGACTTAAGTACAAGAAGACTGACTCTTCTTACTGTCTATGTTTTGAACCATTCCTGTGACACTAGATATAGATTCCGATGCTTCACTTCAGGTTTACTGTATCCCTCTGACCTTCGTATTGACGATGATGCACAGAAATTGCATCGTAATTAAATACAAAAGGCACAATGCCGACTTAGGAAAAAGAAGACTGACTCTTTCTACTGTCTATGTTCTGAACCATTCCTTTGAATCTAGTTATGGATTCCGATGCTTCACTTCAGGTTTACTGTATCCCTCTGACCTACTTATTGACGATGAAACACAGATATTGCATACGAATTAAATAAAAAAGGCACAATGCCGACTCAAGTACAAGAAGACTGGCTCTTCTTACTGTCTATGTTTTGAACCATTCCTGTGACACTAGTTATAGATTCCGATGCTTCACTTCAGCTTTACTGTATCCCTCTGACCTTCTTATTGACGAAGAAACACAGAAATTGCATCGGAATTAAATACAAAAAACACAATGCCTGCTCAAAAACAAGAAGACTGGCTCATCTTACTGTCTATGTTTTGAACCATTTCTGTGACACTAGTTATAGATTCCGATGCTTCACTTCAGGTTTACTGTATCCATCTGACCTTCTTATTTACGATCAAACACAGAAAATTCATCGGAATTAAATACATAAGGCACAATGCCGACATAAGTACAAGAAAACTGACTCTTCTTACTTTCTATGCTTTGAAAAATTCCTGTGACACTAGATATAGATTCCGATGCTTCACTTCAGGTTTACTGTATCCCTCTGACCTTCGTATTGACGATGATACACAGAAATTGCATCGGAATTAAATACAAAAGGCACAATGCCGACTTTGGAAAATGAAGACTGACTCTTCCTACTCTCTATGTTTTGAACCATTCCTGTGACACTAGTTATAGATTCTGATGCTTCACTTCAGGTTTACTGTATCCCTCTGACCTTCTTGTTGACGATGAAACACAGAAATTGGAACTTAATTAAATACAAAAGGCACAATGCAGTCGTAAGTACAAGAAGACTGACTCTTCTTACTGTCTATGTTTTGAACCATTCCTGTGACACTAGTAATAGATTCCGATGCTTCACTTCAGGTTTACTGTACCAGTCTGACCTTCTTATTGACGATCAAACACAGAAAATTCATCGGAAATAAATACAAAAGGCACAATGCCGACTTAAGTACAAGAAAACTGACTCTTCTTACTGTCAATGGTTTCTACCATTCCTGTGACACCAGTTATAGATTTCGATGCTTCACTTCAGCTTTTCTGTATCCCTCTGACCTTCTTATTGACGATCAAACACAGATATTTCATCGGAATGAAATACAAAAGGCACAATGCCGACTCAAGTACAAGAAGACTGGCTCTTCTTACTGCCTATGTTTAAACCATTCCTGTGACACTAGTTATAGATTCCGATGCTTTACTTCAGCTTTACTGTATTCTCTGACCTTCTTATTGACGAAGAAACACAGAAATTGCATCGGAATTAAATACAAAAAGCACAATGCCGACTCAAAAACAAGAAGACTGGCTCATCTTACTGTCTATGTTGTGAACCATTTGTGTGACACTAGTTATAGATTCCGATGCTTCACTTCAGGTTTACTGTATCCATCTGACCTTCTTATTTACGATCAAACACAGAAAATTCATCGGAATTAAATACATAAGGCACAATGCCGACATAAGTACAAGAAAACTGACTCTTCTTACTGTCTCTGCTTTGAAAAATTCCTGTGACACTAGATATAGATTCCGATGCTTCACTTCAGGATTACTGTATCCCTCTGACCTTCGTATTGACGATGATACACAGAAATTGCATCGGAATTAAATACAAAAGGCACAATGCCGACTTAGGAATAAGAAGACTGACTCTTCCTACTCTCTATGTTTTGAACCATTCCTGTGACACTAGTTATAGATTCTGATGCTTCACTTCAGGTTCACTGTATCCCTCTGACCTTCTTATTGACGATGAAACACAGAAATTGGAACTTAATTAAATACAAAAGGCACAATGCAGACGTAAGTACAAGAAGACTGACTCTTCTTACTGTCGATGTTTTGAACCATTCCTGTGACACTAGTAATAGATTCCGATGCTTCACTTCAGGTTTACTGTACCACTCTGACCTTCTTATTGACGATCAAACACAGAAAATTCATCGGAAATAAATACAAAAGGCACAACGCCGACTTAAGTACAAGAAAGCTGACTCTTCTTACTGTCAATGGTTTCTACCATTCCTCTGACACTAGTTATAGATTTCGATGCTTCACTTCAGCTTTACTGTATCCCTCTGACCTTCTTATTGACGATCAAACACAGATATTTCATCGGAATGAAATACAAAAGGCACAATGCAGACGTAAGTACAAGAAGACTGACTCTTCTTACTGTCTATGTTTTGAACCATTCCTGTGACACTAGTAATAGATTCCGATGCTTCACTTCAGGTTTACTGTACCACTCTGACCTTCTTATTGACGATCAAACACAGAAAATTCATCGGAAATATATACAAAAGGCACAATGCCGATTTAAGTACAAGAAAACTGACTCTTCTTACTGTCAATGGTTTCTACCATTCCTGTGGCACTAGATATAGATTCCGATGCTTCACTTCAGATATACTGTATCCCTCTGATCTTATTATTGACGATGAGACACAGAAATTGCATCTTAATTAAATACAAAAGGCACAATGCCGACTTGAGTACAAGAACACTGTCTCTTCTTATAGTCTAAGGTTTGAACCATTCCTGTCACACTAGTTATAGATTCCGCTGCTTCACTTCAGGTTTACTGTATCCCTCTGACCTTCTTATTGACGATCAAACACAGAAAATTCATAGGAATTAAATACAAAAGGCACAATGCCAACTCAAGTACAAGAAGACTGGCTCTTTTTACTGTCTATGCTTTGCACTATTCCTGTGACGCTAGTTATAGATTCCGATGCTTCACTTCAGGTTTACTGTGTCCAGCTGACCTTCTTATTGACGATCAAACACAGAAATTTCATCGGAATTAAATACAAAAGGCACAATGCCGACTCAAGTACAAGAAGACTGGCTCGTCTTACTGCCTTTGTTTTGAACCATTCCTGTGGCACTAGTTATAGATTCCGATGATTCACTTCAGGTTTACTGTATCCAGCTGACCGTCTTATTGACGATGAAACACAGAAATTGCATCGGAATTATATACAAAAGGCACAATGCCGACTTAAGAACAAGAAGACTGACTCTTCTTACTGTCTATGTTTTGAACCATTCCTGTGACACTAGTTATAGATTCCGATGCTTCACTTCAGGTTTACTGTATCCCTCTGACCTTCTTATTGACGATGAAACACAGAAATTGCATCTTAATTAAATACAAAATGCACAATGCCGACTTCAGTACAAGAACATTGTCTCTTCTTACTGTCTATGGTTTGAACCATTCCTGTGACACTAGTTATAGATTCCGATGCTTCACTTCAGGTTTACTCTATCCCTCTGACCTTCTTATTGTCGATCAAACACAGAAAATTCATCGGAATTAAATACAACAGGCACAATGCCAACTCAAGTACAAGAAGACTGGCTCTTCTTACTGTCTATGTTTTGCACCATTCCTTTGACACTAGTAATAGATTCCAATGCTTCACTTCAGGCTTACTGTATCCAGCTGTCCTTCTTATTGACGATCAAACACAGAAATTTCATCGGAATTAAATACAAAAGGCTCAATGCCGACATAAGTACAAGAAGACTGTCTCTTCTTACTGTCTATGTTTTGAACCATTCCCGTGACACTAGTTATACATTCCGATGCTTCATTTCTGGTTTACTGTATCCCTCTGACCTTCTTCTTGACGATGAAACACAGAAATTGCATCTTAAGTATATACAAAAGACACAATGCCGACTTCAGTACAAGAACACTGACTCTTCTTAATGTCTATGGTTTGAACCATTCCTGTGACACTAGTTATAGATTCCGATTTTTCACTTCAGGTTTACTGTATCCCTCTGACCGTCTTATTGACGATCAAACACAGAAAATTCATCGGAATTAAATACAAAAGGCACAATGCCGACTCAAGTACATGAAGACTGCCTCTTCTGACTGTCTATGTTTTGAACCATTCCTGTGACACTAGTTATAGATTCCGATGCTTCACTTCAGTTTTACTGTATCCAGCTGACCTCCTTTTTGACGATGATACACAGAAACTTCATCCGAATTAAATACATAAGGCACAATGCCGACTTAAGTACAAGAAAACTGACTCTTCTTACTGTCTATGTTTTGAACCCTTCCTGTGACACTAGATATAGATTCCGATGCTTCACTTCAAGTTTACTGTATCCCTCTGACCTTCGTATTGACGATGATGCACAGAAATTGCATCGGAATTAAATACAAAAGGCGCAATGCCGACTTAGGAAAAAGAAGACTGACTCTTTCTACTGTCTATGTTCTGAACCATTCCTTTGACACTAGTTATGGATTCCGATGCTTCACTTCAGGTTTACTGTATCCCTCTGACCTACTTATTGACGATGAAACACAGATATTGCATACGAATTAAATAAAAAAGGCACAATGCCGACTCAAGTGCAAGAAGACTGGCTCTTCTTACTGTCTATGTTTTGAACCATTCCTGTGACACTAGTTATAGATTCCGATGCTTCACTTCAGCTTTACTGTATCCCTCTGACCTTCTTATTGATGATGAAACACAGAAATTGCATCTTAATTACATACAAAAGGCACAATGCCGACTCAAGTACAAGAAGACTGGCTCTTCATACAGTCTATGTTTTGAACCATTCCTGTAACACTAGTTATAGATTCCGATGCTTCACTTCAGCTTTACTGTATCCCTCTGACCTTCTTATTGCCGAAGAAACACAGAAATTGCATCGGAATTAAATACAAAAAGCACAATGCCGACTCAAAAACAAGAAGACTGTCTCATCTTACTGTCTATGTTTTGAACCATTTCTGTGACACTAGTAATAGATTCCGATGCTTCACTTCAGGTTTACTGTACCACTCTGACCTTCTTATTGACGATCAAACACAGAAAATTCATCGGAAATAAATACAAAAATCACAATGCCGACTTAAGTACAAGAAAACTGACTCTTGTTACTGTCATATTTTTCTACCATTCCTGTGACACTAGTTATAGATTTCGATGCTACACTTCAGCTTTACTGTATCCCTCTGACCTTCTTATTGACGATCAAACACAGATATTTCATCAGAATGAAATACAAAAGGCACAATGCCGACTCAAGTACACGAAGACTGGCTCTTCTTACTGCCTATGTTTAAACCATTCCTGTGGCACTAGAAAAAGATTCCGATGCTTCACTTCAGATTTACTGTATCCCTCTGATCTTATTATTGACAATGAGACACAGAAATTGCATCTTCATTAAATACAAAAGGCACAATGCCGACATGAGTACAAGAACACTGTCTCTTCTTATTTTCTAAGGTTTGAACCATTCCTGTGACACTAGTTATAGATTCCGATGCTTCACTTCAGGTTTACTGTTTCCCTCTGACCTTCTTATTGACGATGAAACACAGAAACTGCATCTTAATTAAATACAAAAGGCACGATGCCGACGTAAGTACAAGAAGACTGACTCTTCCTACTGTCTGTGTTTTGAACCATTCCTGTGACACTAGTAACAGATTCCGATGCTTCACTTCATGTTTACTGTATCCCTCTGACCTTCTTATTGACGATCAAACACAGAAAATTCATCGGAATTATATACAAAAGGCACAATGCCGACTCAAGTACAAGAAGACTGGCTCTTCTTACTTCCTATGTTTGAACGATTCCTGTGGCACTAGTTATAGATTCCGATGCTTCACTTCAGGTTTACTGTATCCAGCTGACCGTCTTATTGACGATGAAACACAGAAATTGCATCTTAATTAAATACAAAAGGCACAATGCCGACATCAGTGCAAGAACACTGTCTCTTCTTACTGTCTATGGTTTGACCATTCCTGTGTCACTACTTATAGATTCCGAAGCTTCACTTCAAGTTTACTGTATCCCTCTGACCTTCTTATTGACGATGAAACACAGAAATTGAATCTTAATTAAATACAAAAGGCTCAATGCCGACGTAAGTACAAGAAGACTGACTCTTCTTACTGTCTATGTTTTGAACCATTCCTGTGACACTAGTAATATATTCCGATGCTTCACTTCAGGTTTACTGTATCCCTCTGACCTTCTTATTGACGATCAAACACAGAAAATTCATCGGAATTAAATACAAAAGGCACAATGCCAACTGAAGTACAAGAAGACAGGCTCTTCTTACTGTCTATGTTTTGCACCATTCCTGTGACACTAGTAATAGATTCCAATGCTTCACTTCAGGTACACTGTATCCAGCTGACCTTCTTATTGACGATCAAACACAGAAATTTCATCGGAATTAAATACAAAGGGCACAATGCCGACTCAAGTACAAGAAGACTTACTCTTCCTACTGTCTATGTTTTGAACCATTCCTGTGACACTAGTAACAGATTCCGATGCTTCACTTCATGTTTACTGTATCCCTCTGACCTTCTTATTGACGATCAAACACAGAAATTTCATCGGAATTATATAGAAAAGGCACAATGCCGACTGAAGTACAAGAAAGCTGACTCCTCTTACTGTCTATGTTTTGAACCATTCCTGTGACACTAGTAATAGATTCCGATGCTTCACTTCGGGATTACTGGTTTCCTCTGACCTTCTTTTTGACGATCAAGCACAGAAAATTCATCGGAATTAATTACAAAAGGCACAATGCCGACTCAAGTACAAGAAGACTGGCTTTTCTTACTGTCTATGTTTTGAACCATTCCTGTGACACTAGTTATAGATTCCGATGCTTCACTTCAGGTTTACTGTATTCAGCTGACCTTCTTATTGACGATGAAGCACAGACATTGCATCGGAATTAAATACAAAAAGCACAATGCCGACTTAAGAACAAGAAGACTGACTCTTCTTACTGTCTATGTTTTGAACCATTCCTGTGACACTAGTTATAGATTCCGATGCTTCACTTCAGGTTTACTGTATCCCTCTGTCCTCCATATTGACGATGAAACACAGAAATTGCATCGTAATTAAATACAAAAAGCACAATGCCGACTTAAGTACAAGAAGACTAACTCTTCTTACTGTCTATGATTTGAACCATTCCTGTGACACTAGTTATAGATACCGATGCTTCACTTCAGGTTTACTGTATCCCTCTGACCTTCTTATTGACGATCAAACAGAGAAATTTCATCGGAATTAAATACAAAAGGCACAATGCCGACTCAAGTACAAGAAGACTGGCTCTTCTTATTGTCTATGTTTTGAACCATTCCTGTGGCACTAGTTATAGATTCCGATGCTTCACTTCAGGTTTACTGTATTCAGCTGACCTTCTTATTGACGATGAAGCACAGAAATTGCATCGGAATTAAATACAAAAGGCACAATGCCGACTTAAGAACAAGAAGACTGACTCTTCTTACTGTCTATGTTTTGAACCATTCCTGTGGGACCAGTTTTAGATTCCGATGCTTCACTTCAGGTTTACTGTACCCAACTGACATCTTATTAACGATGAAACACAGAAATTGCATCGGAATTATATACAAATGGCACAATGCCGACTTAAGTACAAGAAGACTGACTCTTCTTACTGTCTATGTTTTGAACCATTCCTATGACACTAGTTATACATTCCGATGCTTCATTTCTGGTTTACTGTATCCCTCTGACCTTCTTATTGACGATGAAACACAGAAATTGCATCTTAAGTAAATACAAAAGACACAATGCCGACTTCAGTACAAGAACACTGTATCTTCTTACTGTCTATGTTTTGAACCATTCCTGTGACACTAGTTATAGATTCCGATGCTTCACTTCAGGTTTACTGTATCCCTCTGACCTTCTTATTGACGATCAAACACAGAAACTTCATCGGAATTAAATACAAAAGGCACAATGCCGACTCAAGTACATGAAGACTGGCTCTTCTTACTGTCTATGTTTCGAACCATTCCTGTGACACTAGTTATAGATTGCGATGCTTCTCTTCAGGTTTACTGTATCCAGCAGAATTTCTTATTGACGATGAAGCAAAGAATTTGCATCGGAATTAAATACAAAAGGCACAATGAAGACTTAAGTACAAGAAGACTGTCTCTTCTTACTGTCTATGTTTTGAATCATTCCTGTGACACTTGTTATAGATTCCGAAGCTTCACTTCAGGTTTACTGTATCCAGCTGACCTTCTTATTGACGATGTAACACGGAAATTGCATCGGAATTAGACACATATGTCACAATGCCGACTTAAGTACAAGAAAACTGACTCTTCTTACTGTATATGTTTTGAAGCATTCCTGTAACACTAGTTATAGATTCCAATGCTTCACTTCAGGTTTACTGTATCCCTCTGACCTTCTTATTGACGATGAAACACAGAAAATTGATCGGAATTAAATACAAAAGGCACAATGCCGTCTCAAGTACAAGAAGACGGGCTCTTCTTACTGTCTATGATTTGAACCTTTCCTGTGACACTAGTTATAGATTCCGATGTTTCACTTCAGGTTTACTGTATCCAGATGACCTTCTTATTGACGATGAAGCACAGAAATTGCATCGGAATAAAATACAAAAGGCACAATGCTGACTTAAGTACAAGAAGACTGACTCTTCTTACTGTCTATGTTCTGAACCATTCCTGTGGCACAAGTTATAGATTCCGATGCTTCACTTCAGTTTTACTGTATCCCCCTGACCTTCTTATTTACGATGAAACACAGAAATTGCATCGGTATTAAATACATAATTCACAATGCCGACTTAAGTACAAGAAAACTGACTCTTCTTACTGTCTATGATCTGAACCATTCCTGTGACTCTAGTTATAGATTCCGATGCTTAACTTCAGGTTTACTGTATCCCTCCGACCTCCATATTGACGATGAAACACAGAAATGGCATCGTAATTAAATACAAAAAGCACAAAGCCGACTTAAGTACAAGATGACTAACTCTTCTTACTGTCTATGTTTTGAACCATTCCTGTGACACTAGTTATAGATTCCGATGCTTCACTTCAGGTTTACTGTATCCCTCTGACCTTCTTATTGACGATCAAACAGAGAAATTTCATCGGAATTAAATACAAAAGGCACAATGCCGACTCAGGTACAAGAAGACTCGCTCTTCTTACTGCCTATGTTTTGAACCATTCCTGTGACACTAGTTATTGATTCCGATGCTTCACTTCAGGTTTACTGTACCCAACTGACATCTTATTAACGATGAAACACAGAAATTGCATCAGAATTATATACAAATGGCGCAATGCCGACTTAAGTACAAGAAGACTGACTCTTCTTACTGTCTATGTTTTGAACCATTCCTGTGACACTAGTTATAGATTGCGATGCTTCACTACAGGTTTACTGTATCCAGCTGAATTTCTTATTGACGATGAAGCAAAGAATTTGCATCGGAATTAAATACAAAAGGCGCAATGCCGACTTAAGTACAAGAAGACTAACTCTTCTTACTGTCTATGTTTTGAACCATTCCTGTGACACTTGTTATAGATTCCGATGCCTCACTTCAGCATTACTGTATCCCTCTGACCTTAGTATTGACGATGAAACACAGAAATTGCATCGGAATTAGATCCAAAAAGCACAATGCCGACTTAAGTACAAAAAACTGACTCTGCTTACTGTCTATGTTTTGAACCTTTCCTGTGACACTAGTTATGGATTGCGATGCTTCACTACAGGTTTACTGTATCCAGCTGAATTTCTTATTGACGATGAAGCACAGAATTTGCATCGGAATTAAATACAAAAGGCACAATGCCGACTCAAGTACTAGAAGACTGACTCTTCTTACTGTCTTTGTTTTGAACCATTCCTGTGACACTAGTTATGTATTACGCTACTTCACTGCAGGTTTACTGTATCCCCCTTACCGTCGTATTGACGATGAAACACAGAAATTGCATCGGAATTAAATACAAAAGGCACATTGCCGACTGAAGTACAAGAAGACTAGCTCCTCTTACTGTCTATGTTTTGAACCTTTCCTGAGAGGCCGGTTTTAGATTCCGATGCTACACTTCAGGTTTACTATACCCCTTGGACCTTCTTATTGAGGCCGAAACACAGAAATTGCATCGGAATTAAAAAGAAAAGGCACAATGCCGACTTAAATACAAGAATACTGACTCTTCTTACTGTCTATGTTTTGAACCATTCCTGTGACACTAGTTATAGATTCCGATGTTTCACTTCAGGTTTACTGTATCCCTCTAACCTTCTTATTGACGATGAAACACAGAAATTGCATCGGAATTAAATACAAAAGGCACTATGCCGACTTAAGTACAAAAAGTGTGACTCTTCTTACTCTCTATGTTTTGAACCATTCCTGTGACACTAGTTATAGATTCCGATGCTTCACTTCAGCATTACTGTATCCCTCTGACCTTAGTATTGACGATGAAACACAGAAATTGCATCGGAATTAGATCCAAAAAGCACAATGCCGACTTAAGTACAAAAAACTGACTCTGCTTACTGTCTATGTTTTGAACCTTTCCTGTGACACTAGTTATGGATTGCGATGCTTCACTACAGGTTTACTGTATCCAGCTGAATTTCTTATTGACGATGAAGCACAGAATTTGCATCGGAATTAAATACAAAAGGCACAATGCCGACTTCAGTACAAGTAGACTAACTCTTCTTACTGTCTATGTTTTGAACCATTCCTGTGACACTAGTTATAGATTCCGATGCTTCACTTCAGGTTTACTGTATCCCTCTGACCTTGTCATTGACGAAGAAACACAGAAATTGCACCGGAATTAAATACAAAAGGCACAATGCCGACTTAAGTACAAGAATGACTCTTCCTCCTGCCTATGCTTTGAACCATTCCTGTGACACTAGTTTTAGATTCCGATGCTTCACTTCAGGTTTACTGTATCCCTCTGACCTCCTTATTGACGATGAAACACAGAAATTGCATCTTAATTAAATACAAAAGGCACATTGCCGACATAAGTACAAGAGGTCTGACTCTTCTTACTGTCTATGTTTTCAACCATTCCTGGGACACTAGTTATAAATTCAGATGCTTCACTTCAGGTTTACTGTATCCCTTGGACCTCCTTATAGACGATGAAACACAGAAATTGCATTGGAATTAAATACAAAAGGCACAATGCCGACTTATTACAAGAAATCTGACTCTTCTTACTGTCTATGTTTTGAACCATTCCTGTGACACTAGTTATATATTCCGATGCTTCACTTGAGGTTTACTGTATCCCTCTGACCATCTTATTGACGATGAAACACAGAAATTGCATCAGAATTAATTACAAAAGGCACAATGCCGACTTAAGTACAAGTAATCTGATTCTTCTTACTGTCTATGTTTGAACCTTTCCTGTGAGACCAGTTTTAGATTCCGATGCTTGACTTCAGGTTTACAGTATCCCTTGGACCTTCTTATTGACGACGAACCACAGAAATTGCATCAGAATTAAATACAAAAGGCACATTGCCGACATAAGTACAAGAGGTCTGACTCTTCTTACAGTCTATGTTTTCAACCATTCCTGGGACACTAGTTATAAATTCAGATGCTTCACTTCAGGTTTACTGTATCCCTTGGACCTTCTTATAGACGATGAAACACAGAAATTGCATCGGAATTAAATACAAAAGGCACAATGCCGACTTAAGAACAAGAAAACTGACTCTTCTTACTGTCTATGTTTTGAAACATTCCTTTGACACTAGTTATAGATTCCGAGGCTTCACTTCAGGTTTCCTATATCCCTCTCACCTTCTTATTGACGTTGAAACACAGAAATTGCATCGGAATTAAATACAAAAGGCACAATGCCGACTCAAGTACAAGAAGACTTGCTCTACTTACTGTCTATGTTTTGAACCTTTCCTGTGAGACCGGTTTTAGATTCCGATGCTTTACTTCACGTTTACTGTATCCCTCTGAACTTCTTAATGACGATGAAACACAGAAATTGCATCGGAATACAAATAAAAGACACAATGCCGAATTAAGTACTACAAGACTGAATCTTCTTACTGTCAATGCTTTGAACCATTCCTGTGACACTAGTTGTAGATTCCGATGCTTCACTTTGGGTTTACTGTATCCCTCTGACCTTCGTATTGACGATGAAACACAGAAATTGCATTGGAATTAAATACAAAAGGCACAATGCTGACTTAAGTACAAGAAAACTGATTCTTCTTACTGTCTATGTTTTTACCATTCCTGTGACACTAGTTGTAGATTACGATGCTTCACTTCAGGTTTACTCTATCCCTCTGACCGTCTTATTGACGATGAAACACAGAAATTGCATCGGAATTAAATACAAAATGCACAATGCCGACTCAAGTACGAGAAGACTGGCCTTCTTACTGTCTATGTTTTGAACCTTTCATGTGATACCGGTTTTGGATTCCGATGCTTCACTTCAGGTTTACTTTATCCCTTGGACCTTCTTACTGTCGACGAAACATAGATACTGCATCGGAATTAAATAGAAAATGGCACAATGTAGACTTAAGTACAAGAAAACTGATTCTTCTTACTGTCTATGTTTTGAACCATTCCTGTGACTCTAGTTATAGGTTCCGATGCATCACTTCAGGTTTAGTGTATCCCTCTGACCCTCTTATTGACGATGAAACACAGAAATTGCATCGGAATTAAATACAAAAGGCACATTGCCGACATAAGTACAAGAGGTCTGACTCTTCTTACTGTCTATGTTTTCAACCATTCCTGGGACACTAGTTATAAATTCAGATGCTTCACTTCAGGTTTACTGTATCCCTTGGACCTTCTTATAGACGATGAAACACAGAAATTGCATCGGAATTAAATACAAAAGGCACAATGCCGACTTAAGTACAAGTAATCTGATTCTTCTTACTGTCTATGTTTGAACCTTTCCTGTGAGACCAGTATTAGATTCCGATGCTTGACTTCAGGTTTACAGTATCCCTTGGACCTTCTTATTGACGACGAACCACAGAAATTGCATCAGAATTAAATAGAAAAGGCACAATGCCGACTTAAGAACAAGAAAACTGACTCTTCTTACTGTCTATGTTTTGAAACATTCCTTTGACACTAGTTATAGATTCCGATGCTTCACTTCAGGTTTCCTATATCCCTCTCACCTTCTTATTGACGATGAAACACAGAAATTGCATCGGAATTAAATACAAAAGGCAGAATGCCGACTCAAGTACAAGAAGACTTGCTCTACTTACTGTCTATGTTTTGAACCTTTCCTGTGAGACCGGTTTTAGATTCCGATGCTTTACTTCACGTTTACTGTATCCCTCTGAACTTCTTAATGACGATGAAACACAGAAATTGCATCGGAATACAAATAAAAGACACAATGCCGAATTAAGTACAACAAGACTGACTCTTCTTACTGTCAATGCTTTGAACCATTCCTGTGACACTAGTTGTAGATTCCGATGCTTCACTTCGGGTTTACTGTATCCCTCTGACCTTCTTATTGGCGATGAAACACAGAAATTGCATTGGAATTAAATACAAAAGGCACAATGCTGACTTAAGTACAAGAAAACTGATTCTTCTTACTGTCTATGTTTTTACCATTCCTGTGACACTAGTTGTAGATTACGATGCTTCACTTCAGGTTTACTCTATCCCTCTGACCGTCTTATTGACGATGAAACACAGAAATTGCATCGGAATTAAATACAAAAGGCACAATGCCGACTCAAGTACGAGAAGACTGGCCTTCTTACTGTCTATGTTTTGAACCTTTCATGTGATACCGGTTTTGGATTCCGATGCTTCACTTCAGGTTTACTTTATCCCTTGGACCTTCTTACTGTCGACGAAACATAGATACTGCATCGGAATTAAATAGAAAATGGCACAATGTAGACTTAAGTACAAGAAAACTGATTCTTCTTACTGTCTATGTTTTGAACCATTCCTGTGACACTAGTTATAGGCTCCGATGCATCACTTCAGGTTTAGTGTATCCCTCTGACCCTCTTATTAACGATGAAACACAGAAATTGCATCGGAATTAAATACAAAAGGCACAATGCCGACTTAAGTATAAGAAAACTGACTCTTCTTACTGTCTATGCTTCGAAACATTCCTGTCGCACTAGTTATAGATTCCGATGCTTCACTTCAGGTTTACTGTATCCAGCTGTCCTTCTTATTGACGATGAAACACAGAAATTGCATCGGAATTATGTACAAAAGCACAATGCCGACTTCAGTACAAGAAGACTGACTCTTCTTACTGTCTATGCTTTGAACCATTCCTGTGGCACTAGTTATAGATTCCGATGCTTCACTTCAGGTTTACTGTATCCCTCTGACCTTCTTCTTGCCGGTGAAGCACACAAACTGCATCTTAATTAAATACAAAAGGCACAATGCCGACTTAAGTACAAGAAGACTAACTCTTCTTACTGTCCATGTTTGAACCATTCCTGTGACACTAGTTATAGATTCCGAAGCTTCACTTCAGGTTTACTGTATCACTCTGACCTTCTTATTGACGATCAAACAGAAAAATTTCATCGGAATTAAATACAAAAGGCACAATGCCGACTCAAGTACAAGAAGACTCGCTCTTCTTACTGCCTATGTTTTGAACCATTCCTGTGACACTAGTTATAGATTCCGATGCTTCACTTCAGGTTTACTGTACCCAACAGACTTCTTATTAACGATGAAACACAGAAATTGCATAGGAATTATATACTAATGGCACAATGCCGACTTAAGTACAAGAAGACTAACTCTTCTTACTGTCTATGTTTTGAACCAATCCTGTGACAATAGATATAGATTCCGATGCTTCACTTCAGGTTTACTGTATCCCTCTGACCTTCGTATTGACGATGATGCACAGAAATTGCATCGGAATTAAATACAAAAGGCACAATGCCGACTTAGGAAAAAGAAGACTGACTCTTTCTACTGTCTATGTTCTGAACCATTCCTTTGACACTAGTTATGGATTCCGATGCTTCACTTCAGGTTTACTGTATCCCTCTGACCTACTTATTGACGATGAAACACAGATATTGCATACGAATTAAATAAAAAAGGCACAATGCAGACGTAAGTACAAGAAGACTGACTCTTCTTACTGTCTATTTTTAAACCATTCCTGTGACACTAGTAATAGATTCCGATGCTTCACTTCAGGTTTACTGTATCACTCTGACCTTCTTATTGACGATCAAACAAAGAAAATTCATCGGAAATAAATACAAAAGGCACAATGCCGACTTAAGTACAAGAAAACTGACTCTTCTTACTGTCAATGGTTTCTACCATTCCTGTGACACTAGTTATAGATTCCGAAGCTTCACTTCAGCTTTACTGTATCCCTCTGACCTTCTTATTGACGATCAAACACAGATAATTCATCGGAATGAAATACAGAAGGCACAATGCCGACTCAAGTACAAGAAGACTGGCTCTTCTTACTGCCTATGTTTGAACCATTCCTGTGGCACTAGATATAGATTCCGATGCTTCACTTCAGATTTACTGTACCCCTCTGACCTTAATATTGACGATGAGACACAGAAACTGCATCTTAATTAAATACAAAAGGAACAATGCCGACTTGAGTACAAGAACACTGTCTCTTCTTATTGTCTAAGGTTTGAACCATTCCTGTGACACTAGTTATAGATTCCGATGCTTCACTTCAGGTTTACTGTATCCCTCTGACCTTCTTATTGACGATCAAACATAGAAAATTCATAGGAATTAAAAACAAAAGGCACAATGCCAACTAAAGTACAAGAAGACTGGCTCTTCTTACTGTCTATGTTTTGCACTATTCCTGTGACACTAGTTATAGATTCCGATGCTTCACTTCAGGTTTACTGTATCCAACTGACCGACTTATTGACGATGAAACACAGAAATTGCATCGGAATTATATACAAAATGCACAATGCCGGCGTAAGTACAAGAAGACTGACTCTTCTTACTGTCTCTGCTTTGAACCATTCCTGTGACACTAGTTATAGCTTCCGATGCTTCACTTCAGGTTTACTGTATCCCTCTGACCTTCTTATTGATGATGAAACACAGAAATTGTATCTTAATTAATTACAAAAGGCACAATGCCGACATCAGTGCAAGAACACTGTCTCATCTTACTGTCTATGGTTTGAACCATTCCTGTGACACTAGTTATAGACTCCGATGCTTCACTTCAGGTTTACTGTATCCCTCTGCCCTTCTTATTGACGATGAAACACAGAAACTGCATCTTAATTAAATACAAAAGGCACGATGCCGACGTAAGTACAAGAAGACTGACTCTTCTTACTGTCTATGTTTTGAACCATTCCTGTGACACTAGTAACAGATTCCGATGCTTCACTTCATGTTTACTGTATCCCTGTGACCTTCTTATTGACGATAAAACACAGAAAATTCATCGGAATTATATACAAAAGGCACAATGCCGACTCAAGTACAAGAAGACTGGCTCTTCTTACTGTCTATGTTTTGAACCATTTCTGTGACACTAGTTACGGATTTCGATGCTTCACTTCAGGTTTACTGTATCCCTCTGACCTTCTTATTGACGATGAATCACAGAAATTGCATCTTAATTAAATACAAAAGACACAATGCCGACTTAAGTACAAGAAGACTGACTCTTCTTACTGTCAATGTTTTCTACCATTCCTGTGACACTAGTTATAGATTCCGATGCTTCACTTCAGGTTTACTGTATCCCTCTGACCTTCTTATTGACGATCAAACACAGAAATTTCATCGGAATTAAATACAAAAGGCACAATGCCGACTCAAGTACAAGAAAACTGGCTCTTCTTACTGTCTATGTTTTGCACCATTCCTGTGACACTAGTAATAGATTCCAATGCTTCACTTCAGGTTTACTGTATCCAGCTGACCTTCTTATTGACGACCAAACACAGAAATTTCATCGGAATTAAATACAAAAGGCACATTGCCGACTCAAGTACAAGAAGACTGGCTCCTCTTACTGCCTTTGTTTTGAACCATTCCTGTGGCACTAGGTATAGATTCCGATGCTTCACTTCAGGTTTACTGTATCCAGCTGACCTTCTTATTGTCGATGAAACACAGAAATTGCATCGGAATTATATACAAAAGGCACAATGCAGACTTAAGTACAAGAGGACTGACTCTTCTTACTGTCTATGGTTTGAACCATTCCTGTGACATTAGTTATAGAGTCAGATTTTTCACTTCAGGTTTACTGTATCCCTCTGACCTTCTTATTGACGATCAAACACAGAAAATTCATCGGAATTATATACAAAAGGCACAATGCCGACTCAAGTACATGAAGACTGGCTCTTCTAAGTGTCTATGTTTTGAACCAATCCTGTGACACTAGTTATAGATTGCGATGCTTCACTACAGGTTTACTGTATACAGCTGAATTTCTTATTGACGATGAAGCACAGAATTTGCATCGGAATTAAATACAAAAGGCACAATGCCGACTTAAGTACAAGAAGACTGACTCTTCTTACTGTCTATGTTTTGAATCATTCCTCTGACACTAGTTATAGATTCCGAAGCTTCACTTCAGGTTTTCTGTATCCAGCTGACCTTCTTATTGACAATGAAACACAGAAATTGCATCGGAATAAAACACATAAGTCACAATGCCGACTTAAGTACAAGAAAACTGTTTCTTCTTACTGTCTATGTTTTGAACCATTCCTGTGACACTAGTTATAGATTCCGATGCTTCACTTCAGCTTTACTGTATCCCTCTGACCTTATTATTGACGATGAAACACAGAAATTGCATCGGAATTAAATACATAAGGCACAATGCCGACTTAGGTACAAGAAACTGACTCTTCTTACTGTCTATGTTTTGAACCATTCCTGTGACACTAGTTATAGATTCCGATGCTTCACTTCAGGTTTACTGTATCCCTCTGACCTCCATACTGACGATCAAACACAGAAATTGCATCGGAATTAAACACAAAAGGCACAATGCCGACTTCAGTACAAGAAGACTTACTCTTCTTACTGTCGATGTTTTGAACCATTCCTGTGACACTAGTTATAGATTGCGATGCTTCTCTTCAGGTTTACTGTATCCAGCTGAATTTCTTATTGACGATGAAGCAAAGAAATTGCATCGGAATTAAATACAAAAGGCACAATGAAGACTTAAGTACAAGAAGACTGACTCTTCTTACTGTCTATGTTTTGAATCATTCCTGTGACACTTGTTATAGATTCCGAAGCTTCTCTTCAGGTTTACTGTATCCAGCTGACCTTCTTATTGACGATGTTGTTGTTGTTGTGGTCTTCAGTCCTGAGACTGGTTTGATGCAGCTCTCCATGCTACTCTATCCTGTGCAAGATTTTTCATCTCCCAGTACCTACTGCAACCTACATCCTTCTGAATCTGCTTAGTGTATTCATCTCTTGGTCTCCCTCTACGATTTTTACCCTCCACGCTGCCCTCCAATACTAAATTGGTGATCCCTTGATGCCTCAGAACATGTCCTACCAACCGATCCCTTCTTCTGGTCAAGTTGCGCCACAAACTTCTCTTCTCCCCAATCCAATTCAATACTTCATTAGTTATGTGATCTACCCATCTAATCTTCAGCATTCTTCTGTAGCACCACATTTCGAAAGCTTCTATTCTCTTCTTGTCCAAACTATTTATCGTCCATGTTTCACTTTCATACATGGCTACGCTCCATACAAATACTTTCAGAAATGACTTCCTGACACTTAAATCAATACTGGATGTTAACAAATTTCTCTTCTTCAGAAACGCTTTCCTTGCCATTGCCAGCCTACATTTTATATCCTCTCTACTTCGACCATCATCAGTTATTTTGCTCCCCAAATAGCAAAACTCCTTTACTACTTTAAGTGCCTCATTTCCTAATCTAATTCCCTCAGCATCACCCGACTTAATTAGACTACATTCCATTATCCTTGTTTTGCTTTTGTTGATGTTCATCTTATATCTTCCTTTCAAGACACTGTCCATTCCATTCAACTGCTCTTCCAAGTCCTTTGCTGTCTCTGACAGAATTACAATGTCATCGGCGAACCTCAAAGTTTTTATTTCTTCTCCATGAATTTTAATACCTACTCCGAATTTTTCTTTTGTTTCCTTTACTGCTTGCTCAAACATACAGATTGAACAACATCGGGGAGAGGCTACAACCCTGTCTCACTCCCTTCCCAACCACTGCTTCCCTTTCATGTCCCTCGACTCTTATAACTGCCATCTGGTTTCTGTACAAATTGTAAATAGCCTTTCGCTCCCTGTATTTTACCCCTGCCACCTTTAGAATTTGAAAGAGAGTATTCCAGTCAACATTGTCAAAAGCTTTCTCTAAGTCTACAAATGCTAGAAACGTAGGTTTGCCTTTCCTTAATCTTTCTTCCAAGATAAGTCGTAAGGTCAGTATTGCCTCACGTGTTCCAGTGTTTCTACGGAATCCAAACTGATCTTCCCCGAGGTTGGCTTCTACTAGTTTTTCCATTCGTCTGTAAAGAATTCGTGTTAGTATTTTGCAGCTGTGACTTATTAAGCTGATAGTTCGGTAATTTTCACATCTGTCAACACCTGCTTTCTTTGGGATTGGAATTATTATATTCTTCTTGAAGTCTGAGGGTATTTCGCCTGTCTCATACATCTTCCTCACCAGATGGTAGAGTTTTGTCAGGACTGGCTCTCCCACGGCCGTCAGTAGTTCCAATGGAATATTGTCTACTCCGGGGGCTTTGTTTCGACTCAGGTCTTTCAGTGCTCTGTCAAACTCTTCACGCAGTATCATATCTCCCATTTCATCTTCATCTACATCCTCTTCCATTTCCATAATATTGTCCTCAAGTACATCGCCCTTGTATAGACCCTCTATATACTCCTTCCACCTTTCTGCTTTCCCTTCTTTGCTTAGAACTGGCTTTCCATCTGAGCTCTTGATATTCATACAAGTCGTTCTCTTATCTCCAAAGGTCTCTTTAATTTTCCTGTAGGCGGTACCTATCTTACCCCTAGTGAGATAGGCCTCTACATCCTTACATTTGTCCTCTAGCCATCCCTGCTTAGCCATTTTGCACTTCCTGTCGATCTCATTTTTGAGACGTTTGTATTCCTTTTTGCCTGTTTCACTTACTGCATTTTTATATTTTCTCCTTTCATCAATTAAATTCAATATTTCTTCTGTTACCCAAGGATTTCTACTAGCCCTCGTCTTTTTACCTACTTGATCCTCTGCTGCCTTCACTACTTCATCCCTCAAAGCTACCCATTCTTCTTCTACTGTATTTATTTCCCCCATTCCTGTCAATTGCTCCCTTATGCTCTCCCTGAATCTCTGTACAACCTCTGGTTCTTTTAGTTTATCTAGGCCCCATCTCCTTAAATTCCCACCTTTTTGCAGTTTCTTCAGTTTTAGTCTACAGGTCATAACCAATAGACTGTGGTCAGAGTCCACATCTGCCCCTGGAAATGTCTTACAATTTAAAACCTGGTTCCTAAATCTCTGTCTTACCATTATATAATCTATCTGATACCTTTTAGTATCTCCAGGGTTCTTCCATGTATACAACCTTCTTTCATGATTCTTAAACCAAGTGTTAGTTATGATTATGTTATTCTCTGTGCAAAATTCTACCAGGCGGCTTCCTCTTTCATTTCTGTCCCCCAATCCATATTCACCTACTATGTTTCCTTCTCTCCCTTTTCCTACACTCGAATTCCAGTCACCCAAGACTATTAAATTTTCGTCTCCCTTCACAATCTGAATAATTTCTTTTATTTCATCATACATTTCTTCAATTTCTTCGTCATCTGCAGAGCTAGTTGGCATATAAACTTGTACTACTGTAGTAGGTGTGGGCTTCGTATCTATCTTGGCCACAATAATGCGTTCACTATGCTGTTTGTAGTAGCTTAGCCGCATTCCTATTTTCCTATTCATTATTAAACCTACTCCTGCATTACCCCTATTTGATTTTGTGTTTATAACCCTGTAGTCACCTGACCAGAAGTCTTGTTCCTCCTGCCACCGAACTTCACTAATTCCCACTATATCTAACTTCAACCTATCCATTTCCCTTTTTAAATTTTCTAACCTACCTGCCCGATTAAGGGATCTGACATTCCACGCTCCGATCCGTAGAACGCCAGTTTTCTTTCTCCTGATAACGACATCCTCTTGAGTAGTCCCCGCCCGGAGAACCGAATGGGGGACAATTTTACCTACGGAATATTTTACCCAAGAGGACGCCATCATCATGTAATCATACAGTAAAGCTGCATGCCCTCGGGAAAAATTACGGCTGTAGTTTCCCCTTGCTTTCAGCCGTTCGCAGTACCGGCACGGCAATGCCGTTTTAATTATTGTTACAAGACCAGCTCAGTCAATCATCCAGACTGTTGCCCTTGCAACTACTGAAAAGGCTGCTGCCCCTCTTCGGGAACCACACGTTTGTCTGGCCTCTCAACAGATACCCCTCCGTTGTGGTTGCACCTACGGTACGGCTATCTGTATCGCTGAGGCACGCAAGCCTCCCCACCAACGGCAAGGTCCACGGTTCATGGGGGTTATTGACGATGAAACACGGAAATTGCATCGGAATTAAACACATAAGTCACAATGCCGACTTAAGTACAAGAAAACTGACTCTTCTTACTGTCTATGTTTTGAACCATTCCTGTGACACTAGTTATAGATTCCGATGCTTCACTTCAGGTTTACTGTATCTCTGTGACCTTCTTATTGACGATGAAACACAGAAATTGCATCGGAATTAAATACAAAAGGCACAATGCCAACTTAAGTACAAGAAAACTGAGTCTTCTTACTGTCTATGATTTGAACCATTCCTGTGACACTAGTTATAGATTCCGATGCTTCACTTCAGGTTTACTGTATCCCCCTGACCCTCTTATTGACGATGAAACACAGAAGTTACATCGCAATTAAATACAAAAGGCACAATGCCGACTGAAGTACAAGAAGACTGACTCATTCTATTGTCTATGCTTTGAACCATTCCGGTGACACTAGTTATAGATTCCGATGCTTCACTTCAGGTTTACTGTGTCCCTCTGACCTTCTTACTGACGATGAATCACAGAAATTGCATCTTAATTGAAAAATAAGGCACAAAGCCGACTTAAGTACAAGAAGACTGACTCTTCTTACTTTCTATGCTTTGAACCATTCCTGTGACACTAGTTATAGATTCCGATGCTTCACTTCATGTTTACTGTATCCCTCTGACCTTCTTATTGACGATGAAACACAGAAATTCCGATGCTTCACTTCAGGTTTACTGTATACCTCTGACCTTCTTATTGACGATGAAACACAGAAATTGCATCTTAATTCAATACAAAAGGCACAATGCCGACATAAGTACAAGAAGACAGACTCTTCTTACTGTCTATGTTTTGAACCATTCCTGTGACACTAGTTATAGATTCCGATGCTTCACTTCAGGTTTACTGTACCCAACTGACATCTTATAAACGATGAAACACAGAAATTGCATCGGAATTATATACAAATGGCACAATGCCGACTTAAGTACAAGAAGACTGACTCTTCTTACTGTCTATGTTTTGAACCATTCCTGTGACACTAGTT
Organism: Schistocerca serialis cubense; assembly: GCF_023864345.2. Lineage (NCBI taxonomy): Eukaryota > Metazoa > Arthropoda > Insecta > Orthoptera > Acrididae > Schistocerca > Schistocerca serialis. The sequence goes on from NC_064646.1 coordinate 527,271,578, forward strand.
ATAGATTCCGATGCTTCACTTCAGGTTTACTGTACCCAACTGACATCTTATAAACGATGAAACACAGAAATTGCATCGGAATTATATACAAATGGCACAATGCCGACTTAAGTACAAGAAGACTGACTCTTCTTACTGTCTATGTTTTGAACCATTCCTGTGACACTAGTTATACATTCCGATGCTTCATTTGAGGTTTACTGTATCCTCTGACCTTCTTATTGACGATGAAACACAGAAATTACATCTTAAGTAAATACAAAAGACACAATGCCGACTTCAGTACAAGAACACTGACTCTTCTTACTGTCTATGTTTTGAACCATTCCTGTGACACTAGTTATAGATTCCGATGCTTCACTTCAGGTTTACTGTATCCCTCTGACCTTCTTATTGACGATGAAACACAGAAATTGCATCTTAATTCAATACAAAAGGCACAATGCCGACATAAGTACAAGAAGACTGACTCTTCTTACTGTCTATGTTTTGAACCATTCCTGTGACACTAGTTATAGATTTCGATGCTCCACTTCAGGTTTACCGTATCCCTCTGACCTTCTTATTGACGATCAAACACAGAAAATTAATCGGAATTAAATACAAAAGGCACAATGCCGACTCAAGTACAAGAAGACGGGCTCTTCTTACTGTCTATGATTTGAACCTTTCCTGTGACACTAGTTATAGATTCCGATGTTTCACTTCAGGTTTACTGTATCCAGATGACCTTCTTATTGACGATGAAGCACAGAAATTGCATCGGAATTAAATACAAAAGGCACAATGCTGACTTAAGTACAAGAAGACTGACTCTTCTTACTGTCCATGTTCTGAACCATTCCTGTGGCACAAGTTATAGATTCCGATGCTTCACTTCAGTTTTACTGTATCCCCCTGACCTTCTTATTGACGATGAAACACAGAAATTGCATCGGAATTAAATACATAATTCACAATGCCGACTTAAGTACAAGAAAACTGACTCTTCTTACTGTCTATGATTTGAACCATTCCTGTGACTCTAGTTACAGATTCCGATGCTTCACTTGAGGTTTACTGTATCCCTCTGACCTCCATGTTGACGATGAAACACAGAAATTGCATCTTAATTAAATACAAAAGGCACAGTGCCGACATAAGTACAAGAAGACTAACTCTTCTTACTGTCTATGTTTCGAACCATTCCTGTGACACTAGTTATAGATTCCGATGCTTCACTTCAGTTTTACTGTATCCTCTGACCTTCTTATTGACGATGAAACACAGAAATTACATCTTAAGTAAATACAAAAGACACAATGCCGACTTCAGTACAAGAACACTGACTCTACTTACTGTCTATGGTTTGAACCATTCCTGTGCCATTAGTTATAGATTCCGATTTTTCACTTCAGGTTTACTGTATCCATCTGACCTTCTTATTGACGATCAAACACAGAAAATTCATTGGAATTAAACACAAATTGCACAATGCCGACTTAAGTACAAGAAGACCAACTCTTCTTACTGTCTATGTTTTGAACCATTCCTGTGACACCAGTTATAGATTCCGATGCTTCACTTCAGGTGTAGTGTATCCCTCTGACCCTATTATTGACGATGAAACACAGAAATTGCATCGGAATTAAATACATACGGCACAATGCCGACTTAAGTACAAGAAAACTGACTCTTCTTACTGTCAATGTTTTGAACCATTCCTGTGACACTAGTTATAGATTCCGATGATTCACTTCAGGTTTACTGTATCCCTCTGACCTCCATACTGACGATCAAACACAGAAATTCCATCGGAATTAAATACAAAAGGCACAATGCCGACTTCAGTACAAGAAGACTTACTCTTCTTACTGTCTATGTTTCGAACCATTCCTTTGACACTAGTTATAGAATCTGATGCTTCACTTCAGTTTTACTGTATCCCTCTGACCGTCTTATTGACGATGAAACACAGAGATTGCATCGGAATTAAATACAAAAGGCATAATGCCGACTCAGGTACAAGAAGTTTGGCTCTTCTTACTGTCTATGTTTGAACCTTTCCTGTTAGACCGGTTTTAGATTCCGATGCTTCACTTCAGGTTTACTGTCTCCCTTGGACCATCTTATTGACGAGGAAACACAGAAATTGCATCGGAATTATATAGAAAAGGCACAATGCCGACTTAAGTACAAGAAAACAGACTCTTCTTAATATCTATGTTCTGAACCATTCCTGTGACACTAGTTATAGATTCCGACGTTTCTCTTCAGGTTTACTGTATCCAGCTGACCTTCTTATTGACGATGAAACACAGAAATTGCATCGGAATTAAATACAAAAGGCAGAATGCAGACTTAAGTACAAGAAGACTGACACTTCTTACTGTCTATGATTTGAACCATTCCTGTGACACTAGTTATAGATTCCGATGCTTCACTTCAGTTTTACTGTATCCCCCTGACCTTCTTATTGACGATGGATCACAGAAATTCCAACGGAATTAAATACAAAAGGCACAATGCCGACTCAAGTACTAGAAGACTGACTCTTCTTACTGTCTATGTGTTGAACCATTCCTGTGACACTAGTTATAGATTCCGATGCTTCACTTCAGGTTTAATGTATCCAGCTGAATTTCTTATTGACGATCAAACACAGAAATTGCATCGGAATTAAATACAAAGAGCACAATGCCCACTTAAGTACAAGAAAACTGACTCTTCTTACTCTCTATGTTTGAACCATTCGTGTGACACTAGTTATAGATTCCGATGCTTCACTTCAGGTTTACTGTATCCAGCTGACGTTCTTCTTGACGATGAAACACAGAAATTGCATCGGAATTAAATACAAAATGCACTATGCCGACTAAAGTACAAGAAAACTGACTCTTCTTACTGTCTATGATTGAACCATTCGTGTGACACTAGTTATAGATTCCGATGCTTCACTTCAGGTTTACTGTATCCCTCTGACCTCCTTGTTGACGATGAACCACAGAAATAGCATCGGAATTAAATACAAAAGGCACAATGCCGACTTAAGTACAAGAAAACTGACTCTTCTTACAGCCTATTTGAACCATTCCTGTGACACTAGTTATAGATTCCGATTCTTCACTTCAGGTTTTCTGTATCCCCCTGACCTTCTCATTGACGATCAAACACAGAAATTTCATCGGAAGTAAATACAAAAGGCACACTGCCGACTCAAGTACAAGAAGACTGGCTCATCTTACTGTCTATGTTTTGAACCATTCCCATGACACTAGTTATAGATTCCGATGCTTCACTTCAGGTCTACTGTATCCAGCTGACCTTCTCATTGACGATGAAACACAGAAATTGCATCGGAATTAAATACAAAAGGCACAATGCCGACTTAAGTACAAGAAGACTGACTCTTCTCACTGTCTATGTTTTGAACCATTCCTGTGACACTAGTTATAGATTCTGAGGCTTCACTTCAGTTTTACTGTATCCCTCTGACCTTCTTATTGATGATGAAATTCAGAAATTGCATCGGAATTAAATACAAAAGGCACAATGCCGACTCAGGTACAAGAAGTTTGGCTCTTCTTACTGTCTATGTTTGAACCTTTCCTGTTAGACCGGTTTTAGATTCCGATGCTTCACTTCAGGTTTACTGTCTCCCTTGGACCATCTTATTGACGAGGAAACACAGAAATTGCATCGGAATTATATAGAAAAGGCACAATGCCGACTTAAGTACAAGAAAACAGACTCTTCTTAATATCTATGTTCTGAACCATTCCTGTGACACTAGTTATAGATTCCGACGTTTCTCTTCAGGTTTACTGTATCCAGCTGACCTTCTTCTTGACGATGAAACACAGAAATTGCATCGGAATTAAATACAAAAGGCACAATGCAGACTTAAGTACAAGAAGACTGACACTTCTTACTGTCTATGATTTGAACCATTCCTGTGACACTAGTTATAGATTCCGATGCTTCACTTCAGTTTTACTGTATCCCCCTGACCTTCTTATTGACGATGGATCACAGAAATTCCAACGGAATTAAATACAAAAGGCACAATGCCGACTCAAGTACTAGAAGACTGACTCTTCTTACTGTCTATGTGTTGAACCATTCCTGTGACACTCGTTATAGATTCCGATGCTTCACTTCAGGTTTAATGTATCCAGCTGAATTTCTTATTGACGATCAAACACAGAAATTGCATCGGAATTAAATACAAAGAGCACAATGCCCACTTAAGTACAAGAAATCTGACTCTTAATACTCTCTACGTTTGAACCACTCGTGTGACACTAGTTATAGATTCCGAAGCTTCACTTCAGGTTTACTGTATCCCTCTGACCTCCTTGTTGACGATGAAACACAAAAATAGGATCGGAATTAAATACAAAAGGCACAATGCCGACTTAAGTACAAGAAAACTGATTCTTCTTACTGTCTATGATTTGAACCACTCCTGTGACCCTAGTTATAGATTCCGATGATTAATTTCAGGTTTACTGTATCCCTCTGACCTTCTCATTGACGATCGAAAACAGAAATTTCGTCGGAATTAAATACAAAAGGCACAATGCCGACCCAAGTTCAAGAAGTCTGGCTCATGTTACTGTCTATGTTTTGAACCATTCCCATGACACTAGTTATAGATTCCGATGCCTCACTTCAGGTCTACTGTATCCAGCTGACCGTCATATTGACGATGAAACACAGAGATTGCATCGGAATAAAATACAAAAGGCGCAATGCCGACTCAGGTACAAGACGTCTGGCTCTTCTTACTGTCTATGATTTGAACCAGTCCTGTGAAAAAGGTTTTAGATTCCGATTCTTTACTTCAGGTTTACTGTCTCAATTGGACCTTCTTATAGACGACGAAAAACAGAAATTACATCGGAATTAAATAGAAAATTCACACTGCCGACTTAAGTACAAGAAAACAGACTCTTCTTAATATCTATGTTTAGAACCATTCCTGTGACACTAGTTATAGATTCCGATGCTTCACTTCAGGTTTACTGTATCCAGCTGACGTTCTTCTTGACGATGAAACACAGAAATTGCTTCGGAATTAAATACAAAATGCATTATGCCGACTAAAGTACAAGAAAACTGACTCTTCTTACTGTCTATGATTGAACCATTCGTGTGACACTAGTTATAGATTCCGATGCTTCACTTCAGGTTTACTGTATCCCCCTGACCTCCTTGTTGACGATGAACCACAGAAATAGCATCGGAATTAAATACAAAAGGCACAATGCCGACTTAAGTACAAGAAAACTGACTCTTCTTACTGCCTATTTTAACCATTCCTGTGACACTTGTTATAGATTCCGATTCTTCACTTCAGGTTTTCTGTATCCCCCTGACCTTCTCATTGACGATCAAACACAGAAATTTCATCGGAAGTAAATACAAAAGGCACACTGCCGACTCAAGTACAAGAAGACTGGCTCATCTTACTGTCTATGTTTTGAACCATTCCCATGACACTAGTTATAGATTCCGATGCTTCACTTCAGGTCTACTGTATCCAGCTGACCTTCTCATTGACGATGAAACACAGAAATTGCATCGGAATTAAATACAAAAGGCACAATGCCGACTTAAGTACAAGAAGACTGACTCTTCTCACTGTCTATGTTTTGAACCATTCCTGTGACACTAGTTATAGATTCTGAGGCTTCACTTCAGTTTTACTGTATCCCTCTGACCTTCTTATTGATGATGAAATACAGAAATTGCATCGGAATTAAATACAAAAGGCACAATGCCGACTGAAGTACAAGAAGACTAGCTCCTCTTACTGTCTATGTTTTGAACCTTTCCTGTGAGACCGGTTTTAGATTCCGATGCTTCACTTCAGGTTTACTGTACCCCTTGGACCTTCTCATTGAGGCCGAAACACATAAGGTGCATCGGAATTAAAAAGAAAAGGCACAATGCCGACTTAAATACAAGAATACTGACTCTTCTTACAGTCTATGTTTTGAACCATACCTGTGACACTAGTTATAGATTCCGAAGCTTCACTTCAGGTTTACTGTATCCCTCTGATCTTCTTATTGACGATGAAACACAGATACTGCATCGGAATTAAATACAAAAGGCACAATGCCGACTTAAGTACAAGAAGACTGACTCTTCTTACTGTCTATGTTTTGAACCATTCCTGTGACACTAGTTATAGATTCCGATGTTTCACTTCAGGTTTACTGTATCCCTCTAACCTTCTTATTGACGATGAAACACAGAAATTGCATCGGAATTAAATCCAAAAAGCACAATTCTGACTTAAGTACAAAAAACTGACCCTTCTTACTGTCTATGTTTTGAAACTTTCCTGTGACACTAGTTATAGATTGCGATGCTTCACTACAGGTTTACTGTATCCAGCTGAATTTCTTATTGACGATGAAGCACAGAATATGCATCGGAATTAAATACAAAAGGCACAATGCCGACTTAAGTACAAGAAGACTAACTCTTCTCACTGTCTATGTTTTGAACCATTCCTTTGACACTAGTTATAGATTCCGATGCTTCACTTCAGATTTACTGTATCCCTCTGACCTTCTTATTGACGAAGAAACACAGAAATTGCACCGGAATTAAATACAAAAGGCACAATGCCGACTTAAGTACAAGAGTGACTCTTCCTCCTGCCTATGTTTTGAACCATTCCTGTGACACTAGTTTTAGATTCCGATGCTTCACTTCAGGTTTACTGTATCCCTCTGACCTCCTTATTGACGATGAAACACAGAAATTGCATCTTAATTAAATACAAAAGGCACATTGCCGACATAAGTACAAGAGGTCTGACTCTTCTTACTGTCTATGTTTTGAACCATTCCTGGGACACTAGTTATAAATTCAGATGCTTCACTTCAGGTTTACTGTATCCCTTGGACCTTCTTATTGACGACGAAACACAAAAATTGCATAGGAATTAAATAGAAAAGGCATAATGCCTTCTAAAGTATAAGAAAAAAGACTCGTCTTAATATCTATGTTTTGAACCCTTCCTGTGACACTAGTTATAGATTCCGATGCTTCACTTCAGTTTTACTGTATCCCTCTGACCTTCGTATTGACGATGAGACACAGAAATTGCATCGGAATTAAATACAAAACGCACAAAGCCAACTCAAGTACTAGAAGACTGACTCTTCTTACTGTCTATGCTTTGAACCATTCCTGTGACACTAGTTATAGATTCCGATGCTTCACTTCAGGTTTATTGTATCCCTCTCACCTTCTTATTGACGATGAAACACAGAAATTGCATCGGAATTAAATACAAAAGGCACAATGCCCACTCAAGTACAGGAAGACTGGCTCTTCTTACTGTTTATGTTTTGAACCTTTAATTTAAGACCAGTTTTAGATTCCGATTCTTCACTTCAGGGATACTGTATCCATTGGACCCTCTTATTGACGACCAAACACAGAATATGCATTGGAATTAAATAGAAAAGGCACAATGCCGACTTATTACAAGAAAACTGACTCTTCTTACTGTCTATGTATTGAACCATTCCTGTGACACTAGTTATATATTCCGATGCTTCACTTCAGGTTTACTGTATCCCTCTGACCATCTTATTGACGATGAAACACAGAAATTGCATCGGAATTAATTATAAAAGGCACAATGCTGACTTAACTACAAGAAAACTGATTCTTCTTACTGTCTATGTTTGAACCTTTCCTGTGAGACCAGTTTTAGATTCCGATGCTTGACTTCAGGTTAACTGTATCCCTCTGACCATCTTATTGACGATGAAACACAGAAATTGCATCGGAATTAATTACAAAAGGCACAATGCCGACTTAAGTACAAGAAAACTGATTCTTCTTACTGTCTATGTTTTGAAACATTCCTTTGACACTAGTTATAGATTCCCATGCTTCACTTCAGGTTTCCTGCATCCCTCTGACCTTCTTATTGACGATGAAACACAGAAATTGCATCGGAATTAAATACAAAAGGCACAATGCCGACACAAGTACAAGAAGACTTGCTCTACTTACTGTCTATGTTTTGAACCTTTCCTGTGAGACCGGTTTTAGATTCCGATGCTTCACTTCACGTTTACTGTATCCCTCTGAACTTCTTAATGACGATGAAACACAGAAATTGCATCGGAATACAAATAAAAGGCACACTGCCGAATTAAGTACAACAAGACTGACTCTTCTTACTGTCAATGCTTTGACACCATTCCTGTGACACTAGTTGTAGATTCCGATGCTTCACTTCGGGTTTACTGTATCCCTCTGACCTTCTTATTGACGATGAAACACAGAAATTGCATCGGAATTAAATACAAAAGTCTCAATGCCGACTTAAGTACAAGAAAACTGATTCTTCTTACTGTCTATGATTTTAACCATTCCTGTGACACTAGTTGTAGATTCCGATGATTCACTTCAGGTTTACTCTATCCCTCTGACCGTCTTATTGACGATGAAACACATAAATTGCATCGGAATTAAATACAAAAGGCACAATGCCGACTCAAGTACGAGAAGATTGGCCCTTCTTACTGTCTATGTTTTGAACCTTTCCTGTGATACCGGTTTTAATTTTCCGATGCTTCACTTCAGGTTTACTTTATCCCTTGGACCTTCTTATTGTCGACGAAACATAGATACTGCATCGGAATTAAATAGAAAATGGCACAATGTAGACTTAAGTATAAGAAAACTGATTCTTCTTACTGTCTATGTTTTGAAGCATTCCTGTGACACTAGTTATAGGTTCCGATGCATCACTTCAGGTTTAGTGTATCCCTCTGACCTTCTTATTGACGATGAAACACTGAAATTGCATCGGAATTAAATACAAAATGCACAATGCCGTCTTAAGTATAAGTAAGATGACTCTTCTTACTGTCTATGCTTTGAACCATTCCTGTGACACTAGTTATAGGTTCCATTGCTTCACTACAGGTTTATTGTATCCCTCCGACCTTCTTATTGACGAAGAAACAAAGAAATTGCATCGGAATTAAATACAAAAGGCACAATGCCAACTCAAGTACAAGAAGACTGGCTCTTCTTCCTGTCTATGTTTTGAACCTTTCCTGTGAGACCAATTTTAGAATACGATGCTTCACTTCAGGTTTACTGTATCCCTTGGATCTTCTTTTTGACGACGAAAAACAGAAATTGCGTCGGAATTCAATAGAAAAGGCACAATGCAGACTTAAGAACAAGAAAACTGAATCCTCATACTGTCTTTGTTTTGAACCATTCCTGTGACACTAGTTATAGATTCCGATGCTTCACTTCACGTTTACTGTATCCCTCTGAACTTCTTAATGACGATGAAACACAGAAATTGCATCGGAATACAAATAAAAAGCACAATGCCGAATTAAGTACAAGAAGACTTACTCTTCTTACTGTCTATGCTTTGAACCATTCCTGTGACACTAGTTGTGGATTCCGATGCTTCACTTCGGGTTTACTGTATCCCTCTGACCTTCTTATTGACGATGAAACACAGAAATTCCATCGGAATTAAATACAAAAGGCACAATGTTGACTCTAGTACAAGAAGACTGGCTCTTCTTACTGTCTATGTTTTGAACCTTTCCTGTGAGACCGGTTTTAGATTCCGATGCTTCACTTCAGGTTTACTGTATCCCTTGGACCTTCTTATTGACGACGAAACACAGAAATTGCATCTGAATTTAATAGTAAAGGCACAATGCCGACTTAAGTACAAGAAAACTGATTCTTCTCACTGTCTATGTTTTTAACCAATCCTGTGACATTAGTTATAGTTTCCGATGCCACACTTCAGGTTTACTGTATCCCTCTGACCTTCTTAATGACGATGAACACAGAAGTTACATCGGAATACAAATAAAAGGCACAATGCCGAGTTAATTACAAGAAGACTGACTCTTCTTACCGTCTATGTTTTGAACCATTGCTGTGACACTAGTTATAGATTCCGATGTTTCACTTCAGGTTTACTGTATCCCTCTGACCTTCTTATTGACGGTGAAACACAGAAATTGCATCGGAATTAATTACAAAAGGCACAATGCCGACTTAAGTACTAAAAGTCTGTTTCTTCTTACTCTCTATGTTTTGAACCATTCCTGTTACACTAGTTATAGATTCCGATGCTTCACTTCAGGTTTACTGTATCCCTCTGACCTTCTTATTGACGATCAAACACAGAAAATTCATAGGAATTAAATACAAAAGGCACAATGCCAACTCAAGTACAAGAAGACTGGCTCTTCTTACTGTCTATGTTTTGCACTATTCCTGTGACACTAGTTATAGATTTCGATGCTTCACTTCAGGTTTACTGTATCCAGCTGACCTTCTTATTGACGATCAAACACAGAAATTTCATCGGAATTAAATGCAAAATGCACAATGCCGACTCAAGTACAAGAAGACTGGCTCTTCTTACTGCCTATGTTTTGAACCATTCCTATGGCACTAGTTATAGATTCCGATGCTTCACTTCAGGTTTACTGTATCCAGCTGACCGTCTTATTGACGATGAAACACAGAAGTTGCATCGGAATTATATACAAAAGGCACAATGCCGACTTAAGTACAAGAAGACTGAGTCTTCTTACTGTCTATACTTTGAACCATTCCTGTGACACTAGTTATAGATTCCGATGCTTCACTTCAGGTTTACTGTATCCTTCTGACCTTCTTATTGATGATGAAACACAGAAATTGCATCTTAATTAAATACAAAAGGCACAATGCCGACATCAGTGCAAGAACACTGTCTCTTCTTACTGTCTATGGTTTGAACCATTCCTGTGACACTAGTTATAGATTCCGATGCTTCACTTCAGGTTTACTGTATCCCTCTGCCCTTCTTATTGACGATGAAACACAGAAACTGCATCTTAATTAAATACAAAAGGCACGATACCGACGTAAGTACAAGAAGACTGACTCTTCTTACTGTCTATGTTTTGAACCATTCCTGTGACACTAGTAACAGATTCCGATGCTTCACTTCATGTTTACTGTATCCCTCTGACCTTCTTATTGACGATCAAATACAGAAAATTCATCGGAATAATATACAAAAGGCACAATGCCGACTCAAGTACAAGAAGACTGGCTCTTCTTACTGTCTATGTTTTGAACAATTTCTGTGACACTAGTTACAGATTTCGATGCTTCACTTCAGGTTTACTGTACCCCTCTGACCTTCTTATTGACGATGAATCACAGAAATTGCATCTTAATTAAATACAAAAGACACAATGCCGACTTAAGTACAAGAAGACTGACTCTTCTTACTGTCAATCTTTTCTACCATTCCTGTGACACTAGTTATAGATTCCGATGCTTCACTTCAGGTTTACTGTATCCCTCTGACCTCCCATTGACGATCAAACACAGAAATTTCATCGGAATTAAATACAAAATGCACAATGCTGATTCAAGTACAAGAAGACTTACTCTTCTTACTGCCTATGTTTTGAACCGTTCCTGTGGCACTAGTTATAGATTCCGATGCTTCACTTCAGGTTTACTGTATCCAGCTGACCTTCTTATTGACGATGAAACACAGAAATTGCATCGGAATTATACAGAAAAGGCACAATGCCGACTGAAGTACAAGAAAGCTGATTCCTCTTACTGTCTATGTTTTGAACCATTCCTGTGACATTAGTAATAGATTCCGATGCTTCACTTCGGGATTATTGTATTCAGCTGACCTTCTTATTGACGATGAAACACAGAAATTGCATCGGATTTAAATACATAATTCACAATGCCGACTTAAGTACAACAAAACTGACTCTTCTTACTGTCTATGATTGGAACCATTCCTGTGACACTAGTTATAGATTCCCATGCTTCACTTCAGGTTTACTGTATCCCTCTGGCCTTCTTATTGACGATGAAACACAGAAATTGCATCTTAATTAAATACAAAAGGCACAATGCCGACTTCAGTACAAGAACACTGTCTCTTCGTACTGTCTATGGTTTGAACCATTCCTGTGACACTAGTTATAGATTCCGATGCTTCACTTCAGGTTTACTGTATCCCTCTGACCTTCTTATTGACGATCAAACACAGAAATTTCATCGGAATTAAATACAAAAAGCACAATGCTGATTTAAGTACAAGAAGACTTACTCTTCTTACTGCCTATGTTTTGAACCGTTCCTGTGGCACTAGTTATAGATTCCGATGCTTCACTTCAGGTTTACTGTATCCAGCTGACCTTCTTATTGACGATGAAACACAGAAATTGCATCGGATTATATAGAAAAGGCACAATGCCGACTGAAGTACAAGAAAGCTGATTCCTCATACTGTCTATGCTTTGAACCATTCCTGTGACACTAGTAATAGATTCCAATGCTTCACTTCGGGATTACTGTTTCCCTCTGACCTTCTTTTAGACGATCAAACACAGAAAATTCATCTGAATTAAATACAAAAGGCACAATGCCGACTCAAGTACAAGAAGACTGGCTCTTCTTATTGTCTATGTTTTGAACCATTCCTGTGACACTAGTAATAGATTACGATGCCTCACTTCGGTATTACTGTTTTCCTCTGACCTTCTTTTTGACGATTAAGCACAGAAATTGCATCGGAATTAAATACAACAGGCACAATGCCGACTTAAGAACAAGAAGACTGACTCTTCTTACTGTCTATGTTTTGAACCATTCCTGTGACACTAGTTATAGATTCCGATGCTTCACTTCAGGATTACTGTATCCCTCTGACCTTCTTATTGACGGTCAAACAGAGAAATTTCATCGGAACTAAATACAAAAGGCACAATGCCGACTCAAGTACAAGAAGACTCGCTCTTCTTACTGCCAATGTTTTGAACCATTCCTGTGACACTAGTTATAGATTCCGATGCTTCACTTCAGGTTTTTGTACCCAACTGACATCTTATTAACGATGAAACACAGAAATTGCATCGGAATTATATACAAATGGCACAATGCCGACTTAAGTACAAGAAGACTGACTCTTCTTACTGTCTATGTTTTGAACCATTCCTGTGACACTAGTTATACATTCCGATGCTTCATTTCTGGTTTACTATATCCCTCTGACCTTCTTATTGACGATGAAACACAGAAATTGCATCTTAAGTAAATACAAAAGACACAATGCCGACTTCAGTACAAGAACACTGACTCTTCTTACTGTCTATGGTTTGAACCATTGCTGTGACATTAGTTATAGATTCCGATTTTTCACTTCAGGTTTACTGTATCCCTCTGACCTTCTTATTGACGATCAAACACAGAAAATTCATCGGAATTAAATACAAAACGCACAATGCCGACTCAAGTACATGAAGACTGTCTCTTCTAACTGTCTATGTTTTGAACCATTCCTGTGACATTAGTTATAGATTGCATGCTTCACTACAGGTTTACTGTATCCAGCTGAATTTCTTATTGACGATGAAGCACAGAATTTGCATCGGAATTAAATACAAAAGGCACAATGCCGACTTAAGTACAAGAAGACTGACTCTTCGTACTGTCTATGTTTTGAATCATTCCTCTGACACTAGTTATAGATTCCGAAGCTTCACTTCAGGTTTTCTGTATCCAGCTGGCCTTCTCATTGACGATGAAACACAGAAATTGCATCGGAATTAAACACATAAGTCACAATGCCGACTTAGGTACAAGAAAACTGATTCTTCTTACTGTCTATGATTTGAACCATTCCTGTGACACTAGTTATAGATTCCGATGCTTCACTTCCACTTTACTGTATCCCTCTGACCTTATTATTGACGATGAAACACAGAAATTGCATCGGAATTAAATACATAAGGCACAATGCCGACTTAAGTACAAGAAACTGACTCTTCTTACTGTCTATGCTTTGCACCATTCCTGTGACACTAGTTATAGATTCCGATGCTTCACTTCAGGTTTACTGTATCCCTCTGACCTCCATACTGACGATCAAACACAGAAAATGCATCGGAATTAAATACAAAAGGCACAATGCCGACTTCAGTACAAGAAGACTTACTCTTCTTACTGTCTATGTTTCGAACCATTCCTGTGACACTAGTTATAGATTGCGATGCTTCTCTTCAGGTTTACTGTATCCAGCTGAATTTCTTATTGACGATGAAGCAAAGAAATTGCATCGGAATTAAATACAAAAGGCACAATGAAGACTTAAGTACAAGAAGACTGACGCTTTTTACTGTCTATGTTTTGAATCATTCCTGTGGCACTTGTTATAGATTCCGAAGCTTCACTTCAGGTTTACTGTATCCAGCTGACCTTCTTATTGATGATGAAACACGGAAATTGCATCGGAATTAAACACATAAGTCACAATGCCGACTTAAGTACAAGAAAACTGACTCTTCTTACTGTCTATGTTTTGAACCATTCCTGTGACACTAGTTATAGATTCCGATGCTTCACTTCAGGTTTACTGTATCCCTGTGACCTTCTTATTAACGATGAAACACAGAAATTGCATCGGAATTAAATACAAAAGGCACAATGCCAACCTAAGTACAAGAAAACTGAGTCTTCTTACTGTCTATGATTTGAACCATTCCTGTGACACTAGTTATAGATTCCGATGCTTCACTTCAGGTTTACTGTATCCCCCTGACCCTCTTATTGACGATGAAACACAGAAATTGCATCGGAATTAAATACAAAAGGCACAATGCCGACTCAAGTACAAGAAGACTGGCTCTTCTTACTGTCTATGTTTGGAATCTTTCCCGTGATACCGATTTAGATTCCGATGCTTCACTTCTGGTTTACTGTATCCCTCTGACCTTCTTATTGACGATCAAACAGAGAAATTTCATCGGAATTAAATACAAAAGGCACAATGCCGAATCAAGTACAAGAAGACTCGCTCTTCTTACTGCCTATGTTTTGAACCATTCCTGTGACACTAGTTATAGTTTCCGATGCTTCACTTCAGGTTTACTGTACCCAACTGACATCTTATTAACGATGTAACACAGAAATTGCATCGGAATTATATACAAATGGCACAATGCCGACTTAAGTACAAGAAGACTGACTCTTCTTACTGTCTATGTTTTGAACCATTCCTGTGACACTAGTTATACATTCCGATGCTTCATTTCTGGTTTACTGTATCCCTCTGACCTTCTTACTGACGATGAATCACAGAAATTACATCTTAATTGAAAAATAAGGCACAATGCTGACTTAAGTACAAGAAGACTGACTCTTCTTACTGTCTATGATTTGAACCATTCCTGTGACAATAGTTATAGATTTCGATGCTCCACTTCAGGTTTACTGTATCCCTCTGACCTTCTTATTGACGATCAAACACAGAAAATTGATCGGAATTAAATACAAAAGGCACAATGCCGACTCAAGTACAAGATGACGGGCTCTTCTTACTGTATATGATTTGAACCTTTCCTGTGACACTAGTTATAGATTCCGATGTTTCACTTCAGGTTTACTGTATCCAGATGACCTTCTTATTGACGATGAAACACAGAAATTGCATCGGAATTAAATACAAAATGCACAATGCTGACTTAAGTACAAGAAGACTTCCTGTTCTTACTGTCTATGTTCTGAACCATTCCAGTGGCACAAGTTATAGATTCCGATGCTGCACTTCAGTTTTACTGTATCCCCCTGACCTTCTTATTAACGATGAAACACAGAAATTGCATCGGAATCATATACAAATGGCACAATGCCGACTTAAGTACAAGAAGACCGACTATTCTTACTGTCTATGTTTTGAACCATTCCTGTGACACTAGTTGTACATTCCGATGCTTCATTTCTGGTTTACTGTATCCCTCTGACCTTCTTATTGACGATGAAACACAGAAATTGCATCTTAAGTAAATACAAAAGACACAATGCCGACTTCAGTACAAGAACACTGACTCTTCTTACTGTCAATGTTTTGAACCATTCCTGTGACACTAGTTATAGATTGCGATGCTTCACTACAGGTTTACTGTATCCAGCTGAATTTCTTATTGACGATGAAGCACAGAATTTGCATCGGAATTAAATACAAAAGGCACAATGCCGACTTAAGTACAAGAAGACTAACTCTTCTTACTGTCTATGTTTTGAACCATTCCTGTGACACTAGTTATAGATTCCGATGCTTCACTTCAGGTGTACTGTATCCCTCTGACCTTATTATTGACGATGAAACACAGAAATTGCATCGGAATTTAATACATAAGGCACAATGCCGACTTAAGTACAAGAAAACTGACTCTTCTTACTGTCTATGTTTTGAACCATTCCTGTGACACTAGTTATAGATTCCGATGCTTCACTTCAGGTTTACTGTATCCCTCTGACCTCCATACTGACGATCAAACACAGAAATTGCATCGGAATTATATACAAAAGGCACAATGCCGACTTCAGTACAAGAAGACTTACTCTTCTTACTGTCTATGTTTCGAACCATTCCTGTGACACTAGTTATAGAATCCGATGCTTCACTTCAGTTTTACTGTATCCCTCTGACCGTCTTATTGACGATGAATCACAGAGATTGCATCGGAATTAAATACAAAAGGCATAATGCCGACTCAGCTACAAGAAGTTTGGCTCCTCTTACTGTCTATGTTTGAACCTTTCCTGTGAGACCGGTTTTAGATTCCGATGCTCCACTTCAGGTTTACTGTCTCCCTTGGACCATCTTATTGACGACGAAACACAGAAATTGCATCGGAATTATATAGAAAAGGCACAATGCCGACTTAAGTACAAGAAAACAGACTCTTCTTAATATCTATGTTCTGAACCATTCCTGTGACACTAGTTATAGATTCCGACGTTTCTCTTCAGGTTTACTGTATCCAGCTGACCTTCTTATTGACGATGAAACACAGAAATTGCATCGGAATTAAATACAAAAGGCACAATGCAGACTTAAGTACAGGAAGACTGACACTTCTTACTGTCTATGTTTTGAACCATTCCAGTGACACTAGTTATAGATTCCGATGCTTCACTTCAGTTTTACTGTATCCCCCTGACCTTCTTATTGACGATGACTCACAGAAATTCCATCGGAATTAAATACAAAAGGCACAATGCCGACTCAAGTACAAGAAGACTGACTCTTCTTAGTGTCTATGTGTTGAACCATTCCTGTGACACTAGCTATAGATTCCGATGCTTCACTTCAGGTTTACTGTATCCAGCTGAATTCTTATTGACGATGAAACACAGAAATTGCATCGGAATTATATACAAATGGCACAATGCCGACTTAAGTACAAGAAGACTGACTCTTCTTAGTGTCTATGTTTTGAACCATTCCTTTGACGCTAGTTAAACATTCCGATGCTTCATTTCTGGTTTACTGTATCCCTCTGACCTTCTTATTGACGATGAAACACAGAAATTTCATCTTAAGTAAATACAAAAACACAATGCCGACTTCAGTACAAGAACACTGACTCTTCTTACTGTCTATGGTTTGAACCATTCCTGTGACATTAGTTATAGATTCCGATTTTTCACTTCAGGTTTACTGTATCCATCTGACCTTCTTATTGACGATCAAACACAGAAAATTCATCGGAATTAAATACAAAAGGCACAATGCCGACTCAAGTACATGAAGACTGGCTCTTCTAACTGTCTATGTTTTGAACCATTCCTGTGACACTAGTTATAGATTGCGATGCTTCACTACAGGTTTACTGTATCCAGCTGAATTTCTTATTGACGATGAAGCACAGAATTTGCATCGGAATTAAATACAAAAGGCACAATGCCGACTTAAGTACAAGAAGACTAACTCTTCTTACTGTCTATGTTTTGAACCATTCCTGTGACACTAGTTATAGATTCCGATGCTTCACTTAAGGTGTACTGTATCCCTCTGACCTTATTATTGACGATGAAACACAGAAATTGCATCGGAATTAAATACATAAGGCACAATGCCGACTTAAGTACAGGAAAACTGACTCTTCTTACTGTCTATGTTTTGAACCATTCCTGTGACACTAGTTATAGATTCCGATGCTTCACTTCAGGTTTACTGTATCCCTCTGAACTCCATACTGACGATCAAACACAGAAATTGCATCGGAATTAAATACAAAAGGCACAATGCCGACTTCAGTACAAGAAGACTTACTCTTCTTACTGTCTATGTTTCGAACCATTCCTGTGACACTAGTTATAGAATCCGATGCTTCACTTCAGTTTTACTGTATCCCTCTGACCGTCTTATTGACGATGAATCACAGAGATTGCATCGGAATTAAATACAAAAGGCATAATGCCGACTCAGCTACAAGAAGTTTGGCTCTTCTTACTGTCTATGTTTGAACCTTTCCTGTGAGACCGGTTTTAGATTCCGATGCTCCACTTCAGGTTTACTGTCTCCCTTGGACCATCTTATTGACGACGAAACACAGAAATTGCATCGGAATTATATAGAAAAGGCACAATGCCGACTTAAGTACAAGAAAACAGACTCTTCTTAATATCTATGTTCTGAACCATTCCTGTGACACTAGTTATAGATTCCGACGTTTCTCTTCAGGTTTACTGTATCCAGCTGACCTTCTTATTGACGAAGAAACACAGAAATTGCATCGGAATTAAATACAAAAGGCACAATGCAGACTTAAGTACAGGAAGACTGACACTTCTTACTGTCTATGTTTTGAACCATTCCTGTGACACTAGTTATAGATTCCGATGCTTCACTTCAGTTTTACTGTATCCCCCTGACCTTCTTATTGACGATGACTCACAGAAATTCCATCGGAATTAAATACAAAAGGCACAATGCCGACTCAAGTACAAGAAGACTGACTCTTCTTAGTGTCTATGTGTTGAACCATTCCTGTGACACTAGTTATAGATTCCGATGCTTCACTTCAGGTTTACTGTATCCAGCTGAATTTCTTATTGACGATGAAACACAGAAATTGCATCGGAATTATATACAAATGGCACAATGCCGACTTAAGTACAAGAAGACTGACTCTTCTTAGTGTCTATGTTTTGAACCATTCCTTTGACGCTAGTTAAACATTCCGATGCTTCATTTCTGGTTTACTGTATCCCTCTGACCTTCTTATTGACGATGAAACACAGAAATTGCATCTTAAGTAAATACAAAAACACAATGCCGACTTCAGTACAAGAACACTGACTCTTCTTACTGTCTATGGTTTGAACCATTCCTGTGACATTAGTTATAGATTCCGATTTTTCACTTCAGGTTTACTGTATCCATCTGACCTTCTTATTGACGATCAAACACAGAAAATTCATCGGAATTAAATACAAAAGGCACAATGCCGACTCAAGTACATGAAGACTGGCTCTTCTAACTGTCTATGTTTTGAACCATTCCTGTGACACTAGTTATAGATTGCGATGCTTCACCACAGGTTTACTGTATCCAGCTGAATTTCTTATTGGCGATGAAGCACAGAATTTGCATCGGAATTAAATACAAAAGGCACAATGCCGACTTAAGTACAAGAAGACTAACTCTTCTTACTGTCTATGTTTTGAACCATTCCTGTGACACTAGTTATAGATTCCGATGCTTCACTTAAGGTGTACTGTAATCCTCTGACCTTATTATTGACGATGAAACACAGAGATTGCATCGGAATTAAATACATAAGGCACAATGCCGACTTAAGTAGAAGAAAACTGACTCTTCTTACTGTCTATGTTTTGAACCATTCCTGTGACACTAGTTATAGATTCCGATGCTTCACTTCAGTTTTACTGTATCCCTCTGAACTCCATACTGACGATCAAACACAGAAATTGCATCGGAATTAAATACAAAAGGCACAATGCCGTCTTCAGTACAAGAAGACTTACTCTTCTTACTGTCTATGTTTCGAACCATTCCTGTGACACTAGTTATAGAATCCGATGCTTCACTTCAGTTTTACTGTATCCCTCTGACCGTCTTATTGACGTTGAAACACAGAGATTGCATCGGAATTAAATACAAAAGGCATAATGCCGACTCAGGTACAAGAAGTTTGGCTCTTCTTACTGTCTATGTTTGAACCTTTCCTGTGAGACCGGTTTTAGATTCCGATGCTTCACTTCAGGTTTACTGTCTCCCTTGGACCATCTTATTGACGACAAAACACAGAAATTAAATCGGAATTATATAGAAAAGGCACAATGCCGACTTAAGTACAAGAAAACAGACTCTTCTTAATATCTATGTTCTGAACCATTCCTGTGATACTAGTTATAGATTCCGACGTTTCTCTTCAGGTTTACTCTATCCAGCTGACCTTCTTATTGACGATGAAACACAGAAATTGCATCGGAATTAAATACAAAAGGCACAATGCAGACTTAAGTACAAGAAGACTGACACTTCTTACTGTCTATGTTTTGAACCATTCCTGTGACACTAGTTATAGATTCCGATGCTTCACTTCAGTTTTACTGTATCCCCCTGACCTTCTAATTGACGATGGATCACAGAAATTCCATCGGAATTAAATACAAAAGGCACAATGCCGACTCAAGTACTAGAAGACTGACTCTTCTTACTGTCTATGTGTTGAACCATTCCTGTGACACTAATTATAGATTCCGATGCTTCACTTCAGGTTTACTGTATCCAGCTGAATTTCTTATTGACGATGAAACACAGAAATTGCTTCGGAATTATATACAAATGGCACAATGCCGACTTAAGTACAAGAAGACTGACTCTTCTTTCTGTCTATGTTTTGAACTATTCCTTTGACACTAGTTATACATTCCGATGCTTCATTTCTGGTTTACTGTATCCCTCTGACCTTCTTATTGACGATGAAACACAGAAATTGCATCTTAAGTAAATACAAAAACACAATGCCGACTTAAGTACAAGAATGACTCTTCCTCCTGCCTATGTTTTGAACCATTCCTGTGACACTAGTTTTAGATTCCGATGCTTCACTACAGGTTTACTGTATCCAGCTGAATTTCTTATTGACGATGAAACACAGAAATTGCTTCGGAATTATATACAAATGGCACAATGCCGACTTAAGTACAAGAAGACTGACTCTTCTTTCTGTCTATGGTTTGAACCATTCCTGTGACATTAGTTATAGATTCCGATTTTTCACTTCAGGTTTACTGTATCCATCTGACTTTCTTATTGACGACCAAACATAGAAAATTCATCGGAATTAAATACAAAAGGCACAATGCCGACTCAAGTACATGAAGACTGGCTCTTCTAACTGACTATGCTTTGAACCATTCCTGTGACACTAGTTATAGATTGCGATGCTTCACTACAGGTTTACTGTATCCAGCTGAATTTCTTATTGACGATGAAGCACAGAATTTGCATCGGAATTAAATACAAAAGGCACAATGCCGACTTAAGTACAAGAAGACTAACTCTTCTTACTGTCTATGTTTTGAACCATTCCTGTGACACTAGTTATAGATTCCGATGCTTCACTTCAGGTGTACTGTATCCCTCTGACCTTATTATTGACGATGAAACACAGAAATTGCACCGGAATTAAATACAAAAGGCACAATGCCGACTTAAGTACAAGAATGACGCTTCCTCCTGCCTATGTTTTGAACCATTCCTGTGACACTAGTTTTAGATTCCGATGCTTCACTACAGGTTTACTGTATCCAGCTGAAATTCTTATTGACGATGAAGCACAGAATTTGCATCGGAATTAAATACAAAAGGCACAATGCCGACTTAAGTACAAGAAGACTAAGTCTTCTTACTGTCTATACTTTGAACCATTCCTGTGACACTAGTTATAGATTCCGATGCTTCACTTCAGGTTTACTGTATCCCTCTGACCTTCTTATTGACGAAGAAGCACAGAAATTGCACCGGAATTAAATACAAAAGGCACAATGCCGACTTAAGTACAAGAATGACTCTTCCTCCTGCCTATGTTTTGAACCATTCCTGTGACACTAGTTTTAGATTCCGATGCTTCACTTCAGGTTTACTGTATCCCTCTGACCTCCTTAATGGCAATGAAACACAGAAATTGCATCTTAATTAAATACAAAAGGCACTTTGCCGACATAAGTACAAGAGGTCTGACTCTTCTTACTGTCTATGTTTTGAACCATTCCTGGGACACTAGTTATAAATTTAGATGCTTCACTTCAGGTTTACTGTATCCCTTGGACCTTCTTATAGACGATAAAACACAGAAAATTCATCGGTATTAAATACAAAAGGCACAATGCCCACTCAAGTACAAGAAGACTGGCTCTTCTTACTGTCTGTGTTTTGAACCATTCCCGTGACACGAGTTATAGATTCCGATGCTTCACTTCAGGTTTACTGTACCCAGCTGTCCTTCTTATTGACGATGAAACACAGAAATTGCGTCGGAAGTAAATACAAAAGGCAAAATGCCGACTTAAGTACAAGAAGACTGACTCTTCTTACTGTCTATGTTTTGAACCATTCCTGTGACACTAGTTATAGATTCCGATGCTTCACTTCAGTTTTACTGTATCCCTCTGACCGTCTTATTGACGATGAAACACAGAAATTGCATAGGAATTAAAAATACAAAAGGGACAATGCCGTCTCAAGTACAAGAAGTCTGGTTCTTCTTACTGTCTATGTTTTGAACCTTTCCTGTGAGACCGGTTTTAGATTCCGATGCTTCATTTCAGGTTTACTTTATCCCTTGGACCTTCTAAGTGACGACGAAAGACAGAAATTGCATCGGAATTAAACAGAAAAGGCACAATGCCGACTTAAGTACAAGGAAACTGACTCTACTTCCTGTCTATGTTTTAAACCATTCCTGTGACACTAGTTATAGATTCCGATGCTTCACTTCAGCTTTACTGTATCCAGCTGACCTTCTTATTGACGATGAAACACAGATATTGCATTGGAATTAAATACAAAAGGCACAATGCCGACTTAAGTACAAGAAGACTGACTCTTCCTACTGTCTATGTTTTGAACCATTCCTGTGACACTAGTTATAGATTCCGATGCTTCACTTCAGGTTTACTGTATCCCTCTGACCGCCTTATTGACGATGAAACACAGAAATTGCTTCGGAACTAAATACAAAAGGCACAATGCCGACTCAGGTACAAGAAGTCTTGCTCTTCTTACTGTCTATGTTTTGAACCTTTCCTCTGAGACCGGTTTTAGATTCCGATGCTTCACTTCAGGTTTACTGTATCCCTTGGACCTTCTTATTGACGACGAAACACAGAAATTGCATCGGGATTTAATAGAAAAGGCATAATGCCTTCTAAAGTATAAGAAAACAGACTCGTCTTAATATCTATGTTTTGAACCATTCCTGTGACACTAGTTATAGATTCCGAAGCTTCACTTCAGGTTTACTATATCCAGCTGACCTTCTTATTGACGATGAAACACAGAAATTGCATCGGAATTAACTACATAAGGCACAATGCCGACCTAAGTACAAGAAAACTGACTCTTCTTACTGTCTATGTTTTGAACCATTCCTGTGACACTAGTTATAGATTCCGATGCTTCACTTCAGGTTTACTGTATCCCTCTGACCTCCATACTGACGATCAAACACAGAAATTGCATCGGAATTAAATACAAAAGGCACAATGCCGACTTCAGTACAAGAAGACTTACTCTTCTTACTGTCTATGTTTCGAACCATTCCTGTGACACTAGTTATAGAATCCGATGCTTCACTTCAGTTTTACTGTATCCCTCTGACCGTCTTATTGACGATGAAACACAGAGATTGCATCGGAATTAAATACAAAAGGCATAATGCCGACTCAGGTACAAGAAGTTTGGCTCTTCTTACTGTCTATGTTTGAACCTTTCCTGTGAGACCGGTTTTAGATTCCGATGCTTCACTTCAGGTTTACTGTCTCCCTTGGACCATCTTATTGACGACGAAACACAGAAATTGCATCGGAATTATATAGAAAAGGCACAATGCCGACTTAAGTACAAGAAAACAGACGCTTCTTAATATCTATGTTCTGAACCATTCCTGTGATACTAGTTATAGATTCCGACGTTTCTCTTCAGGTTTACTGTATCCAGCTGACCTTCTTATTGACGATGAAACACAGAAATTGCATCGGAATTAAATACAAACAGCACAATGCCCACTTAAGTACAAGTAAACTGACTCTTCTTACTCTCTATGTTTGAACCATTCGTGTGACACTAGTTATAGATTCCGAAGCTTCAATTCAGGTTTACTGTATCCCTCTGAACTCCTTGTTGACGATGAAACACAGAAATAGCATCGGAATTAAATACAAAAGGCACAATGCCGACTTAAGTACAAGAAAAGTAATTGTTCTTACTGCCTATGATTTGAACCATTCCTGTGACACTAGTTATAGATTCCGATGATTAATTTCAGGTTTACTGTATCCCTCTGACCTTCCCATTGACGATCGAACACAGAAATTTCGTCGGAATTAAATACAAAAGGCACAATGCCGACCCAAGTACAAGAAGTCTGGCTCATGTTACTGTCTATGTTTTGAACCATTCCCATGACACTAGTTATAGATTCCGATGCTTCACTTCAGGTCTACTGTATCCAGGTGACCGTCTTATTGACGATGAAACACAGAGATTGCATCGGAATTAAATACAAAAGGCACAATGCCGACTTAAGTACAAGAAAAGTGATTGTTCTTACTGTCTATGATTTGAACCTGTCCTGTGAAAAAGGTTTTAGATTCCGATTCTTTACTTCAGGTTTACTGTCTCAATTGGACAAATTATTGACGACGAAACACAGAAATTACATCGGAATTAAATAGAAAAGGCACACTGCCGACTTAAGTACAAGAAAACAGACTCTTCTTAACATCTATGTCTAGAACCATTCCTGTGACACTAGTTATAGATTCCGATGCTTCACTTCAGGTTTACTGTATCCAGCTGACGTTCTTCTTGACGATGAAACTCAGAAATTGCATCGGAATTAAATACAAAATGCACTATGCCCACTAAAGTACAAGAAAACTGACTCTTCTTACTGTCTATGTTTGAACCATTCGTGTGACACTAGTTATAGATTCCGATGCTTCACTTCAGGTTTACTGTATCCCTCAGACCTCCTTGTTGACGATGAAACACAGAAATAGCATCGGAATTAAATACAAAAGGCACAATGCCGACTTAAGTACAAGAAAACTGACTCTTCTTACTGCCTATTTGAACCATTCCTGTGACACTAATTATAGATTCCGATGCTTCACTTCAGGTTTTCTGTATCCCCCTGACCTTCTCATTGACGATCAAACACAGAAATTTCATCGGAAGTAAATACAAAAGGCACAATGCCGACTCAAGTACAAGAAGACTGGCTCATCTTACTGTCTATGTTTTGAACCATTCCCATGACACTAGTTATAGATTCCGATGCTTCACTTCAGGTCTACTGTATCCAGCTGACCTTCTTATTGACGATGAAACACAGAAATTGCATCGGAATTAAATACAAAAGGCACAATGCCGACTTAAGTACAAGAAAACTGACTCTTCTCACTGTCTATGTTTTGAACCATTCCTGTGACACTAGTTATAGATTCCGATGCTTCACTTCAGTTTTACTGTATCCCTCTGACCTTCTTATTGATGATGAAATACAGAAATTGCATCGGAATTAAATACAAAAGGCACAATGCCGACTCAAGTACTAGAAGACTGACACTTCTTACTGTCTTTGTTTTGAACCATTCCTGTGACACCAGTTATGTATTACGCTACTTCACTGCAGGTTTACTGTATCCCCCTTACCGTCGTATTGACGATGAAACACAGAAATTGCATCGGAATTAAATACAAAAGGCACAATGCCGACTGAAGTACAAGAAGACTAGCTCCTCTTCCTGTCTATGTTTTGAACCTTTCCTGTGAGACCGGTTTTAGATTCCGATGCTTCACTTCAGGTTTACTGTACCCCTTGGACCTTCTTATTGAGGCCGAAACACAGAAATTGCATCGGAATTAAAAAGAAAAGGCACAATGCCGACTGAAATACAGGAATACTGACTCTTCTTACTGTCTATGTTTTGAACCATTCCTGTGACACTAGTTATAGATTCCGATGCTTCACTTCAGGTTTTCTGTATCCCTCTGACCTTATTGACGATGAAACACAGAAATTGCTTCGGAATGAAATACAAATGGCACAATGCCGACTTAAGTACCAGAAGACTGGCTCTTCTTACTGTCTGTGCTTTGAAACATTCCTGTGACACTAGTTATAGATTCCGAAGCTTCACTTCAGGTTTACTGTATCCCTCTGATCTTCTTATTGACGTTGAAACACAGATATTGCATCGGAATTAAATACAAAAGGCACAATGCCGACTTAAGTACAAAAAACTGACTCTTCTTACTGTCTATGTTTATGAACCATTCCTGTGACACTAGTTATAGATTGCGATGCTTCACTGCAGGTTTACTGTATCCAGCTGAATTTCTTATTGACGATGAAGCACAGAATTTGCATCGGAATTAAATACAAAAGGCACAATGCCGACTTAAGTACAAGAAGACTAAGTCTTCTTACTGTCTATGTTTTGAACCATTCCTGTGACACTAGTTATAGATTCCGATGCTTCACTTCAGGTTTTCTGTATCCCTCTGACCTTATTGACGATGAAACACAGAAATTGCTTCGGAATTAAATACAAATGGCACAATGGCGACTTAAGTACCAGAAGACTGGCTCTTCTTACTGTCTGTGCTTTGCACCATTCCTGTGACACTAGTTATAGATTCCGATGTTTCACTTCAGGTTTACTGTATCCCTCTAACCTTCTTATTGACGATGAAACACAGAAATTGCATCGGAATTAAATCCAAAAAGCTCAATGCCGACTTAAGTACAAAAAAATGACTCTTCTTACTGTCTATGTTTTGAACCTTTCCTGTGACACTAGTTATAGATTGCGATGCTTCACTACAGGTTTTCTGTATCCAGCTGAATTTCTTATTGACGATGAAGCACAGAATTTGCATCGGAATTAAATACAAAATGCACAATGCCGACTTAAGTACAAGAAGACTAAGTCTTCTTACTGTCTATGTTTTGAACCATTCCTGTGACACTAGTTATAGATTCCGATGCTTCACTTCAGGTTTACTGTATCCCTCTGACCTTCTTATTGACGAAGAAACACAGAAATTGCACCGGAATTAAATACAAAAGGCACAATGCCGACTTAAGTACAAGAATGGCTCTTCCTCCTGCCTATGTTTTGAACCATTCCTGTGACACTAGTTTTAGATTCCGATGCTTCACTTCAGGTTTACTGTATCCCTCTGACCTCCTTATTGTCGATGAAACACAGAAATTGCATCTTAATTAAATACAAAAGGCACATTGCCGACATAAGTACAAGAGGTCTGACTCTTCTTACTGTTTATGTTTTGAACCATTCCTGGGACACTAGTTATAAATTCAGATGCTTCACTTCAGGTTTACTGTATCCCTTGGACCTTCTTATAGACGATAAAACACAGAAAATTCATCTGAATTTAATACAAAAGGCACAATGCCCAAACAAGTACAAGAAGACTGGCTCTTCTTACTGTCTATGTTTTGAACCATTCCCGTGACACGAGTTATAGATTCCGAACCTTCACTTCAGGTTTACTGTACCCAGCTGACCTTCTTATTGACGATGAAACACAGAAATTGCGTCGGAATTAAATACAAAAGGCAAAATGCCGACTTAAGTACAAGAAGACTGACTCTTCTTACTGTCTATGTTTTGAACCATTACTGTGACACTAGTTATAGATTCCGATGCTTCACTTCAGTTTTACTGTATCCCTCTGACCGTCTTATTGACGATGAAACACAGAAATTGCATCGGAATTAAAAATACAAAAGGGACAATGCCGTCTCAAGTACAAGAAGACTGGTTCTTCTTACTGTCTATGATTTGAACCTTTCCCGTAAGACCGGTTTTAGATTCCGATGCTTCATTCCAGGTTTACTTTATCCCTTGGACCTTCTAAGTGACGACGAAAGACAGAAATTGCATCGGAATTAAATAGAAAATGCACAATGCCGACTTAAGTACAAGAAAACTGACTCTACTTCCTGTCTATGATTTAAACCATTCCTGTGACACTAGTTATAGATTCCGATGCTTCACTTCATCTTTACTGTATCCAGCTGACCTTCTTATTGACGATGAAACACAGATATTGCATCGGAATTAAATACAAAAGGCACAATGCCGACTTAAGTACAAGAAGACTGACTCTTCCTACTGTCTATGTTTTGAACCATTCCTGTGACACTAGTTATACATTCCGATGCTTCACTTCAGGTTTACTGTATCCCTCTGACCGCCTTAATGACGATGAAACACAGAAATTGCTTCGGAATTATATACAAAAGGCACAATGCCGACTCAGGTACAAGAAGTCTGGCTCTTCTTACTGTCTATGTTTTGAACCTTTCCTCTGAGACCGGTTTTAGATTCCGATGCTTCACTTCAGGTTTACTGTATCCCTTGGACCTTCTTATTGATGACGAAACACAAAAATTGCATCGGAATTTAATAGAAAAGGCATAATGCCTTCTAAAGTATAAGAAAACAGACTCGTCTTAATATCTATGTTTTGAACCATTGCTGTGACACTAGTTATAGATTCCGATGCTTCACTTCAGGTTTACTGAATCCAGCTGACCTTCTTATTGACGATGAAACACAGAAATTGCATCGGAATTAAATACAAAAGGCACAATGCTGACTTAAGTACTAGAAGACTGACTCTTCTTACTGTCTATGTTTTAAACCATTCCTGTGACACTAGTTATAGATTCCGATGCTTCACTTCAGTTTTACTGTATCCCTCTGACCTTCGTATTGACGATGAGACACAGAAATTGCATCGGAATTAAATACAAAAGGCACAAAGCCTACTCAAGTACTAGAAGACTGACTCTTCTTACTGTCTATGCTTTGAACCATTCCTGTGACACTAGTTATAGATTCCGATGCTTCACTTCAGGTTTTTTGTATCCCTCTCACCTTCTTATTGACGACCAAACACAGAATATGCATTGGAATTAAATAGAAAAGGCACAATGCAGACTCAAGTACAAGGGAACTGACTCTTCATCCTGTCTATGTTTTGAACCATTACTGTGACTATAGTTATAGATTCCGATGCATCACTTCAGGTTTACTGTATCCCTCTGACCTTCTTATTGACGACGAAACACAGAAATTGCATCGGAATTAAATACAAAAGGCACAATGCCGACTTATTACAAGAAAACTGACTCTTCTTACAGTCTATGATTTGAACCATTCCTGTGACACTAGTTATAGATTCCGATGCTTCACTTCAGGTTTACTGTATCCCTCTGACCATCTTATTGACGATGAAACACAGAAATTGCATCGGAATTAATTACAAAAGGCACAATGCCGACTTAAGTACAAGAAAACTGATTCTTCTTACTGTCTATGTTTGAACCTTTCCTGTGAGACCAGTTTTAGATTCCGATGCTTGACTTCCAGTTTACTGTATACCTCTGACCATCTTATTGACGATGACACACAGAAATTGCATCGGAATTAATTACAAAACGCACAATGCCGACTTAAGTACAAGAAAACTGATTCTTCTTACTGTCTATGATTTGAACCTTTCCTGTGAGACCAGTTTTAGATTCCGATGCTTGACTACAGGTTTACAGTATCGCTTGGACCTTCTTATTGACGACGAA
The DNA here is from genome assembly GCF_023864345.2 of Schistocerca serialis cubense. Classification (NCBI taxonomy): domain Eukaryota; kingdom Metazoa; phylum Arthropoda; class Insecta; order Orthoptera; family Acrididae; genus Schistocerca; species Schistocerca serialis. Next base: position 527,301,334 of record NC_064646.1, read on the forward strand.
ACACAGAAATTGCATCAGAATTAAATAGAAAAGGCACAATGCCGCCTTAAGAACAAGAAAACTGACTCTTCTTACTGTATATGTTTTAAAACATTCCTTTGACACTAGTTATAGATTCCGATGCTTCACTTCAGGTTTCCTATATCCCTCTGACCTTCTTATTGACGATTAAACACAGAAATTGCATCGGAATTAAATACAAAAGGCACAATGCCGACTGAAGTACAAGAAGACTTGCTCTACATACTGTCTATGTTTTGAACCTTTCCTGTGAGACCGGTCTTAGATTCCAATGCTTCACTTCAGGTTTACTGTATCCCTTGGACCTTCTTATTGACGACGAAAGACAGAAATTGCATCGGAATTTAATAGTAAAGGCACAATGCCGACTTAAGTACAATAAAACTGATTCTTCTCACTGTCTATTTTTTTAACCATTCCTGTGACATTAGTTATACATTCCGATGCCTCACTTCAGGTTTACTGTATACCTCTGACCTTCTTAATGACGATGAACACAGAAGTTGCGTCGGAATACAAATAAAAGGCACAATGCCGAGTTAAGTACAAGAAGACTGACTCTTCTTACTGTCTATGTTTTGAACCATTGCTGTGACACTAGTTATAGATTCCGATGTTTCACTTCAGGATTACTGTATCCCTCTGACCTTATTATTGACGATGAAACACAGAAATTGCATCAGGACTTGTTACAAAAGGCACAATGCCGAGTTAAGTACTAAAAGTCTGTTTCTTCTTACTCTCTATGTTTTGAACCATTCCTGTGACACTAGTTATAGATTCCGATGCTTCACTTCAGGTTTTCTGTATCCCTCTGACCTTCGTATTGACGATGAAACACAGAAATTGCATCGGAATTAAATACAAAAGGCACAATGCCGACTTAAGTACAAGAGAACTGACTCTTCTTACTGTCTATGTTTTGAACCTTTCCTGTGACACTAGTTATAGATTCCGATGCTTCACTTTAGGTTTACTGTATCCCTCTGACCTTCCTATTGACGATGAAACACAGAAATTGCATTGGAATTAAATACAAAACTCACAACGCCGACTTAAGTACAAGAATGACTCTTCCTACTGCCTATGTTTTGAACCATTCCAGTACCACTAGTTTTAGATTCCGATGCTTCACTTCAGGTTTACTGTACCCCTCTGACCTCCTTATTGACGATGAAACACAGAAATTGCATCTTAATTAAATACAAAAGGCACATTGCCGACATAAGTACAAGAGGTCTGACTCTTCTTACTGTCTATGTTTTGAACCATTCCTGGGCCACTAGTTATAGATTCAGATGATTCACTTTAGGTTTACTGTATGCCTCTGACCTTCTCATTGACGATCAAACACAGAAATTTCATCGGAATTAATTACAAAAGGCACAATGCCGACTTAAGTACAAGAAAACTTATTCTTCTTACTGTCTATGTTTGAACCCTTCCTGTGAAACCAGTTTTAGATTCCGATGCTTGACTTCCAGTTTACTGTATGCCTCTGACCATCTTATTGACGATGAAACACAGAAATTGCATCGGAATTAATTACAAAACGCACAATGCCGACTTAAGTACATGAAAACTGATTCTTCTTACTGTCTATGATTTGAACCTTTCCTGTGAGACCAGTTTTAGATTCCGATGCTTGACTACAGGTTTACAGTATCCCTTGGACCTTCTCATTGACGACGAAAGACAGAAATTGCATCAGAATTAAATAGAAAAGGCACAATGCCGACTTAAGAGCAAGAAAACTGACTCTTCTTACTGTCTATGTTTTGAAACATTCCTTTGACACTAGTTATAGATTCCGATGCTTCACTTCAGATTTCCTATATCCCTCTGACCTTCTTATTGACGATGAAACACAGAAATTGCATTGGAATTAAATACAAAAGGCACAATGCCGACTCAAGTACAAGAAGACTTGCTCTACTTACTGTCTATGTTTTGAACCTTTCCTGTGAGACCGGTTTTAGATTCCGATGCTTCACTTCACGTTTACTGTATCCCTCTGAACTTCTTAATGACGATGAAACAAGGAAATTGCATCGGAATACAAATAAAAGGCACAATGCCGAATTAAGTACAACAAGACTGACTCTTCTTACTGTCAATGCTTTGAACCATTCCTGTGACACTAGTTGTAGATTCCGATGCTTCACTTCAGGTTTACTGTATCCCTCTGACCTTCTTATTGACGATGAAACACAGAAATTGCATCGGAATTAAATACAAAAGGCACAATGCCGACTTAAGTACAAGAAAACTGATTCTTCTTACTGTCTATGTTTTTAACCATTCCTGTGACACTAGTTGTAGATTCCGATGCTTCACTTCAGGTTTACTGTATCCCTTGGACCTTCTTTTTGACGACGAAAAACAGAAATTGCATCGGAATTCAATAGAAAAGGCACAATGCTGACTTAAGGACAAGAAAACTGAATCCTCTTACTGTCTTTGTTTTAGACCATTCCTGTGACACTAGTTATAGATTCCGATGCTACACTTCACGTTTACTGTATCCCTCTGAACTTCTTAATGACAATGAAACACAGAAATTGCATCGGAATACAAATAAAATGCACAATGCCGAATTAAGTACAAGAAGACTGACTCTTCTTACTGTCTATGCTTTGAACCATTCCTGTGACATTATTTGTAGATTCCGATGCTTCACTTCGGGTTTACTGTATCCCTCTGACCTTCTTATTGACGATGAAACACAGAAATTCCATCGGAATTAAATACAAAAGGCAAAATGTTGACTCTAGTACAAGAAGACTGGCTCTTCTTACTGTCTATGTTTTGAACCTTTCCTGTGAGACCGGTTTTAGATTCCGATGCTTCACTTCAGGTTTACTGTATCCCTTGGACCTTCTTATTGACGACGAAACACAGAAATTGCATCGGAATTTAATAGTAAAGGCACAATGCCGACTTAAGTACAAGAAAACTGATTCTTCTCACTGTCTATTTTTTTAACCATTCCTGTGACATTAGTTATACATTCCGATGCCTCACTTCAGGTTTACTGTATCCCTCTGACCTTCTTAATGACGATGAACACAGAAGTTGCATCGGAATACAAATAAAAGGCACAATGCCGAGTTAAGTACAAGAAGACTGACTCTTCTTACTGTCAATGTTTTGAACCATTGCTGTGACACTAGTTATAGATTCCGATGTTTCACTTCAGGTTTACTGTATCCCTCTGACCTTATTATTGACGATGAAACACAGAAATTGCATCGGAATTAATTACAAAAGGCACAATGCCGACTTAAGTACTAAAAGTCTGTTTCTTCTTACTCTCTATGTTTTGAACCATTCCTGTGACACTAGTTATAGATTCCGATGCTTCACTTCAGGTTTACTGTATCCCTCTGACCTTCGTATTGACGATGAAACACAGAAATTGCATCGGAATTAAATACAAAAGGCACAATGCCGACTTAAGTACAAGAGAACTGACTCTTCTTACTGTCTATGTTTTAAACCTTTCCTGTGACACTAGTTATAGATTCCGATGCTTCACTTCAGGTTTACTGTATCCCTCTGACGTTCTTATTGACGATGAAACACAGAAATTGCATTGGAATTAAATACAAAACTCACAACGCCGACTTAAGTACAAGAATGACTCTTCCTACTGCCTATGTTTTGAACCATTCCTGTGACACTAGTTTTAGATTCCGATGCTTCACTTCAGGTTTACTGTACCCCTCTGGCCTCCTTATTGACGATGAAACACAGAAATTGCATCTTAATTAAATACAAAAGGCACATTGCCGACATAAGTACAAGAGGTCTGACTCTTCTTACTGTCTATGTTTTGAACCATTCCTGGGACACTAGTTATAGATTCAGATGATTCACTTTAGGTTTTCTGTATCCCTCTGACCTTCTCATTGACGATCAAACACAGAAATTTCATCGGAATTAAATACAAAAGGCACAATGCCCACTCAAGTACAAGAAGACTGGCTCTTCATACTATCTATGTTTTGAATCATTCCTGTGACACTAGTTTTAGATTCCGATGCTTCACTTCAGTTTTACTGTATCCCTCTGACCTGCTTATTGACGATGAAACACAGAAATTGCATCGGAATTAAATAGAAAAGGCACAATGCCGACTTAAGTACAAGAAAACTGACTCTACTTCCTGTCTATGCTTTGAACCATTCCTGTGACACTAGTTATAGATTCCGATGCTTCACTTCAGGTTTACTGTATCCAGCTGACCCTCTTATTGACGATGAAACACAGAAATTGCATCGTAATTAATTACAAAAGGCACAATGCCGACTTAAGTACAAGAAAACTTATTCTTCTTACTGTCTATGTTTGAACCCTTTCTGTGAGACCAGTTTTAGATTCCGATGCTTGACTTCCAGTTTACTGTATCCCTCTGACCATCTTATTGACGATGACACACAGAAATTGCATCGGAATTAATTACAAAAGGCACAATGCCGACTTAAGTACAAGAAAACTTATTCTTCTTACTGTCTATGTTTGAACCCTTCCTGTGAGACCAGTTTTAGATTCCGATGCTTGACTTCCAGTTTACTGTATCCCTCTGACCATCTTATTGACGATGAAACACAGAAATTGCATCGGAATTACATACAAAAGGCACAATGCCGACTCAAGTACAAGAAGACTTGCTCTACTTACTGTCTATGTTTTGAACCTTTCCTGTGAGACTGGTTTTTACATTCCGATGCTTCACTTCACGTTTACTGTATCCCTCTGAACTTCTTAATGACGATGAAACACAGAAACTGCATCGGTATACAAATAAAAGGCACAATGCCGAATTAAGTACAACAAGACTGACTCTTCTTACTGTCAATGCTTTGAACCATTCCTGTGACACTAGTTGTAGATTCCGATGCTTCACTTCGGGTTTACTGTATCCCTCTGACCTTCTTATTGACGATGAAACACAGAAATTGCATCGGAATTAAATACAAAAGGCACAATGCCGACTTAAGTACAAGAAAACTGATTCTTCTTACAGTCTATGTTTTTAACCATTCCTGTGACACTAGTTGTAGATTCCGATGCTTCACTTCAGGTTTACTGTATCCCTTGGACTTTCTTTTTGACGACGAAAAACAGAAATTGCAACGGAATTCAATAGAAAAGGCACAATGCTGACTTAAGAACAAGACAACTGAATCCTCTTACTGTCTTTGTTTTGAACCATTCCTGTGACACTAGTTATAGATTCCGATGCTTCACTTCACGTTTACTGTATCCCTCTGAACTTCTTAATGACGATGAAACACAGAAATTGCATCGGAAAACAAATAAAATGCACAATACCGAATTAAGTACAAGAAGACTGACTCTTCTTACTGTCTATGCTTTGAACCATTCCTGTGACACTAGTTGTAGATTCCGATGCTTCACTTCGGGTTTACTGTATCCCTCTGACCTTCTTATTGACGATGAAACACAGAAATTGCATCGGAATTAAATACAAAAGGCACAATGTTGACTCTAGTACAAGAAGACTGGCTCTTCTTACTGTCTATGTTTTGAACCTTTCCTGTGAGACCGGTTTTAGATTCCGATGCTTCACTTCAGGTTTACTGTATCCCTTGGACCTTCTTATTGACGACGAAACACAGAAATTGCATCGGAATTTAATAGTAAAGGCACAATGCCGACTTAAGTACAAGAAAACTGATTCTTCTCACTGTCTATTTATTTAACCATTCCTGTGACATTAGTTATACATTCCGATGCCTCACTTCAGGTTTACTGTATCCCTCTGACCTTCTTAATGACGATGAACACAGAAGTTGCATCGGAATACAAATAAAAGGCACAATGCCGAGTTAAGTACAAGAAGACTGACTCTTCTTACTGTCTATGTTTTGAACCATTGCTGTGACACTAGTTATAGATTCCGATGTTTCACTTCAGGTTTACTGTATCCCTCTGACCTTATTATTGACGATGAAACACAGAAATTGCATCGGAATTAATTACAAAAGGCACAATGCCGACTTAAGTACTAAAAGTCTGTTTCTTCTTACTCTCTATGTTTTGAACCATTCCTGTGACACTAGTTATAGATTCCGATGCTTCACTTCAGGTTTACTGTATCCCTCTGACCTTCGTATTGACGATGAAACACAGAAATTGCATCGGAATTAAATACAAAAGACACAATGCCGACTGAAGTACAGGAGAACTGACTCTTCTTACTGTCTATGTTTTGAACCTTTCCTGTGACGCTAGTTATAGATTCCGATGCTTCACTTCAGGTTTACTGTATCCCTCTGACCTTCTTATTGACGATGAAACACAGAAATTGCATTGGAATTAAATACAAAACTCACAACGCCGACTTAAGTACAAGAATGACTCTTCCTACTGCCTATGTTTTGAACCATTCCTGTGACAATAGTTTTAGATTCCGATGCTGCACCTCAGGTTTACTGTACCCCTCTGACCTCCTTATTGACGATGAAACACAGAAATTGCATCTTAATTAAATACAAAAGGCACATTGCCGACATAAGTACAAGAGGTCTGACTCTTCTTACTGTCTATGTTTTGAACCATTCCTGGGACACTAGTTATAGATTCAGATGATTCACTTTAGGTTTACTGTATCCCTCTGACCTTCTCATTGACGATCAAACACAGAAATTTCATCGGAATTAAATACAAATGGCACAATGCCTACTCAAGTACAAGAAGACTGGCTCTTCTTCCTGTCTATGATTTGAACCTTTCCTGTGAGACCAATTTTAGAATACGATGCTTCATATCAGGTTTACTGTATCCCTTGGACCTTCTTTTTGACGACGAAACACAGAAATTGCATCGGAATTCAATAGAAAAGGCACAATGCCGACTTAAGAACAAGAAAACTGAATCCTCTTACTGTCTTTGTTTTGAACCATTCCTGTGACACTAGTTATATATTCCGATGCTTCACTTCAGGTTTACTGAATCCCTCTGACCTTCGTATTGACGCTGAAACACAGAAATTGCATCGGAATTAAATACAAAAGGCAAAATGCCGACTCAAGTACAAGATGACTTGCTCTACTTACTGTCTATGGTTTGAACCTTTCCTGTGAGACCGGTTTCAGATTTCAATTCTTCACTTCAGGTTTACTGTATCCCTTGGTCCTTCTAATTGACGACGAAACACAGAAATTGAATCGGACTTAAATACAAAAGGCACAATGTCGACCTAAGTACAAGAAAACTGACTCTTCTTACTGTCTATGTTTTGAACCATTCCTGTGACACTAGTTATGGATTCCGATGTTTCACTTCAGGTTTACTGTATCCCTCTGACCTTCTTATTGACGATGAAACACAGAAATTGCATCGGAATTAAATACAAAAGGCACAATTCCGACTTAAGTACAAAAAGACTGACTCTTCTTATTCTCTATGTTTTGAACCATTCCTGTGACACTAGTTATAGATTCCGATGCTTCACTTCAGGGTTACTGTATCCCTCTGACCTTCGTATTGACGATGAAACACAGAAATTGCATCGGAATTAAATACAAAAGGCACAATGCCGACTTAAGTACAAGAAAACTGACTCTTCTTATTGTCTCTGTTTTGAACCTTTCCTGTGACACTAGTTATAGATTCCGATGCTTCACTTCAGGTTTACTGTATCCCTCTGACCTTCTTATTTACGATGAAACACAGAAATTGCATCGGAATTAAATACAAAATGAACAATGCCGACTCAAGTACAAGAATTTTGGCTCTTCTTACTGTCTATGTTTTGAACCATTCCTGTGACACTAGTTATAGATTCCGATACTTCACTTCAGGTTTACTGTATCCCTCTGACCCTCTTATTGACGATGAAACACAGATATTGCATCGGAATTAAATACAAAAGGCACAATGCCGACTTAAGTACAAGAATGACTCTTCCTACTGCCTATGTTTTGAACCATTCCAGTGACACTAGTTTTAGATTCCGATGCTTCACTTCAGGTTTACTGTATCCCTCTGACCTCCTTATTGACGATGAAACACAGAAATTGCATCTTAATTAAATACAAAAGGCACATTGCCGACATAAGTACAAGAGGTCTGATTCTTCTTACTGTCTATGTTTTGAACCATTCCTGGGACACTAGTTATAGATTCCGATGCTTCACTTCAGTTTTACTGTATCCCTCTGACCTTCGTATTGACGATGAAACGCAGATATTGCATCGGAATTAAATACAAAAGGCACAATGCCGACTTAGTACAAGAAAACTGACTCTTCTTACTGTCTATGTTTTGAACCATTCCTGTGACACTAGTTATAGATTGCGATGCTTCACTTCAGGTTTACTGTATCCCTCTGATCATCTTATTGACGATGAAACACAGAAATTGCATCGGAATTAATTACAAAATGCACAATGCCGCCTTAAGTACAAGAGGAATGTCTCTTCTTACTGTCTATGCTTTGAACCTTTCCTGTGAGACCAGTTTTAGATTCCGATGCTTCACTTCAGGTTTACTGTATCCCTTGGACCATCTTATTGACGATGAAACACAGAAATTGCTTTGGAATTAAATACAAAAAGCACAATGCGGACTTAAGTACAAGAAGACTGACTCTTCGTACTGTCTATGTTTTGAACCTTTCCTGTGAGACCAGGTTTAGATATCGATGATTCACTTCAGGTTTACTGTATCCCTTGGGCCTTCTTATTGACGATGAAACACAGATATTGCATCGGAATTAAATACAAAAGGCACAATGCCGACATAAGTACAAGAAGAATGACTCTTTTTACTCTCTATGTTTTAAACCTTTCCTATGAGACCAGTTTTAGATTCCGATGCTTCACTTCAGGTTTACTGTGTCCCTTGGACCTTCTTATTGACGATGAAACACAGAAATTGCATCGGAATTAAATAAAAAGGCGCAATGCCGACTTAAGTACAAGATTACTGACTAATCTGTCATTCTATGATTTGAGCCTTTCCTGTGAGACCAGTTTTAGATATCGATACTTCACGTCAGGTTTACTGTATCCCTTAGACCTTCTTATTGACGATGAAACACAGAAATTGCATCGGGATTAAACACTAAAGGCACTATGCCGACTTAAGTACAAGAAGACTGACTCTTCTTACTTTCTATGTTACAACCTTTCCTGTGAGATCAGTTTTAGATTCCGCTGCTTCACTTCAGGTTTACTGTATCCCTTGGACCTTCTTATCGACGATGAAACACAGAAATTGGATCGGAATTAAACACAAAAGGCACAATGCCGACTAAAGTGCAAGAACACTGTCTCTTCTTACTGTCTATGTTTTCCACCTTTCCTGTGAGACCAAGTTTAGATTCCGATGCTTCACTTCACGTTTACTGTAACCCTTGGTCCTTCTTATTTACGATGAAACACAGAAATTTCATCGGAATTAAATACAAAATGCACAATGATCACTTACGTACAAGAAGGTTGACTCTTCTTACTGTCTACATTTTGAACCTTTCCTGTGAGACTAGTTTAAGATTACGATGCTTCAATTCAGGTTACTGTATCCCTTGGACCTTCTTATTGACGATGAAACCCAGAAATTGCGTCGGAATTAAATACAAAAGGCACAATGCCGACTTAAGAACAAGAAGACTGACTCTTCTTACTGTCTATGTTGTAAACCATTTCTCTTAGACCAGTTTTAGATTCCGATGCTTCACATCACATTTACTGTATCCCTTGGACCATCTTATTGATTATGAAACACAGAAATTGCATCGGAATTAAATACAGAAGACACAATGCCGACTTAAGTACAAGAAGACTGACTCTTCTTACTGTCTATGCTTTGAACCATTCCTGTGAGAGCAGTTTTAGATTCCGATGCTTCACATCACATTTACTGTATCCCTTGGACCTTCTTATTGACGATGAAACGCAGATATTGCATGGGAATTAAATACAAAAGGCACAATGCCGAATCAAGTACTAGAAGACTGGCTCTTCTTACTGTCTATGTTTTGAACCTTTCCTGTCAGACCAGTTTTAGATTCTGATGCTTCACTTCAGGTTTACTGTATGCCTTGGACCTTCTTATTGACGACGAAACACTGATATTGCACCGGAATTAAATAGAAAAGGCACAATGCCGACTTAAGTACAAGATATCTGACCCTTCCTACTGTCTATGCTTTGACCCATTCCTGTGACACTACTTATAGATTCAGATGCTTCACTTCAGGTTTACTGTATCCCTCTCACCATCTTATTGACGATCAAACGCAGAAGTTGCATCGGAATTAAATACAAAAGGCACAATGCCGACTTAAGTACAAGAAGACTGATTCTTCTTACTGTCTATGATTTGAACCATTCCTGTGACACTAGTTATAGTTTCCGATGCCTCACTTCAGCTTTACTGTATCCCTCTGACCTTCTTATTGACGATGAAACACAGAAATTGCATCGGAATTAAATACAAATAGCACAATGCCGACTCAAGTACAAGAAGACTGGCTCTTCTTACTGTCTATGTTTTGAACCATTTCTATGACACTAGTTATTGATTCCGATGCTTCACTTCAGGTATACTGTATCCCTCTGACCTTCTTTTTGACGATGAAACACAGAAATTGCATCGGAATTAAATACAAAAGTCACAATGCCGACTTAAGTACAAGAAAACTGACACTTCTTACTGTCTATGTTTTGAACCATTCCAGTGACACTAGTTATAGATTCCGATGCTTCACTTCTGGTTTACTGTATCCCTCTGACCTTCTTATTGACGATGAAACACAGAAATTGCATCGGAATTAAATACAAAAGGCACAATGCTGACTCAAGTACAAAAAGACTGGCTCTACTTACTGTCTATGTTTTGAACATTTCCTGTGAGACCGGTTTTGATTCCGATGCTTCACTTCAGGTTTACTGTATCCCTTGGAACTTCTTATTGACGACGAAACACAGAAGTTGCATCGGAATTAAATAGAAAAGGCACAATGCCGACTCAAGTACAAATAAAACAGACTCTTCTTAATATCTATATTTTGAACCATTCCTGTGACACTAGTTATAGATTCCGATGCATCACTTCAGGTTTACTGTATCCCTCTGACCGTCGTATTGGCGATGAAACAAAGAAATTGCATCGGAATTAAATACAAAAGGCACAATGCCAACTCAAGTACAAGAAGACTGGCTATACTTCCTGTCAATGTTTTGAACCATTCCTGTGATACTAGTTATAGATTCCGATGCTTCACTTCAGGTTTACTGTATCCCTGTGACCTTCTTATTGACGATGAAACACAGAAATTGCATCGGAATTAAATACAAAAGGCACAATGCCGACTTAACTACAAGAAAACTGTCTCTTCTTACTGTCTAAGTTTTGCACCATTCCTGTGACACTAGTTACAGATTCCGATGCTTCACTTCAGGTTTACTGTATCCCTCCGACCTTCTTATTGACGATGAAACACAGAAATTGCATCGAAATTAAATAGAAAAGGCACAATGCCGACTCAAGTACAAGAAAACTGACTCTTCTTACTGTCTATGGTTTTAATCATTCCTGTGACACTAGTTATAGATTCTGATGCTTCACTTCAGGATTACTGTATCCCTTGAACCTTGTTATTGACGGTAAAACACAGAAACTGCTTCGGAACTAAATACCAAAGGCACAATGCCGACTAAAGTACCAGACGACTGACTCTTCTTTCTGTCTATGATTTGAGCCTTTCCTGTGAGACCAGTTTTAGATTCCGATGCTTCACTTCAGGTTTACTGTATCCCTTGGACCTTCATATTGTTGATGAAACATAGAAATATCATCGCAATTAAGTACAAAAGGCACAATGCCGACATAAGTACAAGAAGTCTGACTCTTGTTACCTTCTATGATTTGAGCCTTTCCTGTGAGACCAGTTTTAGATTCCGATGCTTCACTTCAGGTTTAGTGTATCCCTTGGACCTTCTTATTGACGATGAAACACAGAAATATCATCGGAATTAAGTACAAAAGGCACAATGCCGACATAAGTACAAGAAGTCTGACTCTTCTTACCTTCTATGATTTGAGCCTTTCCTGTGAGACCAGTTTTAGATTCCAATGCTTCACTTCAGGTTTACTGTATCCCTTGGACCTTCTTATTGACGATTAAACACAGAAATTGCATCTGAATTAAATACCAAAGACACAATGCCGACTTAAGTACAAGATGACTGACTCTTCTTACGTTTTGATTTGAACCTCTCCTGTGAGACCAGTTTTAGATTCCGATGCTTCACTTCAGGATTACTGTATCCCTTGGACCTTCTTATTGACGATGAAACACAGAAATTGCATCGGAATTAAATACAAAAGGCACAATGCCGACTTAAGTAGAAGAAGACTGACTCTTCTTACTGTCTATGTTTTGAACCTTTCCAGTGATTCCGATGTTTCACTTCAGCTTTACTGTATCTCTTGGACCTTCTTATTGACGATGAAACACAGAAATTGCTTCGGAATTAAATACAAAAGGAACAATGAAGACTAAAGTACAAGAGGAATGACTCTTCTTACATTCTATGATTTGAGCATTTCCTGTGAGACCAGTTTCAGATATCGATGCTTCACTTCTGGTTTACTGTATCCCTTGGACCTTCTTATTGACGATGAAACACAGAAATTGCATCCGAATTAAATGCAAAACGCACAATGCCGACTTAATTACGAGAAGACTGACTCATCTTACTGTCTATGATTTGAACCTTTCCTGTGAGACCAGTTTTAGATTCCGATGCTTCACTTCAGGTTTACTGTATTCCTTGGTCCTTCTTATTGACGATGAAACACAGAAATTGCATCGGAATTAAATACAATAGGCACAATGCCGATTTAAGTACAAGAAGACTGACTCTTCTTATTGTCTATGCTTTTAACCCTTCCTGTGAGACCAGTTTTAAATTCCGATGCTCAATTAAGGTTACTGTATCCTTTGGATCATCATATTGACGATGAAACACAGAAATTGCATCGGAATTAAATACAAAAGGGACAATGCCCATTTAAGTACAAGAAGACTGACTCTTCTTACCCTCTATGATTTGAACCTTTCCTGTGAGACCAGTTTTAGATTCCGATGCTTCGCTTCAGGTTTACTGTATCCCTTGGACCTTTTTATTGACGATGAAACACAGAAATTTCATCGGAATTAAATAGAAAAGGAACAATGCCGATTTAAGTACAAGAGGACTGACTGTTCTTACATTCTTTGATTTTAGCATTTCCTGTGAGACCAGTTTTAGATATCGATGCTTCACTTCATGTTTACTGTATCCCTTGGACCTTCTTATAGAAGATGAAACACAGAAATTGCATCGGAATTAAAAACAAAATGCACAATGGCGACTGAAGTACAAGAAGACTGACTCTTCTTACTGGCTATGTTTTGAAACTTTCATGTGAGACCTGTTTTGGTTTCCGATGCTTCAATGCAGCATTACTGAATCCCTTGGACCTTCTTATTGACGATGAAACACAGAAATTGCATCGGAATTAAATACAAAAAGCACAATGCCGCCTTAAGTACTAGAGGAATGTCTCTTATTACTGTCTATGCTTTGAACCTTTCCTGTGAGACCAGTTTTAGATTCCGATGCTTCACTTCAGGTTTACTGTATCCCTTGGACCATCCTATTGACGATGAAACACAGAAAATGCTTTGGAATTAAATACAAAAAGCACAATGCGGACTTAAGTACAAGAAGACTGTTTCTTCGTACTGTCTATGTTTTGAACCTTTCCTGTGAGATCAGGTTTAGATATCGTAGATTCACTTCAGGTTTACTGTATCCCTTGGGCCTTCTTATTGACGATAAAACACAGATATTGCATCGGAATTAAATACAAAAGGCACAATGCCGACATAAGTACAAGAAGAATGACTCTTTTTACTGTCTATGTGTTAAACCTTTCCTGTGAGACCAGTTTTAGAATCCGATGCTTCACTTCAGGTTTACTGTGTCCCTTGGACCTTCTCATTGACCATGAAACACAGATATTGCATCGGAATTAAATACAAAAGGCACAATGCCGACTTAAGTACAAGAAGACTGACTCTTCATACTGTCTATGTTTTGAACCTTTCCTGTGAGACCAGTTTTAGATTCCGATGCTTCACTTCAGGTTTACTGTATCCCTTGGACCTTCTTATTGACGATGAAACACAGAAACTGAATCGGAATTAAACACAAAAGGCACAATGCCGACTTAAGTACAAGAAGACTGACTCTTCCTACTGTCTATGCTTTGAACCTTTCCTGTGAGGCCAGTTCTAGATTCCGATGCCTCACTTCAGGTTTACTGCATCCCTTGGACATTCTTATGGACGATGATACACAGAAATTAAGTCGGAATTAAATAAAATAGGCACAACGCCGACTTAAGTACAAGCGGAATGTCTCTTCTAACTGTCTATCTTTGAACCTTTCGTGTGAGACCAGTTTTAGATTCCGATGCTTCACTTTAGGTTTACTGTATCCCTTGGACCTTCTTATTGACGATGAAACACAGAAATTGCATCGGAATTAAATACAAAAGGCACAATGCCGACTGAAGTACAAGAAGACTGACTCTTCTTACTGGCTATGTTTTGAACGTTTCATATGAGACCTGTTTTAGTTTCCGATGCTTCACTGCAGGTTTAATGCATCCCTTGGACCTTCTTATTGACGATGAAACACGGAAATTTCATCGGAATTAAATACAAAACGCACAATGCTGACTTAAGTAAAAGAAGACAGACTCATCTTCCTGTCTATGATCTGAGCCTTTCCTGTGAGACCAGTTTTAGATTCCGATGCTTCACTTCAGCTTTACTGTATCCCTTGGACCTTCTTATTGACGATGAAACACAGAAATAGCATCGGAATTAAATAGAAAAGGAACAATGCCGATTTAAGTACAAGAGGACTGACTGTTCTCACATTCTTTGATTTGAGCATTTCCTGTGAGACCAGTTTTAGATATCGATGCTTCACATCATGTTTACTGTATCCCTTGGACCTTCTTATAGACGATGAAACACAGAAATTGCATCGGAATTAAATACAAAAGGCACAATGCAGACTTAAGAACAAGAAAACTGACTCTTCTTACTGTCTATGTTTTGAACCATTCCTGTGACACTAGTTATAGATTCCGATGGTTCACTTCAGGTTTACTGTATCCCTCTGACCGTCTTATTGACGATTAAACACAGAAATTGCATCGGAATTAAATACAAATGGCACAATGCCGACTTAAGTACAAGAAGACTGGCTCTTCTTACTGTCTATGTTTTGAACCTTTCCTGTGAGACCGGTTTTATATTCCGATGCTTCACTTCAGGTTTACTGTATCCCCTGGACCTTCTTATTGACGAAGTAACACAGTACTTGCATCGGAATTAAATACAAAAGGCACAATGCCGAATTAGTGTACAAGAAAACTTACTCTTCTTACTGTCTATGTTTTGAACCATTCCCGTGACACTAGTTATAGATTCCGATGCTTCACATCAGGTTTACTGTATCCCTCCGACCTTCTTATTAACGACGAAACACAGACGTTGCATCGGAATTAAATAGAAAAGGCACAATGCCGACTCAAGTACAAGAAAACAGACTCTTCTTAATATCTATATTTTGAACCATTCCTGTGACGCTAGTTATAGATTCCAATGCTTCACTTCAGGTTTACTGTATCCCTGTGACCTTCTTATTGACGATGAAACACAGAAATTGCATCGGAATTAAATACAAAAGGCACAATGCCGACTTAACTACAAGAAAACTGACTCTTCTTACTGTCTAAGTTTTGAACCATTCCTGTGACACTAGTTACGGATTCCGATGCTTAACTTCAGGTTTACTGTATCCCTCCGACGTTCTTATTGACGATGAAACACAGAAATTGCATCGAAATTAAATAGAAAAGGCACAATGCCGACTCAAGTACAAGAAAACTGACTCCTCTTACCTTCTATGATTTGAGCCTTTCCTGTGAGACCAGTTTTAGATTCCAATGCTTCACTTCAGGTTTACTGTATCCCTTGGACCTTCTTATTGACGATTAAACACAGAAATTGCATCTGAATTAAATACCAAAGACACAATGCCGACTTAAGTACAAGATAACTGACTCTTCTTACATTTTGATTTGAACCTCTCCTGTGAGACCAGTTTTAGATTCCGATGCTTCACTTCAGGACTACTGTATCCCTTGGACCTTCTTATTGACGATGAAACACAGAAATTGCATCGGAATTAAATACAAAAGGCACAATGCCGACTTAAGTAGAAGAAGACTGACTCTCCTTACTGTCTATGTTTTGAACCTTTCCAGTGATTCCGATGTTTCACTTCAGCTTTACTGTATCCCTTGGACCTTCTTATTGACGATGAAACACAGAAATAGCATCCGAATTAAATGCAAAACGCACAATGCCGACTTAATTACGAGAAGACTGACTCATCTTACTGTCTATGATTTGAACCTTTCCTGTGAGACCAGTTTTAGATTCCGATGCTTCACTTCAGGTTTACTGTATTCCTTGGACCTTCTTATTGACGATGAAACACAGAAATTGCATCGGAATTAAATACAATAGGCACAATGCCGATTTAAGTACAAGAAGACTGACTCTTCTTATTGTCTATGCTTTTAACCCTTCCTGTGAGACCAGTTTTAAATTCCGATGCTCAATTAAAGTTACTGTATCCCTTGGATCATCATATTGACGATGAAACACAGAAATTGCATCGGAATTAAATAGAAAAGAAACAATGCCGATTTAAGTACAAGAGGACTGACTGTTCTTACATTCTTTGATTTGAGCATTTCCTGTGAGACCAGTTTTAGATATCGATGCTTCACTTCATGTTTACTGTATCCCTTGGACCTTCTTATTGACGATGAAACACGGAAATTTCATCGGAATTAAATACAAAAGGCACAATGCTGACTTAAGTAAAACAAGACAGACTCATCTTCCTGTCTATGATTTGAGCCTTTCCTGTGAGAACAGTTTTAGATTCCGCTGCTTCACTTCAGCTTTACTGTATCCCTTGGACCTTCTTATTGACGATGAAACACAGAAATAGCATCGGAATTCAATAGAAAAGGAACAATGCCGAATTAAGTACAAGAGGACTGACTGTTCTTACATTCTTTGATTTGAGCATTGTCTGTGAGACCAGTTTTAGATATCGATGCTTCACTTCATGTTTACTGTATCCCTTGGACCTTCTTATAGACGATGAAACACAGAAATTGCATCGGAATTAAATACAAAAGGCACAATGCAGACTTAAGAACAAGAAAACTGACTCTTCTTACTGTCTATGTTTTGAACCATTCCTGTGACACTAGTTATAGATTCCGATGGTTCACTTCAGGTTTACTGTATCCCTCTGACCGTCTTATTGACGATGAAACACAGAAATTGCATCGGAATTAAATACAAATGGCACAATGCCGACTTAAGTACAAGAAGACTGGCTCTTCTTACTGTCTATGGTTTGAACCTTTCCTGTGAGACCGGTTTTATATTCCGATGCTTCACTTCAGGTTTACTGTATCCCCTGGACCTTCTTATTGACGACGTAACACAGAACTTGCATCGAAATTAAATACAAAAGGCACAATGATGAATTAGTGTACAAGAAAACTTACTCTTCTTACTGTCTATGTTTTGAACCATTCCCGTGACACTAGTTATAGATTCCGATGCTTCACATCAGGTTTACTGTATCCCTCCGACCTTCTTATTGAGGATGAAACACAGAAATTGCATCGGAATTAAATAGAAAAGGCACAATACCGACTTAAGTACAAGAAAACTGACTCTTCTTACTGTCTATGTCTTTAACCATTCCTGTGACACTAGTTATAGATTCCGATGCTTCACTTCAGGTTTACTGTACCCCTCTGACCTTCTTATTGACGATGAAACACAGAAATTGCATCGGAAATAAATACAAAAGGCACAATACCGACTCAAGTACAAGAAGACTGGCTCTTCTTACTGTCTATGTTTTGAACCTTTCCTGTGAGACCGGATTTGATTCCGATGCTTCACTTCAGGTTAACTGTATTCCTTGGAACTTCTTATTAACGACGAAACACAGACGTTGCATCGGAATTAAATAGAAAAGGCACAATGCCGACTCAAGTACAAGAAAACAGACTCTTCTTAATATCTATATTTTGAACCATTCCTGTGACACTAGTTATAGATTCCAATGCATCACTTCAGGTTTACTGTATCCCTCTGACCGTCGTATTGGCGATGAAACAAAGAAATTGCATCGGAATTAAATACAAAAGGCACAATGCCGACTCAAGTACAAGAAGACTGGCTATACTTCCTGTCTATGTTTTGAACCATTCCTGTGATACTAGTTATAGATTCCGATGCTTCACTTCAGGTTTACTGTATCCCTGTGACCTTCTTAGTGACGATGAAACACAGAAATTGCATCGGAATTAAATACAAAAGGCACAATGCCGACTTAAGTACAAGAAAACTGACTCTTCTTACTGTCTATGTTTTGAACCATTCCTGTGACACTAGTTACAGATTCCGATGCTTCACTTCAGGTTTACTGTATCCCTCCGACCTTCTTATTGACGATGAAACACAGAAATTGCATCGAAATTAAATAGAAAAGGCACAATGCCGACTCAAGTACAAGAAAACTGACTCTTCTTACTGTCTATGGTTTTAATCATTCCTGTGACACTAGTTATAGATTCTGATGCTTCACTTCAGGATTACTGTATCCCTTGGACCTTGTTATTGACGATAAAACACAGAAACTGCTTCGGAATTAAATACCAAAGGCACAATGCCGACTTAAGTACCAGACGACTGTCTCTTCTTTCTGTCTATGATTTGAGCCTTTCCTGTGAGACCAGTTTTAGATTCCGATGCCTCACTTCAGGTTTAGTGTATCCCTTGGACCTTCTTATTGACGATGAAACACAGAAATATCATCGGAATTAAGTACAAAAGGCACAATGCCGACATAAGTACAAGAAGTCTGACTCTTCTTACCTTCTATGATTTGAGCCTTTCCTGTGAGACCAGTTTTAGATTCCGATGCTTCACTTCAGGTTTACTGTATCCCTTGGACCTTCTTATTGACGATTAAACACAGAAATTGCATCTGAATTAAATACCAAAGACACAATGCCGACTTAAGTACAAAATGACTGACTCTTCTTACTGTCTATGATTTGGACCTCTCCTGTGAGACCAGTTTTAGATTCCGATGCTTCACTTCAGGATTACTGAATCCCTTGGACCTTCTTATTGACGATGAAACACAGAAATTGCTTTGGAATTAAATACAAAAGGCACAATGCGGACTTAAGTGCAAGAAGACTGACTCTTCGTACTTTCTATGTTTGAACCTTTACTGTGAGACCAGGTTTAGATATCGATGATTCACTTCAGTTTTACTGTATCCCTTGGGCCTTCTTATTGACGATGAAACACAGATATTGCATCGGAATTAAATACAAAAGGCACAATGCCGACATAAGTACAAGAAGAATTAATCTTTTTACTGTCTATGTTTTAAACCTTTCCTGTAAGACCAGTTTTAGATTCCGATGCTTCACTTCAGGTTTACTGTGTCCCTTGGACCTTCTCATTGACCATGAAACACAGATATTGCATCAGAATTAAATACAAAAGGCACAATGCCGACATAAGAACAAGAAGAATGACTCTTTTTACTGTCTATGTTTTAAACCTTTCCTGTGAGACCAGTTTTAGATTCCGCTGCTTCACTTCAGGTTTACTGTATCCCTTGGACCTTCTTATTGACGATGAAACACAGATATTGCATCGGAATTAAATACAAAAGGCACAATGCCGACTTAAGTACAAGAAGACTGACTCTTCCTACTGTCTATGCTTTGAACCTTTCCTGTGAGGCCAGTTCTAGATTCCGATGCCTCACTTCAGGTTTACTGCAACCCTTGGACATTCTTATGGACGATGATACACAGAAATTATGTCGGAATTAAATAAAATAGGCACAACGCCGACTTAAGTACAAGAGGAATGTCTCTTCTTGCTGTCTATCTTTGAAGCTTTCCTGTGAGACCAGTTTAAGATTCCGATGCTTCACTTTAGGTTTACTGTATCCCTTGGACCTTCTTATTGACGATGAAACACAGAAATTGCATCGGAATTAAATAAAAAGGCGCAATGCCGACTTAAGTACAAGATTACTGACTATTCTGTCATTCTATGATTTGAGCCTTCCCTGTGAGACCAGTTTTAGATATCGATGCTTCACTTCAGGTTTACTGTATCCCTTAGACCTTCTTATTGACGATAAAACACAGAAATTGCATCGGGATTAAACACTAAAGGCACAATGCCGACTTAAGTACTAGAAGACTGACTCTTCTTACTGTCTATGCTTTGAACCTTTCCTGTGAGACCAGTTTTAGATTCCGATGCTTCACATCATGTTTACTGTATCACTTGGACCTTCTTATTGACGATGAAACACGGAAATTGCATCGGAATTAAATACAAAAGGCACAATGCCGACTTAAGTAAAAGAATACTGACTATTCTATCATTCTATTATTTGAGCCTTTGTTGTGAGACCAGTTTTAGATATCGATGCTTCACTTAAGGTTTACTGTATCCCTTAGACCTTGTTATTGACGATGAACGACAGAAATTGCATCGGAATTAAATACAAAAATCACAATGCCGACTTAAGTACAAGAAGACTGTCTCTTCTTACAGTCTATGTTTTGAACCTTCCCTGTGAGACCAGTTTTAGACTCCAATGCTTCAATTCAGGTTCACTGTGTCCCTTGGACATTCATATTGACGATGAAAAACAGAAATTGCATCTGAATTTAATACAAAAGGCACAATGTCGACTTAAGTACAAGAAGACTGACTCTTGTAACTGTCTATGATTTGAGCCTTTCCTGTGAGACCAGTTTTAGATTCTGATGCTTCACTTCAGGTTTACTGTATCCCATGGACCTTCTTATTGAGATGAACGGCAGAAATTGCATCGGAATTAAATACAAAAGGCACAATGCCGACTGAAGTACATGAAGACTGACTCTTCTTACTGGCTATGTTTTGAACCTTTCATGTGAGACCTGTTTTAGTTTCCAATGCTTCACTGCAGGTTTACTGTATCCCGTGGATCTTCTTATTGACGATGAAACACAGAAATTTCATCGGAATTAAATACAAAAGGCACAATGCTGACTTAAGTAAAAGAAGACAGACTCATCTTCCTGTCTATGATTTGAGCCTTTACTGTGAGACCAGTTTTACATTCCGATGCTTCACTTCAGCTTTACTGTATCCGTCGGACCTTCTTATTGAAGATGAAACACAGAAATTGCATCGGAATTAAATACAAAAAGCACAATGCCGCCTTAAGTACAAGAGGAATGCCTCTTTTTACTGTCTATGCTTTGAATCTTTCCTGTGGGACCAGTTTTCGATTCCTATGCTTCACTTCAGGTTTACTGTATCCTTGGACCATCTTATTGACGATGAAAAACAGAAATTGCTTTGGAATTAAATACAAAAGGCACAATGCGGACTTAAGTACAAGAAGACTGACTCTTCGTACTGTCTATGTTTTGAACCTTTCCTGTGAGACCAGGTTTAGATATCGATGATTCACTTCAGGTTTACTGTATCCCTTGGGCCTTCTTATTGACGATGAAACACATATATTGCATCGGAATTAAATACAAAAGGCACAATTCCGACATAAGTACAAGAAGAATGACTCTTTTTACTGTCTATGTTTTAAACCTTTCCTGTGAGACCAGTTTTAGATTCCGATGCTTCACTTCAGGTTTACTGTGTCCCTTGGACCTTCTCATTGACCATGAAACACAGATATTGCATCGGAATTAAATACAAATGGCACAATGCCGACTTAAGTCCAAGAAGACTGACTCTTTTTACTGTCTATGATTTGAACCTTTCCTGTGAGACCAGTTTTAGATTCCGATGCTTCACTCCAGGTTTACTGCATCCCTTGGACCTTCTTATTGAAGATAAAACACAGAAATTGCATCGGGATTAAACACTAAGGGCACAATGCCGACATAAGTACAAGAAGTCTGACTCTTCTTACTGTCTATGCTTTGAACCTTTCCAGTGAGACCAGTTTTAGATTCCGCTGCTTCACTTCAGGTTTACTGTATCCCTTGGACCTTCTTATTGACGATGAAACACAGAAACTGAATCGGAATTAAATACAAAAGGCACAATACCGACTTAAGTACAAGAAGACTGACTCTTCCTGCTGTCTATGATTTGAGCCTTTTCTGTGAGGCCAGTTCTAGATTCCGATGCCTCACTTCAGGTTTACTGCATCCATTGGACATTCTTATGGACGATGATACACAGAAATTATGTCGGAATTAAATAAAATAGGCACAACGCCGACTTAAGTACAAGAGGAATGTCTCTTCTTGCTGTCTATCTTTGAACCTTTCCTGTGAGAGCAGTTTTAGATACCAATGCTTCACTTTAGGTTTACTGTATCCCTTGGACCTTCTTATTGACGATGAAACACAGAAATTGCATCGGAATTAAATAAAAAGGCGCAATGCCGACTTAAGTACAAGAATACTGACTATTCTGTCATTCTATGATTTGAGCCTTCCCTGTGAGACCAGTTTTAGATATCGATGCTTCACTTCAGGTTTACTGTATCCCTTAGACCTTCTTATTGACGATAAAACACAGAAATTGCATCGGGATTAAACACTAAAGGCACAATGCCGACTTAAGTACAAGAAGACTGACTCTTCTTACTGTCTATGCTTCAACCTTTCCTGTGAGACCAGTTTTAGATTCCGCTGCTTCACTTCAGGTTTACTGTATCCCTTGGACCTTCTTATCGACGATGAAACACAGAAATTGCATCGGAATTAAACACAAAAGGCACAATGCCGACTTAAGTGCAAGAACACTGTCTCTTCTTACTGTCTATGTTTTGCACCTTTCCTGTGAGACCAAGTTTAGATTCCGATGCTTCATTTCACGTTTACTGTAACCCTTGGTCCTTCTTATTTACGATGAAACACAGAAATTGCATCGGAATTAAATACAAAAGGCAAAATGCCGACTTAAGTACAAGAAGACTGACTCTTGTTACTGTCTATGCTATGAATCCTTCCTGCGAGACCAGTTTTAGATCCCGATGCTTCACTATAGGTTTACTGTATCCCTTGGACCATCTTATTGACGATGAAAAACAGAAATTGCTTTGGAATTAAATACAAAAGGCACAATGCGGACTTAAGTACAAGAAGACTGACTCTTCGTACTGTTTATGTTTTGAACCTTTCCTGTGAGACCAGGTTTAGATATCGATGATTCACTTCAGGTTTACTGTATCCCTTGGGCCTTCTTATTGACGATGAAACACATATATTGCATCGGAATTAAATACAAAAGGCACAATTCCGACATAAGTACAAGAAGAATGACTCTTTTTACTGTCTATGTTTTAAACCTTTCCTGTGAGACCAGTTTTAGATTCCGATGCTTCACTTCAGGTTTACTGTGTCCCTTGGACCTTCTCATTGACCATGAAACACAGATATTGCATCGGAATTAAATACAAATGGCACAATGCCGACTTAAGTCCAAGAAGACTGACTCTTTTTACTGTCTATGATTTGAACCTTTCCTGTGAGACCAGTTTTAGATTCCGATGCTTCACTCCAGGTTTACTGCATCCCTTGGACCTTCTTATTGAAGATAAAACACAGAAATTGCATCGGGATTAAACACTAAGGGCACAATGCCGACATAAGTACAAGAAGTCTGACTCTTCTTACTGTCTATGCTTTGAACCTTTCCAGTGAGACCAGTTTTAGATTCCGCTGCTTCACTTCAGGTTTACTGTATCCCTTGGACCTTCTTATTGACGATGAAACACAGAAACTGAATCGGAATTAAATACAAAAGGCACAATACCGACTTAAGTACAAGAAGACTGACTCTTCCTGCTGTCTATGCTTTGAACCTTTTCTGTGAGGCCAGTTCTAGATTCCGATGCCTCACTTCAGGTTTACTGCATCCATTGGACATTCTTATGGACGATGATACACAGAAATTATGTCGGAATTAAATAAAATAGGCACAACGTCGACTTAAGTACAAGAGGAATGTCTCTTCTTGCTGTCTATCTTTGAACCTTTCCTGTGAGAGCAGTTTTAGATACCAATGCTTCACTTTAGGTTTACTGTATCCCTTGGACCTTCTTATTGACGATGAATCACAGAAATTGCATCGGAATTAAATAAAAAGGCGCAATGCCGACTTAAGTACAAGAATACTGACTATTCTGTCATTCTATGATTTGAGCCTTCCCTGTGAGACCAGTTTTAGATATCGATGCTTCACTTCAGGTTTACTGTATCCCTTAGACCTTCTTATTGACGATAAAACACAGAAATTGCATCGGGATTAAACACTAAAGGCACAATGCCGACTTAAGTACAAGAAGACTGACTCTTCTTACTGTCTATGCTTCAACCTTTCCTGTGAGACCAGTTTTAGATTCCGCTGCTTCACTTCAGGTTTACTGTATCCCTTGGACCTTCTTATCGACGATGAAACACAGAATTTGCATCGGAATTAAACACAAAAGGCACAATGCCGACTTAAGTGCAAGAACACTGTCTCTTCTTACTGTCTATGTTTTGCACCTTTCCTGTGAGACCAAGTTTAGATTCCGATGCTTCATTTCACGTTTACTGTAACCCTTGGTCCTTCTTATTTACGATGAAACACAGAAATTGCATCGGAATTAAATACAAAAGGCACATTGCCGACTTAAGTAAAAGAATACTGACTATTCTATCATTCTATGAATTGAGCCTTTCCTGTGAGACCAGTTTTAGATATCGATGCTTCACTTAAGGTTTACTGTATCCCTTAGACCTTCTTATTGACGATGAACGACAGAAATTGCATCAGAATTAAATACAAAAATCACAATGCCGACTTAAGTACAAGAAGACTGTCTCTTCTTACAGTCTATGTTTTGAACCTTCCCTGTGAGACCAGTTTTAGACTCCGATGCTTCACTTCAGGTTTACTGTGTCCCTTGGACATTCATATTGACGATGAAAAACAGAAATTGCATCTGAATTGTATACAAAAGGCACAATGTCGACTTAAGTACAAGAAGACTGACTCTTGTAACTGTCTATGATTTGAGCCTTTCCTGTGAGACCAGTTTTAGATTCTGATGCTTCACTTCAGGTTTACTGTAGCCCATTGACCTTCTTATTGAGATGAACGACAGAAATTGCATCGGAATTAAATACAAAAGGCACAATGCCGACTTAAGTACAAGAAGACTGACTCTTCCTACTGTCTATGTTTTGAACCATTCCTGTGAGACCAGTTTCAGATTCCGATGCTTCACATCAGGTTTACTGTATCCCTTGGACCTTCTTAATGACGATGAAACACAGAAATTGCATCGCAATTTAATAGAAAAGGCACAATGCCGTCTTAAATGCAAGACGACTGACTCTTCTTACTGTCTATGTTTGAACCTTTCCTGTGAGACCAGTTTTAGATTCCGATGTTTCACTTCAGGTTTACTGTTTCCCTTGGACCTTCTTATTGACGATGAAACACAGATATTGCATCGGAATTAAATACAAAAGGCAAAATGCCGACTTAAGTACAAGAAGACTGACTCTTGTTACTGTCTATGTTTTGAATCCTTCCTGTGAGACCAGTGTTAGTTTCCGATGCTTCACTATAGGTTTACTGTACCCCTTGGACCTTGTTATTGACGATGAAACACAGAAATTGCTTCGGAATTAAATACAAATGGCACAATGCTGACTTAAGTACAAGAAGATTGACTCTTCTTACGGTCTATATTTTGAACCTTTCCTGTGAGACCAGTTTTAGATTCCGATGCTTCACTCCATGTTTACTGTATACCTTGGACCTTCTTATTGACGATGAAACACAGAAATTGCATGGGAATTAAATACAAAAGGCACAATACCGACTTAGGTACAAGAGGAATGTCGCGTCTTACTGTCTATGTTTAAACCTTTTCTGTGCGAGCAGTTATAGTTTCCGATGCTTCACTCCAGGTTTACTGTATCCCTTGGGCCTACTTATTGACGATGAAACACAGATATTGCAGCGGAATTAAATAGAAAAGGCACAATGCCGACTTAAGTACAAGAGGACTGACTGTTTTTACATTCAATGAATTGAGCCTTTCCTGTGAGACCAGTTTTAGATATCGTTCCTTCACTTAAGGTTTACTGTATCCCTTAGACCTTCTTATTGACGATGAACGACAGAAATTGCATCGGAATTAAATACAAAAGGCACAATGCCAACTGAAGTACAAGAAGACTAACTCTTCTTACTGTCGATGTTTTGAACCTTTCCTGTGAGACCAGTTTTAGATTCCGATGTTTCACTGCAGGTTTACTGCATCTTTTGGACCTTCTTATTGACGATGAAACACAGAAATTGCATCGGATTTAAGTACAAAAGGAGCAATGCAGACATAAGTACAAGAAGACTGACTCTTCTTACTGTCTATGTTTTGAACCTTTCCTGTGAGACCAATTTTAGATTCCGATGCTTCACTTGAGGTTTTCTGTATCCCTTGGACCTTCTTATTGACGATGAAACACAGAAATTGCATGGGAATTAAATACAAAAGGCACAATACCGACTTAAGTACAAGAGGAATGTCGCGTCTTACTGTCTATGTTTAAACCTTTTCTGTGAGAGCAGTTATAGTTTCCGATGCTTCACTCCAGGTTTACTGTATCCCTTGGGCCGACTTATTGACGATGAAACACAGATATTGCATCGGAATTAAATAGAAAAGGCACAATGTCGACTTAAGTACAAGAAGACTGACTCTTGTAACTGTCTATGATTTGAGCCTTTCCTGTGAGACCAGTTTTAGATTCTGATGCTTCACTTCAGGTTTACTGTATCCCATGGACCTTCTTTATGAGATGAACGACAGAAATTGCATCGCAATTAAATACAAAAGGCCAATGCCTACTTAAGTAAAAGAGGACTAACTGTTCCTACATTCTATGCTTTGAGGCTTGCCTGTGAGACCAGATTTAGATATCGTGCTTCTCTTCAGGTTTACTGTGTCCCTTGGACCTTCTTATGGACGATGAAACACAGAAATTGCATCGGAATCAAATACAAAAGGCACAATGCCGACTTAAGTACAAGAAGACTGACTCTTCTTTCTGTCTACTTTTTGAACCTTTCCTGAGATATCAGTTTTAGAATCCGATACTTCACTTCAGGTTTACTGTATCCCTTGGACCTTGTTATTGACGATGAAACACAGAAATTGCATCGGAATTAAATACAAAAGGCACAATGCCGACTTAAGTACAAGAGGACTGACTGTTCTTACATTCTATTATTTGAGCCTTTCCTGTGAGACCCGTTTTAGATATCGATGCATAACTTCAGGTTTACTGTATCCCTTGGACCTTCTTACTAACGATGAAACACAGAAATTGCATCGGAATTAAATACAAAAGTCACAATGCCGACTAAAGTACAAGAAGACTGACTCTTCTTACTGTCTATGATTTGAAACTTTCCTGTGAGACCAGTTTTAGATTCCGATGCTTCACTTCAGGTTTACTGTATCCCTTGGACCGTCTTACTGACGATGAAACACAGACATTGCATCGGAATTAAATACAAAAGGCACAATACCAACTTAAGTACACGAGGAATATCGCTCCTTACTGTCTATGTTTTGAACCTTTCCTTTGAGATCAGTTTTAGATTCCGATGCTTCACTTCAGGTTTTCTGTATCCCTTGGACCTTCATATTGACGATGAAACACAGAAATTGCATCGCAATTAAATACAAAAGGCACATTGCCCACTTAAGTACAAGCAGACTGACTCTTCTCACTGTCTATGTTTCGAACCTTTCCTGTGAGACCAGTTTTAGATTCCGATGCTTCACTTTAGGTTTACTGTATCCCTTGAACATTCTTATTGACGATGAAACACAGAAATTGCATCGGAAATAAATACAAAAGGCACAATGCCGACTTAAGTACAAGAAGACTAGCTCTTCATACTGTCTACGTTTTGAACCTTTCCTGTGAGAGCAGTTTTAGATTCCGATGCTTCACTTTAGGTTTACTGTATCCCTTGGACCTTCTTATTGACGATGAAACACAGAAATTGCATCGAAATTAATTACAATAGGCACAATGCCGACCTATGTACAGGAAGACTGACTCTTCTTACTATCTATGTTTGAACCTTTCCTGTAAGACCACTTTTAGATTCCGATGCTTCACTCCAGGTTTACTGTATCACTTGCACCTTCTTATTCACGATGAAATGCAGAAATTGCATCGGAATTAAAAACAAATGGCACAATGCCGAATTAAGTACAAGAAGACTGACTCTTCTTACTGTCTATGTTTTGAACCTTTACTGTAAGACCAGTTTTAGATTCCGATGCTTCACTTCAGGTTTACTGTATCCCTTGGACCTTCTTATTGACGATGGAACACAGAAATTGCATCGGAATTAAAAACAAATGGCACAATGCCAACTGAAGTACAAGAAGACTAACTCTTCTTACTGTCGATGTTTTGAACCTTTCCTGTGAGACCAGTTTTAGATTCCGATGTTTCACTGCAGGTTTACTGCATCTTTTGGACCTTCTTATTGACGATGAAACACAGAAATTGCATCGGATTTAAGTACAAAAGGAGCAATGCAGACATAAGTACAAGAAGACTGACTCTTCTTACTGTCTATGTTTTGAACCTTTCCTGTGAGACCAGCTTTAGATTCCGATGCTTCACTTGAGGTTTTCTGTATCCCTTGGACCTTCTTATTGACGATGAAACACAGAAATTGCATGGGAATTAAATACAAAAGGCACAATACCGACTTAAGTACAAGAGGAATGTCACGTCTTACTGTCTATGTTTAAACCTTTTCTGTGAGAGCAGTTATAGTTTCCGATGCTTCACTCCAGGTTTACTGTATCCCTTGGGCCGACTTATTGACGATGAAACACAGATATTGCATCGGAATTAAATAGAAAAGGCACAATGTCGACTTAAGTACAAGAAGACTGACTCTTGTAACTGTCTATGATTTGAGCCTTTCCTGTGAGACCAGTTTTAGATTCTGATGCTTCACTTCAGGTTTACTGTATCCCATGGACCTTCTTTATGAGATGAACGACAGAAATTGCATCGCAATTAAATACAAAAGGCCAATGCCTACTTAAGTAAAAGAGGACTAACTGTTCCTACATTCTATGATTTGAGGCTTGCCTGTGAGACCAGATTTAGATATCGTGCTTCTCTTCAGGTTTACTGTGTCCCTTGGACCTTCTTATGGACGATGAAACACAGAAATTGCATCGGAATCAAATACAAAAGGCACAATGCCGACTTAAGTACAAGAAGACTGACTCTTCTTTCTGTCTACTTTTTGAACCTTTCCTGAGATATCAGTTTTAGAATCCGATACTTCACTTCAGGTTTACTGTATCCCTTGGACCTTGTTATTGACGATGAAACACAGAAATTGCATCGGAATTAAATACAAAAGGCACAATGCCGACTTAAGTACAAGAGGACTGACTGTTCTTACATTCTATTATTTGAGCCTTTCCTGTGAGACCCGTTTTAGATATCGATGCATAACTTCAGGTTTACTGTATCCCTTGGACCTTCTTACTAACGATGAAACACAGAAATTGCATCGGAATTAAATACAAAAGTCACAATGCCGACTAAAGTACAAGAAGACTGACTCTTCTTACTGTCTATGATTTGAAACTTTCCTGTGAGACCAGTTTTAGATTCCGATGCTTCACTTCAGGTTTACTGTATCCCTTGGACCGTCTTACTGACGATGAAACACAGACATTGCATCGGAATTAAATACAAAAGGCACAATACCAACTTAAGTACACGAGGAATATCGCTCCTTACTGTCTATGTTTTGAACCTTTCCATTGAGATCAGTTTTAGATTCCGATGCTTCACTTCAGGTTTTCTGTATCCCTTGGACCTTCATATTGACGATGAAACACAGAAATTGCATCGCAATTAAATACAAAAGGCACATTGCCCACTTAAGTACAAGCAGACTGACTCTTCTCACTGTCTATGTTTCGAACCTTTCCTGTGAGACCAGTTTTAGATTCCGATGCTTCACTTTAGGTTTACTGTATCCCTTGAACATTCTTATTGACGATGAAACACAGAAATTGCATCGGAAATAAATACAAAAGGCACAATGCCGACTTAAGTACAAGAAGACTAGCTCTTCATACTGTCTACGTTTTGAACCTTTCCTGTGAGAGCAGTTTTGGATTCCGATGCTTCACTTTAGGTTTACTGTATCCCTTGGACCTTCTTATTGACGATGAAACACAGAAATTGCATCGAAATTAATTACAATAGGCACAATGCCGACCTATGTACAGGAAGACTGACTCTTCTTACTATCTATGTTTGAACCTTTCCTGTAAGACCACTTTTAGATTCCGATGCTTCACTCCAGGTTTACTGTATCACTTGCACCTTCTTATTCACGATGAAATGCAGAAATTGCATCGGAATTAAAAACAAATGGCACAATGCCGAATTAAGTACAAGAAGACTGACTCTTCTTACTGTCTATGTTTTGAACCTTTACTGTAAGACCAGTTTTAGATTCCGATGCTTCACTTCAGGTTTACTGTATCCCTTGGACCTTCTTATTGACGATGGAACACAGAAATTGCATTGGGAATTAAATAGAAAAGGCACAATGCTGACTTAAGTACAAGAAGACTGACTCTTCTTACTGTCTATGTTTTCAACCTTTCCAGTGGGACCAGTTTTAGATATCGATGCTTCACTTCAGGTTTACTGTATCCATTGGACCTTCTTATTGTTGATGAAACACAGATATTGCATCGTAATTAAATACAAAAGGCATAATGCCGACTTATGTACAAGAAGACTGACTCTTCTTACTGTCTATGTTTTGAACCTTTACTGTAAGACCAGTTTTAGATTCCGATGCTTCACTTCAGGTTTACTGTATCCCTTGGACCTTCTTATTGACGATGAAATACAGAAATTGCATGGGAATTAAATACAAAAGGCACAATACCGACTTAAGTACAAGAGGAATGTCGGGTCTTACTGTCTATGTTTAAACCTTTTCTGTGAGAGCAGTTATAGTTTCCGATGCTTCACTCCAGGTTTACTGTATTCCTTGGGCTACTTATTGACGATGAAACACAGATATTGCATCGGAATTAAATAGAAAAGGCACAATGCCGACTTACGTACAAGAGGACTGACTGTTTTCACATTCATTGAATTGAGCCTTTCCTGTGAGACCAGTTTTAGATATCGTTGCTTCACTTCAGGTTTACTGTATCCCTTGGACCTTCTTGTTGACGATGAAACACAGAAATTGCATGGGAACTAAATACAAAAGGCACAATGCCGTCTTAAGTACAAGAAGACTGACTCTTCTTACTGTCTATGCTTTGAACCTTTCCTGTGAGACCAGTTTTAGATTCCGATGCTTCACTTCAGGTTTACTGTATCCCTTGGACCTTCTTATTGACGATGAAACACAGAAATTGCATCGGAATTAAATACAAAAGGCACAATGCCGACTTAAGTAAAAGAATACTGACTATTCTATCATTCTATGATTTGAGCCTTTCCTGTGAGACCAGTTTTAGATATCGATGCTTCACTTAAGGTTTACTGTATCCCTTAGACCTTCTTATTGACGATGAACGACAGAAATTGCATCGGAATTAAATACAAAAATCACAATGCCGACTTAAGTACAAGAAGACTGACTCTTCTTACAGTCTATGTTTTGAACCTTCCCTGTGAGACCAGTTTTAGATTCCGATGCTTCACTATAGGTTTACTGTATCCCTTGGACCTTGTTATTGACGATGAAACACAGAAATTGCTTCGGAATTAAATACAGATGGCACAATGCTGACTTAAGTACAAGAAGATTGACTCTTCTTACTGTCTATATTTTGAACCTTTCCTGTGAGACCAGTTTTAGATTCCGATGCTTCACTCCATGTTTACTGTATCCCTTGGACCTACTTATTGACGATGAAACACAGATAATCCATCGGAATTAAATACAAATGGCTCAATGATGACTTAAGTACAAGAGGACTGACTGTTCTTACATTCTATGATTTGAGCCTTTCCTGTGAGACCAGGTTTAGCTATCGATGCTACACTTCAGGTTTAGTGTATCCCTTGGACTTTCTTGTTGACGATGAAACACAGAAATCGCATCGGAATTAAATACAAAAGGCGCAATGCCGACTTAAGTATAAGAAGACTGACTCTTCTTACTATCTATGTTTTGAACCTTTCCTGTGAGGCCAGTTATAGATTGCGATGCTTCACTTCAGGTATACTGTATCGCTTGGATCTTCTTATTGACCACGAAACACAGAAATTGCATCGGAATTAAATACAAAAGGCACAATGCCAACTGAAGTACAAGAAGACTGACTCTTCCTACTGTCGAGGATTTGAACCTTTCCTGTGAGACCAGTTTTAGATTCCGATGTTTCACTGCAGGTTTACTGCATCTTTTGGACCTTCTTATTGACGATGAAACACAGAAATTGCATCGGATTTAAATACAAAAGGAGCAATGCAGACATAAGTACAAGAAGACTGACTCTTCTTACTGTCTATGTTTTGAACCATTCCTGTGAGACCAGCTTTGGATTCCTATGCTTCACTTGAGGTTTTCTGTATCCTTGGATCTTCTTATTGACGATGAAACATAAAAATTGCATCGGAATTAAATACAAAAGGCACAATGCCGACTTCAGTACAGCAGGGACTGACTGTTCTTACATTCTATGATTTGAGCCTTTCCTGGGAGACCAGTTTTAGATATCGATGCTTCACTTCAGGTTTACTGTATCCCTTCGACCTTCTTATTGACGATGAAACACAGAAATTGCATTGGGAATTAAATACAACAGGCACAATACTGCCTTAAGTACAAGAAGACTGACTCTTCTTACTGTCTATGTTTTGAAACTTTACTGTAAGACCAGTTTTAGATTCCGATGCTTCACTTCAAGTTTACTGTATCCCTTGGACCTTCTTATTGACGATGAAACACAGAAATTGCATGGGAATTAAATACAAAAGGCACAATACCGACTTAAGTACAAGAGGAATGTCGCGTCTTATTGTCTATGTGTAAACCTTTTCTGTGAGAGCAGTTATAGTTTCCGATGCTTCACTCCAGGTTTACTGTATCCCTTGGGCCGACTTGTTGACGATGAAACACAGATATTGCATCGGAATTAAATAGAAAAGGCACAATGCCGACTTAAGTACAAGGGGACTGACTGTTTTTACATTCAATGAATTGAGCCTTTCCTGTGAGACCAGTTTTAAATATCGTTGCTTCACTTCAGGTTTACTGTATCCCTTGGACCTTCTTATTGACGATGAAACACAGAAATTGCATGGGAACTAAATACAAAAGGTACAATGCCGACTTAAGTACAAGAAGACTGACTCTTCTTACTGTCTATGCTTTGAACCTTTCCTGTGAGACCAGTTTTAGATTCCGATGCTTCACTTCGGGTTTACTGTATCCCTTGGACCTTCTTATTGACGATGAAACACAGAAATTGCATCGGAATTAAATACAAAAGGCACAATGCCGACTTAAGTAAAAGAATTCTGACTATTCTATCATTCTATGATTTGAGCCTTTCCTGTGAGACCAGTTTAAGATATCGATGCTTCACTTAAGGTTTACTGTATCCCTTAGACCTTCTTATTGACGATGAACGACAGATATTGCATCGGAATTAAATATAAAAATCACAATTTCGACTTAAGTACATGAAGACTGACTCTTCTTACAGTCTATGTTTTGAACCTTCCCTGTGAGACCAGCTTTAGACTCCGATGCTTCACTTCAGGTTTTCTGTGTCCCTTGGACATTCATATTGACGATGAAAAACAGAAATTGCATCTGAATTAAATACAAAAGGCACAATGTCGACTTAAGTACAAGAAGACTGACTCTTGTAACTGTCTATGATTTGAGCCTTTTCTGTGAGACCAGTTTTAGATTCTGATGCTTCACTTCAGGTTTACTGTATCCCATGGACCTTCTTATGGCGATGAACGACAGAAATTGCATCGGAATTAAATATAAAAAACACAATTTCGACTTAAGTACAAGAAGACTGACTCTTCTTACAGTCTATGTTTTGAACCTTCCCTGTGAGACCAGCTTTAGACTCCGATGCTTCACTTCAGGTTTACTGTGTCCCTTGGACATTCATATTGACGATGAAAAACAGAAATTGCATCTGAATTAAATACAAAAGGCACAATGTCGACTTAAGTACAAGAAGACTGACTCTTGTAACTGTCTATGATTTGAGCCTTTCCTGTGAGACCAGTTTTAGATTCCGATGCTTCACTTCAGGTTTACTGTATCCCTTGGACCTTCTTATTGACGTTGAAACACAGATATAGCATCGGAATTAAATACAAAAGGCAAAATGCCGACTTAAGTACAAGAAGACTGACTCTTGTTACTGTCTATGCTTTGAATCCTTCCTGTGAGACCAGTTTTAGATTCCGATGCTTCACTATAGGTTTACTGTATCCCTTGGACCTTGTTATTGACGATGAAACACAGAAATTGCTTCGGAATTAAATACAAATGGCACAATGCTGACTTAAGTACAAGAACATTGACTCTTCTTACTGTCTATATTTTGAACCTTTCCTGTGAGACCAGTTTTAGATTCCGATGCTTCACTCCATGTTTACTATATCCCTTGGACCTACTTATTGACGATGAAACACAGATAATGCATCGGAATTAAATACAAATGGCACAATGCCGACTTAAGTACAAGAGGACTGACTGTTCTTACATTCTATGATTTGAGCCTTTCCTGTGAGACCAGGTTTAGCTATCGATGCTTCACTTCAGGTTTAGTGTATCCCTTGGACCTTCTTGTTGACGATGAAACACAGAAATCGCATCCGAATTAAATACAAAAGGCACAATGCCGACTTAAGTTAAGAAGACTGACTCTTCTTACTATCTATGTTTTGAACCTTTCCTGTGAGACCAGTTTTAGATTCCGATGTTTCACTGCAGGCTTACTGCATCTTTTGGACCTTCTTATTGACGATGAAACACAGAAATTGCATCGGATTTAAATACAAAAGGAGCAATGCAGACATAAGTACAAGAAGACTGACTCTTCTTACTGTCTATGTTTTGAACCTTTACTGTGAGACCAGCTTTAGATTCCGATGCTTCACTTGTGGTTTTCTGTATGCCTTGGATCTTCTTATTGACGATGAAACATAAAAATTGCATCGGAATTAAATACAAAAGGCACAATGCCGACTTCAGTACAGCAGGGACTGACTGTTCTTACGTTCTATGATTTGAGCCTTTCCTGGGAGACCAGTTTTAGATATCGATGCTTCACTTGAGGTTTACTGTATCCCTTCGACCTTCTTATTGACGATGAAACACAGAAATTGCATTGGGAATTAAATACAAAAGCACAATGTTGACTTAAGTACAAGAAGGCTGACTCTTCTTACTGTCTATGTTTTCAACCTTTCCAGTGGGACCAGTTTTAGATATCGATGCTTCACTTCAGGTTTACTGTATCCATTGGACCTTCTTATTGTTGATGAAAAACAGATATTGCATCGTAAATAAATACAAAAGGCATAATGCCGACTTAAGTACAAGAAGACTGACTCTTCTTACTGTCTATGTTTTGAACCTTTACTGTAAGACCAGTTTTAGATTCTGATGCTTCACTTCAGGTTTACTGTATCCCATGGACCTTCTTATTGAGATGAACGGCAGAAATTGCATCGCAATTAAATACAAAAGGCCAATGCCTACTTAAGTAAAAGAGGACCAACTGTTCCTACATTCTGTGATTTGAGGCTTGCCTGTGAGACCAGGTTTAGATATGGTGCTTCACTTCAGGTTTACTGTGTCCCTTGGACCTTCTTATTGACGATGAAACACCGAAATTGCATCGGAATCAAATACAAAAGGCACAATGCCGACTTAAGTACAAGAAGACTGACTCTTCTTTCTGTCTAGGTTTTGAACCTTTCCTGAGAGATCAGTTTTAGATTCCGATACTTCACTTCAGGTTTACTGTATCCCTTGGACCTTCTTATTGACGATGAAACACAGAAATTCCATCGGAATTAAATACAAAAGGCACAATGCCGACTTAAGTACAAGAGGACTGACTCTTCTTACATTCTATTATTTTAGCCTTTCCTGTGAGACCCGTTTTAGACATCGATGCATCACTTCAGGTTTACTGTATCCCTTGGACCTTCTTATTAACGATGAAACACAGAAATTGCATCGGAATTAAATACAAAAGTCACAATGCCGACTAAAGTACAAGAAGACTGTCTCTTCTTACTGTCTATGATTTAAAACTTTCCTGTGAGACCAGTTTTAGATTCCGATGCTTCACTTCAGGTTTACTGTATCCCTTGGACCGTCTTACTGACGATGAAACACAGAAATTGCATCGGAATTAAATACAAAAGGCACAATACCAACTTAAGTACAAGAGGAATGTCGCTCCTTACTGTCTATGTTTTGAACCTTTCCTTTGAGATCAGTTTTAGATTCCGATGCTTCACTTCAGGTTTTCTGTATCCCTTGGACCTTCATATTGACGATGAAACACAGAAATTGCATCGCAATTAAATACAAAAGGCACATTGCCGATTTAAGACAAACAGACTGACTCTTCTCACTGTCTATGTTTCGAACCTTTCCTGTGAGACCAGTTTTAGATTCCGATGCCTCACTTTAGGTTTACTGTATCCCTTGGACATTCTTATTGACGATGAAACACAGAAATTGCATCGGAAATAAATACAAAAGGCACAATGCCGACTTAAGTACAAGAAGACTGGCTCTTCTTACTGTCTACGTTTTGAACCTTTCCTGTGAGAGCGGTTTTAGATTCCGATGCTTCACTTTAGGTTTACTGTATCCCTTGGACCTTCTTATTGACGATGAAACACAGAAATTGCATCGGAATTAATTACAATAGGCACAATGCCGACCTAAGTACAGGAAGACTGACTCTTCTTACTATCTATGTTTGAACCTTTCCTGTGAGACCACTTTTAGATTCCGATGCTTCACTCCAGGTTTACTGTATCACTTGCACCTTCTTATTGACGATGAAATGCAGAAATTGCATCGGAATTAAAAACAAATGGCACAATGCCGAATTAAGTACAAGAAGACTGACTCTTCTTACTGTCTATGTTTTGAACCTTTACTGTAAGACCAGTTTTAGATTCCGATGCTTCACTTCAGGTTTACTGTATCCCTTGGACCTTCTTATTGACGATGAAACACAGAAATTGCATTGGGAATTAAATACAAAAGGCACAATGCTGACTTAAGTACAAGAAGTCTGACTCTTCTTACTGTCTATGTTTTCAACCTTTCCAGTGGGACCAGTTTTAGATATCGATGCTTCATTTCAGGTTTACTGTATCCCTTGGACCTTCTTATTGACGATGAAACACAGAAATTGCATGGGAATTTAATACAAAAGGCACAATACCGACTTAAGTACAAGAGGAATGTCGCGTCTTACTGTCTATGTTTAAACCTTTTCTGTGAGAGCAGTTATAGTTTCCGATGCTCCACTCCAGGTTTACTGTATCCCTTGGGCCGACTTATTGACGTTGAAACACAGATATTGCATCGGAATGAAATAGAAAAGGCACAATGCCGTCTTAAGTACAAGAGGACTGACTGTTTTTACATTCAATGAATTGAGCCTTTCCTGTGAGACCAGTTTTAGATATCGTTGCTTCACTTCAGGTTTACTGTATCCCTTGGACCTTCTTATTGACGATGAAACACAGAAATTGCATGGCAACTAAATACAAAAGGCACAATGCCGACTTAAGTACAAGAAGACTGACTCTTCTTACTGTCTATGCTTTGAACCTTTCCTGTGAGACCAGTTTTAGATTCCGATGCTTCACTTCAGGTTTACTGTATCCTTGGACCTTCTTATTGACGATGAAATACAGAAATTGCATCGGAATTAAATACAAAAGGCACAATGCCGACTTAAGTAAACGAATACTGACTATTCTATCATTCTATGATTTGAGCCTTTCCTGCGAGACCAGTTTTAGATATCGATGCATCACTTAAGGTTTACTGTATCCCTTAGACCTTCTTATTGACGAT
The DNA here is from genome assembly GCF_023864345.2 of Schistocerca serialis cubense. Taxonomy (NCBI): domain Eukaryota; kingdom Metazoa; phylum Arthropoda; class Insecta; order Orthoptera; family Acrididae; genus Schistocerca; species Schistocerca serialis. Next base: position 527,339,765 of record NC_064646.1, read on the forward strand.
GAACGACAGAAATTGCATCGGAATTAAATATAAAAATCACAATGCCGACTTAAGTACAAGAAGACTGACTCTTCTTACAGTCTATGTTTTGAACCTTCCCTGTGAGACCAGCTTTAGACTCCGATGCTTCACTTCAGGTTTACTGTGTCCCTTGGACGTTCATATTGACGATGAAAAACAGAAATTGCATCTGAATTAAATACAAAAGGCACAATGTCGACTTAAGTACAAGAAGACTGACTCTTGTAACTGTCTATGATTTGAGCCTTTCCTGTGAGACCAGTTTTAGATTCTGCTGCTTCACTTCAGGTTTTTCTGTATCCCATGGACCTTCTTATTGAGATGAACGACAGAAAATGCATCGGAATTAAATACAAAAGGCACAATGCCGACTTAAGTACAAGAAGACTGACTCTTCCTACTGTCTGTGTTTTGAACCATTCCTGTGAGACCAGTTTCAGATTCCGATGCTTCACTTCAGGTTTACTGGATCCCTTGCACCTTCTTATTGACGATGAAACACAGAAATTGCATCGGAATCAAATACAAAAGGCACAATGCCGACTTAAGTACAAGAAGACTGACTCTTCTTTCTGTCTAGGTTTTGAACCTTTCCTGAGAGATCAGTTTTAGATTCCGATACTTCACTTCAGGTTTATTGTATCCCTTGGACCTTCTTATTGACGATGAAACACAGAAATTGCATCGGAATTAAATACAAAAGGCACAATGCCGACTTAAGTACAAGAAGACTGACTCTTCCTACCGTCTGTGTTTTGAACCATTCCTGTGAGACCAGTTTCAGATTCCAATGCTTCACTTCAGGTTTACTGTATCCCTCGGACCCTCTTATTGACGATGAAACACAGAAATTGCATCGCAATTGAATACAAAAGGCACAATGCCGTCTTAAATACAAGACGACCGACTCTTCTTACTGTCTATGTTTGAACCTTTCCTGTGAGACCAGTTTTAGATTCCGATGCTTCACTATAGGTTTACTGTATCCCTTGGACCTTGTTATTGACGATGAAACACAGAAATTGCTTCGGAATTAAATACAAATGGCACAATGCTGACTTAAGTACAAGAAGATTGACTCTTCTTACTGTCTATATTTTGAACCTTTCCTGTGGGACCAGTTTTAGATTCCGATGCTTCACTCCATGTTTACTGTATCCCTTGGACCTACTTATTGACGTTGAAACACAGATAATCCATCGGAATTAAATACAAATGGCACAATGATGACTTAAGTACAAGAGGACTGACTGTTCTTACATTCGATGATTTGAAGCTTTCCTGTCAGACCAGGTTTAGATATCGTGCTTCACGTCAGATTTACTGCATCCCTTGGACCTTCTTGTTGATGATGAAACACAGAAATCGCATCGGAATTAAATACAAAAGACACAATGCCGACTTAAGTATAAGAAGACTGACTCTTCTTACTATCTATGTTTTGAACCTTTCCTGTGAGAGCAGTTTTAGATTCCGATGCTTCACTTCAGGTATACTGTATCGCTTGGATCTTCTTATTGACCACGAAACACTGAAATTGCATCGGAATTAAATACAAAAGGCAGAATGCCAACTGAAGTACAAGAAGACTGACTCTTCTTACTGTCGATAATTTGAACCTTTCCTGTGAGACCAGTTTTAGATTCCGATGGTTCACTGCAGGTTTACTGCATCTTTTGGACCTTCTTATTGACAATGAAACACAGAAATTGCATCGGATTTAAATACAAAAGGAGCAATGCAGACATAAGTACAAGAAGACTTACTCTTCTTACTGTCTATGTTTTGAACCTTTCCTGTGAGACCAGCTTTAGATTCCGATGCTTCACTTGAGGTTTTCTGTATCCCTTGGATCTTCTTATTGACGATGAAACATAAAAATTCCATCGGAATTAAATACAATAGGCACAATGCCGACTTCAGTACAGCAGGGACTGACTGTTCTTACATTCTATGATTTGAGCCTTTCCTGGGAGACCAGTTTTAGATATCGATGCTTCACTTCAGGTTTACTGTATCCCTTCGACCTTCTTATTGACGATGAAACACAGAAATTGCATTGGGAATTAAATACAAAAGGCACAATGCTGACTTAAGTACACGAAGACTGACTCTTCTTACTGTCTATGTTTTCAACCTTTCCAGTGGGACCAGTTTTAGATATCGATGCTTCACTTCAGGTTTACTGTATCCATTGGACCTTCTTATTGTTGATGAAACACAGATATTGCATCGTAATTAAATACAAAAGGCATAATGCCGACTTAAGTACAAGAAGACTGACTCTTCTTACTGTCTACGTTTTGAACCTTTACTGTAAGACCAGTTTTAAGATTCCGATGCTTCACTTCAGGTTTACTGTATCCCTTGGACCTTGTTATTGACGATGAAACACAGAAATTGCATGGGAATTAAATACAAAAGGCACAATACCGACTTAAGTACAAGAGGAATGTCGCGTCTTACTGTCTATGTTTAAACCTTTTCTGTGAGAGCAGTTATAGTTTCCGATGCTTCACTCCAGGTTTACTGTATCCCTTGGGCCGACTTATTGACGATGAAACACAGATATTGCATCGGAATTAAATAGAAAAGGCACAATGCCGACTTAAGTACAAGAGGACTGACTGTTTTTACATTCAATGAATTGAGCCTTTCCTGTGAGACCAGTTTTAGATATCGTTGCTTCACTTCAGGTGTACTGTATCCCTTGGACCTTCTTATTTACGATGAAACACAGAAATTGCATGGGAACTAAATACAAAAGGCACAATGCCGACTTAAGTACAAGAAGACTGACTCTTCTTACTGTCTATGCTTTGAACCTTTCCTGTGAGACCAGTTATAGATTCCGATGCTTCACTTCAGGTTTACTGTATCCCTTGGACCTTCTTATTGACGATGAAACACAGAAATTGCATCGGAATTAAATACAAATGGCACAATGCCGACTTAAGTAAAAGAATACTGACTATTCTATCATTCTATGATTTGAGCCTTTCCTGTGAGACCAGTTTTAGATATCGATGCTTCACTTAAGATTTACTGTATCCCTTAGACCTTCTTATTGACGATGAACGACAGAAATTGCATCGGAATTAAATATAAAAATCACAATGCCGACTTAAGTACAAGAAGACTGACTCTTCTTACAGTCTATGTTTTGAACCTTCCCTGTGAGACCAGCTTTAGACTCCGATGCTTCACTTCAGGTTTACTGTGTCCCTTGGACATTCATATTGACGATGAAAAACAGAAATTGCATCTGAATTAAATACAAAAGGCACAATGTCGACTTAAGTACAAGAAGACTGACTCTTATAACTGTCTATGATTTGAGACTTTCCTGTGAGACCAGTTTTAGATTCTGATGCTTTACTTCAGGTTTACTGTATCCCATGGACCTTCTTATTCAGATGAACGACAGAAATTGCATCGGAATTAAATACAAAAGGCACAATGCCGACTTAAGTACAAGAAGACTGACTCTTCCTACTGTCTGTGTTTTGAACCATTCCTGTGAGAGCAGTTACAGATTCCGATGCTTCACTTCAGGTTTACTGTATCCCTTGGACCTTCTTATTGACGATGAAACACAGAAATTGCATCGGAATCAAATACAAAAGGCACAATGCCGACTTAAGTACAAGAAGACTGACTCTTCTTTCTGTCTAGGTTTTGAACCTTTCCTGAGAGATCAGTTTTAGATTCCGATACTTCACTTCAGGTTTATTGTATCCCTTGGACCTTCTTATTGACGATGAAACACAGAAATTGCATCGGAATTAAATACAAAAGGCACAATGCCGACTTAAGTACAAGAGGACTGACTGTTCTTACATTCTATTATTTGAGCCTTTCCTGTGAGACCAGTTTTAGGTATCGATGCATCACTTCAGGTTTACTGTATCCCTTGGACCTTTTTATTAACGATGAAACACAGAAATTGCATCGCAATTAAATACAAAAGTCACAATGCCGACTAAAGTACAAGAAGACTTTCTCTTCTTACTGTCTATGATTTGAAACTTTCCTGTGAGACCAGTTTTAGATTTCGATGCTTCACTTCAGGTTTACTGTATCCCTTGGACCGTCTTACTGTCCATGAAACACAGATATTGCATCGGAATTAAATACAAAAGGCACAATACCAACTTAAGTACAAGAGGAATGTCGCTCCTTACTGTCTATGTTTTGAACCTTTCCTTTGAGATCAGTTTTAGATTCCGATGCTTCACTTCAGGTTTTCTGTATCCCTTGGACCTTCATATTGACGATGAAACACAGAAATTGCATCGCAATTAAATACAAAAAGCACATTGCCGACTTAAGTACAAGCAGACTGACTCTTCTCACTGTCTATGTTTCGAACCTTTCCTGTGAGACCAGTTTTAGATTCCGATGCTTCACTTTAGGATTACTGTATCCCTTGGACATTCTTATTGACGATGAAACACAGAAATTGCATCGGAAATAAATACAAAAGGCACAATGCCGACTTAAGTACAAGAAGACTGGCTCTTCTTACTGTCTACGTTTTGAACCTTTCCTGTGAGAGCAGTTTTAGATTCCGATGCTTCACTTTAGGTTTACTGTATCCCTCGGACCTTCTTATTGACGATGAAACACAGAAATTGCATCGGAATTAATTACAATAGGCACAATGCCGACCTAAGTACAGGAAGACTGACTCTCCTTACTATCTATGTTTGAACCTTTCCTGTGAGACCACTTTTAGATTCCGATGCTTCACTCCTGGTTTACAGTATCACTTGCACCTTGTTATTGACGATGAAATGCACAAATTGCATCGGAATTAAAAACAAATGGCACAATGCCGAATTAAGTACAAGAAGACTGACTCTTCTTACTGTCTATGATTTGAACCTTTCCTGTGAGAGCAGTTTTAGATTCCGATGCTTTACTTCAGGTTTACTGTATCCCTTGGACCTTTTTATTGACGATGAAACACAGAAATTTCATCGGAATTAAATACAAAGGCACAATGCCGACTTAAGTACAAGAGGACTGACTGTTCTTACATTCTATGAATTGAGCCTTTCCTGTGAGACCAGTTTTAGATATCGATGCTTCACTTCAGGTTTACTGTATCTCTTGGACCTTATTATTGACGAGGAAACACAGAAATTGCATCGGAATTAAGTAGAAAAGGCACAATGCCGACTTAAGTACAAGAAGACTGACTCTTTTTACAGTCTATGTTTTGAACGTTTCCTGTGGGACTAGTTTTAGATTCCAATGCTTCACTCCAGGTTTACTGTATCCCTTGGACCTTCTTATTGACGATGAAACACAGATATTGCATTGGAATTAAATACAAAAGGCCAATGCCCACTTAAGTAAAAGAGGACTGACTGTTCTTACATTCGATGATTTGAGGCTTTCCTGTCAGACCAGGTTTAGATATCGTGCTTCACGTCAGGTTTACTGCATCCCTTGGACCCTCTTATTGACGATGAAACACAGAAATTGCATCGGAATGGAATACAAAAGGCACAATGCCGACTTAAGTACGAGAAGACTGAGTCTTCTTACTGTCTAGGTTTTGAACCTTTCCTGAGAGATCAGTTTTAGATTCCGATACTTCACTTCAGGTTTACTGTATCCCTTGGACCTTCTTATTGACGATGAAACACAGAAATTGCATCGGAATTAAATACAAAAGGCACAATGCCGACTTAAGTACAAGAAGACTGACTCTTCTTTCTGTGTATGTTTTGAACCTTTCCTGTGAGAGCAGTTTTAGATTCTAATGCTTCACTTCAGGTTTACTGTATCCCTCGGACCTTCTTATTGACGATGAAACACAGAAATTGCATCGGAATTAAATACAAAAGTCACAATGCCGACTAAAGTACAAGAAGACGCAGAGTGCTCCGATACGGCGTGGGAGAAAAAGCTCTCAGCAGAAATCAGCGGCCGGCTCTTTCCGCGGTCGGTCGAGGACAGGGGTGTAAAACGCGCGAGCGGAGCGGCCACAAAAACGGCGCCCATTTGTTCCGACACCCGGCGGTCGGCAGGGAGATTAGGGGGTGTTACGGCGACGAGGCGGCAACCGGGCATTTCCTCTCTGTCTAGCACTTTTTCCATCTGTTCCCTCAAACTGCCATTTCAAAACTAACATTTCCACTGCCACATAAGGGCCGAAATGCTGTTAATATCACAGGTAAACAAAAACCGCTGACGGCGCGGGGGTGTAGCGCGGACGGTGGGAAACCAGAAACAAAAATCCTCAACTGTTGAAGGAAACTGGTTTGATGCTTTTTTTTTTTAACACGTAACTGGTATTGCACACTTATGGAACTACACTACTGGCCATTAAAATTGCTAAACAAAGAAGAAATGCAGATGATAAACGGATATTCATTGGACACATATATTATACTAGAGCTGACATGTGATTACATTTTCACGCAATTTGGGTGCATAGATCCTGAGTAATCAGTACCCAGAACAACTACCTCTGGCCGTAATAACGGCCTTGATACGCCTGGGCATTGAGTCAAACAGAGCTTGGATGGCGTGTACAGGTACAGCTGCCCATGCAGCTTCAACACGTTACCACAGTTCTTCAAGAGTAGTGACTGGCGTATTGTGACGAGCCAGTTGCTCGGCCACCATTGACCAGACGTTTTGAGTTGGTGAGAGATCTGGAGAATGTGCTCGCCAGGGCAGCAGTCGAACATTTTCTGTATCCAGAAGGCCCTTACAGGACCTGCAACATGCGGTCGTGCATTATCCTGCTGAAATGTAGGGTTTCGCAGGGATCGAATGAAGGGTAGAGCCACGCGTCGTAACACATCTGAAATGTAACGTCCACTGTTCAAAGTGCCGTCAATGCGAACAAGAGGTGACCGAGACGTCTAATCCATACCATCACGCGTGTATGGCATGACGAATACCCGCTTCCAATGTGCGTTCACCGTGATGTCACCAAACACGCATGCGACCATCATGATGCTGTAAACAGAAACTGGATTCATCCGAAAAAATGACGTTTTGCCATTCGTGCACCCAGGTTCGTCGTTGAGTAAACCATCGCAGGAGCGGCGCTCCTGTCTGTGATGCAGCGTCAAGGGTAACCGCAGCCATGGTCTCCGAGCTGATAGTCCATGCTGCTCCAAACGTCGAACTTTTCGTCAGATGGTTGTCGTCTTACAAACGTCCCCATCTGTCGACTCAGGGATCGAGACGTGGCAGCACGATCCGTTACAGCCATGCGGATAAGATGCCTGTCATCTCGACTGCTAGTGATACGAGGCCGTTGGGATCCAGCACGGCGTTCCGTATTACGCTCCTGAACCCACCGAATCCATATTCTGCTAACAGTCATTGGATCTCGACCAACGCGAACAGCAATGTCGCGATACGATAAACCGCAATCGCGATAGGCTACAATCCGACCTTTATGGATGTCGGAAACGTGACGGTACGCATTTCTTCTCCTTACGCGAGGCATCACAACAACGTTTCTCCAGGCAACGCCGGTCAGCTGCTGTTTGCGTATAAGAAATCGGTTGGAAACTTTCCTCATGTCAGCACGTTGTACGTGTCGCCACCGGTTCCAACCTTGTGTGAATGCTTAGCTTTTTTAAGCTAATCATTTGAACATCACAGTATCTTCTTCCTGTCGGTTAAATTTCCCGTCTGTAGCATGTCATCCTCGTGATGTAGCAATTTTAATAGCCAGTAGTGTATTTGAAAAAATACGTAAATTACTTACAAACTACGGCGTGCAACACTTTCTTCACCATGTAAACGTCACTACAGACATTCGAATTTAGATTATGACACGTTCGATATGCCTGCCATCACTGACGATGGTGTGGCGCAGACGAATAGCGAAATTCTGCATGACCCGCTGAAGTGTCGGGACACCGATGCTCTCAATGACCTCCTGAATGGCGGTTTTCATGTCAGCAATGGTTTTGCGGTTACTGCTGTACACCTTGTCTTTAATACAATCCCACAAAAAGGAGTCACATGTGTTCTGGGTGCGCCACATCTTGTGGAAATCAGCGTCACTTCGGATAACGGGGATGAAATCATCTGCCAAAAGCTTCACGTACCGTTTGGTAGTCACCGTGCCATCGAGGAATATCTGACCGGTTATACCGTGACTGGAGGCTGCACACCACACAATCATCCGTTGACGGTGAAGAGACTTCTCGATGGCGAAATGCGGATTCTCAGTCCCCCAAATGCGCCAGTTTTCCTTATTGACGAACCCATCAAAATGAAAGAGGACTTCGTCGCTAAACTAAACCTTAGGAATTCGCACCATGCCCCGCTGCCAACCGTGTAGCTTTAATGTCCCAAGGCTATCCGTTCACACGTTGTGACGATTTTATTTCATGCAGTTCAATAATTGTCACCCTGTACAATAAAGCAAAAACAAATCCACATTCTGCTGCAATACCTCTTATCCATATCAATAAAAATGAAATGCCGTTCCCTGATAAGGCATCAGCTGGCAGCGGCATGCCCGACTTCGCTAATTAAAAAAATGTTCGGAATACTCTGTATAAGCTCATTTGGCGAAATAAAAATTCGGAAAAGTTGCCTGGAAAATTGGGAATTTCCGAAAAAAGTTGAAAGTGCTGTCTCCAACGAGAGTTTTTAAAAACTCACGGTTCTAACGATGGGTATGCGTAATTTTTTTTTGTTTCCTTCATTATCATCCTGGAATATTTTTCCCGGAAAAAAATTGAGCAATTACAAGAGGAAATCGGAAAATTCAGACAACTTGCTAAATTCATAATCTTTTATGTACTCTCGACCGTAACTGACGATAGCAAAGATCAATTTCGTTGATTCTTTTCCTGTCCTTATGGTCTCGGCATGGACTCGCATTCGGGTGGACGACGGTTCAAACCCGCGTCCGGGCATCCTGGTTTAGATATTCCGTGATTTCCCTAAATCGCTTCGGGCAAATGCCGGGACGGTTCCTTTGAAAGGGCACGGCCGCCGTCCTTCCCCGTCCTTCCCTAATACGATGGGACCGATGACCTCGCTGTCTGGTCCCCTCCCCCAAATTAACCAACCAGTCATGGAAAATGACTCATGTCGAAAAATCTGAAAGACCTGGACAAAAATCTGGAAATATGCTTCCTAACCTAAAATAAAATTACTTTTGTGTTTCTTCGCCATCAGTCCAACAGATAAGTTACATTGGTGTTTTCGTTTTCATTTTGCTGTTCTGGTTGTTATAGGTTTATTTATCTATTGTCATTTTTTACTTGTAATTCACTGTTGCTATTGGAGTTTACAATTTGTCGTTTTGTCCTTTGGAAATAGTGAGTGAAGCAGTGAACGTTAAAAAATAAAGTGCCAAGTGGAGAAATCGAAACATTTCCGACATATTCTACTGTTTGAGTTTAATAGACAGTACGCAAACGGCGTAGGCTCTGAGCACTATGGGACTTAACTGCTGATGTCATCAGTCCCCTAGAACTTAGAACTAATTAAACCTAACTAACCTAAGGACATCACACACATTCATGCCCGAGGCAGGATTCGAACCTGCGACCGTATCGGTCGCGCGGTTCCAGACTGTAGTGCCTAGAACCGCTCGGCCACTTCGGCCGGCGACAGCACACAGTCAGATTGTGAATAAAGCCAGTCGGTTACATGTCACGAAAAACTGATTCGGTTATTAACTTCCAGTTGAATTGTGATTGTGGTCCCCGCGCGGCTCGCATTCGCAATGACAACAGACATATTACAAGGGGAGTCATTGAGTGTGTGCGACAGTAACCCTGAAAAATCCATCCTTCTCGCATGGCTAATTGTATGTAGCCCGTTCCTGTACCGGAATATCATCAGCTTTGTTTGTTCACGCGCCACACAACAAGCCAAAAAAAGTCCTGTATCGTGAAGCACTGCAATGAACGAAACGATGTCACAGCAAATCATTCAAAACAAAGCAGTTTCTTGATTTGATTGTTTTCTCGAAAATCAATCTTACAATCGAGATGTAAATAAAACACCTTGAGATTCATTGTGATTTCGAATTTAACGGATAAAATATGTTACTTGGTTGACATGCAGTTGTGACTTACTTGAACTGAGACCTTGAAGATTCAAAATCTTAATACATTCCACGCACATCACACATTTCCACCTCTTCAGCGTTGTAATGCAGTAAGAATTCATCTCGCGTGTAAAATTTCCTGTTGGCGCACATCCGAACGTACTCGACCTGAAATTGAGTCCCCACGGCCAAAATCGTTAATATGCAATGCCCAATCAAAAATTCGTTTTTTTCCTCGTTTCGACTTTGTTTACACATTTCCAGTAGCTTTCAACAAATTAACAATAGGCTCACAAACAAATTTATTGACATTTGCAAAGGACAAAATCTGCGTCCGGGTTCCCGGGTTCGATTCCCGGCGGGGTCAGGGATTTTCTCTGCCTCGTGATGACTGGGTGCTGTGTGCTGTCCATAGGTTAGTTAGGTTTAAGTAGTTCTGAGTTCTAGGGGACTGATGAGCATAGCTGTTGAGTCCCATAGTGCTCAGAGCCATTTGAACCATTTTTTGAACAAAATCTGCGGCGTCAGCTAGTTGGGAATAAATACCGCTGTTACCGATTTGTTTTCGACGGCTGTCCACATTTCAAATTACGTTATTCTCTACGCACGATGTTCGGTGACTGTGGCCAACGCTTCTCGGGGTGTTCGTGTCCTACAGCAGAAAACGGTGTAAAGAAAATGATTATTTTTTCTGTCAGATAAGCTACAGTGTGTACGTTGATGTTAACACAAGAAATTCGCACGGGTCAACGAACACAATACATTACGCGTTGTCGGACGGCTTTTCCGGTGTCTTCAGATTTTATTTTATTGCCACTGAAGGCTATAGCAATACTTTCCCGGGCATATAGCTTAGGCAGCATCACGTGCATGGTTTTTAAATGAAATGAGGTTCTTCAAAATGCTGCCATCTATGTTTCATATCTGTTCAAGGATGCACTGCAGACAACTACCTTTACATAAGATATCATAACAGAAAGCTACATTAGATATTAACAGATTCCTGCTTCTTTTTCCAGAAATGTTTTTCTTGCTATTGCGAGGCTGCGTTTGACATCCCCTGCACCTACCGTCAGTTATTTTGTTGCCCAAATAGAAACAATTCGTGACCTGATTTAACTCTACTACATTTCATTATCCTAGGTTTACTATTGTTGACGTTCATCTTGTAATCCCTCTTCAAAACACTATCCATTCTGTTCAACTGCTCTTCCAAGTCCTTTCTTCTCTCTGGCACAATTACATTATCTCATCGGTAAAGGTCTAAAGCTTCTATTTCTTCTCACGGAATTTCAATTCGCTGTCTGAAATTTGACCTAACTTTCCTTTACTACATTTTTCGAGTGTATCATTCGCTGTCTACACTTGACGTAACTTTCCTTTATTACCCTTTTGGTGGTGGTGTGTTGGGGCTTATGGGCGCTCAACATCGAGGTCATCAGCGCCCTGACACACATTAAAAGGAACGAATGTGGACAGGCCTAAGAAAACTAAAGCACACACTCAAAGAAAGCAGGAAAAGAAGGAAAATGCTACATAAGAAAGTAAAACCTAAGGAAAGGGGAAACATAGCAACAAGAATGTCACAGGAAATTGTTATTGGCTGGCGCTTACATAAAATATGGGTGAGCTTGTCACACAGTGACCAAATTAAAATCCTCTCCCTAAAATCTTTGTAGAAACATTTGACAGGGCACAGAACTTTAAAACTTTCACCGCATTCGTCCGAGTGTTGCCTAAAAGAGACGGCAGGTCCGCTGGAAAGTCAGCCGCGACCCGCTGGTCAGAAAATAAAACGCAATCCAATAAAACGTGGCGCACAGTGACCTGGACGCCGCAAGCACCACACATTGGAGGCTCCTCTCGCCGGAGCAGGAAGCCATGCGTCATAGGGCTGTGGCCTATTCGAAGCCGCGTGAGGAGAACCTCGTCCCGTCGATGGGGCTGAAAGGAAGTACACCACACACGCGTTGTGGGCTCGACTATACGGAGCTTATTGTCAGTCACTTCCCGCCACTCACCCTCCCACCGACGCATGACCCGTGAGCTCAACAGCGAGGTGAGTGCGTGCAAGGGGATAGCACACTGAGATACTTGTGGGGCGAGACACGCCTCCTCGGCTGCGAGATCTGCCCTTTCATTCCCAGCAATGCCGACATGCCCCGGAACCCAGCAGAAAGCAGCAACCTTCCTCAGTCGCTGTAGTCGGAGGAGGGCATCCTGGATGGTCTGGACAATTTTGTCTGCCGGATACAAACGTTGCAATGAGTGAAGGGCACTGAGTGAATCGGAACAGACAAGAAATTTAGGAGAGGAAGAATGCCTCATGTGCTCCAGTGCCCGCAAGATCGCAAACAATTCTGCATCAAAGACAGTAAAAGTCTGAGGCAGTCGGACCTTGAGGACACGACATGGAAAAACAACTGAGCAACCAACAGAATCCCCTTGTTTCGACCCACCCGTAAAAACAGTCACATAGTCGTGGCGCTCAGATAAAATGGCAGAAAATGCTGCATTAAAAACGGTGTATCACGAGCGGGAACTTAACAATTTTCACAAGAAGAATTATCGTCGCCGTCTGAAGAGGACGCCTTGCCGCTGCAATCATTTTCCTCTGTTTCTGGTTGTCTTCTTCACTGCTTGATGATTTTGTACTTAGTTATTTCCATTACATCGTCGACTATTTTCTTTCTTGGTCTCTCCTTGATTTTCTTTCCAATAATTTCTCCTTCCAATATGTGTGTTGGAAACATATTTTGTATAAATTAATGTTCAAAAAGTTTTGTTTTTATCTTTTTCATTGCTACTACGAAGTTTCTTCTTTCGTTGATCCATTTCAGAACACCATCATCGGATTCATCTTTCAGTCCGTCCGTTCCCTCCTGAGCCAGTTTTCCGTCGCTTCTCGGCGCTTTATTTCCGCGGCCAGTTAGCACAGCGCGCCTCTGTAAAACTGCTCTTTCTTCCTTTCTATGGTGAACGACTTGTTCTTTTTCATCACTGAAAGCACATTTACGCGCTCTTCCCAGATTTGCATGCTGCATCTGTTGTCTTCTGTAATTACAGAGACAACGTGAAGGAATTTATCTGCTTTCCCCATTTAATTTATTTCCATTAGGGTATCGTATGTCTTCTTGTTGCTCACCATTATAATTTGGTTTTAGACTGTTAATTTTAAATTAAATCTTTTTTCATAACTGAAAAAATGTAGAAAGCATATTTTGCGCAAGTTTATTATAATTACCTATTAAGGCAATATTATTTGTGAATCGTAGGCTGTTGTTGTTGTTGTGGTCTTCAGTCCTGAGACTGGTTTGATGCAGCTCTCCATGCTACTCTATCCTGTGCAAGCTTTTTCATCTCCCAGTACCTACTGCAACCTACATACTTCTGAATCTGCTTAGTGTATTCATCTCTTGGCCTCCCTCTAGGATTTTTACCCTCCACGCTGCCCTCCAATACTAAATTTGTGATCCCTTGATGCCTCAGAACATGTCCTACCAACCGATCCCTTCTTCTGGTCAAGTTGTGCCACAAACTTCTCTTCTCCCCAATCCTATTCAATACCTCCTCATTAGTTATGTGATCTACCCATCTAATCTTCAGCATTCTTCTGTAGCACCACATTTCGAAAGCTTCTATTCTCTTCTTGTCCAAACTATTTATCGTCCATGTTTCACTTCCATACATGGCTACACTCCATACGAATACTTTCAGAAATGATTTCCTGGCACTTAAATCTATACTGGATGTTAACAAATTTCTCTTCTTCAGAAACGCTTTCCTTGCCATTGCCAGCCTACATTTTATATCCTCTCTACTTCGACCATCATCAGTTATTTTGCTCCCCAAATAGCAAAACTCCTTTACTACTTTAAGTGCCTCATTTCCTAATCTAATCCCCTCAGCATCACCCGACTTAATTAGACTACATTCCATTATCCTTGTTTTGCTTTTGTTGATGTTCATCTTATATCCTCCTTTCAAGACACTGTCCATTCCATTCAACTGCTCTTCCAAGTCCTTTGCTGTCTCTGACAGAATTACAATGTCATCAGCGAACCTCAAAGTTTTTATTTCTTCTCCATGAATTTTAATACCTACTCCAAATTTTTCTTTTGTTTCCTTTACTGCTTGCTCAATATACAGATTGAACAACATCGGGGAGAGGCTACAACCCTGTCTTACTCCCTTCCCAACCACTGCTTCCCTTTCATGTCCCTCGACTCTTATAACTGCCATCTGGTTTCTGTACAAATTGTAAATAGCCTTTCGCTCCCTGTATTTTACCCCTGCCACCTTTAGAATTTGAAAGAGAGTATTCCAGTCAACATTGTCAAAAGCTTTCTCTAAGTCTACAAATGCTAGAAACGTAGGTTTGCCTTTCCTTAATCTTTCTTCTAAGATAAGTCGTAAGGTCAGTATTGCCTCACGTGTTCCAGTGTTTCTACGGAATCCAAACTGATCTTCTCCGAGGTTGGCTTCTACTAGTTTTTCCATTCGTCTGTAAAGAATTCGTGTTAGTATTTTGCAGCTGTGACTTATTAAACTGATAGTTCGGTAATTTTCACATCTGTCAACACCTGCTTTCTTTGGGATTGGAATTATTATATTCTTCTTGAAGTCTGAGGGTATTTCACCTGTTTTATACATCTTGCTCACCAGATGGTAGAGTTTTGTCAGGACTGGCTCTCCCAAGGCCGTCAGTAGTTCCAATGGAATGTTGTCTACTCCGGGGGCCTTGTTTCGACTCAGGTCTTTCAGTGCTCTGTCAAACTCTTCACGCAGTATCATATCTCCCATTTCATCTTCATCTACATCCTCTTCCATTTCCATAATATTGTCCTCAAGTACATCGCCCTTGTATAGACCCTCTATATACTCCTTCCACCTTTCTGCTTTCCCTTCTTTGCTTAGAACTGGGTTTCCATCTGAGCTCTTGATATTCATACAAGTCGTTCTCTTATCTCCAAAGGTCTCTTTAATTTTCCTGTAGGCAGTATCTATCTTACCCCTAGTGAGATAGGCCTCTACATCCTTACATTTGTCCTCTAGCCATCCCTGCTTAGCCATTTTGCACTTCCTGTCGATCTCATTTTTGAGACGTTTGTATTCCTTTTTGCCTGCTTCATTTACTGCATTTTTATATTTTCTCCTTTCATCAATTAAATTCAATATTTCTTCTGTTACCCAAGGATTTCTACTAGCCCTCGTCTTTTTACCTACTTGATCATCTGCTGCCTTCGCTACTTCATCCCTCAAAGCTACCCATTCTTCTTCTACTGTATTTCTTTCCCCCATTCCTGTCAATTGTTCCCTTATGCTCTCCCTGAAACTCTGTACAACCTCTGGTTCTTTCAGTTTATCCAGGTCCCATCTCCTTAAATTCCCACCTTTTTGCAGTTTCTTCAGTTTTAATCTACACGTCATAACCAATAGATTGTGGTCAGAGTCCACATCTGCCCCTGGAAATGTCTTACAATTTAAAACTTGGTTCCTAAATCTCTGTCTTACCATTATATAATCTATTTGATACCTTTTAGTATCTCCAGGGTTCTTCCATGTATACAACCTTCTTTCATGATTCTTAAACCAAGTGTTAGTTATGATTATGTTGTGCTCTTTGCAAAATTCTACCAGGCGGCTTCCTCTTTCATTTCTTAGCCTCAATCCATATTCACCTACTATGTTTCCTTCTCTCCCTTTTCCTACACTCGAATTCCAGTCACCCATCACTATTAAATTTTCGTCTCCCTTCACAATCTGAATAATTTCTTTTATTTCATCATACATTTCTTCAATTTCTTCGTCATCTGCAGAGCTAGTTGGCATATAAACTTGTACTACTGTAGTAGGTGTGGGCTTTGTATCTATCTTGGCCACAATAATGCGTTCACTATGCTGTTTGTAGTAGCTTATCCGCATTCCTATTTTCCTATTCATTATTAAACCTACTCCTGCATTTGGAAATTCTATTCAGTCGTTTTCCCTCTGAAGATCCTCGTAGAATGTGAGCACCCTTTTCTTACGTCTTTTCTAATTTTGTGTCTGCATTGTTCCGCATAAGTATCAGATCTCACATTCTGATTTGTATTTGTGATTAACCCTCGCAATACAAAGGGGGGAGGAGGCGTGGTATTTTCCGCCCATCTTTTGAAAAATGCTAATCTAGTCACTTCATATTTTAAAATTTTGAAAAAATGTATGTCGTTTTTAACTAACTCTTCTTCCCAATTAGATAAACATTCAAAATTTTTCAGTTAAACTAACCCAAAAATTTAAGTCTCTGTAGCGGATGGCACATTTCACAATGCATGTCATATTCAAAATTTTCAGGTTCAGGAACCTACTTACAATGTAGAATATCTTTCAAAAGTATGTTGTGAGTACAAGTCAACAACAATCAACGAGATTTACATTTTTTTCATTTTTATTGGGTGGGCAGTGGGCATTACTGAAAGTGCCTCCTTCAAAAGTATGTTGTGAGTAGAAATCAACAACAATTAATGAACTTTAGGTTTCTTTCATTTTTATAGGGTGAGCAGTAAGCGTTATTCAAAGTGCGTTGGTACTGCTCACTGGTTACTAGAAGTATTTTAATTTTCTGGACCCTAGTAACACATCAATCCCTTCTTAAAAAGTGTTGTCAGTATAAGTCAACAATATCGGTAACGAATTTTAAAACTTTTTTTATGGTGGGCATAAAATACCCTCCATTGGTAACGCACATTATGGAAAATGCGTTGGTAGCGCTAGAGTTAATATCGTTCTGTCTTTCCAGTTCACATTTACGCCTTCCAACATCTTGAAGAGTTTTCTCCAACTAACACCGTCAGCCGCATTTTCTAGATCAGTACGGGCTACTAAGTATCCACATTTACTTCTCACCTCTTCCCTAACAATCCCCCGAGCGCAGTCATTCTTCCTTTGGCCACATTTCTTGGCCTAAAACCAAAAGTGGTCTTCAACAAGAGGAACAGCGAAGAGAAAATTTTAGAGAATGCGTGTCTGGGATCTCAGAGATTGATAATTTGTCTTGATGGGGCTATACCAATTTTTCTCTTGTGGAACTAAATTCGGAGGACGCTTTCAGAGCCCATAGTGAGAACATAATCAGGCAGAAATCGTTTACTGCTTAAATTTCTGTGGTCATTTTCCTTACAAAAGTTTCCTTTCAAAGTGGTACAAATGGCTCTGAGCGCTCATCACTCCCCTAGAACTTAGAACTACTTAAACCTAACTAACCTAAGGACATCACACACATCCATGCCCTAGCCAGGATTCGAACCTGCGACCGTAGCGGTCGCTCGGTTCCAGACTGTAGCGCCTAGAACCGCTCGGCCACCCCGGCCGGCAGTTTCCTGTCCAAGGTACGTATAGAGGCATTCCTTCACACCTCATCTGTAGGAAAACTTGTCACCAGTGTTGATGATTACCAACAAAGAAGCTACGGAGTTAGAATTGCGGCAGGAAAACCAAGTTTTAATACATTTCCACATGTTATTTTTATTTATTTAGTGATAAAAATTATCAATAAATTCGGAACACTGTTACACAAATAAAAACCATTTGCATCAGAGTGTTAACGACAGACATGTCACTATTTAGGTTCGACTTTTCGAGTGGACTTTTGAAAATACTGCTGTTTCTTAATGATATCTTTTACAAGATTCCGCAAATGTTTTAAATTTTTGAGACAAACTAAATGCAAAAATTCAGACCTTTGTAGTAGATGTGACTTTTGACAATGAACAATGCATCAAATATTTTCAGATTTGGGGTCCTACTTACACGTCAACAGTATGTTGTCAACAACTACTAACAAATTCTGTTTTTGTTTTACTTCTTTTGGGGTAGGCAAAAAGTACTCCTTCTCTTCCCCTAGTCAACTGGGTAAGAGATGTTACTGAATACGTTCTACATCTACAGCTACATCTACATCCATTATCCGCAATCCACCATACGGTGCGTGGCGGAGTGTACCTCGTACCACAACTAGCATCTTCTCTCCCTGTTCCACTCCCAAACAGAACGACGGAAAAATGACTGCCTATATGCCTCTGTACGGGCCCTAATCTCTCTTATCTTATCTTTGTGGTCTTTCCGCGAAATACAAGTTGGTGGCAGTAAAATTGTACTGTAGTCAGCCTCAAATATTGGTTCACGAAATTTACTCAGTAGCGATTCACGAAAAGAACGCCTCCTTTCCTCCAGAGATTCCCACCCGAGTTGCTGAAGCATTTTCGCAACACTCGCGTGGTGATCAAACTTACCAGTAACAAATGTAGCAGCGCGCCTCTGAATTGCTTCTATGTCCTCCCTCAATCCGAGCTGATAGGGATCCCAAACGCTCGAGCAGTACTCAAGAATAGGTCGTATTAGTGTTTTATAAGCGGTCTCCTTTACAGATGAACCACATCTTCCCAAACTTCTACCAATGAACCGAAGACGACTATCCGCCTTCCCCACAACTGCCATTACACGCTTGTCCCACTTCATATCGCTCTGCAATGTTACGCCCAAATATTTAATCGACGTGACTGTGTCAAGCGCTACACTACTAATGGAGTATTCAAACATTACGGGATTCTTGTTCGTATTCATCTGCATTGATTTACATTTATCTAAATTTAGAGTTATATGCCATTCTTTACACCAATCACAAACCCTGTCCAAGTCATCTTGTATCCTCCTATACGTTGGTACAGTGAGTATTAATGTTTGAAATGTTCAAAAAAAGCAGTGGTAGACTGTAAAGGCTGAAGAATTGTATAGAATTATATAAAACTTTGAAGGAAGGACAAACCTGGGAGAGGCGCAGACACGAAAATAGGGCGGACAACGCTGTTGTTTTGTTTTGTTCTAGGGCGCAAGAACAACCTGACGACAGCGCACGAGACTGCTGAGCTGTGGGCTCGGGTTCGATCCTTACTACCGCCTCTCTGCTGTTCGGTGTTAAGTAAGGAAACCAAACGAAGATCTGGTGCGGCGACGGCGCCTGTGGCGCGTGCAGCAGTGTTACTGGCTAACTTCAGAGCCAGTTAACTCTGATACGGCGAAACGTATAGGGTTTTTTGTCTAAGAATTACTTCTCAGCACAACCTTCTGTGCAATACACTTACAAGCTTTTCACTCTGCTTCTGACCATGCCGTATTTCACCTTTATTTAGAACGCACTCGCAAAATTAGTCAGAGGCGACTCATAGACAGAGCTGTACTAATATACGGCCAAAGTGTAGGCACGGTTAAGATATACCGGAGCTGAAAGCGCAGGACATCTTGAAGCCACGCTAATTAAAACGGACAACGTTTGAAGAAAAGAGTACCACTTGCATGAATATCAAGAGCTCAGGTGGAAACCCAGTTCTAAGCAAAAAAGGGAAAGCAGAAAGGTGGAAGGAGTATATAGATGGTCTATCAAGGACGATGTACTTGAGGAAAATATTATGGAAATGGAAGAGGACGTACATGAGGATGAAATGGGAGATACGATACTCCGTGAAGAATTTGACAGAGCACTGAAAGACCTGAGTCGAAACAAGGCCCCGGGAGTAGACAACATTCCATTACAACTACTGACAGCCTTGGGAGAGCCAGTCCTGACAAAACTCTACCATCTGGTAAGCAAGATGTACGAGACAGGCGAAATATCCTTAGACTTCAAGAAGAATATAATAATTCCAATCCCAAAGAAAGCAGGTGTTGACAGATGTGAAAATTACCGAACTATCAGTTTAATAAGTCGCGGTTGCAAAATACTAACGCGAATTCTTTACAGACGAATGGAAAAACAAGTAGAAGCCGACCTCGCGGAAGATCAGTTTGGATTCCGTAGAAATATTCGAACACGTGAGGCAATACTGACCCTACGACTTATCTTAGAAGCTAGATTAAGGAAAGGCAAACCTACGTTCCTAGCATTTGTAGACTTACAGAAAGCTTTTGACAATGTTGACTGGAATACTCTCTTTCAAATTCTGAAGGTGGCAGAGGTAAAATACAGGGAGCGAAAAGCTATTTACAATTTGTACAGAAACCATATGGCAGTTATAAGAGTCGAGGGACATGAAAGGGAAGCAGTGGTTGGGAAGGGAGTGAGACAGGGTTGTAGCCTCTCCCCGATGTTATTCAATCTCTATATTGAGCAAGCAGTGAAGGAAACAAAAGAAAAATTCGGAGTAGGTATTAAAAAACATGGAGAAGAAATAAAAACTTTGAGGTTCGCCGATGACATTGTAATTATGTCAGAGACATCAAAGGACTTGGAAGAGCAGTTGAACGGAATGGATAGAGTCTTGAAAGGAGGATATAAGATGAACATCAACAAAAGCAAAACGAGGATAATGGAATGTAGTCGAATTAAATCGGGTGATGCTGAGGGAATTAGATTTGGAAATGAGACACTTAAAGTAGTAAAGGAGTTTTGCTATTTGGGTAGCAAAATAACTGATGATGGTCGAAGTAGAGAGGATATAAAATGTAGACTGGCAATGGCAAGGAAAGCATTTTTGAAGAAGAGAAATCTGTTAACATCGAATATAGGTTTAAGTGTCAGGAAGTCGTTTCTGAAAGTATTTGTATGGAGTGTAGCCATGTATAGAAGTGAAACATGGACGATAAATAGTTTGGACAAGAAGAGAATAGAAGCTTTCGAAATGTGGTGCTACAGAAGAATGCTGAAGATTAGATGGGTAGATCATATAACTAATGAGGAAGTATTGAATAGGATTGGGGAGAAGAGAAATTTGTGGCACAACTTGACTAGAAGAAGGGATCGGTTGGTAGGACATGTTCTGAGGCATCAAGGGATCACCAATTTAGTATTGGAGGGCAGCGTGGAGGGTAAAAATCGTAGAGGGAGACCAAGAGATGAGTACACTAAGCAGATTCAGAAGGATGTAGGCTGCAGTAGGTACTGGGAGAAGAAGAAGCTTGCACAGGATAGAGTAGCATGGAGGGCTGCATCAAACCAGTCTGAGGACTGAAGACCACAACAACAACAACAACAACAACAACAACAACGTTATGACGGAAGAATAAGGCTATAACGTAAGTGATGGAATGTGGTAAAGAAGAAAGAGCCCAAGTCCGAATTCACGTAGGTATAGAGCTAGTTTGTTCTCCTCCTTTTATAGGAAGTAACATCTGCAGGTATTTTCAGCCATAATGGCTGTGTTTGTGCACCGTGACTGTGTAGGATAATTATTTATTTCAAGTTTCTGCTACCAGTCACTTTTTATTTTCTGCTTAATCTAACATAATGCAACGCGTTTCTAACATGTTCTGTTCATTTTCATGCGTTTATACATACATACATAGATACTAGATTAATCTAGAACTTTTTCCATTGTCTTTTACTGTAGCTGCTGGTGTGGCATTTAGGGGGAAGGACGGGGGCAGTGTATGGCTAGAAATCGAAGTCAGTGATGTCTTCTGCTGGTTTTCTTCCTTATGGTTGATTATGTGGATCACAGCAATATCATCATCTTGCTGCTTCACTTGCATCACTGGTGTAATGCTGGAGCTGGTTGATTGACACTACACTATTGCACATTATATTTGTCACTGATTGCCAACGTAATTCACTGCACGAATTGCTTCGATTGATCTCTTTGTAATCAGTTCCCCAATCCATTTATTTGCTTTTCTTTTCTCCCAGCAATTTGCAGCACGCTTTTCTCCATTAGTCGATGAGACAGCCAAAAAATTTTGGATTGATTTTGTAGTGTTGGCAGAAGACCCAACACTGTGTTTCTAGAGGAGGCCGAAATGCACGCGTTTAATTACACGCTGACTGGCGTGAGGTCTGGAACAGGACAATATCTTGAGAACTGCAAATAAAGTACGTAGATGATGTAATACTTAACTTTAATCCACAATTGTAGAACATCTCTCTTGATGATACATGCTTCACATAATAAATATCAATTGAATACGGCGCCTTGCTAGGTCGTAGCAAATGTAGCTGAAGGCTATGCTAACTATCGTCTCGGCAAATGAGAGCGTATTTGTCAGTGTAGCGTCACTAGCAAAGTCGGCTGTACAACTGGGGCGAGTGCTAGTAAGTCTCTCTAGACCTGCCGTGTGGCGGCGCTCGGTCTGCTATCACTGACAGTGGCGACACGCGGGTCCGACGTATACTAATGGTCCGCGGCCGATTTAAAGGCTGCCACCTAGCAAGTGTGGTGTCTGGCGGTGACGCCACAGATTTCGT
Source organism: Schistocerca serialis cubense (assembly GCF_023864345.2). Classification (NCBI taxonomy): domain Eukaryota; kingdom Metazoa; phylum Arthropoda; class Insecta; order Orthoptera; family Acrididae; genus Schistocerca; species Schistocerca serialis. The sequence goes on from NC_064646.1 coordinate 527,362,054, forward strand.
GTCGTGTCTCACTGTCACGAATCAAAACATGGTACCAAGTGTTTGTAAACGTTAGTTTCCTATACATCAAAAAAATTCCTTTGAATCTGTATTTAGTTCAGCAACAGCACTCAGAGTCACCGTTACTCTTTTGTCGTTCCAGTGACAGTAATAACTTGCCACAGTAATAAAGTCTAAAAGTAACTGCATTTTCAAACTTCCAAAACTGATGTGGGCTTCCGTGGATGTTCGAATGTTAAGGTATACTGAAATTCGAGCCAAAGACCAATTTCTTTTGCTTTGCAACACACTAGAAATCGATTTTCATTCAACAGAACTGATATTATTTCAGCGAACGTTTTGACGTTAGTAGCTGTTATTCCTGGAACAACTGTTAAGATTACGTGTACAATTCGCCACAACTTAGAAATGTGAAACTAGGTTAAGGACCAGAGTATCGAGGAAACAAAAGAAAAAATATGAACAACTTACCGAACTTGGTACATGGCTTCAGATGTGCAATTACGGACACCAAACCACATACAAAATATTGTTAGAGTAAGCAGATCGAGATAATTCTTCGACCGACTACTTTTACGTTTATCTGTATACGGACAGAACTCGAGTGCTTGCTGCTTCTCTTCGAAATACACTGAAGCGCCAAAGAAACTGGTATAGGTATGCGTATTCAAATACAGGGATATGTAAACAGGCAGAATAAGGCGCTGCGGTCGGCAAACCCGATAAAAAAAAAAATGGTTCAAATGGCTCTGAGCACTATGCGACTCAACTTCTGAGGTCATCAGTCGCCTAGGACTTAGAACTAATTAAACCTAACTAACCTAAGGACATCACTCACATCCATGCCCGAGGCAGGATTCGAACCTGCAACCGTAGCGGTCACGCGGTTCCAGACTGAAGCGCCTTTAACCGCACGGCCACACCGGCCGGCACCCGATAAAAGACAAGTGTCTGGCGAAGTTCTTAGATGGTTTACTGCTGCTGCACTGGTAGGTTATCGAGATTTAAGTGAGTTTGAAATTGGTGCTATAGACGGCGCACGAGCGATAGGACTTCTCCGAGGTAGCGATGAAGTGGAGATTTTCCCCTTCGACCATTTCACACGAGTGTACCGTGAATATCAGGAATCCGATAAAACATGAAATCTGCGACATCGCTGCGACCGGAAAAAGATCCTGCAAGAACGGGACCGACAACGACTGAAGAGAATCGTTCAACGTGACACAAGGTTTCAATGCTGGGCCATCAACAAGTGTCAGCATCCGAACCATTCAAAGAAACATAATCCATATGGGCTTTCGCAGCAGAACGCCTTCTCGTGTACCCCTGATGACTGTACGACACAAAGCTTTACGCCTCGCCTGGGCCCGTCGACAGCAACACCGGATTTTTGATGACTAGAATCATGTTGCCTGGTCGGACGAGCCTCGTTTCGAATCGTGTCGAACGTTGGGACGCGTACGGGCATGGACACGGTCTGTCGAATTCATGGACCCTGCACAGTTCAAGATGGTGCAGGCTCTCTAACTTGTAGGTAGTGTACAGTTGAAGTGATATGGGACCCCTTATACGTCCTGATACGATTCTGACATGTGACACGCACGTAAGCGTCCTGTCTGATCACCTGCATCCATCCCTGTCCACTGTGCGTTCCGACGGACTTCGGCAATTCCAGCACGACAACGTGACACCCCACACGTCCAGAATTGCTACGCTATGACCCCAGGAACACTCTTCCGAGTTTAAACACTTCTGCTGGCCGCCAAACTCCCCAGACATCAATATTATTATATCTGGGATGCCTTGCAAAGTGCAGTTCAGAAGAGACCTCCACCCCATCGGACTCTCACGGATTTATGGGCAGCCCTGCAGGATTCGTGGTGTCAGTCCCCTCCAGTACTACTCCAGATATTAGTCGAGTCAATGTCACGTCGTGTTGCGGCACTTCTGCGTGCTCGCGGCGGCCCTACACGATATTAGGCAGGTGTACCAGTTTCTTTGGGTCTTCAGCGTATACGGGGTGGAAGCTGCATGGACACTGACATTATCGTACAGACTTTACTTTCGTTCTTAGGTGCTGGACCCTATATGTTATCTGTAGCAGTTTTGTGTATCCGGCCCTATCCGCTATATACAGGTTGAGTCACTAACTGTTGCCACCTAAAATAGATCTGAAAAGTGTGATAGTAGCTGAGAAGTTGGTGGGACAGATGTTGCATGGGGCAACGGAGGCCATAAAATGACGTTGCTAGGTGGGCTGGCGTCAGAGATATGAAGGGCAACTGCTTTTTTTTAGGGTATGCTATAGTTTGGTACTTATTTTCTTAGCGGCTATCGAGACGAATGCAATGACGTGTAACAGTAAGGTCTTTGAAGGTCAACGAAAGTCAAAGGGGCGACGCGAACGTCCATTTACAGAAGGTGTTCGAAATGATTACCATTGGTATCAATGCAATGCTGCAATCTTCTTATCGTGGATTGGTGGTATTCCTTATCACATCGGCAATTATTGAAGCAGATGCTCCGACAATTCTCTTTCGCATATCTTCAGGTGTAGTTTGAACGTCTTTATAAACAATATCTTTTACAAATCCCCACAAGAAAAAATCCGGAGGCATCAAGTCTGGCGAACGAGCCGGCCACGACACATCTCCTCCGCGTCCAATCCAACGATTTGGGAATTGTCTCTCCAACTCATTTGTAGCCGTCAGCGAAAAATGTGGGGACACCCATCGTGTTCATACCACATTCTGTTCCCTCTTCCTAAAGGTATTCAAAAAATGGTTCAAACGGCTCTGAGCACTATGGGACTTAAGTTCTGAGGTCATCAGTCCCCTAGAACTTAGAACTACTTAAACCTAACTAACCTAAGGACATCACACACATCCATGCCCGAGGCAGGATTCGAACCTGCGACCGTAGCGGTCGCGCGGTTGCAGACTGTAGCGCCTAGAACCGCTCGGCCACCAGGGGTGGCTAAAGGTATTCCTTCCAATAACAGCCCTAATGTTTCTTGCAGGAATGTAGTGTACTTCCTACCATTAAGATTTCCTTCGATGAAATAGGGGGATTCCGTCCTTCAGAATGCCACACCATACATTTACCGACCACGGTTTATGGTATGCAATTTGTCGCAGCCATCATGGATTTTCAGCTGCCTAATAACGTATGTTAGGCAAATTAACATTTACATGGTTCGTGAATGTAGCCTAGTCAGTAAATAAAATCAAATTAATAAATGTGTCATCCTTCTGAATCTGAAGATGAGCCTATCGGCAGAATTCAAAGCGACGCAAACAATCCCGTACCAGTTAATACAGTTAATACTTGGTGGAGACTGATACGGTAAAGATGATATTTATGGCGATGCAGAACAGTACGCCGCGTCATTCCATTGCGATTTGACGTGAACTAACGCAAGGATCTCGAACCACATTGGCAAGAGTACCAATTTCCGTTTCCTCGTTAGTAACTTTCTTTTGTCGGATATGTTTCCGATGCATTACAGATACAGTTGTTCTCAATCTATCATACACATATTTAAATATCGACGTGTAGAGTGAATACGTTGAGGATATCTTTCAGCGTATAAGTCTCCAGCTCTCACTTAATGCCATTGGCATTCTCCGTAAATGAGAAGCATATCGACTTGTTCTTAGAAGGAATACATCATTCCCATTCGCTTGATTCGACGATACTAGACTTACCGTTCCTATTAGTGTTGTCTTACGAAACCGTCGAATGGTGTTTACATGTCAATGGCAAGTTTGATGGATAAGCCGTATTCGACGAATATTTACTATTTACACGATACACGCGTGTCAGAGCGTGTGCTTCGATAAGTGTCGAAGTGGTAAGGAATACCACTCAATGCATGATAAGAAGATCGCAGCACGGCATTTATACCAATGGTCATCACTTCGAACACCTTCTGTAAATGGACGTTCATGCCACCTTTGTGACCTTCGTTGACCTTCAAAGACCTTACTGTTACACATCATTGGATTCGTCTCGATAGCCGCTATCAGACAATAAGTAGCAAGCTATAGCATCCCATTAAAAAAAAAACAACGTAGTTGACCTTCATATCTCTGACGCGACCTCGCCTAGCAACAAAGAACGAACGTCATATTATGGCCCCCGTTGTCCCATGCAAAATTTCTCGCACAAACTTTTCAGCTACTGTCATACTTTCGGATTTTTTCTTGATGGCAACAGTTAGTGACTCACCCTGATATATAAATGATGACAGCTTTTTATGACGTATGGGGATCCACGACTACAGAAGAGCAATGTCAGGACGAAAGTTTAGAATACTGAAAAGCGATAACCGCTATATTGTGCTAGTAAGAACTTACTCCTCCTACCTTTCTTTGTTCCGGCCACCTGGTTTACTTGCACGAGGACTGTGAGCGGTTGACATACCTGGAACGAAAAAAGAAAATTAACATTTAAGACGAGCGCACTCCTGATTCTCTCTCTCTCTCTCTCGTGGATTGCTGTCAATCTGCTTCCTTAGGTTAACAATTTCAGTTTTAAAAGTTTGCTTGGCCCTATTGTATTTTTCCTTGAAAACCTGCGTAGCAGTACCTTTATAAAGCTGGTTTAGATGATGTACTTGCTGCCTGAGCCTAATCAGATTTGGTGGGAGTTTTAGTCTAGGATTACTTCCATTCTGACAGTGTTTAACTACCTTCTGGATTTCTCGGGCTGGACAACTATATTCATAATGATGCAGTAGGGTTGAGTAGAATTCATTCCATTTCTCATCCGATCCTTTTACCTGGTACACAGAATCCCATTTCTCATTCGCGGGTTTGTCTTTAAGAGCATCGATATTTGACGTATTCAGCATTCGTTTCTGAAGCATAATTTTTGTTATTTTAGGCACAACTGAATTTATGTATTCTGTCACCTGACAGAAGTGGTCAGAATAAAGAAAATCTAAGTTACTGTAATTTACCTTATCTATAACATCTTTGTTGATTACAGCATAATCTATTCTAGTGGAACTCTATTCTAGTGGACCTCTGGTGTCAGTGAAATGGTACAGTACCGCGCGACATTGAAAATAGGTACAACATACTTCATTATTTTTGTCAGAACAACACATTTTTTTTGTAAAATAACTCAATTTCAATTAATACAGCGAAGCCGGATACCAGTGTGGGAAAGAATGACAATTTATTTATTTAATTGATCACATGTGCACTCCCACAAAGTAAATCCCTACATCCAGTTTGGTGAGATCTGTGAAATGAATGAATGTATGGTCGTCTGCTAACCGCAGATAGTGAATGTGAATATATGATCATCTTTGAGACGATCCTGTGGCCACCTTTGGTGGGACCAAAGAGATGAAATTTACCTGAGCTTTGAGTGCCTGAAATGTGGCTGACCAATACGGTAGCATGGTCTTCCCCCACCTCGAGTTAGGTGCGAGATGACCTGGAGAACGGCCAGGTTTCAGCACTCTGCCGCTGGATCTTGTGCTGTTAAGACCTGTTTTAGCTGTGCTCCGTAACGACAAAAGAGTGGATACATGGTATGCATGTGGAATATTTAAGAATAGTTTGAAATAATAATTTCTCTATTTCAGGAACTTTTGTGGGGAGAATTAAATGTCAGGCAGGTAATATTAATGGGATTGTAGTAATCTTCAGAAGTGACCAACGGTCACAATGAAACCAAGTGTAGCAATAAGTTGAAATACTTCCGTGTGCTTAAGTTAAGCTGAATTACTAGCGTGTTTACAATAAGTTGAAATATTTAAGAAATAGCGTGTGTACCATAAGTTGAAATATTTAAGAAATGGCGTGTGCAGGACTTGAAATTAGAGACGAGTACTTCCACGTGGTGAGTACTGTGTGAGTCTCAATCTGTGTATGAGACAAAAGATAAAGAGAAGTACTCGTCCATGGTATCAGTTGAGGACTCGCGTGTGTGATGAATATGTTCTTAATATTACTTCGCGTGATATGATTCCGTGTGACGCTAGATTCAAACTCTGAGAGAGAAGCAAGGTGAGTCGGCCGTCTATCCAGCAACGCCACTTGGCTTGCATTGCACAGGAAGGCGTGCATATATCTCCAGAGTTCATAGTAGGAAAGTAGAATTACGAAGTGGGGCAGTGTCGTATGAAACTGGGATAAATATTAATTGAAGTGGGAAAGCTGAAAGTGATAGTGTTGTGACTATTTAGTGTTTTATATTTCTTATTGCAGTGTAATGTATGTCATGTAATTTGGGTATGTGTGGTTTGCATGGGAGAGTAGCAAGGTAGTTCCAAAAGATTAGTGGGTTATGCTTGTTCCTTCTGTACTGCTCGGTCTGGAGGATAGTTTCGTGATGATGATTGAGAGAGTCGAAGTGTGAGAAATAATAAAAAGACCCACCATTCTATCCAGAAAGTGCACTGTAGCGTTAAAAGTAATTACGAGACCATAGTATAGAGATTCATCAATGTAAAGCCATGCCCACTGGGCGGAATTTCTCATGTGTTATTGTTGTAGGTTATAGAATTTGTGTGTTTAGGTTAGAGAATTTATCGGAATAAATCAGATAGTGAAAAGAAAAAGATTGGTGGACTTTTCCTTCGAATTGTATGTTTTCATGATGTCCCGAATTTATAATGTGTGCGCCACTCATATTCAGTGCGGTGGCCACGTGTTGACAAAAGCCGTTAAATAAAAAAAGAAAGAAAATGTGGTATTGCCAGTGCGTAGTGTACAGTCAGAGTTCTGTAAATCACTGATAGTCAGATGCGTGTTTCCGTTGCGTATTAATCATATAGGAGGATAACTTGTAACTTAAGTGTGAGTACGAGAGTTCATGTTACTCGATAAATAAGAATGAGTCCACTCGCTTGGCAGACCACTCATCTTGCAGGCCTGACTGCTTGATGCCACAGTATGAGCAAGGCATGTGGGTGCCTCTCAGCAGACTTCACTATAGTTACAAGATTGTATGAGGTCAGTACATCACTGAGCTTCAAGTTTACTATACTGTTTGAGTTTGCATCCATACTAAAGTCACCTAATACAGTTAGGTCATTAGAACCGGCTTGAGCAACAATACTACTAAGTTTATCCATAAACAGCATTACACCAGAATTTGGTGGCGTACATAATCCAATCACTTTATGCTTTATTAACTTAAGATGACTACTGTGGAGTATAATATCTGTCATTTCAATTGATCCTTCTTTGGTGTGATGTTCAAGAAAGGAAATTTTTTTTTGCTTCTATATCCTTATTAACATAAACTGCCACACCACCACTTTTATGGTTTGCCCACAATAACTATTTGCTAGTATGTAGCCTTCTAATCTATAATATATTATTTCACTGCATTTTAGCCCATGTTCCGTTATTACTAGCACATGTGGCAAGTGTTCATCTATGAATATTTGTAGTATGTCTAGTTTGTTTCTGAGATATTGCACATTTAAGTGCATTAACTTTAAAGGTGTTACCCTTCTTGTTTATTTACCATCTTGCACGAATCAAAATTCTTTGAGTTACACTTCTTACGACATTTTGCATATACTGGTTTTTTAGAACTGTCCTGCAATGACTGATCATTTATTTCACAGCCTGGCTTTTCTTTGCGTGAACGGGACTCAGTCATATCCGAAATACATCCCTGAAAACTATTATTATGGTCCTTTATTCTAAGAAAGTCTCGTGGTTGTAGCCCAGAGCAATTGGAGCTTTCTCCACACTGTCTTTCTCACACAGTTTGCTTATGTGGGAAACTAGCTTGGCCTTCCATTTCCTGTTTAAGTGAGATCCGTGTTTCATGTGTTCATCACGACACATCTTACTTAAGTATATCAAATGTATATGGCTAAATTTATCACACAGTTTCTTTAGCTCGGAATTGTAGTGTCGAATCTCTTTGATTCTACACTACCACAGTGGTAAATCATGTCGCACTGGCACGTTTGTGATGACAATGTTCGTTTGAAATGGTTTTGGTAATGGGCCTATGTTACGGAAACACCGCAGGGAGGTCTAGCTTTCGTTTTTGTATTCGTCGTTGCCGCCGTCTACTTTCACAACGTGAGCGTCTTTGTTCAATTGACTTGTTTCTGTTGTAATTTCTCCACCACTGCATTTAACATTGCACCAGGCTTGATCACCACGAAAACTGAATGCTTTGAACGTATACTTTCGTGAAAACTTTCGGATAGATCTTTTCCGTGACTGTCGGCATACAGAAGGAGCCCTTTGGTGCATCTTAAGGTTGGCATGTTCTTTTTTGGTTCTTTAGAGGGAGTTTTGTGATTACTTTGTGGTTCGTTTATGTCTGTTGTGTCACCACAATCCGCTACCAGTGCTGAGAGTTTGTTTGATAACGGTATCACTGGGGCTGTACTTACATGTAGTAGTGGGATGACCATTAACAACGGCGTTCTCTTGAGTTAGGCGATAATTCCTATCCACTGCTTTATATTTCGTTTCCAGCTCTTGATACTTCCTCAGAAGTTGTTGATATTTTGCATTGATTGACAGTAAATCATCTGTTAACACGCTCATTATTTTTTCTTTTGTCTTTAGCGTGTTCGTGTTATTATTACATAACATGTAAGTCTTTGTTTTCTCATGTCACCATGTATATCTGTGCATTCTTCTATTTCCTTATTACTTCTCAGCCCATAAATTTCTCTGTTAGTAATTTTGGGGCCTAATATTTTCCTAATAATCTTTCTTTCTTTCATTCTTTTGAAATTCTTCAATATCCCTCTTTCTATTTAAAATTAAAGTTTCTGCTTCATAAAGACATACGGGTTTAACAAGTTTGTTTCTGCGTCGATCCTCGGCAGCGAGCGTAGAAATACTTGTTTTCTAAATAAAACCACCTTTTCCTGCTGCCACTTAATTTATTTTTCCCAGACACGTTTCGCCTTTTTCTTGTTCTAAGGCATCGTCAGTGGGGTCTATACAGTGTTGTTATTTTTAGATTATCAAACAGTTCACATAGCGATTTTTTATGTTACAAAGTAATTACTTACCATTTTCCGTCATCTGCGTCGGTAATAAAGTGGTAGTGCGACCTCCAGAGCAGATGAGAGGAAACGCAGATTACAGCAAATCGAAAGTCATTACTTTTTAACATAAAAAATCGTGACGTGAACTGTTTGATAATCTGAAAATAACAAAACTGTATCATTGAAGATCCCAGTAATGATGCCTTGGAACAAGAAAAAGGCGAAACGCGTCTGGGAAAAATAAATTAAGTGGCAGCAGGAAAAGGCGATTTTATTTACAAAAAATGTACATTCAGGTTTGATTAAAGTGCCGCAATGACTACGTTTACTGAATGTAGAAAGTGACTTTTTATTATAAATATTTTGCGCTAATCTGAACGCATTTTTTTTTTTTTTTTTTTTTTTTTTTTTTTTTTTTTTTTTTTTTTACAGCGATCTTCCTTTGCAGATTTTTCCAGGCCGCTTTCTTGTATGATTTCCCCCAAAGTGTATTTAAACTGAGGAGCCTTTTTTTTATTTTTCCATATTTTGTGTTAAAAAACTTTGGTGCTTGTTTGTTGCATTTCATATATTACGCTACCTTCTTTACTATACTCTTTCAGTTCTTTGCGCGTATCGTGGAGGTTTTATCTGGCCATGCTAAATGGTAATGACACGGCATGCGAAAGTTACTTTAAATCTTTGGGTTTTGCATACCAGCATTTCACAAGGCGAGTCGGAAGAAAAAGAAAGAAAGAAAATTGTCCAAATGGCTCTGAGCACTATGGGACTTAACATCTTAGGTCATCAGTCCCCTAGAACTTAGAACTACTTAAACCTAACTAACCTAAGGACATAACACACATCCATGCCCGAGGCAGGATTCGAACCTCCGACCGTAGCAGTCCCGCGGTTCCGGACTGCAGCGCCTAGAACCGCACGGCCACCGCGGCCGGCCACAGAAAGAAAAAAACGAAAAGAGAGATAGTTATCAAGAGGGATCTGCATGTGTTTGACAAATCCCTTACCTCGAAAATTTCTCTCCTTCAAACCTCCTCTGTGTTACCACAGATGAGGTGTCACTGATCTCGTTTGTACTAAGACTGCAGTGCACGCGATGTGCCTAGTCGCTTCCACCGTCCTGAGTGGAATACCTAACTTCTGTAAGTAGGCTGTTTAGGTTTTTTTATTGGTAACGCCACCTCTGTATGAAAATCACTGGCTGTGCTGTGTGCAGCCTGTGGCTGCTTTGCATTGTTGTAATACTCGCCATTGTAGTGTTAGGCAGCTGGCTGTGAACAGCGCGTAGCGTTGCGCAGTTGGAGGTGAGCCGCCAGCAGTGGTGGATGTGGGGAGAGAGATGGCGGAGTTTTGTAATTTGTCATGAACTGCTATATATATTATGACTATTAAGGTAAATACAGTGTTTGTTCTCTATTAATATCTTTCATTTGCTAACTATCCCTATCAGTAGTTAGTGCCTTCTGTAGTTTGAATCTTTTATTTAGCTGGCAGTAGTGGCGCTCGCTGTATTGCAGTAGTTCGAGTAATGAAGATTTTTGTGAGTTAAGTGATTTCTGGAAGGTATAGTTTAATGTTAGTCAGAGCCTTTCTTTTGTAGGGATTTTTGAAAGTCAGAATGCGTTGCGCTAAAAATATTGTGTGTCAGGTTAAGCACAGTCCTGTATAATTGTTCAAAGGGGACGTTTCGTATGTCGACCCTTAGCCGAGGATACCTCACTGGAATCTTCTGATTTTTTTCTTTTAGTTTGTGTAATTAGTGTAGATTTTGTTTATTGCTAGCGCGTAATTGTAGAGAGAATCTCCTTTGTAGTTGCAGTCTTTCATTGTTGTACAGTAAAACAGTTGTGGCATGCATGTAGATTTGCACCAAGTATTTCGCTGCTGCGCTTGCAATTAACTAGATATTATTTTCAGTGCTATGTTAATGTGTTCTCTTATTTTTGCTCTTCAAATTGTGTATTTCTGTGTTGTCGTGTGAAATATTGTGACAATAATGGCGTGTGAAAAACGTAATACTAGGCTTCAAAGTAAACTGAGAAATGACAGTGAAGACGAAAGCAGTGTGTTAGCGCCGCAGAGTAATGAATTAACTAATGTTCAAAGTAGTAATTTGGTAATTGTGCATAGGGAAATGGAGCGGGCTGTAAATAATGGTGTAGGCAGTGAAACAATTAGTGAACAGGGAAGCGTTATCGATCGATCGGTCGGCAACAGCTCGCCTCAGGATTCCGAAATGACAGGACACAATCTTGCAAATACTGTAGATTCAGGTTTTGCGTCCTCACCGTTTTCTCAAATAAATCAAGACACATTTTCTGCTTTACAAAATGCGAATATTGCCGGTTCAAATGCGCTGCCGAATAGCACTGAGGAATATGTTTCAGACACCAGTGCACTGTTATTACAGTTAATGCAACAAATGGGACAAAGGCTACAAAAGTTAGACATAACGCTTGAACAAAATCAGAAACAAATGGGACAAAATCTTCAAAAGTTAGACACAATGGAACAAAATCTTCAAAAGTTAGACGCAATGGAACAAAATCTTCAAAAGTTAGACACACTGGAACAAAATCAGAGACAAACACAGAAGCAGCTTCAAAAGTTAGACTCATTGGAACAAACTCTTGAACAAACGCGTGAAGATTTAACTACTGAGTTACATAACATTGAATCGAAATGTCAAAAAGTCTGTAATGACGTAAAAACTCAAATTTGTGAGCATTTTCAACCTATTTTTTCGCGGCATGAAAATGCATTACAGAATCACGAAGCAGCCATAAAAGAACTGCAAATTATTGTTCATGAAAATCATGAGACCTTGCAAGCTAAAATTGACTCAGTTGCGTCTACCGATTCGGTTACGGAACTTGCAAAAACTCAGGAAAACTTAAAGGACACAGTAGAAAGACACATGGAGAAAATTAGTGCTTTATCAGAGAAAGTAGTTGAACTTTCGGATCAGCTAAATAATTTATCTACGAAGGTAGATGATAATCTGAATGACACAAAACCTGTAGTCTTTAATGACACAGAAGAGTGCGAACAAATTAGGAAATTCAAACAAAATCAGAATCAAATTAATACACAGTACAAAAGAGAAATCCGCGAAGTACAAGATCAGCTGACACAGGTAGTACAAGAATTACATATTTCAGAGGACACTCGCGCCCCAATACGGGAACAGGGACATAGAAATACGGAACAGCCACAAAATAATAACACAGCGCATTTCGGAAATTATGAAAGAAATTGGCAAGGTGCACCGAATTTTGAAATGGAACCGCCGAAACGACGTAACAATGACCGATATGCGACTCGCCGACATGATGACTTTGACTATAAGCCGTTCATTACTACACGTAAATTCAAAACATTTAAGAATTCTGGCAACGACATTCATCCACAAGAATGGCTCCATCAATTCTCTCATTGTTTTCCTCCCAACTGGTCGTTAGAACACAGATTAGAATTTATGTGTGGCTATTTAGAGAATGAACCAGCTGTAAGAATGAGATCGGTCATTCACGATTGTCACAGTGAAGGAGAATTTTACCATGCCTTCCTCTCAGCATATTGGTCTCAAGCTACACAAGACCGAGTAAAACATAGCATCATGATGATGAAACACTTTGAACAATCTGAATTTTCCCGTCTTGTGAAATATTTTGAAGACATGTTGCACAAGAATCAGTACCTGTCAAACCCATACAGCCCCTCAGAACTCATCCGCATTTGCTTACTCAAATTGCCTGAACATTTACGACATATTATTTTAGCAGGACGTTGCAAAGACGACATTGAAGCTTTTCAGGGACTCTTACAAGAATTAGAAATTGACACAGACAGTCGCGGGATGCGAAAACAGGAAAACAATCACTACAGGTCACATCCGTCACAATTCCGTGACGACAGAAACAATAACTGGACACGACAGGTCTATTCTTACAACGCAAATCGTGACCAAAATAGACACCACCCGTACGACAACCATTGGCAGAGTAGTAATAATTACAGGGAAAGATCACCTCTCCGCGGTAATGACTATCACAGAGACAATCAGAGAAACAGACAATATGGGAACCAAAATAATTATTATCAAGGGAGACAGAATAACTTTAGACGCAACGGTCCAGCGCGCAGTTACGATTCAGGGAGAAATTCTCCACCACGTGACGGACAAGGAAGAAACTACGGAACCTACCGACATGACGACAGACGATATACTCGTAACGACAGACTTGAATTGCATCAGAACTGGCGGGATTCAAACAGAGCAGGGCACTTTCGACAACGTGAATTTGTAGAAGCTAGGTCTCCTAATCCCAATAACGACGCGCGCCAACAAAGGGACAGACAATGACTCGCACCGCAGGCAGCCGCTTGCGCCGGCTGGCTCAGAGAAAAATGACATAGACGCTAACCTTAAGAAAAATTCCAGTATTGTTTAACGACGTATACCGCATGATAATTGCGTTGAAGCTGAAACTCTGCGCACTAGGAAGAGTAAAGGTTTACACCACATTTCACATGTAAAACCATTTATTGAGAGATAATCTGCTTTTTAACTTTGTCTTTGCCATAAAACTTTTCACTTCACGTTTCTAGTATGCTTTGTCAGACTTAAGAAACTGTTAACATGCAACAATGTTTGAAGTTAAATATCCAGTCAAGAACCAAGAGAACTTATTTAAACAGAAATTAGGAATGCATTGTTATAGTGAACAGACGACGCAATGTTGTTATTTGCACATTCTTGCTTGTTAGTTGCATGATTACGTAACGACTATCAGGCTTTCATACTTCGAACATGTACAGGTACTGCTAATGAGATTTTAATGCAACATTTTGGTTTACTTGAAAATACATTATGGATTCAAAGTGCTTTCTGAGAGATACCAGATGACACAGTGGTTAGTTTATGTGACAGCTACACGATTTTATCACGACGCTACTAAAGAGTGACAATTTACAATGTTGTTTTTGCGGTGTATCTGTTTTATATCTGCACAGTTTTCTGTTTTATTCTGGAAAGTAAAACATGTTTTAGTAGTAACTTTTGTGGTATAGCTACAATGAGACAGCCTTTTCCGTAGTACAACAATACATTACAGCACAGTATTTTCTTCATCACGGCAATAAGCGTAATAACTAAGATATCTATACGGAAAGCATTTCACTTTTGTTTATGATGAGGTAAGTACATTGGCTTCTGCAGAACTTAGCTTTCGGAGGACAATAACTACGACACTTCCACAGAGATTATCTGACAGCAAGACGCACATTTAGCGCTACAGGACACGCATTTGAGAGATTTTGTACTTAAGCCATTTATTTTTCAAGATTTTTGAATTACAAAGAAAGTTTTCCGTGATATATTTCATTCCATTGCTGTAATCTGTAACACCTGAGGGTATAATTACATTAATCCTCAGGGGGGTACACGCTTACTTTGTGTATCATGTGTTTGGCAAGCACGAGGAGCCCTAGCTAATATGGTATTTGCTTATACAACTTTACACATCGGTACCATATTTCTCTAACACAGAATTACACAGCTATCTGATCATTTAACTGAGAGATAAATATTTTTTTTTGCTACATCAGTGATACATGTTTACACAATTACACAGTTTGGTAACTTCACACTTATGAAATTGTATTTTGTCTGTACTTTGTGAACTGCTCATATTTTTTCGGAACCATTGTGATACTACGAGAGCTTTGAATGATGTATTTGGTATGAGATCATGATTTTTAAAGTACGTTTGAGGTAGATGACATTATTGAAATAAGCAGAGAATATTTTTTAGGGTTTGAAATTATTGCAGAAAGCTACGACGTTTTTGAGATTTGACTGAGGTGTTATGATGTTATTATTACGACGACGATGTGTATTATGTTGTTGAGGAATGTTTATTATGCTACGTATTTCTCATGATGAAATATTGAAGAAGTGTCGATGAATATGTATATGTATAATGAGGTAAGGAATAATGAGTAGTGTTTAGGGACTCTGATTTGTGGAAAAGGTTGTTGGAAACCAAGAATCGTACTTTAACAATTATGAAATGTGTGTAAATGCGTGAATGTATCACAATGCTGTTTATTTCTATTCTGTTGTAAAGCCTGTACTACAAATGTTATCTGTATTATTATGTTCTTTAATGATGTATTTTGTACCTTTGTAATTGTATTCTTATGTTATAAAATTGTACTTGACACCAGTTCATTATATTATTAACATGTAAGTTACATTTCACTGCCCACGTTTCTGTTGGTCATAATATATGCACAGTATGTGAGAAGTTGGGACTGTTAGTGTTTGCACGTGTGTTAATAATTCAGCAAGGGACTGGATAACAGCATTGCTGGTTCTAAGGACAATTCCAAAAACTTTGTGAGTGCACAAGTGGTGGTTATGGACTTGCTATATTCTCCGCAAGACTCTTCGATGGTGAATGTGCACCTGCATAATCGCAACAGATGGCTGCTGGCCATCTCTACAAGGATTACAGTGGGTCTGCACCTCTGGTGGCCCACCAATACCATTATCTCTACAAGGACTACAGTGGGTCTGCACCTCTGGTGGCCCACCAATACCACAATCTCTACCAGGACTCCAGTGGGTCTGCTCTGTGATGACCTACCTACCAATATTCTTCAAAACTTCGAATGACTCTGCTGTGGGTTTGCTCCATTGTGGCCCATTACCTGTATGCATTCAAGAGTCAGCACTGTCTTTCCATTGGAAGGACAACACTACTTCTTCAAGATTGCATGGAAATCCACTACTTCCGTTCCGTGTGCATTTTCTTCTACTGCTCAGACTTTGAGAAAAACACTACTATTTTACCGTGATGAACGATCAGGACTGTCTTTATAGACTGTGAGAAAATTTGAGCTTTTGACCAACATAGTATCAATAAGTGTGTGCATTTGATTTCTTTGTTATTGTAATTATGAAAAATTTTTTCAAATCTGTATTGGCCACTGCCCAATACAATTTGTAAAATTATTTGTGGGGAGCATGGGGGCTATGTAAGTAGGCTGTTTAGGTTTTTTTATTGGTAACGCCACCTCTGTATGAAAATCACTGGCTGTGCTGTGTGCAGTCTGTGGCTGCTTTGCATTGTTGTAATACTCGCCATTGTAGTGTTAGGCAGCTGGCTGTGAACAGCGCGTAGCGTTGCGCAGTTGGAGGTGAGCCGCCAGCAGTGGTGGATGTGGGGAGAGAGATGGCGGAGTTTTGTAATTTGTCATGAACTGCTATATATATTATGACTATTAAGGTAAATACAGTGTTTGTTCTCTATTAATATCTTTCATTTGCTAACTATCTCTATCAGTAGTTAGTGCCTTCTGTAGTTTGAATCTTTTATTTAGCTGGCAGTAGTGGCGCTCGCTGTATTGCAGTAGTTCGAGTAATGAAGATTTTTGTGAGGTAAGTGATTTCTGGAAGGTATAGTTTAATGTTAGTCAGGGCCATTCTTTTGTAGGGATTTTTGAAAGTCAGATTGCGTTGCGCTAAAAATATTGTGTGCCAGGTTAAGCACAGTCCTGTATAATTGTTCAAAGGGGACGTTTCACTTCTAATAATTGTTCACGAACCTGCAGCCTTCTATAGTTACCCCTCTCGCAGAAGAAAGCATGTAGTTCGGGAATCCATTATCTTGAGGCTGTAAGCAACTCTTAGCGAGGAACTGATATTGCATGAATAACAAAATTTTTAATCAGTTTGTTTACACGGGATGCGACTGGCTTTGTATTAGCAGAATAGGAGAAGTTGCACAATAGATTTTTAAAAAAAGGTTCAAATGTCTCTGAGCACTATGGGACTTAATTTCTGAGGTCATCAGTCCCCTAGAACTTAGAACTACGTAAACCTAACTAACCTAAGGACATCACACACATGCATGTCCGAGGCAGGATTTGAACCTGCGACCGTAGCGGTCGCGCGGTTCCAGACTGTAGCGCCCAGAACCGCTCGGCCACTTCGGCCGGCAATAGATTCCACTTTACGAATTACACATAATTTCCATTCTTCAACAAAATAATTGACTGCGTATTTGCGTAATTACTATCAAACCGTTCTCAGTTACACATCCAAATAATCAGAGATTGCTGATTAAGTTGTTAACGAATACCGACCAAGGAGGACGACGGTTCAATCCCGCTTCCGGCCATCCTGATTTAGGTTTTCCGTGTTTTCCCTAAATCGCTCCAGGCAAATGTCGGGATGGTTCCTTTCAAAGGGCAAGGCCGACTTCCTTCCCCGTCCTTCCCTAATTCGAATAGACCGATGACCTCGCTGTCTGGTCTCCTTCCGCCAACCAACCGACCAAGGCAGACAAGAGGTCTTTTCTACGAGACTGTCGGACCAGCTCCGATCTCATAGCCCAATCACTTCGCCCTCTATCCAAGTTAGTGCTTCGACTGACTTTTCGTTCCGTTATTGTTTATTATTCTGCTGGTAATTAACACTTTTGAAGTAACAGAACTATAGCCTGCTTTTGAGAGTTGCTTTTGTATGAAATGCAAGAGAAGTTTATCATTCTGGCCCGCAGCAACCAGAAGGGAAAAGGAACCACAATTTAGGCGGTCTTCCTCACGACACACGTGCCGAATAAACCGTCTGTCGCCGGTACCCCAGAGGACACTACGTCACTTCCCACTCCTGCCCTCTCAACGGCTCTAAGAAGAGCGTCTTGTAGCTGAGTACGACGGCTGTGAAGCCACAAGTACTACGAGCGACTCTCACTCCACACTGCCGCTCGCCACCCATACCGTCCCGCATACGGATGCAGTCAGGTTTCGTCATCTGTAGCGATCCGTGGCGGAAAGACGTCTCCATTGACCTGAGACTGCTCTAACACTTGAGATGAAATGGCGTTGCTTCGAATCTCGTCGTGTGCTGCAAGCATTCCTGGAACCCTTGTTGCGTTGATATCCAAAAACCTATGTCATTCAAAGGACTCTGCAAAGCCACAAAAAACAATAAATGAAGATTGGTGCGTCGGAGACGGCTTCGAAATAAAAACAGAAATGATGGCGCTAAGAAATGGAGGAAGAGCACCAGCATCAGCCGATATCTTCGTACGCGAGAGAAAACTGAAAATCGTACCAAGACTTCGAATGCGGAGGGAACCCGACTCAGACAAGTGCGAAATGTTCCACAAAACATGTAACAGAGAAAGCAGTGCGAGCAATAATGGCTGTCCATGAAGTAGAGAACACAGTACATTCTTCAGCTTAGAGGTAGCAATGGCACTATTCAGAGCCAAAACCCCGCCCCGCCAGTACTGACGTATGGCGTAGAAATCGTCGGACCACATCTCACAGTGTAATATCTAACTATACTAGAAAGATTAAGGGTCACCTATATAAAAAGACGAGACCTTTGTGTACAAAACTGCCCAAAATAACACGATCCACAGTCGTATACCAGCTGGCGAGGGAATCCTTCCTCATTTGAGACCTACACCTACACTACAGAGATACTGCACAAGCCGCTGTACGGCGTTTGGTGGAGGTTACCCTGTACCGCTACTAATCGTTTTCTTTCCTGTTCCACTCGGGAACAGAGCGACGGAAAAACGGCTGTCTATATGTCTCCGTAAGAACTCCATCTTCTCGTATCTTATCTTCGTGCTCCTTACGCGCAATGAACACTGTGTCTTCAAAAGTATCCGGACACCTGGCTGAAAAATATCTTACAAGTTCGTGGCGCCTCCATCGGTATGCTGCAATTCAGTATGGTGTTGGCCCACCCTTAGCCTTGATCACAACTTCCACTCTCGCAGGCATGCGTTCAGTCAGGTGCTGGAAGGTTACTTGGGGAACGGCAGACCATTCTTCACAGGGTGCTGCACTGAGGAGAGGTATCGATGTCGGTGGGTGATGCCTGGCGCGAAGTCGGCGTTCCAAAACATCCCAACGGATTCAGGCCAGGACTCTGTGCATGACAGTCCATTACAGGGATGTTATTGACGTGTAACCACTCCGCCGCAGGCCGTGCATTATAAACAGGTGCTCGATCGTGTTGAAAGATGCAATCGCAATCCCCAACTTGTTCTTCAACAGCGGGAAGCGAGAACGTGGTTAAAATATCAGTGTAGCCTTGTGCTGTGATAGTGCCACGCGAAACAACAAGGCCTGCAAGCCCCCTCCATTAAAAACACGACCACACCATAACACCACCGCCTCCGAATTTTACTGTTGGCACTACACACGCTGGCACATGACGTTCACCGGATATTTGACATACCCACACCGTGCCATCTGATCGCCACATGGTCCAATTTTTACAATCCTTACACCAAGCGAGGCGTCGTTTGGCATTTACAGGCGTGATGTGTGGTTTGTGAGCAGCCGCTCGACCGTGAAATCCGTGTTTTCTCACCTTCCGCCTGACTTTCACAGTAGTTGCAGTGGATTCTGATGCATTTTTGCCGCGCTGAGCGGTCTAGGGCGCTGCAGTCATGGACTGTGCGGCTCGTCCCGGGGGAGGTTCGAGTCCTCCCTCTTGCATGGTGTGTGTGTTTGTCCTTAGGATAATTTAGGTTAAGTAGTGTGTAAGCTTAGGGGCTGAGGACCTTAGCAGTTAAGTCCCATAAGATTTCACACAGATTTGAACATTTTTCATGCAGTTTGGATTTCCTGTGTGATGGTCCGGATAGATGTCTGCCTATTACACATTACGACCCTTTTCGACTGACGGCTGACTCTGTCAGTCAACAGACGAGGTCAGCATGTACGCCTCTGTGCTGTAAGCGTCCCTTCACGTTTCCATTTCACTATCACATCGGAAACAGTGGTTCAAATGGCTCTGAGCACTATGCGACGTAACTCCTGAGGTCATCAGTCCCGTAGAACTTAGAACTACTTAAACCTAACCAACCTAAGGACATCACACACATCCATGCCCGAGGCAGGATTCGAACCTGCGACCGTAGCGGTCGCGCGGTTCCAGACTGTAGCGCCTAGAACCACTCAGCCACAACGGCCGGCGGAAACAGTGGACCTAGGGATATTTAGGAGTGTGGAAATCTCGCGTACAGACGTGTGACACAAGTGACACCCAGTCACCTGACCACGTTCTCCTGTCTTACCATGTGTAATGACTTCTGACGTGGCTGATATGGAGTACCTGGCAGTAGGTGGCAGCACGATGCACCTAATATTAAAATCGTATGGTTTTGGGCGTGTCCGGATACGTTTGATCACATAGTGTGTGTTGGACGCAGTAGAATGGTTTCGCAGTCAGAATTAAATGCTGGTTCTCTAAATTTTCTCAATAGCATTTTTCGAAAATAACGTCACCTTCGTTGCACGGATTCCCATACGAGTTTCCAAAATATCTGCGTTAACACTTACTTGTTGTTCGAAGCTACCGATGGTAACAAATCTAGCAGCTCGCATCTGAACTGCTTCGACGTCTTCCTTCAATCCCACCTGGTACGGATCCCAGACAGTCGAGCAGTACTCAAAACTACGTCGCACCTGCGTTCTATATACGGTCTCCTTTCCATGTGAACTACTCATTCCTTGAGTTCTCCCATTAAACCGAAGTCGCCTTCCCTAGCACAGTTCTCATTCTCGTTCCACTTCATACCGCTTTGCAACGTTATGCTAGATATTCAAACAACTAAACTGTGTCAAGCGGGACACTTGTAATACTGTATCCGAACATTGCAGGTTTGATCCTCATGCATGGGGCTGGTGTTGTCAGGCTGTCAGTGTGGCAGGGGGACGATTATGCGAGGGGTGGATCACTTGCAGGTACAGAAGCGAGGGGGCGGGTTTTTACACAAAAGGGGCGGGGCAGCAGCCAAGATGGCTTACGTTGGCGCGGGGGGGGGGGGTGGAGGGGGGGAGGGGAAAGAGGGAGGAGGGGTGGACGACTTGGGTCACCAGCTGTTGCGGTCAGGGCGAGTGGCGGCTGGGCTCTTCCCCCCGCCCTGAACACAACTCAACTGAACCGTGGCCACTCGTGCGAAATACTGAGCTTTGCGATCTCATCTCCGACCCGGCGCTTTCAGTCACTAAACGCACCCCGTGGCGGACTCGGCGTCTGCCGGTTTGACACGGTGCTGGCGATTAAAACTTGCAACACCTGGTGCAGCGCGTACCGTGATTTTTCGCCTTCCAGCAGCAACGAAATAATAAGCAGAGATTCAAAGAGTAAGCTCAGTCCTATGTGACGCAAAGTCGCAAGTACATCTCTGCCTCGCTTCTTACGTTTTATTTTGAGACTAGTTCATCCACATCTACTCTGCGCTCATCTTGCGTCGTCTGGCGGAGGGTACTTTGTGCGCCAATGTCGTTTCCCTAGGTTCCTTTCAGAGTATGCTGATACAATAGTTCCACACTTCAGAAACGTATAGAACCGCTCGCTCGACGAAAGATCCGTGTCCAAAGAGTGGAGAGTAGGACAGGTCACACCAATATTCAAGAAATGCAACACGAGTGATCCACTAACTCACAGGCCCATATCATTAACATCGATATGCAGCATGATTTGGGACATACAATGAGTTCGGATATTACGGATTACCTGGAACAAAACCGTCTATTGACACACAGTCAACAAGGACGTAGAAAACATCGTTCTGGTGAAACACAACTAGCTCTTTGAAACTTCCTGGCAGATTAAAACTGTGTGCCGGACCGAGACTCGAACTCGGGACCTTTGCCTTTCGCGGGCAAGTGCTCTACCAACTAAGCTACCCAAGCACGACTCCCGCGCTGTCCTCACAACTTTAATTCCGCCAGTACCTCGTCTCCTACCTTCCAAACTTCACAAAGCTCTCCTGCTGTGAGGACGGCGCGTGAGTCGTGCTTGGGTAGCTCGGTTGGTAGAGCACTTGCCCGCGAAAGGGAAAGGTCCCGAGTTCGAGCCTCGTTCCGGCACACAGTTTTAATCTGCCAGGAAGTTTCATATCAGCGCACACTCCGCTGCAGAGTGAAAATTTCATTATAACTAGCTCTTTACTGACACGAAGTGTTGAGTGCCGGTGACAAAGGATTTCAGACTGATTCCGTATTTCTAGATTTCCAGAAGATTTTTGACAGTGTACCACACAAGTGGCTTGTAGTCAAATTGCGTGCTTACGCAATATCGTCTCAGTTATGTGACTGGATTCGGGATTTGCTGTCAGACACGTCACAGTTCGTAGTAATTGACGGAAAGTCATCGACTAAAACAGAAGTGATTTCTGGCGCTCCTCAAAGTAATGTTATAGACCCTTTGCTGTTCGTTATCAATATAAACGATTTGGGAGACAATCTGAGCAGCCGTCTCCCATTGTTTGCAGATGACGCTGTCGTTTATGGACTAATAATGTCATCAGAACATCAAAACAAATTGCAAAATGATATAGAAAAGATATCTGTATGGCGCGCAAATTGGCAGTTGACCCTAAATAACGATAAGTGTGACGTCGTCCACATGAGTGCTGAAAGGAATCCGTTAAACTTCGGTTACGCGATAAATCAGTCAAATCTAAAGGCTGTAAATTCAACTAAATAACTAGGAATGACAATAACGAACAACTTAAATTGGAAAGAACACATAGGAAATGTTGTGGGGAAGGCTAACCAAAGACTGCGTTTTATTGGCAGGACACTTAGGAAATGTAACAGATCTACTAAGAAGACTCCCTACACTACCCTTGTCCGCCCTCTTTTAGAATACTGCTGCAAGGTAAGGGATCCTTACCATATACGATTGACGCAGTACATCGAAAATGTTTTGTATTATCGCGAAATAGGGGACAGACTGTGTCTGAAATGGTACAGGATTTGGGGTGGACATCATTAAAACAAAGGCGTTTTTTGTTGCGGCGGAATATTCTCGCGAAGTTTCAATCGCCAATTTTCTCCTCCGAATGCGAAAATATCTTCCTGACGCCGACCTACATAGGGAGAAACGATCGCCATAATGAAATAAGGGAAATCAGAGCTCGCATGGAAAGAGACACGCGCTATACAAGACTGGAATAACAGAGAATTGCGAAGGTGGTTCTACGAACGCCTTTCCAGGCACTCAAATGCGATTTGCAGAGTATCCGTGTGGATGCAGATGTAGACCTGCTCCAGTTAGCGAATGGTTCGCAGGCAGGAGTATTGCGTGTAATCCTTCTTGTGGGCGCCATCTATCTAACTTTTTTATCTCTCTTCACGAGATACCCATAGCAGGATGCAAAATATTGTCGTGTCCTATGTAATGGGGCGGGAAATTAAAGCGTCACCCATCTACAAGGATCAGCTCAGTTTGCAGGTAAATGTAAGTTTAATTTAGTGTTTTGTTTATGTATTTGAAATATTTTGTTGTGTTTGTAAAATATTTAAAGTTTTGTATTTTTGTTTTGTGTGTTGTAGCCTCTGCCCGATGTTATTCAGTCTGTATATTGAGCAAGCAGTAAAGGAAACAAAAGAAAAATTCGGAGTAGGTATTAAAATCCATGGAGAAGAAATAAAAACTTTGAGGTTCGCCGATAACATTGTTATTCTGTCATAGACAGCAAAGGACTTGGAAGAGCAGTTGAACAGAATGGATAGTGTCTTGAAAGGAGGATATAAGATGAACATCAACAAAAGCAAAAGGAGAATAATGGAATGTAATCGAATTAAGTCGGGTGATGCTGAGGGAATCAGATTAGCAAATGAGACACTTAAAGTAGTAAAGGAGTTTTGCTATTTGGGGAGCAAAATAAATGATGATGGTCGAAGTAGACAGGATATAAAATGTAGACTGGCAATGGCAAAGAAAGCATTTCTGAAAAAGAGAAACTTGTTAATATCTAGTATAGATTTAAGTGTCAGGAAGCCGTTTCTGAAAGTATTTGTATGGAGTGTAGCCATATATGGTGAAAGGGTACAGTACCGCCCAACATTGAAAATAGGTACGAAATTCTTGTCAGAACAACACATTTTTTGTGTAAAAGTAACTCAATTTCAATTAATACAGCGAAGCCGGATACCAGTGTGGGAAAGAATGACAATTTATTTATTTAATTGATCACATGTGCACTCCCTCAAAATAAATCCCTACATCCAGTTTGGTGAGATCTGTGAAAGGAATGAATGTATGGTCGTCTGCTAACCACAGATAGTGAATCGGAATATATGATCATCTTTGAGTCGATCCTTTGGCTACCTTTGGTGAGACCAAAGAGATGGAAGTTACCAGAGCTTTGAGCGTCTGAAATGTGGCTGACCAATAAGGTAGCAGGGTGCTTCTCCCACTTCGAGAGAGGTGCGAGAGAATGAGAATACGGCCATGTTTCAGCACTCTGCCGCTGAACCTTCTGCTGTAAAGACCTGTTTTGTTGTTGTGCTCCGTAATGAAAGAGTCTCCACTGGTATGGATGTGGAATATTTAAGAGTAGTTAGAATTAATAATTTCTTTCACAGGACCTTTTGTGGCGAAAATTACAAAGTGAGGCAGGTAATTTTAAGGGGATTGTAGTAAACCAACGGTCACAAAGAGCCCACGTGTAGTTATAAGTTGAGATACTTCCGTGAGCTTAAGCTGAAATATTTAAGAATTAATAGCGTGTGTACAATAAGCTGAAATATTTAAGGATTAATAGCGTGTGTACAATAGGCTGAAATATTTAAGAAATAGCGTGTGTATCATAAGTTGAAGTATTTAAGAAATATCATTCCGTGTGACGCTAAATTTAAACTCTGAGAGAGAATCAAGGTGAGTCGGCCGTTTTTCCAGCAACGCCACTTGGCTTGCATTGCACAGGAAGACGTGCGTTTATCTCCAGAGTTCACAGTAGGAAAGTAGAATTACAAAGTGGGGCAGTGTCGTGTGAAACTGGGATAAATATTGATTGAAGTGGGAAAGCGGAAAGTGATGAAGTTGTAACCGTTCTTTGTGTAATATTTCATATTGTTGTGTTGTGTATGTCTTGTAATTTGGGTATGTGTGTTTTGCATGGGAGTAGCAAGGTAGTTTCGAAAGATTTGTGGGTATGCCTGTTCCTTCTGTATCGCTCGATCTGGAGGAAAGTTTCGTGAGGATAATTGTGAGAGGCGAAGTGTGAGGTATAATAAAAGATCCACCATCCGATCCAGGGAGTGCACTGTTGCGGTAAATAGATTACGAGACCATAGTATAGAGATTCACTAACGTAAAGCCATGCCCACTGGGCGGAATTTCTCATGTGATTTTGTTGTAGGTTGTAGAATTTGTGTGTTTAGGAATAAATCAAATAGTGAAAAGAAAGAGATTGGTGGCCTTTTTCATTAAATTGTATGTTATCGTAATGTCCCGAATTTATATAAAAGCCGTTAAATCAAAGACAAAAGGTAAATGTGGTATTGCCAGTGCGTAGTGTACAGTCAGAGTTCTATAAATCACTGATAGTCAGATGCGTGTTTCCGTTGCGTATTATTCATACAGGAGGATAATTTGTAACTAAATAGTAAGATACGAGAATTCATGTTGCTCGATAAATTAAGGAAGATTCCACTCGCTTGGCAAACCACTCATCTTGCAGGCCTGACTGCTTGATGCCACAGTATGAGAAAGGCAAATGGGTGCCTCTCATAATTTCGACCCTGCCAGGATTCCGTTTTTTGCCACGATTATTTTGTTACCTGGATATTTAATTTGTTGCCAGGATTCCATTTTTTGCCACGATAATTTTACCTGGATATTTAATTTGTTGCCAGGATTCCGTTTTTTGCCACGATAATTTTGTTACCAGGATATTTAATTTGATGCCAGGATCCCGTTTTTTGCCACGATAATTTTGTTACCAAGATATTTAATTTGTTGCCAGGATTCCGTTTTTTGCCACGATAATTTTGTTACCAGGATATTTAATTTGCTGCCAGGATTCCGTTTTTTGCCACGATAATTTTGTTACCTGGATATTTAATTTGTTGCCAGGATTCCATTTTTTGCCACGATAATTTTACCTGGATATTTAATTTGTTGCCAGGATTCCGTTTTTTGCCACGATAATTTTGTTACCAGGATATTTAATTTGTTGCCAGGATTCCTTTGCCAGGATCGTTTTTGTTAGGAGATTTTGTTGTTAGGGTTTGCTGTTAAGATTTTTTTTATGGAATGTATTGTGATAGCGCTAAGAAGTAAAATTTTTTCTGTTTGCAAATTCTTTCTGGATTGGTGAGGATCTTTTATTTTATTTTATGTAATTAATTGCTATATCGCACAAGGCTGGAAGATCGTTTCATAATTTTTTTTTTGCGTAATGTCCGTAGTAACTAGGTCGCAGTCGAAAAGTGTAGCCACCATGGAGAATAGCGATTCTGGGGTGGACGTAGCAGTGCAGCAGGAAGTAACTGTTGACCATGGGTTAATGAGCGAGAAAGACAAACGCTCCGAAGGGGCTGTATTGTTCAGTGGACCGCTGCAAGGGGAACCTTTATGCGGCGGGCTTTGTCCACAAACGCGGGCTTTTCCCGACGACGCGGGCTCGGGACTAGGTCAGGTATTCAGTGAAAGTGAAGCTACCCTTAGCGAAGCTACCGTTTCTCAGGCGAACGAGGTGAGCGCGTCGAAAGTAGGAAATAACGATGTGATACTGCAGTTTTTACAAGCGATGAGTAGGGAGACTAACGAAAGATTAGAAGCGATGAGTAGAGATAATAAAGCGATGAATAGGGAGACTAAGGAAAGATTTGAAGCAACTAACGAAAGATTAGAAGCAATCAATAGAGATAATAAGGAGAGAGATAGGGAGAATAAGGAGAGAGATAGGGAGGCTAAGGAGAGAGATAGGGAGACTAAGGAGAGATTGGAAGCAAATAAGGAAAGATTGGAGGCAATTGATAAGGGAAATAAAGAGGCAATGAGGAAGCTACACACAGTTATCGATGAGCGTCTGTCCGCAGTTAATAATCGGTTAGATGAGGGGGAGAAGAATCTGGATGCGGTGCAGCAAGAATGTGATGCTGTGAAAGAAAAGACCAATAATTTGGAGGTACGAATAAGTGCAATAGAAAGCGATATTACAGAACATAGGGGCGTGTGGCCGGATGAGCGAATCAAAGAGATAGTGGAGGACTTACTTGCAGATAAACAAGGGGCATTAGACAGCGTGGAAGCTCAAGTCACACGGCAGGAAATGGCGCTAAATAAACACAGGGATGAAGTTGCGGAGGTAGTGGTCAGAATGAATACGATTAGCGCAGATGTAGAAAAGATCAGTATAAGAGGCGAAACAGGCTCTGACAGTACGCAGCGAGAGGTTTATGCCGACCAGGAGGAGATACAATCACTATTACAGTTTAAAGAGGCACAATTAGAAACAAATAGGAAACATAGGGAAGAACTAGCACAGTTGCAATTAGCGTGCAGAAGCGAAGGTGAAACACCACCAGGTAGACTGGGGAGGGAGAGTGAGATAAATTCAAAAATCGAAAATAGGCAGAAAGAGGATGACGAACTCAGAGAGTTAGAAGAACGGTTGTGTCGGATAAAACAGGTGGCAAACCCAACTGGGTATAGCCCAAGGTCGGAAAACATAAATGCGGAAGAAGAATGTAGGAGACACTTCGTGTCGGTACAAACGTACACTTGTTTTCCGGATCCTGATAATTACCAACATCCATGCCTGTGGCTGTCTCAATTTCAAGATTCATTACCTTCATCGTGGGGACCGCTCCTAAAAATGAAGTTTGTGTGTAACCATTTGAGGGACGAGGCTAGAGCGAAAATGCAGGAAGTTATTAAAGACTGTAGTAGCTACAAGATGTTTTGTGACAAATTTTTAAATGAATTCTGGTCGAAAAGTAAACAGGACCAGGTTAAGCAAAGCATATTGATGATGCCAAATTGTAACGAAGGTGGTATAAGAGATCCAGTGTCGTGTTATCAGGAAATGCTGAGACGAAACAGGTATTTGGATGTGCCATACGAAACTGGGGAGCTCATTAGGATCTGTATAACGAAGTTGCCAGTGAGATTGCGCAGAGATATAGTGATAGCAGGCAGAGGCTTGAACGATTCTGCGTCATTTCAGCACTTATTACAGGAACTGGGTAACGAGAGCAACATTGTGAACGGCGACATGACTATTAGGTCAGACAGAGTTGAGGATAGGAACGGTAGAAACTATCAGAATGACAGGAGAGCATGGAATCAGAGGAATGACGGAAATGGAAGATGGCGAGGAAATAGGGGGCAGAATTCATGGGGATATCGACCAGCAAACCGGGAAGATAGAAGATGGGACAGAGATGGAAGAAGGGAAAATGAAAATGATGGGCGAAGAGAGGATAGGCAATTATTGGGTTCACGACAGGACAATCATTGTCACAATGACGGAGGGACAAGAAGGTGACTACTTGATAGACGGGTACAAACCAGGACTATTAATGATGTAAATATTAGGTATATCGATTACGGAAAACTAAGGGAGAATCTGTTAGAGGAGGTAGGAGATGTGGGGAGTGAAGTCCACCCAATAATTAGCGTAGAAATAAATAATATAATCGTACCTTGTGTCATCGACACAGGCAGTGTAATGAGTGTTTTGAGGGAAGATGTGTTCAAGTGTTGTAGCCTTACGAAACCATGGCCAACGTTGCCATTGCAAAGGACAACAGTGAGAGGGGCAATTACAGGAAAGGGAATTGAGGTGAAGTTACAAGCGCAGGTAGACTTCGTGTGCCAGGCGAAGAGGTTTAGTACAGTGTTCATGATTGTGTCATCTCTAACTGTTGAAGGGATACTAGGGGTTAATTTTTTGAACCAATATAAAGCAGTCGTTAACATGAGAAATGGTTCGATGGAGTTGAAACGAGATTCGGAGGAAATTACATTAAGATTCGACGATTGCTTACATGGTAAAGATAACGCACACTTAGCATTATGTCTGGCGGTAAAGTCCGGTAAACAGGCACAGAATACGGGGTTCGAACAAGAGAAGAAGGAAATTCATAAATGTTTGGAGGAGGAGATCAGGGAGAAAATCTGGCATTTACGAGGGACCACGGTCTACGGGGAATTGCAGAAAATTTTATACGAGAATAGAAAGGTATTTAAACATGCTGCGGGTACAATAAGAAATTTTGTGTATAGATTCAAGGTCAAGCCACATAAACAGTTTAGGGCCCAAGTGTACCCGATACCTGTTGTGTACAAAGAAAGAGTGGAAGCTGAGATCGAAAGCATGCTACAACAAGGGATTATCGAACCAGCATCCAGTCCGTACAACAGTCCTTTAGTTTGTGTTGAAAAAAAGGATGGGTCAATTAGATTAGTTTTGGACGCAAGAAGGATTAATAAGATAATAGAGCCAGAGACAGATCGGCCGCTGACACTTGACGAATTGCTACAAAAGTTCCACGGGATCAGAGTTCTCAGCTCAGTTGATTTGAGAATGAGTTTCTGGCAGGTGGAGTTAGACAGGGGGTGTAGAAAATACACTGCTTTCTTGTGCTACGGGAAATCGTATCAGTTCCGGAAACTACCATTTGGGTTAAATGTATCATCCGCGGCATTTATCAGAGCGCTAAATACTGTCATTCCTAATGAAATAAAAGATAAGATAACACAGTACGTGGATGATGTCCTGATAGCCGAAAGAAACTGGGAAGACCACAATAGAACGTTAGGCATATTGCTCGGTGCACTGGAGAGACATGGGGTGACCGTGAATTTGGGAAAGTCAGAATTTGGACGAAAAGAAATCGAGTTTCTAGGTCACATTGTGACACCAGAGGGAATAAGACCAAATCCAGACAAACTCGAAGCAATCAGAGATTTTCCGGTGCCAAGAACAAAACGTCAGCTACGGGGTTATTTAGGATTAATCAATTTTTACAGGAGGTTCATTAAGATTGGGGGTGCAGCGACACCCAGACTATGTCAGCTGACTGGAAAGAAAACGGTATGGAATTGGGACCCTGTTGCGCAGGAAGAGTATGAGGCGTTAAAGAAGGCACTGCTATCGGCACCTCTTCTCGGGCATCCAGACCTAGGGAAAGAGTTTTGTATGGCCACGGACAGTTCCCGTAGTGGACTTGGGGTAACATTGTTCCAAGAGCAAGAGCAAGGAGGAGAAGTAATACAACAACCTATTGCATTTGCGAGCCGAGTGCTTAGCAAAGCTGAGAGAAATTACACGGTAACTGAGCTTGAAGCTTTGGCAATAGTATGGGGTTTTAGTAAGTTTAGATACTATTTGTATGGAAGGCATACTAAAATCTATACTGACCACAAGTCACTACAGTTTCTGATGTCGGCCAAACTTAACCATAGACGACTCGCTAGGTGGGCACTCTATTTACAGGAGTTTCAGTTTTCGGTCATGTATATTCCTGGGCCACAGAATATAGTGGCAGATGCGTTGTCAAGGAATCCAGTAGGTCACGGTCAATGCTTTGATGAGGAGGTAAACGAGAACAGATATGATATATTGTATATGCAGGGCGTGCCGTTCGAGAAATACATAGGGACGGTACTCACAAATATCGCGAAAGAGCAGGATAAAGACGCGTCATGGAGAATGGTGAAGGACAGAGTTAGAGGGAACTTAGATGCCAATATAGCACGTTTTTATACAATTCAGAACGGGGTCCTTTTCTACCGTAGAAATCCGAGCACACAGGACTGGGTGTTGTGTATACCAAATGAAATAGTCAACAAGCTGATCTGGTACACTTACCTAGGTTACGGGCATTACGGGGCAAGGAAATGCTGTAAGAAGTTAAGGGAATCAGTTTATTTCATTAGTATGGAGAGGAGGATCAAGAACGTGCTTGGTAGTTGCAAATTGTGCCAGAAGGCAAAATCGTTAACTATCTCATGCAAAGCACCGCTTTTTCCGATAGTGCCAGGTAGATTGAGGGAATTCGGAGCAACAGATTTGTTTGGCCCGCTACCTAAGTCAGTGCAGGGATATAGATATGTTTTAGTAGCAGTGGAATTGGTGTCAAAGTATGTGACTTTTACCGCATTGAAACGTGCGACGGGAAGGACAGTGGCAGCAGCGATCGTTAAAAACTTTTTGCGAGAAGTAGGAACTGTAGAAAAGTTCATAGCTGACAATGGACCGCAATATAGATCCAGACAATGGCTAACCACACTGAAGAGAAGAAGGATAAAACCGGTGTTCATATCCCGATACCATGCTGCAAGTAACCCCAGTGAAAGAGTGGTAAAAGAACTGGGAAAATTGTGTAAGATCTATTGCCATAGGCAACACAGAAGTTGGAGTATTTTTCTCAAAGATTTTCAGGACATCCTCAATGAGCTACCACATGGAGCAACTGGTTTATCACCAATTACGGTACTAAAGAATGAACCACCACCAGGTCGAGTCAGGGAGCTGGTAGATTTTCCGCGATCAGGAAAGCAGAGGCACACAGAAATTGTCAAGGTTGCGATAGAGCGTATTAAGAAAGCAGCTAAGGATAGGCAGGAGAAGCAGAAAGGAAAGATCCGTAAGATCGAATTGGCAGTAGGAGACAAGGTTCTAATTAAAACTCATCGCTTATTAAAGAAGCACAGATTCCTAACTAGCAAATTCTTTACTGTGTATAGTGGACCATTCAGAGTGAGGCGGATTGTCCATGAAAATGCTGTACTGATTGAGACGATCAAGGGAAAACAATCTCGTGGGCTTCATCACATTTCTAACATCAAATTATGGAAAAGTTAAGGATAGATCTAAAGTAGGCAATTTAATGGTATAGTCAGTGTATTTATTTGTAGTGTGTAACGTTGTGCAGGGTCAAATCGAACATAAGAATTTTTAGGCGGGATGTCAGGAAGTATGACGGAATAGACTGGTCAAATGAGTCATGAACAGGAGTCGACAGAGTGGTGTATGTACGTATTTTTTGTCGTATGAATAAGGATCAAGCAGAAACGACGTGATGATTTATGAGTGAATAAAGATGGTAGATAGAGAAGCGACGTGAAGCAGTGTGATTAATAAATAGAGATTCGACGTGATGACACAGTGGTAAATAAAAGTGAGTGGAATTGAATAATGTGGAGATGTCTTAGATGTATGTTACAGAGAGGCCTGTGTATGCTGCAATAGAGATTGATGCCAATGATGAAGGAAGACCAGGAAATGATGGAGTAATGGACGGACGGAGAGCCGAAATACGAATGAAGAGATGAGGACAACTGCACAATGTGAAAGGACGTAAAGGGAGTATGAGACTCAGATGGTGAACGTTGTGGAATACTGACGTAAGATGTGATATAAGTGTAGATCTAATTCTTAGCATAAAATTTGCGATTGGGCAAAAATAATATTTTTTGTTGTTGTTGAAGCCTGGTACCAGTATAACCAATCAAAACGGTACCAAGAATGTGTACAGTTATTTTGCAGGTTGATTAATTTGTGTGTTTTTTGTTCTTAGATGAAATGTCGCAATTCTAAGTTGGTGTTTAGCAGAATGATTAATGGGTAAAGCGAATGCGGAGGTAAGCCGATGGAGAGGTGCCAGAGTGAAAGGACGAATTCGGAGACTGGAAAGCTATCTCCGGAACAGCTTCATGTGTTATGTGGTTGAGTATAAGGGAGCAAAGGTATGATATGTTGTCGTGAGTGTGCTGGTGTTATGAGTATAAGGGAGCAAAGGTGTGGTATGTTGTCGTGAGTGTGGTGGTGTTAAGGTTAGCTGACTTCTAGACCTATTCTGTTAGTTTATTAATGGATTGAATGAGAAGGAAAATGTGATGTCTGGTGAGTGAGAGTCGTAGAGTGGTGTGATCGATGCGCACACTCCTGTAAAGGGGATGCTACCGTTCTGTAACTACAACATTATTATGTATTGTTTGATCGGGATGAACCTCGATGGCGGGTCAGGATCTGACATCATGTGGATGGTTCATACATGTCCTAGAAATGTTGTTATATATAATAAAAAGGTAAAATATATAAAGAGATACTAATTTCAGTCTGTCACAAGCACAAAGGTGCATTGTATGTTGTAGATTTAGAGTCATCAGTTTCTAAAATGTTTGTTGTGTTAGGATGTTAAAGTAGTTTACTATTTAATAACATGTGGTAGGTAATTGTGAGCTATGTAGATTATTCTTATTTTTTTGTTAGAACACTTTCATGGGGTATTAATTTCAGTGTGTCACAAGTACAAAAGTTCATTGTATATTGTAGTTTTAGGATAAAGTTTCTAATATTTTCACTGTGATAGGATGTTAGAGTAGCCTACTATTTGATATTGTAATTATGAGCAGTATAGATTGTTTATTATTCCTTTTTTTTTTTTTACACTTTCATGTTTTGTATGAGGGACGACAGGTACAATGAATAGCACGAGTGTGGGCTGTCTATAGAAAAGAGATAAATGTTGATGTTGTATGTGTAGAAAACTAGGGTGTATAATTTTAATGTAAGAATTTCCTTTTGTCTGTAATGTTGCGAGATGCACGGAAGGCTAACTGATTGGGTGTCGTAACGCCCATGCCGCTAGCGGGCCGAGCTGACGATGCCATGGCGACAGGCGACAGAGCCGCGGCACTCCCCACTCCACTGTCGGGCGGGGTACACTCCACGCGCCCGCTACAGCAGGTCAACGGCCTGGGGCGACACGCACGTACCACTGGCCATTCATGAGTTCCGCCACCCTTACGACAGGGGAAGGTATCCCGCGGAGGCAACAGCGGGTGGTTTCTTCTGCTCAACGGCGCGCGCAGCGGCGCTGCTGCAGAATGGACGAGGCGCGGCAGAGCCCGGCGAGCATTTTTTTTACCAGCAGCTAATAACTAGTACTGGACTGTGGAGCCGTGAAACAAGATGACTGCGACTTTCCATAATGTGGAAAGTGAAGGACTGGTGTTTCCACGTTGTGAGTGGTGGAAAAGATTTTGTCTTTAGCAGACAGGACGATCGTTTTGTTTTGTCTTGACCACTGAATGGTGGGATCCATAAACTTTTGGCAGTGACTTGTTAAGTGTGCTTTGTGAATTGCATGTGGGACACTTGGTATACTTAGAGGACAGTTGTCGTTTGGTGAACAATTATTGTATGAAGGCAAGAAACTAGAGTGGGACATTGACATTTGCGTCTGTAGTAGGAGACATTTCTTGAACTGGTGCGGGAATAAGTGCTGTTTGTTGAAACTTACGACTTTTAATTACACCATGAACTGAAAGGACAGAACCGTGGGTAATAGTAGTTGTAGGGCCACTTTTTTGGACGAACAGATTCGTGTGGATGGTACTCTGACAGTGACTATGACATTTGTGTTTAATGTGAGATACAGTTTACTGTTCAGTGCGTGTTCAAAATGCCGATTTGAGTGACTCAAAGACTTTCGTCCGGGTAACCATGGGAGAGCTTTGACACCGAGACAGTGGTTCTAGGAAAACTATCAGCAACTTTTTGACCCCAAGAAAATCACAGAATGAAAGGTTTCCGTGTGACTCGCAAGATAGGGAATAATGTATTTGTAATTGTGTAAATGTTTTTTTTTATGTGTTTCATTCCTGAAGGGACAGCAAGTGTAATTGTATTTCATCAACATTTGTGTTTAGAATAGTTAGTGTTTGTTTTTTGTCTGTTCTGGGTTATCAAGTTCACGTAGCATGTTTATTAGAATATTTGGTACAATGATGCTCTAATTATAAGCCAGTGGCGTAATACTAACGTAGCGGTTCATGTAGCATTGATCAGTAAGATTGTCACAGCGGACAAGAGTTTGCATTGCACAACAAATATCGGAATTAACTGATGTATTTTGATGTCGTGGACAGTAATATACTTGTTGGTGTGTTGACTGAAGCCACTTATTTTCATTATCACAGTGGTGATATTTTTCATTAAAGTGTAACGAAGGCTAGTCGAAATGCAAGTTCTTGTCGTCTATATGTGTGACAACAGAGAAAGTATTTTTTATTTGTTTTAGAATTATTGAAATTTGGATTACTCATAAAAATAACGAAGATCCCAGTAACTAAAGCAAAATTTTATCTCAAGATTATTTTTTCATTTCTATGATGTGATGTTTTATTTGTCATGTAGATTGTTGTAAATTAGTATGTGTACGTTGCTCCGGATTGTGGAGAGTACAATAATGCAACAACTGCCAATTTGGTGAAGTAACAACATTTGGTCGTCAATTTGAGGTCACCAGGGGCTAAGGTCTCCTCCTGGTTATTTTGATGAATTGCTACGTTTGTTTTAATACAGTTTTCTTAAAAAAATGTTCGGAACTACCCTCGCATTGCAAGGATAGTACCGTGCCATTTTTTTCTGCATGGGTAGCCGGTGGTGAAAGGGTACAGTACCGCCCAACATTGAAAATAGGTACGAAATTCTTGTCAGAACAACACATTTTTTGTGTAAAAGTAACTCAATTTCAATTAATACAGCGAAGCCGGATACCAGTGTGGGAAAGAATGACAATTTATTTATTTAATTGATCACATGTGCACTCCCTCAAAATAAATCCCTACATCCAGTTTGGTGAGATCTGTGAAAGGAATGAATGTATGGTCGTCTGCTAACCACAGATAGTGAATCGGAATATATGATCATCTTTGAGTCGATCCTTTGGCTACCTTTGGTGAGACCAAAGAGATGGAAGTTACCAGAGCTTTGAGCGTCTGAAATGTGGCTGACCAATAAGGTAGCAGGGTGCTTCTCCCACTTCGAGAGAGGTGCGAGAGAATGAGAATACGGCCATGTTTCAGCACTCTGCCGCTGAACCTTCTGCTGTAAAGACCTGTTTTGTTGTTGTGCTCCGTAACGAAAGAGTCTCCACTGGTATGGATGTGGAATATTTAAGAGTAGTTAGAATTAATAATTTCTTTCACAGGACCTTTTGTGGGGAAAATTACAAAGTGAGGCAGGTAATTTTAAGGGGACTGTAGTAAACCAACGGTCACAAAGAGCCCACGTGTAGTTATAAGTTGAGATACTTCCGTGAGCTTAAGCTGAAATATTTAAGAATTAATAGCGTGTGTACAATAAGCTGAAATATTTAAGGATTAATAGCGTGTGTACAATAGGCTGAAATATTTAAGAAATAGCGTGTGTATCATAAGTTGAAGTATTTAAGAAATATCATTCCGTGTGACGCTAAATTTAAACTCTGAGAGAGAATCAAGGTGAGTCGGCCGTTTTTCCAGCAACGCCACTTGGCTTGCATTGCACAGGAAGACGTGCGTTTATCTCCAGAGTTCACAGTAGGAAAGTAGAATTACAAAGTGGGGCAGTGTCGTGTGAAACTGGGATAAATATTGATTGAAGTGGGAAAGCGGAAAGTGATGAAGTTGTAACCGTTCTTTGTGTAATATTTCATATTGTTGTGTTGTGTATGTCTTGTAATTTGGGTATGTGTGTTTTGCATGGGAGTAGCAAGGTAGTTTCGAAAGATTTGTGGGTATGCCTGTTCCTTCTGTATCGCTCGATCTGGAGGAAAGTTTCGTGAGGATAATTGTGAGAGGCGAAGTGTGAGGTATAATAAAAGATCCACCATCCGATCCAGGGAGTGCACTGTTGCGGTAAATAGATTACGAGACCATAGTATAGAGATTCACTAACGTAAAGCCATGCCCACTGGGCGGAATTTCTCATGTGATTTTGTTGTAGGTTGTAGAATTTGTGTGTTTAGGAATAAATCAAATAGTGAAAAGAAAGAGATTGGTGGCCTTTTTCATTAAATTGTATGTTATCGTAATGTCCCGAATTTATATAAAAGCCGTTAAATCAAAGACAAAAGGTAAATGTGGTATTGCCAGTGCGTAGTGTACAGTCAGAGTTCTATAAATCACTGATAGTCAGATGCGTGTTTCCGTTGCGTATTATTCATACAGGAGGATAATTTGTAACTAAATAGTAAGATACGAGAATTCATGTTGCTCGATAAATTAAGGAAGATTCCACTCGCTTGGCAAACCACTCATCTTGCAGGCCTGACTGCTTGATGCCACAGTATGAGAAAGGCAAGTGGGTGCCTCTCAATGGAAGTGAAATATGGACGATAAATAGTTTAGACAAGAAGAGAATAGAAGCTTTCGAAATGTGATGCTACAGAAGAATACTGAAGATTAGATGGGTAGATCATATAACTAATGAGGAGGTATTGAATAGGATTGGAGAGAATTTTGTGGCACAACTTGACCAGAAGAAGGGATCGGTTGGTAGGACACGTTCTGAAGCATCAAGGGATCACCAAATTAGTATTGGAGGGCAGCGTGGAGGGTAAAAATCGTAGAGGGAGACCAAGAGATGAATACACTAAGCAGATTCAGAAGGATGTAGGCTGCAGTAAGTACTGGGAGATGATAGGATAGAGTAGCATGGAGAGCTGCATGAAACCAGTCTCAGGACTGAAGACGACAACAACAACAACAATGTTCTATGTTTGGAGAGAGCAGCGCAACTGGCGGGAACAGCATCTTCACTGCTGGAACCAGAAAGAAATTTATTGGCCACTAGGCGTCATGGGTCAACGGCCAAAGAGCAGCAGAAGATCCTGTGACCGGGTTGTTGCGTCGAACCTCCAACATTCAAATAAATAAAAATTTGTAATTTTCCATTGTAATGACGTCACAGAATGTTTAGTGGGTGTTGTATTTTGTTCAGTTGTGTTTTGTCGAGTCTGATGTTCACATCTGTATGTCGCATATACGGAGACAATAAAACAGTGTGTGCTCTAAAGCTTAAATGCGTGTTCGAGAATTATTTATGAAGAGTTATATAGAGGAAGAATTACTACTGAATTTTTCCAATATATTAATTTTCAGAAGAGTTTGATTTCGATTTTTGAATCTTAAACGTTTTACAGTCTGATTTTTATTACGGGAAAAATAAGACAACTTGCAAGAATATAATTTCCAAGAAGAAACAAACGACATCTAAATTAGAAAAGTTTGCGCAAACCAGTTGGACTGAGTGACGTCATTTTGCACAAACGACTCAACTGAATGTGTTTTAATTAGAGTTTCGTTCAAAAATTTTTTATAGAGAACTTTAAAAGAATTTAAATATTTTTTTTGCAGTGTTTTGAAAACGACGTAGGTGACGAAGTCTGCACATGGTCATATTTCAGACAAAAATTATTGAGTCATAACGCGTCGTTCACTACACCTGGCGCAGAATGGAGGGAAGTCGGGGGCGTCTGAGGTCGGTCTAAAACTGCCGAGCGGTAGGAGCAAAGGTGGAGGAAGGAATTCCCAGTGAAGGCAGGGTGATGGCTGGGGTCAGCGCCAAACAACACTCGCACAGCACAGCTGCGGGAGACGCGGATTCTGGGACTCGAGAGGGCGCTTGCAGCAGAGTCCAGGGGTCTGGTGAACACTGTTTATTAGCGAGCAGAGTAACTACCCCACTGAAGGGTACACTAGAAACAGCGGAGGAGGCAGCTGGATGTGCGGCGCGGCACGTTACTTTTTACCGTCCTGCCAGTGTCCAGCAATGTTCATTTGTCTGGTTAAAAGCTGTAGTAGGGAATACTAGACCACTACTGTCTATTGCAGGTCGCAACATACATAGAATTGTCCGGTAAACGGGATGTGGCTAGTACTGAAATAAAAGTTTTAACTTGGCAATGTAAATTTTCAGGTGTATTTTTTCGATAAAGATCACAGTTAATGCTGCCAAGTCCGTACTAAGTGTCTACACAATGTAACGCTCCCACGCACGCCACAATCACACACGTAGCCAGTTTAAGGTATTCACACCCGTTACCGAAGTTAATAGAGTTCACCGGATCGTTTAGTTATGAAAATGCTCGCTCGAATGTTGTGCACCCTGCTCTACACGTAATACCTATTCCAGTCTTAGATCGCACAACACGCCACGCGGTTTTAACTTACAGTCAAAAGCAATAATTTTGATATTCCGTCCGAAATTCCACACGTCTTCCACTATACCGTTCAGTTAAATACACTTTGTACTACTTCGCCAACTCGTAATTAGCATTTTTCCGCGATTTTACAGTACTTTTGTCGGAGCTGCTTTCAATGAAATGTTACTAGTTCGAACCCTCAGCCCCAACTTGCTAGGTCACACCAAAGTCTTTGTTCCCAGCATAGATTGGCGCGACTCTGCAATTTTCTGATTGGCTGATAACACAAACAGCAAATCAGGCTGCCGTATTATCCCGCGCTAACCCGCGATTTACTTCAATGACCAATCATAGTAAAACATTTCTTTCTATGGCAATTGCTAAATAAATAAATTTAGAAAAGTATCAAATATAAAATTACTCCTTCCGAAATTACCGATTAATTTGTGTTCTACTCACGATTTATTAGTACCATAAACTGACTGCACATTTAATTATAGTAAATCCTCTGTATAGTTTTTAACTGGTACTTCGTGAATAAACAAAACAATTTTCATTTACTTCTGTTCTTCTTCACTCATACAACACTCACACTGCTAATTACTACACATATAAAACAACTATAATTATGCAAATACATTAAATATTAGTCAAACATTATTGCTTTGACTACGACTGATAGCACTGTCCGTCAACTGCTGACCTCTGCCGGTTACTAGTACAACTACGTGCAGCTCTGTAACTCAGGTCCATGTCAGCTGGTGACATCTGTCGATGAGTCGTGCCTATAACGATATCGTCCTAACAAGTGACAGGAGCGATGCGAAGGCGCGACGCCTCAGGTGCACGACACGTATCAGTGTATCAGTCCACAGGGCGTGGTCGCTAACAGAAACAGCGAACACCGGCAGCACGGTAAGCGCAAATTCGAGAGCAGCACTCCGAGTGAGGAAAACAGACACGTCGGAGCTCACCGAGGCTGGCCACGGAGTCGGCGCCCCAGCGGTCTGACTCTCACCACAACTCCACCTCTGAATACAAAAACCGTGTTTTCTTTTTTTTTTAAAAAAAAAAAAAAAGAATCGGGGCGGCGCACTATCTCTCCCTTCCTATACTCGACCCAGTAACCCACCGGCACCTAACCAGCTTCGGCCAATCTGGGGAGTCATTGTGCACCTCCGGGGCTCCTCTGGCCAACCACATTTAGATTCCTCTCCTTCTCCTACTTGTTTGGTGCGGATGCTTCTGGATTTTACCAAGTTTGGAAGCAACGGCGTGAGAGGTGGCATGAGCTCCCTCTCTTATTTCTATCTTACTCTGAGTAGTTCGATTTTCCTCTCTAATTGCATGCAGTGTAAAGTCGCTATTCCTTCACACGCGGACTTCCCACGCAGCGTCTCTCGTCACCCGGGTTGTCCGGTGACAGGCAGGTTATGCCGACGGGTGTGAGGGAGTCGAGTGGATGCTGTCCAGATGCCGACATTGTCATAAGAGCGGCGGCGACACGCCCACAGGGGCCTGACGGAGCGGCTGGGGTTAGAGATTCTGTTACTTCGCAGAAACGTAGTGAAAACACATTCTGGCGGGCTACCAGTGAGGCGTGGGGATGTCTTGTGTTCCCAGGCAGTCTTCGCGGGCAAATTCCCGCGTTTTCTCCAAAATCGTAACTGTGATTGGCTTGCTCAGGGCATAGCTCCGTGACGTAGCAAAATCGGCGCAGATATTGGCGCCAAGAATCCACTGGTGGAATGGTAGTGCTTCGGCAATAGAGTGGAATTTTCCGCCGGTTTTCGTGTTGCTGATTGGAACGTTTAACCACGGCCACTGTCGTGGGGGCGGGAATGTTCTGTGTTCGGTTTGTACGGGTGCTCTTGTGAGAGTCGGCTCTCGCCTTTCGGTCGGTGTAGGTTACAAGACTGAGCTCTCGCTGCTCTGGACAGGCTGCCTTCCGTTGGCTGTCTAATATACTTTTATTTGATTGTAACTGTTTGACGGAGTTGCTCAAGTTTCGACTTCAACGTAACTTGCCGAGTACAGTTGGCAATTGACCGTTCTGCGTACAAGCGGCCTATGTTGTCTGTCTTGAGCAGTTTTGGCTAAAGTTGACTATCGGAGCTACTCTGTAACTTGCCTTCTTAAAATCAATCACTGTGCCGTCAGTGATTGTGTGGCGAGCCCTTTTCGTCTCCCTCAAAGGTGCATTTGTATTGCTAGTAATTCTTTATTCTGGAACAACCAGACCAGGATAATTTGTTTCGGGCTATACTCGCGA
This sequence comes from Schistocerca serialis cubense, assembly GCF_023864345.2. Classification (NCBI taxonomy): domain Eukaryota; kingdom Metazoa; phylum Arthropoda; class Insecta; order Orthoptera; family Acrididae; genus Schistocerca; species Schistocerca serialis. The sequence goes on from NC_064646.1 coordinate 527,403,084, forward strand.
CATTATCATCACCACGACGGGACGTCGAAGCAACCAGCCATGGCTACCGGTACGCCAGATGGTGTCCTTGCAGTTAAAAAGACAGTTTGCTAATGTATGTCCGCAGCACCTGAAGTTTAGGGAATTTTGCTTTTCTAACTTTGTTCTGTCTTGGGTGTTCATTGTCTGAGTTCTCACTACTGTTGTTATGTTGTTGTGGTCTTAGTCCTGAGACTGGTTTGATGCAACTCTCCATACTACTCTATCCTGTGCAACCTTCATCATCTCCCAGTTCCTACTGCAACCTACATCCTTCTCAATCTGCTTAGTGAATTCATCTCTTGGTCTCCCTCTACGATTTTTACCTTCCACGCTGCAATCCAATACTAAATTGGTGATCCCTTGATGGCTCAGAACGTGTCCTACCAACCGATCCCTTCTTCTAGTCAAGTTGTGCTAAACTCTTCTCCCCAATTCTATTCAATACCTCCTCATTAGTTAGTCTACTCATCTAATCTTCAGCATTCTTCTTTAGCAACACATTTCGAAAGCTTCTACTCTCTTCTTGTCCAAACTAGTTATCGTCCATATTTCACTTACATACAAATACTTTCAGAAACGACTTCCTGACACTTACATCTACCATTGATGTTAACAAATTTCTCTTCTTCAGAAACGCTTTCATTGTCATTGCCAGTCTACATTTTATATCCTCTCCTCTTCGAACATCATCAGTTATTTTGCTCCCCAAGTAGCAAAACTCCTTTACTACTTTGTCTAATTTCCCAATCTAATTCCCTCAGCATCACCCGACTTAATTCGACTACATTCCATTATCCTCGTTTTGCTTTTGTTGATGTTCATCTTATATCCTCCTTTCAAGACACCATCCATTCCGTTCAACTGCTCTTCTAAGTCCTTTGCTGTCTCTGACAGAATTACAATGTTATCGGCGAACCTCAAAGTTTTTATTCTTCTCCATGGATTTTAATACCTACTCTGAATTTTTCTTTTGTTTCCTTTACTGCTTGCTCAATATACAGATTGAATAATATCGGGGACAGGCTACAACCCTGTCTCACTCCCTTCCCAACCACTGCTTCCCTTTCATGTCCCTCGACTCTTGTAACTGCCATCTGCTTTCTGTACAAATTGTAAATAGCCTTTCGCTCCCTGTGTTTTACCCTGCCACCTTCAGAATTTGAGAGAGAGTATGCCAGTCAACATTGTCAAAAGCTTTGTGTAAGTCTACAAATGGTAGAAACGTAGGTTTGCCTTTCCTTAATCTAGCTTCTAAGATAAGCCTTTGGGTCAGTATTGCCTCACGTGTTCCAATATTTCTACGGAATCGAAACTGATGTTCCCCCAGATCGGCTACTACCAGTTTTTCGATTCGTCTGTAAAGAATTCGTGACTTATTAAACTGATTGTTCGGTAATTTTCACATCTGTCAACATCTGCTTCCTTTGGGATTGGAATTATTATATTCTTCTTGAAGTCACTACTGTAGTAGCAATTAATGTTGAGTTGGCTGGGAGTTTCTCTTGAGATTTTCGTTGCAAGGATTTGGCTCCACATACCACTTGGTCATAAATGTCACAATCTAGTTTATGGACAACCTCACCTTCACAGCATTTATTTGAGTATCCAATTTGATGTAAATGTTTCATGTGTTTTGTTTATTATTTTGAATTTAGTCATAATAAATCAAATTTTTATTTTGGACAGAACTTTCTTTCTGTTAATCGGTAGAGCAACCCATTCATTTCTCACTTCGCTAATGAAACTTTCCTTTATCTAATTAATTTCTATCCAATTAAATTACTGCAGGTGCCAAACTCTTTTCTACTCCACTTGTAGGGTTGATTACAGTCAGTTCGCGTTTCTTCTTAATCCATGTGCAACAGCAAAAGTCGGATTTAGAAAAGGGGGGCTTAGAGCATCATTTCCATACGAATATTCTAGAAGAATTTAGTGTTAATGTGGTGTGCGTACTGTAAGACCCTTGGTACACACACCATCAGATTATTTGACTTGTCGCTCTAGCGAAGTAGGCGAGTGTCAGCAATATGTCTCGTGGTCTTATCGTGGAGTGTTTATCTTCTGTCGTTAGCCCAGACGATAGAAATGCCTCTTTCATGCTTAGAGTAGCACATATTGACGTTGACCAATTTTAAACAGAACTTGATTAATTTTCACACACATTTATTAAAATAACAACAAGCATAAAAATTACTTAACTTGGTTCTGGATGCTATTTACAATTGACAATCTGAAGTTCCTTTGGTCTTGGTATGTTAATCTTATTCTCACATATCTCTGATACTTGACAAAGTGTCTATACATTTATATTCATGGCTATGTACAGGAATATGGTAATCTTATTAGGCGCAGACTGAAACTTGACTATAGACTATTGCAGACTAATGCAGCCTAATGCAGACTGACTAGTCTGCGGTCTGTACACTCGTTATAATACCTCGCGCGTTCAGATATCACTGCGCGAGTGTGATCCACGAGGAGAAAAGGTTCTACGTTAGCAGCACTCTCATTGGCTGCGAGACATATTAATACGCAGATCGGAGGAAGCAGCATTTGGTCCGTCTCTAAGGCAGCGCCATCTCGTAGTGCGGAGACAGACGAGCGCTGCGCCTGCGCTGTTGTGCTTAGCGGGGCGCGCTCTAGTGGGAAAGTTGTGTACGCGCTGACTATGCGGAACTATGTACACAACAGTTAAATACACTGCTAGCCCCGGCACCTCGCAAGCGTTCAGCTGAAAGCTGCCACAGCGTCTTACGTCACGGGTCCCCAGCCTCCATCGTGCTGGAGCAGCACTCTGGCCTGTGTAAACTGACTGACGCTGCACTCCTCGGCTCTCTGACTCTGCTGAGGCGTGCCATCTTCTACTGGGACGCTTTACAACAGTGTCTACGCGATGGACGGACTTTCCAGTTAATTCTCTGGAGTGGAACTTTTCCCCTGCCCAGAGCGTCTGTAATTTGCGGGTTTCTAGTGTTTGTCCTTACAAGACAACCTCCCCATTGCACCGCCCTCAGATATAGTTATAAGTTGGCACAGTGGATAGGCCTTGAAAAACCAAACACAGATCAATCAAGAAAACAGGAAGAAGTTGTGTGGAACTATGAAAAAAATAAGCAAAATATGCAAACTGAGTAGTCCATGCGCAACATAGGCAACATCAAGGACAGTATGAGCTCAGGACCGCCGTGGTCCCGTGGTTAGCGTGAGCAGCTGCGGAACGAGAGAGGTCCTCGGTTCAAGTCCTTCCTTGAATGAAAAGTTTACTATCTTTATTTTCTCAAAGTTATGATCTGTCCGTTCGTTCACTGACGTCTCTGTTCACTGTAATAAGTTTAGTGTCTGTGTTTTGCGACCGCACCGCAAAACCGTGTGATTAGTAGACGAAAGGACGTGCCTCTCCAATGGGAACCGAAAACATTTGATCGGAAGCTCGTAGGTCAACCGATTCCTGCACAGGAAAACACGTCTAATATATTCTATACGACACTGGTGACGGCATGTGCGTGACATGACAGGAATATGTTGTCGACCCACCTAACTTGTACATTTGGCGAATGGGCAAAAAGATTCTACCTTCCCCGATTTAGGTTTTCTTGCGGATGAGATAATCACTCCCAAAAAAGTGATGAAAACATAAGAGTGTGTCACATAAACTGCAACGAATGAATGCAAAAGTTTCACAGTCGCACAGTTTTCCCTGTGCTCTGTCAAAACATATGTTTTTAATGTTTTCAAATTTTTCCGCGTGTAGACCGTCAAATCTTGCATTTGTCCAAGCAAATCTGAATATGTCCTGCAATTTTGGAGAGCGAAGTTGATTATGTGTGAGTGCCAGAACTTTGAAAATTGTCTGAAGATAAAAAAATCAAACTTTTCAGTCGAGGGAAGCCTTGAACCAAGGACGTCTCGTTCCGCAGCTGCTCACGCTACCCACGGGACCACGGCGCTCCTGAGTAACATTATCCTTGATGTTGCCTATCGTTCACATCAAGGATACTCAGTTTGTATATTTTGCTTATTTTTTTCGTAGTTGCACACAACTTGTTCCTGTTTTCTCGATTGATCTATGTTCAGTGTTTAAAGGCCTATCCACTGTGCCAACTTGTAACTGAATCTGGGGGGGATGCGATGGGGAGGTTCCCTTGTTAGCTCCGGTGACGTAGGCGCCACCGCTTGCGCCCGCCGTCTCCTTTCCCACCTTGCAGCGCCTCTGATGACTCCCAACAGCCTTAAGCGTAACACCGTACGAGTCATTAAGTCAGTGTTTGACAATATTTGCTGACTCTTGTAGGAATCTACAGTCCAGAAACTTTAAATGTAAACCACATCGTCCCCTCTTCAAGTCAACTTGTGACGAACCTCGCTGCTCTTCTTTTCAATCTTCTCTCTCTCTTCTGTTACTTTTATCTTGTACGGATCGCGGACTGACGAGCAATATTCAAGTATTGGTCCAACGAGAGTTTTGCAAGCAATTTCCTTTGTGGGTGGATTACAGCGCAATTCGGAGAATGTTCAGGAAGCAAAGACAGTTGCACTCGCGGTACAAGAAAGATCTGGTGAACGAGGACAGGAAAGAGATTCGTCCTGCTGTAAAAAGAGCGATGCGCGAAGCATTCTACCACTACCACCGTCATACCGTAGCAAAAGATCTTGCTGAAAACCCAAGGACATTCTGGTCTTACGTAAACTCGGTAAGCGGGTCGAAGGCTTCCATCCAGTCACTCACTGATCAGTCTGGCCTGGAGACGGAAGACAGCAAAACGAAAGCTGAACTTTTAAATTTAGCATTTGAGAGATCTTTCACGCAGGAGGATCGTACAAACATACCGCCGTACAGATTCCCGTATGGAGGACATAGTGATAGACATCCCTGGGGTTGTGAAGCAGCTGAATGGGTTGAAAATTAATAAATCGCCAGGACCTGATGGGATTCCAATTCGGTTTTACAGAGGGTACTCTACAGCACTGGCTCCTTACTTAGCTTGCATTTATCGCGAATCTCTTACCCAACGTAAAGTCCAGAGCGACTGGAAAAAAGTGCAGGTGACGCCTGTATATAAGAAGGGTAGAAGGACGGATCCTCAAAATTACAGACCAATATCCTTAACATCGGTTTATTACAGGATTCTCGAACATATTCTCAGTTCGAATATAAAGAATTTCCTTGAGACAGAGAAGTTGCTGTCCATGCATCAGCACGGCTTTAGAAAGCATCGCTCCTGCGAAACGCAATTCGCACTTTTCTTCACATGATATCTTGCGAACCATGGACGAAGCGTATCAGACGCATGCCATATTCCTTGACTTCCGGAAAGCGTTTGACTCGGTGCCCCACTGCAGACTCCTAACTAAGGGACCAGCATATTGGATTGGTTCCCAAACATGTGAGTGGCTCGAAGACTTCTTAAGTAACAAAACCCAGTAAGTTGTCCTAGATGGTGAGTGTTCATCGCAGGTGAGGGTATCATCTGGAGTGCCCCAGGGAAGTGTGGTAGGTCCACTGTTGTTTTCTATCTACATAAATGACCTTTTGGATAGGGTGGATAGCAATGTGCGGCTGTTTGCTGATGATGCTGTGGTGTACGGGAAGGCGTCGTCGTTGAGTGACTGTAGAAGGATACGAGATGACTTGGACAGGACTTGTGATTGGTGTAAAGAATGTCAGCTAACTCTAAATACAGATAAATGTAAATTAATACAGATGAATAGGAAAAAGAATCCTGTAATGTTTGAATACTCCAATAGTAGTGTAGCGCTTGGCACAGTCACGTCGATTAAGTATTTGGGCGTAACACTGCAGAGCGATATGAAGTGGGACAAGCATGTAATGGCAGTTGTGGGGAAGGCGGATAGTCGTCTTCGGTTCATTGGTAGAAGTTTGGGAAGATGTGGTTCATCTGTAAAGGAGACCGGTTATAAAACACTAATACGACATATTCTTGATTACTGCTCGAGCGTTTGGGATCCCTATCAGGTCGGATTGAGGGAGGACATAGAAGCAATTCAGAGGCTGGCTGCTAGGTTTGTTACTGGTGGGTTTGATCATCGCGCGAGTGTTACGGAAATGGTTCAGGAACTCGGGTGGGAGTCTCTGGAGGAAACGAGGGGTTCTTTTCGTGAATCGCTACTGAGGAAATTTAGAGAACCAGCATTTGAGGCTGACTGCAGTACAATTTTACTGCCGCAACTTACATTTCGCGGAAAGGCCACAAAGAAAAGATAAGAGAGTGGGGCTCGTACAGAGGCATATAGGCAGTCATTTTTCCCTCGTTCTGTTTGGGAGTGGAACAGGGAGAGAAGATTCTAGTTGTGGTACGAGGTACCCTCCGCCACGCACCGTATGGTGGATTGCGGAGTGTGTATATAGATGTAGAGGTAGAGTACACTTCTTGAGGACTCTTCCAATGAATCTGTGTCTGGCATCTGTCTTATACTCGCTACCTCTTGGATCATTTGTATTTACGCTAAAACGTAATGGGTCTCTCTGAGTTTAGCTTCGTAAGGCTTTTGTTTTATACAGAAAATTGAAACTTTTGTAATATTTTGGATGTCACGCATAAAAGTAAAGGTTCAATAGCATCTGAGTAACAGAGGGATACATCTCTGCCAAAGAGGTTGCGCTGTTAGTGGAACCTCTGCTTCTCAGTGGAGACGGGAGTCGAGCTGTATGTTGTCATGGAGTTACACTTTTACGCCGTGCTGTGTGTCGACAATAATTTTCTTGTGTAATTTTTCATTTATGGAGAGATGATTCAAATGGCTCTGAGCACTATGCGACGTAACATCTGAGGTCATCAGTCCACTAGAACTTAGAACTACTTAAACCTAACTAAACAAAGGACATCACACACATCCATGCCCGAGGCAGGATTCGAACCTGCGACAGTAGCGGTCGGGCGGGTCCAGACTGAAGCGCCTAGAACCGCTCGGCTACCGTGGCCGGCTATGCAGAGACGTTTTGTAAATTCATTTAGAACACTATAATAGCGCATGTGCCGAGATATCCAGATGTAGTAATTAATTTGGTCACGCGTTTACAACTGGAGAATTTTACTGTAACGTAACACTGTCTGATGCACTGTATTTTTTTTTTTTTCAAAGGTGAATAGCATACATGTTTGTAAGGGAGCAAAGAGAATTTGTTCAGGTTTTGCCAGTATTAACATAAAGTAAATTTTTAATATTTGAAGTGTTAAAATTTTTTTTGTCTTAGCGATGTAAAGCTCTGTTAATATAGTTACTTTGTGGTTTTTTCATCAATCAGCGTTCGTCTTCTATTTCAAGTTTCACATATACAATTTTGGTTTTCCGAGGTCCTCAGTAACAGAACTTAAATTGACAAAGATCGTTTCACTAATGAGATTTATTAGCACTGAAGTTATGTGGGTATCTCTGTAGTTTAAAGCACTCATTGCACATCTCTTTGTTAATAGCTTGGACTTTTTTTTTTTTTTTAACTAACATAGCAGCAGCAACCGCAGTAGTTTGGAGAGGGTAGCAGCAGAGCATTCATTCATTGTCCAAACATGTAGGCCATTTATAATTTACGAGTGATATTTCAACAGTGACATACTTTTCACAGAGGGCACTTTTGGTAGTTAATATTTCATATTTTTCTCGCTATCACATTCCTTGTATTATTGCTAACACGGCAGTTTTCTTAAATTTGACAGAACAGACTGTACTTTAGCCACGAGCGATTCAGTAGACAGTTTTATGTTGTACTTCTGACTAACTTTTCCATTCCTGATCACTTTTCAAGAATGACGAGACGTTAGTTACGAACTGAAATACAAGCTTAACTGTTTCTCTAATCACGCGTTCAGCATCACATTATCACACAGACAAAATACCAGTAAATGTAACTGTACATTACAATACAACAAAAACTAACTAGCTACTTTCGAACTGAAGAACAGAGGACTTGATGTAATCGCACAAGAACTCATAAAAGAAATTCTGACAGACACAAAAGCAAGGGTGAGATTCAGAGGAGCACTGTCATAAAAATTTGAGATCAAGACCGCTGTTAAACAGGGAGATGGATTGTCAGCATTGTTGTTCAATATAGCACTGGACGAAGTGATCAGGCAGTGGAGAGCAATAAACGAGGAAATGGGAATACCAAAGACCCATGTGAGGGACAAATAGGACAACAGGGCTCAAGTGGACTGCCTAGCCTTTGCAGATGACATAGCAATAGTAAGTGAGACTGAAGAAGACACAAATGGACAACTTAAGTAAGGTAGCCAGAAAGATGGGACTAAGGGTCGCCTATAACAAGACAAAGACACTAAACACCACTGCAGACTGGGAAACACCGGAAGGCACTGTGCAAATGGTGGGCAAATTTAAATACCTGGGAGAATTTATAACAGGAAGGAACAGGAGCAAGGAGGGAATAACAGAGAGGATAAAGAAGGTAAGGTCGGCCTTCTGCATGACGAGAGAGACATAGAATAAAGAGAATATATCCACAGAGGCAAAGATACGCCACTACAAGGCAATGGTATTATATGCTGCTGAGACGATGACACTAGGAAGAAATGGGGCAGAACTAGAGAAAGAAGAGAGAAAAATACTAAGAGAAATACCAGGTCCCAAAAGAGGTGGAGAGAGGTGGATGCGAAGACCTAGGGAACAATATCCGGGGAAATCAGACTCAAAAGGGCAAGGTTTGCTGGACATGTAGTTAGGATGAGTATGGACAGAATGACGAAGAGAGTGTGGAAAACAACAGGGAGAACAAGGGGAAAGACAGGAACCAAGTGGATTGTTGAACTTCGGAAGGACTGGTTGAAATTGGGGATCGAGGTCGAAGGAAAGGAAAATTGGAGGAACAAATATACACCGACCAATATGCCGGAGATCAATGACAGAGAGGAATACAGGAAAAGATTAGAGCGTTACCAGTGGATCCGACAGAAGAAACGGAAACTGAAGATCTTGGAAGAAGAGCGGGAGAGAAGAAGAGAAAGAATGAAGAGGTTCTGGGAGAAGAAGTGGAAAATGCAGTCCACAAAGGGGCTACCCGCGGTCCTACAGAGACCGTAACGCAAGAAGAAGAAAACTGGAGCTAGTTTTACGTCTTAAATCTCTCAATTCAGAATGACATTTGTGGTATGTTTGCTATAAACTTTTTAATCCAGTCACACAGTTGGGTCTCATAGTTCGCACACTCGTATGATGCCCATTAGAGTGCAGTGTGGGACTGTATCTATCTAACAGTAGTCAGGGACCACGTGGTGTAAGTGCGTGCCTTCATCTGCTGCTTTCCGTGTCTTGTGGGCGAACACAGCGCCAAACAGTTTTCAGCAAAAACAAAACAAAAAAAAAACGCATCACTTGTCTGTATTGCTTCAACTTACCATCGATTTTTATGTGCTAGGAGAATGAAGAGATTATGTTGTTTGTATGGTTTTCTTACGGCTGAAAGCAAGGGGAAACTACAGCCGTAATTTTTCCCGAGGGCATGCAGCTTTACTGTATGATTACATGATGATGGCGTCCTCTCGGGTAAAATATTCCGGAGGTAAAATAGTCCCCCATTCGGATCTCCGGGCGGGGACTACTCAAGAGGATGTCGTTATCAGGAGAAAGAAAACTGGCGTTCTACGGATCGGAGCGTGGAATGTCAGATCCCTTAATCGGGCAGGTAGGTTAGAAAATTTAAAAAGAGAAATGGAAAGGTTGAAGTTAGATATAGTGGGAATTAGTGAAGTTCGGTGGCAGGAGGAACAAGACTTCTGGTCAGGTGACTACAGGGTTATAAACACAAAATCAAATAGGGGTAATGCAGGAGTAGGTTTAATAATTAATAGGAAAATAGGAATGCTGGTGAACTACTACAAACAGCATAGTGAACGCATTATTGTGGCCAAGATAGATACGAAGCCCACACCTACTACAGTAGTAGAAGTTTATATGCCAACTAGCTCTGCAGATGACGAAGAAATTGAAGAAATGTATGATGAAATAAAAGAAATTATTCAGATTGTGAAGGGAGACGAAAATTTAATAGTCATGGGTGACTGGAATTCGAGTGTAGGAAAAGGGAGAGAAGGAAACATAGTAGGTGAATATGGATTGGGGGACAGAAATGAAAGAGGAAGCCGACTGGTAGAATTTTGCACAGAGCACAACATAATCATAACTAACACTTGGTTTAAGAATCATGAAAGAAGGTTGTATACATGGAAGAACCCTGGAGATACTAAAAGGTATCAGATAGATTATATAATGGTAAGACAGAGATTTAGGAACCAGGTTTTAAATTGTAAGACATTTCCAGGGGCAGATGTGGACTCTGACCACAATCTATTGGTTATGACCTGTAGATTAAAACTGAAGAAACTGCAAAAAGGTGAGAATTTAAGGAGATGGGACCTGGATAAACTAAAAGAACCAGAGTTTGTACAGAGATTCATTGAGAGCATAAGGGAGCAATTGACAGGAATGGGGGAAATAAATACAGTAGAAGAAAAATGGGTAGCTTTGAGGGATGAAGTAGTGAAGGCAGCAGAGGATCAAGTAGGTAAAAAGACGAGGGCTAGTAGAAATCCTTGGGTAACAGAAGAAATATTGAATCTAATTGATGAAAGGAGAAAATATAAAAATGCAGTAAGTGAAACAGGCAAAAAGGAATACAAACGTCTCAAAAATGAGATCGACAGGAAGTGCAAAATGGCTAAGCAGGGATGGCTAGAGGACAAATGTAAGGATGTAGAGGCCTATCTCACTAGGGTTAAGATAGATACCGTCTACAGGAAAATTAAAGAGACCTTTGGAGATAAGAGAACGACTTGTATGAATATCAAGAGCTCAGATGGAAACCCAGTTCTAAGCAAAGAAGGGAAAGCAGAAAGGTGGAAGGAGTATATAGAGGGTCTATACAAGGGCGATGTACTTGAGGACAATATTATGGAAATGGAAGAGGATGTAGATGAAGATGAAATGGGAGATATGATACTGCGTGAAGAGTTTGACAGAGCACTGAAAGACCTGAGTCGAAACAAGGCCCCCGGAGTAGACAATATTCCATTGGAACTACTGACGGCCGTGGGAGAGCCAGTCCTGACAAAACTCTACCATCTGGTAAGCAAGATGTATGGAACAGGCGAAATACCCTCAGACTTCAAGAAGAATATAATAATCCCAATCCCAAAGAAAGCAGGTGTTGACAGATGTGAAAATTACCGAACTATCAGTTTAATAAGTCACAGCTGCAAAATACTAACACGAATTCTTTACAGACGAATGGAAAAACTAGTAGAAGCCAACCTCGGGGAAGATCAGTTTGGATTCCGTAGAAACACTGGAACACGTGAGGCAATACTGACCTTACGACTTATCTTAGAAGAAAGATTAAGGAAAGGCAAACCTACGTTTCTAGCATTTGTAGACTTAGAGAAAGCTTTTGACAATGTTGACTGGAATACTCTCTTTAAAATTCTAAAGGTGGCAGGGGTAAAATACAGGGAGCGAAAGGCTATTTACAATTTGTACAGAAACCAGATGGCAGTTATAAGAGTCGAGGGACATGAAAGGGAAGCTGTGGTTGGGAAGGGAGTAAGACAGGGTTGTAGCCTCTCCCCGATGTTGTTCAATCTGTATATTGAGCAAGCAGTAAAGGAAACAAAAGAAAAATTCGGAGTAGGTATTAAAATCCATGGAGAAGAAATAAAAACTTTGAGGTTCGCTGATGACATTGTAATTCTGTCAGAGACAGCAAAGGACTTGGAAGAGCAGTTGAATGGAATGGACAGTGTTTTGAAAGGAGGATATAAGATGAACATCAACAAAAGCAAAACAAGGATAATGGAATGTAGTCTAATTAAGTCGGGTGATGCTGAGGGAATTAGATTAGGAAATGAGGCACTTAAAGTAGTAAAGGAGTTTTGCTATTTGGGGAGCAAAATAACTGATGATGGTCGAAGTAGAGAGGATATAAAATGTAGGCTGGCAATGGCAAGGAAAGCGTTTCTGAAGAAGAGAAATTTGTTAACATCCTGTATTGATTTCAGTGTCAGGAAGTCATTTCTGAAAGTATTCGTATGGAGTGTAGCCATGTATGGAAGTGAAACATGGACGATAAATAGTTTGGACAAGAAGAGAATAGAAGCTTTCGAAATGTGGTGCTACAGAAGAATGCTGAAGATTAGATGGGTAGATCACATAACTAATGAGGAAGTTTTGAATAGGATTGGGGAGAAGGGAAGTTTGTGGCACAACTTGACCAGAAGAAGGGATCGGTTGGTAGGACATGTTCTGAGGCATCAAGGGATCACCAATTTAGTATTGGAGGGCAGCGTGGAGGGTAAAAATCGTAGAGGGAGGCCAAGAGATGAATACACTAAGCAGATTCAGAAGGATGTAGGTTGCAGTAGGTACTGGGAGATGAAAAAGCTTGCACAGGATAGAGTAGCATGGAGAGCTGCATCAAACCAGTCTCAGGACTGAAGACCACAACAACAACATGGTTTTCTTAAATTTTCGTGTTGAAATGTTGTAGATACGTGACACCCGATGGTCGAGAACAACTGCGTCGTGTTAAGTGAGCGGGTTTGCAACGCCCAGCAGTCTGCTGAACAGCGGCGTGCGGCATAAGATGGCAACGACGGAACAGCTGACCACTGGAAACGTTGTTAAAGACAGAATTGGCGCAATATGTTTGTTCGCAGACAAAGGTTCTTGATTTGTCCTTTTACAATTTCAGTAGTACTATCGGGGAATCGTTCGAGTTACGAGCCTCTAGAGCAGGGATCGGCAAGTAGATTTCAGTGGGCTCCGGATTCGGTGTAAAATTTTTTATGGAGGTCCAGAAAAAAACTAATAATTAAAAGGTACTGTATTTTATTTTGTTTTCGAGTGGAGTTAGTTTCCAAAAAAAGGGTAAAACAAGTAGTTCTCAGTTAATGTTGTAATACACTACTGGCCATTAAAATTTCTACACCAAGAAGGAATGCAGATGATAAACGGGTATTCATTGGACAAATATATTATACTAGAACTGACAGGTGATTACATATTCACGCAATTCTGGTGCATAGATCCTGAGAAATCAGTACCCAGAACAACCGCCTCTAGCCGTAACAACGGCCTTGATACGCCTGGGCATTGAGTGAAACAGAGCTTGGATGGCGTGTACAGGTACAGCTGCCCATGCAGCTTCAACACGATAACACACTTCATCAAGAGTAGTGACTGACGTATTGTGACGAGCCAGTTGCTCGGCCACCATTGATCAGACGTTTTCAGTTAGATCTGGAGAATGTGCTGGCCTGGGCAGCAGTCGAACATTTTCTGTATCCAGAAAGGCCCGTACAGGACCTGCCACATGCGGTCGTGCATTATCCTGCTGAAATGTAGGGTTTCACAGGGATCGAATGAAGGGTAGAGCCACGGGTCGTAACACATGTAACGTCCACTGTTCAGAGTGCCGTCAATGCGAACAAGAGGTGACCGAGACGTCTAACCAATGGCACCCCATACCATCACGCCAGGTGATACGCCAGTATGGCGATGACGAATACACGCTTCCAATGTGCGTTCACCGCGATGTCGCCAATCACGAATGCGACCATCACGATGCTGTAAACAGAACCTGGATTCATCCGAAAAAATGACGTTTTGCCATTCGTGCAACCAGGTTCGTCGTTGAGTACACCATCGCAGGCGCTCCTGTCTGTGATGCAGCGTCAAGGGTAACCGCAGCCATCGTCTCCGAACTGATAGTCCATGCTGCTGCAAACGTCGTCGAACTGTTCGTGCAGATGGTTGTCGTCTTGCAAACGTCCCCATCTGTCGACTCAGGGATCGAGACGTGGCTGCACGATCCGTTACAGCCATGCGGATAAGATGCCTGTCATCTCGACTGCTAGTGATACGAGGCCGTTGGGATCCAGCACGGCGTTCCGTATTACCCTCCTGAAACCACCGATTCCATATTCTGCTAACAGTCACTGGATCTCGACCAACGCGAACAGGAATGTCGCGATACGATAAACCGCAATAGCGATAGGCTACCATCCGACCTTTATCAAAGTCGGAAAGGTGATGGTACGCATTTCTCCTCCTTACACGCGGCATCACAACAACGTTTCACCAGGCAACGCCGGTCAACTGCTGTTCGTGTATGAGCTCATGTCAGCACGTTGTAGGTGTCGCCACTGGCGCCAACTTTGTGTGAATGCTCGGAAAAACTAATCATTTGTATATCACAGCATCTTCTTCCTGTCGGTTAAGTTTCGCGTCTGTAGAAAGTCATCTTCGTGGTCTGGCAATTTTAATGGGCAGTAGTGTATATTCAATGTGAGAAATTACATCGACGGTCTTGAGCCAGTTTTTTAAAGTTCAGTGTTCGAGGGGTACAGCAAATGCGAAGTATGTCTTCGAGGTGGGCGTCCGTCAACCTTGACCGATATGTGTTCTCCGAAAAATTCATTTTCGAGAACGACGATTCGCATATATATATATATATATATATATATATATATATATATATATATATATATATATATATATATATGTACATATATATATCGAACCAAACATAATGGCAGATTGATGCTTACCCCAAAATGATTCAGTGGATACAGTTTTATACATTTGCAAAGAAATATCTTCTTGCAAGTCGATTATCTCCACTCGAAGCGAAGACTCTGAAACGCTGAACAACTCAGCAGCCACATCAGTCCATTCTGCCGATGCATTGACTTCATAAGGAAATTTTAGGAATGGAGACAGCTTTCCAGTTTCTGCAAAGTCTTGAAATCTTGTAGCAAATTCGTCCCTTAGATCGGAGAGAAATCCTACAAACGTGCAATGTTTTCTTCAGAGTTCTCTTTTTTTATACTCAAGAATTGTTGGGAAATGAATAAATTCGTGCCTCGCAATATCTTTTTTCAAAAATATCCAGCTTACGACGAAAAGCAGACTCGCTTTGTATCAGATCACATATTAATTTCCCATTCCCTTGTAACTCTGTGTTGAGCGCATTTAAATATTTCAGAATATCCTTCAGAAAAGTCACATGTAGCATATTGCGCTCGTTTGTTATGCTTCTTTGCTCCCTGAGTATCCAAGATTTGCAAGAAGGAGGTTACATCTTCCTCTATTGGCCAGAAACGTTCAAAAACTTGACCTTTACATAACCAACGAACATTGTTGTATTGCAATAAGTCAGAATACGCTGCATCACATCCGAAAGAAACTTCTCAAACTTTCGGCATCGGAGAAGAATGAGATCTCATAAAATTAATGAACTGCACCAAGCTGTTCATTACTTCTTTCAGTGTAGCACTGAGTTTTCCACAAAGGGCAGTCTTATGAATCATACACTGATACGATATTAGACCCGGATTCATATCCCTGATTTTCTTTACTGTACCTTTTTCTTTGTCAATCACCGCTGGGGCGCCGTCAGTTGAAAGCGACACTATTTTATCATAACAAATGTAGGAATTATTAATAAATTCGTCAATAGCTTTGAATAAATCTTCTCCTCGAGTGTTACCTTTCAGAGGCAATATTGCGAGCAATTCTTCCCTGAATACCTTATTTTCAATGTCGAAAAATCTCACGAAAATAGATATTTGTTTATCATCAACAATGTCACATGATTCGTCAAGTGCAATGGCGAAGAATGGTGTATTTTCAAAAAGTTGAAGCAGAATGCTTTTAATATCAGTAATACCAGCCAGAAAGATGGGACTAAGGGTCGCCTATAACAAGACAAAGACACTAAACACCACTGCAGACTGGGAAACACCGGAAGGCACTGTGCAAATGGTGGACAAATTTAAATACCTGGGAGAATTTATAACAGGAAGGAACAGGAGCAAGGAGGGAATAACAGAGAGGATAAAGAAGGTAAGGTCGGCCTTCTGCATGACGAGAGAGACATAGAATAAAGAGAATATATCCACAGAGGCAAAGATACGCCACTACAAGGCAATGGTATTATATGCTGCTGAGACGATGACACTAGGAAGAAATGGGGCAGAACTAGAGAAAGAAGAGAGAAAAATACTAAGAGAAATACCAGGTCCCAAAAGAGGTGGAGAGAGGTGGATGCGAAGACCTAGGGAACAATATCCGGGGAAATCAGACTCAAAAGGGCAAGGTTTGCTGGACATGTAGTTAGGATGAGTATGGACAGAATGACGAAGAGAGTGTGGAAAACAACAGGGAGAACAAGGGGAAAGACAGGAACCAAGTGGATTGTTGAACTTCGGAAGGACTGGTTGAAATTGGGGATCGAGGTCGAAGGAAAGGAAAATTGGAGGAACAAATATACACCGACCAATATGCCGGAGATCAATGACAGAGAGGAATACAGGAAAAGATTAGAGCGTTACCAGTGGATCCGACAGAAGAAACGGAAACTGAAGATCTTGGAAGAAGAGCGGGAGAGAAGAAGAGAAAGAATGAAGAGGTTCTGGGAGAAGAAGTGGAAAATGCAGTCCACAAAGGGGCTACCCGCGGTCCTACAGAGACCGTAACGCAAGAAGAAGAAAACTGGAGCTAGTTTTACGTCTTAAATCTCTCAATTCAGAATGACATTTGTGGTATGTTTGCTATAAACTTTTTAATCCAGTCACACAGTTGGGTCTCATAGTTCGCACACTCGTATGATGCCCATTAGAGTGCAGTGTGGGACTGTATCTATCTAACAGTAGTCAGGGACCACGTGGTGTAAGTGCGTGCCTTCATCTGCTGCT
Source organism: Schistocerca serialis cubense (assembly GCF_023864345.2). Lineage (NCBI taxonomy): Eukaryota > Metazoa > Arthropoda > Insecta > Orthoptera > Acrididae > Schistocerca > Schistocerca serialis. Next base: position 527,419,826 of record NC_064646.1, read on the forward strand.
TTCCGTGTCTTGTGGGCGAACACAGCGCCAAACAGTTTTCAGCAAAAACAAAACAAAAAAAAAACGCATCACTTGTCTGTATTGCTTCAACTTACCATCGATTTTTATGTGCTAGGAGAATGAAGAGATTATGTTGTTTGTATGGTTTTCTTACGGCTGAAAGCAAGGGGAAACTACAGCCGTAATTTTTCCCGAGGGCATGCAGCTTTACTGTATGATTACATGATGATGGCGTCCTCTCGGGTAAAATATTCCGGAGGTAAAATAGTCCCCCATTCGGATCTCCGGGCGGGGACTACTCAAGAGGATGTCGTTATCAGGAGAAAGAAAACTGGCGTTCTACGGATCGGAGCGTGGAATGTCAGATCCCTTAATCGGGCAGGTAGGTTAGAAAATTTAAAAAGAGAAATGGAAAGGTTGAAGTTAGATATAGTGGGAATTAGTGAAGTTCGGTGGCAGGAGGAACAAGACTTCTGGTCAGGTGACTACAGGGTTATAAACACAAAATCAAATAGGGGTAATGCAGGAGTAGGTTTAATAATGAATAGGAAAATGGGAATGCTGGTGAACTACTACAAACAGCATAGTGAACGCATTATTGTGGCCAAGATAGATACGAAGCCCACACCTACTACAGTAGTAGAAGTTTATATGCCAACTAGCTCTGCAGATGACGAAGAAATTGAAGAAATGTATGATGAAATAAACGAAATTATTCAGATTGTGAAGGGAGACGAAAATTTAATAGTCATGGGTGACTGGAATTCGAGTGTAGGAAAAGGGAGAGAAGGAAACATAGTAGGTGAATATGGATTGGGGGACAGAAATGAAAGAGGAAGCCGACTGGTAGAATTTTGCACAGAACACAACATAATCATAACTAACACTTGGTTTAAGAATCATGAAAGAAGGTTGTATACATGGAAGAACCCTGGAGATACTAAAAGGTATCAGATAGATTATATAATGGTAAGACAGAGATTTAGGAACCAGGTTTTAAATTGTAAGACATTTCCAGGGGCAAATGTGGACTCTGACCACAATCTATTGGTTATGACCTGTAGATTAAAACTGAAGAAACTGCAAAAAGGTGAGAATTTAAGGAGATGGGACCTGGATAAACTAAGAGAACCAGAGGTTGTACAGAGATTCAGGGAGAGCATAAGGGAGCAATTGACAGGAATGGGGGAAATAAATACAGTAGAAGAAGAATGGGTAGCTTTGAGGGATGAAGTAGTGAAGGCAGCAGAGGATCAAGTAGGTAAAAAGACGAGGGCTAGTAGAAATCCTTGGGTAACAGAAGAAATATTGAATTTAATTGATGAAAGGAGAAAATATAAAAATGCAGTTAGTGAAACAGGCAAAAAGGAATACAAACGTCTCAAAAATGAGATCGACAGGAAGTGCAAAATGGCTAAGCAGGGATGGCTAGAGGACAAATGTAAGGATGTAGAGGCCTATCTCACTAGGGTTAAGATAGATACCGCCTACAGGAAAATTAAAGAGACCTTTGGAGATAAGAGAACGACTTGTATGAATATCTAGAGCTCAGATGGAAACCCAGTTCTAAGCAAAGAAGGGAAAGCAGAAAGGTGGAAGGAATATATAGAGGGTCTATACAAGGGCGATGTACTTGAGGACAATATTATGGAAATGGAAGAGGATGTAGATGAAGATGAAATGGGAGATATGATACTGCGTGAAGAGTTTGACAGAGCACTGAAAGACCTGAGTCGAAACAAGGCCCCCGGAGCAGACAATATTCCATTGGAACTACTGACGGCCGTGGGAGAGCCAGTCCTGACAAAACTCTACCATCTGGTGAGCAAGATGTATGGAACAGGCGAAATACCCTCAGACTTCAAGAAGAATATAATAATCCCAATCCCAAAGAAAGCAGGTGTTGACAGATGTGAAAATTACCGAACTATCAGTTTAATAAGTCACAGCTGCAAAATACTAACACGAATTCTTTACAGACGAATGGAAAAACTAGTAGAAGCCAACCTCGGGGAAGATCAGTTTGGATTCCGTAGAAACACTGGAACACGTGAGGCAATACTGACCTTACGACTTATCTTAGAAGAAAGATTAAGGAAAGGCAAACCTACGTTTCTAGCATTTGTAGACTTAGAGAAAGCTTTTGACAATGTTGACTGGAATACTCTCTTTAAAATTCTAAAGGTTGCAGGGGTAAAATACAGGGAGCGAAAGGCTATTTACAATTTGTACAGAAACCAGATGGCAGTTATAAGAGTCGAGGGACATGAAAGGGAAGCTGTGGTTGGGAAGGGAGTAAGACAGGGTTGTAGCCTCTCCCCGATGTTGTTCAATCTGTATATTGAGCAAGCAGTAAAGGAAACAAAAGAAAAATTCGGAGTAGGTATTAAAATCCATGGAGAAGAAATAAAAACTTTGAGGTTCGCTGATGACATTGTAATTCTGTCAGAGACAGCAAAGGACTTGGAAGAGCAGCTGAATGGAATGGACAGTGTTTTGAAAGGAGGATATAAGATGAACATCAACAAAAGCAAAACAAGGATAATGGAATGTAGTCTAATTAAGTCGGGTGATGCTGAGGGAATTAGATTAGGAAATGAGGCACTTAAAGTAGTAAAGGAGTTTTGCTATTTGGGGAGCAAAATAACTGATGATGGTCGAAGTAGAGAGGATATAAAATGTAGGCTGGCAATGGCAAGGAAAGCGTTTCTGAAGAAGAGAAATTTGTTAACATCCTGTATTGATTTAAGTGTCAGGAAGTCATTTCTGAAAGTATTCGTATGGAGTGTAGCCATGTATGGAAGTGAAACATGGACGATAAATAGTTTGGACAAGAAGAGAACAGAAGCTTTCGAAATGTGGTGCTACAGAAGAATGCTGAAGATTAGATGGGTAGATCACATAACTAATGAGGAAGTTTTGAATAGGATTGGGGAGAAGAGAAGTTTGTGGCACAACTTGACCAGAAGAAGGTATCGGTTGGTAGGACATGTTCTGAGGCATCAAGGGATCACCAATTTAGTATTGGAGGGCAGCGTGGAGGGTAAAAATCGTAGAGGGAGACCAAGAGATGAATACACTAAGCAGATTCAGAAGGATGTAGGTTGCAGTAGGTACTGGGAGATGAAAAAGCTTGCACAGGATAGAGTAGCATGAAGAGCTGCATCAAACCAGTCTCAGGACTGAAGACCACAACAACAACATGGTTTTCTTAAATTTTCGTGTTGAAATGTTGTAGATACGTGACACCCGATGGTCGAGAACAACTGCGTCGTGTTAAGTGAGCGGGTTTGCAACGCCCAGCAGTCTGCTGAACAGCGGCGTGCGGCATAAGATGGCAACGACGGAACAGCTGACCACTGGAAACGTTGTTAAAGACAGAATTGGCGCAATATGTTTGTTCGCAGACAAAGGTTCTTGATTTGTCCTTTTACAATTTCAGTAGTACTATCGGGGAATCGTTCGAGTTACGAGCCTCTAGAGCAGGGATCGGCAAGAAGATTTCAGTGGGCTCCGGATTCGGTGTAAAATTTTTTATGGAGGTCCAGAAAAAAACTAATAATTAAAAGGTACTGTATTTTATTTTGCTTTCGAGTGGAGTTAGTTTCCAAAAAAAGGGTAAAACACAGTAGTTCTCAGTTAATGTTGTAATACACTACTGGCCATTAAAATTTCTACACCAAGAAGGAATGCAGATGATAAACGGGTATTCATTGGACAAATATATTATACTAGAACTGACAGGTGATTACATATTCACGCAATTCTGGTGCATAGATCCTGAGAAATCAGTACCCAGAACAACCGCCTCTAGCCGTAACAACGGCCTTGATACGCCTGGGCATTGAGTGAAACAGAGCTTGGATGGCGTGTACAGGTACAGCTGCCCATGCAGCTTCAACACGATAACACACTTCATCAAGAGTAGTGACTGACGTATTGTGACGAGCCAGTTGCTCGGCCACCATTGATCAGACGTTTTCAGTTAGATCTGGAGAATGTGCTGGCCAGGGCAGCAGTCGAACATTTTCTGTATCCAGAAAGGCCCGTACAGGACCTGCCACATGCGGTCGTGCATTATCCTGCTGAAATGTAGGGTTTCACAGGGATCGAATGATGGGTAGAGCCACGGGTCGTAACACATGTAACGTCCACTGTTCAGAGTGCCGTCAATGCGAACAAGAGGTGACCGAGACGTCTAACCAATGGCACCCCATACCATCACGCCAGGTGATACGCCAGTATGGCGATGACGAATACACGCTTCCAATGTGCGTTCACCGCGATGTCGCCAATCACGGATGCGACCATCACGATGCTGTAAACAGAACCTGGATTCATCCGAAAAAATGACGTTTTGCCATTCGTGCAACCAGGTTCGTCGTTGAGTACACCATCGCAGGCGCTCCTGTCTGTGATGCAGCGTCAAGGGTAACCGCAGCCATCGTCTCCGAACTGATAGTCCATGCTGCTGCAAACGTCGTCGAACTGTTCGTGCAGATGGTTGTCGTCTTGCAAACGTCCCCATCTGTCGACTCAGGGATCGAGACGTGGCTGCACGATCCGTTACAGCCATGCGGATAAGATGCCTGTCATCTCGACTGCTAGTGATACGAGGCCGTTGGGATCCAGCACGGCGTTCCGTATTACCCTCCTGAAACCACCGATTCCATATTCTGCTAACAGTCACTGGATCTCGACCAACGCGAACAGGAATGTCGCGATACGATAAACCGCAATAGCGATAGGCTACCATCCGACCTTTATCAAAGTCGGAAAGGTGATGGTACGCATTTCTCCTCCTTACACGCGGCATCACAACAACGTTTCACCAGGCAACGCCGGTCAACTGCTGTTCGTGTATGAGCTCATGTCAGCACGTTGTAGGTGTCGCCACTGGCGCCAACTTTGTGTGAATGCTCGGAAAAACTAATCATTTGTATATCACAGCATCTTCTTCCTGTCGGTTAAGTTTCGCGTCTGTAGAAAGTCATCTTCGTGGTCTGGCAATTTTAATGGGCAGTAGTGTATATTCAATGTGAGAAATTACATCGACGGTCTTGAGCCAGTTTTTTAAAGTTCAGTGTTCGAGGGGTACAGCAAATGCGAAGTATGTCTTCGAGGTGGGCGTCCGTCAACCTTGACCGATATGTGTTCTCCGAAAAATTCATTTTCGAGAACGACGATTCGCATATATATATATATATATATATATATATATATATATATATATATATATATATATATATATATATCGAACCAAACATAATGGCAGATTGATGCTTACCCCAAAATGATTCAGTGGATACAGTTTTATACATTTGCAAAGAAATATCTTCTTGCAAGTCGATTATCTCCACTCGAAGCGAAGACTCTGAAATGCTGAACAACTCAGCAGCCACATCAGTCCATTCTGCCGATGAATTGACTTCATAAGGAAATTTTAGGAATGGAGACAGCTTTCCAGTTTCTGCAAAGTCTTGAAATCTTGTAGCAAATTCGTCCCTTAGATCGGAGAGAAATCTTACAAACGTGCAATGTTTTCTTCAGAGTTCTCTTTTTTTATACTCAAGAATTGTTGGGAAATGAATAAATTCGTGCCTCGCAATATCTTTTTTCAAAAATATCCAGCTTACGACGAAAAGCAGACTCGCTTTGTATCAGATCACATATTAATTTCCCATTCCCTTGTAACTCTGTGTTGAGCGCATTTAAATATTTCAGAATATCCTTCAGAAAAGTCACATGTAGCATATTGCGCTCGTTTGTTATGCTTCTTTGCTCCCTGAGTATCCAAGATTTGCAAGAAGGAGGTTACATCTTCCTCTATTGGCCAGAAACGTTCAAAAACTTGACCTTTACATAACCAACGAACATTGTTGTATTGCAATAAGTCAGAATACGCTGCATCACATCCGAAAGAAACTTCTCAAACTTTCGGCATCGGAGAAGAATGAGATCTCATAAAATTAATGAACTGCACCAAGCTGTTCATTACTTCTTTCAGTGTAGCACTGAGTTTTCCACAAAGGGCAGTCTTATGAATCATACACTGATACGATATTAGACCCGGATTCATATCCCTGATTTTCTTTACTGTACCTTTTTCTTTGTCAATCACCGCTGGGGCGCCGTCAGTTGAAAGCGACACTATTTTATCATAACAAATGTAGGAATTATTAATAAATTCGTCAATAGCTTTGAATAAATCTTCTCCTCGAGTGTTACCTTTCAGAGGCAATATTGCGAGCAATTCTTCCCTGAATACCTTATTTTCAATGTCGAAAAATCTCACGAAAATAGATATTTGTTCATCATCAACAATGTCACATGATTCGTCAAGTGCAATGGCGAAGAATGGTGTATTTTCCAAAAGTTGAAGCAGAATGCTTTTAATATCAGTAGCTAAAATATCCGTTCTTCTTGTATTACTTCTTGCCGACATTGGAATACTTTGAATTACAGCGACAACATCCTTTTTTTCTTCAAAAAGTTCCGAGGCTACTTCCAACATGCATTCATTCATTATTTCAGAATTTGAAAATGGTTTTTGGTGTTTACTAAGTGTACACACACGTAACGCTGCTTCTGCCGATTTTTCTTGCTCACTCATGCAATTCAAATTTTATCGTGATAAGTTTACAAAGCAGTTATACATATCATATTTAGACATTATCTCTTAGCATTATATTACCTGGAGTTTTTCTTTGCGAGCCTCACTGCCAAGAGGAAAGTTTTTGTGGAATTGCTGATGAGTTGTTTCACAGTGTCGCTTTAAATAGCCGCTTTTAATAACAGCGACAGTTTCATTACATATTAAGCAAACTGGAACCACTTGAGGCCTATCAGGTAGCGTAAACCATTCGGTCATAAAAAATCTCCTATTTTCAGTGTCCACTTTTCGCCTTTTTAGGACCCATTATCAATGTAGGTATGTATGTACGAAAAGGTTTTTCACACGACAAATTGTAAAACAAATGAATAATTGCTGTGCGGCCCGCGTGCGATTGACGAAACGCAGTGCAGACCGACCGCCTACTGCGCTCTCTCTGACTAAAACGGCAGATCCGCACTTGTTTAACAGTGGCGCGTGGTGGGAGGCGCAACTCGCCGAAAAAATGGAAATGTCGTGTGGCTATGGCCTCCCGTCGGTTAGACCGGTCGCCTGGTGCAGGTCTTTCGATTTGACGCCACTTCGGCGACCTGCGCGTCGATGGGGATGAAATGATGATGATTAGGACAACACAACACCCAGTCCGAGAAAAATAGAACGAAATGTATCAACTCGCCTAAATGATTTGCTAATCTACTCGACAAAGTTTTTGTTGTTCAGACACGTTTAGTTACTGAATTACTCAGAACTCGATTAAATTTCTAGCCTAATGCGAACGAGGCTCCGGGATACTTGGACGTCGGACTGTGTTTAAGAATATTCGGCGGTCCGAGGTTCGACCTCCCGCGGTCGGCCTGTTGCCGATCTCTGGTCTAGAGAGATTATCTCGAGCATGGTGAGTTCGGCTCAGACGATACATGGCGTAGTCTGCAATTGGGATATAACTCAAAAGTGTTCGGAGCAGTTCTAAGTCGTTTAGAATGTTGTTGTTGTTGTTGTCGTCTTCAGTCCTGAGACTGGTTTGATGCAGCTCTCCATGCTACTCTATCCTGTGCAAGCTTCTGCATCTCCCAGTACCTACTGCAACCTACATCCTTCTGAATCTGGTTAGTGTATTCATCTCTTGGTCTCCCTCTACGATTTTTACCCTCCACGCTGTCCTCCAATGCTAAATTTGTGATTCCTTGATGCCTCAGAACATGTCCTACCAACCAGTCTCTTGTTCTTGTCAAGTTGTGCCCAATTCTATTCAATACCTCCTCGTTTAGGAAGGTACTTTGAAATGATTACCGGCTTATGCAGGGAATGATTACTTAGCCGATTTCTGGTAGTGTGTAGACTCACCAGGTACAGGAAAAGCTCCGATTCATTAAAGCGTGGGATCAGTTTCTCCTGGGTGCTTTGTGCCGTTTAATAGCCACGCGATGGTAGGTGAACCGTGTTTCAATATTTTTGTGAGATTTTCCGTTGGATGGTGTATGTGAATAGACGCGTTCACGCGAAGTCGTTTAGTTGCTTTGTGGTTGGGGATTAAAGGACGCACAAAGGGATAGTAGCGTTGCGTAGTATTACTGTGGCTGTATAGGTGTACGCAAGCACTAAGGGCCGGACACTTGTCGATATTTGGGCTAGGATTTATTGTGCGAGTTCGGCGTGAGCGTCGCAGTATACCAAATTCAGGAAATCTCGTTGGGTGCACTGAATGTGTAGTCTATGTTAAAGAGAACGGTCGTTCTACGCAATAGTTATTTATTGAGGAACAATCGGAAGTTTATTGAGAACGTTATCCTTTTCCCTTATACCTCAAATGACAAATCAAGAACGATATAAAAGAGAACACGCTAATTGTCTCTGAAAGAGATCGTCGAATGCTGTGGTTTGGAATTTTAAATATTAGTGGGTCGAGGAAGTCAACGCCTGCAGTTGTTGACCTTCGTGCGACTATTCGAGTCCACCTATGTGCGTATTGCAGTGCTGATAGAGCTTGCTCATACGGTATATCTCCTACGATTGAGACATGGTGCAAAGTTGGCGTTAGTGGTATCTAAAGGGTGACGCAGTACGCCGGGTTTTACACGATCGTCGTTTCCCGAACCCACGTCGAATCCTAGAGACGAGATTTTCCATCTCCAGACATATCACAACACGAGTAGTGGGACAAAGCGGCTGTCACCCCACTCTCCATTGTTGCAAAATGACCTCATACAAGATGGCGGCATATAGACTTGGCAACAGCGCATGACGTCATCCAAGATGGCGGCTTTTGGCGGGAAAGTAGGCCAATTGTGCTATGTCCACTAACCTAACCTCCAGAAAAAATGGCGGGAATTTTGAATTTTGGCGGGAAAATAGACCAATTGGGCTATGTCCACTAACCTAACCTAACCCTCCAGAAGGAAAAATGGCGGGAAGTTTGAATTCCAACAGGATAATGGTGGGCTTCTCATTATTATTTATTATCATTTATTATTACTTATGTTCATTTATTATTATTATTCATTATTATTGATTATCATTTATTACTATTCATTACCATTCATTATCATTTATTATCATTTCTTATTATTTATTATTATTATTTATTATTATTGGCCTACCTCTACTAGATCCCTCCAAATTCAAATTCCAAAACGATAATGGCTGCAAAACCATACTTGTCTTTATTATTATTCATTATCATTCATCATTTATTATTATTATTATTATTATTATTATTATTATTATTATTATTATTACTATTATTGCCTTCATTGGACCACTCTAGTCAAAAATACAAAGTTTTAAATGAGTTGCTACACAGGGATACAACTTGGCTCAACAATAACCTAATATGATATTTAGGTAATATAATTATTAGAGTCTATTCTTATATGAAAGGTGTTTTGCTCTTCTGTCTGCCCAATATTTCTTCATTCATTCACATATTTTCTTTCTTTCTTCATCTGAGATCACTCTTCCTGTACTCCTTTTACTGATTTTCATTTGTAGTCTAGTTTGTGTGTCTTGCAGTATTCTGGTTTTCTCTGTCTTGTTTTTTAGGTCATCTACTGTAGTTTGGCCCCCCCATGAACCATGGACCTTGCCGTTGGTGGGGAGGCTTGCGTGCCTCGGCGATACAGATAGCCGTACCGTAGGTGCAACCACAACGGAGGGGTATCTGTTGAGAGGCCAGACAAACGTGTGGTTCCTGAAGAGGGGCAGCAGCCTTTTCAGTAGTTGCAAGGGCAACAGTCTGGATGATTGACTGAGCTGGCCTTGTAACAATAACCAAAACGGCATTGCCGTGCCGGTACTGCGAACGGCTGAAAGCAAGGGGAAACTACAGCCGTAATTTTTCCCGAGGGCGTGCAGCTTTACTGTATGATTACATGATGATGGCGTCCTCTTGGGTAAAATATTCCGGAGGTAAAATAGTCCCCCATTCGGATCTCCGGGCGGGGACTACTCAAGAGGATGTTGTTATCAGGAGAAAGAAAACTGGCGTTCTACGGATCGGAGTGTGGAATGTCAGATCCCTTAATCGGGCAGGTAGGTTAGAAAATTTAAAAAGGGAAATGGATAGGTTGAAGTTAGATATAGTGGGAATTAGTGAAGTTCGGTGGCAGGAGGAACAAGACTTCTGGTCAGGTGACTACAGGGTTATAAACACAAAATCAAATAGGGGTAATGCAGGAGTAGGTTTAATAATGAATAGGAAAATAGGAATGCGGGTAAGCTACTACAAACAGCATAGTGAACGCATTATTGTGGCCAAGATAGATACGAAGCCCACACCTACTACAGTAGTACAAGTTTATATGCCAACTAGCTCTGCAGATGACGAAGAAATTGAAGAAATGTATGATGAAATAAAAGAAATTATTCAGATTGTGAAGGGAGACGAAAATTTAATAGTCATGGGTGACTGGAATTCGAGTGTAGGAAAAGGGAGAGAAGGAAACATAGTAGGTGAATATGGATTGGGGGACAGAAATGAAAGAGGAAGCCGCCTGGTAGAATTTTGCACAGAGCATAACATAATCATAACTAACACTTGGTTTAAGAATCATGAAAGAAGGTTGTATACATGGAAGAACCCTGGAGATACTAAAAGGTATCAGATAGATTATATAATGGTAAGACAGAGATTTAGGAACCAGGTTTTAAATTGTAAGACATTTCCAGGGGCAGATGTGGACTCTGACCACAGTCTATTGGTTATGACCTGTAGACTAAAACTGAAGAAACTGCAAAAAGGTGGGAATTTAAGGAGATGGGACCTGGATAAACTAAAAGAACCAGAGGTTGTACAGAGATTCAGGGAGAGCATAAGGAAGCAATTGACAGGAATGGGGGAAATAAATACAGTAGAAGAAGAATGGGTAGCTTTGAGGGATGAAGTAGTGAAGGCAGCAGAGGATCAAGTAGGTAAAAAGACGAGGGCTAGTAGAAATCCTTGGGTAACAGAAGAAATATTGAATTTAATTGATGAAAGGAGAAAATATAAAAATGCAGTAAGTGAAACAGGCAAAAAGGAATACAAACATCTCAAAAATGAGATCGACAGGAAGTGCAAAATGGCTAAGCAGGGATGGCTAGAGGACAAATGTAAGGATGTAGAGGCCTATCTCACTAGGGGTAAGATAGATACCGCCTACAGGAAAATTAAAGAGACCTTTGGAGATAAGAGAACGACTTGTATGAATATCAAGAGCTCAGATGGAAACCCAGTTCTAAGCAAAGAAGGGAAAGCAGAAAGGTGGAAGGAGTATATAGAGGGTCTATACAAGGGCGATGTACTTGAGGACAATATTATGGAAATGGAAGAGGATGTAGATGAAGATGAAATGGGAGATATGATACTGCGTGAAGAGTTTGACAGAGCACTGAAAGACCTGAGTCGAAACAAAGCCCCCGGAGTAGACAATATTCCATTGGAACTACTGACGGCCGTGGGAGAGCCAGTCCTGACAAAACTCTACCATCTGGTAAGCAAGATGTATGGAACAGGCGAAATACCCTCAGACTTCAAGAAGAATATAATAATCCCAATCCCAAAGAAAGCAGGTGTTGACAGATGTGAAAATTACCGAACTATCAGCTTAATAAGTCACAGCTGCAAAATACTAACACGAATTCTTTACAGACGAATGGAAAAACTAGTAGAAGCCAACCTCGGAGAAGATCAGTTTGGATTCCGTAGAAACACTGGAACACGTGAGGCAATACTGACTTTACGACTTATCTTGGAAGAAAGATTAAGGAAAGGCAAACCTACGTTTCTAGCATTTGTAGACTTAGAGAAAGCTTTTGACAATGTTGACTGGAATACTCTCTTTCAAATTCTAAAGGTGGCAGGGGTAAAATACAGGGAGCGAAAGGCTATTTACAATTTGTACAGAAACCAGATGGCAGTTATAAGAGTCGAGGGACATGAAAGGGAAGCAGTGGTTGGGAAGGGAGTAAGACAGGGTTGTAGCCTCTCCCCGATGTTGTTCAATCTGTATATTGAGCAAGCAGTAAAGGAAACAAAAGAAAAATTCGGAGTAGGTATTAAAATTCATGGAGAAGAAATAAAAACTTTGAGGTTCGCCGATGACATTGTAATTCTGTCAGAGACAGCAAAGGACTTGGAAGAACAGTTGAATGGAATGGACAGTGTCTTGAAAGGAAGATATAAGATGAACATCAACAAAAGCAAAACAAGGATTATGGAATGTAGTCTAATTAAGTCGGGTGATGCTGAGGGAATTAGATTAGGAAATGAGGCACTTAAAGTAGTAAAGGAGTTTTGCTATTTGGGGAGCAAAATAACTGATGATGGTCGAAGTAGAGAGGATATAAAATGTAGGCTGGCAATGGCAAGGAAAGCGTTTCTGAAGAAGAGAAATTTGTTAACATCCAGTATTGATTTAAGTGTCAGGAAGTCATTTCTGAAAGTATTTGTATGGAGTGTAGCCATGTATGGAAGTGAAACATGGACGATAAATAGTTTGGACAAGAAGAGAATAGAAGCTTTCGAAATGTGGTGCTACAGAAGAATGCTGAAGATTAGATGGGTAGATCACATAACTAATGAGGAAGTATTGAATAGGATTGGGGAGAAGAGAAGTTTGTGGCGCAACTTGACCAGAAGAAGGGATCGGTTGGTAGGACATGTTCTGAGGCATCAAGGGATCACCAATTTAGTATTGGAGGGCAGCGTGGAGGGTAAAAATCGTAGAGGGAGACCAAGAGATGAATACACTAAGCAAATTCAGAAGGATGTAGGTTGCAGTAGGTACTGGGAGATGAAAAAGCTTGCACAGGATAGAGTAGCATGGAGAGCTGCATCAAACCAGTCTCAGGACTGAAGACCACAACAACAACAACAACTGTAGTTTGGAGTTCTTTCATATCTTCCTTAATTTCTGTGATCCATTTAATGTTGCTCTTGCTATTCCACAATTTTTGTATTATTTTTTCACTAATTCTGTTTTCTGGAGTTCTCATCAGATGTCCAAAGAATGAGAGGCGTTTCTTCCTGATCGTGCTGATGACTGGTTCTATTTTCTTATATACTGTTTCATTTGATGCTATTCTCCAATGTCCATTTATTTTATATTGTTTATTTATACATGTCCTAATTATTCTTCTTTCTATTTTTAGTACTCTGTCATTTTCTGCTGTATTAGTTGTTTTGAAGATAGTTTCAGCTGCATACGTTATTTCTGGTTGTGTAACTGTTTTATAGTGTTTTAATTTTGCATCTATAGATAGGCTTTTTTTGTTGTATGTAGTTTTGGTAATGTAGTTTGCGTAATTCAGTTTTTTTATTCTATTCTGCCATGATGGCTTCTAATTTAGACTGTATGTTATTATTTCGCCTAAATATTTAAATTTATCAACAATTTTGATTTCCTGTTCTCCTATTGTAATTTTGTTTGCAAGTGGTGGATCAGTTAGAATATCATTTGAAAAAACGGAGATTATGCTAAGGTCTACTTTCTCTGCTATTTCTTGTAGTGATTTCACTTGTTGCCTGGCTTCTTGAACGGTGTTGGCTAGGAGAGCAAGATCATCAGCGAATGCCAAGCAGTTTAAGCTAATATCATCTTTTGCACTTCCAATCCTTATCATCTTTGGATTATTATCATTTATTATTATTTATTATCATTGGCCTACCTCCACTACCATAGAAAATCCCTCCATGTTCACATTCACACGCCATAATCTCTGGAAAACCGTACTTCTATTTATTATTATTAATATTTGCTATTATTTATTAGCATTTATTAGCATTTATTATCGTTTATTATTATTATTATTATTATTTATTCAAGATGGTCGAGTTTTGTGGCAAGAAAGCAATTCCGTTACATCCATGACAAAAAATCTTTCACAAATTCCAATTCAAACGCGATAATGTGTCACACCCACAAAAAAAAAAAAAAAAAAAAAAAAGAAACCAATTGGGCTATATGCACTAGCCTAAGTCCACCTCATCGTAAGAAGTTTGAATTTTTCGCTGTCACTTATTGTTTCACTCCTAAGCTTGAAAATCGCGTCAAATAATAATAAAGTGCACTTTTACTAACGTAAGTCACCTCCTGTGAATTCGTGGGAAAAGGACTTTACTTCAAACAGTACCGTCAGCACTTGTTCTCCAACGGAGTTAGTGCACATCCTAGCGATCGCAGTCCAGCCGCCACGAGGACCCCAGTCCGGCTGAATTAGTTCACATGGTCGCCGCCGGACCGCGCGCCACCGGCGAGCGAGCGGTCGCCTCACGTGACGGCCGCCTGATGCGTCCGCGGCCGCTCACGCCACAGCCTACTGCCGCCGGCTCGCTTCGCAGGCCCGCGATGTAAACATGTTTTCGTGGACAGTGGAGTCCGCCCCCACCGACCAGTTGGCGCCAAAGCTGTTCGCTGGACAGGTCGGAACCTGCCGACTTCGTAACGGTAGGTCGGTTCATCCGGCACCTGGTTGACAAAGAATGCCCTGCCGCACATTTGGCGCCAAAGTTTGCTCGAGAGTGGAATCCGCCATGACGTCACAACAGGTGGTCCAGCACGTGTGCTCGCCACGACGTCCCTTGCTAAGTTAACATGGCTCTGAGCACTATGCGATTTAACTTCTGAGGTCATCAGTCGCCTAGAACTTAGAACTACTTAAACCTAACTAACCTAAGGACATCACACACATCCACGCCCGAGGCAGGATTCGAACCTGCGACCGTAGCAGCAGCACGGTTCCAGACTGTAGCGCCTAGAACCACACGGCCACTCCGGCCGGCTCGCTAAGTTAATTGATCAACTGACTCTCATTATTCAATCCACATTCTGCACACACCTAATCCAAGATCGTCGCGAAAACACACGCCCGGACACATGAGCCATCGCGCGCGCCTAGCTTACTCCTCCGCAAGTGAATGTAACAAAGTTCGCATGACTACTTAATTAAATTGATCAATTAATTAACCTCTCTGATGCAGAAAAAAGTGCCATGTCCACCTAGACTTGGAATCAATTTTCGCCAGAGCGAAACACACCTGGACTTGGACTGAAATACTTAAAGCCCCAACCGACCACCACGTCCCCTTGTAAGTAGGTTGTTTAGGTTTTTATGTTGGTAACGCCACGTAGCGCTGTGTATGAAAATCACTCGCTATGCTGTGTGCAGTCTGTGGCTGGGTGGCATTGTTGTAATATTCACCATTGTAGTGTTGGGCAGTTGGCTGTTAACAGCGCGTAGCGTTGCGCAGTTTGAGGTGAGCCGCCAGCAGTGGTGGATGTGGGGAGAGAGATGGCGGAGTTTTGGGAGCGGATGATCTGGACGTGTGTCCATCAGAAACAGTACATTTGTAAGAATGGATGTGATGAACTGCTACAGATATTATGACTTTTGAACACTATTAAGGTAAATACATTGTTTGTTCTCTATCAAAATCTTTCATTTGCTAACTATGTCTATCACTAGTTAGTGCCTTTAGTAGTTTGAATCTTTTATTTAGCTGGCAGCATTGGCGCTCGCTGTATTGCAGTAGTTCGAGTAACGAAGATTTTTGTGAGGTAAGTGATTTGTGAAACGTATAGGTTAATGTTCGTCAGGGCCATTCTTTTGTAGGGATTTTTGAAATACAGATTGCGGTGCGCTAAAAAATATTGTGTGTCAGTTTAAGGACAGTCATGTATAATTTTTCTAAGGGGACCTTTCACCCTTACCGACCCATGTTCGTTGGCTAACATGTGCTAATGTGTACTGCCGTTTACTAACGTGCACTAACCTACATAAACGTATATCGCATTTTGTCTATGCAAATAAGCCAAGTTTGAATTCAGATGGTCAGTTTGTGTTTCGCTACCAACACAAGAAAATTGTGGCAGACGAAGCCACTAACCTAAGTAACCTGTGATGATTCAAAATCGTCGGCTATGCCTCTCTCACACACCACGAGCGCGAGACCGCCCACGTCACAGCCTGGACCTTTATACTCGCGTCGGACATACTCCTCCGTAATTATTCTAGCTAAACTATGGCCCGAATACTGTTGTTCAATCCACACGGTCTATGACATGACCAGAGCAAACCCCCAGTACCTAAGCCGAGGACATCGCCCGCCCCACCTGTAGTTAACCGCTGAGAGACGAAGATATACTGCAATCACATCCCTCGCGCTCTCGTATCTACTTGCCTCGGCAATTCGATCTAACAACATTTTATTTAGGCATCGAGTATATCTATCACTCTCAAACAACAAACACTCCCCCTGACGGACCTGGTGTCATGTTGCACAGTCGGCAGACACGCAAACAGCTCCTAATTTCAGTGCACAATATCAAACTGCTCCTAAATAATGCAGTACACATAACTGTAAACATCATCAGTACTCGTAATCCGTCCAAATAACGCATAGCAAAATAACTCAACAGACGCCCGCATTGAACCTGTCCCACACCAAGTCACACGTCCGACAGCTCTCAATTCACTCAAAGGTCTCTGTTCAACCCCCCAAACATGACTTGATCACAGCCGCATTCGCACCTAACATCTGAGAAATTCATATCACCTACACGCCGAACATGACTATCCAAGCCAGGCCGCGCGCGTCCTCTGTCTGACACCTTCTTAACTCAGTGCGGTCCAACACACATGTTAAGGCCGCATTCCATTGCTTGCCGGCTTATTTGCGGCACATCTCCACCTTCACGTCTGTTGTCAGAATAGCTGAGATCGGGTTCACACACACACACACACACACACACACACACACGGTCATCCCCTCTACTCATCCCGTACCATAACCAATATTAACTTAAACTGTTTAGCCGAGCGGTCTGAGGCGCTGCAGTCACGGACTGTGCGGCTGGTGCCGGCGGAGGTTCGAGTCCTCCCTCGGGCATGGGTGTGTGTGTTTGTCCTTAGGATAATTTAGGTTAAGTAGTATGTAAGCTTAGGGACTGATGACCTTAGCAGTTAAGTCCCATAAGATTTCACACACATTTGACGATTTTTTTTAACAATTTAATAAGTACAGGGTAGCAGGGTATGGACTGAGTGAAAACCAAGGAAAGACAGAAGTTATGGAGAGTGACAGCTACGAAACTAGCGATAAACTTAATATACAGACTGGCAACCACGCAACAGACGGTATGAAGGCAAATACGTCTGACGGGCGTAGCAACGACGTAATAAGAAGCAGACTAGTGGAGGCAAAGACGGCTTACCGAGCGAAAAGAAGCCTGTAGGTGTCAAACAAAGGGTATAATTTGAGGAAGAAATTTCTGAAGAAGTATATTTGGACCACGACGGTGTGTGGCGATGATTGATGGGCAGTGGGAATACCGAAAGTGAGGAGAATCGAAGCATTTGAAAAGTGGTGCTACAGAAGAATGTTGAAAATTGGGTGGACAGATAAGGTAAGAAAGGAGGATGTTCTGCGCAGAATCGGCGAGGAAAGAACTGTGTGGAAACACTGTCAAGGAGAAGGTGCAAGATCATAGGACATCAGGGGATAACGTTGAGGGAGCTACAGAGAGTAAAAACTCTATGGCAAGACAGAGACTGGAATACACTGAAGAGCCAAAGAAACTGGCACACCTGTGTAATATCGTGCAGGCCCCCGGGAGGACCGAAGTGTCATGGAGCCGACTGATGTCTGAAGTAGTGCTGGAGGTATCTGACACCATGAATCCTGCAGGGCTGTCCACAAATCCGTAAGAGGGGGTGGGGAGCTCTTCTGAACAGCACGCTGCAAGGCATCCCAGATATGCTCAATAATGTTGTCTGGGGAGTTTGGTGCCCAGCGGAAGTGTTTAAATTCAGAAGAGTGTTCTTGGAGCCACTCTGTAAGTGGCTGTCACATTGTCCTGCTGGAATTGCCCGAGTCCGCGGGATGCACAATGGACACGGATGGATGCAGGTAATCAGACAGGATGTTTACGTATGTGTCACCTGTCAGAGTCGTTTCCAAACGTATCAGGGGTCCCATATCACTCCAACTGCACACGCCCCTCACCATTACAGAGCCTCCACTAACTTGAACAGTCCCCTGCTGACATGCCGGATCCATAGATTCATGAGGTTGTCTGCAAACCCGTACACGTCCATCCGCTCCATACAATTTGGAACGAGACTCGTCCGACCGGGCAACATGTTTCCAGTCATCAACAGTCCAATGTCGGTGATGACGGGGTCAGGCGAAGAGTAAAGCCTTGTGTCGTGCAGTCACCGAGGGTACAAGAGTCGGCCTTCGGCTCCGAAAACCCGTATCGATGGTTTCGTTGAATGTTTCGCACACTGACACTTGCTGATGGCCCAGCATTCAAATCTGCAGCAATTTGCGGAAGGGTCGCACTTCTGTCACGATGAATGATTCTCTTCAGTCGTCGTCGGTCCCCTTCTTGTAGGATCTTTTTTCCGGTCGTAGCGATGTCGGAGATTTGGTGTTTTAGCGAATTCCAGATATTCGCGGTACGCTTCTGAAATGGTCTACGCGTAAATACCAACGCCATCGCTATGCTGTCTCACATCGCTCCTGCGCCGACTATAACACAAAGTTCAAACTCACTTAAATCTTGATAACCTGCCTTTGTAGCAGAAGTAACCGATATAAAAAGTGCGCTAGACACTCGTTGTCTTATGCAGGGTGTTACAAAAAGGTACTGCCAAACTTTCAGGAAACATTCCTCACACACAAAGAAAGAAAAGATGTTATGTGGACATGTGTCCGGAAACGCTTACTTTCCATGTTAGAGCTCATTTTATTACTTCTCTTCAAATCACATTAATCATGGAATGGAAACACACAGCAACAGAACGTACCAGCGTGACTCCAAACACTTTGTTACAGGAAATGTTCAAAATGTCCTCCGTTAGCGAGGATACATGCATCCACACTCCATCGCATGGAATCCCTGATACGCTGATGCAGCACTCGAGAATGGCGTATTGTATCACAGCCGTCCACAATATGAGCATGAAGAGTCTCTACATTTGGTAGCGGGGTTGCGTAGACAAGAGCTTTCAAATGCCCCCATAAATGAAAGTCAAGAGGGTTGAGGTCAGGAGAGCGTGGAGGCCACGGAATTGGTCCGCCTCTACCAATCCATCGGTCACCGAATCTGCTGTTGAGAAGCGTACGAACACTTCTACTGAAATGTGCAGGAGCTCCATCGTGCACGAACCACATGTTGTGTTCTAGCACAACAGGTAGAGTATCCCGTATGTAATCGTGATAACGTGCTCCATTGAGCGTAGATGGAAGAACATGGGGCCCAATCGAGACATCACCAACAATGCCTGCCCGAACGTTCACAGAAAATCTGTGTTGATGACGTGTTTGCACAATTGCGTGCGGATTCTCGTCAGCCCAACATGCTGATTGTGAAAATTTACAATTTGATCACGTTGTAATGAAGCCTCATTCATAAAGAGGACATTTGCACTGAAATGAGGATTGACACATTGTCGGATGAACCATTCGCAGAAGTGTACCCGTGGAGGCCAATCAGCTGCTGATAGTGCCTGCACACTCTGTACACGGTACGGAAACAACTTGTTCTCCCGAAGCACTCTCCATACAGTGACGTGGTCAACTTTACCCTGTACAGCAGCAACTTCTCTGACGCTGACATTAAAGTTCTCGTCAACTGCACGAAGAATTGCCTCGTCCATTGCAGGTGTCCTCGTCATTCTAAGTCTTCCCCAGTCGCGAGTCATAGGCTGCAATGTTCGGTGCTCCGTAAGACGCCGATCAATTGCTTCGAACGTCTTGCTGTCGGGACACCTTCGTTCTGGAATTCTGCCTCGATACAAACGTACCGCGCCACGGCTATTGCCCCGTGCTAATCCATACATTAAATGGGCATCTGCATTTGTAAACATTGCCCTGACTGGAAAACCACGTTCGTGATGAACACTAACCTGTTGATGCTACGTACTGATGTGCTTGATGCTAGTACTGTAGAGCAATGAGTCGCATGTCAACACAAGCACCGAAGTCAACATTACCTTCCTTCAATTGGGCCAACTGGCGGTGAATCGAGGAAGTACAGTACATACTGACGAAACTAAAATGAGCTCTAACATGGAAATTAAGCGTTTCCGGACACATGTCCACATAACATCTTTTCTTTATTTGTGTGTGAGGAATGTTTCCTGAAAGTTTGGCAGTATCTTTTTGTAACAGCCTGTATAAGCATTGCCGATCGCTGCGCCGTGTTCTGCCTATTTACATATCTCTGTATTCCAATACTCGTGCCTATACCAATTTCTTTGATGCTTCCTTGTACATCCGGGAAATAATTCAGGTCTTACGTTGCAAAGTTGCACTCGGGGATGAAGATCTTGGCACCGCATGGGAATGAGTGCTGGGCCACATGAAGCTAGTCAGCAGACTGACGATTCAGAAATAAAAACAGAAGTACAATTATTAATTCTTATTGGGTGAGTCCCTACGTGCCAGAAGGTATTTATCTAATGAGCAACAGCCCCGCTCACCCACAAGGCAGGCACGTTTTATGGTCGACAAACACGCTCGGCGGTAACGAGACCGCCGGGCGGTGTCCTGTGACGACGGCGCGATCTGCCGGCCGGCGGCCGAACCAGCGGCCAATTAGAAGGCGGCGTCGTAAAACCCAACCCTGCACCCCGCTACAATCCACTGGTCGCCGTATTTGGGCGGCGCCTGTTCTCACACAGCTGCCGTAAAGAAAAAGAACCTAAAGAAAGCGGGCGACTCAGGGGCGCTGAGACCAAATGAAGCAATCACCGGCGCAGTCGACGTCTGCCACCATCTGCTGCAGGGGTAGTCGCGGAGGCTGGGGGACGGCGCCACTGCCTCTCCACGTATTCACCCTACAGAGCCACACACTTTTCCCAACGACGGATGACACACAGGAGACCTTGGTTGTACAATCCTGCATCCTGGGTGTTGAGGAACGTGTCCCCCCCCCCCCCCCCCCCCCGAGAAAATCGCCTGATCTTATTTCTGGAAAGGCCTGTCACGGAATAACAGACTGTCTGAAAACTAGCGACGAATATCAATGGCCTATAGAACCGGGTTTCAAATTGTAAGACAGATGAACTGTAGACTAAAACTGAAGAAACCGCGAAAAGGTGGGAATTTAAGGAGATGGGACCTTGATAAATTGAAAGAAACAGAGGATGTAGAGAGTTTCAGGGAGAGCATTAGGGAACGATTGACAGGAATAGGGGAAAAAATACAGTAGAAGAAGAATGGGTAGCTTTGAGGGATGAAGTAGTGAAGGAAGCAGAGGATCAACTAGGTAAAAAGACGAGGGCTAACAAATCCATGGGTAACAGAAGATATAATGAATTTAATTCATGACACGAGAAAATATAAAAATGCAGTAAATGAAGCAGGCAAAAAGGAATACAAACGTCTCAAAAATGATATCGACAGGAAGTGCAAAATGGCTAAGCAGGGATGGCTAGAGGAAAAATGTAAGGATGTAGAGGCTTATCTTACAAGGGTAAGATAGATACTGCCTACAGGAAAATTAAAGAGATCGTTGGAGAAAAGGGTACCACTCGTCTCAGTATCAAGAGCTCAGATGGAAACCCAGTTCTAAGCAAAGAAGGGGAAGGAGTATATAGAGGGTCTATACAAGGGCGATGCACTTGAGGACAATATTATGGAAATGGAAGAGGATGTAGATGAAGATGAAATGGGAGATACGATACCGCGTGAAGAGTTTGACAGAGCACTGAAAGACGTGAGTCGAAACAAGGCCCCGGGAGTAGACAATATTCCATTAGAACTACTGACGGCCTTGGGAGAGCCAGTCCTGACAAAACTCTACCATCTGGTGAGCAAGATGTACGAGACAGGCGAAATACCCTCAGACTTCAAGAAGAGTATTGTTATATTGCTAGAGAAGGCCGAAATGCACGCTATAAGTTCACGCAGGATGGCCTGAGGTCTGAAACAGGATCCGTAAAGAATGCTATAAAGAAAAGTACGTAGCTTCTGGAACACTTAACTTTAATCCATCATTTGTATACATCGTTCTTGATGAGACATGCTTCATACGATAACTATCACTTGCTATGGCGCCTTGCTAGGTCGTAGCCATTGACTTAGCTGAAGGCTATTCTAACTATCTTCTCTGCAAATAAACGAGGCATCGTCAGTGTTGCATCGCTAGCTACGTCGTCCGTACAACTGGGGTGAGTGCTTGTAAGTCTCTCTAGACCTGCCGTGTGGTGGCGCTCGGTCTGCGATCACTGACAGTGGCGAACGCGGGTCCGACATGTACTAATGGACTGCGGCCGATTTAAAGCTACCACATAGCAAGTGTGGTGTCTGGCGGTGACACCACAAGTATAATAATTCCAATCCCAAAGAAAGCAGGTGCTGACAGGTGTGAAAATTACCGACTATCAGTTTAATAAGCCACGGTTGCAAAATACTAAGGCGAATTCGTTACAGACGAATGGAAAAACTAGTAGAAGCCGACCTCGCGTAAGATCAGTTTGGACTCCGTAAAAATCTTGGAACACGTGAGGCAATACTGACTCTACGACTTATCTTAGAAAATAGATCGAGGAAAGGCAAACCTACGTTACTAGAATTTGTAGAGAAAGCTTTTGACAATGTTGACTGGAATACTCTCTTTCAAATTCTGAAGGTAGCAGGGGTAAAATACAGGGAGCGAAAGGCTATTTACAATTTTTACAGAAACCAGATGGCAGTTATAACAGCCGAGGGACATGAAAGGGAAGCAGTGGTTGGGAAGGGAGTGAGACAGGGTTGTAGCCTATCCCCTATGTTATTCAATCTGTATATTGAGCAAGCAGAAAAAGGAAACAAGAATTCGAAGTAGGTATGGAGAAGAAATAAAAACTTTGAGGTTCGCCGATGACATTGTAATTCTGTCAGAGACAGCAAAGGACTTGGAAGAACAGTTGAACGGAATGGACAGTGTCTTGAAAGGAGGGTATAAGATGAACATCAACAAAATCAAAACAAGGATAATGGAATGTAGTCGAATTAAGTCGGGTGATGCTGAAGCAATTAGATTAGGAAATCAGACACTTAAAGTAGTAAAGGAGTTTTGCTATTTGGGGAGCATAATAACTGATGATGGTCGAAGTAAAGAGGATATAAAATGTAGACTGGCAATTGCAAGGAAAACGTTTCTGAAGAAGAGAAATTTGTTAACACCGAGTATAGTTTTAAGTGCAAGGAAGTCACTTCAGGCCGGCCCCGGTGGTCTCGCAGTTCTAGGCGCGCAGTCCGGAACCGTGCGACTGCTACGGTCGCAGGTTCGAATCCTGCCTCGGGCATGGATGTGTGTGATGTCCTTAGGTTAGTTAGGTTTAAGTAGTTCTAAGTTCTAGGGGACTGATGACCACAGCAGTTGAGTCCCATAGTGCTCAGAGCCATTTGAATCATTTTGAAGTCGTTTATGGAAGTATTTGCACGGAGTGTACCCATGTATGGAAGTGAAACATGGACAATAAATAGTTTGGACAAAAAGCTTCAGAAATGTGGTGCTACAGAAGAATGCTGAAGATTAGATGGGTAGATCACGTAATTAATGTGGTGGTACTGAAGAGAATTGGGTAGAAGAGAAATTTGTGGCACACCTTGACTAGAAGAAGGGATCGGTTAGTAGAAAATGTTCTGAGGCATCAAGGGATCACCAATTTAGTGTTGGAGGGCAGCGTGGAAGGTAAAAATCGAAGAGGGAGACCAAGAGATGAATACACGAAACTGATTTAGAAGGATGTAGGTTGCAGTAGGTACTGGAAGCTGAAGAAGCTTGCACAGGATAGAGTAATATGGCGAGTTGCATCAAACCAGTCCCTGGACTGAAGACCAGATTAATAGAAATAGAACATACAAAATATATTGAAAATGTAATGATATTTTTGTTTGTTTTTGTTTTTTGCAAACGCTTACTGGAAAAGTTGCGCATGTCACAGCAATATTCAAGAAAGGTAGTAGGAGAAACCCACTAAATTACAGGCCCATATCATTAACATCAACATGCAGGAGGATTTTGGAACATATAGCGTGTTCGAACATAATGAATTACGTCGAACAAAACAGTCTATTGACACACAGTCAACACGGATTTAGAAAACAGCGTTCTTGTGAAACACAACTAGCTCTTTATTCACATCAAGTGTTGAGTGCTATTGGTAAGGGATTTCAAATTAATTCCGTATTTCTTGGCTTCTGGTAGGCTTTTTAGACTGTACCGCACCAGCGACTTGTAGTGAAATTACGTGCTTATGGAATATCGTCTCGGTTATGTGGCTGGATTCGTGACTTCCTGTCAAAGAATTCACAGTTCGCAATTATTGACGGAAAGTCATCGAGAATAACAGAAGTGATTTCTGGCGTTCACCAAGGTAGTGTTATAGGCCCTTTGCTGCTCCTCACCTATATGAACGATTTGGGAGACAATCTGAGCAGCCGTTTAGATTGTTTGCAGATGGCTCAAATGGTTCAAATGCCTCTGAGCACTATGGGACTCAACTGCTGAGGTCATTAGTCCCCTAGAACTTAGAACTACTTAAACCTAACTAACCTAAGGACATCACACACATCCATGCCCGAGGCAGGATTCGAACCTGCGACCGTGGCGGTCTCGCGGTTCCAGACTGAAGTGGCTAGAACCGCACGGCCACACCGGCCGGCTGTCATACGTGAAACGAAGGACTATTGATATTGATACTTTCTTTGAAGCAATTTGATCATGGCGGTACCCAAAAGCCAAATGAAAATTTTAACCAATTTGTATGGAAAAGAGTGCCAAGAACCATTTTTGTGCGAAGAAGTGCACTTGCTAATGGTGATTATGGTGCATTTTCATGTTTTAATTTTGGTGTGCAAAGCAGGAAATATGTTTTAGAGAAAATGGGAATCAAGCCCGCAGTGAACTGCATCAAAGCTTTGTATGCGATGGACAGAGAGCGCGTAGTGAAAGCACATACATAAATCATTTCTGGAGGTGATAGTATCAAGAAGAGTGCATAATAGGAATGTGGAAAGGAAGAGAACTGATTTAGAAAATGAAAGAGAACCTACTTACCGTGCTGAAAAGTTCTAAAAGAAAGCAAATACAAGCAGAAACTTTAACGGCCATTTTCCGCAAAACACAAATTTCTGTACTTGGGTACATTGTTGTTGTTGTGGTCTTCAGTCCTGAGACTGGTTTGATGCAGCTCTCCATGCTACTCTATCCTGTGCAAGCTTCATCATATCCCAGTACCTACGGCAACCTACATCCTTCTGAATCTGCTTGGTGTATTCATGTCTTGGTGTCCCCCTAAGACTTTTACCCTCCACGCTGCCCTCCAATACTAAATTGGTGATCCCTTCATGCCTCAGAACATGTCCTACCAACCGATCCCTTCTTCTAGTCAAGTTGTGCCACAAACTCCTGTCCTATTCGGTACATGTAACATCCAAGATAAATATCCTATTTTTTTCAAACTCGGTATGGTTATTAAACAGAAGCTCCTTAATGTAAAACTCTAGAATTTTCAAATCTATTAAAAACTGTGGTATAAATTGAGATAATTAACGATAAATATTGAGTTTTTTCTCAACATGAAGTGTAAAATGTAACAGCTCATTCATTTGTTCCGAAGTTAAGTAAATTCTAAAATTTTATACAAGTGAAGGTATGGTTAGTACACTGTGCCAAATTCGTCGAAGAATTTCTCTTACTTATGAAGAAAAGCGTACCTGTAGCAACAAATGCAGCAAATACTAAGTGAAAAAGTGATGAAATTTCACATGCAAACAAGATTTATTTCGTTACGTTTTTGAACTCCCACTGCTATGAGTGTAAATCCTGAATCCTTCCTGGTCGTGCTGACAAAGTTTACTAAATTAATTTGTAAAAATGTAGACCGTGGAAATTAAAATGTCCTGTTGTGCCTCTCCTGCTCTAGGTCGGCCCGTTTGACGTCTCAGCTCCCTTAAGTGAAAGAAACCCTCAACGACACAGAAGAGACGCTTTTATTCGAAGAGAATAATTGCACTGAAGTCGCCACTATTCACGACAGTGCCCTGGAGACTACAGAGGGCCGGACGTGGTTCTTAATGCAGTGAGCGATCACCACGAACGTCACTGGAACGAGCCCTACATGCCGGACATGGCTTAAGGCGTGTTCCCCAGTGCGTTACGTATTGTCACCTGGCGCCATACGAGGGTCTATTTAGCAATGTCGAGTACGATTATTCTGGTGTCCCACGTTTTACGGTGTGGAGAAGCATAACGTTCACCACGGTACACTCGCTGGTCAACGTTATCGCCACACTGTAAGACGTCGTTGTCTCCTGACCTTCACTGCTTACATATTCCGCCCTCACAAACATATTCCGCACATCAAGTAGCTTCATTCGAACCCAAACTCGCTAAGATAAAGTCAGTGTTGTATGAATTCATGTAAACGATATGCAAATAGGAAGTGCGCACCGAGATTCAAATACTCGAGGCTGTCGTACACACACACACGTTCAAGACACGACAGTCACACTGGCTTTTAGTTCAGGAGAGGCGGACTGCACGCCAGGAGGCCGGTCCCTTCAGAGGACGAGTCAACCTATCTACGTCGGCCGGCGACCGCCCGTAGAGCAGACAGCGTTTGCCAGAGCGAAAGGGGAGAACGACCCCGTGGTCGGCTTAAAAGCAAATTCCGCTACATTGTGTGGGAACGTCCAGCCTAAACATTCTTTACAGACATAGCACGCAGTTTCAGAGGTTTTCACAGGGAGACAGCAAACGCCAAACGCCCAAGCTACAGATATCCAGATTGGTCGCCTTAAACGAAACATCATTCTCGCGTTTTAGAAGAGCAATGCCGATTGGCAGACAATATTCCTGATGCCTCGAGCTGAAGGAGTAATGGAAGAGACCGACCCCTTCACGTCTGGCGTGGAGAGGGGCCGTTCCGTTGTCTCCCTCGGAGCAACACTTAACGAGAGCGTGTGCGCTCGTACATGTACTCAAAGAGCGAGGAACAAGTGTCTCCTCAGTACTTCACTGGGACAGCACCTCTGTCGAGAGCGAATCGGAGTGCGACTCTATATCGAGTCCTTGCGATTAAGTGTCGTTCAATGTGTCGGCCGCCACACTTATTGTGCGGTGTGAACGGACAGAGTTATAGTTAAACGCCTGCGAGCGAATTTTGACTGGCATCGTGGTGGACTGATTATCTGACCTGTGTATCGCGCCAATAGTTAGACTACGGGCGAACAGGAATCCTCGACTTCATCGAGGCACAGCGAGAGTTTGATTGGCGAAGGTTAGTCCAGATAGAACGAGAGTTATCTTATTTGTCAGCAGCGAGTGGCTTATGGTATTGTGCGCTACAGCTATAGCGAGGCCCATATTTCCTCCACAACAGTACACTTCACTGCATTTCACATGCGACACCCTCGACCGTACCTAGCAACATTCTAACAGATAATTCTTCGAGTTCAGTAGGCGCAGCTCTCAGCCATTCTGCCAAGTCAACAGCCATCTTAAACTTTGTATACAAATTTCATTAGCGAATCCTATCTTTAAAAGGTAACTTCACATTCCGAAAAGAACCCGGAAATAACTTGTTCAGTTCATAACTAAAAGTGCGATTGTGATTTCTCAGTATTTGTGCAAAAAAAATAATAATTTTCGTTAGTTTCATGTTTTTGTTTCACTAACTAGCACTACTCCAGTACCCAAGTATCCCACTAGTTACGTAAGAAATTTTGTGAATTTTTGTGTCATTTCCTTACAGCAGACCACTCCAGAAGATATTTACTGCTGAAAGTTTTTCGGGCGTTTCTCTTTAGAACGTTATGAGCGTCTGTCTGACTTCTGTAGTAGTGTGCGGGTGGAAATTGCATCTTGCAGGAGCCACAGGGTAAAGGGTACATTTCAGATTAATAAGTTGCACAGAATGACAGAATAGCACCCACACGTCACTCACAACACTACACTCCTTCGTAACGTGTGTCCTTCCAGGATGACAATGCTTGACCGTATCAAACAGAGAATGTGCAGGAGGTCTTGGAACGATATTCTTGTGATGGAGTGTCCTGCCCGTTTCACGACTCTAATCCCATCCAGCACATGTAGCACTCTTTGGGGAGTCGTACACAGGTACCAACGGCCATGCTGGAGGAATGGATCGCCCTGCTACCTGACATCCTCAACAACCTGGTGCCCAGGATGGCAGCACGCTGCAGACGTGTGTGTATTGCCGTCTGTGGCGACGACCGCGTCCCGGCTTTTGTAGTATCCACGCGACCAGCGACAATCACGGTGACTTCTTCAGTTACCTCCTCAACTGCACTGTGACACCATACCAAAGATACTTTCGTACTTGCGTTTTGCACACTGGCGTATTTTTTTCAAACAAGAAAAGAGGAAGAAATCAGTGAGTGACACGTCAGAAGGATATGGCGAAGAAGCGATAAACCTGAATGTCCTGTGCAGAACCGTATGGCGTGGTGTCCCGCAGTAAAAACACACACACACTGACAGGCAATATACTCCTGTCATGGTTTGCAACTTACGGCCATAATTGTGTTTGAATCACACGCTGGCAGTGACAAAATTAACAGTCTGCTTCATCATGTCCAATGCTGGTTGGGTCACGACATTTTTCGGCAGTTATCTGGTTCTGTTACAGGACAGATTTCCAGTAAACAATCTCACAACAT
The DNA here is from genome assembly GCF_023864345.2 of Schistocerca serialis cubense. Lineage (NCBI taxonomy): Eukaryota > Metazoa > Arthropoda > Insecta > Orthoptera > Acrididae > Schistocerca > Schistocerca serialis. The sequence goes on from NC_064646.1 coordinate 527,448,595, forward strand.
ATGCAAATCACTAATTAAACTCCCATTTTATCTGAGTACTTACGCTGAAGCGCCAAAGAAACTGGTATCGCTATACGAATTCAATATGTAAACGGCGCTGCGGTCGGCAACAAGTGCCTGGCACAGCTGTTATATCGGTTACTGCTGCTACGATGGCAGATTATCAAGATTTAAGCGAATTTGAACGTGTTGTTATAGTCGGTGCACGAACGTTGGGACACACCTTCTCCGAGGTAGCGATGAAGTGGGGATTTGGTATGTCACTAGTGTACCGTGAATACCACGAATACGGTAAAACATCGAAACTCCGACATCGCTGCGGCCGGGAAAAGATCCTGAAAGTACGGGACCACCGACGACTGAAGAGAACCGTTCAACGTGACAGAAGTGCGACCCCTCGCAAACTGCGGCAGACTTCAAAGCTGCGCTATCAACAAGTGGCAGCATGTCAACCATTCGACGAAACATCATTGATACGCGCCTTAGGAGCTGAAGACCCACTTGTAACCTTGCTGACTGGACGACACAAATCTTTACGCCTCGCCTAGGCCCGTCAACACCGACATTGGGCTGTTGATGACTGGAAACATGTTGCCTGGTCGGACGAGTCTCGTTTAAAATTTTTATCTAGAAGATGGAAGTGTACGGGTATCGAGACAATCTCATGAATCCGTGGATGTACGGATATGGAGACAACCTCACGAATCCAAGGACCGTACACGTCAGCATGGGACTGTTCAAGCTCTGTAATGGTGTTGGGGCGTGTGCAGCTGGAGTGATATGGGAACAGGTGACACGTACGTAAGCATCCTATCTGATCACATGCATCCATTCGTGTCCATTGTGCATTCCGACGGACTCGTGCAATTCCAGCAGGACAATGCGACACCCCACACGTCCAGAATTGCTACAGAGTGGCACCAGAAACCCTCTTCTGAGTTTGAACAGTTCCGCTGACCACCAAACTCCCCACACATGAACATTATTGAGCATATCTGGGACGCCTTGCGACGTGGTGTTCAGAAGAGATCTCCACTGCCTCTGCTCTTACGGATTTATTCACACCTCTGCAGGATTCGTGGTGTCAGTTCCCTCCAGCACTACTTCAGACACCAGTCGAGTGCATGCCGCGTCGTGTTGCGGCACTTCTGTGTGCTCGCGGAGGTACTGAAGTATCAGTGTCTTTGGCTCTTCAGTGTAACGAGTGTTTTGGTCCTCTGTCTGCCCAATACTTCTTCATTCTTTCAGATATTTCCTGTCGCTCTTCCTCTCACATCTTTTTTCCTGTAGCCCTTTTATTGATCTTCGTTTCTAGCGTGGTTTGTGTGTCTTGCATTATTCTGGTTTTCTATGTTTTGTTTTCTAAGTCGTCTACAGTAATTTGCACTTTTCTTATATGTTCGTTAATTTCTGTTATCCATTTAATGTTGTTCTCACTATTCCACAATTTTTCTATCACCCTCACTAATTCTGGTATTCTCTTCAGATGTTCCTTATCGTGCTCATTATTGGTTCCATTGTAATGAATACTATTTCATTTGCAGCTAATCTCCAACATCCATTTACATGATATTGTTTATTTATGCATTGCTAATTATCCTTTTTCCTGTCTTTGGTATTTCGTCAATTTTTGCTGCAATAGTTGTTTTGATAATGGTTTCAGCTGCGTAAGTTATTTTTCGTTGTGTTTTATAATGTTTTAATTTTGCATCTATGGATACGTTTCTTCGTTGTAACTGTTCTTGGACATATATTTTGCTTTGTTCTGCTTTTTATCCTACTTTGCCACGCTGACTTCTCATTTAGATTGTAAGTTGTGATTTTACCTAAATATTTAACATCAATTTTGATTTCTTGTTCTCCAATTGTAATTTTGTTTGCAAGTAGTGAGTCAGTTCGCACAGTCTCTGTTTTTTTCAAATGATATTCTGAGACCATTTTTCTTTGCTATTTCTTGTAGTGATTTAACTTGATGCCTGGTTCTTGAACATTGTTGCCTAGGAGAGCAACATCATCAGCAAGCAGTTCATAATTATATCATTTTAGCACTTCCAATTCTTATGTTCTTTGGGTTATTCTTGCACCATTTTCTCATTATGTATTAGAGTGCACAGTTGAACAGTAATGCTGATAGACAGTCGTCTTGCCTTAAGCCTACTTTTATGAGGAATTGTTCAGAAAATTCTCCTCTAAATTTAACTTTAGATTAGAGTAAGCCCTATTAATTTAATTAGTTTTGCAGAGAGTCCTAGATTCCTTAAAATTTTTTGCTATGTAGGTCTATAGGGGCAGTCATATGCCTTCTTAAAATCTACGAATGTTATTGCCAGACGTTTGTTCTGTTTCCCGTAGTATGCCATAATCAATCTTAGACTGATGATCCACTCTGCACAGCTTATCCATGGTCTGTAACCTCCCTGCCAGTGTCCTAGCTCCGGCTCTAGTTGTTCCTCGACGCTTTCATAGGGGATCTTGAATAAAATCTTGTATGTGCAGTCTAGGAGAGAGATTCCTCTGTGGTTGTCTGGACTGCTCTTTGTCCCTTCTTGTGCAGTGGGTGTATGATGGCCGCAGTCCAATCTTCAGGGAGTTCTTCTGTTATCCAAATTTTTGTTAGACCCGTGTGTAAAGAGGTCTTGAGAGTTTCACTCGAATATTTCCACATTTCAACAAAAACTTGATCTCCACCACATACCTCATAATTGTTTAGTCCTTTGAGGACTCTTTCTACTTCTTGGAAAGTCGGGGGTGGGAGGGGGTTAATTTGTTAGGTTCGGTTTTAATAGGGTTATTTACGTCAACTTGTAATTCTTTCGGTTCTTCACGATTAAAAAGGTAATTAAACGCTTTTGCATGTTTTCGGAATTTTCTTTGTTACTGTGTGCCATTCTTACATCTTCATCTTTTAGCATTAGCGTCGGGGGCTCATACTGTTGTCATTGTGTCACAAAGATCTTATAGTAGTTCCTCGAACTGGTTTTGTGGCACTTATGTTCTATAGTGTTTATTATGTCATTATGGAATCCTCTCTTAATTCTGCTAATGTTTAATGTGAATTTTTTCGTGTGATTGTCTTCTGTTTTGTGAGTCTGAAACTCTAACTATGCTTGTGCCTTTCTTTATGGAATTTGTCACATTCCAGACCCCACCACGCATGTTTTCTTCGTGGCTTCAAGGCAGCTAGAATCTCGGCTTATTTCTTGTGACTTGGTACCAGTTCTTTTAGATTATCTGTCACTTTAATGATCTGTGATATTTGTTAGTATATGTCATTTTTAATTGGCTGGTGTTGGGTCATACCTCATTGTTTTATCACATTTTTATTCTTTTTATTTAATGGAATGAACTGAATTTTAATTGTAACTCAGTAGTGGTATGAGCCTGTGTCTCTTCTCAATACTTTTAACGTTGTGTATCACATTACGAAAACAGACGTGACTTGGCTGCCACTCCCTCTACCTCCATCCTGGGTATTTCCAGGTTTTAAGTTTATTTGGCTGCCTCTCGAAGTATGTTGATTTAGATAAACGGTCGTGTTCTCTGTGAAGTTCTACAACTCTTCGACCATTTTCCAATTGTACACTATATGATCAAAAGTATCCGGACACCCACAAAAACATACGTTTTTGATATTAGGTGCATTGTGCTGCCACCTACTGCTAGGTACTCCACATCAGCGACCTCAGTAGTCATCAGACATCGTGAGAGAGCAGAATGGGGCTCTCCGCAGATCTCACGGACTTGGAACGTGGTCAGGTGACTGGGTGTCACTTGTGTCATACGTCTGTAGGCGAGATTTCCACACTCTTAAACATCGCTAGGTCCACTGTTTCCGATGTGACAGTGAAGTGGAAACCTGAAGGGACACGTATAGCACAAAAGCGTACGGGCTGACCTCGTCTGTTGACTCACAGAGACCGCCGGCAGTTGAAGAGGGTCGTAATGTGTGATAGGCAGTCATCTATCCAGACGATCACACAGGAAATTCAAACGGTATCAGGATCCACTGCAAGTACTATGACAGTTGGGCAGGAGGTGAGAAAACTTGGATTTCACGGTCGAGAGGCTGCTCATAAGCCACACATCACGCTGGTAAATGCCAAACGACGTCTCGCTGGTGTAAGGAACGTAAACATTGGACGATTGAACAGCGGAAAAACGTTGTGTGGAGTGATGAATCGCGGTACACAATGTGGCGATCCGATGGCAGGGTGTGGGTATGGCGAATACCCGGTGGACATCATCTGTCAGCGTGTGTAGCGCCAACAGTAAAATCCGGAGGCGGTGGTGCTATGTTGTGGTCGTGTTTTTCATGGAGGGGCTTGTTGTTTTGCGTGGCACTATCACAGCTCAGGCCTACATTGATGTTTTAAGCACCTTCTTGCTTCCTATTGTTGAAGAGCAATTCGAGGATGGGCTGCCATTCCCGAAGAAACCATCCAGCACCTGACTGAAGTGTGCCTGCGAGAGTGGAAGCTGTCATCAAGGCTAAGGGTGGGCCAACACCATACTGAATTCCAGCATTACCGATGGAGGGCGCCACGATCTTGTAAGTCATTTTCAGCCAAGTGTCCGGATACTTTTGATCACATAGTGTATGTTTATATTTCCTTTCTTTTCCCAGCTGGGCGTTGAAGTCTCCCAATAATATTTGTACACAGCTTTCATTTATTCCACAGTTTGTTGGAGAAGGTCCCAAGAACTATCTCTCTCTTCCTTCGTGTGTGTTTGAATTTCTTTTTTTCATTTGTAACGGCACGAGGTATGCTCATTGTTTTAAAAGTCAGAGTTGCCGCTCTTGGCGATATTGCTTGGAAATGAGATACTGAATCTATTTTTTTATGTTTACTATAAATCCTACACCATATTGGGGACATTGCTTCTGTCCTGGTTTCCCATAAGAATTCCATATCCCTGTGATTCCAGCGTGTCCTCCATCGTGTTTCCAGTTCCTTAGAGCCACGCTATTAAAGCTCTGTGAAAATTTTGATTTTCCGATCTTAAGTAGCCACTTTGTGTTGTGTGTTGCTATGTAATTTATTTGCTTATGTTGAATCTTCTTCTTGTGTGTGAGTGATTGCACTGCTGTCTCTTTATAAACGATTTGATCATGTTAATTTGCCACTTGTTCAATAATCATTTTTATTGCAATAAATCGAAGTCATTATAACCCTTGTTTCTTTCACGAGTCATAAGTTTCCCCGTTCACAATTTCGGACGCTACATTTGCGTGTTTATCGGTATCTCGCTTAATCTGACTGCATTTTGAACCTTGTCCTCCAGCACATGGGCCCGGAACACCTCCTCTGCTGCCTCTTGTCACATTCGGAATGTCGTGCGACAAGTTGGACTGTTATTGGTTATCAAGTAACATAATTAAAAAGACAATACACTCGATCGCCAAATAGTAAATTTGTAGAATATGGAGTTTTTCCAGATGCACTTAACGTATCAAAAGTTTTTAAAAAAGGGGACAAACATCTTCCCCAAAGCTACAGACCAGTCTCCATTGTTCCAATATTCTCAAAGATATCTGAGGCGTTGATACACACACAAATCAGCAGCTTCTTTGAAAAACACAATACCCTATGTAGCAATCAGTTTGGTTTTCTCAAAGGGAAAAATACAACAGGAGCCGTCTTGTAAATCATTGACCAAACCTTAACAGCTTTTGAAAACAATAACATCGTGTCACTGGTATTATGTAACCTAAGCAAAGCTTTCGATTGCATTCCTGCTGACGCACTACTGGGGAAACTTGATTTTTATGGGGTGAGAGAGAGCACTTTAGCTGTGATAAATTCTTATTTAAGTAACCAAAAACAATTCGTTTCAGCCAGAAATGTAAATTCTTGCGTAATGGAAATAAGCACAGGTGTACGACAAGGATCTATCCTTGGACCCTTCTTCTTCATTGTAGCTATTAATGATTTACCTAAAAACATAGCCCACCCCGTCGTGTGTTATGCTGACGATACAACACTACTTACCACACATCAGAACATTTCAAACCTGAATAAACTACCAAAAGAAACACTTGATAAGGCCCTGGACTGATTTGCAGCCAATAAGCTCCTGTGCAATCCTGATAAAGCCCAACAACTTTTAATGGGAACATCAAATGAAGTAGGTAATAAGTCGGTAAACCTCTTAGGTATTCACATTGACTCTAAACTCTATTGGGAGGAACATGTCAATCACGTATTTGAAAAAATATGTCGGGTGGCATACCTTATCTTGTAACTAAGGGAGGTACTAAGCTTAGAGTACCTTAGGGTGACATACCGGGTGATCAAAAAGTCAGCACAAATTTGAAAACTGAATAAATCACGGAATAATGTAGATAGAGAGGTACAAATTGACACACATGCTTGGAATGACATGGGGTTTTATTAGAACCAAAAAAAAATACAAAAGTTCAAAAAATTTCCGACAGACGGCGCTTCATCTGATCAGAATAGCAATAATTAGCATAACAAAGTAAGACAAAGCAAAGATGATGTTCTTTATAGGAAATGCTCAATATGCCCACCATCATTCCTCAACAATAGCTGTAGTCGAGGAATAATGTTGTGAACAGCACTGTAAAGCATGTCGACAGTTATGGTGAGGCATTGGCGTCGGATGTTGTCTTTCACCATCCCTAGAGATGTCGGTCGATCACGATACACTTGCGACTTCAGGTAACCCCAAAGCAAATAATCGCACGGACTGAGGTCTGGGGACCTGGGAGGCCAAGCGTGACGAAAGTGGCGGCTGAGCACACGATCACCACCAAACGACGCGCGCAAGAGATCTTTCACGCGTCTAGCAACAAGGGGTGGAGCCCCATCCTGCATAAACATCGTACGTTCCAGCAGGTGTTTATCAGCCAGGCTGGGGATGATGCGATTCTGTAACATATCGGCGTACCTCTCACCCGTCACGGTAGCAGTTACAAAACCAGAATCACGCATTTCCTCGAAGAAAAAAGGCCCGATAACGGTAGATGTGGTAAATCCAACCGATACCGTGACTTTCTCGTCGTGCAATGGTGTTTCCACGACAGTTATAGGGTTTTCGGTAGCCCAAATCCTGCAGTTGTGGGCGTTGACAGACCCTCGGAGCGTGAAATGAGCTTCGTCGGTCCGCAACACGTTACTCAACCAATCGTCATCTTCCGCCATCTTTTGAAACGCCCACACCACAAATGCCCTCCGCTCCACTAAATCGCCAGATAATAGTTCATGATGGCGATGGATTTTGTACGAATAGCATCGGAGGGTACGCCTCAGTGCCAACCAAACAGTAGTGAATGGAATGCCGGTGCGACGTGAGACTGCACGAGCGCTGACTTCTCCGTGAATAGACGAACCCGCTACAGTCTCCATTTCTTCCCGAACTGTATCAACAGCATTACGCCTTGTGCTCGGTCGGCCACTACGGGGTCTATTGTCTAAACAATCCGTGGCTTCGAACTTCCAAATCATTCTCGCCACAGCTGCGTTTGCCAACGGACCTTTACCCGTTCGAATCCCCTTCCTATGGCGATAGGATCGTAACGCTGAACTAGCACATTCCCCATTCTGATAATACAGCTTCACTAAAAGCGCCTTTTCAGGTACAGTAGAACCCCTCTAATCCGTCACCTTCGGGACCGGGACCACGGTCGGAACGAAAAAAGGGTCGGATTATCCGAAAAATCTAATATTTATTGGAAAAATATAAAAAGACATTTAGTACAAAAATTAAACGATTTAAGAACTAAAAGACGTCTACACTAATATAAAAATGTGTTTCTTACACAGTGTTAAACAATATATTAACTAAAAAACGTCTACACACACTATAACTGTACTTAATAACGTATAAACGATATATACTGTAAACTAAAAAATGTTTATAGCACTGTACATAAAAAGAAATTTTTTACAAAGAAATAAACTACTGTATGTATAAACTAAGAAATGATTATACTGTATGCATTGTTTTAACAGCAAAAACGAAAACAAATTACTTGGGAAAAAAGTCAGTGCTACATTTTTGTTTAGCAGGTGTTATTCTAGATTGAGCTGCAGTGTCCCTCTATTTCTTTATCCACAAAACATCCATTGGAGTTGAAGCTGGATTCTGCTCGATGTATTGAAGGACGATGTCAAAAGCGTTTTTTGTGGTGTCACCGCCAGACACCACACTTGCTAGGTGGTAGCCTTTAAATCGGCCGCGGTCCGCTAGTATACGTCGGACCCGCGTGTCGCCACTATCAGTGATTGCAGACCGAGCGCCGCCACACGGCAGGTCTAGAGAGACTTCCTAGCACTCGCCCCAGTTGTACAGCCGACTTTGCTAGCGATGGTTCACTGACAAATTACGCTCTCATTTGCCGAGACGATAGTTAGCATAGCCTTCAGCTACGTCATTTGCTACGACCTAGCAAGGCGCCATTATCAATTGCTATTTATCTTGCGATGCATGTACCGTCAGACCGATGTTCACCAATTATGGATTAAAGTTAAGTATTCCAACAGCTACGTACTTTATTTGCTACACTCTAATCCTTTAACTGTTCCAGACCTCACGCCAGCCTGCGTGAGCTTAAACGCGTGCCTTTCGGCTTCACCTCCTAGTGGCTTGGCTGTCTTGCCAAGTTACAACATTTTTTGCATCGTTGTGTGAAATCCCGGCGGGGGGTTCGTATTCGCCGTCCGAGTCCTCATTCACAGTTTTCTGGCTAACAACGGCAACAACCTGGTCGTCACTGAGCTCTCCATGAGTGCCACGGTCTTTGTCACACTCACTGAGCCACACTTCATTGGCAGGGGCGTTAGGCTCCAGAGTTTGTAGATCTTTAACGATTTCCAGTGCAGCGTCGTTTTGCTCATCTTCAGCATGGTCATTTTCAGTCATAACTTGTGGCCAAAGCCACGATTTCAGCAGTGTATCAGGTTTCAGCTCATTCCATGCTGCAGCAATTGTGTAGATAGCATCTTTGATGTTCAGAAATTTCATTGCCTCAAATAAGTTATGACCTCCTTCAGATTTTTCCAAGAATGAGCTGATATACTTTCTGCGATATCGCCTTTTTAACCATTCGATGGAGCCCTGATCCATTGGTTGGATGAGTGGGATCACATTAAGAGGCAGAAAGAGAGCTTTTATGTCCCCTTTCACCAAATCTTCCTCAGATGGATGTGATGGTGCGTTATTCAACAGCAGTAGAGCCCGAACAGGCAGATTTTTTTGCTTCAAGTCTTTTTCGACCGATGGAACAAATTCGCCGAAAAACCATTATTTAAAAAGGTTGCAGTCCATGCAAGTAGATTTTTGATTGCGGTAACGAACTGGCAAGGAAGATACGTTTATATTTTTGAATGCCCTTGACTTCTTAGATTTGCCAATGACGGACAAGGGAAGCTTGTGGGTACCATCTGCGTTGCTTCAGGGAATGACTGTTATTCTATCTTTTATAAGTTTCGTTCCTACCACGAATTCATTTGAAGCTGCGAGCGTTTTTGTTAGCAACATTTTAAAGTTCAGCCCTCTCTCGTCAATGTTATACACTTGGCAGGGTAACAGTTCATTTTCTTCTATAATTTCTTGAAACTTAACAGAAAACTCCTTAGCAGCTGCGGCATCGACAGATTGTTTTTCACCGGAAATAGAAATAGATCGGACAACATGACGAGTTTTCCAACTATCAATCCAGCCTTCACTGGCAGCAAATTTACTTTCGGCTTCCAGTTTTTTGTGCAAAACTATCGCTTTTTCTTTGAGAACTGGCCCAGATATTGGAGTTCCTTTCCTTCTTTCTTGACAAAACCGCATCCACAGTGCCTTATCAAGCAGTTAAAGTTTAAGCTTTTTTAATGTTTTGCGATCCTTCAGAGTGTTTTCACCATCAATCGTAACTGTATAGGATTCAATGTCTTTCCGATTCTTCCTCCAATCCTTAGTTGTCGAAACACCTACATTCAGTTCCTCTGAAATTTTTTTGAGCGATTCTCCTTCTTCCAGTCTTTGTAGCACTGGTAATTTTTCATTTAGTGAAAGAGTTACGTGTTTACGTTTGAATCCAGACATGTTGAAAAACAGACAACTGTACATACAATGAATCTACAATAATAAGTACTGTAGAGAACACGGAATAAAGCAAACAACGACGTTTTGTAATCCAAACAAAGGATAAAACTGCACAATGACGTACAGTATAACAATATGCACAGCGATAACACCGCAACAATGGCCCGCCTGGCGTCCAGTCAGTGACTAGTCGGCACAGGCTCGCCAGCCTGAGCATGGTCCGACTAACCGGAGTGACGGACCATCCAAGGTCGGATTACAGGGCTTCTGCTGTAACGTCAACATGCTGCGACTGCTGGCGCATCTCATTCTCTCTCTCATAACAACTCCTTTTGTACACGATTGTCATGCGCAGTCACCGACGTTTTGCTGTCCAGCGCCATCTGTCGGACATTTTGCATTTTGTGAACTTTGTTTTTTTTTTTTTCTTCTAATAAAACCCCATGTCATTCCAAGCATGTGTGTCAATTTTTACCTCTCTATCTACGTTATTCCCTGGTTTGTTAAGTTTTCAAATTTATACTGACTTTTTGATCACCCGGTACTGCGGGCTATTCCAGTCACATATTTCACGTGGTCTGATTATATGGTGGCACTAACCTCACATGAAGAACATTTTGAGATTACAAAAAAAAGCCTTACGCATAATACGTAAAAGAGGTCATAGACCCAGAATACTCACAATTATAAGTTTATACATCTATGTGTCTGTACTCTATATTAAAAATAATATTTCAGAATTTATGGCCAGAGGGGAAATACATGAACACAACACCAGGGCTAAGGGTAATTTAGACATACCGCGCCACAGGTTAGCAAGAACAGGAAATTCCCACGAAGTAAACCCACTCAAAATGTTGAATAAACTGCCAATTCATGTTCGGTCTATCGAAATAATTTTTTTTAATTAAATGATACAGCTGCCTGTCAGATCATCCAGTCTATGACATTAAAGAAGTGTTTGAGATGACTGAGGAGGAAATTAGCATTTAAAAGTTGTCTGTAGTTAAACATATTATTGTGTGCTGTGGTTAATCGTGTGTAATTACATAGTGTATATAATAAACAATACAATAGTTTTATTATATTAGATTATAGTATAGCTTATTGCATTAACTTTTAGAAGCTATGCTGGTGTAATTTGGTACACTGTCATGCTTGAAATGTATTCTATAATGTGCAGACACTTGTTTATATTATTATTCTGTGTGTACTAGTACATCCTGTATGCAGAAGCTATTATCATTGTAAAATGATCTATGGTGAATAAAATTCTTGATTCACACGTACAGAATTGCTATAGAGGGGCTCCAGGAGCAGTCTTCTAAGTTTTAACACTTCCGCTGCCCACCAAACTCCCCATACATTAACGTTATGTAGCATATCTGGGATGCGTTGTAACGTGCTGTTCGGAAGAGATCTCCACTGCCTCGTACTCTTACGGATCTGTGGACAGGCCTGCAGGATTCATGGTGTCAGTTCCCTCCAGCGCTACGTCAGACATTAGTCGAGACCACGCCACATTGTGTTCTGCGTGCTCGCGGGGGCCCTACACGATAATAGGCTGGTTATGTCCATTATGATTATCCGGGCTGTTATGCCGTGGTCGGTTGATGAATTTTGTCTCAATTCCCAACGTTTCGTCCCCGTCTGCGAGAGACATCTTCAAGGGGATCCGTAGCTCTATGGAAGGTCCAACACACCCGCTGCTCGCTACTGACTGCCGCTAAATTCCGTGTCCGCGCCGCGGCGTGACGTCACGTGTTTTGAAAACGTCAGTGCAATTGGCCGCTGTCCGCTGCCGTCGATCGCCGTTGCAATCACCCAGTAGTGGACGAGTGGTACACATCTTCTTTAACACCGGCATCCATATACCGTTTAATTTTACGTCCTCCTCCTTTCGGCTGAAATTATTTGGGTGTTTAGCGATTTCGATTGCCTCCCTGTAGAGCCTTTCGTAATATCCGCTTGTGGCCGCTATTACTTGCGTCTCCTCGAAACGATTATGGTGGTTCCCTGGCTGGAAAGCATGCTCCGCAACAGCTGATCGTTCCTTTTCTCCTCTTCTACGATTTCCCTTGTGCTCTTCCAAACGTTTTGAAACAGTTCTTTTAGTGGTTCCCGCATAAACATCTCCACAGCTGTATGGGATCCTATACACTCCAGCTTTTTCCAATCGTTTGCGAGCGTCCTTGACAGGCTTAAGGTATTCCTGTATCTTGCTGGTGGGCGCTTGTAAATTACGGTAAATTCCGCTTCGTCGAGATCCTCCCTATTCTTTCCGTTACATTTTTTAACAAACGGCAGGAAAACCTTAGATTTTGCAGTAGCCTGTGTGTCAGTATGATTTCTGCGTGGCTGCCTCAACGCACGTTTTATTTCGACGGACGAATATCCGTTCTTCATTAGTGCATTGTGGAGATGTCCCATCTCAGCGTCGAGCAACTCTTGTTCACAAATATTTCTAGCTCTGTCCGCTAACGTCTCGATAACACCCCGCTTCTTTTGTGGGTGGTGGTTCGAACCCCGGTGCAAATAACGGTCCGTCTGCGTGGGTTTGCGGTATACTGAGTGGCCCAAACTGCCATTTTCGTTTCTAAAAAATAGAAAGAATAGATAGGATCTTGACGAAGCGGAATATTACCCTAGTTTACAAGCCGACGAGGAAGGTACAGGAATACGTCAAGCCTGCCAAGGACGCACGCAAACCATTGGAAAAAGCTGGAGTGTATGGGATCCCATGCAGCTGTGGTGATGTTTACGTGGGTACCACTAAAAGAACTGTTTCTAAACGTTTGGAAGAGCACAAGGGAAATCGTAGAAGAGGAGAAACGGAACGATCAGCTGTTGCGGAGCATGCTTTCCAGCCAGGGAACCACCATAATCGTTTCGAGGAGACGCAAGTAATAGCGGCCACAAGCGGATACTACGAAAGGCTCTACAGGCAGGCAATCGAAATCGCTAAACACCCAAATAATTTCAGCCGAAAGAAGGAGGACGTGAAATTAAACGGTATATGGATGCCGGTGTTAAAGAAGATGTGTACCACTCGTCCACTACTGGGTGATGGCAACGGCGATCGACGGCAGCGGACAGCGGCCAATTGCACTGACGTTTTCAAAACACGTGACGTCACGCCGCGGCGTGGGAGCGCGCGGACACGGAATTTAGCGACAGTCAGTAGCGAGCCAGCGGGTGTGTTGGACCTTCCATAGAGCTACGGATCCCCTTGAAGATGTCTCCCGCAGTCGGAGACGAAACGTTGGGAATTGAGACAAAATTCATCAACCGACCACGGCATAACAGCCCGGATAATCATAATGGACATGATATTTTGGGCCGTGAAAGTCAACATTTTAGTATCAATAGGCAGGTTCACCAGTTTCGCAGGTTGTTATTCATTCCCTGGTGCCCTACAAGGCTGCAGACACCCTGGTGCGGCAGACGTCTGTGCGAGGAGTTTGCTGGCGAGTGCTCGGCACGTTTTGTCCATAAGGCAGGCGGCCGGCGATAAGGCAGGGCAGAGGAGGGGCCCGACTCGTGCTGGCCGCGACGATGGGAGAGACTCGAGGCGAGACGGCGAGGGAGAGACACGGGGAGGGCACAGCGGGGCAGCCGGCCGGCGGCCGTCCGCCCACGCTGCGCCACGCCGGGGCCCAATTAATGCCGCGGAGACGGATTTAAGGCGCGCGCCGCGAGGAGCGGGGCAGATCCACAGCAGGCCACTGGAGCCTGGTGCAGTCCTCTGGCAGAGGCCAGCGCGCATCTCCGCTGACGGCCTCTGCTGTACTCCGGTAGGAGTCGCACCTGCGCCGCGGACTCTTCGACAGCCAACGAGCCGCCGGCAGCCCCGTGCGCGCTCTGCCGCCACCGCACACCCTAGGCACCGCAGACTGCGCGTGCCGTCGTTTTACTGAAATCACCGTCTAAGTCGCGTGACTAGGGCCACGAAGCCCGGTGTGTCTTCACGCACTTAAAGTGCACAATTCACGATATTTTTGTTACAGGTTAAATGTTATGCTTTTTACTAGAGTGCGCGTCATTTACGACGGCGGCCGAGTTTAGGTTCGTTCTGCGCATCTGTCGTCACAAAACACAGTCAGTCAATGAACAGAGAACGACGTTGCCAGAGCTCCACTGCAGTGCAGAACACGGACGAGTGTCTTCAGTTTTAGAAACATTCAGTCATAAATAAAGTAATTGAATAAAAGCAATGTCTTGATAGCAGACTTCCTTTTATAGAAAGTTTGGAAAAAGCATTCTTTATACCAATTGCTTCATATTCTATCACTTAATTAAACCAAACAAGCAATAAGCCTCCTAATCAAGGCGATAGCAAGGAAATTCATTCTCACTAACCGCTTTTCCGCAATAAAGAACAGCGGTAATTGTTTATTTCCTATTGTACTTCGACGAAACGTGAGTAATTCACAGTCATACCAACAGTGTTTGTCTGTATTTTGCGTCCTAGTTTAAAGTCCTTCAGGAAATCCATCGAATAACGAGCCGCGTTAGCATAATGGTTATAGTATTTGGCTAAGTGAAAGATTCCGAGTTGAAACCTTGTTCGGCGCATAAATTTTCTTTATTTAAAAACAATATCGAAGTGTCTTACTTCATGAATTTTATTCGTCTCAATGTAATTTTTTGAAATTTCTAGTGGCAACTAAAATCGACCATACGGAAAGTATACGCTATGGGCTTTTACCTCCTCAAAATTTCGTGCAATGATTTACTACATTTAATGCTGCACAATAACTGCGTTGAACATCGAAACAAAATTAAGTCATTTATGGGGGGGAAGGTATCAGTCAAGAAAATGTGTAAAAATCAAATTTTTGGGCCAAATAGTTTTTGTGAAATCGAATGATAAGAGTGTCAAAGCAGTCGGAACACGATGTGTCTGCACAGGCGAGCAGTGCAGTGATGACAAAATCGCGCACAGAGCGGAACGCGGGGAGCACGTCTCTGTAGCAGCGAAAGGGTTCATGCGGCCGTGGTGGCTTTACTTCATGAACTGCGCGCTCCCCCTTAAACATTTAAGTTTGCTTCGCGCGTGCAAGTGGCAACGCAGCAATCTCCCGCGTCTGGGCGGGCATGCGCGAACCGCCAAGATAAAAGAATCGAACTATAGTACTGTGAGAGAAATTACAACGTACCGTATGTGAAATTAAGGATTTATCTGTTTTTGACCATGAAGCCGATTTCTGTCTTATGCCAGGCTGAAGGGGCCATACACCTTGAAGCAGCTGTGAGAGTCTGGTCAC
Source organism: Schistocerca serialis cubense (assembly GCF_023864345.2). NCBI lineage: Eukaryota > Metazoa > Arthropoda > Insecta > Orthoptera > Acrididae > Schistocerca > Schistocerca serialis. Next base: position 527,463,921 of record NC_064646.1, read on the forward strand.
AAATGCGGAACAGCGGAGAAAAGTTTGATTTCAGAAGGACGTTTGTGAACACTACTATTGATATTACCTTAATGGTGTTGTGTAACTTCTTTGTCTGTTTTTACTTAATGTGATTTCTGTATTCTACGGTCTTTGATTTAAATGTTTTGTTGATTATTGATTATTTGCAATAATACGATATTTATATGATAATATGATAGTTATGATAATTTACTTAATTGTAATTAATCTATGAATGTAATATCGAAACCGATGAGCTACAAAAGAAATAAAATGTCATATTTTAGTGGTTCACGTATAGGGAAAGTAGGTTTATAATCATGTAAAACTTGGAGGGAAGTCCCTCCACAAAAGAACTTGCTAGGCAGGCATAAAAAAGGTGGACGAGCGGTCGAACTGCAAGGCTCCTGTGTAGGAGCACGCAGAGGGTGCGCATCTTGTGATCTGAAAGAGGCGAGAACAAGAGTGTAGCTTCGGATGCGGAAGTAATGCGGCTCATCATTCATGGCGTACTTTTGTTAGCTCTGTACTGTGAAAATCCGACGCTAAGAAGAGAATAGAATTTTCAGAGCCTGCTACATAGGAAGAGGCGTGGATAGTTCTGCCGCCCTTTTTTCAACAGATCAGGCCCTCGACGCCGCCCCCACCTTCATCTCACGTAAGCAGGTGAGTACTGCGTAACTGCACGCATCACTTGTGTGGTTTCGTTTTAAGTAATGATTTTGTGTTCTGTTAACTTTGTGTTGAGCCACCGTATTTGATCCTTATTCATTTACGTACACAGGGTGTTATCCCAAGTGCTACCCCGAGTCCGAGTATCCTGTTTTACTGAACTGAAAAGCAATTATTTTTCCTCGACAAAAGGCAATAGTCTTTGTGGAATTGTAAAGTGCATAATTGTTTAGTGAGCGTAAGTTCCGAAATTCTCCACCTAGTTTTCATGAATGGACAGTTAAGCCACTCAGTTCAAAGATTCTTTTAATTGAAATACGATTGTTTACAGTTTCATGTGTAATGTAGTTAATCGTGCTTCCCATCTTGTGTTGTAACTAAAGTGTTGTTCAGCCACGATCTGAATCTACCGATAAACCAGGCTGGCTGTTGAGCCAAATTTAAATGTCATGTCGTAACAGTTATCAAAAACAAGCAACTGGCGACAATTATTAGAACTATACTAGATCCAGATGCCACATATTTCATTTGAGCTAAATACTTAAATTATGTAAGGTTGTGAATACTCCTTGAGAATGCAAATAATATTCAGTACAAAAGATACTATTAAGTCATAACTATTCCAATAGTGATAACTTCCTTTAATTAAACTAAAAAACCCTTGTCCTTGTCAATAGTGTCCCATCGTTAATAATCATTTACCTGTGATTATCGTCATTTCCCTACAGTAATGTACAGATAGTGAGTGTTGTTCACAGCCAGTTGTTGCCTAAACGCATTAATCCTTCTCCAGTATAGTTCAAGTCAATTGACTGGAACGCTACTTACAAAATTGTGCTACTGTCCTGTATATTATCAGCAAAATCGAAGTAAAGTCAATCCAGATACACTACTGCCCATTAAAATTGCTACACCAAGAAGAAATGCAGATGCTAAACGGCTATTCATTGGACAAATATATTATACTAGAACTGACATGTGATTACATTTTCACGCAATTTGGGTGCATAAATCCTGAGAAATCAGTACCCAGAACAACCACCTCTGGCCGTAATAACGGCCTCGATACGCCTGGGCATCGAGTCAAACAGACCTCGGATGGCGTGTACAGGTACAGCTGCCCATGCATCTTCAACACGATACCACAGTTCATCAAGAGTAGTGACTGGCGTATTGTGACGAGCCAGTTGCTCGGCCACCATTGACCAGACGTTTTCAGTTGGTGAGAGATCTGGAGAATGTGCTGGGCAGGCCAGCAGTCGAACATTTTCTGTATCCAGAAAGGCCCGTACAGGACCTGCAACATGCGGTCGTGCATTATCCTGCTGAAATGTAGGGTTTCGAAGGCATCGAATGAAGCGTAGAGCCACGGGCCGTAACACATCTGAAATGTAACGTCCACTGTTCAGAGTGCCGTCAATGCGAACAAGAGGTGACCGAGACGTGTAACCAATGGCATCCCATACCATCACGCCGCGTGATACGCCACTATGGCGATGACGAATACACGCTTCCTATGTGCGTTCACCACGATGTCGCCAAACACGGATGAGACCATCATGATGCTGTAAAAAGAAGCTGGATTCATCCAAAACATGACGTTTTGCCACTCGTGCACCCAGGTTCGTCGTTGAGTACACCATCGCAGGCGCTCCTGTCTGTGATGCAGCGTCAAGGGTAACCGCAGCCATGGTCCCCGAGCTGATAGTCCATTTTGCTGCAAACGTCGTCGAACTGTTCGTGCAGATGGTTGTTGTCTTGCAAACGTCCCCAGGGATCGGGACGTGGCTGCACGATCCGTTACAGCCATGCGGATAAAATGCCTGTCATCTCGACTGCTAGTGATACGAGCCCGTTGGGATCCAGCATGGCATTCTGTATTACCCTCCTGAACCCACCGATTCCATATTCCGCTAACAGTCATTGGATCTAGACCACAGCGAGCAGCAATGTCGCGATGCGATAAACCGCAATCGCGATAGGCTACAATCCGACCTTTATCAAAGTCGGAAAGGTGATGGTACGCATTTCTCCTCCTTACACGAGGCATCACAACAACGTTTCACCAGGCAACGCCGGTCAACTGCTGTTTGTGTGTGAGAAATCGGTTGGAAACTTTCCTCGTGTGAACACCTTGTGTGAATGCTCTGAAAAGCTAATCATTTGCATATCACAGCATCTTCTTCCTGTAGATTAAATTTCGCGTCTGTAGCACGTCATCTTCGTGGGGTAGCAATTTTAATGGCCAGTAGGGTAGTTAACTTTCTTTATAAATCATGCTAGTATTGGCGTAAAACCTTGCCTAATTAGGTCGGCCACAGTTTCTTTTTACGTAATAACAGCTTGCTTGATTAATGATAGCACCTTAATTCGATTCCACTTCGTTTTGCTATTGATTGCTCTCAATGACAATCTTTCCAGAATGGAAAAATAGTACGATACCTTTCCATTGCGCAAGTCACTGGTCACAAAAGTCGTTTCACAGGAATAACATTATCGGTATACTGCAAATTCAGCCGGCAGTGTTACACGCTAATCACACTTGGTAACCCGTATGTCGAACCGACACAGTAACTCCAAGGCAAAGATCGTGGCGTCTAAGGATGGTTCACCAGTTAACTACGGTAACAGTTGCGCTTTTGCTTCTGCCAGGAGGTTGAAAGGAAGGTGTACGTCAAAAACTGAATGGAGGTATTTGCACAGAAAGGTAAGTGGCGTGGTGACAACCAGCAGCTACTAACTCTAATATTTTAAGGATTCGGACTTTCACGTACAAAAGAGCTACAAACGTTTGATTGCTTTACAAATGAGTTAATCGGTACGCATGCGAAAGCGTGTGCTACCTAATACGAATATGTTCCAAAACCCCGCACATAAAAACGGGATTCTTCTGGGGCTCATGCGTCTGGTTCTATTGGTGTTACAAAGGTGGAGTGAAGTGTTTTGATAACCCTTGCGCCGGGTGTCATTTGTGTACCCAACAGGAGGGTCGCAACTGCAACTGTCGAAGTGAGAACACTGCGCACTTACTGCGGCTCAGGCAAATGGAGCAAAGCGGTTGTGATCCATGGCGCGGGAGGCACCATTTAGTTCATTTACGGTTCCTGAGAAATACCGAAAACGTGTTTTTTGGGTTCCGAAGCCGAGCCACCAATTAAAAAACAGCTATGCACAACAAATTACTGTAATTTGTACTATATTTTCCTAAGATATCGAACTCTTACAACGTGGAAAGTTCTCTCGATATGTTTAGCTGTTTCAGGGATGCAGAGGTTGAAAGTTGCCCTACTTGCACACGAAAGATATGCACGTAATATCCTGTGTGAGGCGAAAACGTAGTTTAGAAAGTGACGCAGCACGGAGAAATATGCTGCAGAGTGTCTCCATCATGATCAGAAGGACTCTGGGAGCCCTGTGTTGTAGTGGTGAAGGCCATGCAAAATTTTTGTTCACATAAAATTCGGTCTGAGGTGTAAAATCAGTTTTGCATTATTTCAATTTCACGTCAGTAAACTATCAAACTTTTACTGTCCGGTATAGTTCTTTTCACATAAGTGACATGCTCTGCTGTAGCAGGGGAAAGAAGGGAATGATCGGAAAAATTCTCCGACCTAAAGATAAAAAAGGCTAATATGCTCTTCTTTTAATAGACCGTATGGAAAAATTGGGGCACCAACTGCCTCATTCTGCATTCCTCAGAACATATAAAAATTATCCCAAAAATTTTGGCGTGAAAACATATTTGCAAATTTTTTTGGTGAGAGATAAGGAGGCAGGCCGTTGTGGCCGAGAGGTTCTAGGCACTTCAGTCTGGAACCGTGCTGCTGCTACGGTCGCAGGTTAGAATCCTGCCTTGGGCACGGATGTGTGTGATGTTAGGTTTAAGTAGTTCTAACTCTTGGGGACTGATCACCTCAGATGTTAAGTCCCATTGTGCTCAGAACCATTTGAACCAATTTAGAGATAAGGAGACAGTGGTTATGGAAAAGAGACGGAAACGTAATAAATCCTGTAAGACAGTAGACTGTGGTCGTGGTACAGAGAGAGTGAAGGAGAAAATGACAGGAATAACGGGGGGACGAATAAAGAGAATGAGAAAGTGGAGACAGTTGAGAGCCAGTGATAATGGGAGACTGTGACAGTGACAACAAGCAAGAGATAGCGACAGCGAGAAGAGATGAGACAGCAGCAGCAAGAGAGAGGGACAGCAGCAGTAGGACAGAACTAAGGGGTCAGTGGCTGTGATACAGGAGACAAGAGCTGGAGAGACACAAAGAGTGAGTGAGGAAGGCCAGCTGGGAGAGGATGGGTGCGAACGACCTGCAGAGGTGCACTAGCAGGTGTGAGCGAGTTGCAGTTACGGCAGCTTGTGGAAGTAGGGGGTAAGTTGCATGTTTGCATGGGAAAATTTTTAAAGATGCTAAGGAAGGCAGAATGATAGAGAAATGATTTGAAATTACGTGTAAAGATTGTCAGAATTCGGTGAGTCACACAATGGGTGAATATAGCCTGGGTACTTCGTGTGCAATGAGTTAGCTGACTCGAGCCGTAGACACGGTTTCCAGTCTAGTATTTCTCATATCGAGAACGTATAATTACACCTCTTTATAAGTAGTTTATTATTGCAGTTCAAATTTTTAAATTCGTTCATTAACTATACTGAAAAATTAAAATCTTTGTTGTTCCTCAAGTGGTAAGGCTGGCAAGCTGCAACTGTGAGCGAATGAGACGTGACGATTTCTTGTCTTTACTTATACAGTGTTGTCAGAAACAGTCTGCAAAGCTTGTAAGGGCGTTGCAGAGTGGGCTGTGTTGAAAAATAATTGTTAAGAAAATAATTCGATACGTTCCGCCGTTTCAGAATTAATTGGGACTGAAGTTAAGCAATGAGGTTGTTGCGCGCGCAAATTCAAGCGGCCCGACAGAGACGGTGTCGCTAAACCTGTTCTTCGTTCGTTTTCCAACAACGGAACAAGAGATCGATACAAAGATCTGACATCGATCGGTGGTGAGGATCGAACCAAACGCGGTCAGTCTCGTGTGCTGCCATCTATGAGAATAACGACACTAATTGTTGTCTGGCGCTCAGCGGCCTGGGCAATGCTAAGCGGTGCAAAGTATGGAATTTTTTTTCTTAATAGCTATTCCTCCGTCCAATAAACTCTGCAGCACGTTTACAAGCTTTTCGTACAGTTCCTGAGAGTGTTTTTGTTCTGTCATTGCAACTACAAAAATGCGTGATTTAGTTTCACCAGACGTAACTTCTACGTCTGCATCCCTGAAACGGATAAACATAACGAGCAAACTTTCAATGTTTTTACAGTTCGGTATCTTAGGCAAATATCGTAAAAATTACAGTTATTTGCTGTGCATAGTTGTTTTTTAATTGGTGGCTCGGCTTTGGTACCCAAAAAAACACGTTTTTCGGTTTTTCGCTTTGTTGAGGTGGTCTGTAATTAAATTATTTACATTTTCATTTTCTTTTAGACCGAAAAGCAGTTCGTTAAGGACACGTTGATTTGTACTTACGGTGATTTGCGCTTGATTTCTCGCTTACATCGGGAAATGCCGTCTGCTAGCACATGGTTGTTTTCCTGCGTTAGACACATGATCTTGGTCTAATATTTATTTGTACTGCAGCACTGTGCATTTTTTATGTTTTCCACAACACCTTTTTCTGCACACCACTGTGTTATGTTTGTTTATGTCCCTCTAAAAGTACCTTCACACCGAAAATAACTAGCCGGTCTCTGTGGCCGAGCGGTTCTAGGCGCTTCAGTCCGGAACCGCGCGACTGCTACGGTCGCAGGTTCGACTCCTGCCTCGGGCATGGATGTGTGTGTTGTCCTTAGGCTAGTTAGGTTTAAGTAGTTCTAAGTTCTAGGGGAATGATGACCTTAGGTGTTAAGTCCCATAGTTCTCAGAGCCATTTGAACCGAAAATAACTCCAACAAACAAAAACATACAATTGTTGTAAATTTGGCAAATTTGCAACTGTTGCGAGTTTCGCAAACTTAGAACTGTTGACAACTGCTGATAACAGTTTCAAACTCTTGCAAACACATGTTCGGCGTTTTTATTTTTTGTTACAGAAGAGCAGTGAAATCGATTCTGAGTGTGAAGATTTGCCATTTGTTATGGTGGGAGATGATGCTTTTGATCTTTCAGAGAACATGACGAAAGTATACGCAGGATGGCAAGAGAAAGGCAGAGAATATTTCGTTACCGAATATCTCTCGCGAGAAAGATTGGGGAGAACTTTTTTTGGAATATTGCAAGCAGTTTTTCGGTGTCTTAGAACAACTACGCGCTTCAGTCCTGAAAAAGCAACGTGAATATGCCTTCTGCAACTGTCTCTCTGCACAGTTTTCCTGAAAGAAATAAAGAAAGTGCCACAGTTTACTCACCACCTGGCAGTTTTGATGTTTAAGATCCTGAAACATGCAGCGTTTCGGATGGTAGTTGGCCGATATCTCCGCAAAATAAATGTCTTCAGAGGAGGGGAAGCAACGCGGGAAGATGGTGGTAAAGTGAAATGGCGAGAGAAATAAGAATAAATAAATATCGTGTGAAAAGACAAATGTAATTAAAAACTTCCGAACAAAAAGCTTTAGTTATTAACAACGTAAGCCATTAATTGGCAACTATTTTGTATCAGATGTTGACAAAATGACATGACAAGAGAAATAAATAAATTTCCGGTGAAAACACAGTTGTAATTATAAAATTTGCTACCAAAAGTCTTATAGCTTTAGTTACGCTAGTGAATAACATATTACTAACGATTGTAAATATTTTTCTCCCTGTCTAGTTCACGCATTCCTAATACTTCAGATGGTCGTAAAATATCCATTTCGGAGCGTAGATCTCAGCTGTGCCAGGCCCACTTTTAGTTCTGACCATTTTACAATGCTCACGATTGCACTGTGTTTTTATATTTCTCCATTTCCTTTCACACTCCACAAGCGGTACACCAATTTTATCCGTAACTTCTTTCAACAAACGTTTCCTTTTATATCTCTATTTTTTTGCGGAATCAGAAGGATCCTGCAGAGGTTTCCTCATTTCAATTTCTAACCAAAACTGGCATGTTGGATCTGTTGACGACTCGCGAGTTGCCATTGTCGAAAGAAACACAGCGGACGAAGGACGAAAAACAGCAGACGACACGGCAAATGCGCATGCGCAGTTCACACAACTCTGCCGTGGTTTTGGTCACTGACAAACTACCAAGTCGAGACAAAACTTCCCTCAACTAGTTGGTCAGATTCGCGACTTCAAACAACAGTTGAAAACTTAGTCAAACTACGAGTTGAAAACAGTTGCTAACATAGTTTGTTAGAGTTGGTTTTCAGTGTGAAGGCACCGTAAGCATGTGTTGCGGTTTGTGTTTTGTACTGTTGCCAACATAACGTTTCCACTACTTTGTCTTTGACCTACAACCTTTTTAATTTATTTAGTATTGTATGTGTAAAGAAAAAGTAGTGGAAGTACAAAAACAAACACGATACAGAAGTGTGCTTAAAAGTATGTTGCGAAAAGCATAACAAATGCGTAGTGCGGCAGAACAACTAAATATTAGATCAGAATTATCAGTGTCTACCGCAGGAAAACAACAATGTGCTAGCAGACCGTATGTCCCGATGTAAGCGAGAAATCAAGCGAAAATCGTCGTAAGTACAAATCAACATATCCTTAACGTACTGCTTTTCGGTCTAAAAGCAAATGAAAATGTAAATAACTTACTTAGAGACCACTGATAATGCTCTACCTCAATAAAGCGAAACGCATCTAGTGAAAAAAGTCACGCATTTTTATAGTTGCAACCACAGAACAAAAATACCCTCAAGAATTGCAAAGCAACTACAGACACTATGGCAACACAAAAGAAGAATTTTCATACAGTTTCTGACCAACCTGTAGACCACATTATTTTTTTGCACCAAGCCACCGGAGAATATGGATCTGTGCTACCTAAATACCCGGAGAACATCCCCGAAGACATTCCGAAAATTTGTTGTGAGATGGGCCAGCCGTGGTGACCGGCCGGTTCTAGGCGCTACAGTCTGGAACCGCGCGATCGCTAGCGTCGCAGCTTCGAATCCTGCCTCGGGCATGGATGTGTTTGAGGTCCTTAGGTTAGTTGGGTATAAGTAGTTCTAAGTTCTAGGGGAGTGATGACTTCAGAAGTTAAGACCCATAGTGCTCAGAGCCATTTTTTGTTGTTGTGAGATGTGGAGTTCTGCTGCCGGTGTGTGACTATAGAATGAGAGGACAGTCCGGAGTAAAAAAAAAAAAAGAGAGAGAGAGAGAGAGAGAGCTCATGTGTGCGCTGGCGCATGTTTCGATGACTTCTTGTCTTCGCTCAGCTATCCTTTTTCCCGGACCTGTTCAGTGGCATCGGAGGAAAAAGTTTATTCCTTAAAGAGAGCCTCGCGTCGCGGCAACAACTTGCAGCTGTGTTGTGGTTGTCGCGGGCGCCTTGGTGAGCTAATGTACGATAGCAAATGGAGCGCGACGTTGTAATCGCCGCAAAAATCCGGCGGCGAACGTCGCAAATGGGCGCCCTAGTTGCGCGGCTTGCCGCCAGGAGCGCCACGAGGCGGGTCGCCGCAGGAGGCGCGCGGCGGAGGGGGCTTATCTCGCTTTTGTCCGGACGCGCCATAAATCAAGCGCTGCCCGTCCCAGCGCGGCAGGGAAGCGTGCTTTCGTCCCGGGCGCAACTGGCGAGCGCGTCTTCGTGTGGGACTCTCCAAAAACACGCATCACGCGAAACCCGTGGCGCGTTCTTCTCGCGACACGTCCTCGAAGCCGAGGTTGTGACAGTTCCATGGAGTGGGTCTCGCACGGAGAGGGAATGTGTTGACGTCTGCACGGGGCCCAGCACACTGCGGCTGGTGGACAGGGTGTTCCAGAAGTTAGGACAGTCGGCCGCTACCTGCGACGTAATCTGGGGAGTGCCAAGGCCAGTCTCCCGCGCCAAGTTCTCTGTCCCCGCACCAGCTGGTAGGGTGCGCGGCTTTCTCCCAGAGTTCAGTACTGCAGTTGACCTCTGACTGGCGAGTAGTGTTTTCTGTTTCAGTGCCGAAATAATGGAGTTCGCCGAGACCACGAAATGGAAGTCTTGACTTATAATGGCCGTCGCTACATACTACGCTATACAGACAGACAAGAAGCGGTTTATTGGCGCTGTATAAACATGAATAAACGCACAGGAATACTGTCCACACACAAAAAAAACGCAGTTGATCCTTATTGACATACAGCAGTCATTGTCCAAGTCCTCGAACAGATACGACTTTTCTCCTGCTAGTAGGAAGTAGTTATGTTCTCAATTTTCCAATGTGCAAGGCTGGCGCCTGCCTAACAGTCTCGGCAAAAGCAGGACGCCGTTTAACCTGTCGTTTGCTACTCTGTCACAAAAGCTGACTGAACTAACTCCTAAACATTCTGCCAGTGTGGCCTGTGGCGAAAGTCGTGGGCTGCTACTTCGTAACATAGGGTGACCAAACATCCCGGAAAACCGGGATTGTCCCGGTTTTCATCCCTGTGTTTCGGTGTCCCGAAAATTTGTTTCGGGACGCTCAAAAGTCTCGGAATTCAGTTTTTAAATGTATTTCGTGGAACTTTCTCAAATTTTTGGGATTTCGCTATATTAAAGGAAATACAATACAAGAAATTAACATATTTTAGCTTATTTGTCTAAAACCTCCATTGTCCCATACTAGTAACCACAGTATCAGTATTGATACACTCAGGCAATAATTTACTTTGAGCGGTACTTTGGCCAACAAGTAGTAAGTTGTATTATTGTAACAGAGCTATGAAACCGTCCGATTGTCGCGCCACTTACCCACACACTCATTGTCAGAACAGTGTAGTAGTTGATGTTTTGTCAGACAAACTGCAATAGTTTTTTCTCATATTAGTGGTATTGTTGCTGCAGTACTGTGAAACGCAATGCCGAAACGTGCCTGCAAGTTCAGTGACTGTTATTCCAAGAAATTGAATATCATTAAGAAAGGTCGTTTTGATTACGAAGCAGAGTGTTCCGTATGTAACTGTTTTATTAGTATAAGTCATGGTGGACGTTCCGACATAGTTGATCACATCAGGTCAAAGAAACACACTAACAGATACAGTGCACCGAGCTGCAGTAATATCTTGTGAAACATCAGTCAAGTGAAGAGACGAAAGTTCGAGCAGGCTCCCCAGAGTGTAAAGGAAAGCCTTGAATACATCGAAAAGTCTTCTTTCTACGGGATATCCACTGATGCCAGCAATCATAAGGCCACTAAAATATTTCCGTTTGTTGTTCAGTTTTTCGATATTAATCAGGGAATTCAGACCAAACTTTTGAAGGTGAGTTCCCTACCTAATGAAACGTATGACGAAGTTTCAAGATTTTGTATGAATACTATCTAAATGTTTGATCTTGAGAAAAAAAAATGTGTGGCATTTTGTGGCGACAACTCCAACACAAACTTTGGTGGTTTAAAAAGGCAAGGCAAATGCAACGTATTTACCAAATTAAAGGGAACATTGCATGAAAACATTGAAGGCATAGGGTGCCCTGCACATGTTTTGCACAATGGCGTGCAGACATCTGCTGACAGTTTAAGCTGTGATGTTGAAACTAACGTCATGAAGGTATACTCACACTTTTACAAATATACTGTTAGAACAGAGAGGCTTAAGGAGTTCTGAGATTATGTGGGAACTGAATATATGAATGTAATGTGTCACTCGAAAACTCGCTGGTTATAACTGTTTCCAGCGGTTGAAAGAGTAATCCGCCTCTTTGAACCGTTAAAAGATTTTTTCCTAAATGAAGACAAAGCCCCCAAAATATTGGTTCAGTTTTTCAGTAACCCTTTAAGTGAAGCCTACTTATGGTTCATTCACAGTCAGCTCAGCACTTTGCAGCATGGGATAAATGAAATTGAGGGAAGCATGAAATGTGTAATAGAGGTAAATGATGAAACTTCCTGGCAGATTAAAACTGTGTGCCCGACCGAGACTCGAACTCGGGACCTTTGCCTTTCGCAGGCAAGTGCTCTACCATCTGAGCTACCGAAGCACGACTCATGCCCGGTACTCACAGCTTTACTTCTGCCAGTATCTCGTCTCCTACCTTCCAAATCTGCCAGGAAGTTTCATATCAGCGCACACTCCGCTGCAGAGTGAAAATCTCGTTCTGGAAACATCCCCCAGGCTGTGGCTAAGCCATGTCTCCGCAATATCCCTTCTTCCAGGAGTGCTAGTCCTGCAAGGTTCGCAGGAGAGCTTCTGCAAAGTTTGGAAGGTAGGAGACGAGATACTGGTAGAAGTAAAGCTGTGAGGATGGGGCATGAGTCGTGCTTGGGTAGCTCAGTTGGTAGAGCACTTGCCCGCGAAAGGGAAAGGTCCCGAGTTCGAGTCTCGGTCGGGCACACAGTTTTAATCTGCCAGGAAGTTTCATATCAGCGCACACTCCGCTGCAGAGTGAAAATCTCATTCTGAGGTAAATGATGTTTTGAAAAATACTCTGGAAACTGTTACTAAGAGGAGAGAACAGCAGTTCGTTTCTTTTAATGTTAAATCTGTCCTTAAGTGCAGAACTATCAGAAGCAGCGGAAATGAGCTTTAGAGAAGAAGTTAACAAGTTTTATGGCACTTGTGTAGAATATCTCAGCAAGTGGAGCGCCTCATATTTACCCTCATCGCCGGTGTTTGATTCGATGTTACTGAAGAGAGTGCCAAAATGGGAACGTGTTGAAGAGACAGTTTCTTATTTGAAGAGTAAGGAGATTGAAATCGATGATTGCATTCTCTTTGATCAGTTCGGCATACTGACAAATTTTGTTGAAGAAAATCTTCACAAGTGGAATGATGAAAAAAAAAACACCATTGGAATGTCATGAGAAGTGGGTGAGTTTTTTTAAAAGCTGTGACTGTCTTCAGCATTACTCTGAGTTGTTAATAATTGCAAGATATTTATTTGCAATCCCAGCCCATAATGCCAATGTGGAAAGAATATTTTCGTTCATGAATATCCAGTGGACTGATGAAACAAACAGAATGGAGGTGGACTCTCTTGAAGCAATCCTGTAGATCCTGTACAACTACAAAATGGATTGTGCCGAGTTTTATCACTGTGTCTCAAAGAACAAAGACATGATCAAGAAGGCTGGAGGCAGCGAAAAATACCCTTTTCTCCAAGGACAGTCAATTCCATCTACAAGTGCTCAGTAATACCAAAGTTCATGTTAATATTAATTGATTAAAAGTTGAATAGCTGTAAAATTTTGTAGAATCGTAATACATTTCTTTATTACTGTATACGTTTATTAAATGTCATTAAATATACAGATAATCTAGATTATATCAATCTTTTGTATCCTCTTATTAGTTATAATAATCGGGTTAACAAAATGTATCAACAAAACATTAATATTTAAAATTAAGAAACCTGGGTACATGTGGAATGAGGTGTCCATTGGCACCCGGGTGAATGTGTCCCGGTTTTCACCGAAAATAATTTGGTCACCCTATCGTAATACCGTCGTGCTGTGCTGGCGCTATCTGATGGTATAGTTCAGGTAAGTGGGAACTTTCCTAGCGCCTTCACACACAGGATGGCATATTGTCTTAACCTCTTTCTTTTAATTAGGACCACCTCTCATTCCTGACGTCTATGACGGATGAGTATTGTACTCAGTTGCTTCTGAGTAAGTTTTGACGCAGTATATGTTTCAATTTATTCATTCCCGTAGTCGTACAAGGTATGACCGTGCCCCTCCCTCTGTTTCCTATTAATGGATTATTTTCTAGTTTTCAAGACAATGTGATGCCCAAAAAGGGCAATCCAGACTGTCTTGCAATTTGAAATTACTACGAATTCACCACTCGTGGACTTTATATACAGCCTTTCTCGACGAGATGTGAAACAGGGATACGAAAGGAAACCATCACACAGGTTAATCGTAGCAGGTAGCAGACTTTGCTTTGTTGGTAGAACACTTGTAAACTGCATTCAGGGGAGACTGCTTACAAAACACTAGTGTGATCCATCCTCGAATACTGCTGAAGTGTGGGGAACCCGTACCAAACAGGTCGCCATTTTCTCTTTTTCAGTTTCGTACAAACAACCCAGAATGAATATCTATTCATGACTGTCTGAAAAGTTAGGTCATTTCATATATATTCACCCAAAAATAAAACACTGCGTTACCTCTCATAACGATAATTTTCTTCACCATCTACACAAAACGTTAGCCGAAAAGTACAACAGAATCAGCGCTGTCTTGAGCTAATGTCTTCATCAACACAAAGAACCCATAGCTTACAATATGGCTCCAAGAACGACCTACGTCATGCTGATGTCAATAAATATCGGACAGTGTAAGATTTATTAATTTTATTGCAGCGGTACGAGTTACGAGATGGCACAATAGCGGGTGCCGCAGATGGAATGGTCAGCATTCAGGGATATGACACGAACCATCACTCGAAGCAAAAAAGTTTGCTAAACATGGCACTCGAGCTTACCCTTACGAACACTTTATCGTTCTTCTGCGAGGCCGGCCGGTGTGGCCGAATGGTTCTAGGCGCTTCAGTATGGAACCGCGCGACCGCTACGGTCGCAGGTTCGAATCCTACCTCGGGCATGGATGTCTGTGATGTCATTGGGTTAGTTAGGTTTAAGTAGTTCTAAGTTCTAGGGGACTGATGACCTCAGATTTTAAGTCCCATAGTGCTCAGAGCCCTTTGAACCATTTTTTTCTACTGTGAGCTCGTTCCTTCCCCATATTTTGACAAGTAGTGCTATCGACCAAAAAGAAAAACAAATTGTCTAATAAAAATGGCTCTGAACTACTTATCTTATGACCTACGAGTACATGTTTATCTTGCCTACAATGAAGCACATCTCTTCTAATCGAAAACTCATCATAGCTCTTCAGTCCAGAGACTGGTTTGATGCAGCTCTCCATGCTGCTCTATCCCGTGCAAGCTTCTTCATATCCCAGTACCTACAGCAACCTACATCCTTCTGAATCTGCTTACTGTATTCATCTCTTGGTCTCCCTGTACGGTTTTTACCCTCCACGCTGTCCTCCAGTACTAAACTGGCGATGCCTTGATGTCTCAGAATGTGCCGCACCAACTGATCCCTTCTTCTAGTCAAGTTGTTCCACAAGCTCCTCTTCTCCCCAATTCTATTCAATACCTCCTCATTAGTTACGTGATCTACCCATCTAATCTTCACCATTATTCTGTAGCACCACATTTCGAAAGCTTCTGTTCTCTTGTTGTCTACATGGGTTATCGTCCATGTCTCACTTAAAAAAAAAAAAAAAAGCTCCAAATGGTTCTATGCACTATGGGACTCAACATCTGGGGTTATCTGTCCCCTAGACTTAGAACTACTTAAAGCTAACTAACCTAAGGATATCAAACACTGCCGGCCGCGGTGGCCGTGCGGTTCTAGGCGCCTTAGTCCGGAACCGCGTGACCGCTACGGTCGCAGGTTCGAATCCTGCCTCGAGCATGGATGTGTCTGATGTCCTTATGTTAGTTAGGTTTAAGTAGTTCTAAGTTCTAGGGGACTGATGACCTCAGATGTTAAGTCCCATTGTGCTCAGAGCCACATCAAACACATCCATTCCCGAAGCAGGATTCGAACCTGCGACTGTAGGAGCAGCGCGGTTCCGGACTGAAGCGCCTAGAACCGCTCGTCCACAGCGGCCGGCTGTCTCACTTCCATACATGCATACGCTCCATACAAATACACACATCAAAAAAAGTTTCGCATCACCCTGGTTCCCACACCACCTTAAGATAGACGTAGCCGGTGAATATTGTACGACAGACACAGTCCTTGTGACTGTTCAGAGATGTCACTAAACCCGCCTAAAGATGTAAACAACCATATGAGCAGCGACTATAAACGGAGGCAGTCCGACAGCCGATAAGTCCCAGTCATCCCACCAAGAAGGAGGTACACGGCTCGTGTTGTCCGTAGTTCAACATTTTTTTGAAGTGAGACATGGACGGTCAGTACCGCGGTTCGATCGCTCCCGCATTGTTACTATGTGCCAGGAAGGGCTCTGAGCAAGTTAAGTGTCCAGGCGTCTCGCAGTGAACCAAAGCGATGTTGTTCGGACATGGAGGAGACAGAGAGAGACAGGAACTGTCGATGATGCCTCGCTCAGGCCGCCCGAGGGCTGCTGCTGCAATGGATGACCGCTACCTACCGATTATGGCTCGGAGGAATCCCGACTGCAACACCACCGTGTTGAATAATTCTTTTCGTGCTGCCACAGGACGTCGTGTTACGACAAAAACTGTACGCAATAGTCTGCACGATGCGCAACTTCACTCCCGACGTCCATGGTGCGGTCCATCTTTGCAACCACGACACCTTGCAGCTCATTACACATGGGCCCAACAACATGCCGAATGGACCGCTCAGAATTGGCATTACGTTCTCTTTACCGGTGAGTGTCACATATGCCCTCAACCAGACAATCGTCGGAGACGTGTTTGGAGGCAACCAGGTCGGGCAGAACGCGTTAGACACACTGTCCAGCGAGTGCAGCAAGGTGGAGGTTCCCTGCTGTTTTGAGGTGGCATTACGTGGGACAGACGTAGGCCGCTGGTGGTCACGGAAGGCGCCGTAACGGCAGTACAATACGTGAATGCCATCCTCCGACCGACAGTGCAACCATATCGGCAGCATATTGGCGAGGCATTCGTCTTCGTGGACGACAATTCGCGCCCCCATCGTGCACATCTTCTGAATGACTTCCTTCAGGATAACGGCATCGCTCGACTAGAGTGGCCAGCATGTTCTGCAGACATGAATCCTATCCAACATGCCTGGGATAGATTGAAGAGCGCTGTTTATGGACGTCGTGACTCTGAGGGATCTACGCCGAATCGCCGTTGATGAGTGGGACAATCTGAACCAACAGTGCCTTCATGAACTTGTGGATAGTATGCCACGACGAATACAGGCCTGCATCAGTGCAAGAGGACGTGCTGCTGGGTATTAGAGGTACCAGTGTGTACAGCAATCTGGACCTCCACCTCTGAAGGTCTCGCTGTATGGTGGTACAACATGCTACGTGTCGTTTCATGAGCAATAAAAAGCGTGGCAATGATGTTTATGTTGATCTCTATTCCAATTTTCTGTGCAGATTCCGGAACTCTCTGAACTGATGTTAGCAAATTTCTCTTCTGCAGGAACGGTTTCCTTCTCATAGCCAGTCTACATTTTATATCCGCTCCACTTCGACCATCATCAGTTATTTCGCATTTTGCTCTCCAAATAGCAAACTCATCTACTACTTTAAGTGCCTCATTTCGTAATGCAATTCCTTCAGTATCACCTGATTTAATTCGACTATATGCCAGTATCCTCGTTTTGCTTTTGTTGATGTTCATCTTATATCCTCCTTTCAAGACACTGTCCAGAGACCAGACAGCGAGGTCATCCGTCTCATCGGATTAGGGAAGGATGGGGAAGGAAGTCGGCCGTGCCCTTTCAAAGGAACCGTCCCGGCATTTGCCTGGAGCGATTTAGGGAAATCACGGAAAACCTAAATCAGGATGGCCGGACGCGGGCGGGATTGAACCGTCGTCGTCCCGAATGCGAGTCCAGTGTCTAACCACTGTCTCACTGCCTTTTCAATCACTGCTTCCCTTTCAAGCCCCTCGAGTCATATAACTGCCATCTGGTTTCTGTACAAATTGTAAATAGCCTTTCACTGTGCATAAGGTGGAATTACACGAATATCCACCGCGAACGGTGCTGGTCTAGCGCAACAGCCACCTACCGGTAGAACGGGTGAATCTACGAAAATTCGCAGACACGTTATGCGCGCGTCATAATAGACAGCATTTCAAAACTGTTTGAGTAATATGCATATAACGTCTCACGGTGATTTTCGATTTGTATGGTAATGCCCCAGCATCCGTAAGTTGATGTTAGATTTGATTGCATCTCTTGCTTCATTTCAGCATGCCAGAAAAGAGAAACAGGCAGTGATAGGCGAGAAAGTCCGTGCAGTTTCGCACTGTACGACAGACAAGGACTACAAAACTGAGCGCCGCATGTATATACATATTCCAAATTCGGAAAAATAGCACAAGTGCCCTTTTAAGTATTGGTCCTTTAAAGTGTTGCATATTGGAGTGTATGCATCCAAGACAAATTCTGAAATGGTGGACTGTGCTATTCTGTGGCTAAAAGCCGGACTCGTAACAGATTCGCCAGTCGCCAGAAAACGCAATGTTACAACCAGTCTGCAACGTAACAGGACATTTACCGGTATTTTATTCGTGATGTAGGCTGGTATGGCCACAAAACATATGATTTATTACTGCGAGAGAGCCTCCGTCATGACTGTGTGAGACTTGCTAATTCCATCTTCCATGATAGACAGCAGCTTCTCGAAACAGGCCACCTCCATCCTCACAAAGGTCTGAAATTTTTGCGGACCTTCGAGCCTCAGTTCTTTCATCAGCAGTGAATATAATCCCCCGCCTTCGACCCTTCTTTTCATCCAAGGTCGAACTCAACAACGTCTGGCTTTTCGTCTTCGTCGCCGTTCTGCCCTAATCCCATTATTTACTGTCACTGGCAGGGCAACAGCTACGAAAACGAGTGGGTCTTCCGTGTGCAAAATGCTGTATAAATACATACAGCTGTGTAACCACGTGTCGTAATATAAAACTAACTGTTGAGACTGTAATTCATAACTGTAGAAACCCACATAAGAGAATAACAATTACTTAATACATAATGATAAAACTACAAGTCGTTATTCAATAGGACCCTTGAGCTCACATAAGTAATATGAACGAATGACGTACCAGTATATTACACGGCCCCCCTTGTGTTTCGCGCGGTAGAACGAACGACTTCACAAGAGATCAGACAGTCCCATTTGCGTTTTGCTCGTTATTACCGTCTGCTGCGCATGTGCGCAGGGATATCGCGTTGGTATATCACGCGTGGATGGTGCAATAGGTTTACATGAAGCAGCCTGTAGTCACAGGAAAGTTGGAAAGCTGTGGGAAGGTCTTATGGGACCAAACTGCAAGGGTCATCGGTCCCTAAGGCTAAACACTACTTGTTGTTGTTGTTGTTGTTCTTGTTGTGGTCTTCAGTCCTGAGACTGGTTTGATGCAGCTCTCCATGCTACTCTATCCTGTGCAAGCTTCAACATCTCCCAGTACTTACTGCAACCTACAACCTTCTGAATCTGCTTAGTGTCTTCATCTCTTGGTCTCCCTCTACGATTTTTACCCTCCACGCTGCCCTCAAATGCTAAATTCGTGATCCCTTGATGTCTCAGAACATGTCCTACCAACCGGTCGCTGCTTCTTGTCAAGTTGTGCCACAAACTCCTCTTCTCCCCAATTCTATTCAATACCTCCTCACTAGTTATGTGATCTACCCATCTAATCTTCAGCATTCTTCTGTAGCACCACATTTCGAAGCTTCCATTCTCTTCTTGTCCAAACTGCTTGTCATCCATGTTTGACTTCCATACATGGCTACACGCCATACAAATACTTTCAGAAACGACTTTCTGACACGTAAATCTATACTCGATATTAGCTAATTTCTCTTCTTTAGAAACGCTTTCCTCGCCATTGCCGGTCTACATTTTATATCCTCTCTACTTCGACCATCGTCACTTAATTTGCTCCGCCAATAGCAAAACTCCTTTACTACTTTAAGTGTCTCATTTCCTAATCTAATGCCCTCAGCATCACCCTACTTAGTTCGACTACATTCCATTATCATCGTTTTGCTTTTGTTGATGTTCATCTTATATCGGCCTTTCAAGACACTGTCCATTCCGTTCAGCTGCTCTTCCAAGTCGTTTGCTGTCTCTGACAGGATTACAATGTCATCGGCGAACCTCAAAGTTTTTATTTCTTCCCCATGGATTTTAATACCTACTCCGAATTTTTCTTTTGTTTCCTTTACTACTTGCTCAATATACAGATTGAACAACATCGGGGATAGGTTACAACCCTGTCTTACTCCCTTCCCAATCACTGCTCCCCTTTCATACCCCTCGACTCTTATAACTGCCATCTGGTTTCTGTACAAATTGTAAATAGCCTTTCGCTCCCTGTATTTTATCCCTGCCATCTTGGATATTTGGAAGAGAGTATTCCAGTCAACTTTCTCAAAAGGTTTCTGTAAGTCTACAAATGCTAGAAGCATAGGTTTGCCTTTTCTTAATCTAGTTTCTAAAGTAAGTCGTAGGGACAGTATTGCCTCACGTGTTCACATATTTCTACAGAATCCAAACTGATCTTCCCCGAGGTCGGCTTCTACCAGTTTTTGCATTCGTCTGTAAAGAATTCGCGTTAGTATTTTCCAGGCGTGACTTATTAAACTGATAGTTCGGTAATTTGCACATCTGTCAACGCCTGCTTTCTTTGGGATTGCAATTATTATATTATTCTTGAAGTCTGAGGGTATTTCGCCAGTCTCATACATCTTGCCCACCAGATGGTAGAGTTTTGTCAGGACTGGCCCTCCCAAGGCCGTCAGTAGTTCTAATGGAATGTTGTCTACTCCCGGGGCCTTGTTTCGACTCAGGTCTTTCAGTGCTCTGTCAAACTCTTCACGCAGTATGTCCCATTTCGTCTTCTACGTCCTCTTCCATTTCCATAATATTGTCCTCAAGAAATCGCCCCTGTATAGACCCTCTATATACTCCTTCCACCTTTCTGCTTTCCCTTCTTTGCTTAGAACTGCGTTTCCATCTAAGCTGTTGATATTCATACAAGTGGTTCTCGTTTCTGTAAAGGTCTCGTTAATTTTCATGTAGGCAGTATCTATCTTACCCCTAGTGAGATAAGCCTCTACATCCTTACATTTCCCCTCTAGCCACTTCTTAATCTAACTTAAACTAACTTACGCTGTGGACAACACACATACCCATGTGCGAGGGAGCACTGTAACCTCCGACGTGGGTGTTTAGATTACATTACATTAGATTAATACCCGTGGTCTAGGGGTAGCGTCTTTTATTCATAATCAAAGACGTCTTCGGTCCCGGGTTCGCCACTGCCTAAATTTTGATAAATAATCAGCATTGGCGGCCGAAGACTTCCGGCATAAGAAGTCAGCCTCATTCTGCCAACGGCCTTGTCAAAGAGGGCGGAGGAGCGGATAGAGGTTCAGGGCACTCTCTTGTCCTAGGGGTGGGAAATTGCCCCTAAAGGCGGAAGAATCAGCAATGATCAACGACATGAGGATGCAGAAGGCAATGGAAACCACTGCATTAAAGACACGTAACGTGTATCCACAGGACATGTGACCTGTAATTGAAGAAGTGTCATGATGATCTCTCCATTGGCAAAAGATTCCGGAATAGTCCCCCATTCGGATCTCCGGGAGGGGACTGCCAAGGAGCAGGTTACCGTGAGAAAAAGATTCAATAATCAACGAAAGGATAACGTTCTAGGAGTCGGGGCGTGGAATGTCAGAAGCTTGAACGTGGTAGGGAAACTAGAAAATCTGAAAAGGGAAATGCAAAGGCTCAATCTAGATATAGTAGGGGTCAGTGAAGTGAAGTGGAAGGAAGACAAGGATTTCTGGTCAGATGAGTATCGGATAATATCAACAGCAGCAGAAAATGGTATAACAGGTGTAGGATTCGTTATGAATAGGAAGGTAGGGCAGAGGGTGTGTTACTGTGAACAGGTCAGTGACCGGGTTGTTCTAATCAGAATCGACAGCAGACCAACACCGACAACGATAGTTCAGGTATACATGCCGACGTCGCAAGCTGAAGATGAATAGATTGAGAAAGTGTATGAGGATATTGAAAGGGTAATGCAGTATGTAAAGGGGGACGAAAATCTAATAGTCATGGGCGACTGGAATGCAGTGGTAGGGGAAGGAGTAGAAGAAAAGGTTACAGGAGAATATGGGCTTGGGACAAGGAATGAAAGAGGAGAAAGACTAATTGAGTTCTGTAACAAGTTTCAGCTAGTAATAGCGAATACCCTGTTCAAGAATCACAAGAGGATGTGGTATACTTGGAAAAGACCGGGAGATACGGAAAAATTTCAATTAGATTACATCATGGTCAGACAGAGATTCCGAAATCAGATACTGGATTGTAAGGCGTACCCAGGGGCAGATATAGACTCAGATCACAATATAGTAGTGATGAAGAGTAGGCTGAAGTTCAAGACATTAGTCAGGAAGAATCAATACGCAAAGAAGTGGGATACGGAAGTACTAAGGATTGACGAGATACGTTTGAAGTTCTCTAACGCAATAAGGAATAGCGCAGTAGGCAGTACAGTTGAAGAGGAATGGACATCTCTAAAAAGGGCCATCACAGAAGTTGGGAAGGAAAACATAGGTACAAACAAGGTAGCTGCGAAGAAACCATGGGTAACAGAAGAAATACTTCAGTTGATTGATGAAAGGAGGAAGTACAAACATGTTCCGGGAAAATCAGGAATACAGAAATACAAGTCGCTGAGGAGTGAAATAAATAGGAAGTGCAGGGAAGCTAAGACGAAATGGTTGCAGGAAAAATGTGAAGACATCGAAAAAGATATGATTGTCGGAAGGACAGACTCAGCATACAGGAAAGTCAAAACAACCTTTGGTGACATTAAAAGCAACAGTGGTAACATTAAGAGTGCAACGGGAATTCCACTGTTAAATGCAGAGGAGAGAGCAGATAGGTGGAAAGAATACATTGAAAGCCTCTATGAGGGTGAAGATTTGTCTGATGTGATAGAAGAAGAAACAGGAGTCGATTTAGAAGAGATAGGGGATCCAGTATTAGAATCGGAATTTAAAAGAGCTTTGGAGGACTTACGGTCAAATAAGGCAGAAGGGATAGATAACATTCCATCAGAATTTCTAAAATCATTGGGGAAAGTGGCAACAAAACGACTATTCACGTTGGTGTGTAGAATATATGAGTCTGGCGATATACCATCTGACTTTCGGAAAAGCATCATCCACACAATTCCGAAGACGGCAAGAGCTGACAAGTGCGAGAATTATCGCACAATCAGCTTAACAGCTCATGCATCGAAGCTGCTTACAAGAATAATATACAGAAGAATGGAAAAGAAAATTGAGAATGCGCTAGGTGACGATCAGTTTGGCTTTAGGAAAAGTAAAGGGACGAGAGAGGCAATTCTGACGTTACGGCTAATAATGGAAGCAAGGCTAAAGAAAAATCAAGGCACTTTCATAGGATTTGTCGACCTGGAAAAAGCGTTCGACAATATAAAATGGTGCAAGCTGTTCGAGATTCTGAAAAAAGTAGGGGTAAGCTATAGGGAGAGACGGGTCATGTACAATATGTACAACAACCAAGAGGGAATAATAAGAGTGGAAGATCAAGAACGAAGTGCTCGTATCAGCGAGAAACTTAACATCAGGATTGATGGTCACGAAGTCAATGAAGTTAAGGAATTCTGCTACCTAGGCAGTAAAATAACCAATGACGGACGGAGCAAGGAGGACATCAAAAGCAGACTCGCTATGGCAATAAAGGCATTTCTGGCCAAGAGAAGTCTACTGATATCAAATACCGGCCTTAATTTGAGGTAGAAATTTCTGAGGATGTACGTCGGGAGTACAGCATTGTATGGTAGTGAAACATGGGCTGTGGGAAAACCGGGACAGAAGAGAATCGAAGCATTTGAGATGTGGTGCTATAGACGAATGTTGAAAATTAGGTGGACTGATAAGGTAAGGAATGAGGAGGTTCTACGGAGAGGAAAGGAATATGTGGAAAACACCGATAAGGAGAAGGGACAGGATGATAGGACATCTGCTAAGACATGAGGGTATGACTTCCATGGTACTAGAGGGAGATGTAGAGGGCAAAAACTGTAGAGGAAGACAGAGATTGGAATACGTCAAGCAAATAATTGAGGACGTAGGTTGCAAGTGCTACTCTGAGATGAAGAGGTTAGCACAGGAAAGGAATTCGTGGCGGGCCGCATCAAACCAGTCAGTAGACTGATGACAAAAAAAAAAAAGATTAATACTAGTTCCATGGATCATGAATACGATATTTCGTAATGATGTAGAACGTGTCAAATTTTCGAATACATGACATAATTAAGTTAATTTAACAACATAATTAAGTT
The DNA here is from genome assembly GCF_023864345.2 of Schistocerca serialis cubense. Classification (NCBI taxonomy): domain Eukaryota; kingdom Metazoa; phylum Arthropoda; class Insecta; order Orthoptera; family Acrididae; genus Schistocerca; species Schistocerca serialis. The sequence goes on from NC_064646.1 coordinate 527,487,741, forward strand.
AATATAACAACTGTTTTATTTTTTGTTTTTTTTATAAATTTTTTATAATTTTTTTATTTGGTTTTTTTCTCTTTTTCTTAACTTATATCTAAAAATTCCTCTATGGAATAGAAGGAGTAGTCATTCAGAAATTCTTTTAATTTCTTCTTAAATACTTGTCGGTTAGACTTTTGATACTATTTGGTAAGTGACCAAAGACTTTAGTGGCAGTATAATTGACCCCTTTCTGTGCGAAAGTTAGATTTAATCTTGAATAGTGAAGATCATCCATTCTCCTAGTATTGTAGTTATGCACACTGCTATTACTTTTGAATTGGGTTTGGTTGTTAATAACGAATTTCATAAGAGAGTATATATACTGAGAAGCTACTGTGAATATCACTAGATCATTAAATAAATGTCTGCAGGATGATGTTGGGTGGACTCCAAGTATTATTCTGATTACACGCTTTTGTGCAATAAATACTTTATTCCTCAGTGATGAATTACTTCAAAATACGATGCCATATGCAAGCAATGAGTGAAAATAGGCGTAGTAAGCTAATTTACGAAGATGTTTGTCACCAAAATTTGCAATGACCCTTATTGCATAAGTAGCTGAACTCAAACGTTACAGCAGACAATGAATGTGTTTCTTCCAATTTAATCTCTCATCAAAGGACATACCTAAAAATTTTGAATACTCTGCCTTAGCTATATGCTTCTGATTAAGGTCTATATTTATTAATGGCGTCATACCATTTACTGTACGGAACTGTATGTACTAGACAATGAATGTGTTTCTTCCAATTTAATCTCTCATCAAAGGACATACCTAAAAATTTTGAATACTCTGCCTTAGCTATATGCTTCTGATTAAGGTCTATATTTATTAATGGCGTCATACCATTTACTGTACGGAACTGTATGTACTGTGTCTTATCAGAATTCAGTGAGAGTCCGTTTACAAGGAACCACTTAGTAATTTTCTGAAAGACATTATTGACAATTTCATCAGTTGATTGTTGTCTGTCAGGTCACAGAAAAGCACGCCCGGGGCGCTGGTGCACAGGGGTACGGTTTACGTTCTTCGTGTAGTTGGGGCTTAAGAGGGCAGGCAGTTGCTGCTGCAGGTTGAACGGAGGCGGTGCCTCGAGAGGGCAGTGGAGGAGCCTGCCTTCTAGAAATAATTTCCGGACATGTGTCACGGCCGACGGCGCAGCTGTTTGTGTAACTCTACACCGGCTGTGCGTTCGTGTGCGTGTGCGTGTCAGAGGGAGGGAGGACTCGCGAGTGCAGCGCACACAAAGCCGCCAGCCCGGGCCGCACAATGACCACCAGGCGCTGCTGCGGTGTTTCGGGCTTCCCGAAGAGAAACTGCGGCGGAGCGGGCGGGTGTCGCCTGTGGGATTCACAGCGGCGAATGCGGCCGGGTCGGCGCTCTGCTGGAGGCCGCGCGCACCTGCTGGGATCAGGGAGCGGGGCCGCGCTCTGCCATTCACAGAGGGCAGCGCAGCCGTGGTGTTTCGCAAAGAGACCGACCACGAGTTTACCGCAAGGAGCTTAGTTACCGACGGAAAGACGAAATCTGGACCCCTACCCGGGCTCTGAACCCCGCCGCTCCCCGACCACCGCCTCGGCCTGATCGCTGGCCAGCGTCAGCGTGAACTGAACGCACACTAGACGCCACCTCGACGGCTACCACCACGTGCAGCACACGAAGCGTAGTCCACACACTGGGACTGTTGATAATACCGGGTGATCCAAAAGTCAGTATAAATTTGAAAACTGAACAAATCACGGAATAATGTAGATAGAGAGGTACAAATTGACACACGTGCATGGAATGACATGGGGTTTTATTAGAACAACAAAAAAAAAAAAAGTTCACTGGATTCGTGATTTCCTGTCAGGAAGGTCGCAGTTCGTAGTAACAGACGGCAAATCGTCGAGTAAAACTGAAGTGATATCAGGTGTTCCCCAGGGAAGCGTCCTGGGACCTCTGCTGTTCCTGATCTATATAAATGACCTGGGTGACAATCTGAGAAGTTCTCTTAGGTTGTTCGCAGATGATGCTGTAATTTACCGTCTAGTAAGCTCATCCGAAGACGAGTATCAGTTGCGAAGCGATTTAGAAAAGATTGCTGTATGGTGTGGCAGGTGGCAGTTGACGCTAAATAACGAAAAGTGTGAGGTGATCCACACGAGTTCCAAAAGAAATCCGTTGGAATTCGATTACTCGATAAATAGTACAATTCTCGAGGCTGTCAATTCAACTAAGTACCTGGGCGTTAAAATTACGAACAACTTCAGTTGGAAAGACCACATCGATAATATTGTGGGGAAGGCGAGCCAAAGGTTGCGTTTCATTGGCAGGACACTTAGAAGATGCGAAGTCTACTAAAGAGACAGCTTACACACTCGTTCGTCTCTGTTAGAATATTGCTGCGCGGTGTGGGATCCTTACCAGGTGGGATTGACGGAGGACATCGAAATGGTGCAAAGAAGGGCAGCTCGTTTTGTATTATCACGTAATAGGGGAGGGAGTGTGGCAGATACGATACGCGAGTTGGGATGGAACTCATTAAAGCAAAGACGTTTTTCGTCGCGGCGAGATCTATTTACGAAATTTCAGTCACCAACTTTCTCTTCCGAATGCGAAAATATTTTGTTGAGCCCAACCTACATAGGTAGGAATGATCATCAAAATAAAATAAGAGAAATCAGAGCTCGAACAGAAAGGTTTAGGTGTTCGCTTTTCCCGCGCGCTGTTCGGGAGTGGAATGGTAGAGAGATAGTATGATTGTGGTTCGACGAACCCTCTGCCAAGCACTTAAATGTGAATTGCAGAGTAATCATGTAGATGTAGAGGTAGATGTAGAAAACGTCCGACAATGTCACTTCATTTGATCAGAATAGCAATTTTTAGCATAACAAAGTAAGACAAAGCAAAGATGATGTTCTTTACAGGAAATGCTCAATATGTTTACCATCATTCCTCAAAAATAGCTATAGTCGAGGAATAATGTTGTGAACAGCTCTGTAAAGCATGTTCGGAGTTATGGTGAGGCATTGACGTCGGATGTCGTCTTTCAGCATTCCTAGAGATGTCGGTCGATCACGATACACTTGCGACTTCACGTTACCCCAAAGCCAGTAACGGACTGAGCTCTGGGGACCTGGGAGGGCAAGCATGACGAAAGTGGCGGCTGAGCACACGATCTTCAAAAAATGGTTCAAATGGCTCTGAGCACTATGCGACTTAACTTCTGAGGTCATCAGTCGCCTATAACTTAAAACTAATGAAACCTAACTAACCTAAGGACATCACACACATCCATGCCCGAGGCAGGATTCGAACCTGCGACCGTAGCTGTCCCGCGGACACGATCATTACCAAACGACGCGCGGAAGAGATCTTCACGCGTCTAGCAATACTTTATTTTTTTTTTCCTTAATAAAACCCCATGTTATTCCAAGCATGTGTGTCAATTTTTACCTATCTATCTACATTATACCGTGGTTTATTAAGATTTCAAATTTATAGTGACTTTTTGATCACCCGGTATATCGATATATATATATATATATATATATATATATATATATATATATATATATATATATATATATATATATCGGCGATAATTTCTTCCCTCGACATATCGATATCAAAATGGCAAAATCCAGTGCCGATTTCTTTATTTTATATTATATTTTTCTCACAACTTTCTTTGACTGTGTGTAGCAACTATACGTGGCACAAAAGAAGTTGTCCCATTATACTGGAGGCAGTGGAGAGGTCGGGGGGAGGGAATAGCGATGTGAGTCCAATAACAAGACATGTGAAGAAGTACCACACCAGCGGCGTTAAAAAAGTTCTCGACGTCGGTATTTTTCAAAAACAGTTGCCGAAAATGATGAACAAAAATCTAAGTGACAAGACTTGTGGTGGGCGGAGACTTGTGGGAGGAAATGCTGACGTAATCGGCGCTCGGCGTACCAGCACAAACTGCAACGTTCAGCTTCAGCACGCAGTTCTGACACTGCAACTGCTAGCTCCCTCGCACTTGCAGAAATGAGGAAACAGGGAAGTCGACACGAGGTCTTCCGGACAAATCCGACGAGTGACAAAGCAGAACGGCGGATCCACATTTTACTGCGCTACTTACATGTACTTACCATTGTTAGCAAAGCGCATCGTTTTGCTGTAAGGGCACAAGCAGCGTGCTAACTTGTTGATGTACAGAATATCTCATATCGTGTAGCACGCAAAATCCGCGCAACACGTCGTGAGATTCGACTAATGTTTGAAGTAGTGCTGGAGGGAACTGACACTATGAATCCTGCAGGCCTGTCCAAAAAACCATGAGAGTACGACGGGGTGGAGGTCTCTTCTGAACAGTATATTGCAAGGTATCGCAGATATGTTCAATAATGTTCGTGTCTAAGAAGTGTGGTGGCCGGCGTAACTGTTTAAACTCAGAAGACTGTTCATGCAGTCACTCTGTACCAATTCAGGACGTGTGGGGTGTCGCATTGTCCTGCTGGAAATGCCCAAGTACGTCTGAATGCACAATGGACACGAATGGACGCAGGTGATCAGACAGGGTGCTGACGTACTTGTCACCTGTCGGAGTCGTATCTCGACGTATTGCGTGGCCCCTCCCGCCAGAAGTTCGAGTCTTCCCTCGGGCATGGGTCTGTGGGTACTTCTTAACATAAGTTAGTTTCAGTAGTGTGTAAGTCTAGGGACCCATGACCTCAGCAGTTTGATCCCTCAGGAATTCATACGAATGCCGGACATTTGCCACGCCGGACATTTGCCATACTTGCCCCTTCGCCAGGTAGCTTGAGTAGCGATCCCTCAAGTAAGGGACGCCCTTCTCCGTACTTCTTCTGTCTGCTTTCAAACCGCCGCCTCCACATCTTACTCGATACAACCAGTACGTAAGGGACCTTCTTCTTCGACATCTTGGCGAAATACAGAGCTCCTTCTCCGAAATCGAAATATTTATAACTTTTAGGAAACGAAAGCAATACCGACGATTATGTCAGTATGTAACTAGTTCTGCCTGTACGGTAGCTTCCTTTCACGCTTACTGATTGCGACAGAAACAGTCCATCGCCATGGGTGCAACAAGAAAGGAACGATGTAAAGAGAATTCGAATGTACGCTAATCATTTCTTTTTGATCACTGCATTTGTGCCTACTTTAACTACTGCAACTGCATGCCCAAAAGACAACAAGGAAAGAAGGAATGGGTATGTGAATGTTTGAAAAGAAGAACGACATACTCCATATTAATTTACTCTCTAAAATCCGATAGCCTTTGTGATAAAACATTAGTTAATAAAGTGTAGCGGGACAATGTTCAAAACATGACTGAAATACGTTCACTAAATAGAGGTAAGAACATCTATGATTGACATGTCATCTAAATGCGACGTACAGTTTTAACATGTTAGAAATAAAGAAATGAAGTAATACAGAATCCTATGCTTGTAACGTACGTTGTTCTTCTACATTGTCTAGCTGTGGTATTTACAGGGTCACAGAGAAAGCATCCTAGGTTTTGGAGGGAAAACCCGTAATTGTAATGATCTCCACAACAACAGAAACAAGAAGCACAACTTAAGGAAAAATAATGTAATGTGTGTTCCAGCTCACAAGTGACATTGAAGCAGGTAGTTCCTGTGACTTAGTATGGGCAGAGGTTATGTTCGACAACCGGAATAAATTAATAACTGGCCCCTTTTACCGACCCCCTGTCTCAGATGAAACAGTTGCTGAACAGTTCAAAGAAAAGAAAACTTTAGTCTCATCACAAATAGGTACCCTACTCATACAATTATAGTTGGCAGTGACTTGAATCTGCCTTCTGTATGTTGACAAAAATACATTTTCAGACCCTACTGTAGACAGAAAACAACTTCCGTAATTGTTCTAAATGCTTTTTTTTTAAATTATTTTGAACAATTAGTTCACGACGCCATTCAAATTGTAAATGGTTACGAAAACACACTTGACCTCTTGGCCACAAATAATCCTGAGCATCACGACGGATACAAGGATTAGTGAACACACAATCGTAGCGAGGCTGAATTCCGTAACAGAGAAATTCACCAAAACTAAACGCGAAATATATCTATTTGTAAAAGCAACTGAAAATTCGGTTGAATCCTTTCAAACTACGTAAGTGAAGACCATATGTGGCTTAAGTTCAAAGAAATAGTATCAACAGCACTCGAGAGATTCATAACAAAAGAGACGGAACTGATCCTCCATGGTACACAAAACAAGACAGAAAACTGCTGCAGGAGCACCGAAAAAGGCACGTATAGTTTAGACGAACGCAAAATCTGCAAGATAGGCGAAGTTTTACTACTGGGACTCGAAATTTGATGCGGATTTCAATGCGAGATGCATTTAATAGTTTCCACAACGAAACTCTCTCTAGAAACGTTGCGGAAAACCCGTAGAGATACTGGTCCTATGTTAAGTAAATCAGCGGAAAGGCTCAGTAAGCATTGAGGAGGAGGGGGAGGGGGAGACAAGGGACCCAACCCTTCGGAGCAGGTAAAACCGTGGCAAATGTCCGGCGTGGCAGATGTCCGGCGTGACAAATGTCTGCACCCCATCCGTACACAATATCAACAGTCCAATGTCGGTGAGGCGTAAAGCTTTGTGTCGTGCAGTCATCAAGGGTAGACGTGTGAGCCTTCGGCTCCGAAAGCCCATATCGATGACGTTTCGTTGAACGGTTCGCACACTGACACTTGTTGGTGGTCCAGCATTGAAATCTGCAGAAATTTGCGGAAGGGTTGCGTTTCTGTCGTGTTCAACGTTTCTCTTCAGTCGTCGTCGGTCCCGTTCTTGCAGGATTTTTTTCTGACCGCAGCGATGTCGAAGGTTTGATGTTTTACCTGATTCCTGATGTTCAAGTTACATTCATCAAATCGTCGTACGGAAAAATCCCCACTTCGGTACCTCTGAGATGCTGTGTCCCATCGCTCGTGCGGCGACTATAACACCACGTTCAAAATAACTCAAATCTTGATAACCTGCCGTTGTAATAGCAGTAAACGATCTAATAACTGCGCCAGACACTTGTTGTCTTATATAGGCGTTGCCGACCGCAGAGCCGTATTCTGCCTGTTTACGTATCTATCTATTTTATGCGCATGCCTATACCAGTTTCTTTGGCGCTTCAGCGTAAATCATTTGTCAAATATACAGCTCTAAAACTGGAAGGTTTTGTCAAATATACAGCTCTAAAACTGGAAGGTTATTTACAAAGTGCAGCCGATATTTTTATTGCCATGTATGTCGATATTTTGCTTCGATATAGTGGTACATCCTTGCTATTTTTCAATAGTTCGAGTGTTGATAGCAATTTCTTTTAAATATCGATACATCGGATTGCCAATATTTTTAAAAATATCATCAGCCCTAGTTCACAGAGACATATTTCGTTGCGAAGCTGTGCAGCTAACTGCCGCACATAAGCCTCCTGCAGTCGCGAAAGTGGTTGCCCGAACTATTCAATGTCGGGGCATAGCATTTTTTTCACGCAACGAAACCATCTGTCGGGTGTGTTTTTAGGTTAAGTGACGTTTCTGTACACGCGACATGGAGTGCGGCGACATAGGAAATTTTCAACAGGTACGCTGTGCACAGGCGCCGCAAGGACGTGAAGTATAATCTGCACGACAAAGATGTGCGACGAAGTACTGCGCTTTAGACAATTATTCGTGATACGAACATCGTACAACTGACGATGTTACTGACTGAAATACGTCTGTAGGAAATAATAAGTCATCAAAAACTAATGAAGATCCCTTTCTGCACTGATCGAAATTCTCAATTTTCAACTTATTTTTTATTTATTACTAGATGTCGTGACGATAAGTTCCCCAAGTTACAATTACGACATTGCAATTACGAAGCGTCTGATGCGAGCTGTCTGTCTCGCCAACTTGTTGAAGCTCTTCAATAGCAGCTCCGTGAAGAGCAAGTGTGGGAATTACATTCAAACAAACTCGCACGAGATACTTCTAGAAGGCAGTGCGATATACTCTCTGGTTTTACAGATCATTTGTGATTCTGTTCTGTATCTTACAAGCAATAACCAGTAGTAGTTCTTGCGCCGGCAGCAGTGACCGAGCGGTTCTAGGCGCTTCAGTCTGGAACCGCACGACCGCTAGGTCGCAACTGGTTTGATTCCTGCCTCGGGCATGGATGTGTGTGATGTGCTTAGGTTAGTTGGGTTTGGAGTAGTTCTAAGTTCTAGGGGACTGATGACCGCAGATGTTAAGTCCCATAGTGCTCAGAGCCATTTGAACCATTTTCAGTAGTTCCTGTTCTGCATCATTTTCATGTTCTACAATTGTCAGCCTCCCCCCCTGAACCATGGACCTTGCCGTTGGTGGGGAGGCTTGCGTGCCTCAACGATACAGATAGCCGTACCGTAGTTGCAACCACAACGGAGGGGTATCTGTTAAGAGGCCAGACAAACGTGTGGTTCCTGAAGAGAGGCAGCAGCCTTTTCAGTAGCTGCAGGGGCAACAGTCTGGATGATTGACTGATCTAACCTTGTAACACTAACCAAAATGGCCTTGCTGCGCTGGTACTGCGAACGACTGAAAGCAACGGGAAACTACGGCCGTAATTTTTCCCGAGGGCATGCAGCTTTACTGTATGATTAAATGATGATGGCGTCCTCTTGGGTAAAATATTCCGGAGGTAAAATAGTCCCCCATTCGGATCTCCGGTCGGGGAATACTCAAGAGGACGTCGTTATCAGGAGAAAAAAAAACTAGCGTTCTACGGATCGGAGCGTGGAATGTCAGATCCCTTAATCGGGCAAGTAGGTTAGAAAATTTAAAAAGGGAAATGGATAGGTTAAAGTTACATACAGTGGGAATTAGTGAATTCGGTGCCAGGAGGAACAAGACTTTTGGTCAGGTGAATACAGGGTTATAAATACAAAATCAAATAGGGTTAATGCAGGAGTAGGTTTAATAATGAATAAAAAAATAGGAGTACGGGTAAGCTACTACAAACAGCATAGTGAACGCATTATTGTGGCCAAGATAGACATGAAGCCCACGCCTACTACACTAGTACAAGTTTATATGCACACTAGCTCTGCGGATGATGAAGAAATTGATGAAATGTATGATGAGATAAAAGAAATTATTCAGGTAGTGAAGGGAGACGAAAATTTAATAGTTATGGGTGACTGGAATTCGAGAGTAGGAAAAGGGAGAGAAGGAAACATAGTAGGTGAATATGGATTGGGGCTAAGAAATGAAAGAGGAAGTCGCCTGAGCATAACTTAATCATAGCTAATACTTGGTTCAAGAATCATGAAAGAAGTTTGCATACATGGAAGAACCCTGGAGATACTGAAAGGTATCAGATAGATTATATAATGGTAAGACAGAGATTTAGGAACCAGGTTTTAAATTGTAAGACATTTCCAGGGGCAGATGTGGACTCTGACCACAATCTATTGGTTATGAACTGTAGATTAAAACTGAAGAAACTGCATAAAGGTGGGAATTTAAGGAGATGGGACCTGGATAAACTGACTAAACCAGAGGTTGTACAGAGTTTCAGGGACAGCATAAAGGAACAATTGACAGGAATGGGGGAAAGAAATACAGTAGAAGAAAAATGGGTAGCTTTGAGGAATGAAATAGTGAAGGCAGCAGAGATCAAATACTTAAAAAGACGAGGGCTAGTAGAAACCCTTGGGTAACAGAAAAATTTCGAATTTAATTGATGAAAGGAGAAAATATAAAAATGCAGTAAATGAAGCAGGCAAAAAGGAATACAAACGTCTCAAAAATGAGATCGACTGGAAGTGCAAAATGGCTAAGCAGGGATGGCTAGAGGACAAATGCAAGGATGTATCGGCATATCTAACTAGGGGTAAGATAGATACTGCCTACAGGAAAACTAAATAAACCTTTGGAGAAAGGAGAACCACTTGTATGAGTATCAGGTGCTCAGATGGAAACCAAGTTCTAAGCAAAGAAGGGAAAGCAGAAAGGTGGAAGGAGTATATAGAGGGTCTATACAAAGGCGATGTACTCGAGGACAATTTTATAAAAATGGAAGAGCATGTAGATGAAATGGGAGATATGATACTGCGTGAAGAGTTTGACAGAGCACTGAATGACCTGAGTCCAAACAAGGCCCCCGGAGTAGACAACATTCCATTAGAACTACTGACAGCCTTGGGAGAGCCAGTCCTGACAACTCTCTACCATCTGGTGAGCAAGATGCATGAGACAGGCGAAATACCCTCAGACTTCAATAAGAATATAATAATTCCAATCCCAAAGAAAGAAAGCGTTGACAGATGTGAAAATTACCGAGCTATCAGTTTAATAAGTCACAGCTGCAAAATACTAACATGAATTCTTTACAGACGAATGGAAAAACTGGTAGAAGTGGACCTCGGGGAAGATCGGTTTGGATTCCGTAGAAATGTTGGAACACGTGAGGCAATACTAACCTTATGACTTATCTAAGAAGAAAGATTAAGAGAAGGCAAACCTACGTTTCTAGCATTTGTAGACTTAGAGAAAGCTTTTGACAATGTTGATTAGAATACTCTCTTTCAAATTGTGAAGGTGGCAGGGGTAGAATACAGGGAGCGAAAGGCTATTTACAATTTGTACAGAGAGCAGATGGCAGTTATAAGAGTCGAGGGACACGAAAGTGATGCAGTGGTTGGGAAGAGAGTGAGACAGGGTTGTAGCCTACCCCCAATGTTATTCAATCTGTATATTGAGCAAGCAATAAAGGAAACAAAAGAAAAGTTCGGAGTAGGTGTTAAAATCCATGGAGAAGAAACAGAACTTTTGAGGCTCGGCGATAAAATTGTAATTGTGTCAGAGACAGCAAAGGACTTGGAAGAGCAGTTGAACGGAATAGACAGTGTCTTGAAAGGAGGGTATAAGATAAACATCAACAAAAGCAAAACGAGGATAACGGAATGTAGTCGAATTAAGTCAGGTGATGCTGAGAGAATTAGATAGAGAAATGAGACACTTAAAGTAGTAAAGGAGTTTTGCTATTTGGGTAGCAAAATAACTGATGATGGTCGAAGTAGAGAGGATATAAAATGTAGACTGGCAATGGCAAGGAAAGCGTTTCTGAAGAAGAGAAATTTGTTAACATCGAGTATAGATTTAAGTGTCAGGAAGTCGTTTCTGAAAGTATTTGTATGGAGTGTAGTCATGTATGGAAGTGAAACATGGATGATAAATAGTTTGGAGAAGAAGAGAATAGAAGCTTTCGAAATGTGGTGCTACAGAAGAATGCTCAGGATTAGATGAGTAGATCACATAAGTAATGACGAGGTGTTGAATAGGATTGGGGAGAAGAGGAGTTTGTGGCACAACTTGACAAGAAGAAGGGACCGGTTGGTAGGACATGTTCTGAGGCATCAAGGGATCACAAATTTAGCATTGGAGGGCAGCGTGGTGGGTAAAAATCGTAGAGGGAGACCAAGAGATGAATACACTAAGCAGATTCAGAAGGATGTAGGTTGCAGTAAGTACTGGGAGATGAAGAAGCTTGCACAGGATAGAGTAGCATGGAGAGCTGCATCAAACCGGTCTCAGAACTGAAGACCACAACAACAACAACAGTTGTCAGAATTGCAATTTATGAAGCAGTTCTTGTATTAATGATAGGAACGTAGGGAGCATGAAACTAAGGCAGAATGCGCTTCAAGACAGGAAATTGCACTCAAAACCTGCTGAGCGAAACAGATTTACAGGACCTCTCTGCAACTGCAAAGTCAAGTGAAGACCTCGTAAAGGAGAGCAAGTCAGGAAACAAGAAACGAGAACAGAAGGGTAGAAGGGAAAGAGAACCCTGATTAAAAATGTGGGGCCTTCTGAAGAGGTGACATAAGGAAAAATGTTAAGCTCAACTTTAAATTGTATTTTCAGAAAATCATGTTTTTCAAATTTTATGTAGCTTTACCTCAGAATCTATGAAGGCTAGATTTACGAAATTTCGTCATTTTTTTTCTATAAACCCAATAAATCCTGTCTCAAGAAAAATTTTGAAATTCTGAGTGTAAGCTGAGAAATGGGGCAAAGTGCGTGGAATTTTGCACAAATTTTATTTATGCTCACAGAATTACAATTAAAAAATCTTAATTCTCCTATTCGATATATTAAAAAAATCTGCATGTGTTTATTATATGCAACGAGATTAAACGGAGAAAATGCTGAAAAAAGTCTTTAATAGTTTCTGAGAAAAGGTACATATTTTTAGAAAATTAAATTTTTCAGTTGAATAAAAATAAGTGAAATATGTATCATCTAAGGAGCTTGACGGTAAATTTGTTAATTTTACGTAAAGCATGGTACAAAATTTCATTGCAGTCTCTTCAAAGTAGCTGATTTCGTGCATCTTTTAAACAGTGTGTGTTTTTCACGAACGTCCCTCCTTAACCTAGTACGAAGGCATCTTGCAGAGACTGACTTTGGAACAAGCACGGCTGCACAAATGCGGAAACTACACAAAGGATACATTGTCGACCTAACTGTGGAAATAGAAAATATTTAACACGTACGAAGCGAAAATCCTGATGTCCCGTAGTCAGAGAAAACACACTCCACAAGTTGGTGGGTTCATCAACATCGGTAACGCAACTAAAGCCCCGACACAACAGAGCAGTGTGGCTACAGTCAGAAACAGAACCTCGTGGAACATACTGGAGGTCTTTCATTTGGCTTACTCGTTTCGACCCGTGACGCAGCTCATCTTCAGACTATGGGGGCGACGAGGGAAACTGTCTGCTTGCTTCTACTTTCAATGCTATAATGCTTCAATCATTATTGTACACTCATGTTCATAAAAAAACGGAACACGTTGAACGACAAGTGATAGGACGTTCATACTCATAGGACACGTACATTAGTATGTCCTGCAGAAATGTTTAGCATTTGAACCACGTCGGCCCGTGGTTTCGAGATCAACACGGATATCGCGGCGCAACACCACCCACCGGTAAAGTGTGCCTGGGGCTCTCGTTGTCGCCGTAAACCGAAGGCAGTGGATCAGTGCGACCTGGCAGGGTGCCTCGCAGAAGTAGGCGCCAACCGCACAGTCAGATCAGAGAGTTTGAAAGAGGGCGCATTATTGGCACGAGATGATGTGATGCATCCATACGGGGAATCGCTGCTGGTGTGGGACGACGTGTTTCGGCACAGCAACGGGGTCTGTGCACAATGATTCCCGGAAGGCCGCAGAACACGTCGAGATGAGTCAGGTCGCACCAGCCAGATCGACCCCTGGAAGATCCACACCTCATCGGAATGGCACTGCAGGGACTGCTCTCCGTCGTCCTCAGCTCTAGTGGAACAATGGAACGCATCGATCACTGGCAGGGGTGACAGTCCGTCGCCGTTTATCACGGCATGGGTTACACTATTGGATGGAAAGTATCCGGACTCCCCCAAAAAGATACGATCTTCATATGAGGTGCATTGCGCTGCCACCTACTACCAGATACTTCATATCAGCGACCCCTTTACAGACGAATGGAAAAACTTGTAGGAGCCGACCTCGGGGAAGATCAGTAGAAATATTGGAACACGTGAGTCAATACTGGCCCTACGATTAAGGAAAGCCAAACCTACGTTTCCAACATTTGTAGACTTGGAGAAAGCTTTTGACAATGTTGACTGGAATACTCTCTTTCAAATTCTGAAGCTGGCAGAGGTAAAATACAGGGAGCGAAAGGCTATTTACAATTTGTACAGAAACCAGATGGCAGTTATAAGACTCGAGGGGCGCGTGGTTGGGAAGGGAGTGAGACAGGGTTGTAGCCTCTCCCCGATGTTATTCGATCTGTATATTGAGCAAGCAGTAAAGGAAACAAGAGTAGGTATTAAAATCCATGGAGAAGAAATAAAAACTTTGAGTTTCGACGATGACATTGTAATTCTGTCAGAGATAGCAAAGGACTTGGAAGAGCAGTTGAACGGAATGGACAGTGTCTTGAAAGGAGGATATAAGATGAACATCAACAAAAGCAAAAAAGAGGATAATGGAATGTAGTCGAATGAAGTCGGGTGAGTCATGGCTCTGAGCACTATGCGACTTAACTTCTGAGGTCATCAGTCGCATAGAACTTAGAACTAATTAAACCTACCTAACCTAAGGACATCACACACATCCATGCCCGAGGCAGGAATCGAACCTGCGACCGTAGCGGTCGCTCGGCTCCAGACTGTAGCGCCTAGAACCGCACGGCCACTCCGGCCGTCTAATCGCGTGATGCTGCGGGAATTAGATAAGGAAATGAGACGCTTAAGGTAATAAATGAGTTTTGCTATTTGGGGAGCAAAATAAGTGAGGTTGGTCTAAGTACAGAGGATATAAAATGTAGACTGGCAATGGCAAGGAAAGAGTTTCTGAAGAAGAGAAATTTGTTAACATCGACTATAGATTTAAATGTCAGGAAGTCGTTTCTGAAAGTATTTGTATAGAGTGTAGCCATGTATGGAAGTGAGACATGGACGATAAATAGTTTGGACAAGAAGAGAATAGAAGCTTTCGAAATGTGCTGCTACAGAAGAATGCTGAAGATTAGATGGGTAGATCACATAACTAATGAGGAAGTGTTGAATAGAATTGGGGAGGAGTTTGTGGCACAACTTGACTACAAGAAGGGATCCGTTGGTAGAGCATGTTCTGAGGCATCTAGGGATGACCAATTTAGTATTGGAAGGCAGCGTAGAGGGTGAAAATCGTAGAGGGAGACCAAGAGATGAATACACTAAGCAGATTCAGAAGGATGTAGGCTGCAGTAGGTACTGAGAGATGAAGAAGCTTGCACAGGATAGAGTAGCGTGCAGAGCTGCATCAAACCAGTCGCAGGGCTGAAGACCACAACAACAACAACAACAGTAGTCATTAGACATTGTGAGACTTGCGGACTTCGAATGTGGTCAGGTGATTGGGTGTCACTTTTGTCATACGTCTGTACGCGAGATTTCCACACTCCTAAACATCCCTAGGTCCATTGTTTCTGATGTGGTAATGAAGTGGAAACGTGAAGGGACATGTAGAGCACAAAAGCGTACAGGCTGACCACATCTGCTGACTGACAGAGACCGCCGACAGTTGAAGAGAGTGGTAATGTGTAATAGGCAGACATCTATCCAGACTGTCACACAGGAATTGCAAACTGGATCAGTATCCACTGCAAGTACTACGACAGTTAGGCGAAATGTGGGAAAACTTGGATTTCATGGTAGAGTGGCTGCAAATAAGCCACACATGACACCGGTTGATGTCGAAAGACGCCTCGCTCGGTCCAAGGGGCGTGAACATTGGTCGATTGAACAGTGGACAAACGTTGTGTGGAGTGACGAACCACGGTACACAATGTGGCGATCCGATGGCGGGGTGTGGCTATGGCGAATGCCCGGTGAACGTCACCTGCCAGCGTGTGTAGTGCCAACAGTAAAATTCGGAGGCGGTGGTGTTACGGCGTGGTCGTGTTTCTCGTGGAGAGGGCTCGCATCCCTTATTACGTGGTACAATCACAGCACAGGCCTACATTGATGTTTTAAGCACCTTCTTGCTTTCCGCTGTTGAAGAACAATTCGGGGATTCCGATTGCATCTGTCAACGCGATCGAGCACCTGTTCATAATGCACGGCCTGCGGCGGAGTGGTTACACGTCAATAACATCCCTGTAATGGACTGTCATGCACAGAGTCCTGGCCTGAATCCGTTGGGATATTTTGGAACGCCGACTTCGTGCCAGGGCTCACCGACCGACATCCATACCTCTCCTCAGTGCAGCACTCCGTGAAGAATGGGCTGCCAATCCCCAACAATCTTTCCAGCACTTGCTTGAACGTATGCCTACTCAAGGCTAAGAGTAGGCGAACATCATACTGAATTCCAGCATTACCGATGGGGGGCGTCACGAACTTGTAAGTCATTTTCAGCCAGGTGTCTGGATACTTGCGCCTCGTCCACTTCTCCGCCTACCTTCCACGGATGTGCAGAAACGTGCTACAAGGCCATGGTGTATGGAGCGACGTCACTGGGGACAGGAACAGCATCAGATAGTGTTTCCGGTTGAATCCAGGTTCTGTTTGAAAATGACGGCGGCATTTTAGTTCGCCGCAGACAGGGAGAGCAGTATCACAGTAGCATTGGCAAAAGACAAGCTGAACGCCAGTTCGACGCCTTAAGCCGTCGGCACACTGACCGTGGTGTGGAACGTTAACGCTGATCGTGCCAAGTTCAACGTGCTGCTGAACGCTCAGGAACGATGCGAAACGTGCACACGGTACGTGGGCCCCAACGTGGTATACGCGATCGCAACGCACTCCAGCGGCAGTTGAGGGATGTTTCCTCCATCGTCCACGAAAAGGGAAGTACCATGTCCAATCAATAAGGGCACAGGCTTATAAAAGTTCCATTAGAAACAGTGCGGTACAAATTTGGAATACTTCTCCGCATGACATAAAAATTATTTCATCTTTCTCACATTTTAGTAAAACTCCAAGGTCAGTCTTACTTGATCACTGTTCCTACCCAGTAGCAGAATCTTTGCAACATGTGAATTGCGAAGGAGCAAAATATTTCTAGACAAGTAGCGCAAGCTGTCCTGTAGATTAAGCTAATCGAACAAAGTCATCCCTCAAAAAAAGGTGAACTTATATTTACATAACATCAAATATTATTATATACTTACATTGAACTAATAATAAAGTATCAGAACCTAATAAAAACGCGAATATTAGAAAAAACAATTTGGAAGTGGCAAGACGCGAACCACCCCCCCCCCCCCCAACAGACACCTCTGCAAGGGACAGTGACACTACTCGCAACAACACACACACTTAGTCTCTCATCATTTTATTTTACCCGTTGCTGAAAACCTTAATCGCAGCGCCGCATTGTGCCTGTTGTAAGCGCAGGCTGTTCAGGTTTATATGTTGGTAACGCCACATGGCGCTCTCTATGAAAATCACTGGCTGTGCTCTGTGCAGTCTGTGGCTGGGTGGCATTGTTGGAATATTCGCTTGTGTAGTGTTGGTGGAGTTGGATGTGAACAGCGCGTAGCGTTGCGCAGTTGGAGGAGAGCCGCCAGCAGTGGTGGATGTGGGGAGAGAGATGGCGGAGTTTTGAGAGCGGACGATCTGGACGTGTGTCCATCAGAGACAGTACAGTTGTAAGACTGGATGTCATGAACTGATATATGATGACTTTTGAACAATATTAAGGTAAATACATTGTTTGTTCTTCGTTAAAATCTTTCATTTGCTGACTATGCCGATCAGTAGTTAGTGCCTTCAGTAATGAGAATCTTTTATTTAGCTGGCAGTAGTGGTGAAGTCAGATTGCGTTGCGCTAAAAATATTGTGTGTCAGTTTAATGTTGATCAGAATAAGTAAAGAGAGAAATGATTGAGTACGTTCAGTTTTGCTCATCTGTTTGAAAATCAAATAACATAAGAGGCGGAATCAAAGCTGTGAGGACGGGGCGTGAGTCGTGCTTGGATAGTTCAGTTGGTAGAGCACTTGCCCGCGAAAGGCAAAGGTCCCGAGTTCGAGTCTCGGTCCGGCACACAGTTTTAATCTGCCACTCCGCTGTAGAGTGAAAGTTTCATTCTAGGAACATAAGAGGTTTATCAGCACAGTAATTCAGTAATTTTTATAAGGGGACGTTTCACTGTCTACGTCTCTAACTGAATAATCACGCCTACACCAGTTCCTCTGGCGCCAAAGTGTACGTATGTACTCCGCCGACTCAACCACGACTCTCACGTTGCTTGCGGAACATCGTAACCTTTGTCGATGGAACCCATCCTTTTTCAGCGGGCGCTTACACGATCATTATGTGTGTTGCCAGTATTAAATTACCGCACACACTGAAGTCAGCGTGCAGGAGATTATTATAGACAGAAGACAATTTGGTATTTTTTTTTTCTTTTTGCACTACTGAGAAATAAATTTCTCTTTCTGGCACAGGAAAATGAGCTAGGTTCGCTCCTCTGTGTGCAGTTTGCAACAAGCCAGCCACACACAGCGCCGCAGAGCAGAAGGGACTCGGGCGGCGCCCTCTGTGGGGACAGCCGCCGCTGTGACTGCAGCCGCGAGCAGAGCCTCGTGGACCACCGGCCGCCTTTCATTTGGATTAGCAGTTTAGTCCCGTGACGCGGTTCATCTTCAGAGAGACGTAACAAAGGCGCCAAGTGCACTTTGTCGGCGGGGTGGGGATTTAGAAGAAGATGCTGATATTCTGCTACACTACTGGCCATTAAAATTGCTACACCAAGAAGAAATGCAGATGATAAACGGGTATTCGTTGGACAAATACATATACTAGAACTGACATGTGACTACATTTTCACGCAATTTGGGTGCACAGATCCTGAGAAATCAGTACCCATAAGAACCACCTCTGGCCGCAATAACGGCCTTAATACGCCTGGGCATTGAGTCAAACAGAGCTTGGATGGCGTGTACAGGTATAGCTGCCCATGCAGCTTCAACACGATACCACAGTTCATCAAGAGTAGTGACTGGCGTATTGTGACGAGCCAGTTGCTCGGCCACCATTGACTATCAATTGGTGAGAGATCTGGAGAATGTGCTGGCCAGGGCAGCAGCCAATTATTTTCTGTATCCAGTAAGGCCTGTACAGGACTTGCAACATTCAGTCGTGCATTATCCTGCTGAAACATAGGGTTTCGCTGGGATCGAATGAAGGGTAGAGCCACGGGTCGTAACACATCTGAAATGTAACGTCCACTGTTCAAAGTGCCGTCAATTCCAACAAGAGGTGACCGGGACGTATAACCGATGACACCCCATACCACCACGCCGCGTGATACGCCAGTATGGCGATGACCAATACACGCTTCCAATGTGCGTTCACCGCGATGTCGCCAAACACGGATGCGACCGTCATGATGCTGTAAACAGACCTGGATTCGTCCCAAAAAAGAACGTTTTGCCATTCGAGCATCGACGTTCGTTGTTGAGTACACCATCGCAGGCGCTCCTGTCTGTGATGCAGCGTCAAGAGTAACCGCAGCCATGGTCTCTGAGTTGATAGTCCATGCTGCTGCAAACGTCGTGGAACTGTTCGTGCAGATGGTTGTTGTCTTGCAAACGTCCCAATCTGTTGACTCAGGGATCGAGACGTGGCTGCACGATCCGTTACAGCCATGTGGATAAGATGCCTGTCATCTCGAATGCTAGAGATACGAGACCATTAGGATCCAGCATGGCGTTCCGTATTACCCTCCTGAACCCACCGATTCCGTATTCTGATAACAGTCATTGGATCTCGACCAACGCGAGCAGCAATGTCGTGATACGATAAACTGCAATCACGAAAAGCTACAATCCGACCTTTATCAAAGTCGGAAACGTCATGGTACGCATTTTTCCTCCTTACACGATTCATCACAACAACGTTTCACCAGGCAACGCCGGTCAACTGCTGTTTGTGTATGAGAAATCGGTTGTAAACTTTCTTCATGTCAGCATGTTTTAGGTGTCGCCACCGGCGCCAAACTTGTGTGAATGCTCTGAAAAGCTAATCATTTGCATATCACAGCATCTTCTTCCTGTCGGTTAAATTCCGCTTCTGTAGCACGTCATCTTCGTGCTGTAGCAATTTTAATGGCCAGTAGAGTAATACAACGTGACATAGTTTGTTAAGAGTAAGATGGCAAACCCAGTCCTAGATGTTTACAAAAATTAGTGTAGTACGTTTATTTTTCTCAGAATTTACATTCTTGAAATGAGATACCAAGAACAATATCCTACAGCTGAAGATAACATTGTCTACATAATTTTATAATTAATGTTTAAGCTACAATACATAAAAACTCAAAATTGTTGCAATTTAGGCAACTGTCCTTTCACTGTTATCCCCAGACTGAAAAGAGACAAGGAATAAAGTAGTTTAATTTGATACTTCAATTTACACGCCCTAGATTAAGAAAAACCAGATCTTACAGTATCGAATTTCCATTTTCTCGAAAGCACTATATCTGTGAAACACAGACAGGGTAACTAGCTTCTTGGTATGAAAAATATTTAATTGCCGTAAGCCTACAGAAAGAAGAAATGCATGCTGTTGGCTGACGAAGATGCAGCTCAGACTTTTATGAAGAGAGAAAGCAAATGTGTTGTTGTTATCAGTTTTCAGAAGAAATAACCTTTCCCACATGCCCGTAACAAAAACGCATTCACTTGTTTACCGCAGTAAACAAGAAGCGCGTTACAGAATTAGCTGTGCACGGGAGGCAGTTCTGGTTACGTTTTCATAAATGAATGGGCTTTAAATGTTTTGTATTGCAATATGAAGTTTAAATGTTTGTCAAGAGAAGAGATTCCTTAAAACATTAATAACGTGCAATTATAGAATTTCCTACACTGCACCTGGAACTGATACATATTATCACGGATTTTCTTTTGCCGTCACTAATATTCTGAGGAACGACTAGAATTTATTTTTATGTAAGGGGACTTGAATTGGAGAAGATCATTACACTGGACTTATTTCTACAGTGTACCACTGGCTATGATATTTGTTGGATACGTCGAGAAACAAACTCAAGTCTGTGTCGTGATGACCGGCTGAGTGCTATTAGCTTCGCTCGCTCGACAGTACCTCGCAATTTCAGTATGAGCACGCGAAGAAAGCATGCCTTACTGTACTGACAAATATTTTTATCAACAGATTTTTCAAAGATTGGTCACAGGCATCCTGGACTTTACTTACCACAAGTACTGCACGTGTGTATGATAAGCTTCTGCCGTAGACACTCACCTGCAACAAAACAGAAACAAATGAGCTGTTAGGTGTGAGGAATAAATATAATCGATACCATAATACACAGTGTACCATGAAGAATCATTCGATCTGGCTCGTCTGTACAGGGTGTTACAAAAAGGTATGGCCAAACTTTCAGGAAAGATTCCTCACACACAAAGAAAGAACATATGTCATGTGGACACGTGTCCAGAAACGCTTACTTTCCATTTTAGAGCTCATTTTATTACTTCTCTTCAAATCACATTACTCATGGAATAGAAACACACAGCAACAGAACGTACCAGCGTGACTTCAAACACTTTGTTACAGGAAATGTTCAAAATGTCCTCCGTTAGCGAGGATACGTGCATCCACCCTCCGTCGCACGGAATCCCTGATGCGCTGATCAGCCCTGCAGAATGGCGTGTTGTATCACAGCCGTCCACAATACGAACACGAAGAGTCTCTACATTTGGTAGCGGGGTTGCGTAGACAAGAGCTTTCAAATGCCCCCATAAATGAAAGTCAAGAGGGTTGAGGTCAGGAGAGCGTGGAGGCCACGGAATTGGTCCGCCTCCACCAATCCATCGGTCACCGAATCTGTTGTTGAGAAGCGTACGAACACCTCGAGTGAAACGTGCAGGAGCTCCATCGTGCACGACCACATGTTGTGTCGTACTTGTAAAGGCACATGTTCTAGCAGCACAGGTAGAGTATCCCGTATGAAATTATGATAACGTGCTCCATTGAGCGTAGGTGGAAGAACATGGGGCCCAATCGAGACATCACCAACAATGCCTGCCCAAACGTTCACAGAAAATCTGTGTCGATGACGTGATTGCACAATTGCGTGCGGATTCTCGTCAGCCCACACACGTTGATTGTGAAAATTTACAAT
This sequence comes from Schistocerca serialis cubense, assembly GCF_023864345.2. Classification (NCBI taxonomy): domain Eukaryota; kingdom Metazoa; phylum Arthropoda; class Insecta; order Orthoptera; family Acrididae; genus Schistocerca; species Schistocerca serialis. The sequence continues at coordinate 527,509,457 of NC_064646.1, forward strand.
TTCATCACGTTGGAATGAAGCCTCATCCGTAAAGAGAACATTTCCACTGAAATGAGGATTGACACATTGTCGGATGAACCATTCGCAGAAGTGTACCCGTGGAGGCCAATCAGCTGCTGATAGTGCCTGCACACGCTGTACACGGTACGGAAACCACTGGTTCTCCCGTAGCACTCTCCATACAGTGACGTGGTCAACGTTACCTTGTACAGCAGCAACTTCTCTGACGCTGACATTAGGGTTATCGTCAACTGCACGAAGAATTGCCTCGTCCATTGCAGGTGTCCTCGTCGTTCTAGGTCTTCCCCAGTCGCGAGTCATAGGCTGGAATGTTCCGTGCTCCCTAAGACGCCGATCAATTGCTTCGAACGTCTTGCTGTCGGGACACCTTCGTTCTGGAAAAACGTCTCGATGCAAACTTACCGCGCCACGGCTATTGCCCCTTGCTAATCCGTACATCAAATGGGCATCTGCCAACTCCGCATTTGTAAACATTGCACTGACTGCAAAACAACGTTCGTGATGAACACTAACCTGTTGATGTGTAAGTAGGCTGTTTATGTTTTCTCTATGTAAGTAGGCTGTTTATGTTTTCTTATTGGCAACGTTACGTAGCGCTCAATATGAAAATCACTGGCTGTGCTGTGTGCAGTCTGTGGCTGCTTTGCATTGTTGTAATACTCGCCATTGTAGTGTTAGGCAGCTGGCTGTGAACAGCGCGTAGCGTTGCGCAGTTGGAGGTGAGCCGCCAGCAGTGGTGGATGTGGGGAGAGAGATGGCGGAGGTTTGTAATTTGTCATGAACTGATATATATTATGACTTGTGATGATATTAAGGTAAATACATTGTTTGTTCTCTATTAATATCTTTCATTTGCTAACTATCCCTATCAGTAGTTAGTGCCTTCCATAGTTTGAATCTTTTATTTAGCTGGCAGTAGTGGCGCTCGCTGTATTGCAGTAGCTTGAGCAGCGAAGATTTTTGTGAGGTAAGTGATTTGTGCAAGGTATAGTTTAATGTTAGTCAGGGCCATTCTTTTGTAGGGAATTTTGAAAGTCAGATTGCGTTGCGCTAACAAAATATTGTGTGTCAGGTTAAGGACAGTCGTGTATAATTGTTGAAAGGGGAAGTTTCATATGTCGACCCTTAGCCTAGGATACCTCACTGGAATCTTCTGATGTTTTTCTTGTAGTTTGTGTAATTAGTGTAGATTTTGTTTATTGCTAGCGCGTAATTATAGAGAGAATTTCCTTTGTAGTTGTAGCCTTTCATTGTTGTACAGTAAAACAGTTGTGGCATGCATGTAGATTTGCACCAAGTATTTCGCAGCTGCGCTGGCAATTAAGTAGACATTATTTCCATTGCTATGTTATTTTATTTTGCTCTTCAAATTGTGCTTTTCTGTGTTATCGTGTGAAATATTGTGACAATTATGGCGTGTGAAAAACGTAACACTAGGCTCCAAAGTAAACTGAGAAATGACAGTGAAAATGAAAGCAGTGTGTTAGCGCCGCAGACTAATGAATTAACAGACATTCAAAGTAGTAATTTGGTAACTGTGCATAGGGAAATGGAGCGGGCGGCAAACAATGGCGTGGACAGTGAAACAATTAGTGAAGAGGGATGCATTATCGAACGATCGGTCGGCAACACTGCATGGAAATCCACTACTTCCCATTGGAAGGACAACACTACTTCTTCAAGACTGCATGGAAATCCACTACTTCCGTGTGCATTTTCTTCTACTGCTCAGACTTTGAGAAAAACACTATATTTTACCGTAATGAATGATCAGGACTGTCTTTATGGACTGTGAGAAAATTTGAGCTTTTGACCAACGTTGTATCAATAAGTGTGTGCATTTGATTTCTTTGTTATTGTAATTATGAAAATTTTTTTTCAAATCATTATTGGCCACTGCCCAAAAAAAATTTGTAAAATTTTTTGTGGGGAGCATGGGGGCTATGTAAGTAGGCTGTTTATGTTTTCTCTATGTAAGTAGGCTGTTTATGTTTTCTTATTGGCAACGTTACGTAGCGCTCAATATGAAAATCACTGGCTGTGCTGTGTGCAGTCTGTGGCTGCTTTGCATTGTTGTAATACTCGCCATTGTAGTGTTAGGCAGCTGGCTGTGAACAGCGCGTAGCGTTGCGCAGTTGGAGGTGAGCCGCCAGCAGTGGTGGATGTGGGGAGAGAGATGGCGGAGGTTTGTAATTTGTCATGAACTGATATATATTATGACTTGTGATGATATTAAGGTAAATACATTGTTTGTTCTCTATTAATATCTTTCATTTGCTAACTATCCCTATCAGTAGTTAGTGCCTTCCATAGTTTGAATCTTTTATTTAGCTGGCAGTAGTGGCGCTCGCTGTATTGCAGTAGCTTGAGCAGCGAAGATTTTTGTGAGGTAAGTGATTTGTGCAAGGTATAGTTTAATGTTAGTCAGGGCCATTCTTTTGTAGGGAATTTTGAAAGTCAGATTGCGTTGCGCTAACAAAATATTGTGTGTCAGGTTAAGGACAGTCGTGTATAATTGTTGAAAGGGGAAGTTTCAGATGCTACGTACTGATGTGCTTGATGCTAGTACTGTAGAGCAATGAGTCGCATGTCAACACAAGCACCGAAGTCAACATTACCTTCCTTCAATAGGGCCAACTGGCGGTGAATCGAGGAAGTACAGTACATACTGACGAAACTAAAATGAGCTCTAACATGGAAATTAAGCGTTTCCGGACACATGTCCACATAACAGCTTTTCTGTATTTGTGTGTGAGGAATGTTTCCTGAAAGTTTGGCTGTACCTTTTTGTAACACCCTGTATTTCTGAAACTAATAAACGTATACAATGATTTCATAGGTGTTCTATACGCCCCCCTTGAGATGCACAGGATATCTAACTGCAGTATTCAGATTGTTGCCATACTGCAGCGAGCGTGTCTGGAGTTACAGCTTCTCTTCCACAGCTGCTGTTGTGCGATGTGTCAGTTAATTCATTGTTGTTGGTGACGGAGGCACATAAACATAGACTTTCATAAACCCCCACAAGAAATAATCACATACAGTCAGGTCCGGTGACCATGGAGGCCAGTAACGTAAGGCTGAATCATTAGGTCCAGTGCGAGTGATCCATCGTTCAGTAAATCCGTCGATTCCCGCACTTCCACATGCCAGTGTGGCGGTGCCCCGTCCTGTTGGTAAATGAAGTCGTTTGAATCAGTCTCCAACTGTGGGAAATGAAACTTCTCAAGCGAATCGATATATGTGCCTCCTGCTGCAGCGTTCTCAGCAAAGAAAAATGGACTGTACACCTTTTGCCGTGAAACTGCACGAAACACATTAAATTTTGGAGAGTCCCCCCGCATGCCTGTCACATTGTACAACTTGTTGTGGTTGTTCTGTACGCCATATTCTTACACGATGACGGTTCACCTTTCCGTTGAAATGGAATATTGACCAGTTACTAAACACTAGGTGTGGAAGGAAACTGTGATCCTCAAATTACAGAAATCCACACGTTGTTCTTGTTTGTCACCTTCACGACGAGCTTGCAGTAGCTGAATTTTGTACGGTTTCACGTGTAAACGTAGACGCCACACACGCCAGACGGACGTCGGGGTCTGCTGAGCTGGCGAGCTGCACGGCGAACGGATTTCTGCGGACCCCTGCCTCTACACAAACAACAGGTTTCTCGGAATTATTCATGCCATCGTGTAATGCTCTGCGCTATAAGAGGATCCACACCATACCTAGTACGAAAGTCACGCTGAACAGTCATTACTGACCCATACTGCGCAAAACATAGAACACAAAACGCTTTCTGTTGCCCCGACATCATTTTTACTAGAACTGAAGTGGGCGCGCACTGCTGCTACCTAGCGAGAACCGAGTAAAACCAACACCGACTCAACTGAAGGCCTCGGCGCTTGTTGGTGACGTCACGTCAGCTAGGCACGGCGAACGCCAGGTCTGTTGCACGCAGAAACGCCTGGGCGTGCTTATCACTATAAACCTCTTATTTTTGGACAAAATGTTTGGTATTCTTTTGGATTCTGCAGTTTTATTTAGATGAAAGATTTTCTTACTATCGTAAAGCTACAAATGAAGATCACAGTTCTGTATTACTGGATCCTGTCGAAACAAACGTAGATCAATATGAGAAGATGCTTTGCCCCATTGCGAGCTTCGTAAATTTTACATTCAAGTAACTATATTTAGTTGATCCATTTTGCTATCGAAACTTACCCCAACCCCCTTACAATTGACTCGTTTCTTTTATTTATTTGTTTATTTCCGTTTGACATCGTCACTGGAAATGTGAACTAAGTTACACATGTAAATGTCCAACTGTTGTCAGTCATTAGATTACAGTCGTTTTCAACGAAAGGAATTCTAAACAGGAAACAAAATAGCTTCATACATCGAAAATACCGCTGAGTTTAAACTTTTTTAAACATGCACATTACAAAAGATAAATATTCTTATCTCGCAACTGAAAGGAGAAACTTTATAAGATAAAAAAATTTTATTTGATAAAACAAGTATCTCTCTTTTGCCTCTTCTTCTGTCTCCCACCCCCTCCCCCAACGTGTACAATCGCAAGATATTTCATTAACATTCAGTGGTCCTCACCCTATAGTCAACCAAGATACCGAAAGAAGAGCACCAATACGCTCACAGTTTCTTGTAAAAGCAACCCAGTGCAAATGTAACTTCCTCAGATTTACAAATAAGGTAAAGAAGCACCAATTCTGTTGCTGCTGGACCATGAAGTTGTTTTTGTATGTCAATCCTTAAAACAGGTGGAAATTTAAGTTCAGGAGTACACTGTTTGTTAAGAAGTCAAATGAATTGCAGAAATCGCTCAGAACAATGTGTGTCGGTCAACTACCGCCAATAATTTCACATTTTCCTGTGTCAGAGAGGGAGACACCGCCATTATGAGTATGCCTGCAACAGATGTGGCGTTCGCCGTGCCTAGCTGACGTGACGTCACCAACAAGCGCCGAGGCCTTCCTTTGAGTCGGTGTTGGTAAAACTCGATCGTTTGCTCTCTCTAACAGTACGTTGCTCGCGCACATGTATCAAGTAACATCATAGTTGTGATTTTTTTTTAAATCGGATGATTGTTTCTGATACACTGTGTGTGTATTGTATGACTTCAGGTTTCTGGGATCACTAATGCCTATAATATGTTTTGGCATACCACAGATACTGTCTACTCGCCTTTACCTATGTAAGCCGCCAGCAAGCACTCACAAAAGAGCGGTCAACCTGTCTGTATAATGTTATGAACCATGAAGACTGAGATGTAACATATCACTTTTGGGGAAAGTGATGTGTTATATCTCTCTCTTACCGACCAAGGGTGGCCGTAACCTTGAACACGCATTTTTGTTGTTTTAGTGAGTGTTTCTTTTGGTGCGGCAAATTTTGTTTCTTTTGTGCCGGTCATGAGAGGCAAAGTGGACGGAGCCCATCTTGAAGGCATGGGTGTTGGGCATCTGGATTCCTGCGCGGGGAAGCACCTGCTGGTCGGGAAAGTTGTTCTGTGGGAAGGCGTTCCCACCTCGGAGAGTCACTGCGGACGGCAGAAACTGGCCGCGCGAGACAGCCGTCACGACAGAATCCGTCAAGGGAGAGTCACCAATGACAGAGCAAAATGACAAAAGGCGTACGAGCATTGTTTCACTATACCAAAAGCTAACACGGAATAAAATAAAAGAGGTGAAATACCGGCGTGATAAAGAACCAGCACGTGAATTTACACTGAAGCGCCAAAGAAACTGGTACAGGCATGCGTATTCAAATACAGATATAGGTAAACAGGCAGAATACCGAGCTGCAGTCGGCAACGCCTGTATAACCCGAGTGTCTGGCGCAGTTGTTAGGTCGCTTACTGCTGCTACAGTGGTAGGTTATTAAGATTTAAGTGAGTCTGAACGTGGTGTTATAGTCGGCGCACGACCAGTGGCACAGAAGGTCTCCGTACGACGATTTCGTGAGTGTACCGTGAATATCAGGAATCCGGTAAAAACATCAAATCTCCGGCATTGCTGCAGCCGGAAAAAGATCCTGCAAGAACAGGAGAAACGACTACCGAAGAAATTAGTTCAACTTGACAGAAGTACAACCCTTCTGCAAATTGATACAGATTTCAATACTGGACCATCAACAACTGTCAGTGTGCGAACCATTCAACGAAACATCATCGACATGGGCTTTCGGAGCTGAAGGCCTACCCGTCTACCCTCGATGACTGCACGACACAAAGCTTTACGCCTCGCCTGGGCCCGTAAAACCGACGCTGGATTGTTGATAACTGTGTGAGCGTGTGGGTGCTATTCTGTCGTTCTGTGCAACGAATTAATCTGAGATGTATCCTTTACCCTGTGACTCCTGCAAGATGCAATTTCCACCCCCACACTACTACAGAAGTCAGACAGACGCTCCTAACGTTCTAAAGAGAAATGCCTAAAAAACTTTCAGCGATAAATATCTTCTGGAGTGGTCTGCTGTAAGGAAATGACACAAAAATTCACAAAATTTCTTACGTAACTTGTGGGATACTTGGGTACTGGAGTAGTGCTAGTTAGTGTAAGAAAAACATGAAACTAACGAAAACTGTTATTTATTTTGCAAAAATTCTGAGAAATCACGATGCCACTTTTAGTTATGAATTGAACAAGTTATTTCCGCGTTCTTTTCGGAATATGAAGTTACCTCTTAACGATAGGATTGGCTAATGAAATTTCTTTACAGAGTTTAAAATTGTTATTGACTTGGCAGAATGGCTGACAGCTGCAGCTACTCAACTTGAATAATTATCCGTTACAACATTACTAGGTACGGTCAAGGCTGTCGCATGTGAAATGGAGTGAAGTGCACTGTTGTGGAAGAAATATGGGGCTCGCAAGAGCTGTAGCGCACAATACCGTAAGCTGCGATGACTGCTGTCTGCGCCGCTCGCTGCTGACAAATACGATAACTCTCGTTCTATCTGGACTGACCTTCACCAATCAAACTCTCCCTATGCCATGATGAAGTCGAGGACTCCTATTCGCCCCTAGTCTAACTATTGGCGGGATACACCGGTCAGATAACCAGTCCACCGCGATGCCACTTAAAAATTCGCTCGCAGGCGTTTAACTGTAACTCTGTCCGTTCACACCGCACAATAAGTGTGGCGGCCGACACGGTGAACAACGCTTAATCGCAAGGACTCAATACAGAGTCGCACTCCGATTCGCTCTTGACAGAGGAGCTCTCCCAGTGAAGTACTGAGGAGAGACTTGTTCCTCGCTCCAAGAGCGACAACGGAACGGCGCCTCTCCATGCCAGACGTGAAGGGGTATATATTTCGGTCTCTTCCATTACTCGTTCAGCTCAAGGCGTCAGGAATATCATCTGCCAAGCAGCACTGCTCTTCTAAAACGGGAGAATGACGTTTCGTTTAAGGCGACCAATCCGGAAATCTGTAGTATCGGCGTTTGGCGTTTGCTGTCTCCCTGTGAAAATCTCTGAAGCTGCGTGCTATGTTTGTAAAGAATGCGTAGGCTGGCCGCTCCCACACAATGTAGCGGAATTTGCTTTTAAGCCGAACAAGGGGTCGTTCCGCCTTTCCCTCGGGCACACGCTGTTCGCTCCACAGGCGGCCACAGGCCGACGTAGGTGGGTTGGGACCGGCCTCCTGGCGTGCGGTTGCCTCTCCCGAACTAAAAGTCAGTGTGACCGTCATGTCTTGAATGTGTGTGTGTACGCCAGCCTCGAGTATTTCAACCACGGTGTGCACTTGCGATTTACTAGTTATTTGCATATCGTTTACATGAATTCATACAACAACTGGGAGATGGAAAAGCTTGCACAGGATAGAGTAGCATGGAGAGCTGCATCAAACCAGTCTCAGGACTGAAGACCACAACAACAACAACATACAACATTGACATTATCTTATCGAGTTTGGATTCGAATGAAGCGTCTTGATGTGTGGGATATGATTGTGTGGGCGGAATATGTAAGCAATGAAGGTCAGGAGACACCGACACTGGACTCTTGATGACTGGAAACATGTTGCCTGGTCGGACGAGTCTGGTTTTAAATTGTATCGAGCGGATGGTGGTGTACGGGTATGAAGATAACCACATGAATCCATGGACCCTGCATGTCAGCAGGCTACTATTCAAGCTGGTGGAGGCTCTGTAATGGTTTGGAGAGTGTGCAGTTGGAGTGATATGACACCCGCGATATGCTGAGAAGCGACTCTTGACACGTGACACTTACGTAAGCATCCTGTCTGATCATCTGCATCAATTCACGTCCATTGTGCATTCTGACGGACTTGGGCAATTCCAGAAGGACAATGCGACACCCCATGCACCCAGACTTGCTATAGAGTGGCTCCAGGAACACTCTTCTGAGTTTAAACACTTCCGCTGGCCACCAAACTCCCAAAACATGAGTATTATTGAGCATATCTTGTAAGCCTTGCAACGTGCTGTTCAGAAGAGATCTCCAGCCCCTCGAACTCTTACGGATTTATGGACAACCCAGCGGGATTTACGGTGTGAGTGTTCCCTCCAGCACCACTTCAGACATCAGTCGAATCAGTGCCACGTCGTGTTGCGGCTCTTCTACGTCTCAGCTGGGCCCTACAGCGTATTAGGCCGTCCGCCAGTTCCTCCGGCTCTTCGTCGTATTTTGCAGCGAGTCGTGTTTGCGTTTTCCAGTTGATATCGACTTGGCATCTTCGAGAACGGAATCTAATGCGTCGAGATAGAGCAACATTGTCCAGTATAACAGTTAATACGGGTAAGAAACTGAATCTTGTAGTATGTTTTGCCGACCTTCACACGACGCCTAAACTGTGGTAGGCGCGTTACATTCCAACACCTATATCAATTTTGGTTGCTCAAAATGAAATGTTTCTCTTTTTTGGCTCCTGAACAGCAATAGTATATCTAATGATTGCAACTAATTATTTCGTAGGTATGACAGATTATGCGAACCATTCATTAAAAATTGTGATGGTATCTTGTTGTGGAGGGCTGAATGAATATCACTTGGAAGCTTACGCCATTCTGGCCAGTGAAGTGTTTTGTCGAGAGGTAAGAGTAGCTGAACAGATTGGTCAGTGTCTTGAAAGGAGGATATAAGATGATCATCAACAAAAGCAAAACGAGGATAATGGAATGTAGTCGAATTAAGTCAGGTGATGCTGAGGGAATTAGATTAGGAAATGAGGCACTTAAAGTAGTAAAGGAGATTTGCTATTTGGGGAGCAAAATAACTGATGATGGTCGAAGTAGAGAGGATATAAAATGTAGACTGGCAATGGCAAGGAAAGCGTTTCTGAAGAAGAGAAATTTGTTAACATCGAGTATAGATTTAAGTGTCAAGAAGTCGTTTGTGAAAGTATTTGTATGGAGTGTAGCCATGTATGGAAGTGAAACGTGGGCGATAAATAGTTTGGACAAGAAGAGAATAGAAGCTTTCGAAATGTGGTGCTACAGAAGAATGCTGAAGATTAGATGGGTAGATCACATAACTAATGAGGAGGTATTGAATAGAATTGGGGAGAAGAGGAGTTTGTGGCACAATTTGACCAGAAGAAGGGACCGGTTGGTAGGACATGTTCTGAGGCATCAAGGGATCACCAATTTAGTATTGGAGGGCAGCTTGGAGGGTAAAAATCGTAGAGGGAGACCAAGAGATGAATACACTAAGCAGATTCAGAAGGATGTAGGCTGCAGTAGGTACTGGGAGATGAAGAAGCTTGCACAGGATAGAGTAGCATGGAGAGCTGCATCAAACCAGTCTCAGGACCGAAGACCACAAGAAAAACAGACGAGATTTGAGAAAGTGACGTATTACACTTCTTTAACAAATAAACTTCGGCAAAGAAATTTGATAGCGTAACTCGGCCTAAGGGTTATTTCATAATTAGCATTTGACCAAGTTTGAAAGTTTTATTTGGCGACACTGCACACGTGCGCAACACAGGGCTAACCGGCAGCCATGCAGTATTGTTTTTCGTTTGTGTTCAGAACTCGGCTGCAGTGCCTGGTGCGCCCTGCGGCTCCCGGTAACGACTGCACATCTGCCGCTGCCCGCCTTTGGCCGGTAGCCGTCCGCTGTGGCCGCCGCCGGCGGTTTAACGAAGCGCCGCTCCCTCCATTAGGCGGGCACCGCGCGCCCTATCTGCGCCCCATCTCGCGCACACCACGCCAGACCGGTTCGCGGCCACCCACCATCGCCCACGCACCGCGCCGCGCGCCTGCGCAGAACTGGCAGGGTCGCACTTCTGTCGCGTCGAACGATTCTCTTCAGTCGTCGTCGGTCCCGTTCTCGCAGGATCTTTTTCCGGCCACAGCGCTATCGGAGATCCGATATTCGAGGCACACTCTTGATACGATCGTACTGGAAAATGCCCCGCTTCATCGCTGCCTCGCAGATGCTGTGTCCCATCGCTCGTGCGCCGACGATAACACAACGTTCAAACTCACTTAAATCTCAAACTGCCATTCTAACAGCTGAAACATACGTAAAAATTGCAGCAGACACTTGTTCTCTTATATAGGTGTTACTGACCGGAGCGCCGTATTCTGCCTGTTTACCTATCTATGTACACTACTGGCCATTAAAATTGGTACACCACGAAGACGACGTGCTACAGACGCGAAATTTAACGGACAGGAAGAAGATGCTGTGATATGCTTTCCAGAGCATTCACACAAGGCTGGCGCCGGTGGCGACACCTACAACGTGCTGACATGAGGAAAGTGTCCAACCGCTTTCACATGCACAAACAGCAGTTGACCGGCGTTGCCTGGTGAAACATTATCGTGATACCTCGTTTAAGGAGGAGAAATGCGTACCATCACGTCTCCGACTTTGATAAAGGTCGGATTGTAGCCTACCGCGATTGCGTTTTATCATATCGCGGCATTGCTGCTCGCGTTGGTCGAGATCCAATGACTGTTAGCAGAATATGGAATCGGTGGGTTCAGGAGGGTAATACGGAACGCCGTGCTGGATCCCGACGGCCTCGTATCACTAGCAGTCGAGATGACAGGCATCTTATCCGCATGGCTGTAACGGATCGTGCATCCACGTCTCGATCCCTGGGTCAACAGATGGGGACGTTTGCAAGACAACAACCATCTGCACGTTTGCAGCAGCATGGACTATCAGCTCGGAGACCATGGCTGCGGTTACCCTTGACGCTGTATCACAGACAGGAGCGCCTGCGATGGTGTACTCAACGACGAACCTGGGTGCACGAATGGCAAAACGTCTTTTTTTCGGATGAATCCAGGTTCTGTTTACAGCATCATGATGGTCGCATCCGTGTTTCGCGACATCGCGATGAACGCACATTGGAAGCGTGTATTCGTCATCGCCACACTGGCGTATCACCCGGCGTGATGGTATGGGGTGCCATTGGTTACACGTCTCGGTCACCTCTTGTTAGCATTGACGGCACTGTGAACAGTGGACGTTAAATTTCATGTGTGTTACGAGCGGCGGCTCTACCCTTCATTCGATCCCTGCGAAACCCTACATTTCAGCAGGATAATGCACGACCGCATGTTGCAGGTCGTGTACAAATACAGAAAATGTTCGACTGGTGCTCTGTCCAGGACATTCTCCAGATATGTCACCAATTGAAAACGGCTGATCAATGGTGTGCGAGCAACTGGCTCGTCACAATACGCCAGTCACTACTCTTGATGAACTGTGGTATCGTGTTGAAGCTGCATGGGCAGCTGTACCTGTACACTCCATCCAAGCTCTGTCTGACGGATTGCCCAGGCGTATGAAGGCCATTATTACGGCCAGAGGTGGTTGTTCTGCGTACTGATTTCTCAGGATCTATGCACCCAAATTGCGTGAAAATGTAATGACATGTCAGTTCTAGTATAATATATTTGTCCAATGAATACCCGTTTATCATCTGCATTTCTTATTGGTGTAACAATTTTAATGGCCAATAGTGTATTTGAATTCGCATGCCTGTACCAGTTTCTTTGTCTGTTTAAAGCGCTGCATCTTCGACGAAACTCGGGTCAACAACAAATGTTGACTCGCAAAACAGCAGGTCGAAGAAAAGAAGACGCGAAACGGCACGATGGTTCGCTGGAACACCGACAGCCAGCGGAACACGTGCGAGCACCTCCGAACACGACGGGACGCAGTCCCCGCTCGCGGTCGCATGACGTTCGCACAGTGCTCGTTCGGTGTTGCAGGTTCCCTTGGGTTTGCCGCGGCTGGAGCCAGCCACTCTCCGTGAGTCCCTTTGTGAGTTTAGTAAGTCGGTGACGAGGTTGCCGGCCCGGCAGCGGTCGCTCAGGGTACGTGCGAGTGCAACGGCGCGCAGGGGCTGGCCGCGTTAGCCGGCCTGCGTGGCCTCGCAGGAGCCCACCCTGCTGCTGAGACCGCCCGCCAACGTCCAGCCAGTCCACTACTTCCAACACCACTGGAAGTATTACAAGCCTTAAATGATGAAATGTAGCCAGTTAGAGTCACCTTTCATCTTCCCGCGGCGTATCGTTATGCAGCTCATGTATAACAATCTTAGAATAACTCAGGTTTTATAGAACTGATAGCTTTTCACATAGTTGGTTCGAGTGATACTTAAGGGGGGTAGGACGTCAAACGGGCCGCCTTGGAGCAGGAGTGGCACCACAGGACAATTTAATTTCCACTGTCTATACTTTTACAAGTAAATTCATGACCAGGAAGGATTCAGGATTCACACTCGTAGCAGCCGAATTTCAAAAACATAACAAAATAATTTATTTTTTTCATGTGAAATTTCATGATTTTTTCACCTACTATTGGCTGCATTTGTTGCTATAGGTACACTTTCCTTCATAAGTAAGAGAGACTGTCCGATGAATTTTGCACGGCATACAAACCATACTTACAGCTGTCTCAACTCTAGAATGTATTTAATTTATAAACAAAAATGAATGAGCTGTTACGTTTTAAACTTTATGTTTAGAAAAAAATTAAATTTTGTAGTTAATTATCTCAATTTTTACCACAGTTTTTAATAGATTTGGAAAATTCTAGAGTTTCATACACCTGTAAGTATGGTTTGTATGCTGTGCAAAATTCATCAAAGAATCTCTCTTACTTGTGAAGAAAAATGTACGTATAACAACAAATGCAGCTAACCGTAAGTGAAAAAATGATGAAATTTCATACCTAAAAAAAATTATTTTGTTATGTTTTTGCTCTTCCACTACTATGAGTGTGAATCCTGAATCCTTCCTGGTCATACTGACAAAGTTTCATGAATTTATTTGTAAAAGTACAGACAGTGGAAATTAAAATTTCCTGCGGTGCCTCTCCTGCTCCAAGTCGGCCCGTTTGACGTACTACCCCCCTTAAACAAAATGCAAAGAGTTGCAACGAGTAGTTCTAACAATGTTGAGAGGGTAGAAAAGTTTAGTGACTGAGTAGAAATCAGAAAGAGAGTCCCAGAGGGTTCAGTTTTGAGTCCACACTGTTAGGGAGTAAGTGCAGATATTTTTACTGGTGACTGACGTTGTACCGAATGACATTACGTCAGAATTTACTTCATTTCCAAACTAATAATTATAGTTATTATGAGTGGTATGTCTTAGGTTGGTTTGTACCACCAAGTGCATATGGCGGTAAGAGCCGAGCCGTTGTTGCTTATCTTCTATTGGGCAACAGGTCGGGTGTTGAAGTGTGGATACAGAGCGGTTAGTCTATACTGACAGGCGTAATCAACTTACAAGGGGAGGCCGCCAATTGTGAAATTCAGATTCGATTCATAGTGCGCATAATAAAAGCTCATGGCCAGAGGTGTAATGTGGCAAAGCGCCAAGATGCACTTCTCTGCCGTTGTCGAGAAAATCGACAGTTAAAAGAAACCGTTGCCGTGAAATACTCTCTACGATAAATATTTCTCCACAGCGTCGTGGCGCAGCGGTACGCGCTCGGGTTCGTAATCCGAAGGTCGCCGGATCGAATCTCGCGCCGTGGAACATTTTTTTATTATTAGTTTATTGTAATTCAAATATAACATGCATAAGCAATTCATTAATAGTTTATTGCTTATGCTTGTTGGTGAAGGCGGATCGCTCTCCAATTGTACTGCCTCCATTTTTCCGTTTGTTTAACAGGGTGTACCAAAGCTCTCACGTCCGCACTGATTTTCGACGATGTTATAAGTTGCGCTAGGGACCGCATCTACCTTCTTTCGAAGTTAGCAGGCAACTACGCTGTTATGCAGCGGCTCGTTTCGGCCCATTCAACATCTGTCCTTCAGGTGTAACGAGCGAGTAACGGAGTTTATATTTCATGCCTGCCACAGCAATATTGTGTTCGTAGGGTTTCTATTCTAATTCGAACGTTTGACTTACGCAATACGTATTCGTTTCGGAATATTGTTTTTACGTCTTCCGTTAACTATACGTGGTTAACATTATGAAGACAATTAATAACATTTGTGAAATACAACTTTGTTTGGGGAAAACATAATGATGTTCGAAGTCGCCTGTTTTTCCACGACAAACGACTTTCAACAACTTATGCGTAATTGTTGCAACTGATTGCAGGGAATTATATATATATATATATATATATATATATATATATATATATATATATATATATATATATATATATATGTGTGTGTGTGTGTGTGTGTGTGTGTGTGTGTGTGTGTGTGTGTGTGTGTGCATATATATATACACACATTTGAATTACAAAAAACAAATACTAAAAAAAAAAAAAGGCTGCATGGCACGAGATTCGATCCGGCGACCTTCGGATTACGAACCCGAGCGCTTACCGCTGCGCAACGACGCTGTAGAAAATTCTGACTCGTAGAGAGTATTTAACAGCAACGGTTTATTTTTAACTGTCGATTTTCTCGACAACGGCTGAGAAGTGCATCTTGGTCCTTTGCCACATTACACCTCTGGCCATGAGCTTTTATTATGCGCAGTCTGAATTGAATCTGAATTTCACAATTGGCGGTCTCCCCTTGTTAGTGGTGCAGTTTGTAATGGGATACTCTTTTCTAACATAACAACTTTTTTATATAGAAGTAGCCGATACCAGGATTAATCCCGAACGTTCTCACCTGTTTCACAGAAAGAATTTCATTTGATTTTGTATATGATGTATTGTATTTCAGACTAAAATGTATGAAAAGAAATTAACTTGTTACACTCTGTATGGGCAATTAAAATCACTCTTCTTTTGGAAATGTTTGAAACTACGAAATGTCTTGCATACTTAAAATTCATATTATTAAAATTAGAAGAACGGTCAGCATTGGCCGTAATTTTGATGATTTATTAACAACAAAATCGATTTTCGATCACATAATGGTCACCTTCAGGGCTGGAAGTTAAACATTTCGCATAGCGATCAGTGAACAAGAGACACAAGACCACAAATACACCTGAGTATAAACCAACTGTTCAACTGTTGGTTTATACTCAGCTCTATTTGTGGTCTTTTGTCTCTTGTTCACTGATCGCTATGCGAAATGTTTAACTTCCAGCCCTGAAGGTGACCATTATGTGATCGAAAATCGATTTTGTTGTTAATAAATCATCAAAATTATGGCCAATGCTGATGTTCGTTCCAATTTTATTTATCATATGGTCGTTGTGCACACAGCACTCTATGGAGTAGCCAATCAATTCATATTATTAATTGCACAATGTAAGGGGGAATTATTAAATTAATTTCTGGACTGATTTACAAAGTAGTGACGTAATTCGCCGAGTATTCTGCTTTTGTCAAGAAAGTTTATAAACTCTTTGGACTATTGTGAGTACCACAGAATGTAAGGAGTAGTGGGCATGCCGTGTTTCTCATTGTGTCACTAATAATCTAATTTGTGGTGTGATAAAAGTGGAAATTGTAAGGACGTTGTGATGTTTAATAATGTGACAAAGAATAAAATTCAAGAAATATACAGGCAAATCGTCAGCAGTTATTAGTCACCAGGAACCCACAAAGTAAAATCAAAATTTCAGCCGCAACAATGTACCCATAGACGTAAGACTTGGAGCCACCAACAAGAGAAAATGAAGTAAAAAAGATTTTCTTTTATATGTCTTACGCCTCTCGAAGCTTTTGAAACTAATGACGACACTAAGAAAAATTGGTAGTGACGTGTGAGAGGCTAAGATTACAAGTTTCAGCCAAGCAGAAGACTGTTAGGCACAGAGAAAAACCTACTAACACACTGAAGTGGGTACCAATGACCACAGTATATGCATTCTTATCATTAATGTCACGTACATGGGAATGACCTCCCACTTAACATTCAACAAGCAGCTTCAGTACTTTTTGCAGACAATACCAGCGTTATAATAAATCTCATTAGATAGAATATGAAGAAGAAATTTTTAATGACGTTTCACAAAGAATTAATAAATTGTTCTCTGGAAATGGACTAAGTTTCGAAACAGCACATTATATTCGTTTCTGTACAACAAAGTCATATAAACAACCGATATAGCTCATATACAGGATTCACGCAGTAGTATGGAATGCTTCAAATTTTTTGATCATACGTGTCTATGATGACTAACTGGAAGAAGGATATTACTGAGCTTCTCAAATTGTTACGTTCACCTAATTTTGCTCTTCGTACAATTGCTACTCTTGGAAACAAAGGGATCAACTGTATCATATATTCTGGATATTTCCACTCAAAATAACGCCTAATGGAATAGTTTTTTTTTTACAAACAAAGCAGTCAGTTGGACAAAAGCGAGCAGTAACAATAATATGTTGTGTTCATCCACGAATGTAATGTAGGAACTTCTTCAAGGAGCTAGACATTTGAACTACACCATCACAATACATACATTCACTTGGATGACGTCACAGTCGCCATCTTGGATGACGTCATCGCCGCCATCTTGGATGACGGTACTTTGCGCCAGAATCACCCTTACCGCAATACTGTTGGCAATCGTTTGTTTCTGAGTAATATGCATATGACGTTACAAGGTGATTTTCGATTTGTATCGTACTGCCTCATCTTACGAATGTTCATGTTTGATTTGATTGCATCTTTGATTGCTCAGCATGCCAGGAAAGAGAAACTGGTAGTGAAGGCGAGACAGTCCATGCAGTTTCGCCCAGTGCGACAGATGAGAACTGGAAAACTCTAACTGGCAAACGCACACACACCGCTCACACACACACACACACACACACACACATACACACACACACACACACACACACACACACACACACACACACACATACACACACACACACCAAACTCGGAAAAGTAACACAGACCCATCTTGAAGTTCTGGTCCTTTAAAATGTCGCAAATTGCAGTGCGTACATCCACAACAACTTTTAAATGGTGGGCTGTGCTATCCTCTGGCTAAAACCCAAACTCTTAAAAGACCAGGAAATGTTATGTTACAGCCAGCCTGTAATATACAGAGCATGTACGGATATTTTATCAATAATCTAGGCTGGTACGATGACAAAAGGTATAAACATTTGATTTTATTCTTAGTTTCGAGAAGGTGAGAGAGCCTCCCTCGTGACTGTGTCACACTTGCTAATTCCACCTTCTGTCATAGACAGCAGCTTCTGAAAACAGGCCATGTCCGTTGTCACGAAGTTCGGAAATTCTTGTAGATCTTTGGTCCTCAGTTCTTTCGTAAGCAGTCAATATTTTGCCCTGCCTTTGCCCTTTGTTTTCAGCCTCGGTAGAACCCAACAATGGCTGTCTTTTCGTTTTCGTCGCCCTTCTGGCCCAATCCGAAGACACTGTAACAGCCAGGGCAATCTCCAAAAACAAGTGGATCCTCCATGTGCAAAATGCTGTAGAAATGTGAATTTAGATATACATATGCCTGTGTAGACCATGTATAAAATTTATCTCCTGCCAATCATGATGTATAGTCTAGAGGCCCGTGTCATAAATAAGAGAGGAGAGAGTCAAATACGAACACGTGAAACGTTCCTTAGGTCACTTCTGCAATAAGCTAGGAGAGACCTGCAGGTGACTACAGAGGAGAGGGTGAGTGCTTTCAGACTGAAGTGGTTCGGTCATGTGAAGCGAATGCACCCGACTCCAACTCCACGCCAGGAAGAAGACCAATTGAGTTGCCTAGAAAGAGATGAACAGACCAGGTTAAGGAATATCTCATGAGGAGCGGAGTAACATGGGATGTAGTGGAGAGGGAAAAGCTATACCAGAACAGAAACCAATGGAGGCATATCGTTCACAATGTTCCTACCCGGTTCGCTGGAAGGAAATCCTCTTGATTATGATATGCCTGTGTAACCATGTAATATAAAACTAACTGTTGAGTCTGTTCTTCAAACCAGTAGTAGCCTACGTAAGAGAATAAAAATTACTTAATAAATAATGATAAAAACAATTTCTTATCAAACAGGAACCTTGAGCTGACAGAGATAACTTGAACGAATGGCGGACCAGTATATTACACGGCCTTCCTTGTGTTTCGCGCGGTAGAAGGAACGACTTCACAAGATATCAGAAAGTTACATTTGCGTTTCGCGCGTTATTACCGTCTACACTTCGTTCGTCATAAGAATAAACCTGATGTAAACAAACACAAACGCGATGAGTGCTCAGAAGCCGTGTTGTTGTTGTTGTTGTTGTTGTTGTTGTTGTTGTCTTCAGTCCTGAGACTGGTTTGATGCAGCTCTCCATGCTACTCTATCCTGTGCAAGCTTCTTCATCTCCCAGTACTTACTGCAACCTACATCCTTCTGAATCTCCTTAGTGTATTCATCTCTTGGTCTCCCTCTACGATTTTCACCCTCCACGCTGCCCTCCAATGCTTAATTTCTGATCCCTTGATGCCTCAGAACACGTCCGACCAACCGGTCCCTTCTTCTTCTCAAGTTGTGCCACAAACTCCTCTTCTCCCCAATTCTATTCAATACCTCCTCATTAGTTATGTGATCTACCCATCTAATCTTCAGCATTGTTCTGTAGCAAAAAAATGGTTCAAATGGGTCTGAGCACTATGCAACTTAACTTCTGAGGTCATCAGTCACCTAGAATTTAGAACTACTTAAACCTAGCTAACCTAAGGACATCACACACATCCATGCCCGAGGCAGGATTCGAACCTGCGACCGTAGCGGTCGCTCGGCTACAGACTGTAGCGCCTAGAACCGCTCGCCCACTCCGGCCGGCTCGTCTGTAGCACCACATTTCGAAAGCTTGTATTCTCTTCTTGTTCAAACTATTCATCGTCGATGTTTCACTTCCATACATGGCTACACTCCATACAAATACTTTCAGAAACGACTTCCTGACACGTAAATCTATACTCGATGTTAACAAATTTCTCTTCTTCAGAAACGCTTTCCTTGCCATTGCAAGTCTACATTTTATATACTCTCTACTTCGACCATCATCAATTATTTTGCTCCCCAAATACCAAAATTCCTTTACTACTTTAAGTGTCTCATTTCCTAATCTAATTCCCTCAGCATCGCCCGATTTAATTCGACTGCATTCCATTATCCGCTTTTTGCTTTTGTTGATGTTCATCTTATATACCCCTTTCAAGACACTGTCCATTCCGTTCAACTGCTCTTACAAGTCCTTTGCTGTCTCTGACAGAATTACAATGTCATCGGCGAACCTCAACGTTTTTATTTCTTCTCCATGGACTTTAATACCGACTCCGAATTTTTCTTTTGTTTCCTTTACTGCTTGCTCAATATACAGATCGAATAACATCGGTGAGAGGCTACAACCCTGTCTCACTCCCTTCTCAACCACTGCTTCCCTTTCATGCCCCTCGACTCTTATAACTGCCATCTGGTTTCTGTACAAATTGTAAATAGCCTTTCGATCCCTGTATTTTACCCCTGCCACCTTTAGAATTCGAAAGAGAGTATTCCAGTCAAGATTGTCAAAAGCTTTCTGTAAGTCTACAAATCGTAGAAACGTAGGTTTGCCTTTCCTTAATCTACCTTCTAAGATAAGTCGTAAGGTCAGTATTGCGTTGCGTGTTCCAATATTTCTACGGAACCCAAACTGATCTTCGCCGAGGTCGGCCTCTACCAGTTTTTGGGGACTGATGACCTTCGCTGTTTAGTCCCCCTTAAACATCCAACAACCACCACCAGTTTTTGCCTTCGTCTGTAAAGAAATCGCGTTAAAATTTTGCAGCTGTGACTTATTAAACTGATAATTTGGTAATTTTCACATCTGTCAACACCTGCTTTCTGTGGGATTGGAATTATTATATACTTCTTGAAGTCTGAGGGTATTTCGCCTGTCTCATACATCTTGCTCACCAGATGGTAGAGTTTTGTCAGGATTGGCTCTCCCAAGGCCGTCAGTAGTTCTAATGGAATGTTGTCTACTCCCGGGGCCTTGTTTCGACTCAGGTCTTTTAGTGCTCTGTCAACCTCTTCACGCAGTGTCATATCTCCCATTTCATCTTCATCTACATCCTCTTCCATTTCCATAATATTGTCCTCAAGTACATCGCCCTTGTATAGACCCTCTATATATTCCTTCCACCTTTCTGCATTCCCTTCTTTGCTTAGAGCTGGGTTTCCATCTGAGCTCTTCATATTCATACAAGTGGCTCTCTTTTCTCCAAAGGTCTCTTTAATTTTCCTGTAGGCAGTATCTATCTTACCCCTAGTGGGAAGCCGTAGCACACGTTAAATGAAACTTTAAGATATTCGAATGTACTAGTAGCCATCAATGTTTTTTTTTAATCAAGCTTTAATCTTGTAGTTTTTATTTAAAAAGTCGTGTACAGTGACAGCCTCTGGACTGCTGTGCTCCGATG
The DNA here is from genome assembly GCF_023864345.2 of Schistocerca serialis cubense. Taxonomy (NCBI): domain Eukaryota; kingdom Metazoa; phylum Arthropoda; class Insecta; order Orthoptera; family Acrididae; genus Schistocerca; species Schistocerca serialis. The sequence continues at coordinate 527,530,282 of NC_064646.1, forward strand.
TTGGCGCTGTTGATCGCTTGAAGACGGCTGAGGCTGCTTCCTGTTCTGTAGCGAAACACGCGTGTGGAACACAGTTGAAAAGTGCTCAGAAATAGGCTGTTGTTAATATTTGTCATAAATTTGGAGAGAAATCGATTTTGAAGTTGTCCGAGGAACTGTATTAAATACAGTTGAGCCACATACGGACGTCCGCGTACGGTGGAATCGGTAGCGTAGTAGATAAAGAATTTATTGCAATATATGGTTCGCTGGTTCATGTCTCGCCCGTATGAAATTTTTTTCTCGTTCAGTTTGAATTATCTACATCTGGTATTTGTAAAATTCATCATTTTTTTATGATTAATGCACATCTTCTTGTTTTTAATTACGTATTGCACGCGAAATTCCTGTTTTCACTTCCATTATAAATTCTCAATTATCGATATTTTATGAAAGACTGTTAATAAAGGTAGCTTAAATTAGGAAAACATAACAATTTAATTTCTTAAGGCAAAAATGAAAAACTAAATACAGTTTAATTGGACTGTGTCCACTGTTTTATACCACAGATGTAGATTGTAAGTGGTATTTTTTTTTTTTTTTGTTTTCATGAGCCTTCTGATTGGTTTGATGTGGCCCGCCACGAATTCCTTTCCTGTGCTAACCTCTTCATCTCAGAGTAGCACTTGCAATCTGCATCCTCAATTATTTGCTGGATGTATTCCTATCTCCGTCTTGCTCTACAGTTTTGTGCTCTCTACAGCTGCCTCTAGTACCGTGAAAGTCATTCCCTCATGTCTTAACAAGTGTCCTATCATCCTGTCCCTTCACCTATTCCACATATTTCGGTCCTCTCCGATTCTGCGCAGAACTCCATCATTCCTTACCTTATCAGTCCACCTAATTTTCAACATTCGTCTGGAGCACCACATCTCAAATGCTTCGATTCTCTTCTGTTCTGGTTTTCCCACAGCCGGCCGGCCGATGTGGCCGAGCGGTTCTAGGCGCTACAGTCTGGAACCGCGCGACCGCTACGGTCGCAGGTTCGAATCCTGCCTCGGGTATGGATGTGTGTGATCCTTAGGTTAGTCAGATTTAAGTAGTACTAAGTTCTAGGGGACTGATGACCTCAGATGTTAAGTCTCATAGTGCTCAGAGCCATTTGAACCATTTTTTCCCACAGTCCATGTTTCACTACCATACAATGCTGTACTCCAGACGTACGTTGTGAGAAATTTCTTCCTCAAATGAAGGCGTATGTTTGATACTAGTAGACTTCTCTTGTCCAGGATACCCTTTTTGCCACTGCTAGTCTGCTTGGTTATTTTATTGCCTAGGTAGCAGAATTAACTTCATCTACTTCGTGACCATCAATCCTGATGTTTAGTTTCTCGCTGTTTTCATTTCTACTACTTCTCATTATCCTTCGTCTTTCTTCGATTTACTCTCAATCCATTCATTCTCTGTACTCATTAGACTGTTCATCCCGTCCAGCAGATCATGTAATTCTTCTTCACTTTCACTCACGATAGCAATGTATCATTGATGTACTTTAATTCCACTCCTGAACCTTTCTTTTATTTCCATCATTGCTTCCTCGATGTACAGATTGAAGAGTAGGGGCGAAAGGCTACAGCCTTGTCTTACACCCTTCTTAATACGAGCACTTCGTACTTGATCGTCCACTCTTTTTATTCCCTCTTGGTTGTTGTACATATCGTATATGTCCCGTCTCTCCCTATAGCTTACTCCTACTTTTTTCAGAATTTCGAGTTATCTTGCACCATTTTAAATTGTCGAACGCTTTTTCCAGGTCGACAAATCCTATGAATGTCTGTTGATTTTTCTTTATTCTTGCTTTCATTATTAACAGCAACGTTAGAATTGCCTCTGTCGTGAATTTACTTTTCCCAAAGCCAAACCGATCGTCATGTAGCGCATCCTCAATTTTCTTTTCCATTGTTCTGTAAATTGTTCTTGCAAACAACTTGGATTCACGAGCGATTGTGCGATAATTCTCGCAGTTGTCAGCTCTTGCCGCCTTCGGAATGGTGTGGATGATACTTTTCCGAAAGTCAGATAGTACGTCGTCAGACACATACATTCTACACACCAATGTGAATAATTTTGTTGCCACTTCCCCCAATGATTTTAGAAATTCTGGTGTAATGTTATCTATCCCTTCTGCCTTATTTGACGTTAAGTCCGCCAAAGCTCTTTTAAGTTCTGATTCTAATGCCGGATCGCCTATCTGTTCTAAATCGACTTCTGATTCTTCTTCTATCACATCAGACAAACCTTCCCCCTCATAGAGGCTTTCAATTTATTCTTTCCACCTTTCCGCTCTCTTGTCTGCGTTCAACAGTGGAATTCCCGTTGCACTCTTAATGTTACCACCCTTGCTTTTAATGTAACTGAATTGTGTCGTGGAAACATGAAAAACAACAGTTTTCACAGCATCGAGCACACCATACAAATGCTGCTTTTTTACATTTGCCACACTGTACGATTAGAATACGAACCCAACGGAACTGATCTGGAGCCGAGGCGCGGGATTTGGCCCGAGAAGCAACAAGACTGTTTAAGTAAGCTGCCACACGTACGGGAACTGACGCACGCAGATTTTTCACACGTCACTGCCGAACGCTGGCGGGAATAGAAAGTCTCGTCATAAAAGAAGAGGAGAAAATGCGGCGCCTGGGTGGCTTCGTGGATTCTGCTGTTGATCGACTCGTTATCAACGTGTCAAAAAATGGTTCAAATGGCTCTGAGCACTATGAGACTCAACATCTGAGGTCATCAGTCACCTAGAATTTAGAACTACTTAAACCTAACTAACCTAAGGACACCACACACATCCATGCCCGAGGCAGGATTCGAACTTGCGACCGTAGCGGTCACGCGGCTCCAGACTGTAGCGCCTAGAACCGCACGGCCGCTGCGGCCGGCTCAACGTGTCAGATGGACAGTCCCAGAACTGAAATGTATTTCTCGGATTCGGATGAGGAAGGAGCTAAGAGATTACCAGACGACTGACTGTAATTCGTACTTCCAATGGCTTCAGTATTCAACAGTACGGTGAAACCCTTGCATCACACATAAATCGCTCAGGAAAATTACCCTGCGTTTAAGTTTGGAATTTTCATCACTCTTGTTTGTAATTAGAACACTTCGTCAGGTTATAACATACCAGCCACCCCCTCCCCCCCCAACTTTACTATAATAGTCGATACCCAGAATGTGTAGCCTGGTAGCGACCATTTCAGTTATTAAATATATTAAATCTAAAACACTGTGGAAGAGTGATTTATGAGGTAATGGTATTATTTTGAGCAAAGACTGATATTTAAATACAACGACTAACAATTACATAATACGTAAGTGTGTAACATAATAATAACTATGAACCATCAATTTTTAATCACGAATATAATAATCAGTAGGTAATTCATTGAACAATAAGCAAACATAAATATTAGTATCGTTATTCCTTTCGTTAATGAACTGTAAATTGATCTCGAAATTTCTATTTGGGAAAGTTATTGTAGCCTAATCAAAAAGGTAGAACCAAAGCTAAAATTACGTAATTTCTAGCAATATGTAACTTCAAACCCAAATTTGTAAACCAGAGTTAATATCATTACCAAAATAATTAACTGATCATTGTCAGCACTCGTAATTAACTACATTACTTACGTTTGGACGCATATTTCGAAATTTTACTGTTGTAGAAAAATCAAACAGCTTGTGCATATCTAATGCAAATTTTAGGAACATTTTCTGTGCGGTAATTAATTTGTATTTCTTAAATTAACAAAACGCATTACTGTAAATAACTCATATTTACTTTTAAAGATTAAATTGTACTATTTCTAACCTGAAATTTTACGTAACAAAATGATATTTTATTTTGTACATACTCTCATTGTTAACCTTTTGTATATTTGTAAATTTTAATTGTAACTATTAATTTCACGATACTGTAATAATGAATATCAGAAACACTCATTGTTTGTGAAGTGTAAATAGGGAACGCTGCCATGCAGTGCCAGTTCAGTTCAGTTCTAGTTCAGTTCAGTGCTGTGAGTCTGTCTGTTTTAGTCTGTCGGTTGGTATGTGTGTGATCGCTTTTGTTCGGGAAAGTTCTCTCTGTCAGCTGTCGTATTATCAAAGAGAATATGTATCAAGTTGGATGTATCAAGGGCTTTGGAATGACAAATAAACGTGAATATAACTGACGAGACCTGGAATGTTATTAGAAGAAAACCACGGACACCAGAACCAGGCAATATACGTAAAATTACAAAACAGTAGCCATAGCCAGTACTTATCTCTCCCCCGGGTGTAATAGATGATTTTTTTTAAAAAAAACATATATACGGTGTCATACAATTAATAAAGTAGTAGATATGCGTTAAGGTGAGAACGAAAGCATGAGTTTTGCCGTATATTATTTCATTCTCTTTAAAAATTAAATTACATTCGAAGCTATGTTGTTTCTCTGCTCGTCTCTTTTCTCGTCTGAACTGCAGCTGCTCACACCAACGCAGGCTAGTTTGACCGCTGGCTGGCCGGCCGCTGCTGTCCGAGTTAAATGCGCCGCTAAAGCTGTTACCCCGCACACTATAGCTCAGTCTGTGTGCGCGTAACACGGCATTAGACGTATACCTTTGGTCGTACTCGACTGTACTGGTCACAGCTCGGCACCCCCTCCACGTGAGACGAAATCCAATGAGAGTCAAGCAATCGCAGAAGAATACACGGCGTGGTGTTTACATCAGGTTCATTCTTATAGAGTGCAAGTGCGCCAGCCAGGCACATCCCGCGTGGATGGTGTAGTAGGTTAACGTGAACCGGTCCGTAGTTACTGATACGTGCGCCTGGGGCGCTGGAGCATAGGTGTACGGTTCAGGCAGCTGCTGCACAGACCAGGTTCTAAGTCTAACGACATATATTGAAGCAGGTTAAAGACTTACGTAGCTTTCATAGACCGAACAGCTGCCTATGACACTGTTTGGAAGGAAGGACTTCTACACAAACTGATAAAAGTAATCCCCTGCCGTATGACACTGAGACTTATCAACAACATGCTTACGGACAGAGACTTCCAGGTGATACAGGGTAACGACGTAAGCAAACAGAGGAAACTGACAATGGACTGCCTCAAGGATCAGTTCTAGCACCAATGCTCTTTAATCTTTACCTCTCTGACCTGCCTGAAACCATCTCAGGGAAGTTCAGCTATGCTGATGATATGGCCCCAGCTATCCACAGAAAACAGTTTGAAGACACTGAAAACATCCTCACAACTAAGCTAAACAAAATGCACGAGTATTTCACCAATTGCAGGCTAATACCAAATCCCACCAAGACTGAAGTCAACTGTTTTCATTTGAACAACAGAATGGCGGGATATGAGCTGAAATTTCGTGTGAATAACCGTCAACTGCGATATCAGCCACATCCAAAGTACCGGGTGATCAAAAAGTCAGTATAAATTTGAAAACTGAATAAATCACGGAATAATGTAGATAGAAAGGTACAAATTGACACACATGCTTGGAATGACATGGGGTTTTATTAGAACCAAAAAAATACAAAAGTTCAAAAAATTTCCGACAGATGGCGCTTCATCTGATCAGAATAGCAATGATTAGCATAACAAAGTAACACAAAGCAAAGATGATGTTCTTTACAGGAAATGCTCAATATCTCCACCATCATTCCTCAACAATAGGTGCAGTCGAGGAATAATGTTTTGAACAGCATTGTAAAGCATGTCCAGAGTTGTGGTGAGGCATTGGCGTCGCATGTTGTCTTTCAGCATCCCTAGAGATGTTGGTCGATCACGATACACTTGCGACTGCAGGTAACCCCAAAGCCAATAATCGCACGGACTGAGGTCTGGGGACCTGGGAGGCCAAGCATGACGAAAGTGGTGGCTGAGCACACGATCATCAGCAAACGACGCGCGCAAGAGATCTTTCACGCGTCTATCAATATGGGGTGGTTCTAATAAAACCCCATGTCATTCCAAGCATCTGTGTCAATTTTTACCTCTCTATGTACATTATTCCGTGGTTTATCAAGTTTTCAAATTTATACTGACTTTTTGATCACCCGGTACCTGGGGATCTCACTACATAGTACATTATCCTTCAAAAAACACCTGGAAAATGAATCGAATAAAATAAGCCCACGGAACAGCCTCATTGGGAGGCTCTGCAGCACTAACTGGGGAGCAGCAGCAGACACACTACGAACCTCTGCACGCGCCTTGGTGTACTGTGCAGCCGAGTACTGTGCACCAGCTCTGTTAACCAGCAAGCGTGTAAACAAGGTGGACACCCAGCTCAACGCTGCTATGAGAACCATAACTGGATGCAGAAAGACTACCCCGCTATATTGGCTTCCAATAGTTAGTCATATAGCTCCACCCTCCCTGCGAAGACAGGAAGCTCTGACGAAGCAATACACAAAAATAATGAATAACCCTCTACTTCCTATCCATGAAGATGTCGGAACTTTGGAAAGAATACGACTCCGCTCCAGAAATCCCCCTTTAAGACTGGCCCAACAACTGTCAGCTGCCAACTTCAGCACGGATACTAAATGGCACGAGAGCTGGAGTGATAGCGCCTCCCCTGAACTTATCTGTCCATCAGAGAAACGTACGGGCTTTGAACTTCCACGACAGCAATGGAGATGCCTAAACAGAATCCGATCAGGTGGCGCCGTGTGAAACGGGCTCCAGGTTTTGAGGACAGCTGCGGCCGTGACGCCTCGGCGTGTTTCGGTTGGCGCCTCGCTCCGGCCACCGAGCGACGACAGCCCGATGGCGCGCCGACCAGAAATAACGGGCCCGCTGCTCCCGTGAATGGAGGACGTGGCTCGCCCCATCCGGGGGCCGCCCGCCGCCGCCAGCTGGGGAGGCCGCGTCGTCTGCGTCGCCTTCCGCCATAAGACGTCGGCACACGGGCCGTGCTGTCGAACGTCAACGTTGAGCGTGCCGAGTTCAACGTGCTGCTGAACGCTCAGGAACGACGCGACTCGCGCATACGGTACGTGGGCCCCAATGTGGTATACGCGATCGCAACGGACTCCAGCGGCAGTTGAGGGATGTTTCTAGTTCGTAAATCACACTGTTTACTCAACGGACGCGCGTAAAAATCCCACGTTAGCTCCATTAAAACGCACATTTCCTCCATCGTCCACAAAAAGGAAAGTACCATGTCCAATCAATAAGGACACGGGCTTATAAAACTTCCATTACAAACAGTGCGGTACAAATTTCAAATACTTCTCCACATAAGATAATCATTATTTCATTATTCTCACATTTTAGGAAAACCCCACGGTCAGCCTTAGTTGATCACTGTTCCTACCCAGTAGCAGAATCTTTGCAACATGTCAATTACGAAGCGCAAAAGAAAAAGGACCAAAATATATTTATACAAGTAGCGCAAGCTGTCCTGTAGATTAAGCCAATCCAACGAGTCACCCCTCAAAAAAAGCTGAACTTATATTTACATAACATCAAACTAATAAACTAATAACAAAGATCAAAACGTAATAAAAAATGTCAGGAAAAAAAAATTTAGATGTGTCAAGGCGCGAACCACCGGCCACATCAACCAGACGCTACGCATTACGCTAAACCAACTTCACAGCCTTTACATCTAATCACATTATGTTACCGATTCCCGAAAACCTTAATCGTAGATATGTTACTAATTGAAATTTAATTATAACAAATTGTACCAAGAAATACACGTTGTGGGTGGATCATCCGTGTGTCGCTGCCTTCAAATAGCCTACTCTCATAATACGCAAGTTACAATAATTCTTTTGACACGAATATGATGTTTCTCATTATTTTATTGGAACGAATCACACAACTAACAACGGGTTTTCCAGTGATTCTCAATTTGCTGGTGCTCAGAAACGGTATATATACATATAGACTTGAAATGAATGCCAATATGGCGCCTCACAACTCGGCACTGAAGGGAGACGGCGAGCGTGTGACGTAGGCGGCGTTGTGCCATCTCATTGGTCAACGCTCAGACGCACGCTCGTAATATCTGACAAGCCAGATATTGCTCTGCACGTTCGGAAAGTCTCCCGAACGTGCTATTCCACGCTATGACGTCAGACACTCGGCACGCTCAACGCTCAACGTTCGGATGCACGGTCCGTGTGCCGACGGCTTAACGTCACGGGTCAAGCAGTGAAAACCACGTGGACGAGGAGCTGGCGACGAATTCCTCGCTCCAACTGACTGCGGGGGCGTGAAGTGAGGAACCCGGCGCGTCGAGCGGCACGTGGACAGCGTGAGGCAACGTCAGTTTTACGTCACAAGCAGGACTGAGGAGCCGTCTTATTGTATGGAATTAACTCCGCATTTCGTATTTTTGTTTTTGTAAATGATTATCATGGAGTCCGTGATACGCATATAAGGTATTTCAACCTGATCGAAACGCTTCGTTCGTTATAATAAAATCATAGCAAACTACATTTCGGTAGGTAACGGCTTCCTGTAGTTAATATCTGAAGTGGTGTAACGTCTGTGCTTCGGAAGTACAGTGAAGAGGCGAAGAAACTGGTACACATGACTGATACGGTGTAGGGCCCCACGACCACGCAGAAGTGCCGCAACACGACATGGCACGGACTCGACTGATGTTTCAAGTAGTGCTGGACGGAACTGACACCACGAATCCTGCAGGGCTGCCCATAAATCCGTAAGGGTACGAGGGGGTGGAAATCTCTTCTGAACAGCACATTCCAAGGCATCAAAAATGTACACATCTGGGGAGTTTGGTGGGCAGTAGAAGTGTTTAGACTCTGGAGAGTGTTCCGGGGGCCACTCTGTAGCAATTCTCGACGTGTGGGTGTCGCACTGTCCTGCTGGAATTGCCCAAGTCCGTCAGAATGCACAGTCGACGTAATGGATGCAGGTGATAGGACGCTTACGTACGTGGCACCTGTCAGAGCCTTATCAAGACGTATCAGGGGTCCCACATCACTCCAGCAGCACAATACAAGCACACGCCCCACACCATTACAGAGCCTCCACCAGTTTGAGGTTGTCCCCGTACCCGTCGACGACCATCCGCTCGATACAATTTTTGCCGGATGCCTCACATTCACAGTCTATCTATACAAGGGCGATGTACTTGAGGACAATATTACGGAAATTGAAGACGATGTAGATGAAGATGAAATTGGAGATACAATACTGCGTGAAGAGTTTGACAGGGCACTGAAAAGACCTGAGTCGATACAAGGCCCCGGGAGTAGACAACATTCCGTTACAACTACTGACGGCCTTGGGAGAGGCAGTCCTGACAAAACTCTACCATCTGCTGAGAAAGATGTACGAGACAGACGAAACACCCTCATACTTCAAGAAGAATATAATAATTCCAATCCCAAAGAAAGCAGGCGTTGACAGATGTGAAAATTACCGAACTATCAGTTTAACAAGGCACGGCTGCAAAATAATAACGCGAATTCTTTACAGACGAATGGAAAAACTGGTAGAAGCCGACCTGGGGGAAGATCAGTTTGGATTCCGTAGAAATGTTGGAACGTGTGAGTCAATACTGACCTTACGACTTATCTCAGAGGAAAGATTAAGGAAAGGCAAACCTACGTTTCTAGCATTTGTAGACTTGGAGAAAGCTTTTGACAATGTTGACTGGAATACTCTCTTCAAATTCTAAAGGTGGCAGGAGTAAACTAGAGGGAGGGAAAGGTTGTTTACAATTTGTACAGAAACCAGGTGGCAGTTATAAGAGTCGAGGGACATGAAAGGGAAGCAGTGGTTGGGAAGGGAGTGAGACAGTGTTGTAGCCTCTCCCCGATGTTAATCAATCTGTATATTGAGCAAGCAATAAAGGAAACAAAAGAAAAATTCGGAGTGGGTATTATTATCCATGGAGAAGTAATAAAAACTTTGAGGTTCGCCAATGTCATTGTAATTCTGTCAGCAAAGGACTTGGAAGAGCAATTGAACGGAATGGATGATGTCTTGAAAGGAGGATATAAGATGAAGATCAACAAAAGCAAAACGCGGATAATGGAACGTAGTCGAATTAAGTCGGGTGATGCTGAGGGAATTAGATTAGGAAATGAGACACTTAAAGTAGTACAGGAGTTTTGCTATTTGGGGAGCAAAATAAATGATGATGGTCGAAGTAGAGAGGATATCAAATGTAGACTGGCAATGGCAAGGAAAGCGTTTCTGAAGAAGAGAAATTTGTTAACATCGAGTATAAATTTAAGTGTCAGGAAGTCGTTTCTGAAAGTATTTGTATGGAGTTTAGCCATGTATGGAATTGAAACGTGGACTATAATAGTTTGGACAAGAACAGAATAGAAGCTTTCGAAATGTGGTGTTACAGAAGAATGCTGAAGATTAGATGGGTAGATCACATAACTAATGTGGAGGTATTGAATAGGATTGAGGAGAAGAGAAGTTTGTGGCACAACTCGACTAGAAGAAGGGACCGGTTGGTAGGACATGTTCTCAGGCATCGAGGGATCACAAATTTAGCATTGGAGGGCAGGGTGGAGGGTACAAATCATAGAGGGAGACCAAGAGATGAATACAGTAAGCAGATTCAGAAGGATGTAGGTTGCAGTAGGTACTGGGAGATGAAGAAGCTTGCACAGGATAGAGTAGCATGGAGAACTGCATCAAACCAGTCTCAGGACTGAAGACCACAATAACAACAACAACAACAACAACATGGTCAGACAGAGATCCCGAAATCAGATAATGGATTGTAAGGCGTACTGAGGAGGAGATATAGACTCAGACCACAATATAGTGAAAGGTCTCTGTTGGATTCCTTTCATGTTTAATTTCTTAAATCTGTTGCCATTTATGGAATAAATTCCTCTTCTAAATGTACTGAGGCGTTTCTGACTATCTGGGAGGAGACTGAGCAGTGGAACGTGTTACTTTTACACATAAACAAGAACGATCTGTCACACTACTACATTTTAAAGCACAGTTTATATGTAATTCTTATATGTAATTCATGTCACACAGTTTCATACGGAACCTACATCCGCTTTCTTTTATATACTGTATATGATAAGATACTGTCATCCCCCTTCCCTTCTGTGTGAGAGTATGAATGAGCAAATGTATTTGTAGTTGCATGCTTGAGGGTAGCAGACAAGCCTGTCTGCTAGAGAACAGTAGGACCAACGTCGGAACAGGTAGCTACGCTTCCTAAAAGCAAAGAGGTTTCTATCCTTAGTATGGTTCTGTCCGTCCGTTGTCATGTTGGTATAGGAAGCTGCCCCTCTGGCCACTTCCGTTTGTCTTTGTGAGCCACCCTGAGGAAACACGCTCGGCAGTAGGCAGTGGCAGTCTGGCGGTGGCGAGCGTCTGAAGTGGTAAGATCTCCGGCTAAGCGCGTGTCTGCTAAGTCCATAGGACAATGGATTTGTTAAGTTCAGCCTAACTGAAAATTTAATCATCTTTATCTCGGGTTTAGCTCTAAAATATCTAAGGTTATCTTAAATTGCAGCGTAGTGTAATTCTCGTGTGAAGTTCAGATTATTTTGGGGTAGTTGGTTTGTCATTACTTTGCGAGTAAAGTGGAACCACGTGTTGATCAGTAACTCTAACTAAGTTCATCAATCTTAAATGTGAATGCTTGTGTGATTATAACGTCTCGTCTGGACAATATTTTACAATATAGCAACTTTTCTTTATGCTTATCTTTATGTTCAACCCACGTGGAGTGTACTTTGCGAGACCAGTACCACGTGCTTATATAACTGTTTGACCCATCAGGTTAATAGTAAGACGTTAGTAACCAGTTCAAGGTTTTGCTTTTGTCAATTGCTTTTCGATCTAATGTATTTTAATTATCAAAATTATTGTGGAGTTGTACGCTTTGTGTAAACCAAATTGACCACGTAGAGCATGTGGTGTAATCATCAAAGTAGCCCTCAGCTATTCTTTTTGCGAAGACTTCACAAAGAGTTAATATGAATTTAGTATACCAGTGTGTGGTAATTACAATACGGACAGGATTGTGGTATGAACGTAATTTCTTTGGGTATAAAAACTGAATCTGTTGGTTGTGGTTAATTTCTTCTTGCTTATGTTTCAATGTTCTTCGTGAGTTATTTTATGAATGCAGTGTCGTATGCAGTCTCCCAATCTTGGCTCCATATTTTATGTGTTCCGTAAGATTACAATCTCACATTTTTCAATCGTAAATAAGGCACCAGCTCAGTTATAACTCACGTATAATATGCTGAAATTTCAATGAACAATCTTAAAATAAATTTCCAAATATAAACTGATTTCTTTCTTTTTATTTAAATTCTCTTTATATATATATATATATATATATATATATATATATATATATATATATTACCGGTTTTGTATGACTATTAAAAGATTATCATTAATGTTAGTCTGCTTGGTAAACCTAGACTAAATATCTGATGAAACAGTTGCCCAGTAATCCACGGTTAACGTCCCCAGACAGATCACGGCTTTTAACCCACTTTCATTGTCAATTAGCACCGATATCAGCATAGCAAAATTCATGTAGCAATATTACACATGGCGACCCTGTTCTGTGATTCCGCTAGACTCTGGAATCTCTGAAACGTTAGATTGCGAGCGTGTTATAATCTTAATTTTTTCCCTACAGCGCTCAAACAACTTCTGTGTTGTTTCCGAGCAGACTTTCAAGAGATTCACGGCGTTGTTGATCGGCGTTGTGTTGTTCGTCTTGTTTTGTTTTCTATATTTGTGTGTTTTATATGTGTGTGTGTTTTTTGTTCTCGCTTGTACATTGCACTGTTTCGATCAAAGATAAAAATTTGTTTTGCGTGTGAAAAAGTGCGTACTAGGTTGGGTATCTTTCGTGTGACTGTCGTAATTTTTGGGGGACACATTTATTTTGATTAGTGTGTCGCGTACCGGTTATAAATTGCACTAATGCAGACACGTAACCAAACTAAAAGTAAGCGGTCCGACAACCTAAGCAACATGGACCAAGGGGATAATTTAATTTCGAATGTTAACGCGTCGGGCGGTTCCGAAAATGCAATGGGGAATACTTCAGACGAAATGCAAGACAGGACCAATGGGCTCACATCAGAGCCACAAATTAATTTGCCTCCAACTAACCAAATTGATTTGGCAGAACTCATGAAAGCCTTATTGCAACAAAATAAAGAATCATTTGAAAAATCGTTCCGAGAACAAAAAGAATCATCAGAAAAATCGTTCCGAGAACAAAAAGAATCATCCGAAAAATCGATCCGCGAGCTAGGCGAACAAATCACGCATAAATCTGAAAAATCGATCCGAGAGCTAGGCGAACAAATAGACGAAAAACTAATCCAGCAGACAAATAAAGTCGACAAGTCGATGCAGAGAGTGTCCGATGATATCTCACAAAGAATAAACAATCTGGCAAGTGAAATAAAAAGTGATATTATGAAAGAATTAGGCCGTACATTTGAACAAATCGATGATCGTCTGCAAGCCTTAGAACAGAGCAAGCGGAGGGGCGATGCCGAATCTAAAGAAAGCGAAGAATGGCTACTTAGGAATTTCCAAGAGCTGAGGGAAGAATGCCAAAGGGAGCACCAGCAGGTACTCTCGAGGGTCCAAGAGGCAGAAACGCATTGTCCCACGTCCGTTAGCAACACAATAGCGGACAACAGTTTAGCGATCCACGCGTTGGAACAGCAAGTAGAACAATTGAAGCAGACTGGGGCGGAGGACAAGAGACAAATAGATAATAAGATTGCGGCATTAGCGGACATTGTAGGCACGATGAAGCTGACGGAAAGCGAGAACAATACTACACCGGTAGCGGCCGCAGAGACCGAAGAAGTGCGTTCGCTTCTGAGATTTCAGAAGGGACAATTCGAAGTGAACAGGCAACACAAGGCTGTAACAGGCGAATTACAAGAACGCGTGGCGCATCTGGAAAACCGCATGGCGTGTGATTCCGAACTCGCCAATAGCACTAAAAATAGCCGTACGAACAGTGCAGAGAGGGACTCCGGCCACGAGGGAGATTTTGACGACAGGGAAGAATGTAATTTGAGGGGCAGACATGAGAAGAATAGAAACATTCATGGGCCTCGACAGGAGGAAATGCGGGGATTTGATTTCAAACATTTCCTTACGGTAAGAAAGTTTGAGATATTCCGAAATTCGCAAAAAGGAATACATCCACGAGCATGTCTCGAGCAGTTTGAGTTCTGTCTTCCTCCCGACTGGGCAAGTTCACATAAGATAGAATATATGTGTGGCTATTTGGAAGGCGAACCGGCGATTCGCATGAGGTCGGCAGCGCGTCACTGCAACTCCACTCGGGAGTTTCGACAAGCCTTTCTCTCCGCCTATTGGTCGGAAGCGGCACAAGATAGGGTCAAACATGGCATAATTATGCTGCCAAATTTGAACCAGTCTGGTTTCGGCAGCCCTGCACGCCTATTCGACCACATGCTGCAGGCAAATCAATTCCTATACGACCCATACGGGCCTGCGGAACTAATTAGGATATGCATCACCAAATTGCCGATGCACTTGCGGCACGTCATTCTTGCGGGACGATGCAAAGAGGACGTGGAAACGTTTAAAACACTTCTCCAAGAGTTGGAATATAATACAGCAGAATGCCCGCCTAATCAGGCACAAAGTTATTACGGGGCACAGCAGCGCGATCGCAGTCGTGGCCGTCGTACTAATCAACGGCGTGACTGGTCGTCGCGACGCGAACGGAACAACAATCGGGACAGGCCGTATAGAAACTGGGGTAACAGTCGCGAACACAGGTGGAACAGTGGAAATGATCGAGGACGTGGACAGAATCGTGAACGGAACAGTTACGGCAACCAGAATCGATACTACGGTGAACACGGTGGGAATAGGACTATAGGCGGAGCACCTCATGATGTTGAAATTCGGCCAGCTAACCCTAGACATAATCCAGCAAATGGAAATGAACAAAACCGGCAATGACAAACGATCAGCGCAGAAGGCGCCCAATCGGAACCAATGAACGACATGGCAAAGGAGTGCATACGGTATATAGAGAGGGAAGATATTAGAGAGGATTTGTTGCAAGAAACTACGAGTGCTAAAATTTCGGGAATAAATCCAGTCGTGACAGTTGCAGTAAACGAAATATGTTTTAAGTGTGTCATTGACACTGGAAGCCCTTTCTCGATAGTAAGCGAGGCAGCATTTCAAAAATGCGAAGGGACTGGGACTTGGCCCGTTTTTCAAGTGCGAGGAATAAAGGTGAAGGGCGCAATCTACGGTAAGAGCATAGAAATCCGAAGGCAAACTCGGCTTAACTTTACCTGCCAGGGAAGAGAGTTTGAGTACAACTTCTTTGTGCTCCCAATGCTGAATGTGGCAATGATTTTAGGAAATGACTTCATGAATGCCCACCATGCAGTAATTGACATGGGTGGAGGAGTAATGACAGTTCAAGTTGGGGATCAGCCAATTAATTTAGTATTTGATGAATGCATATTACGTGCAGAGTCAGAAATTAGTTGCCTAAAATTTCAAGCTCAAACCGAGTCGCAACCCAGACTGGAGCTACTCGTGAACTATGTAAGTGAGTCGTGCTCTACGTTTGGTGAGCAGGGGAAAGATGTTGCTTTTGCTGATGCACTGAGAAAGAGCATCGCGGGTGTCAGAACCACGGACAGGGAAAAGGAGAAATTGTATTGCCTACTTAGGAATCATGAACGGGTATTTTCTGAGACTCCGGGGGCTATTAAGGGTTTTACGTACCAATTCAGAGTACGTGACCATCAGAAGTTTTCTGTTAGACCATACCCTATTCCCGTGGCGTATAAAGCCCAGGTGGAGAAGGAAATAGACAAGATGTTAGAACAAGGAATAATTGAGCGGGCAGTAAGCTCGTACAACTCACCCTTGCTTGTCGTGCCAAAACGCGACAACTCAGTTCGTTTGGTGCTAGACTCGAGACAGATAAACACAATTATTATGTCGGAAACGGACAGGCCTGAGAGCCTTGAGGAACTCTTACAACGTTTCCACGGGGTAAAGGTACTATCATCTGTCGACCTCCGTTCGAGTTTTTGGCAAATCGTGCTACACCCATCTTGCAGATTATATACAGCGTTCCTGTGTTACGGAAATTGTTTCCAATTCCGGCGTCTCCCGTTCGGACTAAACGTCTCATCAGCTGCTTTTATAAGGGGATTAAATAGCATTTTACCTGATGATCTGAAACAGCGAGTGACAATTTACGTGGATGACATATTAATTGCGGAAAAGTCGTGGGAGGATCATAATGACGTTCTGAACAGACTACTGGATGTTTTTGAGAAGGCAGGTGTAACAGTCAACTTAGATAAGTCACAGTTCGGACGAGAGAACATAAAATTCTTAGGCCATATTGTCTCAGCAAATGGAATACAACCTGACCCGGAGAAAATTGCGGCGATAGCGGAGTGTGCAATGCCGACAAATAAAAAACAGTTGCGAGCATTCTTAGGCCTGTGTAATTTTTATAAGCGATTTATAAATTTTAGTGTACTTGGTACACCCCGTCTATGTGGTCTAACAGGGAAGAACGCTTTGTGGGTCTGGGATCAAGAGGCACAGGATGAATTTTATAAATTGAAAAAGGCATTGGTAGAGGCTCCCATCCTCGTGCATCCCGACCTGACACAAGAATTCTGTTTAATGACGGACAGTTCCTTGTCAGGATTAGGTGCGGTACTGTTTCAAACGGAAGGAAATGATGATATTACAACTTGGAAAACAATCTCGTTTGGGAGCAGGGTGCTCTCTCGATGTGAAAAAAATTATTCCGTGACGGAACTCGAAGCACTCGCGATAGTTTGGGCATTCTCAAAATTTAGGTATTTTTTATTTGGGAGGACCACCAAGGTGTGCACTGACCATCGTGCACTCCAATTTCTGATGAGCACAAAAATCACGCATGGGAGACTAGGACGCTGGGCACTATACCTACAGGAATATAACTTCACTGTAGAATACATTCCTGGACAAAAAAATGTAATTGCTGACGCTTTATCGCGCATTCCTATAGGTTTGGTTCACACAGAAGAAAGGGAACTCGGTGAAAATAATTTTAGCATCCTATACTTACAGAATGTAGCGTTCGAGAATTTTGTTACCACCTCTTTAGGAAGTATAGCGGACGAACAGGATAAGGACGCAGTATTGAAAGATATAAAGAAGAAGTGGGAGGACAAGGAGAATGTAGGAATACGCCAGTACTACTTAGTGCGCAATAGAATATTATTCAAGAAACGAGCCCCGGACGACTCCAGATGGGTGTTGGTGATTCCGGAGGAACTCGTAAACAAAATTATATGGTACATACATTTGAGTTATGGTCACTTTGGAGCACAGAAATGTTGTGAAAAACTGAAAGAGACATGCTATTTTAATAACATGCTACGGCGTATTCGTGGTGTACTTAGAGTGTGCGGACCTTGTCAGCGAGCAAAGGCGGCCACAGTGACTTATGCTGCATCATTGCACCCGATAATACCAACCAAACTTTGTGACCTCGCTGCCGTGGATCTATTTGGGCCACTAATACGATCTAAAGCAGGTTTTGCATATGTTTTCGTAGCGGTAGAGCTAACCTCCAAGTTTGTGTGTCTGACTCCGTTGAAGCGAGCCACAGGAAGGGCAGTGGCAACTGCATTTGCAAAGCAGTTTCTGCATGAAGTTGGGAGCGTGAAAAGGGTTATCTCGGATAATGGACCACAATTTAGATCGCAATACTGGCAGCGGATGCTTCGAAGAAAAAGAATTAAACCTATATATATATCTCTCTTTCACCCCAGCTCGAACCCCAGTGAGCGTATTATGCGTGAATTAGGAAAATTATGTAGGTTATACTGCAGTCGTGATCACCGATCGTGGGACATACACCTAAAAGGATTTCAGAACATAATTAATGAGTTGCCTAATACGTCAACAAAGCTTCCGCCAATCACTGTGCTAAAAAACAAGGAGCCCCTAAGCAAAATCAAAGAGGTGGTGCCTTGGCCACGAGAGCCGAGACTACGCCGGAACGCAATTGTTGACTTAGCTTTACGCAACATCAAGCGTGCAGCAGAAGCCAGAGTCAAGGCGTATAAGAAACACGTGAGAAAAACAGTGTTTCATGTAGGACAAAAAGTTCTTATCAGATCACACAAGCTGTCTAACAAACGGTCAGGTGTCTGCAAGAAATTTTTTAATCTCTTTAACGGCCCGTATCGGATAAGGAAGATTCCCCATGAAAACGCCATAGAAGTGGAAACTCTTCGATCGAAGAAATCAAAAGGGCTACACCATGTGTCAAACGTAAAACCATACATTGAGTAGAAAGGGCAGTGGGGAGTAGAGAGGACGGTGAAGAGAATGAATTGATTAGTTTAAATTTGTGACATGCATTTTGAATAATATGTTGGTAAAAATTAATGATAATGATGTTTTTATGTGATTGATTGAAGTGATGTTGTTAATTTGTTTTCTTTCCTTGTGCAATTAGGATTTAGTTTGATTTAAACGTAAAGATAAAAGGTTTCCTTGTGAACGAGTGAAATGCTGTTTTTTTTGTGTGTGTAAATTGAAAAGAGCCGCTCCTGAGAGAAGCAAGATCTGTGTTGAATTAATGCAAAACTCAGGGGAATATCCGATCTGTGGGTATTATGGGTCTGGCAAACCCAGGTCCCCAGCTGTTAGTAGCCTTGTTTCCGATTTTCTGCTTTCAGTGCTACTATCTATCTATTGCTATTCTATATCTGTCAGTATAAATGAGGATCTCTTACTATAGTATGCGTGCTGTATGAATATTTTAAGACAGGAGAACTCTGAGAAAGGAATGAGTAAATCTGGAATCTTGAAAACAGGACGCTATAATACGATTGTTTAACCATTGGCTTCCCAATATGCGATGATATGTTAATATTGATGATATATGTCTTTTTTGTTCTTTATAGCTGAGTACGGAAAGTGCTGTCTGTGGATTTCGTAAGTAGATTGATTCCCTTCAAGGTGAAAGAAGAATTGTGGTTTGTGTAATTTACGTGGCCCTGAAATATTATTGTGGTAGTCAAATACGAGCAGTTTTTCAGCAAATGGAGACTGGTACAGAAATATGGATCCTTTTTGTAGTCTTGATTGATGTTGAGCCAAAGCCTAAAAAATTATTCTGCGTTAATACTTGTCCTAGAAAAGCGACGTTTATGTGTTTTGCTGATGCTGTGAGCATTACAGCTTACTGTTTTCGCTGGTGCGGGATGCACTGCAGCCTATATGATTTGTACTGAAGAAATTTCCATGTTGAAGGTAGAGGATGATTAAATAATTTTGATTATGGGAACGAAGGAAAGCTTGGTTTAAGGTAATAAGGATAAAGCAAAACATTTGTCATTTAAACTACAGGAGGATTCGGATCTTTTGTGTCTGTTGTAAGTATGTTAAGATGATACTGTTTTACAGAATAGAGGTGACCACAATTTTGCCATTCATGAGAAATGAATCCAGAATAACCACCACAGGCGAAATAACTGATTTGGAAGCGAAAGGTAACGTAAGGAAGGAACGAAATCGCAGCAAAATGGGTAAGAAAATGTAATATAACCTGTATAATGCAAATATTTTTAACCTTCTCAGAGTCATCTGCGTTATTAATTGTTGTGATAACGTAATTTTAGGTGAAATTTTCTGACTGTTTTTATGTGTGAATATATGAGTATGATAAATGTATAATTGCGAGTCTCTTTTCAGGTGTGCGAACTGGTATAAATGTTTTGGCGTGTAAATAACCATTGTTCTTTTTACTGTGTATGTTTAAGGAAAGTTTCTCCATATTTATCATGTGACAAGACGTATGCCGCGAGCGTCAAGAAGAGGACGAATTAGAACAATGTTGTAGTGGTATATACACGGTGTTGAAATAGCATTGAAGTAGCTTATTGGCTTAACTAGTAGTGGATAGAAGTAGAATATTGAGTAATGCATGTTTATGGGTAGTTAGTTTGTAGAATAGACAACAGGTGTGCATGTATGTGTGTGTAAATAACATGTGAACCCTATGCTGTCCTGACCTATACTTGCACAAGGGATAATCCTATTCATTTTAGTGAATTAATAAGTAGCATTGGATTTATTAAAACGTATGTGAACCACATTAGTGATGTGGATATAAATATTATATTGTCAGTTCATTTAATTTTTTATTTTTTTTTACATTGTAAAGTCATTTCACTTTTATTTTTTTACATAGTCAAGTCATTTAAATTTTATTTTATATTGTCGATTCATCTAATTATTTGTATAAAAAAAAATTAAGTCTCACTTTGTTCTTAAAAATTGTGAAAGACAATACTAAGTGGTATTATGTATGACATTGTGTAATCACATAAGGATGATGAAAAATTTCTGTGAGTGCAGTTGAGAACGTGAAAGCCAACCGGCAAAACTCTTAAGAGACAGCGGGAGCAGCCGGACTAGTTGTAAACTGGCGGGTTTCCCAGCAGGACACGTTGTCAGCCAGGCCACTTCGGGAGCGCGGCCGACAACAAAAGAAGGTACGCGGCAAACACTTTCCCTTGCACCTGGAGCTAATGGGCGGCCGCCCCGGGCGACCCTTCCTCGAGGCGATGACCTGAGATGGGCGAGCGGTCCACCGCGCGGAAATCCATCTGCTGGCAACGCACCACACGCACGCGACCGTGACGAGACGGCCGCGGAGAAACAACACAAGGGGCGTGGAGCCTTTTGACAGGTACTGTCCAGAGAAACTTGCAGACGTCAACGACGCCTATCGACATTTCCTGACGGATGCCTACTGTCAAGCGACAGTAAATCATGGTTCGATGTTCTCTGGTCGCTAAGGGTGGCACAAAAGAAGAGCCATTAAGTGTCATCCTTGCCCAGGAATATCAAACCGGCGAGTCAATTGAGGATAACTCAAGAATGTAACAACACAAAGGGCGTGGAGCCTCTTGACACATACCGTCCAGAGAAACTGGCAGACTTCAACGACGCCTATCAACATCTCCTGACGGATGCCCACTGTCAAGCGACAGTAAATCATGGTTCGATGTTCTCTGGTCGCTAAGGGTGGCACAAAAGAAGAGCCACTAAGTGCCATCCTTGCCCAGGAATATCAACCTGGCGTGTCAATCGAGGATACCGCACGAATTTGACAACACAAACATGGAACCAAATCGAGATGTACGTGACACAGACCACCAAGAGAAACTCCATGAGAGGGCAGAGACGGCGGGATTGCACGCAACAGATGGACAAAAAAAATCCCTACTGACAGCTGCGGCGACGCACCCCCTTCCCCACCCCTTACACTGTGCCTCGGAACAGTGGACCTTGTGAGTGTATCAGTGAACAGTGATTATACGGTTCTTAGTCCAGTGCATATACGTGTGTTTCTGTCGGAGAAACTCTGACTCGTGTGTTTTGCAGGAGTTCGATTTATTGGTGTTTATTAGACTGACTCTTGTATTTTGCAGGTGTTCTATTTATCTTTTTTTAGACTTTGACTCTTGTATTTTGCAGGTGTTTTATTTATAGGTGTTTTTTTTGTTTTAGATGTTGACTATTGTACTGTTTTATTTATCAATGTTTGTTTTTGTGTGATGTATTAGGTTTGTGATATTTTGTTTCGTAAATTCATTGCTGTGGCATTGCTTCGTTTATCAGTCAGACAGCTTTTTATTCTCATTGAACTGTGATCGATTAGCCTTTGCATGGAGCATATTTACTGTGAGGAACCCCTTAAGGGTAATAATCACATAATTATTGTAGTTTCAGTATAATAACACAGTGCTCATTGTTTGCTAGCTAATTGAAATATAGTAGAGTGATTAAATGAGTGCCACATAGTTATTTTAATTCTACAAATTATTAGTTTTATACGATATAGAATTTTTTTTGCGATAACCGCTTTGTAAAACATGTTTTTTCTCTTATCATTTTGTTGCTTTTGCAGATTGTGCATTGTTATGTTCTGCTTTTTAATACTGATGTTATTTCATGTTCTTTTTTAATTGCTGTGGCACCTTTGCTATTTTCATAAATTTTGCTTGTTAATAAACAGTCATAAATTTGCCTGTGATCAGTTGGCTCTTGCAGTGAGCAAATACTGGTGAACTCCATAAGGGTAACAACCAGAAATTGTTTTCGTATTAATGACACAGGAACCATTGTTTTTACTTGCTGACCGAATTAGATCTACACTACCTTTTAAATAGGTGTCACAGATTGTGTTCTTTTTTTTTTTTGTTTGAAATTAGTAGATTTTAAAGATTTGTTGAAATTATTGTGTTTTAGCAAGTAGCTGGTGTCCTTTTGCCTTTTCTTTTACACTTTTGGTTTAAGTAGGGTGTGAGAAGCCTGCTTGGGAATGTCCTAGCATGGCCAGAAAATTCCCTGCACAGTCTTTTCCCGGAGCGTTGGGGTTATGAAAGGTCTCTGTTGGATTCCTTTCATGTTTAATTTCTTAAATCTGTTGCCATTTATGGAATAAATTCCTCTTCTAAATGTACTGAGGCGTTTCTGACTATCTGGGAGGAGACTGAGCAATGGAACGTGTTACTTTTACACATAAACAAGAACGATCTGTCACACTACTACATTTTAAAGCACAGTTTATATGTAATTCTTATATGTAATTCATGTCACACAGTTTCATACGGAACCTACATCCGCTTTCTTTTATATACTGTATATGATAAGATACTGTCATCCCCCTTCCCTTCTGTGTGAGAGTATGAATGAGCAAATGTATTTGTAGTTGCATGCTTGAGGGTAGCAGACAAGCCTGTCTGCTAGAGAACAGTAGGACCAACGTCGGAACAGGTAGCTACGCTTCCTAAAAGCAAAGAGGTTTCTATCCTTAGTATGGTTCTGTCCGTCCGTTGTCATGTTGGTATAGGAAGCTGCCCCTCTGGCCACTTCCGTTTGTCTTTGTGAACCACCCTGAGGAAACACGCTCGGCAGTAGGCAGTGGCAGTCTGGCGGTGGCGAGCGTCTGAAGTGGTAAGATCTCCGGCTAAGCGCGTGTCTGCTAAGTCCATAGGACAATGGATTTGTTAAGTTCAGCCTAACTGAAAATTTAATCATCTTTATCTCGGGTTTAGCTCTAAAATATCTAAGGTTATCTTAAATTGCAGCGTAGTGTAATTCTCGTGTGAAGTTCAGATTATTTTGGGGTAGTTGGTTTGTCATTACTTTGCGAGTAAAGTGGAACCACGTGTTGATCAGTAACTCTAACTAAGTTCATCAATCTTAAATGTGAATGCTTGTGTGATTATAACGTCTCGTCTGGACAATATTTTACAATATAGCAACTTTTCTTTATGCTTATCTTTATGTTCAACCCACGTGGAGTGTACTTTGCGAGACCAGTACCACGTGCTTATATAACTGTTTGACCCATCAGGTTAATAGTAAGACGTTAGTAACCAGTTCAAGGTTTTGCTTTTGTCAATTGCTTTTCGATCTAATGTATTTTAATTATCAAAATTATTGTGGAGTTGTACGCTTTGTGTAAACCAAATTGACCACGTAGAGCATGTGGTGTAATCATCAAAGTAGCCCTCAGCTATTCTTTTTGCGAAGACTTCACAAAGAGTTAATATGAATTTAGTATACCAGTGTGTGGTAATTACATGACGGACAGGATTGTGGTATGAACGTAATTTCTTTGGGTAAAAAACTGAATCTGTTGGTTGTGGTTAATTTCTTCTTGCTTATGTTTCAATGTTCTTCGTGAGTTATTTTATGAATGCAGTGTCGTATGCAGTCTCCCAATCTTGGCTCCATATTTTATGTGTTCCGTAAGATTACAATCTCACATTTTTCAATCGTAAATAAGGCACCAGCTCAGTTATAACTCACGTATAATATGCTGAAATTTCAATGAACAATCTTAAAATAAATTTCCAAATATAAACTGATTTCTTTCTTTTTATTTAAATTCTCTTTATATATATATATATATATATATATATATATATATATATATATATATATATATTACCGGTTTTGTATGACTATTAAAAGATTATCATTAATGTTAGTCTGCTTGGTAAACCTAGACTAAATATCTGATGAAACAGTTGCCCAGTAATCCACGGTTAACGTCCCCAGACAGATCACGGCTTTTAACCCACTTTCATTGTCAATTAGCACCGATATCAGCATAGCAAAATTCATGTAGCAATATTACAATAGTAGTGATGAAGAGTAGGCTGAAGTTTACGAGATCAGTCAGGAAGAAGTGGAATACGGAAGTTCTCTAAGGCTACAGACATCGCAATGAGGAATAGCTCAGTAAGCAGAACAGTTGAAGAGGAATGTACATCTCTAAAAAGGGCAGTGACACAAGTTGGAAACAAAAACATAGGTACAAAGAAGCTAACTGCGAAAAAACCGTGGGTAACAGAAGAAATATTTCAGATGACCGATGAAAGAAGGAAGCACAAAATTGTTCAGGGAAATCCAGGAGTACAGAAATACAAGTCACTGAGGAATTAAATAAATAGGAACTATGGGGAAGGTAAGACGAAATGGCTGCACGAAAAATGTGAAGAAATCGAAAAAGAAATGATAGTCGGAAGGAACTGACTCAGTATATATAGAAAAGTCAAAACAACCTTCGGTGAAATTAAAAGCAAGGGTGGAAACATTAAGAGTGCAGAGGCAACTCCACTGTTAAATTAGATGAGATGGTCGATCCAGTATTAGAATCAGAATTTAGCACAGCTTTAGAAAACTTAAGATCAAATAAGGCAGAACTGATCGACAACTTTCCATCAGAACTTCTAAAATCATTGGGGAAAGTGGCAACAAAACAACTATTCAAGTTGGTTTGTAGAATGTATGGGTTTGGCGACATACCATCTCACTTCAGAAAAAAGCACTATCCACAGGATTCCGAATAGACAAGAGCTGACAAGTGCGAGAATTGTCGCACAATCAGCTTAACAGCTCATGCATCAGAGTTGCTGACAAGAATAATATACAGAAAAATTGAAAAGAAAAATTTGGAGATGTCAGATTACCAGTTTGGCTTTAGGAAAGGTAAAGGCACCATAGAGTTAATTCTGACGGTGCAGTTGATAATGGAAGCGAGATTAAAGAAAAATCAAAACAAGTTCATAGGATTTGTCGACCTGTAAAAGTATTTGACGATGTAGGATGGGGTAAGTTGTGTGAAATTCTTAGAAAAATTGGTATAATCTATAGAGACAGACGGGTAAAATACAATATGTACAAGAGCCACCATCGAATAATAAGAGTGGAGTACCAAGAACGAAGTGCTCGGAGCCGAAGGTCCACTCGTGCTCCCTCGATGACTGCACGACACAAAGCTTTACTCCTCCCCTGGCCCGTCAAGACCGACAGTGGACTGTTCGTGACTGGAAACATGTTGCCTGGTCGAAGGAGTCTCGCTTCAAATTGTATCGAGAGGATGGACGTGTACGGGTATGGAGAAAGCCTCATTAATCCGTCGACCCTGCCTGTCAGCAGGGGACTGTTCAAGCTGGTGGAGGTTCTGTAATGGTGTAGCGCGTGTGCAGTGGGAGTGATATGGGTTCCCTGATACGTCTAGATACTACTGTGACAGATGACACGTACGTAATCACCCTGTCTGATCTGCATCCATTCGTGTCTTGTGCATGCCGACGGGTTTGGGCAATTCCAGCAGGACAATGCGACACCGCAAACGTCCAGAATTGCTTCACAGTGGCCCCAGGAACTCTCTCCTGAGTCTAAACACTTCCGCTGCCCACCAAACTCCCCAGACATGAACATTACTGAGCACATCTGGGATACCTTGCAACGCGTTATTCTCTAACCCCTCGTACTATTACTGATTTATGGACAGCCCTGCAGGATTCGTAGTGTCAGTTCCCTCCAGCACTACTTCAGACATTAGTCAGGTCCGTGCCACGTCGTGTTGCGGCACTTGTGCTTGCTCGCGGGGCCCTACACGATATTAGGCAGGTGTACCAGTTTCTTTGGCGTTTCAGAGTAGGCTACATGTTATCCCGTGACTTTTGTCACCTCAGAGTAAATGGAAGACACGTGACAGAACTGCCTAGGCATGTCGCGAGTCTCCGAGTACTGTGGCACTCCCACAGCTGTCACCGGCCTGCTCTCGATATCTCGGTGCAGCCTGACGTATTGGGGCCAAATGTTAACTTGGGGTCGCGCGCTTAATGACGCGTCCGTCTCGTCGAGTGCACAGTGTTTGGATTGTGTGGGCGGACAGGCGGCGGCACCCGTCCGATAGGCGGCCAGTCGCGGTCGACACGTCGCTGTTCTCCTCTCGTGGAGAGCAAACACGGCGGTCCTCTCCCTGCGCCACCGGCCGGGACCCTACTGGGCGCCAGCTGCAGCTCCGTACCAGACCAACGCCGACTCAGAGGAGGGCCTCGGCGCTTGTTGGTGACGTCACGTCAGCTAGGCACGGCGGACGCCACGTCTGTTGCAGGCATACTCATAATGGCGGTGTCTCCCTCCCTGACACAGGAAAATGTGAAACTATTGGCGGTAGTTGTCCAACACACATTGTTCTGACAAGGGAACCTCCCCATCGCACCCCCCTCAGATTTAGTTATAAGTTGCCACAGTGGACAGGCCTTGAAAAACTGAACACAGATCAATCGAGAAAACAGGAAGAATGTGTGTGGAACTATGAAAAAAATAAGCAAAATATGCAAACTGAGTAGTCCATGCGTAAGATAGGCAACATCAAGGATAGAACGAGCTCGCGAGCGCCGTGGTCCCGTGGTTAGCGTGAGCAGCTGCGGAACGAGAGGTCTTTGGTTCAAGTCTTCCCTCGAGTGAAAAGTTTATTTTCTTTATTTTCGCAAAGTTACGATCTGCCCGTTCGTTCATTGACGTCTCTGTTCACTGTAATAAGTTTAGTGTATGTGTTTTGCGACCGCACCGCAAAACCGTGCGATTAGTAGACGAAAGGACGTGCCTCTCCAATGGGAACCGAAAGCATTTGATCGCAAGGTCATAGGTCAACCGATTCCTCCACAGGAAGACACGACTGATATATTCTATACGACACTGGTGACGGCATGTGCGTCACATGACAGGAATATGTTGTCGACCCACGTAACTTGTACACTTGGCGAATGGGTAAAACGATTCTTCTACCTTGCCCGATTTAGGTTTTCTTGTGGCTGTGATAAACACTCCCAAAAAGTGATGAAAACATAAGAGTTTGTCATATAAACTGAAAATAAAAAAATAAACTTTTCATTCGAGGGAACACCTGAACCCAGGACCTCTCGTTCCGCAGCTGCTCGCGCTAACCACGGGACCACGGCGCTCCTATTCTCACACTCTCCTTGATGTTGCCAATATTGTGCATGGACTACTCAGTTTGTATATTTTACTTATTTTTTTCATAGTTCCACACAACTTCTTCCTGTTTTCTCGATTGATCTGTGTTCGGTGTTTCAAGGCCTATGCCTATCGACTGTGCCAACTTATAACTAAATCTGCGGTGGGGGTTGGGGGGGGGGGGGGGGGTTCGTTGGGGAGATTCCCTTGTGAGAGATTTCCGCAATCAATTGATTGTGCAATTCATTACACTTCTTAACAAATAGTGTACTACTGAACTTAAATTTCCACCTGTTTTAAGCATTGACATACAAAAACAACTTCACGATCCAGCAGCAACAGAATTCGTGCTTCTTTACCTTATTTGTGAATCTGAGGAAGTTACGTTTGTACTGGGTTGCTTTTACAAGAAACTGTGAACATATTGGTGCTCTTCTTTAGGTATCTCGGTTGACTATGGGGTGAGGACCACTGAATGTTAATGAAATATCTTGCGATCGTACACGTTGGGGGAGGGGGTGGGGGACAGAAGAAGAGGCAAATGAGAGATACTTGTTTTATCAAATAAATTTTTTAATCTTATATTCTCCTTTCAGTTTCAAGAGGGGAATATTTAATTTTTCTAATGTACATTGTAATATTGCTACAAGAATTTGGTATGCTGAAATCGGGTGCTAATAGTAGAATAAAAGCGGGTTAAAAGCTGTGAGCTGTCTGGGGAGAAGTTAACCGTGCATTACTGCGCAACTGTTTCACCAGGTAACCAGTCTAGGTTTACCACATTACCAATCACACTAACATTGATTATAATCTTTTACAGTCATACAACAACCGGTAATATATCTATATATAAAAAGGAGAATTTAAATAAAAAGAAAGAAATCAGTTTATATTTGGAAATTTATTTTAAGATTGTTCATTGAAATTTCAGCATATTATACATGAGTTATAACTGAGCTGGTGCCTTGTTTAAGGATTGTAAAAATGTGAGATTTTAATCTTACGGAACACATCAAATATGGAGCCAAGATTGGGAAACTGCATACAACCCTGCATTCACAAAACAACACCCAAAGAACGTTGAAGGAGAAATTAACCACAACCAACAGATTCAGTTTTCACCCAAAGAAATTACGTTCGTAACACAATCCTGTCCGTCATGTAATTACCACACACTGGTATACTAAATTCATATTAACTCTTTGTAAAATCTTCCCAAAAGGAATAGCTGAAGGCTACTTTGATGATTACACCACATGCTCCACGTGGTCAACTTGGTTTACACAAAGCGTATAACTCCACAGTAATTTTGATAATTAAAATAAATTCGATCGAAAAGCAATTGACAAAAGAAAAACCTTGAACTGGTTACTAACGTCTTACTATTAACCTGATGGGTCAAACAGTTATATAAGCACGTGGTACTGGTCTCGCAAAGTACACTCCACGTGGGTTGAACATAAAGAAAAGCATAACGAGAAGTTGCTATATTGTAAAATATTGTCAAGACGAGACGTTATAATCACACAAGCATTCACATTTAAGATTGATGAACTTAGTTAGAGTTACTGATCAACACGTGGTTCCACTTTACTCACAAAGTAGTAACAAAGCAACAACCTTAAAATAATATGAACTTCACACGAGAATTACACTACGCTGCAATTTAAGATAACCTTAGATATTTTAGAGCTAAACCCGAAATAAAGATGATTAAATTTTCAGTTAGGCTGAACTTAACAAATCCATTGTCCTACGGACTTAGCAGACACGCGCTTAGCTGGAGATCTTACCACTTCAGACGCTCGCCACCGCCAGACTGCAACTGCCTACTGCCGAGCGTGCTTCCTGAGGGTGGCTCACAAAGACAAACGGAAGTGGCCAGAGGGGCAGCTTCCTATACCAACATGACAACGGACGGACAGAACCATACTAAGGATAGAAACCTCTCTGCTTTAAGAAAGCGTAGCTACCTGTTCCGACGTTGGTCCTACTGTTCTCTAGCAGACAGCCTTGTCTGCTACCCTCAAGCATGCAACTACAAACACATTTGATCATTCATCCTCTCACACAGAAGGGAAGGGGGATGACAGTATCTTATCATATACAGTATATAACAGAAAGCGGATGTAGGTTCCGTATGAGACTGTGTGACATGAATTACATATAAACTGTGTTTTAAAGTGTAGTAGTGAGACAGATCGTTCTTGTTTACATGTAAAGGTAACACGTTCCACTACTCAGTCTCCTCCCAGATAGTCAGAAACGCCACAGTAAATTTAGAAGAGGAATTTATTCCATAAATGACAACAGATTTAAGAAATCAAACATGAAAGGATTCCAACAGAGACCTTTCATAACCCCAACGCTCCGGGAAAAGACTGTGCAGGGAATTTTCTGGCCATGCTAGGACATTCCCAAGCAGGCTTCTCACACCGTGCTTAAACCAAAAGTGTAAAGAAAAGGCAAAAGGTCACCAGCTACTTGCTAAAACACAATAATTTCAACAAATCTTTAAAATCTACTAATTTCAAAGTAGAACACAATCTGTGACACCTATTTAAAAGATATTGTAGACCTAATTCGGTCAGCAAGTAAAAACAATGGTTCCTGTGTCATTAATATGAAACCAATTTCTGGTTGTTACCCTTATGGAGTTCACCAGTATTTGCTCATTGCAAGAGCCAACTGATCACAGGAAAATTTATGACTGTTTATTAACAAGTAAAATTTATGAAAATAGCAAAGGTGCCACAGCAATTAAAAAAGGAACATCAAATAACATCGGTATTATAAAGCAGAACATTACAATGCACAATCCGCAAAAGCAAAAATTGATAAGAAAAAAAAACATGTTTTACAAAGTGGTTATCGCAAAAAAATTCTATATCTTATAAAACTAATAATTTGTAGAATTAACATAACTATGTGGCATTAATTTAATCACTCTACTATATTTCAGTTAGTTAGCAAACAACGAGCACTGTGTCATTATACTGAAAATCTAATTAATTATGTGATTGTTACCCTTAAGGGGTTCCTCACTATAAATATGCCCCATGCAAAGGCTAATCGATCACAGTCCAATGAGAATGAATAGCAATCTGACTGATAAACGAAGCAATGCCACATGAATGAATTTACGAAACAAAATAACACAAATCTAATACATCACACAAGAACAAACATTGATCAATAAAACAGTACAATAGTCAATATCTAATAAAAAAACACCAATAAATAAAACACCCGCAAAATACAAGAGTCAAAGTCTAAAATAAACAATAAATAGAACACCTGCAAAATACGAGAGTCGAAGTCTAAAAAAAATTAATAAATAGAACACCTGCAAAATACAAGAGCCAGTCTAGTAAACACCAATAAATCGAATCCCTGCAAAACACACGAGTCAAAGTTTCTGTGACAGAAACACACGTATATGCATTGAACTAAGAACCGTATAATCAATGTTCACTGATACACTCACTAGTTCCACTGTTCCGAGGCACAATAAAAGGGGAGGGGAAGGGGGTGCGTCGCCGCAGCTGTCAGTAGGGATTTTTTTGTCCATCTGTTGCGTGCAATTCCGCCGTCTCTGCCCTCTCATGAAGTTTCTCTTGGTGGTCTGTGTCACGTACATCTCGATTTGGTTCCATGTTTGTGTTGTCAAATTCGTGCGGTATCCTCGATTGACACGCCAGGTTGATATTCCTGGGCAAGGATGGCACTTAGTGGCTCTTCTTTTGTGCCACCCTTAGCGACCAGAGAACATCGAACCATGATTTACTGTCGCTTGACAGTAGGCATCCATCAGGAAATGTTGATAGGCGTCGTTGAAGTCTGCCAGTTTCTCTGGACAGTACCTGTCAAAAGGCTCCACGCCCCTTGTGTTGTTTCTCCGCGGCCGTCTCGTCACGGTCGCGTGCGTGTGGTGCGTTGCCAGCAGATGGATTTCCGCGCGGTGGACTGCTCGCCCATCTCAGGTCGTCGCCTTCAGGAAGGGTCGTACGGGGCGGCCGCCCATTAGCTCCAGGTGCAAGGGAAAGTGTTTGCCGCATGCCCTTCTTTTGTGGTCGACCGCGCTCCCGAAGTGGCCCGGTTGACAGCGTCCCCCGCTGGGAAACCCGCCAGTTTACAACTAGTCCGGCTGCTCCCGCTGTCTCTTAAGAGTTTTGCCGGTTCGCTTTGACGTTCTCAACTGCATTCACAGAAATTTTTCATCATCCTTACGTGATTACACAATGTCATACATAATACCACTTAGTATTGTCTTTGACAATTTTTAAGAACAAAGTGAGACTTAATTTTTTTTATTTTTTGTATAAAAATAATTAGATGAATCGACAATATAAAATAAAATTTAAATGACTTGACAATGTAAAAAAAAAATAAAAGTGAAATGACTTTACAATGTAAAAAAAAATAAAAAATTAAATGAACTGACAATATAATATTTAAATCCACATCACTAATGTGGTTCACTTACATTTTAATAAATCCAATGCTACTTATTAATTCACTAAAATTAATAGGATTATGCCTTGTGCAAGTATAGGTCAGGACAGCATAGGGTTCACATGTTATTTACACACACATACATGCACACCTATTGTCTATTCTACAAACTAACTACCCATAAACATGCATTACTCAGTATTCTACTTCTATCCACTACTAGTTAAGCCCACAAGCTACTTCAATGCTATTTCAACACCGTGTATATACCACTACAACATTGTTCTAATTCGTCCTCTTCTTGACGCTCGCAGCATACGCCTTGTCACATGATAAATATGGAGAAACTTTCCTTAAACATACACAGTAAAAAGAACAATGGTTATTTACACGCCAAAACATTTATACCAGTTGACACACCTGATAAGAGACTCGCAATTATACATTTATCATACTCATATATTCACACATAAAACAGTAAGAAAATTTCATCTAAAATTACGTTATCACAAGAATTAATCACACAGATGGCTCTGAGAAGGGTACAAATATTTTAATTATACAGGTTATACTACATTTTCTTACCCATTTCGTCCCTTCTTTAAGTTACCTTTCGCTTCCAAATCAGTTATTTCGCCTGTGGTGGTTATTCTGGACTCATTTCTCATGAATGGCAAAATTGTGGTCCCCTCTATTCTGTAAAACAGTTTCATCTTAACATGTTGAACTCACAACAGACACAAAAGATCCGAATCCTCCTGTAGTTTAAATGACAAATGTTTTGCTTCATCCTTATTACCTTAAACCAAGCTTTCCTTCGGTCCCATAATCAAAATTATTTAATCATCCTCTACCTTCAAGAGGGAAATTTCCTCAGTACACATCATATAGGCTGCAGTGCATCCCGCACCAGCGAAAACGGTAAGCTGTAATGCTCACAGCATCAGTAAAAATACATAAACGTCGCTTTTCTAGGACAAGTATTAACGCAGAATAATTTTTTAGGCTCTGGCTCAACATCAGTGAAGACTGCAAAAAGGATCCACATTTCCGTTCCATTCTCCATTTGCTGAAAAACTGCTCGTATTTGACTGCCACAATAATATTTCAGGGCGACGTAAATTACACAAACCACAATTCTTCTTTCACCTTGAAGGGAATCAATCTACTTACGAAATCCACAGACAGCACTTTCCGTACTCAGCTATAAAGAACAAAAAAGACATATATCATCAATATTAACGTATCAACGCATATTGGGAAGCCAATGGTTAAACAATCGTATTATCGCGTCCTGTTTTCAAGATTCCAGATTTACTCATTCCTTTCTCAGAGTTCTCCTGTCTTAAAATATTCATACAGCACGCATACTATAGTAAGAGATCCTCATTTATACTGACAGATATAGAATAGTAATAGATAGATAGCAGCACTGAAAGCAGAAAATCGGAAACAAGGCTACTAACAGTTGGGGACCTGGGTTTGCCAGACCCATAATACCCACAGATCGGATATTCCCCTGAGTCTTGCATTAATTCAACACAGATCTTGCTTCTCTCAGGATCGGCTCTTTTCAATTTACACACACAAAAAAAAAACATCATTTCACTCGTTCACAAGGAAACCTTTTATCTTTACGTTTGAATCAAACTAAATCCTAATTGCACAAGGAAAGAAAACAAATTAACAACATCACTTCAATCAATCACATAAAAACATCTTTATCATTATTTTTATCAACATATTATTCAAAATGCATTTATCACAAATGTAAACTAATCAATTGTTTCTCTTCACCGACCTCTCTGCTCCTCACTGTCCTTTCTACTCATTTGCCATGTCGCTCATTTGTTCCGATTGGGCGCCTTCTGTGCTGATCGTTTGTCATTGCCGGTTTTGTTCATTTCCATTTGCTGGATTATGTCTAGGGCTAGCCGGCCGAATTTCAACATCATGAAGTGCTCCGCCTATAGTCCTATTCCCACCGTGTTCATCGTAGTACCGATTCTGGTTGCCGTACCTGTAGCGTTCACGATCTTGTCCACGTCCTCGATCATTTCCGTTGTTCCACCTGTGTTCGCGACTGTTACCCCAGTTTCTATACGGCCGGTCCCGGTTATTGTTTCGTTCGCGTCGCGACGACCAGTCACGCCGTTGATTAGTAATACGGCCACGACTGCGGTCGCGCTGCTGTGCCCCATAATAACTTTGTGCCTGATTAGGCGGGCATTCTGCTGTATTATATTCCAACTCTTGGAGAAGTGTTTTAAACGTTTCCACGTCCTCTTTGCATCGTCCCGCAAGAATGACGTGCCGCAAGTGCATCGGCAATTTGGTGATGCATATCCTAATTAGTTCCGCAGGCCCGTATGGGTCATATAAAAATTGATTTGCCTGCAGCATGTGGTCGAATAGGCGTGCAGGGCTGCCGAAACCAGACTGGTTCAAATTTGGCAGCATAATTATGCCATGTTTGACCCTGTCTTGTGCCGCTTCCGACCAATAGGCGGACAGAAAGGCTTGTCGAAACTCCCGAGTGGAGTTGCAGTGACGCGCTGCCGACCTCATGCGACTCGCCGGTTCGCCTTCCAAATAGCCACACATATATTCTATCTTATGTGAACTTGACCAGTCGGGGGGAAGACTAAACTCAAATTGCTCGAGCCATGCACGTGGATGTATTCCTTTTTGCGAATTTCGGAATATCTCAAACTTTCTTACTGTAAGGAAATGTTTGAAATCAAATCCACGCAGTTCCTCCTGGCGAGGCCCTTGAATGTTTCTATGTCTCTCATGTCTGCCCCTTAAATTACATTCTTCCCTGTCGTCAAAATCTCCCTCGTGGCCGGAGTCCCTCTCTGCACTGTTCGTACGGCTATTTTTAGTGCTATTGGCGAGTTCGGAATCACACGCCACGCGGTTTTCCAGATGCGCCACGCGTTCTTGTAATTCGCCTGTTACAGCCTTGTGTTGCCTGTTCACTTCGAATTGTCCCTTCTGAAATCTCAGAAGCGAACGCACTTCTTCGGTCTCTGCGGCCGCTACCGGTGTAGTATTGTTCTCTCTTTCCGTCAGCTTCATCGTGCCTACAATGTCCGCTAATGCCGCAATCTTATCATCTATTTGTCTCTTGTCCTCCGCCCAAGTCTGCTTCAATTGTTCTACTTGCTGTTCCAACGCGTGGATCGCTAAACTGTTGTCCGCTATTGTGTTGCTAACGAACGTGGGACAATGCGTTCCCGCCTCTTGGACCCTCGAGAGTACCTGCTGATGTTCCCTTTGGCATTCTTCCCTCAGCTCTTGGAAATTCCTAAGTAGACGTTTTTCACTTTCTTTAGATTCGGCATCGCGACTCCGCTTGCTCTGTTCTAAGGCTTGCAGACGATCATCGATTTGTTCAAATGTACGGCCTAATTCTTTCATAATATCACTTTTTATTTCCCTTGCCAGATTGTTTATTCTTTGTGAGATATCATCGGACACTCTCTGCATCGACTTGTCGACTTTATTTGTCTGCTGGATTAGTTTTTCATCTATTTGTTCGCCTAGCTCTCGGATGGATTTTTCAGATTTCTGCGTCATTTGTTCCCCTAGCTCGTGGATCGATTTTTCAGATTTCTGTGCGTTTTCTTTATTTTGTTGCAATAAGGCTTTCATGAGTTCTGCCAAATCATTTTGGTTAGTAGGAGGCAAATTAAATTGTGGCTCTGATGTGAGCCCGTTCGTGCTGTTCTGCATTTCGTCTGAAGTATTTCCCATTGCATTTTCGGAACCGCCCGACGCGTTAACATTCGAAATCAAATTATCCCCTTGGTCCATGTTGCTTAAGTTGTCGGACCGCTTACTTTTAGTTTGGTTACGTGTCTGCATTCGTTCAATTTATACCCAGTACGCAACACACTAATCACAGTAAATGTATCCCCCAAAAATTTCGACAGTTACACGAAAGGTACCCAACCTAGTACTCACTTTTTCACACGCAAAACAAATTTTTATCTTTGATCGAAACAGTGGAATTTACAAGCGAGAAAAAAAAAAACCACACACACATATAAAACACACAAATATAGAAAACAAAACAACAAGACAAACAACACAACGCCGCTCAACAACGCAGTGAATCTTTAGAAAGACTCCTCAGAAACAACGCAGATGTTGTTTGAGCGCTGTAAGGAAAAAAAAATTAAGATTATACAACGCTTGCAATCTAACGTCTCAGAGATTCCAGAGTCTAGCGGAATCACAGAACAGGGTCGCCATTTGTAATATAGCTACATTAATTTTGCTATGCTGAAATCGGGTGCTAATAGTAGAATAAAAGCGGGTTAAAAGCTGTGAGCTGTCTGGGGAGAAGTTAACCGTGCATTACTGCGCAACTGTTTCACCAGGTAACTAGTCTAGGTTTACCACATTACCAATCACTCTAACATTGATTATAATCTTTTACAGTCATACAACAACCGGTAATATATCTATATATAAAAAGGAGAATTTAAATAAAAAGAAAGAAATCAGTTTATATTTGGAAATTTATTTTAAGATTGTTCATTGAAATTTCAGCATATTATACGTGAGTTATAACTGAGCTGGTGCCTTGTTTAAGGATTGTAAAAATGTGAGATTTTAATCTTACGGAACACATCAAATATGGAGCCAAGATTGGGAGACTGCATACAACCCTGCATTCACAAAACAACACCCAAAGAACGTTGAAACATAAGCAAGGAGAAATTAACCACAACCAACAGATTCAGTTTTCACCCAAAGAAATTACGTTCGTAACACAATCCTGTCCGTCATGTAATTACCACACACTGGTATACTAAATTCATATTAACTCTTTGTAAAATCTTCCCAAAAGGAATAGCTGAAGGCTACTTTGATGATTACACCACATGCTCCACGTGGTCAACTTGGTTTACACAAAGCGTATAACTCCACAGTAATTTTGATAATTAAAATAAATTCGATCGAAAAGCAATTGACAAAAGAAAAACCTTGAACTGGTTACTAACGTCTTACTATTAACCTGATGGGTCAAACAGTTATATAAGCACGTGGTACTGGTCTCGCAAAGTACACTCCACGTGGGTTGAACATAAAGAAAAGCATAACGAGAAGTTGCTATATTGTAAAATATTGTCAAGACGAGACGTTATAATCACACAAGCATTCACATTTAAGATTGATGAACTTAGTTAGAGTTACTGATCAACACGTGGTTCCACTTTACTCACAAAGTAGTAACAAAGCAACAACCGGAAAATAATATGAACTTCACACGAGAATTACACAACGCTGCAATTTAAGATAACCTTAGATATTTTAGAGTTAAACCCGAAATAAAGATGATTAAATTTTCAGTTAGGCTGAACTTAACAAATCCATTGTCCTACGGACTTAGCAGACACGCGCTTAGCCGGAGATCTTACCACTTCAGACGCTCGCCACCGCCAGACTGCAACTGCCTACTGCCGAGCGTGCTTCCTGAGGGTGGCTCACAAAGACAAACGGAAGTGGCCAGAGGGGCAGCTTCCTATACCAACATGACAACGGACGGACAGAACCATACTAAGGATAGAAACCTCTCTGCTTTAAGAAAGCGTAGCTACCTGTTCCGACGTTGGTCCTACTGTTCTCTAGCAGACAGCCTTGTCTGCTACCCTCAAGCATGCAACTACAAACACATTTGATCATTCATCCTCTCACACAGAAAGGAAGGGGGATGACAGTATCTTATCATATACAGTATATAACAGAAAGCGGATGTAGGTTCCGTATGAGACTGTGTGACATGAATTACATATAAACTGTGTTTTAAAGTGTAGTAGTGTGACAGATCGTTCTTGTTTACGTGTAAAGGTAACACGTTCCACTAGTCAGTCTCCTCCCAGATAGTCAGAAACGCCACAGTAAATTTAGAAGAGGAATTTATTCCATAAATGACAACAGATTTAAGAAATCAAACATGAAAGGAATCCAACAGAGACCTTTCAGCATGTTTAAAAAAGTTTAAGCTCAGTAGTATCTTCGATGTATGAAGCTATTTTGTTTGCTGTTTAGAATTCCTTTCTTTGAAAACGACTGTAATCTAATGAGTCAGTGTTGACCAGAACCGGCAGCACCTAGTGGCTAAGGCCGCCTTCACACGAGACGCGGAAGGCACTGTGCACGCGGAATGAGACCGGCTTTGTGACGTCATAGCGCGGTATTAGACGCTTCCTAACATTGCCAGGCACTGAAAGAGAGACAGACGCGACAGCGTGGAGAATAACGGGGCCAGAGAGCTGCACGACCGGTCTATAAGTCACAGCCACACCTAGAGCTCCTATGCAACAGGCTGAAACGTCAGCCATGTTTTCGCCATTTCTGAGGATTCAGCAATGTCTACCTTGTGGGTGGTTAACCCATTCACGAAACATTTTACAGTATTTCTTATAAAATATTTGATATTGTATGTGTGAAGTGAACCGAACATTAATTAATGTTCACAGAGGTCAAATGAAACAAGAGGTTTACTATTACCAGTCAGTTTATTTACCTCCACGATGCGTTTCAACGGTTTCAACCTCCATCATCAGGTGGATATACATTTGTTACTATCTCACATCTGTATGTTCTGTTACGATGTTTGGAGGAACTAGTCTAATGGAGAAACAAAATATATATCTAATGGTAAAAATAAAATAACTAAAAGAGAGTACTTCCAGTAATTTTTTGTAAAAAAAAAGACCATGTTCTGAAAAAGTGTTTTGTTTCTCCACTAGACAGTCCCACAAGTTCCTGCAAATATCGTAACACAACACACACAAGTTATACTAACAAATGTATAACCACCGTATGATGGAGATTTAAACCTTTGAAAGGCGTCATGGAGATATATAAACAGTGAATGGTAACAATAAACTTGTTGTTTCATTTGATATCAATAAGTGACGGTGAAACCTAAACTAAAAGGTTCGCATTTAAAGTTCATGGTTAATACGGTTGTATGCATAGGTTAACCACCAATCAGGTAAACACTGCTGAATCCTCAGAGATGGGGAAAACACGGCTGACCATTCAGCCTGTTACATTGCAGCTCTAGGTGTGGTTGTGACGTAGAGACCGGTCTTGCAGTTCACTGGCCGCGTTATTCTCAACGCTGCAAAAGTTCATTCTAAGAATGCCCTTTTCATGCAACAGAAAAATTGAAGTCTAATATTACACGGTGTAAGACGTCGTGGTATCGTGACCTTCATTCCTTACATATTCCGCCCTCACAATCATATTCCACACATCGAGACGCTTCATTCGAAGCGAAACTCGATAAGATAAAGTCAATATTGTATGAATTCATGTAAACGATATGCAGATAACTGGTAAATCGCAAGTGCGTACCGTGGTTGAAATACTCGAGGCTGGCGTACATACACACATTCAAGACATGACGGTCACACACAGCAGCTTTTAGTTCGAGAGGGGCAACCGCACGCCGGGAGGCTGGTCCCTTCAGAGAATGAGTCAACCTCGGCTGCCCGTGGAGAGGAAAGCGTTTGCCCGAGTGAAAGGAAGAACGACCCCGTGTTCGGCTTAAAAGCAAATTCCGCTACATTGTTTGGGAGCGTCCAGCCAACGCATTCTTTACAAACATAGCACGCAGTTTCAGAGGTTTTCACAGGGAAACAGCAAACGCCAAACGCCGATGCTACAGATTTCCGGATTGGTCGCCTTAAACGAAACGTCATTCTCCCGTTTTAGAAGAGCAGTGCTGATTGGCAGACGATATTCCTGACGCCTCGAGCTGGAGGAGTAATGGAAGAGACCGAACGATATCTATGACACTATCTCCCCTACTTCGCGATAGTAAAAAACGAGTTGCCCTTCTTAGAACTCTCTCGACGTCATCCGTCAGTCCCACCTGATGCGGATCCCACGCCGCACAGCAGTACTCCAGAATAGGGCGGACAAGCGTGGTGTAAGCACTCTCTTTAGTAGGCCTGTTGCACCTTCTAAGTGTTCTGCCAATGGATGGCAGTCTTTGGCTCACTCTACCCGCAACATTATCTATGTGATCGTTCCAATTTAGTTTATTTGTAATTGTAATTCCTAAGTATTTACTTGAATTTACAGCCTTCAGATTTGTGTGACTTGTCGCTTAATCGAAATTTATCTCTTTTAGTACTCATGTGAATAACTTCACCCTTTCCTTATTCAGGGTCAATTTCCACTTTTCGCACCATACAGATATCTTATCTAAATCGTTTTGCAATTCGTTTTGGTCATCTGGTGACTTTGCAAGACGGTAAATGACAGCATCGTCTCCAAGCAATCTAAGACGGCTACTCAGATTGTCTATGTCGTTAATATAGATCAGGAACAATGGAGGGCCTATAACACTTCCTTGGGCAATGCC
Organism: Schistocerca serialis cubense; assembly: GCF_023864345.2. Classification (NCBI taxonomy): domain Eukaryota; kingdom Metazoa; phylum Arthropoda; class Insecta; order Orthoptera; family Acrididae; genus Schistocerca; species Schistocerca serialis. The sequence goes on from NC_064646.1 coordinate 527,570,520, forward strand.
GGATATTACTTCTATTTTACTTGATCACATTCCGTGTATTAATACGAACTGCGACGTTTCTGACAGGAAATATCGAATCCAGTCGCACAAGTGAGGCGATATTCGATTGGCTCGCAGTTTGGTTAGAAGATGCTTGTGAGAAACGATGTCGAAAGCCTTCTGGAAGTATACAAATATGGAATCAATTTGACACCCGCTGTCGCTAGCACTAATTACTTCATAAAGAGATATTTGTCTTTAGTAATAACGAAATTTTCTGAATCCGTGCTGACTGTGTGTCGATGAATCGTTTTCTTCGCGGTAATTAATAATGTTCGAAGACAGTACGGACGCGCGCAGTGACCGCTCGGTTGGAGGTGCCATGTCACGGATTGCGCGGCCCCTCCCGCCGGTTCGAGTCCTCCCTCGGGAATGGGTGCGTGTGTTGTTATTTGAAGTGTTGGCAGAAGAGCCAACACTGTGTTGCTAGAGGAGGCCGAAATGCACACGTTTAATTACACGCTGACTGGCGCGAGGTCTGGAACAGTTAAGGGAATTAATAGTAGCAAATAAAGTACGTAGTGATATAATACTTAACTTTAATCCACAATTGGTGTACATCGCTCTTGACGGTACATGTTATAATCCCAATATCAAATGCTATGGCGCCTTGCTAGGTCGTAGCAAATGACGTAGCTGAAGGCTATGCTAACTATCGTCTCGGCAAATGAGAGCGTATTTGTCAGTGTAGCGTCACTAGCAAAGTCGGCTGTACAACTGGGGCGAGTGCTAGTAAGTCTCTCTAGACCTGCCGTGTGGCGGCGCTCGGTCTGCAATCACTGATAGTGGCGACACGCGGGTCCGACGTATACTACCGGACCGCGGCCGATTTAAAGGCTACCACCTAGGAAGTGTGGTGTCTGGCGGTGACACCACAATATTAGCATATGTTACTTTAAGTAGTGTTTAAGTTTAGCGACCGATGATCTCAGCCGTTTGGTCCTTTAGGATTACACACACATTTGAACTTTTATTTTTGTTAACACAGTGTATGTTCCAAAACCCTACTTGAAATCGACGTTAGTGATATGGGCCTGTAATTCAGCGGTTTACTCCTATTGTAGCAGCATACTCTGAAAGGACGCTGACTGGTATACAATGTGGAACGGAGGCCTTGGCTTTATTGAGGGGGCTAAAACGTCAAACGGGCCGACTTGGAGCAGCAGAGGCATCTCAGGACATTTTAATTTCCACTGTCTATGCTTTTACAAGTAAATTCATAAAACTTTGTCAGCATCGTCAGGAAGGATTCAGGATTTACACGCATTGCAGTGGAAGTTCGAATACATAACAAAATAAATTTTTTTACGTGCGAAATTTCATTATTTTTTCACTTATTAATGGCTGCATTTGTTGCTATAGGTACACTTTTCTTCATAAGTTAGAGATTCGTCGATGAATTTTGCACAGCATACAAACCATACTTACACGTGTATGAAACTCTAGAATTTATTTATTTTATGAAAAAACGAATGAGCTGTTATATTTTGAACTTCATATTTAGAAAAAACACAAATTTTCTAGTTAATTACCTCAATTTTTACCACAGTTTTTAATAGATTTGTGAAATCCTAGAGTTTCATACACCTTTCAGTATGGTTTCTATACTGTGCAAAATTCATCGAAGAATCTCTCTTACTTATGAAGAAAAGTGTACCTATAGCAACAAATGCTGCCATTAATATGTGAAAAAGATGAAATTTCACATGTAAAAAAAATTTATTTTGCTATGTTTTCGAACTTCCACTGCTGTGAGTGTAAATTCTGAGTCCTTCCTGGGGATGCTGACAAAGTTTCATAAATTTATTTGTAAAAGTATAGACAGTGGAAATTAAAATGTCCTGTGATGCCTCTCCTGCTCCAAGTCGGCCCGTTTGACGTCCTACACCCCCCCCCCCCCCCCCCTCTTAAGGGATTTAAGCTATTTTGCAACACCGAGGGTTTCTTCTTCTATGTTTCTCATCTTGGCAATTGTTCTTGATTGGAATTCAGGAATATTTACTTCGTCTTGTTTGGTGAAGGAGTTTCGGAAAACAGTGTTTAATAACTCTGCTTTAGTGGCACTGTCATCAGTGACTTCACCATTGTTATCGCGCAGTGAAGGTATTGATTACGTGTTGCCACACGTTTGGATGCTTTATGTACAGGGTGGCGTACGAAATGTGTTACCAATTGCTTCTTTCACAATTTACGACGCACGTTAGGTATCCCGCTGGGATATCTACAACAGTACCAGCAGAGCTTGGAAAAACAAATGATTTACGAAATTACGTGTAATTCACGATACTGCCGCTAGGAGACTAGTAAGCAGTAATGGCTGACAATGGAAGACTTCAAAAATGGTTCAAATGGCTCTGAGCACTATGGGACTCAACTTCTGAGGTCATTAGTCCCCTAGAACTTAGAACTAATTAAACCTAACTAACCTAAGGACATCACAAACATCCATGCCCGAGGCAGGATTCGAACCTGCGACCGTAGCGGTCTTGCGGTTTCAGACTGCAGCGCCTTTAACCGCACGGCCACTTCGGCCGGCTGACAACGGAAGACTGACGACACGGCAACGATCAGCAATTGTGTTATTTTTTCATGAAACGAAAAGCCTTGTTGTGACTCAGAGGCGTTTTCGATAACAGTATAACACACGATGGGTCCCTTGCAAGAAGACCATCCACAGGTTGTACGATAAATTTGTACAGGAAGGAGCAGTATTGGAAGCGAAGCGACCTCGGCCTAAGCCTGTTTGTTCGCCGGAGAATATTGAAGCGGGACGAGTTGCTGTACAGAGAAGTCCCGGGAATATCCAGACCCTCCGTTCAACGCATTCTTAAAAGTGACCTCCATATGTACCCATACAAGATGACCTGTGCACAGAAGCTCACAGAAGAAGAGAAGCAGCAGAGAGTATGATTTGCTCAGCGGGTGGAGGATAGGGAAGAAACTATCAGCAACGTTTGGTTTTCAGACGAGTCGCATTTTCATTTAGACGGTGTGGTTAACAAACAAAATGTACGCTTTTGGGCCACTGAAAACCCGCAAGTGCTTCATGAACGAGAACATTATGCTCCCAGGATTACAGCGTGGGCAGCCATTTCCAGTCACGAACTTACTGGATCCTTTTTCTTTGAAAAAACAGTGTACAGCGAGCGTTATTTGAGCATGCTTCGCAATAGCTTCATTCCACAGTTTCTTGCTACTACCTTGCCCTTCAACACGCAGTGGTTCATGCAAGATGGAGCAAGGCCACATACTGCAAACACTGTGTTGGTTTTCTTACACGAGCATTTCGACATGCGGATCATTTCACTCAGGTTTCCAGCTTGCTTCAATGACGGACAAAATTGGCCCCCCAATAGTCCAACCCAAGTGACGTTTTTCTTTGGGGGTACCTAAAGGAAAAATTTTTCCCGAAGCATCCACGTGATTTAATGGAGCTCAGAAGACTTCAAGCTTGCAGTGAAATTACGGAAGACATGTGGCGTAGGGTAATCACTAACTCCAGTGAAACTTCCTGGCAGATTAAAACTGTGTGCCGGACCGAGACTCGAACTCGGGACCTTTGCCTTTCGCGGGCAAGTGCTCTACCGACTGAGCTACCCAAGCACGACTCACGCCCCGTCCTCACAACCTTTCTTTCAGGAGTGCTAGTTCTGCAAGGTTCGCAGGAGAGCTTCTGTAAAGTTTGGAAGGTAGGAGACGAGATACTGGCAGAAGTAAAGCTGTGAGGGCGGGTCGTGAGTCGTGCTTGGGTAGCTCAGTTGGTAGAGCACTTGCCCGCGAAAGGCAAAAGTCCCGAGTTCGAGTCTCGGTCCGGCATACAGTTTGAATCTGCCAGGAAGTTTCATATCAGCGGACACTCCACTGCAGAGTGAAAATCTCATTCTACTAACTCCAGTGTTCGTTTGAAGGAAGTTAGGAAACGAAATGGTGGACATATTGAGCATGTGCTGAGTTAGAACAAATCTCCATGGACGGCTCTTCATTGTAGTATATGTTCCTTTCAGTTTGTATCACATTTCGTGCGGCACCCTGTGTGACCAGAATGTATTAGGGTTTTCTGCCAGCTTCCGAGACAGGGTTCCGTTATGGAAATTATTATTTTGAGTGGTTTTAGCAGTCGGGTGAACCTGGAGACCGAAACGAACCGACGTGACCGAGAGCCGGTCGTTTCAGCGGTAACCGCCGCCCCTGTGGCGGACTCGCGTGTGATGTGCAGCGACGGCACCGGCGTGGCGGGCGACCAGGGCTCGGTAGGCTGCGAAGTGGGGACGCGCGGGAAGCTGCCGCCCGCGGGCGGACAAACGGGCCCGGCCGCAGTCAGCGCTGCACAAAAGGTGGGCGCGCCGTATTTCACCTCCGCTGCCAACGCGGCTATTAAAACCGCTACCGAGCGCAGGCGCGCGGCGCGGCGCGGCGCGGCGCGCAGATCCGTCGTAAAGAGCTGCGAGGCCCCTGTGTGTGCTGTCGCCCGGGGAACGACGGCGGGCGTCGTGTCTCACCGGAGACTCAGCGGCGTCACCGTCGAGGACTCAGCGGCGGCTGTCTGCTACGGGCACTGCTGTCGCCTCGGCGAGCTAAGACTGTTGATGTTTCTAAAAATACTGACAAGGGAACCTCCCCATCGCACCGCCCTCAGATTTAGTTGTAAGTTGGCACAGTGGATAGGCCTTGAAAAACTGAACACAGATCAATCGAGAAAACAGGAAGACGTTGTGTGCAACTATGAAAGAAAAAAATAAGCAAATCATACAAACTGAGTAGTCCATGCGCAAAATAGGCAACATCAAGGATAGAGTGAGCTCAGGAGCGCCGTGGTCCCGTGGTTAGCGTGAGCAGCTGCGGAGCGAGAGGTCCTTGGTTCAAGTCTCCCCTCGAGTGAAGAGTTTACTTTCTTTATTTTCAGACAATTATCAATGTTCAGGCACTCATACATAATCAACTTCGCTCTCCAAAATTCCAGGACATGTTCAGATTTGCTTGGACATATGCAGGATTGACGGTCTACACACGGAAAAATTTGAAAACGTTAAAAACATGTGTTTTGACAGAGCACAGGGAAAAGTGTGCGACTGTGAAAGTGTTGCACTCATTTGATTCAGTTTATGTAACAAACTTATGTTTCCAAACTTCCTGATACATTAAAACTGTGTTCCCGACAGAGACTCGAACTCGGGACCTTTGCCTTTCGCAAGCAAGTGCTCTACCATCTGAGCTACCCAAGCACGACTTGCAGAACTAGCACTCCTGAAAGAAAGGATACTGCGGAGACATGGCTTAGCCACAGCCTGGCGGATGTTTCCAGAATGAGATTTTCACCCTGGAGCGGAGTGTGCGCTGATAGGAAACTTCTTGACAGATTAAAACTGTGTGCCCGACCGAGACTCGAACTCGGTAGCTCAGTTGGTAGAGCACTTGCCCGCGAAAGGCAAAGGTCCCGAGTTCGAGTCTCGGTCCGGCACACAGTTTTAATCTGCCACGAACTTTCATATAGCGCACACTATGCTGGAGAGTGAAAATCTCATTCTTATCTTTTCATCACTTTTTTCGGAGTGATTATCACATCCACAAGAAAACCTAAATCGGGCAAGGTAGAAGAATCTTTTTTCCCATTCGCCAAGTGTACAAGTTACGTGGGTCGACAACATATTCCTGTCATGTGACGCACATGCTGTCACCAGTGTCGTATAGAATATATCAGACGTGTTTTCCTGTGGAGGAAACGGTTGACCTATGACCTTGCGATCAAATGTTTTCGGTTCCCATTGGAGAGGCACGTCCTTTCGTCTACTAATCGCACAGTTCTGCGGTGCGGTCGCAAAACACAGACACTAAACTTATTACAGTGAACAGAGACGTCAGCGAACGAACGGATCATAGCTTTGCGAAAATAAAGACAGTAAACTTTTCACTCGAGGGAAGACTTGAACCAAGGACCTCTCTTTCCGCAGCTGCTCACGCTAACCACGGGACCACGCCGCTCCTGAGCTCTTGCTATCCTTGATGTTGCCTATCTTGCGCACGGACTAATCAGCTTGTATATTTTGCTTTTTTTTTTTCATAGTTCCACACAACTTCTTCCTGTTTTCTTGATTGATCTGTGTTCAGTTTTTCAAGGCCTATCCACTGTGGCAACTTATAACTAAATCTGAGGAGCGTGCGATGGGGAGGTTCCCCTGTGAGAAACCGATGTGTCGCGTTGTATCGTTATTACAAACGCAATATTCTGCCAACGATATACCGAAAACGTATCGAAACTTCACTCTTAAAGGACAGGCCTATAAAAATATCGCTACACAATGTAAACATACTACCGGGTTCAGACATGTGTATGTAAGTGTGCTCCTGCAGTGCTGTCGCGTACCGGGGTTACTGTAGCTAAGAATGTTTCTAGTTTTAAAAAATCGAGAAACCGATATATTGATAATACAAAAGACAATAGTTGTCGATTCCCGATATACAGGGTGCGTAAAAAAAATGTATACACACTTTGAACTGTCATAGACAATTTATTTACCGTTCTACAAGGTCAAATATGTGTGAGAAAGTAATGTTATGTTTTTTCAACAGGTGGCAGCAGTGGCAAGGAAGTAACTGCAACATGGCGGACGTACGTTTGAGCTTCGAAGCGCGGAAGCAGATAATTAAGTGGTACTGGAAGTTTGAGAATGTAGCTGCGGTTCGAAGACAGTGGAGAAGTGACTATGGTACAGAACCACCTCCAAGGTTAACAATTACACGTCTACGAGACAAATTCGAAATTCGTGGAACAGTGTGTGATGTGCATAAAGGTCGATCAGGGCGACCTCGTACAGCTACAAGTGATGATTCCCCACAACTGCGGTCTCGCAACTGTTTCAGCGTTCACCTCAAAAATCTTCGAGGCAAGCGGCACGTGAGAGTAATGTAAGTGCTGGTAGTGTGCAACGCATTCTGAAGAAAGGCAAGTTTCGTGTGTACATTCCGAGGCTGCTGCAACAGCTAAGTGACGACGATCCAGATAGAAGGTTAGAATTTTGTGATGGGTTGAGGAGATGGTGAGACGTGAACCGGGATTTATGGGTAGCATAATTTGGTCGGATGAAGTCCAATACAAACTCAATGGAGCTGTCAATAGCCACAGTTGCGTGTACTGGGCTGAAGATAATCGTCACATTACAGTTGAAAAGGCTGTGAATTTGCCTGGTGTAAATGTGTGGTGTGGTTTGTCTGCAAGGGGACTCATTGGGCCTTTCCACTTTGAAGGTACTGTTACTGGAGAAACGTACCTAACAGTGCTTGCTGACTCCATATTCCCTGCCATTCGTGCATTATACGGTAATGATGAGTTTTATTTCCAACAAGATGGCGCCCCGCCGCACTATCATAGGGACGTACGAGCATACCTGGATCACGATGTGCCAGGCCAGTGAATAGGAGGCAGGGGACCAATCGAGTTTCCTGCCCGCTCTCCAGACCTCACGCCGCTGGATTTCTTCTTATGAGGCACAGTAAAAGATGAGGCGTACAAACGTAAACCAAGTAACCTGGACACACTTTGGAATGAGATTCAGGCCGCGTGCGCAGAAATCTCATTGGACACTTTGGTACGATGCACGGAGTCAGTGGTGACTCATACTCAGAAATGTACTGATGCTGAAGGTCACCAGTTTGAACATTAATCACATTTGCAAAGTACATTTATTTTTCCAATTGGACTTTAAGCTTTCCATTTCCAGAAATTTCACATTGTAGAACGGGAAATAAATTTTCTATGATGCTTCAAAGTGTGTATACAGTTTTCTGACGCACCCTGCATATTGGAGAAAGTATCGATACACAGCCGGAAAAAAGTATTGACATACTGGACTATAAAAAAAAACCGGCTGCACGTTGTAAATGTAGTGCCGGTTTTAGAGCTGTATATTTAAGTACTGATTTGTTATTAGATATTCTGTACCTCAAGAAGTTAGTAGGCTGTGTATCCGCCTCAGAGCAAGAACTGTGAGGAAAACGATGCGCCTTCACGCTTGGCGGTAACCACTTTGTTTAAGAATGGTAACTGCATGCAAGTGGCAGAATGCGAGGTGTCCGATGGGTCCATTTATACGAAGACTTCGTGTCAACTACCCTGTTTTTTTTTCCGTTTCTGCCAACGCCAGCGACCTAGCTGCCGTAGTGTCATATCTGCGTGGTGAGGCTAAACGCTGCAGTTTGTGTTGGCAGCGCCGAGCGCTGATTACGTCACCATTTAACCCCCACACGACTCCGCCTTCTGCAAAGACCGATCATGTCATTCTGATTTTTGTTCGTCGTTTTCGGCAGCTGATTCTGAAGAATGCCGATGTGAAGAAATAGCACACTAGTAGCGTTACAAAAAGAAAGACTGGACGTGTCGAAAGCTCAAAAAGTAGTAACGCTCCGTAACACAGTGAAAGTAAAATTATCTTCCACTACAAGTTCAGAAGAACAACTTCTAATATTTCCCGAAAATTTTTGAAAAAATAATAAAATAGAAATATCGGCACTGGTTATTGCGATATCGCGGGGAAGCGTAACGCCAATTTACTTATCTACATCTCCTTGAAAAGAATACCGATATTCGATATATCGATATTTTGTCAACAGCACTGTACTGTAGGTGCCAAACATACACACCACCACCACCACCACCACCACCACCAGGGTCAGACGTGGCAGACTGTGAAGCAGCATTATCAAGTTATCGGTTTGTTTGTGTGTGAACTCTTATGGGACTTAACGGCTAAGGTCATCAGTCCCTAAGCTTACACACTACTTAACCTAAATTACCCTAAGGACAAACACACACACCCATGCCCGAGGGAGGACTCGAACCTCCGCCGGCACCAGCCCCACAGTCCATGACTGCAGCCCCTAAGACCGCTCGGCTAATCCCGCGCGGCTATCAAGTTATCGATGCGAGGACTGATGATCACCGTGAATCCACCGCTTGCGTACAGAGCACGTATTTTGTAGGTAGCCGCTAACGCGCTACGTATCGTTTCCGCTCGTACACGAGTTTACAGGAAGTTTATGGCCGCGTAGCCTCGCTTTCAGCTTTCAAATAAGATCACCCGAGGAAAACTTTTGTCACACCTAGGAAAATTATTAAAAGCATTACTTACAAGGGAACCTCCCCATCGGACCGCCCTCAGATTTAGTTATAAGTTGCCACAGTCGATAGGCCTTGAAAAACTGAAGACAGATCAATCGACAAAACAGGAAGAAGTTGTGTGGAACTATGAAAAAATAAGCAAAATATACAAACTGAGTTGTCCATGCGCAAGACAGGCAACATCAAGGATAGTGTGAAGTCAAGAGCGCCGTAGTCCCGTGGTTAGCGTGAGCAGCTGCGGAGCGAGAGGTCCTTGGTTCAAGTCTCCCCTCGAGTAAAAAGTTTTTCTTTATTTTCGCAAACTTATTATCTGTCCATTCGTTCATTGACGTCTCTGTTCACTGTAATAAGTTTAGTGTCTGTGTTTTGCGACCACACCGCAAAACCGTGCGATTAGTAGACGAAAGGACGTGCCTCTCCCATGGGAACCGAAAACATGTGATCGCAAGGTGATAGGTCAACCGATTCCTCCACAGGAAAACAGGTCTGATATATTTGCTGGATTCATATTGCCCACGGAATATATCTCACGTATTTAATGCACTCTCGTCCAGAGTAGCGAACAGTCAGCTGGCAGCCAGGGAGCCTCGTTAGCAGGAATACCCTCTCTTCCGTGCGCTGTGGTCGACTGACGTCGTGTGTTTCGATGTTTGTTTAGGTGTAGCGTCCCCACACTACGGCGCAGTTACCTTGCATCGGACGGACCGACGGACAAATAATAATTGTCTGAAAAAAAAAATTAAACTTTGCACTCGAGGGAAGACTTGAACTAAGGACTTCTCGTTCCGCAGCTGCTCAAGCCAACCACGGGACCACGGCGCTCCTGAGCTCACATTGTCCTTGATGTTACCTATCTTTGCATGAACTACTCAGTTTGTATATGTTGCTCATTTTTTTCATAGTTCTACACAACTTCTTCCTTTTTTTCGATTGATCTGCGTTCAGTTTATCAAGGCCTATCCACTGTGCCAACTTACAACTAAATCTGACGGGGGTGCGATGGGGAGGTTCCCTTGTTAGCACAGTGTATGTGCTGCCCACGGAGTTGATAACCTAATGGAGTCGGTTAGGAAGTGAGTCCACAGGTACATCATATGTAGATTAGCCCTCTCGCTAAGGATTTGATCGCACATTTCCACCACATTGCTGAAATTTCGGCGTTTTATCCGCTGTTTCACACTCCACAGATTTTCTGTGGGGTTTAAGTTGGGTGATTTTGCAAACCAATCGAGACGTAACAGGAGGATGGACTGTCCAGTCAGATATTCTACCAAACCGATGAATTATATCTGCTTTTGTCGCCTTCATGTGGCTGTGTGAGCAATGACCTCTTGCGAGGTGACCGATCCGAAGTATTCAGTGCACGCGTTTCCCCTCGCAATGTCATCTCGCTAACAGGTTGCGATGGGTCTTCATTCGCTGCCCGCAGCAGCTCCTGTCGGCTTTGCCAGCGACCTTGATCGGCTAGCGTGAAACGCGTCTCAGTCGGGACCCCTCTCCAGCCACAGGTGTGACGCCGTGTTTCGTGGCCACAGGCGCTACAGTCTGCGCTGGATACGGTGGTCGATGCTCAGAGACCAGCTGTCGTCAAAAGCACTGGCCGAGTCCATCCGTCCGTTCAGGAGGGGAAGCCGATCAACCATGGCAGAAACGAGGCGCGCACCCTGCTATCCTTCTCAAACGATGTTACAAAAACTATTCGGTACAAAAATTTCATTTCTGCTTTGCTGATAACTTTGTACGTCAGGTTCGTGATGATGCGTCCATCATTTCGTCACCGGTCATAATTACTGTGACATTTACGCGAAAGTAAGACAGTGCGCAAAATTCGGAAAAGTGTGCAATAAAAAATAAGAGTCGCTATGATTTTGCGTTTGGTGCATATTACATAATATGTTGCTGTGTATGAAATTTAGCTAAATATTAAATTTTCCTTTACACTTGGGTAGAGGTCACTAGTTTCGAGAACATTGATGTGACTTAGCGCACACATTTGCGATCGCGGCGCGCCAGCGATAAAGCCAGAGTGAAATATCCACAACATTTCTCATATTTCATAAACGGTTTGAGATATCGAAATCAGATTTTGGGAGATGATAACATGCAAAGAGGAGAGTATTTTACCATACCGTTATTATATATTATCTACCACATTAGTGCAATAACCACACTTTTTTTAGTGAAAGAGAGTAATTTTTACGGGCCATCGATAGCTGTTGCAACAAGAAATGTTATGGGTTTTGGAACAACATATGTGAAGACATTCTACTTTTTTTTTGTACTGAGGTTGAGCTTTTTCATAAGCTACTGACTTTATGTTTCATCAGTTCCTCATTTCATACACTCAATAAACAACTATTTCAGAATTCTCATCTGTGCAACATGTTAGAGAAGTGAGACAGCGTAAATTCCGTTGTGTTTTAGCAAAAGAACCAAATTTTGACATGGCAACCAGAGAAATGTGTAGGTTTTACCCAGAATTTGCCACTGATGACGATCTTCTGAGTTATAAATGGTTAACAAGCAAGGCGAAAATAGATCACCGCATTTTCGGTGCATTCCTTTTAGATACTAACGAAAGCAGAGGTGACAGTGGATCTCTTTGAATGGCCACCATGCCAGTGCGGGCGTGGAGGGGCCCCCCATTCAATGTTTACATAAAATGTGCGCGCAGACCTCAGTTTAGAATGGCACTTCCCCTCTAGAGCTCGGCACTTCCCCTCCGGCGATCGGCACTTCCCCTCCGGCGATCGGCACTTGGCCTCCGGCGCTCAGAGATGTCACTAAACCCGCCCAAAGATGTAAACAACCGTGCATGAGAAGAGCCTATTACACGGTGGGGGTCCGACGACCGATCAGTTCCAGTCATTCCACCAGGAAGGAGGTACACGGCTCGGGTTGTCTGTAGTTCAATCATGCTTAGATGGTCAATACCGCGGTTCGATCGCGTCTGCATTGTTACTTTGTGCCAGGGAGGGCTCTCAACAAGGGAAGTGTCCAGGCGTCTCGGAGCGAACCAGTCGTTTTACGACTCAAACTGTGCGCAACAGACCGAATGGATCGTTCAGGATTGGCATCACGTTCTCTTCCCCGGTGAGTGTCGCGTATGTATTGAACCACGCAATCGTCGGAGACGTATTTGGAGGCAACCCGGTAGGGCCGAACGCCTTAGACACACTGTCCAGCGGGTGCAGCAAGGTGGAGGTTCCCTGCTGTTTTGGGGTGTCAAAATGTGGGGCCGACGTACGCCGCTGGTGGTCACGGAAGGCGCCGTAACGGCTGTGCAGTACGTGAATGCCATCCTCCGACCGATGGTGCAACCGTATCGGCAGCATATTGGCGAGGCATTCGTCTTCATGGATGACAATTCGTGCCCCCCCCCCCCCCCTCGAGCACCAGTGAAGGATTTCCTTCAGGATAACGGCATCGCTCGACGCTCGACTAGAGTGGCCAGCATGTTCTCCAGACGTGAATCCCATCGAACATGCCTGGGATGCATTGGAAAGGGGTGTTTATGGCCGACCTGACCAACTAACTACTCTGAGGGATCTACGCCGAATCGCCGTTGAGGAGTGGGACAATCAGGATCAACAGTGCCTCGATGAGCTTGTGGACAGTATGCCACGACGAATACAGGCATGCATCAATGCAAGAGGACTGGCTACTGGGTATTTGAGGTACCGGTGTGTACATCAATCTGGACCACCACCTCTGAAGGTCTCGCTGTGGTACAACATGCAATGTGTGGTTTTCACGTACAATAAAAAGAGCAGAAATGACTTTATGTTGATCTCTGTTCCAATTTTCTTTATAGGTTTCGGAGCTCTCGGACCCGAGGTGATGCAAAACTTTCTTTGATTTGTGTATTTGTTTTAAAGAAAAATGAACATGGGCTTCATAGCGTCCCCCTCTCTTCCTTGGTATTAAAGTGTTTTAATTTTAAAGTAAGAAGTGCTCAGGATTGTTGGGGAAAAAGTAATTTAATACACTGTTGCCGTCGTGTGTATTCTGCACGCTCATTAATCCGACTTACATATACGCCGACGATAATCAAGGTTGCTACGCATGCTCAAATATCAGTAAAATGGCTACAGTTTTGGTTGTAATTGTTTAATTACGTTATCCAAACTCGAACCAGCTGAAAGATAATCAGAAGTGGCACGAAACTGTTACTGTTATTGCCCGATAAATTAATTGTTGCGAAGAGACATGCGATATAACCACCAACGTAGCGTAAGCATTTGTACTCACGATAAATAATTTCATTGATATGACAGTGGTTTCAGTTTAGGTTAAGCGTCTCCCTGACTGTTACAAAACTAATTGCAAACTTAAAGATACCGTGAAGCAAGCCGAGCCTACTGCAGTAAATTCTATCCGCGCAATTCCGGAAAAGTTCTGATAAAATTAACTCCACAACTATTAACAGTTGAAAATTATTTTCAATATTCAACATATTTATTATGTTAACTTGAGGGTGAAGCCCAATATTTAATATTTTAGTCGAATTCCATGTAATGGCCGCCTGTGCGCTATTACGACGAAAGAAAGCCAGATGGGCAATCTTCTACACAACTCGCTTTAAATAGTTACTGTCACCTAAATGTTTCCACCAGGAGAGAGAGGCTTGCATAAGAACAGGAGAACTTCACTTTCCACCGTATATTGTACCAGAAAATACGTACATCAAATACTGAATGCGTCAGAACGGCAGAGAGACTTAATTCTTCCACAGCAAAGGCAAAAATCTTTTTTAACAGTAATGAGAGAAGACGGCCATGGTTACGAAGACTGTCTTTACATTGTATAGTTACTCTATGATACTAAAATACATGTTTTATTAACATTTTTAACTCAAAAATATCATGTTATCGAGATGAAGGGACGATTTTTACCGACATAAATACACTCAGTTTTGTACTTTCTGTACACCTCACATATACACGTCTGGTATAGGTTTCGTTTAATCTTTATTTGGCTTTCAAGGAGACGTCACACCTTTTTATAGGAATTTCAATGTAACTTAATTTCGCACTGGAATACGTTTTTGCTGGATGCCGTAGTTTTCGCTTTATACGAAAAAAAAAGTACAAAAGCGAACTTCAAACGCATCCCCACCCCCTCTCACCCAGGCCCCAGCGGTCAGGATTTCTATTGCGTTGTTCGTGGCAGTCCCTCCAACAACTGTATAAAAATTTGAGACTGTACAAATTATTTCGCACATTCGACCTTTTTTCGTCTTCATTGACTGCCCTTAGTACTCCACCAGCTTAGTCGAGCTCTTGCAAAATGTTAAAACTGACGTATGCGTAAATTTTACCTTATAATTTCGTGAATCTTATAATTAAATGTTTCCCTGAGACATTTAAGTCTCTTCATTGTCTACGATAATCAGTACTGTCTCGCGTGTTGCTACATTTCTTCTGAATCCAAGGTGATCTTTCCCGGAGGTCGGCTTCTACTAGTTTTTCCATCCTATCTGTAAAGGATTCGTGTTAGTGTTTTGCAACCGTGACTTATTACACTGATAGTTCGGTAGTTTTCTCACCGGTCAGCAGCTGCTTTCTTTGGAATCGGAATTATTGTATTCTTCTTAAAGTCTACAGGTATTTCGCCTCTCTCATACATCTCGCTCACCGGATGGTAGAGTTTTGTCACGGCTGGCTCTCCCAAGGCTATCAGTATCTCCAACGGAATGTCGCTTACTACCGTGGTCTTGTTTCGACTTAAGTCTTTATTTAGGTGCTTTGACAAAGTGTTCACGCAGTATCTTACCTTCCTTCGCATCTTCATTGTCTAAATCATTTTGTAATTCAATTTGATCTTCATATGCAAACAGTCTACGAAGACTGCTCAGATTTTCTCCTAATTCCTTTATACAGGGTCATTCCGTGTTGATGTTGCAAACTTTCAGAGATGACGGAAAAAGGTAAATGTTTTCATCTGAGGAAAGGGACCTGTATGCGGTAACGACAGAGTGGAAGATTGTACGTGATAACCGTTATGATATTTCTGACAATGCATCTCTTCGAATTCAAGCTATTTGCTTTCCACCCTTTGGGAGGTGCTGGTACGGACCAAAAGCAGAAAAAATGTGCAGTAAACATGACCCCTGAAGTGCATACCTTAAGTGTATGGGCACTTGTTCCTCTTTGCTAGTTTGACACACATCTGTTCTGCTATACTAGCGCTAGTAGCTCCGAAGGTACGCACTTAAGAGCGCGCGTGTATACCGCACATTTCTTCCTGTTTCGGTTCGTACTACCTCTTCCCAAAGTATGTAAAACTTACAGTAGAACAGATCCGCAGTCTGAAGAATCAAAACGATTATCACGTACAGATTCTGGTCTTACGTAAAATCGGTAAGCGGGTCGAAGGCTTCCATCCAGTCACTCACTGATTAGTCTGGCCTGGCAACGGAAGACAGCAAAACCAAAGCTGAAATTTTAAATTTAGCATTTGAGAAATCTTTCACGCAGGAGGATCGTACAAACATACCGCCGTCTGAGTCTCGTACAGATTCCCGTATGGAGGTCATAGTGATAGACATCCCTGGGGTTCTGAAGAAGCTGAATGGGTTGAAAATTAATAAATCACCAGGTCCTGATGGGATTCCAATTCGCTTTTACAGAGAGTACTCCTTACTTAGCTTGCATTTATCGCGAATCTCTTGCCCAACGTAAAGTCCAGAGCGACTGGAAAAAAGGGCAGGTGACGCTTGTATATAAGAAGGGTAGAAGGACAGATCCTCAAAATTACAGAGCAATATCCTTAACATCGGTTTGTTGCAGGATTCTCGAACATATTCTCAGTTCGAATATAGTGAATTTCCTTGAGACAGAGAAGTTGCTGTCCATGCATCAGCACGGCTTTAGAAAGCATCGCTCCTGCGAAACGCAACTCGCCCTTTTTTCACATGATATCTTGCGAACCGTGGATGAAGGGTATCAGACGGATGCCGTATTCTTTGACTTCCGGAAAGCGTTTGACTGGGTGTCCCAGTGCAGACTCCTAAATAAGGTACGAGCATATGGGATTGGTTCCCAAGTATGTGAGTGGCTCGAAGACTTCTTAAGTAATAGAACCCAGTACGTTGACCTCGATGGTGAGTGTTCATCGGAGGTGAGGGTATCATCTGGAGTGCCCCAGGGAAGTGTGGTAGGTCCGCTGTTCTTTTCTATCTACACAAATGATCTTTTGGGTAGGGTGGATAGCAATGTGCGGCTGTTTGCTGATGATGCTATGGTGTACGGGAAGGTGTCGTCGTTGAGTGACTGTAGGAGGATACGAGATGACTTGGACAGGATTTGTGATTGGTGTAAAGAATGGCAGCTAACTCTAAATACAGATAAATGTAAATTAATGCAGATGAATAGGAAAAAGAATCCCGTAATGTCTGAATACTCCATTAGTAGTGTAGCGCTTGACAGAGAGAAGAGGAGGAGGAGATGAGTGTTTAACGTCCCGTCGACAACGAGGTCATTAGAGACGGAGCGCAAGCTCGGGTGAGGGAAGGATGGGGAAGGAAATCGGCCGTGCCCTTTCAAAGGAACCATCCCGGCATTTGCCTGAAACGATTTAGGGAAATCACGGAAAACCCAAATCAGGATGGCCGGAGACAGGATTGAACCGTCGTCCTCCCGAATGCGAGTCCAGTGTGCTAACCACTGCGCCACCTCGCTCGGTCGCTTGACAGAGTCACGTCTATTAAATATTTGGGCGTGACACTGCAGAGCGATATGAAGTGGGACAAGCATGTAATGGCAGTTGTGGGGAAGGCGGATAGTCGTCTTCGGTTCATTGGTAGAATTTTGGGTAGATGTGGTTCATCTGTAAAGGAGACCGCTTATGAAACACTAATACGACCTATTCTTGAGTACTGCTCGAGCGTTTGGGATCCCTATCAGGTAGGATTGAAGGAGGACATACAAGCAATTCAGAGGCGGGCTGCTAGATTCGTTACTGGTAGGTTTGATCATCACGCGAGTGTTACGGAAATGCTTCAGGAACTCGGGTGGGAGTCTCTAGAGGAAAGGAGGCGTTCGTTTCGTGGATCGCTACTGAGGAAATTTAGAGAACCAGAATTTGAGGCTGACGGCAGTACAATTTTACTGCCGCCAACTTACATTTCGCGGAAAGACCACAAAGATAAGAGAGATTAGGGCTCGTACAGAGCCATATAGGCAGTCATTTTTCCCTCATTCTGTTTGGGAGTGGAGCAGGGAGAGTAGATGCTAGTTGTGGTACGAGGTACACTCTGCCACGCACCGTATGGTGGATTGCGGATTAACTTTGGACTGGGTCGTTTCCAGCCCAGGGACCGCTACCTCAAGTACTCATGTTTACCTTTCCCTGTAATTCCTGAACTCCTGTAACGTAATCACAGAACCATTGCCTACAGATCTGAGACAGCAGAGCGTCTGTGACACTTCCTCGATAATACTTCAGTTTCTGTGGATGAGTTCACGTAAGTTACTACGAAGTGTGACATTTCTGACAGGAAATGTGGTTAGGACGCACTTGTGAGAAACGGCGTCAAAATGGCTCTGGAAATCTGGAAATATGTTTAACTCGAGACCCGCTGGCTACCCCAATTCGTGCGGATAAAGAGCCAGTTGTTGCGTCTCACATGAAGGAAACCGGTGACAGTACGGAGGTGACAACGACGCTTTACGTTCGTCGCTACTGCAGTTCCCGGTCCGGACCAGAGAGGCGGAGAGGGTGGGGACGCGGCTGGCGCGCAGGTGCGTGGCCGTGCGTGGCAGTTGCGTTGCGCGGTCACGCACCGGACGGCGCTCGATCACGGCCCCCTGTGGTTGTCACCTGCGGGCTGCCGGCCGTCTTCCGGCGGAAGGCGCAGCCCAACTCACCGCAGCGGCAGCGGCAAGAATCTGAGCGCGGCTCAGCTCACAGGTGAGGCAGAGCGGCGACACGCGGCTCACGTGTCGTACAACGGATTTCACAACACTGACGGATCTCCGTACCCTTCTATAGTCCAACTCAAGAGCGAGCAGCGCTTTTGGTGGGGGAAGTGGCCTTTCCCGGAAGAACGCTGTCACCGGCCTACAGGGGCACCCACAATCTGTTGCCCGTTACCTGTCTAGAGGTGCAGTTCGGCGTGCAGCGATATACGTCTTTTCTGTTCGTGGGATCTTAGTTGCCAGTGTCAGTTAACTTTGTATACTTACTGATGTACTTCGATGTCCGGAAGTGATGGATAATCGTCTAGCATTGCAAGAAAATGTGCAGAATAGGAAGAAGAGGAGGTATTTGCGGAGTACCGAGCTTTCGATCGTCTCTAATGTTATTACAGCGTGTATTAAAGAGGCGACCCAAAAAGAACTGTTGGCTAATATTACCAGTCCCAATCAAAGGGCTGCAATCTATGCAGACGTCAGCCTCACCTAATAGTGCGCATAAGGAAGGTACGGAAAAATGAGCCGCACGGTTTACTGGAATCGCCACGAAGGAAAACAAATAATTTTGGGGGGATACCCATCGTTATAGACAGTTTCAAAATCACGTAAAACCTTTGATGCTAATGGAACACTAAATGTGTAACTCGGTCACTATTCACTTGATTCTAAGACATATTGCTTAAAACACGTGCGCAATAGCTATTCTAAACACTGCTGAAATTTCCTTCGAAACATGTACACCGATTCTGGACTTCAAAGCAAAAATGATGACTAACTGACAACCTGAGCTGCCGACAGGTGTTGCTGATATCGAGGTATATCAACAACACCCGTCGGCTGCTCAGGTTGTCAGTTAGTCATCACTTATTCCAGGGAAAAACTGCAGGGTCATCAACAGTAACTGTTCTTTCGAGAACAAGTTACTGCCTTCGTATATATATTCAAAGCAAAAAGCTTGACATTCGAGGTGTGTTCATATATTTATTTTTTGGTAAGAACTTTATTTGTTAATCTACAGCAATGTTATCTTCTTCAGAATACTATACCAGTGCTTTTTCAAATTCCCGTAACACTTTAGGAGCTATTTCTTCGGGACAGTTTATAGGTCTCTTAACTGTGCATTTTTAATCTCATTCATGCTTGTAAAACCGCTGTCCTTTGAGGCCTGCTTTGAAATGTTTATACCACTTGTCTGCCCTTGGTTTTCTCATAACGGGCTCACCAAAAGCAATATTTACCATTTATAAAAATTTCATACACTTTATTCCATTCTTATAACAAAATTTAATACAGATTCTGTAATTTATTTTTATACAAAACAAATAATCGTTGATGCTACCAAAACACATGTAACCTTTCTGACAGCTGACAACAGAGTAAATACACGTACATACATTGTACACATACTTCTGAGGCATGTTTACAAAGACAGTGACAAAAAAGTGGTGCAAATCGGACTAATACAACACTCAAAAGTATAAATTTCTGCTTACTTTTTAAACACGCTTCGTGTTGCAAGAATTGTTAAGTTTCAGTGCAGTCCACAAAATAAGAATAAGCCTTAAATTCTTCAGACTGATTGCATTATATGGCTTTCGTTTTACGAATAGCAGTAGAGGAACATACTTTCACATGAACAGGCATTTGGTTCTATGTTTGTAGTAGAATCCTGACTTCCTTTCTTATGTTAATATTACTTACTCTATAATGTTGTGTTTCGGAAGAAGCTATCGTTTTTTTTTTATTCCTTATGCTCTTAATGCATTTGTCTGAAAATGAACGCAGCCGAGACGTATCTGAACACGGCGTCGCCACAGATTGAAATCGCGCGCCGCGGCAGGGCCGGCACTACGTTGTGAAACGGCGTGTAGAAGCGCCCTGTGACGTAGCTGGGTAGGCAGGGTGGGGACTCGCTCGCCCGCCCGCTCTTCAGTTTACCGACAGACTACAGTAACTCTTCCCATATGACCACACTCGCAGCATGTCATTCTGAACGGACGCAAGTATTCAAACGTACAGGCTGACAATTATTGAACAATATGAGATAAAATCGTCATAACGTCTGAACGCTTTGGACGTTCGAACTGCACGGTTGGCCGCGGGGCAAGATGGGAATTAGTATGGTTTGGTTTAGCGACGAAGCCCACGTTCATTTGGATGGATTAAGTACAATTGCTGCATTTAGGTGACCGACAATCCGCATTTCGCTATCGAGAAGTCTCTTCACGCTCAACAAGTGACTCTGTGGTGTGCAGTGTCCAGTCAGGGAATAATAGGTGCGATATTCCTTAATGGGACGGTGACTACCGAACGGTACGTGAAGGCATTGGAAGACGATTTCATCGACATTATCCAAAGCGACCCTGATTTCGACAAGATGTGGTTCATGAATAACGGAGGTCGACCCCATCGAAGCAGGACAGTGGTTGATGTACTGGAGGAGGAGTTTGGGGACCGCATTCTGACTCTGTGGTACCCAGAGGCCAATGGCATGGGCCTCAATTGGCCCCCATATTCTCCGGATCTCAACACATGCGACTCCTTTTGTGGGGCGATATTAAAGACAAGGTGTACAGCAGTAACACCAAAACCATTGCTGAGCTGAAAACAGCCATTCAGGAGGTCATCGGCAGAATCGATGTTGCACACTTCAGCGAGTCATGCAGAATTTCGCTTTTTGTCTGTACCACATCGTAGCCAATGGTGGTAGGTGTGGTGTCACCGCCAGACACCACACTTGCTAGGTGGTAGCCTTTAAATCGGCCGCGGTCCGTTAGTGTACGTCGGACCCGCGTGTCGCCACTATCAGTGATTGCAGACCGAGCGCCGCCACACGGCACGTCTAGTCTAGAGAGACTCCCTAGCACTCGCCCCAGTTGTACAGCCGACTCTGCTAGCGATGGTTCACTTACTACATACGCTCTCATTTGCAGAGACGACAGTTTAGCATAGCCTTCAGCCACGTCATTTGCTACGACTTAGCAAGGCGCCATATTCAGTTACTATGTCTTCTGAACAGATAATATTGTGAATCATGTACCTTCAAGAGCGACGTTCATCATTAATGGATTAAAGTTAAGTATCAAACTAATTACGTCCGCTTTCTGAATTCTAATTCCTTGTCATGTTCCAGACCTCACGTCAGTATAGTTCTTCCGTTCTCACGCTAGCCTGCGTGAGCTAAAACGCGTGCATTTCGGCCTCCTCTAGTAAAACGGTGTTGGGTCTTCCGCCAACACAACAGTAGGCACATCGAACATGTCATAACCTAAATCCGAATATGTGTAGTGACGTTTACATGTTGAATAAAGTGTGTGCTCGCCGTAGATTGTAACGAATTTACCTTTTTTTTCATGTAGTTCAATAACTGTCACCCTGTAAAAGTAACTTCAGGCCTGACCCAAGGCAGTGTTACAGGACCTTTACTTTTCAGAACATACTAGAAATGACATGGTGGACAACGCCGGAATTTCCATCACGCTATTCGCAGACGGTGATGCTCTCGTATACAGGGAAGTCGCAACGCTGGAAAATTATAGTACCAATGCAGGAATACCTCCAAGGGATCGACAACTTAGGCAGGAAGTGGCAGTTAAACCTCAACATAGCAAATTTGCGGATACAACAACAGAAAGACCCTCTACTGCATGATTAATTGAGTACCTGGCATTGCCTGCATACGTCTTTATTCTAGTCTTCTATTACCCCATCTCTGCTTCCTTCCTCAACCTCCCTCCCTCCATTGTCCCTCCATCCATTCATCCACCCACCCTCCCTCCCTCCATTGTCCCTCCATCTATTCATCCACCCAACCTCCGTCCCTCCATTGTCCCTCCATCATCCACGCAACCTCCATCCCTTCATTGTCCCTCCATCCATTCATCCACACAACCTCCCTCCCTCCCTAATCCCTCCCTCCCTCCCTAATCCCTCCCTCCCTCCCTAATCCCTCCCTCCCTCCTTCCCTCCCTAATCCCTCCCTCCCTCCCTCTCCCTCCCTCTCTCTCTCTGTCTCTTCCTCTCTCTCTCTCCCTCTCTCTCTCGCCATCCATCCATCCATCCAACCTCCCACTCTCCATCCATCGTCCTTGCATCCCCCCTTGACCCATCCTCCATCCAGCCATCTTCCCTCCATCTCTCCATGCATCCTGTATCCATCCTCCCTCCCTCCATCCAATTTCCCTCCCTTCATCCATCCATCCATCCATCCAATCTCGCTCCATCCATCCTCCCTTCATCCATTCTCTATTCACTTCTCTATCTTCGTTCCATCCTCTCTCCATGTGTCAACCCTCCTTCCATCCATCCTCCCTCCAACGATCCTCCCTCTCTCTCTCAGTCACTCACTGTCCATCTCTTTCTCCCTCTGCTCTGTCTGTCTCCTCCGTCCATATCCATCTGTCTCATACACTCCTACTCCCACTGTTCAGCTTCTCCCCAGTCTCTCAATATCTCCTCCTCCATCCTATCCCTGTCTGTCTCGTCCTTCTCTGCACACCCTCTGTCCCACTTTCCTCTGTTCATCACTGCCACCCCCATAGAATATTGGTGGTTCTTATCACCAAAGTAATTCCGTCCATAAAATAAATAAATTGTGCACTAAGTTTGGTTGCATTACAACCAGCCAATTAGGAGGAGATTTTTAACCACAGCTTCATCTGTGTAGGCACATATCGTCGTCATCATCATCAACTTTAACACTATCAACACATCATTGTCGTCCTCGTAGTCATCACGATCATTATCATCATTGTGCTCAACATCGTCGTTATCATGATCACCAATATCATCAAATGTTCAAATGTGTGTGATATCTTATTGGACTTAACTGCTAAGGTCATCAGTCCCTAAGCTTACACACTACTTAACCTAAATTATCGTAAGGACAAACACACACACCCATGCCCGAGGGAGGACTCGAACCTCCACCGGGACCAGCCACACAGTTCATGACTGCATCGCCCTAGACCGCTCGGCTAATCCCGCGCAGCACCAATATTATCATCACGATCATCATGGTGCCCATAATGACAGTCATCAACATACTATTTAAGACGATGATCATGAAGGTCATCATGATTCTCACGATCATTATCCTTAGCGTGATTTTTTAATATTAAGTCCTAGCGATATTAAAAAAAAGAAGCCGTAGTGACGTGTCCTTTTTATTTGCAGCCGGCAGCAGACTTGACGTCCAGGGCTGGGAACGGCCGCCCTACAGGCTGTGCGCCCAGAGGGACTGCAGCTGGGGCGTGGGCTGACGCCGGCTGCCCGCCGGGTCCCCGGTGTGGTCCGGCGCGTCAGCGGCGTCGCGACGCCCACGGCGCAGCGCGGACAGATGCGGCGCCCGCCGCCCCGCGACACTGACAGAGGCTCGCGGTCTGCCGCCTCATCTGTCAGTCCCCCCCCCCCCCCTCCACAACCTGACCACCACTCACGGCAGCAGCGTCGACGCCCGTCCATATTAATGGACGAACAACGGGGCAGCAGCGCCTCTAGCCCACAGCCCGGCGGTCACTATGTTACGCTCGCCGTCGACATTGCCACAGCGGCGCTGACGTCATACTACTGTGCCACGTCCACGGTCCGGGACATTACACAGGTTACTTACACGAAAACTATGTCGGATTCTATCGATCATTCACGTTTGCAGTCGAGAGTTTTCGATAGTCCTTTCCCTAGAGATCATTTACAGTGAAGGCGAAAAGAAACTGGTACACCTGCCCAATATCGTGTTGTGTAACACGCACAAGTGCCGCAACACGACGTGGTATGGACTCGACTAATGTCTGAAGTAGTGCTGGAGGGAATTCACGCCACGAATCCTCCAGGGCTGCCCATACATCCGTAACAGCTCGAAGGGGTGGACATCTCTTCTAAACAGCACGTTGCAAGTGATACCAGATATGCTCGATAATGTTCATGTCTGGGGGGTTTGGTGGGCAGCGAAGGCGTTTAAACTCAGAAGAGTGTTCCTGGGGCCACTCTGTAGCAATTCTGGACGTGTGGGGTGTCGCATTGTCCTGCTGCATTTGCCAAAATCCGTAGGAACGCATGATGGTCATGATTGGATGCAGGTGATCGGATAGGATGCTTACGTACGTGTCACCTGTCAAAGTCGAATCTATACGTATCAGGGGTCACATATCACTGTAAATGCACTCCATCATATCGCTCTACCAGCTTCAACAGTCCCCTGCTGACATGCAGAGTCCATACCTGTACACATCCATCCGCTCGATACAATTTGAAACGACACCCGTCCGACCACGCAACATGTTTCCAGTCATCAACAGTCGAATGTCGGTGTTGATGGGCCCAGGCTAGGCGTGAATCTCTGTGTCGTGCAGTCACCAAGGGTACACGAGAGGACCTTCGGACGATGACACTTGTTCATAGTTCAAAATGGTTCAAATGGCTCTGAGCACTATGGGACTCAACATCTGTGGTCATAAGTCCCCTAGAACTTAGAACTACTTAAACCTAACTAACCTAAGGACATCACACACATCCATGGCCGAGGCAGGATTCGAACCTGCGACGTAGCGGTCGCGCGGTTCCAGACTGTAGCGCCTAGAACCACTCGGCCACACACACAAACTGTCAAAACTGCTCAAATTGAAAGGAAACAGCCCTCGGTCACTATTTTTAACGAATTAACCGGGTTTCAACACTACTAGGAGTGTCTTCTTCAGAATTTAAATCAAAGAATTATCTAGAACATGGTCACAGAATTATGACTAAAAATGTATGATACAGCGTATAAGTACAGAATCGTCGTGAATGGCTGGCAGTATTTATATGTCATTTATAAAATAATACATATGCCAAAAGGGCATTAGTCACAAAGATATTTAAGATAACAAATTGTGATGGCGAGCCACTAAGGGCTGCTCGTTACTTACACGGTTACAGGTTGCAAGCGGACTGAGGTGGCCGCGTTGACAAATGCGACCAGGTGAACGTGGCAGTGCAACGGGCGCGCCGTCTCTTAGCCGCAGTTTTAAAAAAGAAAATACTAAATACAAGTATGGCTAGTAATTTTAATAAACAATGTGAAATAAGGGGATTAGTCGCTACTTGTAATTGACAAATATTTTTCATACTAATTACAATTTTGATATTGACGATCTCTGGACGATAATTGATGAACATTTAGAAATCTGTAAACTAGGCATAATACAGAAGCATGAAAAGAAACTTAACAAGCTTTTCTGTCTGTTTCCTAGTGAAAAGTGTCTTCAGAGTACGTTTAAAAAAAAGCATTCAAACTTTTTTACAAAAGAATTCAGAACTAAACTAACATTATTTTTACACAGAATGAAACGGTCCTGCTGGAAAAAAGGCTGAAGTATAATGTCTCGCCCAAGTTGTCAGACGGAAATGTAATTGAAAAAGTGCTTGTTGATCTTAAAGTTGGCCTCGATAGGAAAAAAATAATGCTTGTCGAACTCGTATTGCTTATGACGTAGCTAACATTTTCATGAAAAACACAGTCCCTATTCATAACGTTACGCATAATGATAGAAAATTGGTCATTTCCATTAATAATAAACTTAAAGAAGCAGAAGCCCTAATTACTAAGTCAGACAAAGGGTGCTCTTTAGTTATTGCTTATAACTCTGAATATATTTCCAAAACCTTAGATTTCTTTAACGAAAATAATATTTCGGAACTACACGAGGATCCGACTCCAGTTTTACAAAAAAGGGATCAGGACAATCATCAACAGCGCAAATTTCCTACTCAAACCGTTTCAGAAGAAAATGATCATTAACATGAACCCTCAGCCCCCAAAACTTCGGTCTCAATTTAACATCCACAAACCTAATCATCCGATACGCCCGATGTCTAATAGTATGAATAGTGCATACCATGATCTGGCCAAATTTCTACGTGAAACTCTGAGAAAATCAATCGTTTTTGTGAACAATTTTTCCGTCCCAAATAGTCACACCTTATTCCAAAAAATTAAAGATTTAGAATGCATTTCAGACACCAAGTTAGTTTCTCTCGATATCAAAAATCTTTATACTAACGTCCCCTACAGGAAACGCTTATAATTGCAGAAAAAAAATTTACGTCGGTTCAAAAAAGATATTTCAGATTAACAAATCACAGACTTCATGAATCTCATTTCAGTCGTAGTCAAGTACAACTATTTCGAATTTAATGGACATTTGTACCAGCAATCCGACGGTCTCGCTATGGGAAATCCGTTACCTGGTATCCTCGCTGATATTTTCAACACCCTAGAAGAAAAAGTTTTTAATTGTTTTCCAGCTGCGTCACTAGGCATTCTTTCTTGTTCCAGATACGTTGACGATATTCTAATAATCTACGAAGGACCCGCTGACGGTGTTGATCGTATCTTTAACCTATTCAATGATCTTCATGAGAAAATTTCTTTCACCATCGAATTTGAAAATGAGGCCCGTCAATTAAACTTCCTTGACTTGACGCTTACCATAGAAACAAATAAAATTTCTTTCAGTATTTTTCGTAAAGCGACACACACCGACCAGACCGTTCCTGCATCTTCTACTCATCCGCAATCGCATAAAAAAGCCTTATTTCATTCTGATATTCACCGAGCCATTTCCATCCAACTTCCTAAAGAAAAGTTCAACGACGAAATCAATTTACTAAAAACAATAGCAGTTAACAACGAGTATAAACCTAACATAGTAGATGACGTCCTAAAAAAGAAAACTGCTAAAAGAATTACTACCCTAGGCACTTCTGTTATCGCGTCTAACTCAAAAAAATATTTCTCTATTCCTTTCGTGAGGCCTATCTCTTGTCAGAGCTAACGCATTCTTCGATATAAATACGATTGCAACGTTGCTTTTTCTACCAATAACAATTTGGAAAAAAAAACTTCGTTCATAATTTACATTCTGTTCGTTCCCCTCTAGAAAATTCTGGTGTCTACAAAATTGTCTGCGATAATTGCTCCTCTTACTGTATAGAACTGGACGTGCCTTCACCACCAGATATAAAGAACACTTGCTAAGAAAAAATAGCATTAGCCCCCAAAATTCGACTTTCGGCGACCATCTTCTAATTAGAGGTCATTCACCAAAAGCCATCTGCGATAGCAACATGTACAGAAACAAGACGGCAGCCGTAGGAATCGATGTCTACGAAAGGAAGCAGTGATTGAGAAGGGAGTGCGACAGGGTTGTAGCCAATCATGGATGTTACTCAATCTGTACATTGACGACGCAGTGAAGGAAGCTAAAGAAAAATTTGGAGTAGGAACTAAAGTTCAGGGAGAAGAAATGAAAACGATGAGGTTTACTGACGATATTGTGATTGTGCCAGAGACAGCAAAGGAATTGGAACAACAGCTGAAAGAAATTGACATTGTCTTGAAATAAGGATATAAGATGAACATCAACAAAAGCAAACCATGGACAATGGCATGTAGTTGAATCAAATCAGGTGAGATTCAGAAGATTAGATTACATAACGAGACACTTATAGTAGTAGATGAGTTTTGGTACTTGGGGAGCAAAATAACTGATTATGGCCGAAGTAGATAGGATATAAAATGTAGACTGGCAATGGCAAGGAAAGCGTTTCTGAAGAAAAGAAATTCGTTATTACTGAAACAGATTCAAGTGTTAAGAATCCTTTTCTGAACACATTTGTATGGAGTGTTGCTATACATGGAAGTGAAATCTGGACGATAAACAGTTTAGACAAGAAAAGAACAGAGGCTATTGAAATGTCATGTTAAACAAGAATGCTGAAGATTAGATGGGTTGATCACATAACTAATCAGTAACTACTGAATAGGATGGGGGGAAAAGAAATTTTCGACTCAACCTGACTAGAAGAAGGGATCGCCTGGTAGGTCACATTCTGAAAAATGCGTGTTCAGATGTGTCAATTCCTAAGGGACCAAACTGCTGGGGTCATCGGTCCCTGGAGTTACACACTACTTAAACTGTTGTTGTTGTTGTAGTCTTCAGTCCTAAGACTGGTTCAATGCAGCTCTCCACGCTACTCTATCCTGTGCAAGCTTCTTCATCTCCCTGTACCTAGTGCAACCTACATCCTTCTGTATCTGTTTAGTGTATTCATCTCTTGGTCTCCCTCTACGATTTTTACCCTCCACGCTGCCATCCAATACTAAATTGGTGATCCCTTGATGCCTCAGAACATGTTCTACCAACCGATCCCTTCTTCTAGTCAAGTTGTGCCACAAGCTCCTCTTCTCCCCAATTCTATTCAATACCTCCTCATTAGTTATGTAATCTACCCATCTAATCTTCGGCATTCTTCAGTAGCACCACATTTCGAAAGCTTCTATTCTCTTCTTGTCCAAACTATTCATCGTCCATGTTTCACTTCCATACATGGCCACACTCCGTACAAATACTTTCAGAAACGACTTCCTGACACTTAAATCTATACTTGATGCTAACAAATTTCTCTTCTTCAGTAACGCTTTCCTTGCCATTGGCAGTCTACATTTTATATACTCTCTACTTTGACCATCATCAGTTATTTTGCTCCCCAAATAGCAAAACTCCTTTACTACATTAAGTGTCTCATTTCCTAATCTAATTCCCTCAGCATCACCCGACTTAATTCGACTACATTCCATTATCCTCGTTTTGTTTTTGTTGATGTTCATCTTGTACCCTCCTTTCAAGACACTGTCTATTCCGTTCAACTGCTCTTCCAAGCCCTTTGCTGTTTCTGACAGAATTACAATGTCATCGGCGAACCTCAAAGTTTTTATTTCTTCTCCATGGATTTTAATACCTACTCCGAACTTTTCTTTTGTTTCCTTGACTGCTTGCTCAATATACAGATTGAATAACATCGGGGAGAGGTTACAACCCTGTCTCACTCCCTTCCCAACCACTGCTTCCCTTTCACTAACTTATGCTCAGAACAACACACACGCCGATGCCGGAGGGAGGACTCGAACCTCCGGCGGGAGGGGTCGCGCAATCCGTGACATGGCTACTCAAACCGCGCGGCTCACATTCTGACACTCAAGGGATCACCAGTTTAGTACTGCAGGGAAACGTGGAGGGTAGAAGTCGTAGAGGGAGACCTAGCAGATTCAGAAGGATGTGTGTTGCAGTAGTTACTCGGAAATGAAGAGGCTTGCAGACGATCGAGTAGCATGGAGAGCAACAGGAAACCAATCTTCGTATTGAAGACCACAACGACAACAGTCAAGAAAGTTTAGAAAATTCTGCTTGAGAGGTAACGATACTCAAATACAAAAGGCCCGTGGTATAGCTAAGAATAACAGCAAGATGATGTGCTTATGCTGAAAACTTAAAATAAGTACTGTAACAATATTATGTATGTTAGCGAATGTCTAGTGTTAAATAATTAATTTGATACATCATAGACACTACAAAGAAGAATTATACGGAAAAATTAGGTCCTCAAGAAATGCAACATTCTGAAAATGAAGATGAAATTTATCAGAACGTAGGAAACGTTTGAGAAACAATTAGGAAGAGGTGATTGTTGTGTTTTGGATATATTTACGGAATGGATGACAATTTGCACACCAATCTGCGCGAAAAGAAATTAACAACCAACTAGATTCAAGATGTTAAAAAGGAATAATACAAGAGAACAAATTTTCTTAAATTTTCTTAGAAGAGAGATTTTCAGGGAAAAGGTTTGAAACTAGACTGAAAACATCGAAGAGTAGTGTACATCTATCTGTCTGGAAGCTAATCTCTGACAAGTTCGTATTTACTTACTTCTTTTGCTTTGGCCGACAGTTCCTTGTCACTCTCACCAGTTTGAAAACATTCCTGAAGACTGTGACCACAAGTTATTACTCAACACATTGTGCCATGAACGAGTAATGTTACAAGCTAGGCATGCATCTTCTTTTCTAGATAAACGCATAGTCGTTTAATTCACTTAGGAGGCGAATTAAACATCATTACTTCGAAGTTTTCGAAGTTATTCGTATTGGTACAACAAAAAAACTCATGTGAATTGTCAACTGTTGCCAAGTGACATCTGTCACCACCATCATCATCATCAGCCAATTCAATCACTAAATGATGTGGCCTCTTCGAGTCGTGGCTTCAGGTAGGCTTACAGCAGTCCTCTCCAAGTGGGACAGTCTCGGGCAGTTCTCTGCCAGGTGTTACCAGCGGTCTCCTCGATGTCTTTGTCCCACCTGTCTGGGGGTCTTCCTCCAGGCCTCCGGTGCTCTCTCGGACTCCACTCCAGCACTAGCTTCGTCCATCTGTCGTCTTTTCTTCTTGCGACGTGGCCAGCCCACTGCCATTTCGAGGAGCCTACTGTTTCTAAGATGTCGTTAACCTTCGCCACAGACCGGATGTCATCTGCCCTTTTTGCTATCCTTTCTTGTATAGCCCAGCATTGATCTCTCCATGACTCTCTGTGCTGCCCTAAGTTTCCCTTTTGTAAATGAGTTCAGTGTCCATGTCTCGCAGCCATACGTCATCACAGGGAGAATGCATTGATCAAATACTGCTTTCTTCTGATTTACTGGCATTTTTGATCTGAATACTGTCGAATTCTTCCCAAATGCTTACCAGCCAAGCTTCATGCGTCGATAGATTTCTGGCCTTATGTCTCCCTTCATATTTATAATCTGTCCTTGACTTTCACGTCTCCAGCTGGGACCCATTTGTTGGACATTACTTTTGTTTTGGAAAGGTTCACGTTCAAGACAACCAGCTGACATTCCGATGCAAGATCTGTAACTAAGTTTTGGAGCTCTGCGAAGTCTTTGGCCAGTAAGGTAATATCATCAGCAAATCTCAAGATGGTAAGCCTTCTTCCATTAATTCTAATTCCCTTACCTTCCTAGCTCAGCTTTGACATAGCCATTTTCAATACAGCAGAGAACAGTTTTGGGGAGATGGGATCGCCGCTATTTCGGAGGTGCACTTACTATTGGCTCCTTGAAATAAAAGCACCATTCGTTCTTGGCACAACTTCTGAAACTACAAAATGTTGTCGAATAATACGTATACTGTATTATTCGAGCCGAAATGGAATCCTGTAGAAAGACTTAGATTAGTATTTTAAGCCATGCTAAATTATTGTATTATTACGAGCGGTTTTCAATAACTAATGCAACACATTTTTATCTCGGCCAGTTTCGGCTCAAAAAAATTAGGAATTTGTTGTAGGGCATTGTGGAATGACCCAGCCTCAGCTCCTACAGTTACGTGAAATTCCGGTAGTTGGCGGCGCTAAACCTGGCCTCCAAAATGGCGTCTGTAACGGAGGTTGTAATATTATTGGGATTTCCGTAGTATGAAAGCTGTGAGTACCCTTGGAAAGGCATTCAGCTATCTGCATATTAAATGATCAACTTATGAGATGAGACCAGTTCTTTGAGAGACATTTCTTTTATATAATTTGATGATGATGATGATGATGAGTCCCATACTTCTTTACAGAGCGTAGGGGAGCGACGCGGGAGAACCGCGCCGCCTTACTAGGCAAGGTCCTAGCGGAGGTGGTTTGCCATTGTCTTCCTCCGACCGTAATGGGAATGAATGATGATGATGAAGGCGACACAATAACACCCAGTCATCTCGAGGGAGGAAAAATTCCTGACCCGCCGGGAATCGAACCCGGGACCCCGTGCTCGGAAAGCGAGAACGCTACCGCGAGACCACGAGGTAACTGTAAAGATGCGCATCTAGCGCTGACCCTAATACATCGATTGCGCAGTCAAAGAAACATTTTAACAGAAGCTGAACTGACGTTCCACTTCGTTCTAAATAAAAGTTGACAGTAAAAAAACTTTTGTAGACTTCAGATTTTAATGTACTTCTGATTGTAATGTGA
Organism: Schistocerca serialis cubense; assembly: GCF_023864345.2. Lineage (NCBI taxonomy): Eukaryota > Metazoa > Arthropoda > Insecta > Orthoptera > Acrididae > Schistocerca > Schistocerca serialis. The sequence goes on from NC_064646.1 coordinate 527,602,419, forward strand.
AAACTTAAAGAAGGTCGACTTTAAGCTATAAAAGTGAGCGCTCTTGCCAGCGTGCATACAACATTATTAATTAATAAAATTCGAGTAGTTTATGTTCGAAACTGTAAATCGGCAAGTTATTGTCATGAAGGTGTTGAACAGTGCAAGAATTGTTTTTAACGAAGGAGAAAAGTAATGACTAATTTTTGACAAAAACGTGAAGCAACGAGACAGCACAGGACAGGCTGAAATCTGATCGCACCATACACTTAGAAAAGTACTTATGTAAGCTATACTGTTTATGAGCCCTAATTTGCTAGTGAGAATTGTTTGAATATATTTAGTGTTTACCAGATTTCTTATTCTGTTCTTTTCCTTTATTTTTGTTTTTTACCTCCATGTCATATTATTTTTGTAAGTATGAAAGAGCCCTTACTACAGCAGAGAATACTGCGGCATCCTGGTCGTAGACACAAGGCCGCTCCTTGTCTTCTATACAGCTCACAGCTGCCCCATTTATTAATGATTTCATTTGCAAATGCAATTTTTTTTATTGTTCACTGTTAAAGATCCCTTAGGTGATTATAAATCTCATACTGATTACGTAAAGAAATCCGGGTTGTTCTTTTCCAAATAACAGAAGTCTTTGCGTAATCAGAAACTAGCCTCCTTCTGACAACGATCAGGAGCCGACCAGAAGACGGACGTCTTCGACCGCTTTCGTATTTCCTGTGGCAAACTGGGAACACGACATTCTAGTATTAAACACTATATATATATATATATATATATATATATATATATATCAGAATAAAATTGAAAAAAAAAGTTCAAATATATTTAACCTAATTTTTTATATCATACTAAAAGGTGCGTCATCGGGTTTCTTCTGGAGCACCGCAGGCTCTTGCAGAATGTTGACTGAAGTGAAGAAAAGCACAGTGAGTAGTTGGTCGAGGCGTGTGCCACCGTCGCAGCGAGGTCGCGCACACCTGTCCGACATGCCGCGTGGCGGCCGGTGAGTCCTGCAGCTGTGCGGACACTCCCATTGGAGGTGACGACGGACCACAACCGAACACCCCACTGATCAGCGGGACTGCTCTGTTGGCAGTGCTGACACACTCGTCCGCCAGTTGGACTACGCAAAGGTGTCTGTCCAGACCTCGCACCTTCCGCCTTCCATCCGCCTGGCCTAATGGAGGAAGCACTCCACAGGAAGCAGTGCGTGGATGAGGGGACAGGTTGTTGATGCAGTAAGACTTTGGCTCCTACGTCGACCAGTAGGGTGGTACCGTGCGGCCATACACGCCCTCCCAATAACGCCGTAGCTCTGAACGGAAATTCTCTCGAAGAACAGGATTCGTCAGCCAAAAGAGCGGGGAATAATATGGCGTACTGGAAGCAGAATAAAACCAACTTGCTTTCAGAAGAAATGTGATCCATTTAACGTCCCTCACATTATTCTTATTACTTTTTGTTGTGTACATAGTTCTGCGTAGTCAGCGCGTACACAACTTTCCCACTAGAGCGCGCCCCGTTAAGCACAACAGCGCAGGCGCAGCGCTCGTCTGTCTCCGCACTGCGAGATGGCGCTGCCTTAGAGACGGACCAAATTCTGCTTCCACCGATCCGCGTATTAATATGTAACGCAGCCAATGAGATTGCTGCTAACATAGAACCTTTCCTCCTCGCGGATCACATTCGTGCAGTGATACCTGAAGGCGCGAGGTATTATAACAAGAAACAGACCTCCGATTAGTCAGTCTGCATTAGTCTGTAATCAAGTTTCAGTCTGCGCCTAATAAGATTATCATATTCCTGTACATAGCCATGAAGATAAATGTATAGACACTTTGTCAAGTATAAGAGATATGTGACAATAAGATTAACGTACCAAGACCAAAGGAACTTCAGATTGTCAATTGTAAACAGCATCCAAATCAAGTTACGTAATGTCTATGCTTTTTATTATTTTAGTAAATGTGTGTGAAAATTAATCAAGTTCTGTTTAAAGTTGGTCACCGTCAATCTGCTACTCTAAGTGTGCAAGTGGCATTTCTATCGTCTGACCTAACGGCAGAAGATAAACACGCCACGATAAGACCACGAGACATATTGCTGACACTCGCCTACTTCGTTAGAGCAACAAGTCAAATAATCTGATGGTGTGTGTACCAAAGGTCTTACAGTGCACACACCACACTTTTGTAGCTAGTTTGACGAACGTCATAGACTACAGTTTAAATATGGCAAATAATGTGAAACAGATTGTCTAATATCAAATAAGCAATGAGATGTGTCTCATTGTCATTCCGAGAAACGTGTTAGAAGACAAATTGATTAAACTCGGTCCCAACAGGTTCCGGAAGACCCAATGGTTACCGACCGACCGCCGTCTCATCCTCAGAGGATAGGCGGCACTGGATGCGGGTATGGAGGGGCGTGTCGTAAATGAAAAGTAAACAAAATATATGGTCAATATCTGAGGCCAGAAGAGCTCCTAAAGACCTAAAGATCGATGGGAAATGCTTCAAAAGAGTGTCCTCTTTTAACTACTTGGGAGCTTTAATAACAAACTGTATTGGAAAGACTATAAGGGAAAGAATACAAGCAGGAGACAGAGTTTACTTTGCAAATATGCAGCTTTTCAGAAATAGCCTTGTTACAACAAAAACAAAACTGCTAATATATAACTCTCGAGGCCGGCCAGTTATGACATCTGGGTCAGACATATGGACGCTGACAGAAGACGATAAAAATGCACTAAGAACCTTTGAGCGGAAAATACTAAGCAAAATCTATGGTCCAGTAAGGGAGGAAGAAGGCTGGAGAATACGCTACAACACCGAATTATAAATTTTAATACAAGGTAGGGACGTGGTAAAATTTCAAAAATTACAGCGAATACGATGGCTAGGACACGTGGAGAGAATGGGAGAGGATAGAATCCCAAATAAAATAATGAAAGGTGTGATCCATTCAGCTAGACGAAAAGGGAGACCTAGAAGAAGATGGTTTGACAACGTAATAATGGATCTCACCAGCATGGGACTCTGGGGGTGCAAAGGAGCTGCAAACAACCGAGAAATACGGAGGAAAACCACTGAAGAAGCCAAGGCTCAGTAAGGGCTGTAGCACTACCAAAGAAGAAGAAGAAGAAAAGTGGCGTGTGGTCAGCACATCGCTCTCCCGGCCAGTTTTCGTGGCCGGTGTGGCTACTTCTGGGTCAGGTAGCTGCTCAGTTGGCCTCAAAAGGGCTGAGTGCATTCCGCTTGCCAAGAGCGCTCGGCAGACCGGATGGTCACCCACCCAAACGCTAGCCTAGCCCGACAGCGCTTAACATTGATGATCTGACGGGAAAGCGTGTTACCACTGCGGCTAGGCCGTTGGCTCATAAGACAGATTCATACTATATACTGGTTAGCTACATGCAGGTCTGACATTTATGTCTCATAAGACAAATTCTAGCATTTGTAGACTTAGAGAAAGCTTTTAACAATGTTGACTGGAATACTCTCTTTCAAATTCTAAAGGTGCCAAGGGTTAAATACAGGAAGCGAAAGGCTATTTACAATTTGTACCGAAACCAGATGGCAGTTATAAGAGTCGAGTGGCATGAAAGGGAAGCAGCGGTTGGAAATGGAGTGATACAGGGTTGTAGCCTCTCCCCAATGTTATTCAATCTGTATATTGAGCGAGCAGTAAAGGAAACAAAAGGAAAATTCGGAGTAGGTATTAAAATCCATGGAGAAGAAATAAAAACTTTGATGTTCGCGATGACATTGTGGTTCTGTCGGAGACAGCAGAGGACGTGGAAGAGCAGTTGAACGGAATGGATAGTGTCTTGAAAGGAGGATATAAGATGAACATAAGAAAAAGCAAGACGAGAATAATGGAATGTAGTCGAATTAAGTCGGGTGATGCTGAGGGAATTAGATTAGGAAATAAGATACTTAAAGTAGTAAAGGAGTTTTGCTATTTCGGGGGTAAAGTAGTAGACAGGATATAAAATGTAGACTGGCAATGGCAAGGAAAGTGTTTCCGAAGAAGAGAAATTTGTTAACATCGAGTATTGATTTAAATGTCAGGAAGTCGTTTCTGAAAGTATTTGTATGGAGTGTGGCCATGTATGGAAGTGAAACATGGACGATAAATAGTTTGGACAAGAAGAGAATAGAAGCTTTTGAAATGTGGTGCTACAGAAGAATGCTGAAGATAAGGTGGGTAGATCACATAACTAATGAGGAGGTACTGAATAGGATTGGGGAGAAGAGAAATTTGTGCCACAACTCGACTAGAAGAAGGGATCGGTTGGTAGGACACGTTCTTAGGCATCAAGGGATCACAAATTTACCATTGGAGGGCAGCGTGGAGGGTAAAAATCGTAGAGGGAGACCAAGAGATGAATACACTAAGCAGATTCAGAAGGACGTAGATTGCAGTAAGTACTGGGAGATGAAGGAGCTTCCACAGGATAGAGTAACATGGAGAGCTGCATCAAACCAGTCTCAGGACTGAAGACAACAACAACAACAACAAGACAAATTCATACTATATACTGATTGGCTACATGCAGGTCTGACATTTATGTCCTTTAGAAAACTTGGAAATTTGTGTTAAGTTGCTATGGGACCAAACTGCTGACGTCATCGGCCCCTAGGCTTACACACTACTTAATCTAACTTAAAGTAACTTACCGCAAGGACAACACGCACGCCCATGCCCGCCGGAGGGATCGAGCCTCCGACGGGGGGGACCGCGCGAACCGTGGCAAGGCGGCTGAGACCGCGCGTCTGCTCCGTGCTGTAGTGTAATAAATATGTAATGTACTGAATTGACTGTGAGAAAGCTGGCAAAGACGTTATCTGAGAGACTCTATGATAATTATATCGTTGACTCGGAATATTACTCTCTCTGTGGTTTACTCGTAACTAAGGGTAACTAGAGTTTTCTGTTCGCTTCTTTTGATGTTATGTGGAGAAATGTACAAGAGACACAATAAACCGTTATTATTTCATGAGAAGAAAGGTGAGCATCACGACCTTTATTAGTATCTTTGGAAGTACTGAAATAGCAGAATTGTTTCAGATTGAATGCGACGTGTACGGGAAGAGACGTGTATGAATAGTTGCTAAAAATATCCAGCCGTCTCTCCCAAGACTCTTCATACGGGCAACAAACAGTAATTCTTTTAACAGCACTATCAGACACAATTTCACCATGTCGTTACGACCTTTTACTGCGACAACAATACATCGACAACAGACAAAGAAAAAATAGACAAACACATAAAAGACTCTACCACAGTGCAGCCTGTAATTTCGTCAGGCGACCTACACGGATAAGATAAATTAGTGCAAAAACATTAAGTAAGGGATTTTAATGCCTGTAGGATAATATCTTTAAGTACAGGAAATCCCATAAAATACGGCGTCCGCGTGCGGTAGGTGAGTGTTCAGTGACATTGACAGCTAGGCTGGGGACGCGGGTTCGATTCCCGGCAGTAGAACTGGTACAGGATGCACTCAGCGTCGTGATGCGAACTGAGTAGCACCCCGTCCGATTAGCAGCGGTTCCAAGGTCTAGAAGCGGGACAACGGCCGGCAGAGCGGTGTCTTGACCCCGTGACCCTTGTAGTGCACGCGGTGACGTCGTTGGCAGAGGGTGACACGGCTGTCGGTCGTCGGCAATTGGCCCGTCTCTGGGCACAGCACGGGTATTTACCTTAAAAGACGGGCGGTTGGCTGTTCTAGGCAACAGTGCAGTGACGCAAGTATAAAGAGTTTAACCGTGAAGCACGGGACCGGTATGTATCACACTTGGCGCACACTTTCGTCACATAATTCATATTAAATGATTAAACTCTCTCTGTTTTTACAATGCCTGTTCCTTTGATGCGATAGAACGGGCGTTGTAAAAATAAATATTTCGACGTAGACGGGCAAATAACTACAGTACAAATGCTGAATACGTTTATCTCATTAGCCCCGTTGCAGAAATTCCAAAGCAATGGCTAGGAGGACGCGCGGTACCGGAATCCTAAAAATAATTGAGATGGGCGAAGTAGAGAGAATTTAAAATGGAGACTAACAATGGTCGGAAAAGAGTTTCTGAACGAAAGCAGTTTGTTAATATCGAATATAGATTTAAGTGTTAGGAGGTCATATATGAAGGTATTTGTACGCAGTGTCGCCATGTATGGAACTGAAACACAGATGGTTAACAGTTTGGACGAGAAGACAATATAAGCTTTTGAAATGCTTTGCAACAGAAGGATACTGAAGATTATGTGGGTAACCAATGAGGAGGGGCTGAACAGAACTGGCAAGAAAAGAAATTTGTGGCACTACTCGACTAAAAGAGGGCATGATAAGGACACACTGTGAGAAGTGTGGATTTAACCGCTGCATACGATACTGTGTGGAGGCATGGACTTCGTAGCAAGATACTTGAGATTATCCCTTGCCAGACCTTGTACAAATTACTAAGTGATATGCTCACCAATAGAACCCTTGAAGTTCACCTAGAAGGAAAGAAGAGTCGCACCATTGTTTCAAAGAACAGCTGACCACAAGGTTCTGCATTGGCACCATTACTTTTCAATGTGTACATAAGCGACAAACCAACAACAAATGCGCGGAGGTTCTGTTACACAGGTGACATGGCCCTGGCTGTGCAACATGAAAGTTTTGAACAGTGTGAAAACTCCCTTAACCAAGACCTCGGAGTAATGGATAAATATTTCAGATCTTGGCGATTAATTCCTAACCCAATAAAGTCAGAAGATAGAGTGTTTCATTTAAACAACCAACAGGCAACCCGATCCCTTGCGTTACCTTTGCTGGTAGAAAGTTAAAGCATAACCCAAACCCAAAATATCTTGGTATTAAATTGGATAGATCGCTTACATTCAAACCACACCTAATAGATACTGCTACTTTTAGCTTAAAATTGATTATGGCATACTACAAGAAACGGAACAAACCTCTGGCAATAACATTTGTAGATTTTAAGAAGGCATATGACTGTCTCCACAGACCTTCAGTATTAAAAATTTTAAGAAATCTAGGACTCCATCAAAACTAATTAAAATAATATAACTAACTCTAACCAACACCAAATCAAAAGTGAAATTTAGAGGAGAAATTACGGAACCATTCCTCATAAAGACAGGCTTAAGACAAGGTGACTGCCTATCACCATTACTGTTCAACTGTGCACTGCAATACATAATGAGAGACTGGTATAAGGACAATCCAATGATGATAAGAATTGGAATTGCAAAAGATTATATTAGCTTAAACTGCTTGGGATTCGCTGATGATCTTGCTCTCCTAGCCAACACCGTTCGAGAAGCCAAGCAACAAGTGAAATCACTACAAGAAATAGCAGAGAAAGTAGGCCTTAGAATATCATTTGAAAAAACGGAGATTGTGCTAACTGATCCACCACTTGCAAACAAAATTACAATAGGAGAACAGGAAATCAAAATTGTTGATAAATTTAAATATTTAGGCGAAATAATAACATACAATCTAAACGAGAAGCCATCATGGCAGAACAGAATAAAAAAAACTGAACAACGCAAATTGCATTACCAAAACTACATACAACAAAAAAGCCTATCTATAGATGCAAAATTAAAACACTATAAAACAGTTAAACAACCAGAAATAACGTATGCACCTGAAACTTTCTTCAAAACAACTAATACAGCAGAAATTGACAGAATACTAAAAATAGAAAGAAGAATAATTAGGACATGTATAAATAAACAGTATAAAATAAATGGACATTGGAGAATAGCATCAAATGAAACAGTATATAAGAAAATAGAACCAGTCATGAGCACAATCAGGAAGAAACGCATCTCATTCTTTGGACATCTGATGAGAACTCCAGAAAACAGAATTAGTAAAAAAATAATACAAAAATTGTGGAATAGCAAGAGCGACATTAAATGGATCACAGAAATTAAGGAAGATATAAAAGAACTTCAAATTACAGTAGATGACCTAAAAAAACAAGACATAGAAAACAAGAATGCTGCAAGACCCGCAAACCAGACTACAAATCAATATCAATAAAAGGAGTACAGGAAGAGTGGTCTCATATGAATAAAGAAAGAAAATATCTGAAAAAATGAAGAAATATTGGGCAGACAGAAGAACAAAACACCTTTCATATAATAACAGACTCTAACAATTATATTACGTAAATATCATATTTTTGTTGAGCCAAATTGTATCCCTGTGTAACAACTTGTTTACAACTTTGTATTTTTGACTAGAGTGGTCCACTGAAGGCCATAAAATAAATAATAAGAAGATACTGCTGCTAAGATACGTACAAGAAATAATATTATCCAAAAGCTCGCCAGTACTAGCTGGGGAGCTGATGTACGTACTCTGAAGATTTCTTCTGTAGCGCTGGTATACTCTGTTGCGGAATATTGCAGCCCTATTTGGCTTAACAGCAGCCACACGCCTAAAGTGGATAATCAACTGAACAATACCATGAGAACCATTACTGGGACCATTAAATCCACCCCACTACCTTGGCTACCTGTTCTCTGCAGGATAGCTCTACCACATCTTAGGCGGCAAACCACCTTAGTTAATGAATGGCGTAAAATCTCCTCCAATACTAACCTTCCAGTCCATCAGGACATTGCCTCAAATCTTTCCCGACTAAGATCTAGAAGACCACCATGGAGAAAAGCTCAAAAACTTATAGCTACGTCTTACGATGCTATGGATTCATGGAAAAATGAATGGTCTCAGACTGGGCTATCCAAGAACTGCAATTAAATATCATCTGGTGGAAACCTACCTGGTACAGACCTGCCAAGAAGAACTTGGGTTATACTCAACAGACTCAGAACTGATCATGGCAGAAGTGGCGAGATGCTCTGTAGATGGGGCATACGAGATTCACCACAGTGCGATTGTGGACATCCAGAGCAAGCGATCCAGCACATCATTCAGGAATGCCCTAAACGTGCGTTTAAAGCACCCATTCGAGAACGTTATGCAGCCTCCCCTGCAGCCGTCGAGTGGATGGAAAACCTAGACATAGAACTTTAAAGAGACTCTATAGATTCCATATATGTGATTGCTGAATGACCTTATAGCAACAATTTCTATATGATAATTTTATCTTATCTATGACAAAATACCTTATTGTAACAACCTGTGTATGCCTACTTTATCCTTAATTGAATGTCCATAAGACGAGACATTATTTATGTGTTAGAATGTATGTTGATTTTATCTTTATCTGTCTGTATGTGTTTAAACATGAAACCATTTGTACTTGAAAACCACATACGCTAAATAATAATAACAGTGAGAAGTTAAGGAATTTTGCCAATGTAGTAATTGAGGGAAGCGTGAAAGGTAGTGAGGGGGAGGGGGGAAATTGTAGAGTGAGACCGAGAGATGAATACAGTAAACAGGTTGGAATGGACGTAGGTTGCATTAGTTGTTCACAGATGAGGCTTGCATACGCAGGAGCATCACGGAGAGATGCCTCAAAGTAGTCTCACGACTGACGTGTGTTGTGTACGACTTTGTACGCCACAGTAAGGAGAGGTACATTGCAGAGTGGTGTGACAAATGTCATCATATGAAAGCTGGACAGGTGCAGAACAAGTTAACGCAGCAAATACAAGATTTACTTAACTTGTGTTTCTCGAGGTGCAGGAAGGCTAGTTACGAATAATGGGACAAGAAGTAGAGTCCAGCTCTGAATATCGACAAGAAAGTGTGTGGTGTGCGTACTGTAAGACCTTCGGTACGCGCACCATCAGATTATTTGACTTGTCGCTCTAACGAAGTAGGCGAGTGACAGCAATATGTCTCGCGGTCTTATCGTGGGGTGTTTATCTTCTGCCGTTAGGTAAGACGATAGAAATGCCACTTGCACGCTTAGAGTAGCAGATTGACGGTGACCAACTTTAAACAGAACTTGATTAATATATTAAAAAAGTAGAAACCCGCTTCCATTGCGAAAAAAGTACCTAGTGTTAACCTAGGTTTTGGCGTAGATAACTACACCTTCTTCAGAACAATAAAACCCACAAGTGCCTAAGAAGACCTTTGTCAATCATTAAAAGAACACCATAGCTATACATTTATAAACGAAAAAAAGGGGAACATTGACAAAGGTCTTCTCAGGCACTTGTGGGTTTTATTGTTCTGAAGAAGGTGTAGTTATCTACGCCGAAACCTAGGTTAACACTAGGTACATTTTTCGCAATCGAGGCGTCTTTCTAGTTTTATAATATATTAGCCAACGATTGCTAACACGCTGCGATGTTGAAGGTTCTTCAACTTGATTAATTTTCACACACATTTATTAAAATAATAACAATCATAAACCTTACTTAACTTGATTTGGATGCTATTTACAATTGACAATCTGAAGTTCCTTTGGTCTTGGTACGTTAATCTTATTCTCACATACCTCTGATACTTGACAAAGTGTCTATACATTTATCTTCATGGCTATGTACAGGAATATGGTAATCTTATTAGGCGCAGACTGAAACTTGACTACAGACTAATGCAGACAAATGCAGACTGACTAATCGGAGGTCTGTACACTCGTTATAATACCTCGCGCGTTCAGGTATCACTGCGCGAGTGTGATCCGCGAGGAGAAAAGGTTCTACGTTAGCAGCAATCTCATTGGCTGCGTTACATATTAATACGCGGATCGGCGGAAGCAGATTTTGGTCCGTCTCTAAGACAGCGCCATCTCGTAGTGCGGAGACGGACGAGCGCTGCGCCTGCGCTGTTGTGCTTAGCGGGGCGCGCTCTAGTGGGGAAGTTGTGTACGCGCCGACTACGCGGAACTATGTATACAAGAAAGCGCCCGTCTGTACTGAAGCACAAACGGTGCCGCGTCTGGGCAGCCTCACGCAGCAAAGTGGCTCCGAGCGCTTGAGGGCCCGAGTGGCTGCCGTATTGCGCCGGCAGAGGGCGCTCCGACTACAGAGCTGCCCGAGTTGTGGCTCAGCGGGCGCGCAGCACTGGGTCCGCCAAATCCCGCGCGACCACTGTCAGCCTCAGACGCAAAGTCGGCGCTCCAATACCGACCTCGGTAGGACGTGGGGTGGTCTCGATACATTATACCGTGAGGGCGGCTACCGACAATCGAACAGTGCACACGAGTGAGAAAAATTGACGTGGAGCTAAATGCAGCAATGAGGACAATAACAGGCTGCATCAAATGTACTCTATACTGGTTACCACATTGCGCCACCAGACCTCCGAAGATAGAATGCCCTCCTCGAACAGGGAATATACGAGGACAAGGAAAAAAAATTCCAGGATTTTTCCCAGTTAAAAATAAATTTTCTCCCTGGTCAAAATACACCACTTTTTCCGTGTTAAGTGACAGTATACTTTCCATCGGAACTGTAGAAGTTATAAATCCTTTGAACGGCTTCATACACCAGCGTAGAATTTCTCGGTACTATAGAAAACGAAACTCAGGAGGGGGGGAGGGGGGGGGGGGACAGCTAACAGCCACATTTCAGTAGCCAGAAGCGGGTGAAGGTACTACTCATACGCAACTCAACTGCGCTTGCGCACGAGCCCGCTCGCAACTGCTCAAACGAATCTTACGTAAACAGTTGTGACGTCACGCTCATCAGAAGCAACCTGTCGTTATGACGCACTGCACAGTCTTCCTAAAGCCTTTGACACACTTTGCTGGTGACAGACGCTTGTATGAGCACTGTGTTTTGTTGTTGTATGTGGCGCATTTTCTTCGCAACTGAAGTTTTATTTTCGTAATTTCTCTCGTTCATGTTTTATTGCTGCAGTATTATTCTGAAGTAACGGTACAGTAATCTCCTTTGTTAGAGTGTAGGTTCTTAGCAGCCGAAATTGCAAAAATTTAACTGAAAACAAACAATGGAATCCCGGATGAAAAAATCCCGGGGTTTTCCCGGATCTCCCCGTTGTCCCGGGTCGTATACACCCTGTCAAAGAATACCAAAATTACTTACAGTCACCGAGCTTTCAAAGCAGTCTGACGTTCCTGCACTCCGAATGAACAGATTAAAATCTAGGCAGCCATCTGCCCTACTGGGAGAATCGCTACAGGCAGCTACTTCCAGTATCAACAAAAAGTGGACAGAAATGTGGAAGACTATTACCCATGAGGAACAGCAGACCATCCAAAGACCTGACACAAGACTAAGCCGGTATGGAACTAACGCGATCTGTCTGGAAAACAATTAATCGGATCCGTGCAGGCCAGGGCATCTGTGCTGAAAACTTCTACCGATGGGGAAGGGATTCATCTTCTCAGTGTGAGTGTGGAAATGAACACCAAGACGATCCATCACACTGTAGCAGAAGAGCCTACCATAGGAACTTGGAAGATTTCTTTGAAGTGACAGAGGCAGCCCTTGAATGGATCGACAAATTAGGTACTAATTTATAGACTTCTTTTTAAATTATAAATAATGAAATTAATATGTTTTTGTAAAATTTTGTCAAACTATGTAACGCACAATTGCTAGTCGCAGTTCATATGTAATGCCATACGCTAAATAAACACAAGTGGCACGAGTGGCAAGTTACCTTTCCTGTGTTATAGATGGGTTCTTTATAGAGACAGACATCGGGTGTTCTACATCAACATCTAAATCTACACAGATACTCCGCAAACCACCGTAAGGTGCGTGGCAGAGGGTACCCTTTACCACTATTCGTCATTTCCCCTCGTGTTCCAGTCGCAAATAGACCTAGGGAAACACGACTGTCTGTACGCTTCAGTTGTTGTTGTTGTGGTCTTCAGTCCTGAGACTGGTTTGATGCAGCCCTCCATGCTACTCTATCCTGTGCAAGCTTCTTCATCTTCCAGTATCTACTGCAGCCTACATCCTTCTGAATCTGCTTACTGTATTAATCTCTTGGTCTTACTCTACGATTTTTGCCCTCCACGCTACCCTCCAATACTTAATTGATGATCCCTTGATGCCTCAAAACATGTCCTACCAATCGATCCCTTCTTCTAGTCAAGTTGTGCCACAAATTTCTTTTCTCTCCAATTCTATTCAATACCTCCTCATTAGTTATGTGATCTACCCATCTAATCTTCAGCATTCTTCTGTAGCACCACATTTCGAAAGCTTCTATTCTCTACTTGACTAAACTATTTGTCGTCCACGTTTCACTTCCATACATGGCTATACTCCATACAAATACTTTCAGAAAAAGACTTCCTCACACTAAAATCCATACTCGATGTTAACAAATTTCTCTTCTTCAGAAACGCGTTTCTTGCTAATGCCAGCCGTTATATCCTCCCTACTTCGACCACCATCAGTTATTTTGGTTCGCAAATAGCAAAAGTCAACTACTACGATTTAATTCGGCTACATTCTAATATCCACGTTTTGTTTTTGTTGATGTTCATCTTATATCCTCCTTTCAAGACACTGTGAGCGCTGATTCATCGTGTCTTATCTTCGTGCTCCTTACGCACGATGTACGTTGGTGGTAGCAGAGTTGTTCGGCAGTCAGTTTCAAATGACGGTTATCTAAATTTTCTCAATAGTGTTTCCCAAAAACAACGTCACCTTCTCTAAAGTGATTCCCATTCGCGTCCCCAAACAACTCCGTAACAGGTCTTGTACGAACCTACCGGTAACAAATCTAGCAGCCCTCCTCTGAACTGCTTCGATGTCTTCCTTCAGCCCGACCTTTTACGGATCCCAAACACTCGAGCAGTACTCGAGTCCTATACGTGGTCTCCTTTACACGTGAAACACGCTTTCCTTATCTTCTCTCAATTACTAGTACAGTACTGTATCTCAAGGTTTGTTCTTCCTATGCATCCACATTAACTTACATTTTTCCACATTTCAGACTAAGTGTTATTCATCACAGCAACTGAAATTTTGTCTGAGCAGTCTTGTACCTTCCTACAGTATGAAAGATTCCCGTCTGACCCCCTTGCCTAGGGACGCAAGATGAAAGTTGATGTCGTCAAACCCTGAGTGAAAATTGCGGAACGGATAACTGGGGAGAGGAGCTTGAGAGCTCTACCTAGAGAGCGTGCCCTATTCTGTACGATACTAGGCAAGGGGCTGGAGCGCTCACACGCTGGTGCGTGGGTCCTTGCATTCTATATCTTCTATTTTTAAATGAATTGATTTAACTAGACTCCTATGTGATTTTTTAGGGTATGTTAAAGATCGGTGACAATTGATTACCTCCTTATTTTAAACATTGCCACGCGACTTTACAGCGATTGTAGCAATTGTTCCAGTTTACAGATATTACAATTTTACAACTTATGGCTCAGGTATATTATATACTAATATGCACGCACCTTTCTACGGCCAAGACGGAATTGCGTTGGCCAAATGTATACCACCAAAGTCTCCCAATATTTTACATGGGACATCCACTATGTGAGGAGGATAACGGGCAAACTGGGGGACAGATACACTAACACAGGGGGTCAAATTTCCGAAATTAAACGAGAACATTCATTTCCTTACACAATCCGAAGCTGGAAATAATAGAATTAGTACAAATATAACATCGAGACAGACGCACTGAGGGCAAATCTGCTCACTTACCCGTCTTCTGTAACACTCCCAGAATATTGCGGACACTCGGAGGTCTTCCTGGGCCCCGGTGGAGGGGGTGGTCGAACCACTTGGCCGTGACCAACCTCTACACCCCAAATCTTGTGACACTGGAAAGTCTTTCACTTTTACCTGCCTGTGCTGTCTCTCTGATCCCCTACCCAGGAGTGAGGTTGGCACTACTATACTACAGAACTACTTCCCAACTAAGATTTGGCCACGCTTTACAGAAGGGTGTGATTAGGATTAGGAAAGTTCGTGTGCAGATTCACATCCACGTACAAGAAATGCATAATACACGTCATATACAGGGTGTTACAAAAAGGTACGGCCAAGCTTTCAGGAAACATTCCTCACACACAAAGAAAGAAAATATGTTATGAGGACATGTGTCCGGAAACGCTTACTTTCCATGTTACAGCTCATTTTATTACTTCTCTTCAAATCACATTAATCATGGAATGGAAACACACAGCAACAGAACGTACCAGCGTGACTTCAAACACTTTGTTACAGGAAATGTTCAAAATGTCCTCCGTTAGCGAGGATACATGCATCCACCCTCCGTCGCATGGAATCCCTGATGCGCTGATGCAGCCCTGGAGAATGGCATATTGTATCACAGCCGTCCACAATACGAGCACGAAGAGTCTCTACATTTGGTACCGGGGTTGCGTAGACAAGAGCTTTCAAATGCCCCCATAAATGAAAGTCAAGAGGGTTGAGGTCAGGAGAGCGTGGAGGCCATGGAATTGGTCCGCCTCTACGAATCCATCGGTCACCGAATCTGTTGTTGAGAAGCGTACGAACACTTCGACTGAAATGTGCAGGAGCTCCATCGTGCACGAACCACATGTTGTGTCGTAAAGACACATGTTCTAGCAGCACAGATAGATTATCCCGTATGAAATCATGATAACGTGCTCCATTGAGCGTAGGTGGAAGAACATGGGGCCCAATCGAGACACCACCAACAATGCCTGCCCAAACGTTCACAGAAAATATGTGTTGATGACGTGTTTGCACAATTGCGTGCGGATTCTCGTCAGCCCACACACGTTGATTGTGAAAATTTACTATTTGACCACGTTGGAATGAAGCCTCATCCGTAAAGAGAACATTTGCACTGAAACGAGCATTGGCACATTGTCGGATGAACCATTCGCAGAAGTGTACCCGTGGAGGCCAATCAGCTGCTGATAGTGCCTGCACACGCTGTACACGGTACGGAAACAACTTGTTCTCCCGAAGCACTCTCCATACAGTGACGTGGTCAACGTTACCTTGTACAGCAGCAACTTCTCTGACGCTGACATTAGGGTTATCGTCAACTGCACGAAGAATTGCCTCGTCCATTGCAGGTGTCCTCGTCGTTCTAGGTCTTCTCCAGTCGCGAGTCATAGGCTGGAATGTTCCGTGCTCCCTAAGACGCAGATCAATTGCTTGGAACGTCTTCCTGTCGGGACACCTTCGTTCTGGAAATCTGTCTCGATACAAACGTACCGCGCCACGGCTATTGCCCCGTGCTAATCCTTACATCAAATGGGCATCTGCCAACTCCGCATTTGTAAACATTGCACTGACTGTAAAACCACGTTCGTGATGAACAGTAACCTGTTGATGCTACGTACTGATGTGCTTGATGCTAATACTGTCGAGCAATGAGTCACATGTCAACACAAGCACCGAAGTCAACATTACCTTCCTTCAATTGGGCAAACTGGCGGTGAATCGAGGAAGTACAGTACATACTGACGAAACTAAAATGAGCTCTAACACATGTCCACATAACATCTTTTCTTTATTTGTGTGTGAGGAATGTTTCCTGAAAGTTTGGCCATACCTTTTTGTAACACCCTGTATAAATACGTTTTATGAAGCCTGACATTTCTTTGCACCCGCGGCCGGCCGTGTCGTGCAATAAAATTGGCGGCGAAGCCGCCTCTGTTTGTATTTCTCGGTGCGAGCGAGCAGCGAAACCTGCAGCTTATAGATCCGAAACTTCTGTACCGTTTCAAGTCACGCACCTTCGACACCTTACCGTACACCAGGGCGTCATCAGAAAACAACCGCAGACTGCTGCCCACCCTGACTGCCAAATCATTTACGTGTACGGAGAACCACAGTGGACGTTTCTCACTTATCTGCGGCACCCCCGACGCTACCCTCGGTCCCTGATGATCGCTCGGCGTCGAGAACAACACACTGGATTCTCTCATTTAAGAAGTCTTCGAGCCACCCACATATCTGTGAACTTCTTCCATATGCTCGTACCTTCGTTAATATCCTGCTATGGGTCACAGTGTCAAATACTTTCCCTAAATGTACAAATATGGAGTGTACCTTGAAACGTCCCCTTTGAACAATTTATATAGGACTGTGCTTAACCTGACACACAATATTTTGTTAGCGCAACGCAATCTGACTTTCAAAATTCCCTACAAAAGAATGGCCCTGACTAACATTAAACTATACCTTTCACAAATCACTTACCTCACAAAAATCTTCGCTGCACAAGCTACTGCAATACAGCGAGCGCCACTACTGCCAGCTAAATAAAAGATTCTAACTACGGAAGGCACTAACTACTCATAGGGATAGTTAGCAAATGAAAGATATTAATAGAGAACAAACAATGTATTTACCTTGATATCATCATATATAAATATAGCAGTTCATGAAAAATTACAAAACTCCGCCATCTCTCTCCCCACATCCACCACTGCTGGCGGCTCACCTCCAACTGCGCAACGCTACGCGCTATTCACATCCAGCTGCCTAACACTACAATGGCGAGTATTACAACAATGCAAAGCAGCCACAGACTGCACACATCACAGCCAGTGATTTTCATATTGAGCGCTACGTAACGTTGCCAATAAGAAAACATAAACAGCCTACTTACATAGAGAAAACATAAACAGCCTACTTACAACCTGTTGCCCTTCATCCGAAGTTCTCAGTATGTCATGTGATAAAAGGGCGAGCTGAATTCCGCACGAGTGATGCTTTCTAGAAGCGTGTCGATTCGCGGACATGAGCTTCTCAGCCTCAACAAAGTTTATTAGATTCGAATTGAGCCGGCCGGGGTGGCCCAGCGGTTCTAGGCGCTACAGTCTGGAACCGCGCGACCGCTACGGTCGCATGTTGGCATCCTGCCTCGGGCACGGATGTGTGTGATGTCCTTAGGTTAGTTAGGTTTATGGGGGATAGGACATCAAACGGGCCGACTTGGAGCAGGAGAGTCACCACACGACATTTTAATTTCCACTGTCTATACTTTTACAAATAAATTCATGAAACTTTGTCACCATTACCAGGAAGCATTGAGGACTCACACTCATCGCAGTGAAAGTTCAAAAACGTACCAAAACACCTTTTTTTACATGTGAAATTTCATCATTGTATCACTTAATACTGGCTGCATTTGTTGCTATAGGTACACTTTTGTTCCTGAATAAGAGAGATTCTTCGATGAATTTTTCATAACATACAAACAGTACTTACAGGTGTATGAAACTCTAGAATTTTCCAAATGTATTAAAAAACTGTGGAAAAAATTGAGATAATTAACTATAAAACTTGAATTTTTTCTAAACATGAAGTTTAAAATGTAACAGTTCATTCATTTTTTCATAAATTAAATAACTTCTAGAGTTTCATACACCTGTAACTATGGTTTGTATGCTGTGCAAAAGTCATCGAATCTCTCTTACTTAGAAAGAAAAGTGTACCTATAGCAA
This sequence comes from Schistocerca serialis cubense, assembly GCF_023864345.2. NCBI lineage: Eukaryota > Metazoa > Arthropoda > Insecta > Orthoptera > Acrididae > Schistocerca > Schistocerca serialis. The sequence continues at coordinate 527,620,758 of NC_064646.1, forward strand.
CAAATGCAGTCAGTAGTAAGTGAAAAATGATGAAATCTCACATGCAAAAAAAAATGTGTTTTGTTACTTTTTGAGATTCAACTGCTATGAGTATGAATCCTGAATCCTTCCTGGTCATGGGGACAAAGTTTTATGAATTTATTTGTAAAAGTATAGACAGTGGAAATTAAAATGTCCCGTGCTGCCTCTCCAGCTCCAAGTCGGCCTGTCTGACGTCCTACCCCCCCTTAAATAGTCCTATGTTCTAGGGGACTGATGACCTCAGAAGTTAAGTCCCATAGTGTTCAGAGGCATTTGAACCATTTTTATTGGAACTGACAGGGAACCTCCCCATCGCACCCCCCACAGATTTAGTTATAAGTTGGCACAGTGGATAGGCCTTGAAAAACTGAACGCAGATCAATCGAGAAAACAGGAAGAAGTTGTGTGGAACTATGAAAAAAAAAACAAGGAAAATGTAGTGGCGTAGCGAGACAGCCACGCCACTCGGAAGTAGCCGAAAGGCACGCGTTAAGCTCACGCAGATTGGCGTGAGGTCTGGAACACGACAATGTCTTGAGAATTGCAATAAAGTACGTAGATGATGTAATACTTAACTTTAATCCACAATTGTAGAATATCTCTCGTTACGATACATGCTTCATAATATTAATTATCAATTGAATACGGCGCCTTGCTACGTCGTAGCAAATGTAGCTGAAGGCTATGCTAACTATCGTCTCGGCAAATGAGAGCGTATTGGTCAGTGAACTGTAGCTAGCTACGTCGGCTGTACAACTGGGGCGAGTGCTAGGAAGTCTCTCTAGACCTGCCGTGTGGCGGCTCTCGGTCTGCTATCACTGACAGTGGCGACACGCGGGTCCGACGTATACTAATGGACCGCGGCCGATTTAAAGGCTACCACCTAGCAAGTGTGGTGTCTGGCGGTGACACCACAGAAAATATACAAACTGAGTAGTCCATGCGCAAGACAGGCAACATCAAGGATAACGTGAGCTCAGGAGCACCGTGTTCCCGTGGTTAGCGTGAGCAGCTGCGGAACGAGAGGTCCTTCGTTGAAGTCTTCCCTCGAGTGCAAAGTTTATTTTCGCAAAGTTATGATCTGTCCGTTCATTGACGTCTCTGTTCACTGTAATAAGTTTAGTGTCTGTGTTTTGCAACTGCACCGCAAAACCGTGCGATTAGTAGACCAAAGGACGTGCCTCTCCAATGGGAACCGAAAACATGTGATCGCAAGGTCATGGGTCAACCGATTCCTCCACAGGAAAACACGTCCGATATATTCTATACGACACTGGTGACGGCATGTGCGTCACGTGACAGGAATATGTTGTCGACTCACCACCTAACTTGTACACTTGACGAATGGGTAAAAAGATTCTTCTACCTTGCCCCATTTATGTTTTCTTGTGGATGTGATAATCACTCCCAAAAAGTGATAAAAACATAAGAGTTTGTCACATAAACTGCAACAAATGAATGCAACAGTTTCACAGTCGCACAGTTTTCCCTGTGCTCTGTCAAAACATATGTTTTTGACGTCTTCAAATTTTTCCGTGTGTAGACCTTCAAATCCTGCATATGTCCAAGCAAATCTGAACATGTCCTGCAATTTTGGAGAGCGAAGTTGATTATGTGTGAGTGCCTGAACTTTGATAATTGTCTGAAAATAAAAAATTAAACTTTTGCACTCGAGGAAAGACTTGAACCAAGGACCTCTCGTTCCGCAGCTGCTCACGCTAACCACGGGACCACGGCGCTCATGAGGTCACCTTGCTGCTGACTGTCTCGCGCATGGACTACACAATTTGTATATTTTGCTAGTTTTTTTCACAGTTCCACACAACTTCTTGCTGTTTTCTCGATTGATCTGTGTTCAGTTTTTCAAGGCCTATCCACTGTGCCAACTTATAACTAAATCTGAGGGGGGTGCGATGGGGAGGTTCCCTTGTGAGAACAAGGATTCTGCGGCAAACAGAATTGATGGATATTGGTGTGTAATTTCGCAGATCCTCCCTTTTACTCGTCTCCCGCCGGTAGCCACCCCGTACGGCGCCGACCACTCCCCCACTGCCGGCCGGTGGCTGCCTCTCGGGCTGCCGCTGCGCAGCACACAGCAGCCTTCGCCTGCCGGAACAGAGGAGACGCGGCCGTCCGTCTTCATTAAGACGACGCGCGGCGCCGCGACGCTGGCCGCTACTTCCTCTCCCCCTTTCCCCCCTCCCCACACCGCGCCACGCCGTGTAATAATAGGCGCGGCTAATTGAGCGGCAGCACAGCTCGGGCACGGCCGCCGTAATTGCCGCCGCCGGACGCACGCACGCACACGCGTCTGAGTCCTCCACCCAGCCAGCCACCTGGCGACGCGCCGGCCGCACCTGCGCGTCGCAAATCAGCGGCGCGCGGCGTCGGCTCCCTGGCTGCGCCACGGCGCCACCGAGCCCTGAACCGGGGCACGCGCACCGAAATAACGCCCACTCCACAGGTTGTCTGTCGCACGCGGCGACGGCTGCAGCGAGGCGGAAAGAAACATTACGGCTCGACGTCATCAGAGACGCGGCGCGGGCTCCGACTAGGGAGGAACGGCACAGGCGCGGGCCAACTATTCGCTGGCGGCGGCAGCACGTACTGTTTCTGTCCGTCCTCAGTAACGTGGCACACGTGTGCACTGTTTTAATAATACTTAATGGCCATTAAAATCGCTACACCACGAAGATGACTTGCTACAGACGCGAAATTTAACCGACAGGAAGAAGATGCTGGGATATGCAAGTGATTAGCTTATCAGAGCATTCACACAAGGTTGGCGCCGGTGGCGACACCTACAACGTGTTCACACGAGGAAAGTTTCCAACCGATTTCTCACACACAAACAGCAGTTAACCGGCGTCGCCTGGTGAAACGTTGTTGTGATGCCTCGTGTAAGGAGACGAAATGCGTACCATCACGTTTCGGACTTTGATAAAGGTCGGATTGTAGCCAATCGCGATTGCGGTTTATCGTGTCGCGACATTGCTGCTCGCGTTGGTCGAGATCCAATGACTGTTAGCACAATAAATGAATCGGTGGGTTCGGCAGGGTAATACGGAACGCCGTGCTGGATACCAACGGCCTCGTATCACTAGCAGTCGAGATGACAGGCATCTCATCCGCATGGCTGTAACCGATCGTCCAGCCACGTCTCGATCACTGACTCAACAGATGGGGACGTTTGAAGGACAACAACCATCCGCACGAACAGTTCGACGACGTTCGCAGCAGCATGGACTATCAGCTCGGAGACCGTATCTGCGGTTACCCTTCATGCTGCATCACAGACAGGAGCGCCTGCGATGGTGTACTCGACCACCAACCTGGGTGCACGAATCGCAAAGCGTCATTTTTTCGGATGAATCCAGGTCTGTTTACGGCATCATGATGGTCGCATCCGTGTTTGGCGTCATCGCTTTGAACGCACGCTGAAAACGTGAATTCGTCATCGCCATACTGGCGTATCACCAGGCGTGATGTTATGGGCTGCCATTGGTTACACGTCTCGGTCACCTCTTGTGCGCATTGACGCCACTTTGAACAGGGGACGTTACAGTTCAAATGTGTTACGACCCGTGGCTCTACCCTTCATTCGATCCCTGCGAAACCCTACATTTCAGCTGGATAATGCACGACCGCACGTCGCAGGTCCTGTACGGGCCTTCCTGGATACAGAAAATGGCCGACTGCTGCCCTGTCCAGCACATTCTCCAGATCTCTCACCGACGTCTGGTCAATGGTGGCCGGGCAACTGGCTCGTCACAATACGCCAGTCACTACTCTTGATCAACTGTGGTATCGTGTTGAAGTTGCATGGGCAGCTGTACCTGTACGCGCCATCCAAGCTCTGTGTGACCCATGGCCCGGGCGTTTCAAGGCCGTTATTACGGCCAGACGTGGTTGTTCTGGGTACTGATTTCTCAGGATCTATGCACCCAAATTGCGTGAAAATGTAGTCACATGTCAGTTCTACTATAATACATTTGTCCAATGAATACCCGTGTATCATCTGCATTTCTTCTTGGTGTAGCTATTTTAATGGCCAGTAGTGTGTTTGCTCCACTTGTGAACAATGTGAGGGGCCATGAGGAGTGACATACATGATTGATTTGGCAGGCCAATGCTGTTCCCACACAACATGCCTCTCGTGCCATCAGCCTACCAGGTGTTGTTGTTGTTGTTGTTGTGGTCTTCAGTCCTGAGACTGGTTTGATGCAGCTCTCCATGCTACTCTATCCTGTGCAAGCTTCTTCATCTCCCAGTACCTACTGCAACCTACATCCTTTTGAATCTGCTTAGTGTATTCATCTCTTGGTCTCCCTCTACGATTTTTACCCTCCATGCTGCCCTCCAATGCTAAATTTGTGATCCCTTGATGCCTCAAAACATGCCCTACCAACCGATCCCTTCTTCTAGTCAAGTTGTGCCACAAACTTCTCTTCTCCTCAATCCTATTCAATACCTCCTCATTAGTTACGTGATATACCCACCATATCTTCAGCATTCTTCTGTAGCACCACATTTTGAAAGCTTCTATTCTCTTCTTGTCCAAACTGGTTATCGTCCATGTTTCACTTCCATACATGGCTACACTCCATACAAATACTTTCAGAAACGACTTCCTGACACTTAAATCTATACTCGATGTTAACAAATTTCTCTTCTTCAGAAACCATTTCCTTGCCATTGCCAGTCTACATTTTATATCCTCTCTACTTCGACCATCATCAGTTATTTTACTCCCTAAATAGCAAAACTCCGTTACTACTTTAAGTGTCTCATTTCCTAATCTAATTCCCTCTGCATCACCCGATTTAATATGACTACATTCCATTATCCTCGTTTTGCTTTTGTTGATGTTCATCTTATATCCTCCTTTCAAGACACTGTCCATTCCGTTCAACTGCTCTTCCAAGTCCATTGCTGTTTCTGACGGAATTACAATGTCATCGGCGAACCTCAAAGTTTTTACTTCTTCTCCATGAATTTTAATACCTACTCCGAATTTTTCTTTTGTTTCCTTTACTGCTTGCTCAATATACAGATTGAATAACATCGGGGAGAGGCTACAATCCTGTCTCACTCCTTTCCCAACCACTGCTTCCCTTTCATGACCCTCGACTCTTATAACTGCCATCTGATTTCTGTACAAATTGTAAATAGCCTTTCGCTCCCTGTATTTTATACCTGCCACCTTCAGAATTTGAAAGAGAGTATTCCAGTTAACATTGTCAAAAGCTTTCTCTAAGTCTACAAATGCTAGAAACGTAGGTTTGCCTTTTCTTAATCTTTGTTCTAAGATAAGTCGTAAGGTTAGTATTGCCTCACGTGTTCCAACATTTTTACGGAATCCAAACTGATCTTCCCCGAGGTCGGCTTCTACCAGTCTTTCCATTCGTCTGTAAAGAATTCGCGTTAGTATTTTGCAGCTGTGACTTATTAAACTGATAGTTCGGTAATTTTCACATCTGTCAACACCTGCTTTCTTTGGGATTGGAATTATTATATTCTTCTTGAAGTCTGAGGGTATTTCGCCTGTCTCATACATCTTGCTCACCAGATGGTAGAGTTTTGTCATGAGTGGCTCTCCCAAGGGCATCAGTAGTTCTAATGGAATGTTGTCTACTCCCGGGGCCTTGTTTCGACTCAGATCTTTCAGTGCTCTGTCAAACTCTTCACGCAGTATCTTATCTCCATTTCGTCTTCATCTACATCCTCTTCCATTTGCATAATATTGTCCTCATGGTGTGGGTTCCTGTAGTCATGTCCTAGTTCATGAACCACGGGCAACGTATGAGTGGCCAAGTAAGTGGTCCCGACAGTCGGGATACCAGTTACTTTGGAATAAGGCTGGGCATCTCGGACATATTCTGAGTCGTGGTCACCTTTGTGCTCATACGGCAAAGACTACCAAATCCACCGGTTAGTCCCTCAGCCGTTAGGGGTAAAACCCAATGGGACTCGGGGCAAGTAAGGCTTGCAACCTGCTTCCCTGGTACTTTAAATATGATGCTGGCAACAATCACAGCAAAATGCCTCGGAGAATACAAGGTCTACTTGTCAGGAGTCAAAGCAGGAATAGCACAATGGGATGTAGGGCTTTACATCAGGAAAGAAATGGAACCCAGCGTAGTTGCAATAAGGTATGTAAACGAACGACTGATGTGGATAGATTTGACAGTGTCTAGCAAGAAAATTAGGATTGTGTCAGTATATTCGCATTGTGAAGGGACAGATCAAGATAGGATGGATAGTTTTTATGAGGCACTCAGTGATGTAGTTGTTAGAGTAAAGGACAAGGACAGTGTTCTGCTCATGGGTGATTTTAACGCCAGGATTGGAAATCGAACAGAAGGGTATGAAAAGGTTATGGGTAAATTTGGAGAGGATATGGAGGCCAACAGGAACAGGCAGCAACTCTTGGATTTCTGTGCCAGTATGGGCTTAGTAATCACAAACTCCTTTTTTAAACATAAGAACATTCACCGGTATACTTGGGAAAGCAGGGGAACCAAATCTGTCATTGACTATATAATAACAGATCAGGAATTCAGGAAGGCTGTGAGGGACACACGTGTATTCAGGGGATTCTTTGATGACACTGATCATTATTTAATCTGCAGTGAAAGTGGGATTGCGAGGCCGAAAGCACAAGGACATAACAGCGATCTCAGAAAGGTACCAGTTAGTTGAATGTAGTCAGTTACAGTCATTGGAAAAGGAATGGACAAGGCACAGGGACACAGTACTAGAAGTGGCTAAAGAATGTCTTGGAACAGTAGTGTGTAAAAGTAGGAGGAAGCAAACAGCTTGGTGGAATGACACAGTCAAGGCAGCCTGTAAAAGGAAAAAGAAGGCGTATCAAAAATGGCTACATACTAGAACTCAGGTAGACAGAGAAAGTTATGTTGAAGAAAGAAACAAAGCCAAACAGATAATTGCAGCATCCAAGAAGAAATCTTGGGAAGACTTTGGAGACAGGTTGGGGACATTGGGTCAAGCTGCTGGAAAACCATTCTGGAGTGTAATTAGCAGTCTTCGAAAGGGAGGTAAGAAGGAAATGACAAGTATTTTGGACAGGTCAGGAAAACTGCTGGTGAATCCTGTGGATGCCTTGGGCAGATGGAGGGAATATTTTGAAGAGTTGCTCAATGTAGGTGAAAATACGATCAGTAATGTTTCAGATTTCGAGGTACAATGGGATAGGAATGATGATGGAAATAGGATCACGTTTGAGGAAGTGGAGAAAATGGTCAATAGATTGCAGTGCAATAAAGCAGCTGGGGTGGATGAAATTAAGTCGGAACTCATCAAGTACAGTGGAATGATAGGTCTTAAATGGCTACACAGGATAATTGAAATGGCCTGGGAGTCGGGACAGGTTCCATCAGACTGGACAAAAGCAGTAATCACACCAATCTCTAAACATGGAAACAGAAAAGATTGTAACAACTACAGAGGTATCTCTTTAATCAGTGTTGTGGGTGAAATCTTCTCAGGTATTGTTGAAAGGAAAGTGCGAGTATTAGTTGAGGAGCAATTGGATGAAAATCAGTGTGGGTTTAGGCCTCTTAGAGGTTGTCAGGACCAGATCTTTAGCTTACGACAAATAATGGAGAAGTGTTATGAGTGGAACAGGGAATTGTATCTATGCTTTATAGATCTAGAAAAGGCATATGACCGGGTTCCTACGAGAAAGTTATTGTCTGTTCTACGAGATTATGGAATAGGAGGCAAACTTTTGCAAGCAATTAAAGGTCTTTACATGGATAGTCAGGCAGCAGTTAGAGTTGACGGTAAACTGAGTTCATGGTTCAGAGTAGTTTCAGGGGTAAGACAAGGCTGCAACCTGTCTCCACTGTTGTTCATATTATTTATGGATCATATGTTGAAAACAATAGACTGGCTGGGTGAGATTAAGATATGTGAACACAAAATAAGCAGTCTTGCATATGCGGATGACTTAGTTGTGATGGCAGATTCGATTGAAAGTTTGCAGAGTAATATTTCCGAGCTAGATCAGAAATGTAAGGACTATGGTATGAAGATTAGCATCTCCAAAACGAAAGTAATGTCAGTGGGAAAGAAATATAAACGGATTGAGTGCCAAATAGGAGGAACAAAGTTAGAACAGGTGGACGGTTTCAAGTACTTAGGATGCATATTCTCACAGGATGGCAACATAGTGAAAGAACTGGAAGCGAGGTGTAGCAAGGCTAATGCAGTGAGCGCTCAGCTACGATCTACTATCTTCTGCAAGAAGGAAGTCAGTACCAAGACTAAGTTATCTGTGCACCGTTCAATCTTTCGACCAACTTTGCTGTATGGGAGCGAAAGCTGGGTGGATTCAGGTTATCTTATCAATAAGGTTGAGGTTACGGATATGAAAGTAGCTAGGATGATTGCAGGTACTAGTAGATGGGAACAATGGCAGGAGGGTGTCCACAATGAGGAAATCAAAGAAAAACTGGGAATGAACTCTATAGATGTAGCAGTCAGGGCGAACAGGCTTAGATGGTGGGGTCATGTTACACGCATGGGAGAAGCAAGGTTACCCAAGAGACATGGGTTCAGCAGAAGAGGGTAGGAGGAGTCGGGGCAGACCAAGGAGAAGGTACCTGGTTTCGGTTAAGAATGATTTTGAATTAATAGGTTTAACATCAGAAGAGGCACCAATGTTAGCACTGAATAGGGGATCATGGAGGAATTTTATAAGGGTGGCTATGCTCCAGACTGAACGCTGAAAGGCATAATCAAAGGATGATGATGATGATGATGATGTCCTCAAGTACATCGCCCTTGTATAAACCCTCTATATACTCCTTCCACCTTTCTGCCTTCCCTTCTTTGCTTAGAACTGGGTTGCCATCTGAGCTCTTGATATTCATACAAGTGGTTCTCTTCGCTCCAAAGGTCTCTCTAATTTTCCTGTAGGCAGTATCTATCCTACCCCTAGTGAGACAAGCCTCTACATCCTTACATTTGTCCTCCAGCCATCCCTGCTTAGCCATTTTGCACTGCCTGTCGATCTCATTTTTGAGACGTTTGTATTCCTTTTTGCCTGCTTCATTTACTGCATTTTTATATTTTCTCCTTTCATCAATTAAATTCAATATTTCTTCTGTTACCCAAGGATTTCTACCAGCCCTCGTCTTTTTACCTATTTGATCCTCTTCTGCCTTTACTACTTCATCCCTCAAAGCTACCCATTCTTCTTCACCGGTATGAAATGAGCGTTAAGATTCAAATGTGTCGATACGGAACATTTGTTGTCAACGAGCCTTAATTTTTTGTTTGTTTGGTTGGTATGACATCTGTCAAAGATATTTAGTATACATCAAGTCATGGAACAAAGAACATCATATGTTTTCATCGTGTTAACAATGTCGAATTTTGTACCAGAAAGTGATGATTTGCGGAAACCATTAACATTTTGTTTTCATTTTAAGAAAAAAAAAAGTGATGCAGAGTCGCAGTGAATGCTCTATCAGAGTCAACATGTAAAAGGTGGTTTCAACGGTTCAGAAATAATGATTTTGATGTAAGAAATTAAGAACGTCGAAGACCACCAAAACAGTTCAAAGACGCCGAATTGCAAGCTATATTGGATGAAGATGATAATTTGAGTCAGAAGCAAATGGCAGCAATGTTAAATGTTGCACTACACACAATTTCTCACCGTTTGAAAGCTATGGGAAAGATCCGAAAGTGTGGAAAATGGGTGCCACATGAATTCAATGAAAGGCAGATGGAAGACCTAAAAACCATTTGTCAAATTTTGCTTCAAAGATATGAAAGAAAATCAATTTTGCATCGAATCGTTACTGGCGATTGAAAAGGAATTATTTTAAGAATCCTAAACGGGAAAAATCATGGGTTAATCCGAGACAACCATAAACATCGACTGCAAAACAAGATCGATTCGGCAAGAAGACAGTGCTCTGTGTTTGGAGGGATCAGAAAGGTGTGGTGTATCATGAGCTTCTAAAACCCGGTGAATCTGTGAATACTAATCGCTACAGACGACAAATCATCAATTTGAACTATGCATTCATCGAAAAAAGACCAGAATGGGTCCGAAGACATGGCAAAGTAATTTTTTTACACGACAATGCACCTGCACACAAAGCGAAACTGGTTCAGGATACAATCAAAACACTTGGCTGGGAGCTGCTACCCCATCCGCCAAATTCACCAGACTTTGCCCCTTCCGGCTACCATTTGTTTTCATCAATGGGACACGCATTGGCTGAGGAACACTGATTCCTACGAAGAAGTCGAAAATTAGGTGTCTGATTGGTTTGCTTCAAAAGGCATTTCTATTGGCGTGGTGTCCACAGAGTGCCAGAAAGGTGGTTAAAATGTATAGAAAGCAATGGTCAGTACTTTGAATAAAATGTTTTTACTTTTCAATTCAAAATTAGTGTTTCAATTTCACAAAAAACGCTCATTTCCTACCGGCACAGCTGGTATATGCCAGTGGCTGGATAAAACATGTTTGTCTGCATTTCCGCCCCTATTCGAGCTACAAGGTTATGAGCCCCACAGTGGCGATACCGATGACACCTGATGTTTCTGTGCCGTATCTGGTTGAAAGTAGTTCAATAGTTCAGGAGGAGACCCCAGACACACACACACACACACACACACACACACACACACACACACACATACACACACACACGTACACTCTGCTTGATACATACAACACATTATTGTGATTATTATTCTCTGCATCATTAACTGAGAGGACAGTACAGCTGTCTCTCACATAGAGGACCTGGCTTCGATTGCCAATAACTCCCACAGATATTTTCTTGGTGATAGGACTGGCATGCAGTGCACAGAGTTCTGTAGTGCCAACTGTACTGCTATCACACCAAACAGTACTGGCCAGGAGGACGGTGTCCTGATCACCACCCCTGCATACCATCTCCAGTGATGGAGGATGACCCAGTCGGCACCTATGGGTTCATCAGGGTCTCTGTGTGGAGTTAAACTGGACATCACCTGTTCCTGGTCAGGTAAATGCGGTAGGTTAGGGATACACAATTTGAAGTCGCATCCAATTGAAAGACTTGCACCACGCTATTGAGCCAGACAAAATAATAATTTAGAAAAATGTTAACACCACACACACACACACACACACACACACACACACACACACACACACACACACACACACCCTGATGAACCCCATCGGTACTGACAGCCCACTGAGCCGTCTTCCATCATTGGGGATGGTATGCACAGGTGGAGATCAGCACACCATTCTCCCAGCCAGTACTGTTTGGTGTGGTAGCTCCACAGTTGGCACTAAAAGACAGTGTGCATACCACGTCAGTCTTAACCCCAGGGAAATATCTATGGCAGTTATCAGCAATCCAAGCCAAGTCCTCCGTATGAGAGTCAGCTGCACTGACCACTCAGTTATGGAGGTATACAATAATAATAATAATAATAATAATAATATCTAGGATACAGACAAAAAATAGGAATAGATAATACAAATATTAAAGAAGAACTAAAAGAAAAATATAGATAAAGGCTGACAAAAGTGCTGAAAACAGAATTGACAGCAAGAAACAAGACAAAAGCTATGAATACTTATGCTATACCAATATCTACCTACTCATCTGGAGTAGTGAAATCGAGTAACACAGACCTAGAAGCACTCTGTATTACACGATCACAATGCCACAAATATAGAATACATCGCATACATTCAGCAACAGAAAGATTCACATTGAGCAGAAAGGAAGGAGGAAGGGGATTTATCGACATAAAAAACCTACATTATGGACAGGTAGACAATTTAAGAAAATTCTTTATAGAACGAGCAGAAACTAGCAAAATACACAAAGCAATCACTCATCTAAATACATCGGCTACACCATTGCAACTTCATAACCCCTTCTACAACCCTTTAGATCACATAACATCAACAGATACGAAGAAAGTAAATTGGAAAAAGAAAATACTGCATGGCAAGCACCCGTATCATATAACACAGCCACACATCGATCAAGACGCATCTGATCAAGGCATTATATACAGTGAGACGGAAGGATTCGTGATGGCAATACAGGATCAAACAATAAACACCAAATATTACAGCAAGCATATTATTGAAGATCCCAATACCACAACAGATAAATGCAGACTTTGCAAACAACAAATAGAAACAGTAGATCACATCACAAGTGGATGCACAATACTAGCAAATACAGAATACACCAGAAAACATGACAATGTAGCAAAAATAATACATCAACAACTTGCCATACGACATAAACTAATAAAACAACACGTTCCCCTATACAAGTATGCACCACAAAATGTACTGGAGAATGATGAATACAAATTATACTGGAACAGAACCATTATAACAGATAAAACAGCACCACATAACAAACCTGACATCATACTCACCAATAAAAAGAAGAAATTAACACAACTAATCGAAATATCCATACCCAATACAACAAAAATATACAGAAGAAAACAGGAGAAAAAATTGAAAAATACATCCAAGTGGCTGACGAAGTCAAGGACATGTGGCATCAGGATAAAGTTGACATTATACCAATTATACTATCAACTACAGGAGTCATACCACACAATATCCACCAGTACATCAACGCAATACAGCTACATCCAAACTTATATATATACACAACTACAGAAATCTGTAATTATTGATACATGTTCAATTACCCAAAAGTCCATAAATGCAATTAACATATACCGTACAGTTAAAAGGAAGTCACGCTCGATCGAGGTCCGCGTCACTTTCCATTTTTAACCAGACTAACGTCTGATAAAGGAAATAATAATAATAGTAATAATAATTATATATGTCAAGCAGAGTGTACTCGTGTATGTCCACAGTCTCCTCCCGAGCTCTTGAACTGATTTCAGCCGAATGTGGCACAGAAGCAGCAAGCCTCACAAGTACCACCACTGTGGGGCTCGTAACATCGTAGCTCCAACATGGCCGGAGGTACCGGCAAATGTGTTTCTCCAGTCCCTGACATGTAGGCTGATTGCACAAGAGGCATGTTGCGTGGGAACAGCATTGGCCTCCCAAATCAACCTGTTTTGCAGGTCACCTACATGTCAGTGGCAAAGAACAGTTTTCCAGGCCCCTGAAATGTTAGCTGCCCTGCATGACCATTGTATTGTGCTGGAGTAGTATCAGCTTGCTTTTTCGACCTGCTTGGCAGCCTGTATGTTAGGGACAAATGAAGGATTTTCAATCTGCTGAAGTGCAGGGTGCTCTGCATGACAAGCATAGTGCAGGAGTGGAATGAGCCAGCTTAATTGTATTGCAGGGGCTACATGTGCCAATGTGTGTAGGTGCGAGCAGATTGAGAAGGATGGAGGAGAGGATGGACAGAGTTACAGGTAGGACGAAATGGATGGAAACAGGGAAGAAGGGGAAGATGCACGCATCTGATGGAAGGTGTACAGGTGCAGTGAGCAGGGGGGGAGGGGAGGTGAAAGGAAGAGGGGGAGGAGAGATGGGATGTTACAGGGAGACGATGATATGGTCAGAGGGAGGGGCAGGAACATATGGTCAGAGAGTTGGTGTGGAGGACATGGACGAAGAGATGGCGTTGCTGAGGATATCATTGCCAGTGAAAGTACCTCTAAAGCAACTAAAACACAAATTCAATTTTGAAGTACTGCGTTTTTCAGAGGCTTCACGTTATTGTGGCAAACGATCGACGAGACCTTCGACCCAACCTCGCCCGAATTGTCCAACTCCTCGGTGGTGCAGAGTACGTGGTCCACACACAGACTGTTTGAATCGACCCCACACATGTTCGACGGTCTTCGTCGGGGGAAATGAAAGGGCGCTTCATTCTGGTGATCCTACCGTGCTGGAGGAGGAACGTGTTCACGAGGACACGAGGATCAGCTCCGAAGTCACCACCCGACGAGACGAATGTGTCACCAAAATGTTGGCGGTGCGATCCGACTGTTGGCTGCAGAATCTCGACCCTGTACCTGAGAAGGGTGAGCTTGGCCTCAACAGCCGGGAGGTGTGCACAGTGCAGGGCTGGCGGTTATTGCTGAAACAACCGGTTTTTCGGCTGTAACGGTTCTTTCAACGGCAGTTTAGCCTGAGGATTAAAACCGTTCAAAGCAACAAGTTTCCGGTTTTTTATTTCCTGTAATAAACATATAAATGGAACGAAGACAGAAAAATAGACACTCCTTCGGTACATAGAATCAAAACACAAAATTACATAGGCAAATAAAAAGAAAACTTTATCCATCCACAATTCGCTATCGATTTTAATTTTTTGAAACTCTGCTCAATAATCATGTTGTAATCGAGGCTCAAACCACTATTTGGGCATTAGCAATAGTCAGTGCTAATGGATGAAAACTGAGGTTGAAGAAAACTGTTTTTCGTGACAATGTATCCGTTTTCAAGGGCTACAGGCAAGGCGTATCACGTAGACTATGGCAACGTATCGGCTACTTTCAGTTTTTACTGTAGTCAACGAACGAATTGTTAAATTACAAATTTTCTCCTTACATGGCGTCACAAGTTTGTTTTGGCTCCTCCCGTTCTTACTCTTTTGAAGCAAAGGGAGCATTGCAATTTTTATAATAACGCAATATTTCGAAGCAATGCAAATTTTACAAATAACAATTACACGTGAAACTTCCTGGCAGATTAAAACTGTGTGCCGGACCGAGACTCGAACGCGGGACCTTTGCCTTTCGCGGGCAAGTGCGGGTCGTGAGCGGTGCTTCAGCAGCTCAGTTGGTAGGCACTTGCCCGTGAAAGGCAAAGGTCCCGAGTTCGAGTCTCGGTCCGGCACACAGTTTTCATCTAACGGGAAGTTTGATATCAGCGCACACTCCGCTGCAGAGTGAAAATCACATTCAACAATTATAAGTTTTTTTTAAAGGTTTATTTAAAAATCATGAATTTTAGATACGCTGCTATACACGTAATTGATATTTCTATTCTTTACGCGGTTATTCGTAAAAAATAAAAAAAGTTCTATAACCGAGACCAAACAAATACCAAAAATCCCACTTTTTCAGAAACAAAATAGCGGTATCGGTTTCAACCGGTCGTTTATTGCCAGCCCTACTACGGTGACCCTTTGTAATGCTAACCCAGACCACACTCCGCCACTGCCTTGTTGCGGGTGTTCGCTATTACTTGTAGCCCACCGTATAGAACCAATGAGTAACTACACCTTACGAAAACTGCGTGTGAAGAAAGTGAATTCTTAGTTAACAACAGGACAATCACAATCACAAAAACTGTATTACAGTAACACATCAGTAATCATTACATAATCACATAATGCATTTTTTTTTACTTTCGAATTGAACACTTAGGATCACGCATTCCTTCTTTGTCTCGAGTCTCCTCTTTCTCCAGAACTCACTCCAAATAAACTCTGTACAGTTGCTTCCGTTCATCTGTCCAGGCTTTTCCAGTCTTCCTACAAGGGAACCTCCCCATCGCACCCCCCTCAGATTTAGTTATAAGTTGGCACAGTGGATAGGCCTTGAAAAACTGAACACAGATCAATTGAGAAAACAGGAAGAAGTTGTGCGGAACTGTGAAAAAATAAGCAAAATATACAAACTGAGTAGTTCATGGCAAGATAGGCAACATCAAGGACGCTGGGACCGCAGCAGCGCCGTGGTCTCGTGGTAACGTGAGCAGCTGCGGAACGAAAGCTCGTTGGTTCAAATCTTCCATCGAGTGAGAACTTTAATTTTTTATTTTCAGTTTATGTGACAAACTCTTACGTTTTCATCACTTTTTTGGGAGTGATTATCACATCCACAAGAAAACCTAAATCGGGCAAGGTAGAAGAATCTTTTTACCCATTCGCCAAGTGTACAAGTTAGGTGGGTCGACAACATATTCCTGTCATATGACGCACATGCCGTCACCAGTGTCGTATAGAATATATCACATGTGTTTTCTTGTGGAGGAATCGGTTGACCTATGACCTTGCGATCAAATGTTTTCGGTTCCGATTGGAGAGGCACGTCCTTTCGTCTACTAATCGCACGGTTTTGCGATGCGGTCGCAAAACACAGACACTAAACTTATTACAGTCAACAGAGACGTCAATGAACGAACGGACAGATAATAACTATGCAAGAATAAAGAAAGTAAAATTTTCACTCGTTGGAAGACTTGAACAAAGGACCTCTCCTTCTGCTGCTGCTCACTCTACCACGGGACCACGGCGCTCCTGAGCTCACGTTCTCCTTTATGTTGCCTATGTGGCCAAGACTGATGACCAGTTTGTACATTTTGCTATTTTTTCACAGTTCCACACAACTGCTTCCTGTTTTCTCAATTGATCTGTGTTCAGTTTATCAAGGCCTATCCACTGTGCCAAGTTATAACTAAATCTGAGGGGGGTGCGATGGGGAGGTTCCCTTGTTAGTTATTTCCACTTGAAAACCTTCCAAATTTTGAATCATTGTCGGACATGTATCCCTATTTAACATCTGAACTTGCTCCATGTTGAAGTCTTCTTTTTCCACAGATAGTCGAATATCCTTTTGGTTAGTCTGGTTTTCTCCATTCTGTACAGGTGTCCTAGAAATGGCAACCTCCTCTTTTTCACGGTCTCCGAGATTTTTTCAAGCTTTCATTTTTGCTCCGAAGCTTCCAGCCAGTTTCAACCTGCGTTGGACCCACGATTTTCCGCAGTATTCTTCTTTCCAGTACCTCCAGCTTTGACAGCCCGGTCGGCCGTGCGGTCTAACGCTTTGCTTCCAGAGCAGGAAGGCGTGCCCGTCCCCAGCAGGAATCCGCCCGGCGGATTAGTGTTGTAATGTTGCTGCTTTAAGTTGTTCTGAAAGCGGTGCTGATATTCAAGACAATAAAAGCGGGTTAAAAGCTGTGAGCTATCTGGGGAAGTTATCCTTGCATTACTGAGCAACTGTTTCACCAGGTATCCAGTCTAGTTTACCAAATTCCCAACCAGACTGACATTAATTGTAATCTTTTAGTAGGCATCTTACGATAACCGGTGATATATATGTAAAAAGACAATTTAAATAAAAAGAAATAAATCAGTTTATATTTGGACATTTACTTTAACATTGATCATAGTTCCGTTAAATTTTCAGCATATTAAACTTGATTCATAACTAAACTGGTGCCTTATTTAGGATTGTGAAAATGTGAGTTTGTAATCTTACGGAACACATCAAATATGGAGCCAAGATTGGGAGACTGCATACAACACTGCATTCATAAAATAACACACGAAGAATGTTGAAACATATGCAAGAGGAAATTTACCACAACCAACCGATTCAATTTTCACCCAAAGAAGTTACGTTCGTAGCGCAATCCTGTCCGTCATGAAATTGCCACACACTGGTATACTAAATTCATACTAACTCTCTGTGAAATCTTCCCGAAAAGAATAGCTGAGGGCTACTTTGATGATTACACCACATGCTTCACGTGGTCAACTTGGTTTACACAAAGAGTGTAACTCCTCTATAATTTTGATAATTAAAATAAATTACATCGAAACGCAATTTACAAAAGAAAAAACTCTAACTGGTTACTGTCGTCTTACTATTAACCTGATGGGTCAAACCATTGTATAAGCACGTGGTACTGGTCCCACAAAGTACACCCCACGTGGGTTGAGCATAAAGAAAAGTTGCTATATTGAAAAATATTGTCACGACGAGACGTTATAATCTCACGCACATTCGCATTTAAGATTGATGATCTTAGTTAGAGTTACTGATCAACACGTGGTTCCACTTTACTCACAAAGTAGTGACAAAGCAACTACTGGAAGACATTCTGAACTTCACACTCGAATTAAACTGCGTTGCAATTTAAGATAACATTAGATACGCAGACACACGGTGTAAACATCATAAACAGAAGTTAGTAACGAACATATACTTCATTAGGCTGGTGGCAGATAGGTAAACGTACCAGAGACGATGAAACACGTAATAGAGTCGCAATATTTACGCTGTGAAAAGAAGTGTACGACGAAATAGCTGTGTCGAGTGACAGAAGAACGATAATCCACCACAAAAAAGAGTGACAAACATGCTGAACAGTGAGTGGATGGCGAAAAAACGAAGAGGTGAATATAGAACAGTGACAAAAGTGGTAGTGCGATTTACAGACCAGATGTGAGGAAACGCAGAGCAGCAAATTACATTTATTTAGAAAAAATCGTGAGGTGAACTGTTTGTATCGTTACAGATGCCACTGATGATGCCTTAGAACAGGAGAAGGCGATACGCGTATGGATTCAGTAAAATAAATAGCACCAGGAAAAGGCAGTTTGATTTGCAAAACAAGTATTTATATGGTTGCTGCGGAGGATTGCCACACAAACAAACTCGAAAATAAAAACTGCTGGGGACTGCTGTGTCTTTCTCCTTCCTTACACAACGGTTCCTCGTGGAATCATCGTGCAATGACGTCAGCTGCCCCCGCACGCCTGCCTCCTGCCCCCCCCCTCCCCCTACCCATCCACATCCCTTGGCCACCGGGCTGGCTCGACGCAGCGTCGCTCCCTCAGAGGGGCGTGGCCAGCAGCGCGCGTCTGCGCATCGTGCTGCTCAAGTAGCTGTACATCATACACTGAGGTCAGAAAAGTCACGGGACAGTGACACGTGACACGTGGCGGCAGTGTAGCGTGCACGAGATACCAAAGGACAGAGCATTGGTGGAGCTGTCGTCATTTGTACTCAAGTGAGTCACGTGACAAGGTTTCCGGCGTCACTATAGCTGCACATCGAGAGTTAACAGACTCTGAAGGTGGGATGATAGTTGGAGCTAGATTTGTCGCACATTCCGTTTCGGAAATCGCTAGGGATTGCAACATTCTGGAATCCTAAGTGCCAGGAATGTGGCAAGAGGTCCAAATTTCAGGCGTTACCTCTCACACCACGGGCCGACTGCCTTCACTTACCGATCGAGAGCAGCGGCACCTGCGTTCTGTGCTAAGACACAGGGAACGCTGTGAAATAGCGCAGGCACTTTGTGCGACGAATGCATCTGTTAGGACAGTGCGGGGAAATTTGGCCATAATGGGCTGTGGCAGCAGGCGACCGACGCGAATGCCCTGGATGAGTCACTGTTGCAGTTGGTAAGAGCTGATGGCGGGGTTCGAGTGTGGGGGCGGACTCCACAAAACCGTGCACCCAAGTTCACTGTGCGAGCTGGTGGTAGCTCCATGAAGGTGTGGGCTGCGTTTACATGGGAGGCTCTGATTACTGGCTCAAATGGCTGTGAGCTTAACATCTGAGGTCATCAGTCCCCTAGAACGTAGAACTACTTAGACCTAACTAACCTAAGGACAGCACACACACCCATGCCGGAGGCAGTATGCGAACCTGCGACCGTAGCGGTCGCGCGGTTCCAGACTGAAGCGCCTAGAACCGCTCGGCCACACTTTGAGACCACCTGCAGTCACTCATAGACTTTTATTTTTATGGAAGGCAATGCACTATCGCACAGAATCACAATTGTTCGCAATTGGTTTGAAGGACATACTGGACAATTCGAGCAAACGGTTCGGCCACCCACATCGCCCGGCACGAATCCCGCCGAACGTATATGGTGTAAGGTGCCAGGACATGGACACTTACACGTAAGCTCACCAACATTAGTATTAATAGTAAAGGGCATCAGATCATGACTCTACTGGATTATGATAAATATGAAGCACTGTCGAGCAGTACTCCCTGCATGTCTGCTGGATTGAGCCACTAGAGGCCCTTCCACACGCAACGATCTGTCTGCGCACATCACATCTGCGCACATCACATCTGCGCACACAGAGCGTTGCGTGTGGACAGAAGATTTGCACCCACCTGAGGTGTGTGCAAACCTGGGAGTTGGAGTTGGAGGTTTGAGCGAAACCTCTCAAATCTGTGGGTTCAAACCACATCTGCGCAGACAAGTTGGAGCGTGTGGACAGGAGATCGCCGCAAATCTGGGGCGAAACAGCTGTTTGCACAGTCTAGGGCTTGTATTTGTGCGCGCAGGGCATTAAAATGGCTGATACTTGTCAGTGTTCTCGAGAGTTTGTAAGTGAATTCATTGAAATATACAGAAACCACCCATGTTTGTGGAAGATTTAAAAGTAAAGAATACAGTGACCGAGACAAAAAGACAGCAACGTACAATGCTCTAATTGAAAACCTGCGGGCAGTTGACGCCTCGGCAAACACAGAAACACTAATCTAGAAGATCTGGTGTAGGAGTAGATCAAGTATACCAGCCAACGTTATGGTATTTTGATCTGCTTGACTTTCTTAGTGATCAAGAAACGCCAAGACCAAGCAGGAGTACAATTGGAGATGAAATTGGAGTGTCAATGTGCGAGGAAATGGAACACGAGGTAATGTAAAACAATATATTTCACATACGTTTATCAAAAGTTTATTCAAAAGAATATATTTGTGTGAAAACATAATAGAAAATTAACTACTGTTATAAAAAGAAGTCATCCTTCAAGACAGCGTAAATAGCTTCACATGCGTTGGGTATTATTTCACTCAACGCTTGTTTCGATATTGCAGTTGAAAATTCCAAATCCTTGTAGCTGCTTCCTGTTGCTAGGAATCTTAATGTTGCCGCCAGCCGTTCATGAGGAGAAATTGCTCTTCTCATACAAGTACTTATTCTCATAATATGAGGGCTTACAAGCTTTAAGAGATAATTATAAGTTTCGACATCCATCCGCAAATAATTTTGCCAGTCGTTATGTTCGCCCTGCAACTCTCGCAGTAAATTTACGTAAGAAAACTGCTTTCGCTTTAGCAGCCACTGTCCACACCATTTTGACCGCTTTCTCTGTTTCCTGCGGTTGGTCTGAATGTTTTTTGCAACACAAGTTCCGAACACAGACCACAACCCAATTCGTCCATTTGACGTTTACGGGGAGCGTAGTCGCTTGCCACTGATATTTCTTTTCTGCACCGACAATTGGCGGCCGAGTAGAAGATTGGGGTTTGCGTCGTGTGAACACACCACATTTACAGCGATCTTTTGCATGTACAGACATCTGCGCCGATGTCTGCGCAGACGGATCGTTGCGTGTGGACCGGGCTTAACTTAAAGCGTTGGTGAAAAGCGTCCGAAGTTGTAAAGTCTGCAGATGGCCGTAGCTCGCCGAGCCGCCGTGCGACGCAGGTAGCGGGACAATGCGGCGCTTTTTGGGGTAGCCCGACATTGGCCGAAACTGAGTATGCTTCCGCCGCGTTTTCGTAAGCGAGGGAGACGGGAGAATTGTAGAGGGGCTTCGCCTTCAGCCATCGAGCGGTGCGGACTTGGAGACGGCGTCTAGGCCATCGTCTTCGAAGGGAGATATAACGGTCTGTATCGCAGCACTGCACCAACGCGTGTTCCGTGCAGAGTTCTGCGGTTAGAGCTCTTTGCGAGCTCAGAAGCGAGATTTTCACCAGCGCATAACCACTTCCAACAACTTACCTAATATTCTCGATCTAGAAGTTATCCTTGCGAGGGGCCGAGTATTTTTCAACGCAGCTGCCGGTAATTGCTAATTGTTAATGTGCCATACTCAGGAGTGTGTGGGTGGACAAAGAGATTCACATTTGTTTTGTAAATTTTGTCATTATATGAAATAAAAATGCCAACATTACGATCGAATTATCGACTTCATTGTAGCTAGCATTTACACTGTCCCAGTAAGCTTTACATGTACTTTAGTCACTGCACAGCTTGCCCAGACGGGAAGGAAAGAAGGTTTGCAGTCGTCAATGTCAGCGACGGACTGATAAGCTTACAATGGGACATAATCGGGGCGTCAGTCCGCGCACCAAATCCTGCACCGGCAACACTTTCGGCAATTGTGGACGGCTACAGGGGCAGCGCGGGTCAGTATTTCTGCAAGGCGACTCGCAACGACCTGTTGAGTCGATGGCGCGTCGAGTTGCTGAACTACGGCGGGCAACGTGAGGTCTGACGCGGTACCGGGAGGCGCCCCGTGGCTTCTGAGGCCTCAGTGTACAGCAGGGGTGTGCGTCGAGCTGAGCGACCACGTCTGAGGGAGGCCGGACAGCCGCGTTGTCAGGCAAGCCGCGGCTGCCTCGCCATAACATGCCCAGCTCTGTGTCCTCTCTGGCTAGCGTGGCGTCCCTCAGGGCCCCATATACAGGCTGGTACAAAAGGGTACGGCCAAACTCACAGGACACATTCCTCACACACAAAGAAAGAAAATATGTTATGTGAACATGTGTCCGGAAACGCTTATTTTCCATGTTAGAGGTCATTTTAGTTTCGTCAGTATGTACTGTACTTCCTCGATTCACCGCCAGTTGGCCCAATTGAAGGAAGGTAATGTCGACTTCGGTGCTTGTGTCGACATGCGACTCATTGCTCTACAGTACTAGCATCGAGCACATCTGTACGTAGCATCAACAGGTTAGTGTTCATCACGACCGCGGTTTTGCAGTCAGTGCAATGTTTACAAATGCGGAGTTGATGTATGGATTAGCACGGGGCAATAGCCGTGGCGCGGTACGTTTGTATCGAGACAGATTTCCAGAACGAAGGTGTCCCGACAGGAAGACGTTCCAAGCAATTGATCGGCGTCTTAGGGAGCACGGAACATTCCAGCCTATGACTCGCGACTGGGGAAGACCTAGAACGACGAGGAAACCTGCAATGGACGAGGCAATTTTTCGTGCAGTTGACCATATCCCTAATGTCGGCGTCAGAGAAGTTGCTGCTGTACAAGGTAACGTTGACCACGTCACTGTATGGAGAGTGCTACGGGAGAACCAGTTGTTTCCGTACCGTGTACAGCGTGTGCAGGCACTATCAGCAGCTGATTGGCCTCCACGGGTACACTTCTGCGAATGGTTCATCCAATAATGTGTCAATCCTCATTTCAGTGCAAATGTTCTCTTTACGGATGAGACTTCATTCCAACGTGATCAAATAGTAAATTTTCACAATCAGCGTGTGTGGGCTGACGAGAATCCGCACGCAATTGTGCAATCACGTCATCAACACATATTTTCTGTGAACGTTTGGGCAGGCATTGTTGGTGATGTCTCGATTGGGCGCCATGTTCTTCCACCTACGCTCAATGGAGCACGTTATCATGATTTCATACGGGATAGTCTATCTGTGCTGCTAGAACATGTGTCTTTACAAGTACGACACAACATGTGGTTCGTGCACGATGGAGCTCCTGCACATTTCAGTCGAAGTGTTCGTACGCTTCTCAACAACAGATTCGGTGACCGATGGATTGGTAGAGACGGACCGATTCCATGGCCTCCACGTTCCCCTGACCTCAATCCTCTTCACTTTCATTTATGGGGGCATTTGAAAGCTCTTGTATACGCAACCCCGGTACCAAATGTAGAGACTCCAGGGCTGCATCAGCGCATCAGGGATTCCATGCGACGGAGGGTGGATGCATGTATCCTCGCTAATGGAGGACATTTTGAACATTTCCTGTAACAAAGTGTTTGAAGTCACGCTGGTACGTTCTGTTGCTGTGTGTTTCCATTCCATGAGTAATGTGATTTGAAGAGAAGTAATAAAATGAGCTCTAACATGGAAA
The DNA here is from genome assembly GCF_023864345.2 of Schistocerca serialis cubense. Classification (NCBI taxonomy): domain Eukaryota; kingdom Metazoa; phylum Arthropoda; class Insecta; order Orthoptera; family Acrididae; genus Schistocerca; species Schistocerca serialis. The sequence continues at coordinate 527,644,388 of NC_064646.1, forward strand.
GTAAGCGTTTCCGGACACATGTCCACGTAACATATTTTCTTTCTTTGTGTGTGAGGAATGTTTCCTGAAAGTTTGGCCATACCTTCTTGCAACACCCTGTACAGCCCCGCAGACGCGGTCGCAGATGGACTGCCCGATGATCGTGTTCCCGCCAAGCAGCGTCTCCGTCATATCAGCGAATCCGTTCAAAATAAATTCCCTCCCCCCCTCTCCACCTAGCCCCCCCCCCCCCCCCATCCCACGGTCACGTCTGTTTATACCACTGGCACAATTAACGTCCTCTCTGAAAGAAATCTCTGCCGCTCTGAGTGACAGCCAATTTATTCCGCCGATACCACTGCCAAGATATCACGGCTGCGGCCATATCGTACACGCGTAATTAAAAAGTATCTCCCGAGCAAAGCTCTCACATTAAATTAGACTAATCCGTTGCAACTTTCGCAGAACACCGTGACTGCACATCAAATGAAAATGATTACGACTAGTTACGCCTTTACGTACGCTAATAATAAAATTTAAAACTGTCGTACCTGTTTGTCTGAGACCGCTTCTCTAAAACTACTAGACAAAGCTACTAAAGCTTATTATGCTTTAATTCAATAAAGAGAAACGCGTCTGGTGAAAAAAAATCACACATTTTTGTAGCTGTAACGACAGAACAAAATACCCTCAAAAATTATCATCGATTCGTTTGATTATTTTAGGCTGTTAAATAATTCCACGGTTACAAAAATTGTTTTGGAGTAGCGTACCCCGTGGTCTATCTCTAGTGTCCTTGATTAGGAATCCGAACACGCTCAGCACCACGTTAGATACCCGACACTGCTCACATTTTGAATGAGAATCATCAGCTATGGCGGCCAAAGACTTTCAGCATGAGAAGTCAGCCTCATTCAGCCAACGGCCTCGTCACAGAGGGTGGTGGTGTGGACAGACGTTCAGGGCACTCTCGTTTGTCTTCGGGGTGAGAAACTGCCACTAAAGGTGGAAGAATCAGCAATGATCAACAGCATGAGGATGCAGAAGGCAATGAAAACCACTGCATTAATGACACATCGGCAAACGACTCCGGACTGGTCCCCCTTTCGAACCTCTCGGAGGGAACTGGCCTTGAGGAAAAGATCGAATAATCGACGCAAGGATGAGATTCTAGGAGTAAAGGAATGGAATGTCAGAAGACTGAAAGTGGTAGGAGGTAAATTAGAATATCTGAAAAGTAAAAGGCTGAGCCTCAGTCAAGATATGGTGGGGGTCAGTGAAGCGAAATGGAAAGAAGACAAGGATTTCTGGTTCAAATGGCTCTGAGCACTATGGGACTTAACTTCTGAGGTCATCAGTCCCCTAGAATTTAGAACTACTCAAATATAACTAACCTAAGAACATCACACACATCCATGCCCGAGTCAGGATTCGAACCTGCAACCGTAGCGCGGCTCTAGACTGTAGCGCCTAGAACCGCTCGGCCACAACGGCCGGCAAGGATTTCTGGTCACATGGGTATCGGGTAATATCAAGAACAGCGGAAAATGGTCTAACGGGATTAGGATTCGATATAAACAGGAACCCCCCCAATGAACCATGGACCTTGTCGTTGGTGGGGAGGCTTGCGTGCCTCAGCGATACAGATGGCCGTACCGTAGGTGCAACCACAACGGAGGGGTATCTGTTGAGAGGCCAGACAAACATGCAGTTCCTGAAGAGGGGCAGCAGCCTTTTCAGTAGTTGCAGGGGCAACAGGCTGGATGATTGACTGATCTGGCCTTGTAACACTAACCAAAAGGGCCTTGCTGTGCTGGTACTGCGAACGGCTGAAAGCAAGGGGAAACTACAGCCGTAATTTTTCCCGAGGGCATGCAGCTTTACTGTATGGTTAAATGATGATGGCGTCCTCTTGGGTAAAATATTCCGGAGGTAAAATAGTCCCCCATTCGGATCTCCGGACGGGGACTACTCAAGAGGACGTCGTTATCAGGAGAAAGAAAACTGGCGTTCTACGGATCGGAGCGTGGAATGTCAGATCCCTTAATCGGGCAGGTAGGTTAGAAAATTTAAAAGGGGAAATGGATAGGTTAAAGTTAGATATATTTTCTCCTTTCATAAATTTAATTCAATATTTATTCTGTTACCCAAGGATTACTACTAGCCCCCATCTTTTTACCTACTTGATCCTCTGCTACCTTCACTATTTCATCTCTCAGAGCTACCCATTCTTCTTCTACTGTATTTATCTCCCCCATTCTTGTCAGTCGTTCCCTAATACTTTCCCTGAAGCATCTTCTCTCCCCGTTCCACTCCAAAACAGAACGAGGGAAAAATGACTGCCTATGTGCCTCTGTACGAGTCCTAATCTGTCTTCTCTTATCTTTGTGGTCTTTCCGCGAAATGTAAGCTGGCGGCAGTAAAACTGTACTGCAGTCAAATGCTGGTTCTCCTAAATTTCCTCAGTAGCGGTTCACGAAAAGAACGCCTCCTTTCCTCTAGAGACTCCCACCCGAGTTCCTGAAGCATTTCCGTAACACTCGCGTGATGATCAAACCTACCAGTAACAAATCTAGCAGCCCGCCTCTGAATTGCTTCTATGTCCTCCCTCAATCTGACCTGATAGGGATTCCAAACGCTCGAGCAGTACTCAAGAATAGGTCGTATTAGTGTTTTATAAGCGGCCTCCTTTACAGACGAACCACATCTTCCAAAAATTCTACCAATGAACCGAAGACGACTATCCGTCTTGTCCCACTTCATATCGCTCTGCAATGTTACGACCAAATATTTAATCGACGTGACTGTGTCAAGCGCTACACTACTAATGGAGTATTCAAACATTACGGGACTTTTTTCTATTCATCTGCATTAATTTACATTTACATTTATCTATACAGGGTGTTACAAAAAGGTACGCCGGCCGAAGTGGCCGTGCGGTTAAAGGCGCTGCAGTCTGGAAACGCAAGACCGCTACGGTCGCAGGTTCGAATCCTGCCTCGGGCATGGATGTTTGTGATGTCCTTAGGTTAGTTAGGTTTAAGTAGTTCTAAGTTCTAGGGGACTAATGACCTCAGCAGCTCAGAGTCATTTGAACCATTTGAACAAAAAGGTACGGCCAAAGTTTCAGGAAACATTCCTCATACACAAATAAAGAAAAGACGTTAAGTGGACATGTGTCCGGAAAAGCTTAATTTCCACGTTAGAGCTCATTTTATTTTCGTCAGTATGTACTGTACTTCCTCGATTCACCGCCATGATTTCATAAGGGATACCTGTGCTGCTGGAACATGTGCCTTTACAAGTACGACACAACATGTGGTTCATGCACGATGGAGCTCCTGCACATTTCAGTCCAAGTGTTCGTACGCTTATCAACAATAGATTCGGTGACCGATGGATTCGTAGAGGCGGATCAATTCCGTGGCCTCCACGCTCTCCTGACCTCAACCCTCTTGACTTTCATTTATGGGGGCATTTGAAAGCTCTTGTCTACGCAACCCCGGTACCAAATGTAGAGACTCTTCGTGCTCGTATTGTGGACGGCTGTGATAGAATACGCCATTCTCCAGGGCTGCATCAGCGCATCAGGGATTCCATGCGACGGAGGGTGGATGCATGTATCCTCGCTAACGGAGGACATTTTGAACATTTCCTGTAACAAAGTGTTTGAAGTCACGCTGGTACATTCTGTTGCTGTGTGTTTCCATTCCATGATTAATGTGATTTGAAGAGAAGTAATAAAATGAGCTGTAACATGGAAAGTAAGCATTTCCAGACACATGTCCACATAACATATTTTCTTTCTTTGTGTGTGAGGAATGTTTTCTGGAAGTTTGGCCGTACCTTTTTGTAACACCCTGTATTTGGACTTAGCTGCCATTCTTTACACCAACCACAAATCCTGTCCAAGTCATCTTGTATCCTCCTACAGTCACTCAACGACGACAGCTCCCCGTACACCACTGCATCATCAGCAAACAGCCGCATATTGCTATCCACCCTATCCAAAAGATCATTTGTGTAGATAGAAAAGAACAGCGGACCTACCACACTTCCCTGGGGCACTCCAGATGATACCTTCACCTCCGATGAACACTCACCATCGAGGACAACGTACTGGGTTCTAGTACTTAATAAGTCTTCGAGCCACTCACACACTTGGGAACCAATCCCATATGCTCGTACCTTAGTTAGGAGGCTGCAGTGGGGCGAATTTTGTCGCCAAGGCATCAACGTAAGTCCACGGTAGTGCTCCTCAAACCACCGTAGCACGAATCTGGCTCCGAGACACGGACAGTTATACTGAGGAAAAATGTCACTGTCGTCGGGGAAGACATCAAGCAGGAAGGGATGCGGGTGGTCAGCTTGTCTTCGATTACCACCACAGCTCCCATTCGAGAGCACGAGAACCATACCATAACACTGCTCCCACCAGCCAGCCTCGACGTCGGCGTTTGTGGAGACGACCATGGACCCAGTGCAGCAAAAATGTGTATCACCCGAAGATGCGACACGTTACCATCGATCGACAGTCGAATCCCGATTCTCCCTCGCCCACTGCTGTCGTAACTTCCGATGTCGCGGGGCCAACACGTGAACACGCGGGGGCGGTCTGCTGCTGAGCTCCACGTTCAACAATGCACGATGAACGCTGTGCTCCGAGACACCCGTGCGTGCACCAGCGTCGTGCTGTTTTCGCAGAGGTGCCACACACCACCGTCTCTGCTACTTTACAGAGCAAACAAGACTCTGAACCCCACGTGCTGTGAAGAGTCGTTGACGTCCAACCATTCAGCGCTTAGTCGTAGTTTCGCTGCCCTTCTACCTCTTTCCGCAGATGCTCACGACAGTAGCACGCGAACATTCCAACAGCTTCGCCGTTCTCTAAATATTCGTTCGCAGGCTCTGCACAATAATTATGTGTCCTCTATCAACCTACAAAAGGTGCACCTCTAACATCTAATATTAGTAATTTTCTCCTCACAAACATTAACATACGCTCAATAGTAAACGCCTGAAGGTCTAAAGTTCAGCTACAGAGTCTATTATTCTTTATCTTTGACGTTCTTGCGCGGTGCCTGTAAATCTCTATGTACATGTATCGATTAATGATATAAAAGAGAATTCTGTTGTTTCAAGACAAATGAGGCATTGGGCGCCTCACCTTTTACTGTTTGTATTCCATGAAAGGAGGACGCGAATTTGCTGCGTTCCGCATCGGTATTTTATATTTTATCTGAAAATATTGAGTGAATATGCTAATTGTTATTTTTTCCAATCAGAAAACATGTAGTTTCTTGTAATTGATTACGAACAGACAGCAGCAAGAGAACATTTTGACTGTTATGTATAATGTATTTAACCACAATGGTCACCTATTGTACTTTAGTATGAAAAGGTAAGTAGCATTAAAAAAAGGGTGTTAAAGATAAGTGTGCTTATTTTAGTAAATTAACCTTGATGATTTCCATCTCCTCATTTACTTGACTGTTAATTATTTTGTGTTAGTTCATCATCAGAAATTACGATCACGCTGATGGGCCGAACGCAGCATGAGGCAGAAGGAACATTATCGTTTTCCTATTATTTCTGAACCAATTTTTTTTAATTGTGTAGAGTTGCATTTATTTTAAAGTCTATAAATCTTCTGGTCCCTTTGTGTTGTTCCGGGTATGACTACATTGCGACTATAAAAATGCGCAGAAATGATAATGTTTATTCCGAACGATGTCAAATAAATCAATATGCTGCTCTTATTCAGGTATTTAATGCTCAACGTATGTTATTATAATAGTGTAATCAATCCCTGATTCTGTTGCGAAGTGGCCCACCAAAATATTAACTTTTTCGACATTAAAAAAAAAATTATTTTTCTTTTCGCGCCCCCCCCCCCCCTCCCCAAGAGCAAACAACGCTACAAACACCAACTACTACAGGAATTTTTCCGTGAGTGATCCCACCACCACCCACACACTCACGGATTACTATAGTCTGGGAGACGAGTCTTTGGTATTGACAGCTCAGTAGCGTCTTTCCGTTGCCTAGCGACCGCAGGCAGGCAGCCAATGACGGCCTGACTCTGAGCGGGTAGCAAGGGCCACGGTGCCGCTCTGAAACGCGGTCGCGCGCGCTTATCAAACTTACCAGTGTCTCCCGTGCAGGCGGTGCGGTCGTTCGTCGTTTCTCTGAAGTTGAATTCGCAGTTTATTTCGTTTTTGTTGTTTTTAGTGTTTCTTTGTTTATGTTTAGTTGTAAACAATGTCTAGTGCGGCGGCTAGCACCAGCCCAACACAAGAAGTGAAACGGAGGAAGAAAAGTGTGCTACACACCCAGGCATGAAATCGTTCGGTTTCCTCCATACCACTGTCACTTCAATGCAATTGAAAGAGTGTGGGCGCAGATAAAAAATTACATTGCTGCAAACAATAAAAAATTCACGATCTCTGAAGTGGAAACTCTCCTTCCAGCAGCTATCAATAAAGTGACAAGCGAGACGTGGGCTAAAATTGTAAACAGCACTGCAAGTGCCATCAGAGAGGCGGCCAAAACCGAAGGGGTTGTGGAAGAATGCATCGAAAATTTAATTATACATCTTGGAGAGAGCAGTGATAGTTCGAGTAGTGCTGAGGAAGACAATGTCAAATCAGATTCTGACAGTGATGTGAGTGGTGTTTTTCCATTATAGTAACTACAACGTATTCAGGAATGTAAGGAGGGAGTTTGCTATCGATCTACAACCAGATCATCATATTGTGAGTACTTTCTTCAGATTATAACCCTTAATACACTGACCAATTATTCTGTAGCTTGTAGTAGAACAAATTAATAATGCTAATACATAACAATGGAAACCAAAACTGCTAATGTTCGACAACTTGTGAAAATAGTTTTCATTTCAGTTGTGAAGTTTAACAAATAACTTTATTATGTTTCAGCATCTTAGATACTTGTACTAAATAGCTCTTATCAGTTTTCGAGTTAATATATTTCAAGCATCAACTTTAAATAAATTCACGAGTACCAATACGACTTGTATTTTGTCTCGCTTTTATTTCTGCTGCTACAGAATGCGTGTAGCAGACGGCGCCGCGTGCTGTGAGCCACGTTCGGCAACAGCGCCGTCTGCCCGCCGGAACTGTCACTACCAATCACTCGTCTCACGGACTTTTCTTTTTTATATGCAATATTAACTCGCTTCCTTTTCGTACTTCGTGTACTAATACCATTTGTCCTTTTACCATTTCTTTTATCACGAATAGTCCATAGGAAGAAAGGTCCTTGTGGCCTCTGGTATCTCTGGTTCCTATCTTCAAGGTCTTTTCGCGAGATATACGTAGGAGATACCGCCCCACTGGTCGAGTCAGGTGAAGAGAAACTAAAGTATAAAGTACTAGAGCGTCAGTACCTGTCCCTGCTGTATGTAGTCTCATTGAAGTGTCTAAAACAGACTGAAGAATTTCACACACGCAAGACTGAAGAGCCGAAGATAATTACTGTATTTCAATAAAAATCAATTTTTAATATATCACTAAAAAAAATCCGACTAAAACGTATAAAATATTTAGTCCTAATAACGTAGAGAAACATAAATGATTACAGTGTGATATTGCTACATGAATTTGCTATGCTGAAATCGGGTGCTAATAGTAGAATAAAAGCGGGTTAAAAGCTGTGAGCTGTCTGGCGAAGTTAATCTTGTATTACTAAGCAACTGTTTCATCAGGTATCTAGTCTAAGTTTACCAAATTCCCAAACAGACTAACATTGATTATAATCTTTTACAGTCATACAACAACCGGTAATATATGTATATATAAAAAGGAGAATTTAAATAAAAAGAAAGAAATCAGTTTATATTTGGAAATTTATTTTAAGATTGTTCATTGAAATTTCAGCATATTATACGTGAGTTATAACTGAGCTGGTGCCTTGTTTAAGGATTGTAAAAATGTGAGATTTTAATCTTACGGAACACATCAAATATGGAGCCAAGATTGGGAGACTGCATACAACCCTGCATTCACAAAACAACACCCAAAGAACGTTGAAACATAAGCAAGGAGAAATTAACCACAACCAACAGATTCAGTTTTCACCCAAAGAAATTACGTTCGTAACACAATCCTGTCCGCCATGTAATTACCACACACTGGTAAACTAAATTCATATTAACTCTTTGTAAAATCTTCCCAAAAGGAATAGCTGAACGCTACTTTGATGATTACACCACATGCTCCATGTGGTCAACTTGGTTTACAGAAAGCGTGTAACTCCACGGTAATTTTGATAATTAAAATAAATTCGATCGAAAATCAATTGACAAAAGAAAAACCTTGAACTGGTTACTAACGTCTTACTATTAACCTAATGGGTCAAACAGTTATATAAGCACGTGGTACTGGTCTCGCAAAGTACACCCCACGTGGGTTGAACATAAAGAAAAGTTGCTATATTGAAAATATTGTCAAGACGAGACGTTATAATCACACAAGCATTCGCATTTAAGATTGATCTTAGTTAGAGTTACTGATCAACACGTGGTTCCACTTTACTCACAAAGTAGTAACAAAGCAACAACCGGAAAATAATATGAACTTCACACGAGAATTACACTACACTGCAATTTAAGATAACCTTAGATATTTTAGAGTTAAACCCGAAATAAAGATGATTAAATTTTCAGTTAGGCTGAACTTAACAAATCCATTGTCCTACGGACTTAGCAGACACGTGCTTAGCCGGAGATCTTACCACTTCAGACGCTCGCCACCGCCAGACTGCAACTGCCTACTGCCGAGCGTGCTTCCTGAGGGTGGCTCACAAAGACAAACGGAAGGGGCCAGAGGGGCAGCTTCCTATACCAACGTGACAACGGACGGACAGAACCATACTAAGGATAGAAACCTCTCTGCTTTAAGAAAGCATAGCTACCTGTTCCGACGTTGGTCCTACTGTTCTCTAGCAGACAGCCTTGTCTGCTACCCTCAAGCATGCAACAACAAATACATTTGCTCATTCATACTCTCACACAGAAGGGAAGGGGATGACAGTATCTTATCATATACAGTATATAAAAGAAAGCGGATGTAGGTTCCGTATGAGACTGTCTGACATGAATTACATATAAACTGTGTTTTAAAGTGTAGTAGTGTGTCAGATCGTTCTTGTTTATGTGTAAAAGTAACACGTTCCACTACTCAGTCTCCTCCCAGATAGTCAGAAACGCCACAGTAAATTTAGGAGAGGAATTTACTCCATAAATGACAACAGATTTAAGAAATTAAACATGAAAGGAATCCAACAGAGACCTTTCATAACCCCAACGCTCCGGGAAAAGACTGTGCAGGGAATTTTCTGGCCATGCTAGGACATTCCCAAGCAGGCTTCTCACACCCTACTTAAACCAAAAGTGTAAAGAAAAGGCAAAAGGTCACCAGCTACTTGCTAAAACACAATAATTTCAACAAATCTTTAAAATCTACTAATTTCAAACAGAAAAAAAAGAACACAATCTGTGACACCTATTTAAAAGATAGTGTAGACCTAATTTGGTCAGCAAGTAAAATCAATGGTTCCTGTGTCATTAATATGAAAACAATTTCTGGTTGTTACCGTTATGGAGTTCACTAGTATTTGCTCATTGCAAGAGTCAACTGATCACAGGCAAATTTATGACTGTTTATTAACAAGCAAAATTTATGAAAATAGCAAAGGTGCCACAGCAATTAAAAAAGAACATGAAATAACATCAGTATTATAAAGTAGACCATTACAATGCACAATCCGCAAAAGCAAAAATTGATAAGAAAAAAAACCATGTTTTACAAAGTGGTTATCGCAAAAAAATTCTATATCTTATAAAACTAATAATTTGTAGAATTAACATAACTATGTGGCATTAATTTAATCACTCTACTATATTTCAGTTAGTTAGCAAACAATGAGCACTGTGTCATTATACTGAAAATACAATTAATTATGTGATTGTTACCCTTAAGGGGTTCCTCACTATAAATATGCCTCATGCAAAGGCTAATCGATCACAGTCCAATGAGAATGAATAGCAATCTGACTGATAAACGAAGCAATGCCACATGAATGAATTTACGAAACAAAATAACACAAATCTAATACATCACACAAGAACAAACATTGATCAATAAAACAGTACAATAGTCAATATCTAATAAAAAACACCAATAAATAAAACACCTGCAAAATACAAGAGTCAAAGTCTAAAATAAACAATAAATAGAACACCTGCAAAATACGAGAGTCAAAGTCTAAAAAAAATTAATAAATAGAACACCTGCAAAATACGAGAGTCAAAGTCTAAAAAAAAATAATAAATAGAACACCTGCAAAATACAAGAGCCAGTCTAGTAAACACCAATAAATCGAATCCCTGCAAAACACACGAATCAAAGTTTCTGTGACAGAAACACACGTATATGCATTGAACTAAGAACCGTATAATCACTGTTCACTGATACACTCACTAGTTCCACTGTTCCGAGGCACAGTATAAGGGGTGGGGGAGGAGGTGCGTCGCCGCAGCTGTCAGTAGGGATTTTTTTTGTCCATCTGTTGCGTGCAATCTCGCCGTCTCTGCCCTTTCATGAAGTTTCTCTTGGTGGTCTGTGTCACGTACATTTCGATTTGGTTCCATGTTTGTGTTGTCAAATTCGTGCGGTATCCTCGATTGACACGCCAGGTTGATATTCCTGGGCAAGGATGGCACTTAGTGGCTCTTCTTTTGTGCCACCCTTAGCGACCAGAGAACATCGAACCATGATTTACTGTCGCTTGACAGTAGGCATCCATCAGGAAACGTTGATAGGCGTCGTTGAAGTCTGCCAGTTTCTCTGGACAGTACCTGTCAAAAGGCTCCACGCCCCTTGTGTTGTTTCTCCGCGGCCATCTCGTCACGGTCGCGTGCGTGTGGTGCGTTGCCAGCAGATGGATTTCCGCGCGGTGGACCGCTCGCCCATCTCAGGTCATCGCCTCGAGGAAGGGTCGCCCGGGGCGGCCGCCCATTAGCTCCAGGTGCAAGGGAAAGTGTTTGCCGCATGCCCTTCTTTTGTGGTCGACCGCGCTCCCGAAGTGGCCCGGTTGACAGCGTCCCCCGCTGGGAAACCCGCCAGTTTACAACTAGTCCGGCTGCTCCCGCTGTCTCTTAAGAGTTTTGCCGGTTCGCTTTCACGTTCTCAGCTGCATTCACAGAATTTTTTTTTTATCGTAGTTATGTGATTACACAATGTCATACATAATACCACTTAGTATTGTCTTTCACAATTTTTAAGAACAAACGTGAGACTTAATTTTTTTTTTTAAATTAGATGAATCGACAATATAAAATAAAATTTAAATGACTTGACAATGTAAAAGAATAAAAATGAAATGACTTTACAATGTAAAAAAAATAAGAATTAAATGAACTGACAATATAATATTTAAATCCACATCACTAATGTGGTTCACTTACGTTTTAATAAATCAAATGCTACTTATTAATTCACTAAAATGAATAGGATTATGCCTTGTGCAAGTATAGGTCGGGTCAGCATAGGGTTCACATGTTATTTACACACACACATGCACACCTGTTGTCTGTTCTACAAACTAACTACCCATAAACATGCATTACTCAGTATTCTACTTCTATCCACTACTAGTTAAGCCAATAAGCTACTTCAATGCTATTTCAACACCGTGTATATACCACTACAACATTGTTCTAATTCGTCCTCTTCTTCACGCTCGCGGCATACGTCTTGTCACATGATAAATATAGAGAAACTTTCCTTAAACATACACAGTAAAAAGAACAATGGTTATTTACACACCAAAACATTTATACCAGTTCGCACACCCATCTAGTCCCTTCTTTAAGTTACCTCTCGCTTCCAAATCAGTCATTTCGCCTGTGGTGGTTATTCTGTATTCATTTCTCATGAATGGCAAAATTGTGGTCACCTCTATTCTGTAAAACAGTATCATCTTAACATATTGAACTTACAACAGACACAAAAGATCCGAATCCTCCTGCAGTTTAAATGACAAATATTTTGCTTCATCCTTATTACCTTAAACCAAGCTTTCCTTCGGTCCCATAATCAAAATTATTTAATCATCCTCTACCTTCAAGAGGGAAATTTCCTCAGTACACATCATATAGGCTGCAGTGCATCCCGCACCAGCGAAAACAGTAAGCTGTAATGCTCACAGCATCAGCAAAACACATAAACGTCGCTTTTCTAGGACAAGTATTAACGCAGAATAATTTATTTTTTTTTTTAGGCTTTGGCTCAACATCAATCAAGAGTACAGAAAGGATCCATATTTCTGTTCCATTCTCCATCTGCTGAAAAACTGCTCGTATTTGACTACCACAATAATATTTCAGGGCCACGTAAATTACACAAACCACAATTCTTCTTTCACCTTGAAGGGAATCAATATACTTACGAAATCCACAGACAGCACTTTACGTACTCAGCTATAAAGAAGAAAAAAGACATATATCATCAATATTAACATATCATCGCATATTGGGAAGCCAATGGTTAAACAATCGTATTATCGCATCCTGTTTTCAAGATTCCAAACTTACTCATTCCTTTCTCAGAGTTCTCCTATCTTAAAATATTCATACAGCACGCATACTATAGTAAGAGATCCTCATTTATACTGACAGATATAGAATAGTAATAGATAGATAGTAGCACTGAAAGCAGAAAATCGGAAACAAGGCTACTATCAGCTGGGGACCTGGGTTTGCCAGACCCATAATACCCACAGATCGGATATTCCCCTGAGTTTTGCATTAATTCAACACAGATCTTGGTTCTCTCAGGAGCGACTCTTTTCAATTTACACAAAAAAAAACATAAACAGCATTTCACTCGTTCACAAAGATACCTTTTATCTTCACGTTTGAACCAACCTAAATCCTAATTGTACAAGGAAAGAAAAAAAATTAAAACATCTTTTCAATCAATCACATAGAAACATCTTTATCATTATTTTTACCAACATATTATTCAAAATGCATACTTCACAAATTTAAACTAATCAATTCTTTCTCCTCACCGTCCTCTCTACTTCTAACTGTCCTTTCTACACATTTGCCATGTCGCTCATTTGTTCCGATTGGGCGCCTTCTGCGCTGATCGTTAGTCATTGCCGGTTTTGCTCATTTCTATTTGCTGGATTATGTCTAGGGTTAGCCGGCCGAATTTCAACATCATGAGGTGCTCCGCCTACAGTCCTATTCCAACCGTATTCATCGTAGTATCGATTCTGGTTGCCGTACCTGTAGCGTTCACGATCTTGTCCACGTCCTCGATCATTTCCATTGTTCCACCTGTGTTCGCGACTGTTACCCCAGTTTCTATACGGCCGGTCCCGATTGTTGTTCCGTTCGCGTCGCGACGACCAGTCACGCCGTTGATTAGTAATACGGCCACGACTGCGGTCGCGCTGCTGTGCCCCGTAATAACTTTGTGCCTGATTAGGCGGGCATTCTGCTGTATTATATTCCAACTCTTGGAGAAGTGTTTTAAACGTTTCCACGTCCTCTTTGCATCGTCCCGCAAGAATGACGTGCCGCAAGTGCATCGGCAATTTGGTGATGCATATCCTAATTAGTTCCGCAGGCCCGTATGGATCGTATAAAAATTGATTTGCCTGCAGCATGTGGTCGAATAGGCGTGCAGGGCTGCCGAAACCAGACTGGTTCAAATTTGGCAGCATAATTATGCCATGTTTGACCCTATCTTGTGCCGCTTCCGACCAATAGGCGGACAGAAAGGCTTGTCGAAACTCCCGAGTGGAGTTGCAGTGACGCGCTGCTGACCTCATGCGAATCGCCGGTTCGCCTTCCAAATAGCCACACATATATTCTATCTTATGTGAACTTGCCCAGTCGGGAGGAAGACAGAACTCAAATTGCTCGAGCCATGCTCGTGGATGTATTCCTTTTTGCGAATTTCGGAATATCTCAAACTTTCTTACCGTAAGGAAATGTTTGAAATCAAATCCCCGCATTTCCTCCTGTCGAGGCCCTTGAATGTTTCTATTTTTCTCATGTCTGCCCCTAAAATTACATTCTTCCCTGTCGTCAAAATCTCCCTCGTGGCCGGAGTCCCTCTCTGCACTGTTCGTACGGCTATTTTTAGTGCTATTGGCGAGTTCGGAATCACACGCCATGCGGTTTTCCAGATGCGCCACGCGTTCTTGTAATTCGCCTGTTACAGCCTTGTGTTGCCTGTTCACTTCGAATTGTCCCTTCTGAAATCTCAGAAGCGAACGCACTTCTTCGGTCTCTGCGGCCGCTACCGGTGTAGTATTGTTCTCGCTTTCCGTCAGCTTCATCGTGCCTACAATGTCCGCTAATGCCGCAATCTTATCATCAATTTGTCTCTTGTCCTCCGCCCCAGTCTGCTTCAATTGTTCTACTTGCTGTTCTAACGCGTGGATCGCTAAACTGTTGTCCGCTATTGTGTTGCTAACGGACGTGGGACAATGCGTTTCTGCCTCTTGGACCCTCGAGAGTACCTGCTGGTGCTCCCTTTGGCATTCTTCCCTCAGCTCTTGGAAATTCCTAAGTAGCCGTTCTTCGCTTTCTTTAGATTCGGCATCGCGACTCCGCTTGCTCTGTTCTAAGGCTTGCAGACGATCATCGATTTGTTCAAATGTACGGCCTAATTCTTTCATAATATCACTTTTTATTTCACTTGCCAGATTGTTTATTCTTTGTGAGATATCATCGGACACTCTCTGCATCGACTTGTCGACTTTATTTGTCTGCTGGATTAGTTTTTCGTCTATTTGTTCGCCTAGCTCGCCGATCGATTTTTCAGATTTCTGCGTCATTTGTTCGCCTAGCTCGCGGATCGTTTTTTCGGATGATTCTTTTTGTTCTCGGAACGATTTTTCTGATTTCTGCGTCATTTGATCACCTAGCTCTCGGATTGATTTTTCAGATTTCTGCGTCATTTGTTCCCCTAGCTCGCGGATCGATTTGTCAGATTTCTGTGCGTTTTCTTTATTTTGTTGCAATAAGGCTTTCATGAGTTCTGCCAAATCATTTTGGTTAGTAGGAGGCAAATTAATTTGTGGCTCTGATGTGAGCCCATTCGTGCTGTTCTGCATTTCGTCTGAAGTATTTCCCATTGCATTTTCGGAACCGCCCGACGCGTTAACATTCGAAATCAAATTATCCCCTTGGTCCATATTGCTTAAGTTGTCGGACCGCTTACTTTTAGTTTGGTTACGTGTCTGCATTCGTTCAATTTATACCCAGTACGCAACACACTAATCACAGTAAATGTATCCCCCAAAAATTTCGACAGTTACACGAAAGGTACCCAACCTAGTACTCACTTTTTCACATGCAAAACAAATTTTTATGTTTGATCGAAACAGTGGAATTTACAAGCGAGAAAAAAAAAACCACACACACATATAAAACACACAAATATAGAAAACAAAACAACAAGACAAACAACACAACACCGCTCAACAACGCAGTGAATCTTTAGAAAGT
This sequence comes from Schistocerca serialis cubense, assembly GCF_023864345.2. NCBI lineage: Eukaryota > Metazoa > Arthropoda > Insecta > Orthoptera > Acrididae > Schistocerca > Schistocerca serialis. Next base: position 527,659,920 of record NC_064646.1, read on the forward strand.
CTCCTCAGAAACAACGCAGAAGTTGTTTGAGTGCTGTAAGGAAAAAAACATTAAGATTATACAACGCTTGCAATCTAACGTCTCAGAGATTCCAGAGTCTAGCGGAATCACAGAACTGGGTCGCCATGTGTAATATTGCTACAAGAATTTGCTATGCTGAAATCGGGTGCTAATAGTAGAATAAAAGCGGGTTAAAAGCTGTGAGCTGTCTGGCGAAGTTAATCTTGTATTACTAAGCAACTGTTTCATCAGGTATCTAGTCTAAGTTTACCAAATTCCCAAACAGACTAACATTGATTATAATCTTTTACAGTCATACAACAACCGGTAATATATGTATATATAAAAAGGAGAATTTAAATAAAAAGAATGAAATCAGTTTATATTTGGAAATTTATTTTAAGATTGTTCATTGAAATTTCAGCATATTATACGTGAGTTATAACTGAGCTGGTGCCTTGTTTAAGGATTGTAAAAATGTGAGATTTTAATCTTACGGAACACATCAAATATGGAGCCAAGATTGGGAGACTGCATACAACCCTGCATTCACAAAACAACACCCAAAGAACGTTGAAACATAAGCAAGGAGAAATTAACCACAACCAACAGATTCAGTTTTCACCCAAAGAAATTACGTTCGTAACACAATCCTGTCCGTCATGTAATTACCACACACTGGTATACTAAATTCATATTAACTCTTTGTAAGATCTTCCCAAAAGGAATAGCTGAACGCTACTCTGATCATTACACCACATGCTCCACGTGGTCAACTTGGTTTACAGAAAGCGTATAACTCCACAGTAATTTTGATAATTAAAATAAATTCGATCGAAAATCAATTAACAAAAGAAAAACCTTGAACTGGTTACTAACGTCTTACTATTAACCTAATGGGTCAAACAGTTATATAAGCACGTGGTACTGGTCTCGCAAAGTACACCCCACGTGGGTTGAACATAAAGAAAAGTTGCTATATTGAAAATATTGTCAAGATGAGACGTTATAATCACACAAGCAGTCGCATTTAAGATTGATCTTAGTTAGAGTTACTGATCAACACGTGGGTCCACTTTACTCACAAAGTAGTAACAAAGCAACAACCGGAAAATAGTATGAACTTCACACGAGAATTACACTACGCTGCAATTTAAGATAACCTTAGATATTTTAGAGTTAAACCCGAAATAAAGATGATTAAATTTTCAGTTAGGCTGAACTTAACAAATCCATTGTCCTATGGACTTAGCAGACACGCGCTTAGCCGGAGATCTTACCACTTCAGACGCTCGCCACCGCCAGACTGCAACTGCCTACTGCCGAGCGTGTTTCCTGAGGGTGGCTCACAAAGACAAACGGAAGGGGCCAGAGGGGCAGCTTCCTATACCAACATGACAACGGACGGACAGAACCATACTAAGGATAGAAACCTCTCTGCTTTAAGAAAGCGTAGCTACCTGTTCCGACGTTGGTCCTACTGTTCTCTAGCAGACAGCCTTGTCTGCTACCCTCAAGCATGCAACTACAAATACATTTGCTCATTCATACTCTCACACAGAAGGGAAGGGGGATGACAGTATCTTATCATATACAGTATATAAAAGAAAGCGGATGTAGGTTCCGTATGAGACTGTGTGACATGAATTACATATAAACTGTGTTTTAAAGTGTAGTAGTGTGACAGATCGTTCTTGTTTATGTGTAAAAGTAACACGTTCCACTACTCAGTCTCCTCCCAGATAGTCAGAAACGCCACAGTAAATTTAGGAGAGGAATTTACTCCATAAATGACAACAGATTTAAGAAATTAAACATGAAAGGAATCCAACAGAGACCTTTCAACAGGTAGGCAAGAAAAATTGTGATTGCGAATTTTTAATGGCTATGAAAATACTTGGTGAGATTTGAAACAAAAGAAACGTGGGCGCACGAAATACTTAAGTGGTGCACGAATATTTCACATCCTTGCTATCATCTGTTCTCTGGGCCGCACGTTTTTCGTTTTAAGTTCAAAATGGCTCTGGGCACTATGGGACTCAACTGCTGAGGTCATTAGTCCCCTAGAACTTAGAACTAGTTAAACCTAACTAACCTAAGGACAGCACAAACATCCATGCCCGAGGCAGGATTCGAACCTGCGACCGTAGCGATCTTGCGGTTCCAGACTGCAGTGCCTTTAACCGCACGGCCACTTCGGCCGGCTCGTTTTAAGTATTGTAATTATTTTCATAGGTATGAAAAGTTCACTATCAGACATTTTCAGGGCTACCTGTTTTTGGTCGGCAATCTGTATCGGACTGAGAGAAATTATTTCGAACTTTTTAGTTGTTTACCTATTTTAATAACTATTAATAAATTCACAGTGACAAAGTTTCAGGCATATCTGCGTTGGGCTAGTAATCTGTATCGGGCTGAGAAATTATTTTCACTTTTTAGTCCGGTTTAAAAACGTGGTCACTTAAAAATTCATTTTAGCTAAATAATTGTTATATTTATTACAAGGTTTCAATTATATTACATTTCGCATGGAGTTTTACACCTACAGTGAGGATAAAAAAAATTGTTCACGCTGCTCTTTATAAAGACACGGAGAATTTATGGCAACAAAAATACAGACACGCGCTATGCCTGAGAGGAATGTCAGCGATACTTTCTTTCCAGGATCTGATTCGTAACACAGTTTACTGCGACGATTGTTCCGACGTTATTCAGACCAGTCTATTGTTGGTAAAGAGCTTCTCATGACTGGCGCGCAATCCAAATCCAATTGTGCGGAATAATCCGAAACGCACGAAGACGGAGGGCGGAAATGAAGCTTAAATTTTAACAGGCTGACTCCTTTATCTCGTTTTTTTAAAGTCGGAAGTCATCGGCAAGAAAGTTGGCTACTTCAAATCAGACACGCTGCTTTGCATGCGATTCTCCACAAACACGATGGTGATTTGTTTAAAATCGGTTTGAGAGCGTGAGCTTCTGGTGAAGTGCTTGTCGGTCACGCTTTGTTTTTATGTCGGCAACCGTTCATCTCCACCCCCACCCTTCCCGTACGTGAGGCGGAATGTTCTCATCCTCACAAATCCTTTTCTTTTCTTTTTTTGCATATAGCAAATGATATGTGTACCAAGTTTGGTTGAATTGGATTCAAAAAGTAAGGTGACTTTTCAAATTGCGCCGGCAACGTACATTCGATTATCGATCCTTTAATTTGTTATGTTGGTACACATGTCCCGAACATATGTTCACAGTATTAAGTGTACAGCACATGTCGTTTGTTTTGCGCTTAGACGTGTTTTACTGTGCTCGGCGATTTTCGATTATTATAAAAAATGGAACAAAGAATTTACATCAAATTTTGTGTGAAAAATAGAATCAATTGCTGTAACACACTTGTAATATTGACAGTGGTATACGGTGAGTCTCCTCAGAGTAAAAAAAAAAAATGTTTACAAGTGTTACTAGGTCTTCGGCCGTCTTGGCCGAGAAGATGCCAATGACGAACGTCGCTCTGGACGCCCCAGCACATCAACAACAGATCATAACGTCGAAGCTGTGAAGAAAATTGTTTTGGAAAATACTTAAATTACAGTAAGAGAAGTTGATGAGGATGTCGACATATCGGTCGGCTGGTGTCATGCAATCTTTTCGGATGTTTTAGGCGTGAGAGGTGTGTCAGCGAAGCCTGTTCCAAAACTTCTGAATTTTGATCAGAAGAACCGTCGCATGAGCATCGCTCCGGAGCTCTTGAATGGCGTCAATTATAATTCTGATTTGCTCAAAAGGATCATAACTGGTGACGAAATATGGGTTACCGGTTTTGACGTCAAGCCAAATCGTCCCAATGGCAGTATCCCGGGGAGCCAAGTCCGAAAAAAGCACGCCAAGTTCGATCAAATGGCAATCTTTCGCTCGCTATTTTTTTTTTTCAATCACTGTGGCGTAGTGCATCACGAATTTTTGCCTCAAGGTCGTACGGTCAATAACCGAGTATTACGTTGTCGATAAGCGCCGTTTGGGAGAAGCCCGGAATTGTGTGAAAACAGTTCACGGCTTTTGCGTCACGACAACGTACCAACTCACTCATCGTTGCATGTGAGAGATTTTTTTGGCCAAAAAGCAACACGACAATCATGCCTCAGCCACCACATTGCCCCTTGCGACTTTTTCCTGTTCCCAAAACTGAAGAGACCTACGAAAGGGCGAATATTTTCGACGATTGAAGAAATAAAAACTGCATCGCTGGACGTACTCGAGGCTGGACCAGAAAGTGCTTATGAGAAGTGCTTCGAGGATTTAGGGAAGCGTTGGCACAAGTGTAATGTATCTGAGGGGGATTGCTTTGAAGGGGACAAGTTGAATATTGAAACTTCCTGGCAGATTAAAACTCTCCTGCGCAGGAGAGCTTCTGTAAAGTTTGGAAGGTAGGAGACGGGGTACTGGGGTAGCTCAGATGGTAGAGCACTTGCCCGCGAAAGGCAAAGGTCCCGAGTTCGAGTCTCGGTCGGGTACACAGTGTTAACCTGCCAGGAAGTTTCATATCAGCGCACACTCCGCTGCAGAGTGAAAATCTCATTCCGGAAGCATGACTATTGATGGATAAATAAATATTGTTTCATAAAATATAACGTCACCTTACTTTTTGAACACACCTCGTGCAGATGCTGATACAACTAATGTCGTATGGAAGTGAGAGGTGAGTAAATAAGAAGGAAGATGACAGAAAAGTGCAAGCAAGTGGCAGGTGACTATGATGGTGGGGCGCGCGCTCAACTACGCGGTCCTCAGCGCACGTACACATTCCCAATATGGACACAGTCCAGTCTAGCCACTGTCTTGAATGACGATGGAATGATGAGCACAACTCAAACACCCAGTCCCTGGACAAGGAAAAATCCCCTATACGGTCAGGAATCGAACCCGGGAGCCCGTGATCCAGAGGTAGCAACGCTAGACACTAGACCACTAGCTGCGGACACAAGGAGCAGAGGTAAACGAATGAAACAACAGCTTTTCTCTTATCAGTTTTCCCGCCACGTGTTTCAAAGGTTTAAGTCACCATTATCAGGTGGATTTTTGTATACCGTACTGTTGTCCGATTCACGACCGATGGCGGTTCGCGCATGTCGAGACACGGACGGGGATCGCATTATTGACGGTTCCAAGAGACAGTTGTTACGCTTTCCGCTTTAAGAAAGCGTATGTCCTGCAAATTACTGCTCTCGCTTGCTTATGTAGAATTTACCACTTACCACTACTCTCAGATATGACAACTCGCAGCAAATGGAATATGTTGTTCTTGTTGTTGTTGTGGTCTTCAGTCCTGAGACTGGTTTGATGCAGCCCTCAATGCTACTCTATCCTGTGCAAGCTTCTTCATCTCCCAGCACCTACTGCAGCCTACATCCTTCTGAATCTGCTTAGTATATTCATCTCTTCGTCTCCCTCTGCGATTTTTACCCTCCACCCTGCCCTCCAATACTAAATTTGTGATCCCTTGATGCCTCAGAACATGTCCTACCAACCGGTCCCTTCTTCTGGTCAAGTTGTGCCACAAACTCCTCTTCTCCCCAATTCTATTCAATACCTCATTAGTTATGTCATCTAACCATCTAATCTTCAGCATTCTTCTGTAGCACCACATTTCGAAAGCTTCTATTCTCTTCTTGTCTAAACTATTTATCATCCATGTTTCACTTCCATACATGGCGACACTCCACACAAATACTCTCAGACACGACTTCCTCACACTTAAATCTATACTCGATGTTAGCAAATTTCTCTTCTTCAGAAACGCTTTCCTTGCCATTGACAGTCTACATTTTATATCTTCTCTACTTCGACCATCATCAGTTATTTTGCTCCCCAAATAGCAAAACTCCTTTACTACTTTAAGTGTCTCATTTCCTAATCTAATTCCCTCAGCATCACCCGATTTAATTCGACTACATTCCATTATCCTCGTTTTGCTTTTGTTGATGTTCATCTTATATTCCCCTTTCAAGACACTGTCTATTCCGTTCAGCTGCTCTTCCAAGTCCTTTGCTGTCTCTGACAGAATTACAATGTCATCGGCGAACCTCAAAGTTTTTATTTCTTCTTCATGGATTTTAATACCTACTCCGAATTTTTCTTTTGTTTCCTTTACTGCTTGCTCAATATACAGATTGAATAACATCGGGGAGAGGCTACAGATGTCACACATAGTGCATTTTGAAGAGAAACTCTGAAAGTTTTTTTTCTTTTTTTCTTTTTTACAACCATTCGATGTGAGAACCACAAGTGACCCGGCAGACGTCAATACGGTAATGGAATTCTTGCCGTACCCGTCCCAGCACGGCATCGTGGACTGTGGCAGTCGCTTCCCGTGTTCTCTCCCGGAGCTCTGCTAAGCTCTGCAACATCACGCGGTAGAGGCGGTACATACACCAGGTCTTTAATGGTCCCCACACAAAAAAGTCACACGGAGTGAGACCTGGCGATCGGGGAGGACATTTCGTGAAACAGCTGTCCCCTTCTGTAGCACGGCCGATCCATCGATGCGACAGCTCCGTGTTGAGGTACCCACGAACTTCACGATGAGAATGGGGTGGAGCCCCATCCTGCTGAAAGATGGACGGAGAATCCGATTGCATTCGAGGTATCAGCCATTGCCGCAACATGTCCTGGTAGGAATATCCAGTGACAGTGGTCTCTGCGAAGAAGAATGGCCCGTACGGTTTCCGCCGTGACAAGGCACAAAAAAACATTTACCTTTGGGGAGTCACTGTCAATTCATTCGTGTAAACGCTTTGTATCCCATTCGACAGTTATGCCTGTTCACTTTCCCATTAGTGTGAAAAGTGTCTTCGTCGGTGAAAATTAAGCGATAAACAACGCCATCCCCACCCTGATTCAATTGTTGGAACTGTGAACAAAACTCCAAACGCTCGTCTTTGTCGTCGCCATTGAGCCCCTGCACCAGCTGCAGTTTGAACGGTTTCACAGACAGCTTCCTTCGCAGGACTTAACACGCTGTCGTTGGAGCCATTTCGAGTTCACGGGATGGACGGCGCACCGATATCTTTGGACTCCTTGTGAATGTGTCTCGTACGCGCTTCACATTCACTTCACTCACACTGGGACGTGCGCTTGTCTTTGCCTGGAACAAGCAACCCGTCGTGACGAATTTGTTGTGCCAGTAGTAAATGGCCTTCCTTGTTTGTGGCTTCTTACTGTACTTGGCTCTGAACATCCATCGAATAGCTGTAGCACACTTGTGTTTTTGTCGAACTCCAACACAAAGAAAGCTCGCTGTGCACCTGAACTCGCCGTGTTTGCGACTATTGCTGACTATCGGCAAATTACCGAACTACGCCGTGGCGATATACATGAAAAATACTTCCAGGGTTTCTCTTCGAAATGACATATGAATGATATCTGTACACTGTTTGATTCTTGTGCAACAAATAATTGAAGTGTTCGCAGACTTTTGTGTCGCACACAAAATTACCCATCACTCAACTGTATCGATGTGTGTTTTGGAACTATGTCATGTAAATGTTGGAGTTTACAGAGTGTAATCGAGAGGGTGCTTGGGAATAGTCAGACCAGCCTCACCAACAGATTAATGCTGAGCTTTCACTACAAAATGCCAGCGAAGTCCATAACAGATGAATGAAACGTCTTGTTACTGCAGGGGTTGGCCGAAAATACGTAAAAACCGCGAGAAATGCATGTATGAACATAGACTGCAGCGCCAAAGAAACTGGTATAGGCATGTGTATTCAAATACAGAGATTTGTAAACAGACAGAATACGGCGCTGCGGTCGGCAATGCCTATATAAGACAACAAGTGTCTGGCGCAATTGTTAGATCGGTTACCGCTGCCACAATGGCAGGTTATCAAGATTTACGTGAGTTTGAACGTGGTGTTGAAGTCAGCGCACGAGTGGTAGGACAGAGCATCTCCGGCTTAGAGATGAGGCGGGGCTTTTCCCGTGCGACCACTTCACAAGTGTACCGTGAATATCTGGCCCGCCCGGTTGGCCGTGCGTTAGGCACGAATCCGCCCGGCGGATTTGTGTCGAGGTCCGGTGAGCCGGCCAGTCTGTGGATGGTTTTTAGGCGATCTGCCTCGCCGAATGCGGGCTGGTTTCCCTTATTCCGCCTCAGCTACACTATGTCGGCGATTGCTGCGCAAACAAGTTCTCCACGTAAGCGTACACCACCATTACTCTACCACGCAAACATAGGGGTCACACTCGTCTGGTATGAGACGATCCCGGGGGGCTCCACCGGGGGCAGAACCGCACAATAACCCTGAAGGGGTGGTTCGGTGTGGGGCGGCGGAAGGGTGAAGTGGACTGCGGTAGTCATCGTGGGGTTGTGGACCACTGCGGCTGCGGCGGGGACGGAGCCTCTCCGTCGTTTCTAGGCCCCCGGTTAACATAACGTAACCGTGAATATCAGGAATCCGGTAAAACACCAAACCTCCGACATCGCTGCGGCCGGAAAAAGATCGTGCAAGAACGGGAGCCTCGACGACTGAAGAGAATGGTTGCTCGTAACAGAAGTGCAATTCTTCCGCAAATTGCTGCACCATTTCAATGCCGGGCCGTGAACACGTGTCAGTGAGTGAACCATTCAACGAAACATCATCGATATGGGCTTTCGGAGCCGAAGGCCCACTCGTGTACCCTTGATGACTGCACGACACAAAGCCTTACGCCTCGCCCGGGCCCGTCAACACCCACACTGGACTGGTGATGACAGGAAACGTGTTGCCTGGTGGGACGAGCCTCGTTTCAAGCTGTATCCAGTGGATGGAAGTGTACGGGTGTGGAGACAACCTGCATGTCAGCAGGGGACTGATGAAGCTGGTGGAGGTTATGCAATTGTGTGGGGCGTGTGCAGCTGGAGTGAAATAGGACCCGTCATACGTCTAGATACGATTCCGACAGGTGACACGTACATAAGCATCCTATCTGATCCATTGTGCATTCCGACGGACTTGGACAATTCCAGCAGGACGATGTTAGACGCCACACGTCCTGAATTGCTACAGAGTGGCTTCAGGAACACTCTTCTGAGTTCAAACATGAACATTATTGAGCATATCTGGGGTGCCTTCCAACCAGTCGCGTAGCGTGAGGGGAGACTTTGAGACTTAGTCTCCCCTGTATTCGAGCTTAAAAAAGATGCAGTAGTAGTTCATAACAAAAATATAAACAACTTTCTTGTAAGAGCACTAAATGTGCGAAGACACCAGTTTTGTAGCCCGCGCCGCCGCACCCTGAGTATTAGTGTATCTGCCTGATTGAGACTCGACTGCTCCCAGTCTTTGCCTCCCTTCCCTTACCTGTCTGTGTGCGCCTGCACCCCCTCCTCTTCCTGTCTTCCACGAAGGCCGGTGCGCTGCACTTGCTAGCAGGTATCGATACTAGTCTCTGCCGCTTCTATGCTGGCTTTTAACACAGAAGTGAACAGTCGCGCGGTTTGTGTTCACAGTCATTCTTGTGTGATTTTAGTGCATATTTTCGTTGTGTCGCCAATATGAGTGAGCCAGCAACTGTACACCTCATAGAATTTTTGTTAAAAACGCATTTTTCTACACTAACGTACGAAAAAAAGTGTGAATTGAAGGACAAACGACCTACTCCTATACTCAGTGTAGTTTTATGTGAAGCCAAACAAAAACGCACTTTTGAGACAGTCTGGAACGAAAAGTATGCTTGGCTGACTGCGAATGCAGTTAATAATAGATTATATCGTTAAATATGTCTTCTGTTTGGTGGTGAAAAGCAATGCTGCAGTGAGGGCATTTCTACAATAAAGAACTTTGACAGGAAAGCACAAAAACATCAGACATCAAAACGTCACCTGCAGAACAAAGAATCATTTCAGTTATTGGGCAAAAGTAGAACTGAGCACGCCCTTTCTGAAGCCGCTGATCTGACAGCAATAAAATACAACGGAAAAGTTGCATACAGCAGAAGAGTATTGGCTCGTCTTATTCAGGCAATTGTATTTCTTTGTAAACAAGAACTAGCGTTTCGCGGCCATCGAGAAAACGAATCCTCCAGCAACAAAGGTAACTATTTGGAATTGTTGGATTTACTAGCTCAAGGAGAGCAGTTAAGCCGGGACCATCTGTCATCATCCTCAACATTTAAAGGAACGTCTACCGATATGCATATTGATGTAATAGAAATGATAACTCTGGCACTTAATGAGAAAATAAAATCTGAAATTCAGAACTGCAATTTCATTTCTATTCAGGCTGATGAGACATTAGATGTATGATGTAAGAGTCAAATGAGTATAATATTCAGGTACTGTATTGCAGACAAAACTGAGGAAAGATTCGCTCGATTTTACGATGTTTCTGGAGATAAAACTGCTGAAGGTTTGTCAAACATTGTTCATGCAGTATTGAAAGAATGGAATGTGGAAGTCAAAGTGGTTAGTCAACCATATGATGGCGCTACAGTAATGGCGGGCAGAGAAAGAGGACTACAGCAATTGGTGAAACAGTTCTGTCCCTATGCGCTGTTTCTTCAAATGGTTCAAATGGCTCTGAGCACTATGGGACTTAACATCTATGGTCATCAGTCCCCTAGAACTTAGAACTACATAAACCTAACTAACCTAAGGACATCACACACAACCACGCCCAAGGCAGGATTCGAACCTGCGACCGTAGCAGCAGCGCGGTTCCGGACTGAAGCGCCTGGAACCGCTCGGTCACAACGGCCGGCTGCTGTTTCTTCATTGTTACGCACACCAACTGAATGTGGTACTGTTACATGCCTCCAAAATCTTACAAGTACGCATGTTTGTAAGTGATCTTCCTGCATTCCATTCGTTTTTCAGCAAATCATCAAAACGAACTGTATTGCTAACTGAGACAGGATTTAAACTGCCACATGCAAGCAACACTCGCTGGAACTTTCGTTCCAGGGCAGTTTCAACATCTAGTCATTTCTCAGGACAATCTAGTTTTTTTTTACTATATATTTGATGATACAGACTCTCAGTGGGAACCGGAATCTTTGAGCTGTGCTTTGGGAATGAAGCGACGGATAGATGATCCTACGTTTGTCTGCTTGCTTTGCTTCTACAGAGGGTGCTTTGTTTATGTTGATCATCTCTTTAATGTTATTCAGTCAAAATTTGTCAGTATAACTGCTTGCCACGACGAAATAAGAACTGTTTTGAGAAACGTACGAAATTAAGAACGGAAACATTCGTTGATGAATGCATTAAATGCAGCTTGTGTTTGAATGGCAACTCATCATTCTGTGACAGTCAAGAGACACCTCTCAGGCCACTCACTTACGAGATACTGGATTTGCAAATTGTTCAGATGGAAAGAGGGTTTCAAGACTTTCCCCAAGTTCAGTTTGTTGGACTTTTGAACGAAAAGTGTTTCCCGAACTATCAAAAAGAATTCCCAAAGTTGTAAGTGAAATGTGTAACGTATACGCTGATGAGGAAAAACACTTATTTCCAGGAATCCTCTTAAAGTACATCGTCAATGATTTAGATTCCGTTTATGAAGAAACAACGAAGTTCCTGCGTTTGGTTTTCACCCTACCCGCAACTACAGCAAGCAGCGAACGAAGCATAAGTACTCTTAAACGAGTGAAGAATTACTTAAGGAATTCAATGTCCCAACATCCGGCTGTCGTGTTTGAGCACGTTAGCAATAGAAAAGTCACTACTTGGAGAGCTATTCAGTGATCAGATCTTTGTAGACCGAGTTATAGACTTATTCGTGGAAAGAAAAGACAGGCGCATTGCACTTGTGTACAAGAAAATGTAAGTGCTTCTTCTCTTGCTGCTGGAGTTCTACAAATTTGTCATCGTTTCTTGAACAAGTTAGTTATTATTATAATTATTATTATTATTATTATTATTTGTGGCGGTGGTAGTGGTAGTAGTAGTAGTTGTTGTTGTTGTTTTATTCGATGCGTTTTGTTTCATTTGTTTAAATTATTGTTTATTGAACTATTTTGTTTCCCTATAATAACTGCAGAGTCTCCCCAACCTTTCCAACCACGCTACGCCACTGCTTACGACATGCTGTTCAGAAGGGATCTCCGCGCTCTCGTACTCTTACGGATTTATGGACTGCCCTGCAGTGTTCATGGTGTCAGTTCCCGCCAGGACCGAGCGTGGTGGCGCAGTGGTTAGCACACTGTGCTCGCATTCGGGAGGACGACGGTTCAATCCCGTGTCCGGCCATCCTGATTTAGGTTTTCCGTGATTTCCCTAAATCGCTCCAGGCAAATGCCGGGATGATTCCTTTGAAAGGGCACGGCCGACTTCCTCGCCTGTCCTCCCCTAATCCGATGAGACCGATGACCTAGCACTTTGGTCTCTTCCCCTAAAAACAACTGTTCCCTCCAGCACTACTTCAGACATTAGTCGAGTCCGTGCCACGTCGTGTTGCGGCACTTCTGCGTGCTCGCGGGGGCCCTATGCGTCATTCGGCAGTTGTACGAGTCCCTGTGAATCTTCAGTATAAATGTAGATGCCAGATAGGTCTGCAAGTCACTGCAGAAATGGATGTCTCACTTGCGGAACCTTTCATCTCAAAAAAAAAAAAAAAAAACACACGGAGAGAGGTTCAAAAGCAGGGTATTACAGGGCGAGCCAGAATTCTTAAATTTTGTACATGGCTGCACGTTCAGAGACCGTGAATAGTTACAATTGAAAGAGAACAGCCCTCGGTTACTAATTTTTAACGAATTAACCGGGTTTCAACTGTGCTAGGAGTGTCTTCCTCAGAATTTAAACCAAACGATGGTCACAGAATTATGACTAAAACGTATAATACGAATTATAAGTACGGAATTATCGTGGAAAACTGGCGGTACTTATACGTCATTTATAAAATAATAAATATGCATAAAAGGGCATTAGTCACAAAGATATTTAAGATAAAAGAAAAAACTGTTTTTTTAAAGGACTTCTGTTTACAACCTGCACCACGCAAGTAACGAGCAGCCCTTAGTGGCTCGCCATCACAGTTTTTTTATCTTAAATATCTTTGTGACTAATGCCCTTTTGGCATGTTTATTATTTTATAAATGACATATATGTACCGCCAGTTTTTCACGATAATTCCGTAATTATAATTTGTATCATACATTTTAGTCATAATTCTGTGACCATCCTTTGGTTTAAATTCTGAGGAAGACACTCCCAGCAGTGTTGAAACCCGGTTACTTCGTTAAAGATTAGTGACCGAGGGCCGTTTTCTTTTAATTGTAAGATTTCTAAAACCATTCACGACTGATGCAAATGCCCGTAACAGGAAAACGTGCTGGTGAAGCCATAAAATGTGGATTGTGCGGCAATAGCGGAGAATCATGAGGCTAGATGAATCTCATTTCACACTATTTGCAACTTCCGGTCGAGTTTGCGTTCTAAGAGAGAAACATTACGTGCATTCGGTAATTATTTTGGCAGGCACATCGCGGTATTCTAGAAGCCTCTCGTGCAGGGTGGCGCCATCCCCAAGGATTATGCGACTGATCAGGTCTGCTCCGTGGTTTGGTGTTGGTTCCCCAATGGTGGTGCTGTTTTCCAAGACGACAACGCCCCTGTTCGCGTTGTCCAGACAGCCACCAAAACAAGCACAAATAGAACACGAAGTGACACACATGTTAAATATAGAAGAAAAATTTCAGCTGACATATATAGAATACAAAGACACAAATACAGACATTAGACCACTCTTGCATAGACCACCAAATAACCCACAAGTCGAAACAACAATAACAACTATCAACACAATCGTACACAACAAAATAAATGAAAATACAACTATGGAAGAGTTACAACTACTGATTTATATAGGAGCACTCACTACACTAAATATACACACTAGGCAGAGGTCAGAACCAACCAACACACAGAAGAAACCCACAACACCAGCATGGCAACACAGGTTACAGATCACAATAGAAAAACTGACAAAAGACATCAGACAGCTAACACAATTTACAAGAAATGAAATATCAGACAAATAACGAAAAAGGTCTGGTAAAATCTCACAACAAGAAGCGATTGAGCAATTAGTTGAAAAGAAGCATAGATTACAAGCATTGGCCAAACGACTTAGAAGATACAAAAAAAGTGAAAATATAAGGAAACAAAACCAAACATTCAACACAAACCAAAAGAAATTTTACCAGACAATAGATAACACACACATTAAAATAGACAATCCACCAAACATAACAGACATGGAACACTTCTGGAGCAACAAATGGTCAAACCCGGTACAACATAACAGGCAAGCACGGTGGATACAAGCAAAAACAGACACATACAAGATGATACCACAAATGCCTGAAGTGATAATTTTGCAACATGAAGTCACCCAAGCAATTAATTCTACTCACAATTGGAAAGCCCATGGAAAAGATAAAACAGCAAATTTCTGGCTAAAGAAGTTCACCTCAACACATTCACATCTAACTAAATTATTTAACAGTTACATTGCAGACCCATACACATACCCTGATACACTTACACATGGAATAACTTATCTGAAACCTAAAGATCAAGCAGACACAGCAAACGCAGCTAAATATCTCCCCATAACATGCCTACCAACAATCTACAAAATATTAACTTTAGTCATTACACAGAAATTAATGACACATACAACACAGAACAAAATTATAAATGAAGAACAAAAAGGCTGTTGCAAAGGAGCACGAGGATGTAAAGAGCAACTGATAATAGATGCAGAGGTGACATACCAGGCTAAAACTAAACAAAGGTCGCTACACTACACTTACACGGATACCGAAAAGCTTTTGATAGTGTACCCCACTCATGGTTACTACAAATATTGGAAATATACAAAGTAGATACTAAATTGATACAGTTCCTAAAAATAGTAATGAAAAACTGGAAAACCACACTTAATATCCAAACAAATTCAAATACTATCACATCACGGCCAATACAGATTAAGCGTGGAATATACCAAGGAGACTCATTAAGTCCTTTCTGGTTCTGCCTTGCTCTGAACCCACTATCCAACATGCTAAATAATACAAATTATGGATACAATATTACTGGAACATACCAACACAAAATCACACGTTTGCTATACATGGATGATCGAAAACTACTGGCAGCAACAAATCAACAAATTACTAAAGACAACAGAAGTTATTATTATTATTAATATTCTTCCTTTTCTCAGACGTCATGTCTGGTCAAAAATGGAAAGTGACGTGGACCTTGATCAAGTGTGACATCCTTTTAACTGTACGGTATATGTTACATTCCATTTAGGAACTTTCGGGTAATTGAACATGTACCAATAATTACAGATTTCTGTAGTTGTATATATAAATTTGGATGTAGCTGTATTGCGTTGATGTACTGGTGGATATTGTGTGGTATGACTCCTGTAGTTGATAGTATAATTGGTATAATGTCAACTTTATCCTGATGCCACATGTCCTTGACTTTCACAGCCAGTTGGATGTATTTTTCAATTTTTTCTCCTGTTTTCTTCGGTATATTTATTGTATTGCGTATGGAATTTCGATTAGTTGTGTTAATTTCTTCTTTTTATTGGTAAGTATGGTGTCAGGTTTTTTTATGTGGTGTTGTTTTATCTGTTATAATGGTTCTGTTCCAGTATAATTTGTATTCATCATTCTCCAGTACATTTTGTGGTGCATACTTGTATAGGGGAACGTGTTGTTTTATTAGTTTATGTCGTATGGCAAGTTGTTGATGTATTATTTTTGCTACATTGTCATGTTTTCTGGTGTATTCTGTATTTGCTAGTATTGTGCATCCACTTGTGATGTGATCTACTGTTTCTATTTGTTGTTTGCAAAGTCTGCATTTATCTGTTGTGGTATTGGGATCTTCAATAATATGCTTGCTGTAATATTTGGTGTTTATTGTTTGATCCTGTATTGCCATCACGAATCCTTCCGTCTCACTGTATATAATGCCTTGATCAGATGCGTCTTGATCGATGTGTGGCTGTGTTATATGATACGGGTGCTTGCCATACAGTATTTTCTTTTTCCAATTTACTTTCTTCGTATCTGTTGATGTTATGTGATCTAAAGGGTTGTAGAAGGGGTTATGAAGTTGCAATGGTGTAGCCGATGTATTTAGATGAGTGATTGCTTTGTGTATTTTGCTAGTTTCTGCTCGTTCTATAAAGAATTTTCTTAAATTGTCTACCTGTCCATAATGTAGGTTTTTTATGTCGATAAATCCCCTTCCTCCTTCCTTTCTGCTCAATGTGAATCTTTCTGTTGCTGAATGTATGTGATGTATTCTATATTTGTGGCATTGTGAACGTGTAAGTGTATTGAGTGCTTCTAGGTCTGTGTTACTCCATTTCACTACTCCAAATGAGTAGGTCAATATTGGTATAGCATAAGTATTTATAGCTTTTGTCTTGCTTCTTGCTGTCAATTCTGTTTTCAGTATTTTTGTTAGCCTTTGTCTATATTTTTCTTTTAGTTCTTCTTTAATATTTGTATTATCTATTCCTATTTTTTGTCTGTATCCTAGGTATTTATAGGCATCTGTTTTTTCCATCGCTTCTATGGAGTCACTGTGGTTATTCAATATGTAATCTTCTTGTTTAGTGTGTTTTCCCATGACTATGCTATTTTTCTTGCATTTGTCTGTTCCAAAAGCCATATTTATATCATTGCTGAATACCTCTGTTATCTTTAGTAATTGGTTGAGTTGTTGATTGGTTGCTGCCAGTAGTTTTAGATCATCCATGTATAGCAAATGTGTGATTTTGTGTGGGTATGTTCCAGTAATATTATATCCATAATTTGGATTATTTAGCATGTTGGATAGTGGGTTCAGAGCAAGACAGAACCAGAAAGGACTTAATGAGTCTCCTTGGTGTATTCCACGCTTAATCTGTATTGGCTGTGATGTGATGTTATCTGAATTTGTTTGGATATTAAGTGTGGTTTTCCAGTTTTTCATTACTATGTTTAGAAACTGTATCAATTTAGGATCTACTTTGTATATTTCCAATATCTGTAGTAATCATGAGTGGGGTACACTATCAAAGGCTTTTTGGTAATCAATGTATGCATAGTGTAGCGACCTTTGTTTGGTTTTAGCTTGATATGTCACCTCTGTATCTATTATTATTATTATTATTATTATTATTATTTATGGCCTTCATTGGACCACTCTAGTCAAAAATACAAATTTCTAAACAAGTTGTTACACAGGGATACAACTTGGCTCAAAAATAACTTAATATGATGTTTAGGTAATATAGTTATTAGAGTGCATTCTTATATGAAAGGTGTTTTGCTCTTCTGCCTGCCCAATATTTCTTCATTCTTTCAGATATTTTCTTTCTTTCTTCATCTGAGACCACTCTTCCTGTACTCCTTTTATTGATTTTCATTTGTAGTCTGGTTTGTGGGTCTTGCAGTATTCTGGTTTTCTCTGTCTTGTTTTTTAGGTCATCTACTGTAATTTGAAGTTCTTTTATATCTTCTTTAATTTCTGTGATCCATTTAATGTCGCTCTTGCTGTTCCACAATTTTTGTATTATTTTTTTACTAATTCTGTTTTCTGGAGTTCTCATCAGATGTCCAAAGAATGAGATGCGTTTCTTCCTGATTGTGCTCATGACTGGTTCTATTTTCTTATATACTGTTTCATTTGATGCTATTCTCCAATGTCCATTTATTTTACATTGTTTATTTATACATGTCCTAATTATTATTCTTTCTATTTTTAGTATTCAGTCAATTTCTGCTGTATTAGTTGTTTTGAGGATAGTTTCAGCTGCATACATTATTTCTGGTTGTGTAACTGTTTTATAGTGTTTTAATTTTGCATCTATAGATAGGCCTTTTTTGTTGTATGTAGGTTTGGTAATGTGATTTGCGTAGTTCAGTTTTTTTACTCTATTCTACCATGATGGCTTCTTATTTAGATTGTATGTTATTATTTCGCTTAAATATTTAAATTTATCAACAATTTTGATTTCCTGTTCTCCTATAGTAATTTTGTTTGCAAGTGGTGGATCAGTTAGCATGATCTCCGTTTTTTTCAAATGATATTCTAAGGCCTACTTTTTCTGCTATTTCTTATAGTGATTTCACTTGTTGCCTGGCTAGGAGAGCAAGATCACCAGCGTATCCCAAGCAGTTTAAGCTAATATCTTTTGCACTTCCAATTCTTATCCTCTTTGGATTGTCCTTGTACCATTCTCTCATTATGTATTCCAGTGCACAGTTGAACAGTAATGGTGATACGCAGTCACCTTGTCTTAAGCCTGTTTTTATGAGGAATGGTTCCGAAATTTCTCCTCTAAACTTCACTTTTGATTTAGTGTTCGTTAGAGTGAGTTGTATTATTTTAATTATCAATAAGATACGTAATACATAACTGGAACCTACTTCCGAGAGCGGAACAACAGTGTACGAGAGCTACGACTGCTGACCAGACACCGCGTTTGTGTTTGTTTACGTCAGGCTTATTCTTATGATGAACGGAGTACAGTTCGCACAGTAAAAGCAGGCAGGCGCTGGCGTGTGGCGGCTTCGGCCTCTGTGTGTCGACGTCCGAGCGCCGCGTCCGCAGGCAGGTTCAGACAGGGCAGCGGCCACGCCAGCACGTGCCGCGTGCGGGGGCAGGGGTGGGTGTCCACGGCGGCCGGCCGCCGCCTCCCCCTGCTGCCGCATCCCGAGCCTCGGCGCCTCTGACGCCTCCTGACGCCTCACAGACGTTAAACGTGGCGGCGCGCCGCGGCGGCTAAAAATGACTCCCTGCACGTCTGTCGCTGTCCACCGAGTCCCGCTCGGCGATTTACGATCCTCCGGTAGCGCTGCGCGTGCGCTGGCGTGTGTGTCACGTATGACGGGCCTGGACCGCATAAGTGATGGCCGCGCCGTTCGGGGAACACCAAACACACAGACACACAGTAGCTGCCCCATCTACAGGGCCGGGAGTAGTATGAAGCTGTACAGACCCGGTACAGTACAGTGTAGGGTTGCCATAATTTCTGTCTGACAAACCAGAACACTAAACGACTAAAAATGTGCGTAGTTTGGGTAACACGAGCCGCGACAAACAGGGACACTACTCCTACGCTTAAGAAGTCAATTAATTCATGTGAATATTTTCTCGTCTTGCTAAACACTACCGTCTACAGGGTCAAAAGTATTTAAACCGACAAACCCTTGGAGGTTGAAGGGGACATCGAAACAAATATTATTCCCGATTGTCATTTTTTCCTATGAGGATTATTTAAACCGGTGTAGGCCGTATTATGCTCTTCAGTTGTTAGAAGCCGCATTACGCTCTTCAGTTGTTAGAGGGCGTATTACGCTCTTCAGTTGTAGGCAACTGCTGTCCACCAGTGTAGTAGTGCATTGTCTCTGTTTACTAATGCAGCGATACACCTGGAGTGAGTACACTGATATGGTTGGTGCGTACTACGTAGCGCACCACAACGGACGAGCTGCACAGCGGGTTTATCAACAACAATATCCTAATCGCCGTATCCCGCATCATACGACCTTTGCTGCTGTGTACCAACGTCTGCGTGAGACCGGGTCATTTAGCAGATTACCTGGACAGGGACGCCGTCGCACGGTAAGAACGCTGCAATTTGAGGAAGCTGTCTTGCAGCAGGTGGAGAGGGATCCTTCAATCAGCACTCGTGCAACTGCACATAACATGGGGACTAATCAGACGAATGTAAGAACAGTCCTTCGAGAGCAGTTGTTACGTCCATTTCACTTACAGCGTGTCCACAACCTGGAACCAGTTGATTATCCACCCAGAGCACAGTTTTCGCAGCGGTACCTGGAACAGTGTGAAATGCATCCTACATTTCCATCCTCTGTCTTGTTTACCGATGAAGCAACGTTCGGGCGTGATGGGGTCTTCAACATGCAAAATTCGCATGTTTGGAGTGGGGATAACCCACATGCGCTCTAGCGCTCTAGCGCTCATCAAGTGCGGTTCTTCGTTAATGTGTAGGTCGGTGTCGTTAGGGACTGTTTAATTGGGCTGTATCTGCTACCTAGGCTATTAAATGGCAGGCTCTACTACAGCTTTCTCGCCAGAGCATTGCCAGAATTGCTGGAAAACGTCCCGCTCCCTACAAGACAACACATGTGCTTCCAACATGACGGGGCGCCGGCACATTTCAGTCGTCGTGTGCGCCGATTCCTGGACCGACGGTTCCCAGAAACGAGGATTGACAGAGGTGGTCCTGTACCGTGGCCTGCTCGATCCCCAGATATGTCTCCTATGGACTTTTTTGTGTGGGGAGACATGTGCAACTCCTGTTGCATCAGAAGAGGATCTGGTTGCCCAGATAGTAGCATCAGCAGGAACAATTAAGGATACTCCTGGGGTTTTTGCCTGTGTCAGACAGAACATGATCCGACGGTGTAAGCTTTTTTTACATGTCAATCGAGGCATTTTTGAAAATCCACTGTAATTGAAATTGGGTTGTGTTAATGTGTTGTCTCTTGGTCATAAAAAATGGAGAAGTACTTGTTGGTTTAATTAATTTGCTGCCAGAAAAATCTTCCTCTACCAGTTTCAATACTCCTCATAGGAAAAAATGACATTAGGGAAAAATATTTGTTTTGATCTCCCCTACAACCTCCCAGATTTTGTCAGTTTAAATACTTTTCACCCTGTATACGAAACCTTCAAAAGATCAACTCATATTTGTTTGATACTGTCACTATTCATTTTGTTCTGCCCAATGTCACATTATGTTGCTCCTTTGGAATCTTTAAAAGTTCGGAGCTTAGCTTGGAAGTAGAGTCCACTCCACTCATTTCAATTACATTTAATGTTTAACAGTGTGACATCGCTAATGCTGCTGCTGCTACTGTGCTGGCAGAAGCTGTCGGTGTGGTCGGCTACGTCGCGCAGAGAGCGATCAGTAGGTGTCGGGTCGGGCGCGCCTATCACGAGAGAGGCCAGAGACACACCAGCAGGCAACGCGCCACCAACACTCCCTCGACAGCACGTGTGTAGGCCGCCGCCGGTGATCGGGGAGCGGGCTCTGTGACTCGACTCCCTACTCCAGGTTGGCGTCTGCCATTCATTCGCCAAGTGGCACAGCTCACCACATGCTACGCCAGTACACAGCATCCAGTTTTGTGTATACAGCACCATTACCGATATTGTCTGCAAGAGCAGCATTACTGCTAAGCTTGCACCACACAACATGGACTCTGTTCTCAAGAAAGGACCGTATCACAACCGTCGTTCACTAAGTAACGCTCCACTTTTTTTTCTCAGAACTTACTTATTGTTAAGGAACGGAATTTGATGACAATACACATCGACATGTTTTATCCATGCCCTTTTTTTCAACATAGTATCTATCACGTTTTGTGGCCATGCGCCAACGTTGTGGAAGGGTATGCACTTCTTGCTGGCAGAACCTCTTGTCTTGTACGCGTAGCCATATTTCCGGCGCAAAGTGCTGCTCCCAGCTTTCGTCCCCCGTAACAACGAGTGACACAAACGCCTCTCCGTCGGTCGCAAAACGCTCCAACAATTCAGATGAAATGGCCTTTCTTTGAATCTTGTGGTCCACTGTGAGCATTCGTGGAACCCACAATGAGCACCTGTTTGAATGTCCGAGAGTCTCGATCATTGCAGACGTACACTTCCAATGCTGAGCGACAAATGTAGAGACAGTTGCCGTGTTGTGATGCGCCGGTCGACACGAATAATGCCATCCGCACGAATCAGCACGTCTGGATCAGTGGCTGTGACAGGACGTCCCGAGCGTGGCTGGCCGTGGAGCTCTGTTTCTGCAATTCCTCAGGCTGTAACTTTCTCTATCCGTCACCCAACCGTACTCCTGTCAACTGCAGCATGGCCATACGCTGCAAACAGACGTTTATGTATGTTCGCCACGTTTTCTTTTTCTGCACATAACAATTCAATAACAGCAGGCTGCTTGTAGCGTGAGTCGTATGAAGACGCTATTTTGACGCTGTACTACGGCACTGCCATCTGCCAGGTCCTTTCGAAACTTCACCGGCGCACAGGACATACATGAAGTGACTGTAGGAGGATACAAGATGACTTGGACAGGATTTGTGATTGGTGTAAAGAATGGCAGCTAACTCCAAATATAGATAAAAGTAAATTAATGCAGATGAATAGGAAAAAGAATCCCGTAATGTTTGAATACTCCATTAGTAGTGTAGCGCTTGACAGTCACGTCGATTAAATATTTGGGCGTAATATAGCAGAGCGATATGAATTGGGACAAGCATGTAGTGGCAGTTGTCGGGAAAGCGGATAGTCGTCTTCGGTTCGTTGGTAGAATTTTGGGAAGATGTGGTTCATCTGTAAAGGAGACCAGACCGCTTATAAAACACTAATACGACTTATTCTTGAGTACTCCTCGAGCGTTTGGGATCCCTATCAGGTCGGATTGAGGGAAGACATAGATGGAATTCAAAGGTGGGCTGCCAGATTTGTTACTGGTAGGTTTGATCATCGCGCGAGTGTTACGGAAATGCTTCAGGAACTCGGGTGGGAGTCTCCGGAGGAAAGAAGGCGTTCTTTTCGTGAATCGCTATCGAGGAAATTTAGAGAACCAGCATCTGAGGCTGACTGCAGAACAATTTTACTGCCGCCAACTTACATTTCGCGGAAAGACCACAAAGATAAGAGACAAATAGGTAGTCATTTTCCCCTCGTTCTGTTTGGGAGTGGAACAGGGAGAGAAGATACTAGTTGTGGTACGAGGTACCGTCCTCCACGCGCCGTATGGTGGATTGCAGAGTATGTATGTAGATGTAGAAGTGTGAAGCACCAACAAGGACATTTCTCTATGTATATTATGGCTTTTTTAAAAAAATGTGGGGCATTACTTGCTGAACGACCCCAGTAATCCACTTGTGCATTTGTGATGTAGAAAGAGGATATCCATGACCCATGACAACATCATCTTCCTTGCTTCCTTGCAGTCCAAGACTCTGCAGTTACTACACTGAAGAGAAATATAAACACACCACGAAGGAGTTGTGCGACACGAACAGAAGTTGGGTTGTTTGGGGAAGGAGACCAGACAGCGAGGTCATCGGTCTCATCTGATTAGGGAAGGATGGGGAAGGAAGTCGGCCGTGCCCTTTCAGAGGAACCATCCCGGCATTTGCCAGGAGTGATTTAGGGAAATCACGGAAAACCTAAATGAGGATGGCCGGACGCGGGATTGAACCGGCGTCCTACCGAATGCGACTCCAGTGTGTAACCACTGCGCCACCTCGCTCGGTACGAACAGAAGTTGCAAGGCGTGTTTGTACATCTGAAAAGATGTCTGTTTATACTCCACGGCGGTCGCTCAGGACGAGCGCTGGTTGCGCCGATATGACGAAGCAGGTCGGGTTTGCTTTACATGTGCACTGCAATGGACTTGAGCGTTCGTCACCTTTGAGAATCGGCGTGGTGAGATGATGTTAGTCAAGAATGCCCTTAAGGGGGGGGGGGGGGGGTAGGACGTCAAACGGGCCGACTTGGAGCAGGAGAGGCACCACAGGACATTTTAATTTCTACTGTCTATGCTTTTACAAATAAATTCACAAAACTTTGTCAGCATGACCAGGAAGGATTCAGGATTCACACTCGTAGCAGCGGAAGTTCAAAATCATAACAAAAAAAATTTTTTTTCCATGTGAAATTTCATCATTTTTTCACTTACCACTAGCTGCATTTGTTGCTATAGGTACACTTTTCTTCAAAAGTAAGACTGTTCTATGAATTTTACACAGCATACAAACCATACTTACAGGTGTCTGAAACTCTAGAGTCTATGTAATTTATGAAAAAATGAAGGAGCTGTTACGTTTTAAACTTCATGAAGAGAAATAAATCAAATTTTGTAGTTAATTATCTCAATTTTTACCACAGCTTTTAACAGATTTGGAAAATTCTGGACTTTCATACACCTGTAAGTACGGTTTGTATATCAGTGCAGAATTCATCAAAGAAACACTTTTACTTGTGAAGAAAAATGTACCTATAGCAACAAATGCAGCCAACAGTAAGTGAAAAAATGATGAAATTTCATATCTAAAAAAATTAATTTTGTTATGTCTTTGCACTTCCACTGGTATGACTGTGAATCCTGAATCCTTCCTGGTCATGCTGACAAATTTTTATGAACTTGTTTGTAAAAGTATAGACAGTAGAAAGTAAAATGTCCTGTGGTGCCTCTCCCGCTCTAAGTCGGCCCGTTTGACGTCGTACCCCCGTTAAGCGGCATTACGAACACCTCACTGAGTCTGCACAAGGTCGCGTAATGGGGCTGCGAGAAGCTGGGTGTACCTTCTGCAGTACTGCAGAAACACTCGGCGGGAACGCAGCCACTGTAGACGACTGGTGGCGCCGGTGTTCACGAGCAGCCAAGGCCACAGGACGGCGACGTGGCACTGCCGAGAGTGGAGGGCTCTGACAACTTCAGCACCAGTTGGCGCCACAGTCACACAGCCAACTGTTACAAATCGGTTACTTCGAGAACAGCTCTGAGCCAGACGCCCTGTTCCACTGGCCACATACGATCGCCATTCGCGACTTCGGTGGTGTCACGCGAGAGCTAATCAGAAGGCAGCCCGCAGGTTTGTTGTGTTTCCTGCTCAAAAGTGGTTCGTTAGGAGGGCAGTTGCTGGACTGCGACCAACTTCCCTGTGTGCTAGGCGCACTGGAGTTACTTCGTGTGACGGCAGGAGCGCTCTCGTAGCCCGAGGGCGAGACTGTTGTGCTGCCAATCAGGAGCAGCAATGCAAGTGGCGTTTTCCAACAGGATAACGCTCGTCAGTCTACCGCTGTTCTAACACACTGTAGAGAGTGACGACATGTCGCCTTGGCCAGCTCCATCAACAGGTAGGTTTCCAGTGGAGACCATCAGACGACAACTCCTGCGTCATCCACACACACACACATATATACACTCCTGGAAATTGAAATAAGAACACCGTGAATTCATTGTCCCAGGAAGGGGAAACTTTATTGACACATTCCTGGGGTCAGATACATCACATGATCACACTGACAGAACCACAGGCACATAGACACAGGCAACAGAGCATGCACAATGTCGGCACTAGTACAGTGTATATCCACCTTTCGCAGCAATGCAGGCTGCTATTCTCCCATGGAGACGATCGTAGAGATGCTGGATGTAGTCCTGTGGAACGGCTTGCCATGTCATTTCCACCTGGCGCCTCAGTTGGACCAGCGTTCGTGCTGGACGTGCAGACCGCGTGAGACGACGCTTCATCCAGTCCCAAACATGCTCAATGGGGGACAGATCCGGAGATCTTGCTGGCCAGGGTAGTTGACTTACACCTTCTAGAGCACGTTGGGTGGCACGGGATACATGCGGACGTGCACTGTCCTGTTGGAACAGCAAGTTCCCTTGCCGGTCTAGGAATGGTAGAACGATGGGTTCGATGACGGTTTGGATGTACCGTGCACTATTCAGTGTCCCCTCGACGATCACCAGTGGTGTACGGCCAGTGTAGGAGATCGCTCCCCACACCATGATGCCGGGTGTTGGCCCTGTGTGCCTCGGTCGTATGCAGTCCTGATTGTGGCGCTCACCTGCACGGCGCCAAACACGCATACGACCATCATTGGCACCAAGGCAGAAGCGACTCTCATCGCTGAAGACGACACGTCTCCATTCGTCCATCCATCCACGCCTGTCGCGACACCACTGGAGGCGGGCTGCACGATGTTGGGGCGTGAGCGGAAGACGGCCTAACGGTGTGCGGGACCGTAGCCCAGCTTCATGGAGACGGTTGCGAATGGTCCTCGCCGATACCCCAGGAGCAACAGTGTCCCTAATTTGCTGGGAAGTGGCGGTGCAGTCCCCTACGGCACTGCGTAGGATCCTACGGTCTTGGCGTGCATCCGTGCGTCGCTGCGGTCTGGTCCCAGGTCGACGGGCACGTGCACCTTCCGCCGACCACTGGCGACATCATCGATGTACTGTGGAGACCTCACGCCCCACGTGTTGAGCAATTCGGCGGTACGTCCACCCGGCCTCCCGCATGCCCACTATACGCCCTCGCTCAAAGTCCGTCAACTGCACATACGGTTCACGTCCACGCTGTCGCGGCATGCTACCAGTGTTAAAGACTGCGATGGAGCTCCGTATGCCACGGCAAACTGGCTGACACTGACGGTAGCGGTGCACAAATGCTGCGCAGCTAGCGCCATTCGACGGCCAACACCGCGGTTCCTGGTGTGTCCGCTGTGCCGTGCGTGTGATCATTGCTTGTACAGTCCTCTCGCAGTGTCCGGAGCAAGTATGGTGGGTCTGACACACCGGTGTCAATGTGTTCTTTTTTCCATTTCCAGGAGTGTATATATAGGGTGTTACAAAAAGTTACGGCCAAACTTTCAGGAAACATTCTTCACACACAAATAAAGAAAAGATGTTATGTGGACATGTGTCCGGAAACGCTTAATTTCCATGTTAGAGCTCATTTTAGTACATATCATCAACAGGTTATTGTTCATCACGAACGTGGTTTTGCAGTCAGTGCAATGTTTACAAATGCGAAGTTGGCAGATGCTGCCCATTTGATGTACGGATTAGCACGGGGCAATAGCCGTGGCGCAGTACGTTTGTATCGAGACAGATTTCCAGAACGAAGATGTCCCGACAGGAAGACGTTCGAAGCAATTGATCGGCGTCTTAGGGAGCACGGAACATTCCAGCGTATGACTCGCGACTGGGAAAGACCTAGAACGACGAGGACACCTGCAATGGACGAGGCAATTCTTCGTGCAGTTGACGATAACCCTAATGTCAGCGTCAGAGAAGTTGCTGCTGTACAAGGTAACGTTGACCATGTCACTGTATGGAGAGTGCTACGGGAGGACCAGTTGATACCGTACCGTGTACAGCGTGTGCAGGCACTATCAGCAGCTGATTGGCCTCCACGGGTACACTTCTGCGAATGCTTCATCCGACAATGTGTCAATCCTCATTTCAGTGGAAATGTTCTCTTTACGGATGAGGCTTCATTACAACGTGATCAAATTGTAAATTTTCACAATCAACATGTGTGGGCTGACGAGAATCCGCACGCAATTGTGCAATCACGTCATCGACACAGATTTTCTGTGAACGTTTGGGCAGGCATTGTTGGTGATGCGTCGAATGGGCCCCATGTTCTTCCACCTTCGGTCAATGGAGCACGTTATCACGATTTCATACGGGATACTCTACCTGTGCTGCTAGAACATGTGCCTTTACAAGTACGACACAACATGTGGTTCATGCACGATGGAGCCCCTGCACATATCGGTCGAAGTGTTCGTACGCTTCTCAACAACAGATTCGGTGGTCGATGGATTGGTAGAGGCGGACCAATTCCGTGGCCTCCACGCTCTCCTGACCTCAACCCTCTTGACTTTCATTTATGGGGCATTTGAAAGCTCTTGTCTACGCAACTCCGGAACCAAATGTAGAGACTCTTCGTGCTCGTATTGTGGACGGCTGTGATACAATACGCCATTCTCCAGGGCTGCATCAGCGCATCAGGGATTCCGTGCGACGGAGGGTGGATGCATGTATCCTCGCTAACGGAGGACATTTTGAACATTTCCTGTAACAAAGTGTTTGAAGTCACGCTGGTACGTTCTGTTGCTGTGTGTTTCCATTCCATGATTAATGTGATTTGAAGAGAAGTAATAAAATGAGCTTTAACATGGAAAGTAAGCGTTTCCGGACACATGTCCACAAACATATTTTCTTTCTTTGTGTGTGAGGAATGTTTCCTCAGAGTTTGGTCGTACATTTTAACACCCTGTACACGCGGTAACCGTTCCATCTGGAGGGAGAGGGACGACACGCTACAGTAGAGCAGAGCGTACCGTTACCAAAATTTCTGTCTTACAGAACTGGGTTATTTCTCTTAACTGACTGAAAATGGACGTAGTTTGGGAAGCAGAAAGCGGAACAAACCGGTCACTTCCTGTAAAAACTGATTCAATTAATGAAACTATTTTCTCGGCTTTGTAAATACTACAGTCCGTAGCTATACCAAATTAACGGGTTTTTGAAAAATCATCGGACACTCTTTTGGCAATCTCGTGCGCTAGCACAGATTTCAGAACGAATCTATGAAAATCGCGCCCAGTGAGATTCGCGCCCAACACCTGCTCCCTTTGTGCCGGGCTTACCGGGCCGTCCTAATCACGCTAAACTGCCTGCTGCCTGCTCCTCGGACACAGGGACCTGCCCCCTCCCCCGGCACTGGGCACAGCCGGCGACTGTCTGATACACAAACACAGCCTCAGTGCCGCTCTGGCTGTGGCTGTCCAAGAGTTCACATCGCGCGATTCGTGTATTTTTGACACAGTAGTTCAGATGTGGAATTTTCAACCACTAATCACGGTAAGGCATGTTGCGACTACGAAGGTTATTCTTACATAGTGAAGAGAACTGAAGAAGATGGAACAGTGACGCGGCGCTGTTCAACACAGACAGCCGGGGAAAGCTGGAAACGAAGGATTCGACAGTGCTGTTTTCATTCGAGCATCAATGTGGACCTCCGGATGTCGCTCGGTTGGAAGTAAGGAAGACTTTGAACCACGCAAAGAATGGGGCGAGAGACAAAGAGACGTCTATTTCAAAAATACATTCGGAAGAGCTGGGTTGCCTGCATAATCGAGGCTATGATTTTGTCACTGAAACGCCACAGCAGCAAACGACGAAGAGAGCTTTGTACTACCAGCGGCAAAATCACAGGGAAATGAGAGAGATCCACCGACAAGAGAAGAAATTGACCTAATGGCAGATTTACTAGCTATGAACGACGGCAGCAGTTTTCTGTTGAGCGACGACAAACTAGGAGAGAGGATAATAGTTTCAAGCGGAAGGGCAGGAAGAGAGGCTCTAAGGAGTAAACGAGACTTTTCTATGGATGGTACGTTCAAGGGCTGCAGCAAACAGTTTTCGCAACTATGCACCATTCACGCCGACTTTGGGAGTACATATAATGAGACAAACATCTATCCAGTTGCCTTTGCAGTACTGCCAAACAAAAGAAAAGAGACGTACGTCCGTCTTTTCCGAAATTTGATGGAAAAAATTCCAGAATGGAAACCTGCAAACGTGACCGTAGACTTCGAATCAGCTGCGATTTCAGCAATTAAAGTTGTATTTCCGACAACTTGTAAGAGGTCCATGATTGAGGAATTTCTCGCTAGCGCACTCGAGCAGATGTAATTTCGATGGATTGCTCACACACTGCCTGCGATATGTAAGCTGTAAGAGAATCTCAGACCAGAGAGCAGTGTTGTCTGCAGTAGGAACTGAGTGGCAGTAGGAGTAAGTGGTAGCTAGCAGTCGTGTGTGTGAAGTTGGCTGGGCCACTCGTGGGGAGCGATGGCGGTGCCTGAGACATGTAGTATAAGGTAAAAGCAGACTCGCGCATATGTACTATTGTTATACCAAGTCCCATGTAAAATGTTTTAAAAAATCTCTTATTAATCTTTCTCATAAAAAATTAACTTTTGACAATTATTCATCTCAATTTATAGAATTTTACTAATTTCTCCAATCCATTATTGTAAAGAAAAATCAGTGGTTTCTTTTTGTACATGACAAACCTATCGGCCAACAGTGCACAGGACTGCGCCACAAAAGTTTAGTTTCATATAGGAGCAGATATATACGCGTTATCTGGCGACTTGACTGAGGTAAGAAATTTCAATTTATTCAGTATGATCTTTCAGGGCCATGACGCAGCACTGCTGACGTCCAAAATTCACCAGTTTAAATTCACAGTCAATTATTGAAAGGTTATAAGTGAGTCACACTTTTTATTGAGAGATTAGTCACATTCTATTGTTGGTAAGTTACGGAATTTATCTGTTGGGCAGTTACACTGAATGTGAATGAAATATATAATTATATTGTTTTTACTGTTGGGAGGTTACGGAATTTTCTTTTTGCGGGAGGTTACACTAAATGTGAAAGATAATTATATATTTTTACTGTTGGGAGGTTACAAGCTGAAGTGCACGGATGTTATTCTCCATACGAAAAGGTGTCTCTGGAGAAAAGTTCAAGAGCTAGGACTTACTCGTGAATACAAAGAAAACGAAGAAGTGAGACAACATGTTCGCACGTGTGCTGCGCTGGCGTTTCTACGGCCTGAAGATGTATGTGATGGTTGGCTGGAGATACATTCACATGTACCGGACATCCCCAAACTCTCTGAATTTTTTGACTACTTCGTAGATAGATGGTTGGAAAATGAAGAAACCCCTTCCAACCTTTGGAGCTGCTACAAACGGCGCCACCGAACAACCGACGCTGTAGAAGGTTGGCGCCACAAAATTAATAACATGCTTGCTAAACCAAATCCGAAAGTTAATGACCTTCGAAATAATTCTCGTCACTGCTGCATTTGTCAACGGACCTTTACCCGTTCGAATCTCCTTCCTACGGCGATAGGATCGTAACGCTGAACTAGCACATACCCCATTCTGATAATACAGCTTCACTAAAATCGCCTTTTCAGGTAACGTCAACATGCTGCGACTGCTGGCGCATCTGATTCTCTCTCTCATTACAGCTCCTCTTATTAATCAATTAATCATCGACTCAGGAAGGCAACACAGCACTTCTTCAGGACATTACAGTGTCAGAACTTTCGGATGCTAACTATCAGAAGTGGAATACTACACACTCTGAGTTGCCAGATTTCCTACAGGAGTTAGACAAAGCAAGATACAATCAATGTTGTTGCAAAATTATGTGACTGACTTGATGGATAATTGACCAACAAAAAGCAGTACGTTGTGCTGGACGGTGAACGCTCCGCAGAAACGAAAGCAAGAGCGGGCGTGCGTCAAGGAAGCGTAAAACTAGATCTTACGTTGTCAATATACTGGGTGATCAAAAAGTCAGTATAAATTTGAAAACTTAATAAACCACGGAATAATGTAGATAGAGAGTTAAAAATTGACACACACGCTTGGAATGACATGGCGTTTTATTAAAACAAAAAAAGCAAAGTTCACAATGTCCGACAGATGGCGCTGGACAGCAAAACGTCAGTGACTGCGCATGACAATCGTGTATAATACCAGCTGTGCTTATAATCAAGAGAATTACGCAATAGTTGGCCGGGGTGGCAGAGCGGTTCTAGGTGCTACAGGCTGGAATCGCGCGACCGCTATGGTCGCAGGTTCGAATCCCGCCTCGGGCATGGATGTGTGTGATGTCCTTAGGTTAGTTAGGTGTAAGTAGTTCTAAGTTGTAGGGGACTGATGACCTCAGCAGTCAAGTCCCATAGTGCTCAGAGCCATTTGAACCATTTGAATTATGCAGTAACAGACACGATAACAAATGTTTACTAAATGTTTTGAATGTCATTTCTCTTCTACTCATTCCGATCTACACTGAAGCGCCAAAGAAACGGATAGAGGCATACGCACTCAAATACACACGTATGTAAACAGGCAGAATACGGCGCTGCGGTCGGTAACACATATACAAGACTAAGTGACTGGCGCAGTTGTTAGATCGGTTACTGCTGCAGTTCAAAGTGTTCAGCATGCACTGAAAGCAACATTTGTAATTGCTGGTGTACAGGCTGTAAGACGTCGTGTTCTCCTGACCTTCGTTGCCTACATATTCCACCCTCACAATCATATTCCCCACATCAAGACGCTTCATTCGAACCCGAACTTGATAAGATAAATTCAGTGTTGTATGACTCCATGTAAACAATGTGCAAATAACTAGTAAATCGCAAGCGCGCACCGAGATTGAAATACTCGAGGCTGGCGCACACACACACATTCAAGACATGACGGTCACACTGGCTTTTAGTTCGGGAGAGGCAAACCGCACGCCGGGGGGCCGGTCCCTTCTGAGGATGAGTCAACCTATCCATGTCGACGGGCGACCGCCTGTAGAGCAGACAGTGTTTGCCCGAGTGAAAGGGAGAACGACCCCGTGTTCGGCTTAAAAGCAAATTCCGCTACATTGTGTGGGAGCGCCCAGCCTACGCATTCTTTACCAACACAGCACGCAGTTTCAGAGGTTTTCACAGGGAGACAGCAAACGCCAAATGCCGATGCTACAGATTCCCGTTTTAGAAGAGAAATGCTGATTGGCAGACGATATTTCTGACGCCTTGAGTTGAGGGAGTGGTGGAAGAGACTGAAAGATATACCCCTTCACGTCTGTTGTGGAGAGGGGCCGTTCCGTTGTCGCTCTTGGAGCGAGAACACGTAACGAGAGCGAGTGCGTTCCTACGTGGACTCGAAAGAGCGAGGAACAAGTCTCTCCTCAGTACTTCACTGGGACAGCACCTCTGTCGAGAGCGAATCGGTGTGCGACTCTGTATTGAGTCCTCGCGATTAAGCGTCGTTCACTGCGTTGGCCGCCACACTTATTGTACAGTGTGAACGGACGTAGGTGTAGTTAAACGCCTGCGAGCGAATTTTGACTGGCATCGTGGTGGACTGGTTATCTGACCGGTCTACCACGCCAATAGTTAGACTAGGGGCGAATAGGAATCCTTGACTTGATCAAGGCGTAGGGAGAGTTTGATTGGCGAAGGTCAGTCCAGATAGAACGAGAGTTATCTTATTTGTCAGCAGCGAGCGGCGCAGACAGCAGTCATCTTAGCTTACGGTATTGTGCGCTACAGCTCTCGCGAGCCCCATATTTCCTCCACAACAGTACACTTCACTGCATTTCACACGCGACAGCCTCGACCGTATCTAGCAACATCCTAAACTAAAGGACAATTATTCAAGTTGAGTAGGCACGCCTCTCAGCCATTCTGCCAAGTCAATAACAATCTTAAACTTTGTGTAGAAATTTCATTAGCGAATCCTATCCTTGAGAGGTAACTTCACATTCAGAAAAGAACCAGGATATAACTTGTTCAATTCATAACTAAAAGTGCCACTGTGATTTCTCAGAATTTTTGAAAAATAAATAATTGTAGTTAGTTTCATGTTTTTTCTTACACTAACCATCACTACTCCAGTACCCAAGTATCCCACTAGTTACGTAAGAAATTTTGTGAATTTTTGTGTCATTTCCTTACAGCGGACAACTCCAGAAGATATTTATTGCTGAAGGTTTTTCAGGCATTTCTCTTTAGAACGTTAGGAGCGTCTGTCTGTCTTCTGTAGTAGTGTGGGGGTGGAAATTGCATCTTGCAGGAGTCACAGCATAAAGGGTACATCTCAGATTAATCCGTTGCACAGAATGACAGAATAGCACCGACACGTCGCTCACAAGGTGTATGGTAGAACATGCACTGGCGGTTCGACGACACACGTCGTCTGGCGCAGTTGGGGCTTCGTCACAGACTGCACCTTAGAGAGTTCCCCAGAGAAAGAATCTGAGAGGAGTCAAATCGGGGGGCCTCGCAGGCCACCTGAGAACAGAATTTCGTCCTATCCAACGTCGAGGAAAGTTCTCGTTCAGTATTTGGTTTGCAACACGGGACACGCGAGCTGCTCGCCCGTCGTGTCGCAGCCGCGTGCGCTGTCCAGTAACCGGCGGTAGCCCCTCCAGAAGAGCCGGCAGAGTGTCCGTCACAAAGTGTGCGTGCGAATGTCCAATTAGGACGCCTGGCATGATGTGAGGCCGCCCAACGTAATTCCCTACGGTGCCGCACCGTATGTTTACGCTCCACTGCCGTTGATGTTGCACCTGAGGAAGCCAGTGTGCATTTTAGGCTGCCCAGCACTGCATGGTTGGTAAACGCTGCTTCATCGGTAAAGAGCACACTCTGGTAAAACGTGGAGTCATCTCTCAGCTGCTGAAGGGCAAACCGACAAAATTCTGCACAACGTTCGAAAGCATGCTCGTCGAGGGCCTGATCATGTTGAAACGTCCCCTTAGAAAAATGTATGAATGACTGTGCTGATAAACCTCTTGCGTTATTTGATTTTCAAACAGCTAAGCAGAACTGAACGTACTCAGATATTTCTCTCTTTACTCATTCTGATCAATATTTTTAGCGCAACGCTATCTGACTTTCAATAATCCCTACAAAAGAATGGTACAGACTAACATTAAACTATACCTTTCACAAATCACTTACCTCACAAAAATCTTCGTTACTCGAAATACAGCAATACAGCGAGCGCCACTACTGCCAGCTAAATAAAAGATTCAAACTACTGAAGGCACTAACTACTGATAAGCATAGTTAGCAAATGAAAGATTTTGACAGAGAACAAACAATGTATTTACCTTAACAGTGTTCAAAAGTCATTATATATATATATATATATATATATATATATATATATATATATATATATATATATATATATATCAGTTCATGACATCCAGTCACAAATTTACTCTTTCTGGCGGACACACGTTCAGATCGTCCGTTCTCAAAACTCTGCCGCCTCTCTCCCCACATCCACCACTGCTGGAGGCTCAACTCCAACTGCGCAACTCTACTCGCTGTTAACATCCAACTGCCCAACACTACAATATAGAATATTTCAACAATGCCAACCAGCCACAGACTGCACACAGCACAGCCAGTGATTTTCATATACAGCGCTATGTGGCGTTACCAACATAAAAACCTAAACAGCCTACTTACAATGTGACAGATGACAGTGATGGACATTCTGTCGTCTGGCTGATCACACATTCCGTGGCAATACGTCTAGTTCCGCTCTCCTCACTGGTGTCCATGTCCGTACGGAAGGAATGTTAAAGCAGAAATAAGTAGCCTGCAGCGCAGACAAGTAAACAGGCTGGAAAAAAACGCAGGTGACACCTGTATATACGAAGGGTAGAAGGACGGATCCTCAAAATTACAGACCAGTATCCTTAACATCGGTTTGTTGCAGGATTCTCGAACATATTCTCAGTTCGAATATAATGAATTTCCTTGAGACAGACAAGTTGCTGTCCGCGCATCAGCAAGGCTTTAGAAAGCATCGCTCCTGCGAAACGCAACTCGCCCTTTTTTCACATGATATCTTGCGAACCGTGGATGAAGGGTATCAGACGGATGCCATATTCCTTGACTTCCGGAAAGCGTTTGACTCGGTGCCCCACTGCAAACTCCTAAATAAGGTACGAGCGAATGGGATTGGTTCCCAAGTATGTGAGTGGCTCGAAGACTTCTTAAGTAATAGAACCCAGTACGTTGTCTTCGATAGTGAGTGTTCATCGGAGGTGAGTGTATCATCTGGAGTGCCCCAGGGAAGTGTGGTAGGTCCGCTGTTGTTTTCTATTTACATATCTTTTGGATAGAGTGGATAGCAATGTGCGGCTGTTTGCTGATGATGCTGTGGTGTACGGGAAGGTGTCGTCGTTGAGTGACTCTAGAAGGATATGAGATGACTTGGACAGGATTTGTGATTGGTGTAAAGAATGCCAGCTAACTCCAAATATAGATAAAAGTAAATTAATGCAGATGAATAGGAAAAAGAATCCCATAATGTTTGAATACTCCATTTGTAGTGTAGCGCTTGACACAGTCACGTCGATTGTGGTTCATCTGTAAAGGAGACCGCTTATAAAACACTAATAAGACCTATTTTTGAGTACTGCTCGAGCGTTTGGGATCCCTATCAGGTCGGATTGAGGGAGGATATAGAAGCAATTCAGAGGCGGGCTGCTACATTTGTTACTGGTAGGTTTGATCATCACGCGAGTGTTACGGAAATGCTTCAGGAACTCGGGTGGGAGTCTCTAGAGAAAACGAGGCGTTATTTTCGTGAATCGCTATTGAGGAAATTTAGAGAACCAGCATTTGAGGCTGACTGCAGTACAATTTTACTGCCGCCAACTTACATTTCGCGGAAAGACCACAAAGATAAGATAAGAGAGATTAGGGCTCATACAGAGGCATATAGGCAGTCATTTTTCCCTCGTCCTGTTTGGGAGTGGAACAGGGAGAGAAGATGCTAGTTGTGGTACGAGGTACACTCCGCCACGCACCGTATGGTGGATTGCAAAGTATGTATGTAGATGTAGATGAAGATGAAATCTGTTGACACAGCGTAGCACCAGACCTCTGCTTGGCGGTGTTTG
Source organism: Schistocerca serialis cubense (assembly GCF_023864345.2). Taxonomy (NCBI): domain Eukaryota; kingdom Metazoa; phylum Arthropoda; class Insecta; order Orthoptera; family Acrididae; genus Schistocerca; species Schistocerca serialis. The sequence goes on from NC_064646.1 coordinate 527,696,003, forward strand.
CACCGCCGATGCATTCTGCCCACTAGGTCTCTTATTAATTTGTCGATATCAGTTCCTTAAAATATCGACTCATATATTAAATAATCGATGTACACCTGTAAAATCGATTTGTTGCTACCGAATTGGCAATACTTTTATTTCATATTACAATTTTTCGCAGTTTGCGGTAAATAATTGCTTTTTTCAAATTTTAGTAGAACATAATTAACTTTCATTTTGTGAAGGAGTCTCACTACTTTTTGACCTTTCATTACGTGCAATATTTGGCTTTGTCTGTGTGAAGCAAATATAGGTAGCACAGAGGACAATGCCGATTCCACTAGGGGGTGACGGTGTGAATAGAATAACAAGATTTCCTTTGTGAAGAAAGGCAGCTAGTGTGTTATTTCTTCATTTCGTTACCAACACAAATTGCAAGGTTCAGCTTAACCACGCAGTTTTACACTACAGCTGCTAGGTCGCTGGCATTTGCAGAAATGGAAGAAAAAACAAAAAACAAAAAATACAGGCAAGTCGACATGAAGTGTTCCGGACAAGTCCGTTATATGACGAAACCGAACGACTTACCCATCGGACTCCTTTTATTGTGCCACTTGCATGCAGTTACCATTGCTGACAAAGTGGTTATCGCCAAGCGTGAACGTGTATCGTTTTCCTTACGGTTCTTGCTCTCAGGGGGATAGGCAGGCTGCTAGCATGTTGATGTACAGAATATCCAGTAATAAGTCAGTACTTAAGTATACAGCTCTAAAACCAGCATTATATTTACCTTGTGCAGCCGATATTCTTCTTGTTTTTGTTGTTGTTTTCTTCAGTCCTGAGACTGGATTGATGCAGCTCTCCATGTTACTCTATACTGTGCAAGCTTCTTCATCTCCCAGTACCTACTGCAACCTACATCCTTCTGAATCTGTTTAGTGTATCCATCTCTTGGTCTCCCTCCACGATTTTTACCCTCCAAGCTGCCCTCCAGTACTAAATTGGGGATCCCTTGATGCCTCAGAACATGTCCTACCAACCGGCCCCTTCTTCTGGTCAAGTTCTGCCACAAACTTCTCTCCTCCCCAATCCTATTCAATACCTCCTCATTAGTTATGTGATCTACCCATCTAATCTACAGTATTCTTCTGTAGCACCACATTTCGAAAGCTTCTATTCTCTTCTTGTCCAAACTATTTATCGTCCATGTTTCACTTCCATACATGGCTACACTCCATACCAATACTTTCAGAAACGACTTCCTAACACTTAAATCTATACTCGATGTTAACAAAATTCTCTTCTTCAGAAACGCTTTCCTTGCCATTGCCAGCCTACATTTTATATCCTCTCTACTTCGACCATCATCAGTTATTTTGCTCCCCAAATAGCAAAATTCATTTACTACTTTAAGTGTCTCATTTCCTAATCTAATTCCCTCAGCATCACCAGACTTAATTCGACTACATTCCATTATCCTCGTTTTGCTTTTGTTGATGTTTATCTTATATCTTCCTTTCAAGACACTGTCCATTTCGTTCAACTGCTCTTCCCAGTCCTTTCCCTTTATTCTTATAGGGCGGCAAGTCGGTATTTTCGCCGTCGATACATCGATACTCTTTTCGATGTATCGGGCACCGAAACGATACATTTTATATATCGATACATCGGTACTCCCATATTTTTTAAAATATTAGCAGTCCTACCGGCCAGCGTGCTCTCAAATCCTTGGACATTTCCTGATTTTTTTTTTTTTTACAGTTTGTTTCATCGTCAACACTAACGAACGGTATGTCACTCTAACTGTCTTCTCAGGAGCTCTCGAATTCAGTTATCGAAACTATACGGTTTCATTTAAGAAAACGTACTTTCCTGGGTATCGCCATTGGTACCAGCGCTAAAAACGTTAACCAAACAAAACAAGAATAAACAAACACTGTTTGACCCTCGACATTTGCCGAAAACCGCGTTTCGATGTGTGTCCCAGGTCATTGAATGAAAGGGGTGCTACTTATTACGTGACTCACACCCCACATAACTGGAGTTCAAAATTTCCAACGGTTTGCTCCGTAAGTCTCGTGTTGAACAGAAAAGCCACCTCGTGAGTTGTGGAGTGTTATACGATACGGCTGAGCACCAAACTTGATTGAGGCCGCAGTTTGACGTAAAAGAATACGCGGCAGCACTTGGAGTCGACTTGCATGCACGCACGGAGCGGTCATTTCCACTGCGACTCAAAATTACTATGGGCCTCATTTCAGTCGACGGCGCTTTTAGCTCGGGGATTCCAGCCCAGCTTACTTGCTGAAGAGCATTCCGGTACGGTAGCCGACAAACTCTTATCGTCCACGTAACCGACAAACGTGTTTGACAAAATCGCCCTTATCTTGCTGCGCTTTTCCCAAGCAAGTCCGTTCACGTTTAAACAACGTCAGTTTAAACAATGTTGTCACTATAAACAATGTTCGTCAGTTTAAGCAATGTTCGTCAGTTTAAGCAATGTTCGTCAGTTTAAGCAATGTTCGTCAGTTTAAGCAATGTTCGTCAGTTTAAGCAATGTTCGTCAGTTTAAGCAATGTTCGTCAGTTTAAGCAATGTTCGTCAGTTTAAGCAATGTTCGTCAGTTTAAGCAATGTTCGTCAGTTTAAGCAATGTTCGTCACTTTGAACAATGTTCGTCACTTTGAACAATGTTTGTCAGTTTGAATAATGTTTGTCAGTTTGAACTCACTCTGAAGCAGATGCTATTCGTGTTCGTGTGTGCTTTGCGAGTAGTGAGAACGGCGACAAATGCAGAAAAAGCAGTCTTGGCATTGAGTTTCGCACTGTGTCTGAAGAAGAACAAGGAAACAAGACTCTGGTCCAGGGAATGGCGTAAAATGATTTACCCGTTGATACGTGTTACAAACCGGACACAATAGGAAGGACCAGGCCCCTTTGCTTTTTTCTTTTATCACTCGTTTATTACATTAGAGAAATACACATTTTAAGACAAAATTTAACTACATGAAATATTGCTCCCAGTAAAGGTTAACATATGCAGTGACAAAACTTAGTTCTCTTAAGGGTTTCTGTGGCAACAAATTTTGAGAAGGCAATGTAAGGTTTATATCCATTCAGCTCAAACACGTAGCTAGTGATTGAATCACGACACAGACACTTTAACAATTTCGGCAACAAACAAATAGCGTGAATTTGTATTCACAGTAACCGACCAATCCACTGCCTTGCCATTGAATAAGTGGTAGGCCATTTGGAACGAATTAGCAACACCCCGCAACTAGGGGAGTTAATACCAACAGTCTTTGAATGTCTTGCTCCCCATTAAACAAACAAACTTACAGTAATTAAATGAATAACAAATGAAACACACTACGCTCCACTCGAACTATTCAGTGGAAGCCAAGCCAAAATGAAGATTCCATTAACTGACTGGCGCTGAAGTCACACTAAAGCTCATCTCTGTGTTCCCAGAGACACATGGGGCAAACTTACACAAGACAAGATTTTGAAGGGAGCACATCAGTAAAACCGGTGGTGGAGCTAACTCGTGCCACTGAAAATTAAGGTAGCAGACCAGGGCGCAAGGTGGTATACAATGAGGTTGCCTTAGTGCTATACTGCGCTCCAAAATATTAATTCTAATGGCCTATTCAAAATTAAGTACACATAAATCAGCATTAATTAACTAGGAGTGGCACCAGGTCGCTCGAAGGGAAGACAAATGCCGGAAGCGGCAGTAACATCAAACACCTTCTGCGAGTTTTAACCAGGAGTCACTTCCCGCTATACAAGTAAACATTTAACCGAGCACAAGGAAGGAACCTCAAAGAGAAAATTCAAATAAAAACCCCAATAGATTATAAAGGACAGGGAACCCCAAGTATTGAAATTTAAAAGAATTAGCTCTCCCCGAAGGCAGTGTAAACGCGAAGGCCACACTTAAGAGGCCACCAAAATTGGTCACAAAACGTCTTATACATTTGTTCCTTTTCTTTAAAGAAACACAAGGCTGCTTCACTTCTGGTGCACGTCCAGTACGGCTCGTGTAGGATACACCAGGCAGCAACCCAAGCTAAGGCGGTCGCAAGGCACGGCGAGCAAAATCAGGAGAGCAGACAGGCAGGCAGCCAACACGTATCCTCCATGCTGAACCGGCAGACCGCGTACAACCGACTCCACATATACGTGGATACTTCCCGCCTCGTACCTCGCGGCGCCTCAGCAGGTAGCCCGAGCAAACGTCAACTGCCACTCGCCCCGCGAATGCGGAAAACAACAAGCCAAGCAAAGATAAGAAACATCGAAGGATGGATAATGGACATCCAAGAGACTGGCGCGCCAGTAACGAGCGCCACGGCTCACCCATGAAAATGTGCTAATGGAATATTACTCTCAGAAACCGGACGATTACATCGACTTTCTTGGAATGGACAACCAACACGTCGCTCATAAAAGAGCAAAATTGCCTGTGAAGTTGGCTCTTGACACGGATGCGTCAAACACGGTCGTACACACACTAAGAAAGTTTGTCAATTTAACCTTACTTTCGAAGCAGACGCTTTTCGTGTGTTCTGTATTTTGACACTTCTGGAAACGGCTGCAAATGGAGATACAGCATTCCTAGCACTGCCTGCGCCACTGTGTTTAACGGAGAAGAAGAGACGACGCCGGCCCGTGGAATGGTTTAATATGACCTGTGTACGACTGCAAACATGTTAGTGAACACGTTTCACTCAGAACCTAATGACTACATCAACTTTCTGCGGATGGACAGTGAAACGTTTAACAACTTGTTTAGCGTTACTCCACACATTGAAAAAAGAGGGCCGGCCTGTGTGGCCGAGAGGTTCTAGGCGCTTCAGTTCGGAACCGCGTGACCGCTACGGTCGCAGGTTCGAATCCTGCCTCGGGCATGGATGTGTGTGATGTCCTTAGGTTAGTTAGGTTTAAGTTGTTCTAAGTTCTAGGGGACTGATTTCCTCAGATGTTAAGTCCCATACTGCTCAGAGCCATTTGAGAAAAAGAGGACGCAAGTATGCGAAAATTTATTCTCTTCTACTTGGTCCTCTAATCGCATGTCATTATAATACCGCAACTTGGGAACATACAGGGCAATAATTATTGGACCATATGAAATAAAGTCGTAATACCTCCTGTACGGTTCGCGTTAGGACTTCCAAAGTTAATTGCACGCATAAAGGGAAATGCGTATTGTTGCGTCGGTAGCTGGGCCGACACCGTGAAGTTGAGATGGCTGAAAAGGCAAGCTAGACTAACGCTGTAGCCGATAGGGCACGCAAGGCTAATGCAGACGGGCGTGAAGTCTGGAACATGAGAACTTATAAATGAATAAGAAGAAAAGTATGTAGATGCTTATTACTTATCTTTTTATTAGTCCTTGGAATACATCTCTCTTGAATACTCGTAAGCTATAGGCACTGATACAAATGGCGCCTTGCTAGTTCGTAGCCATTAACTTAGCTGATGGCTATTCTGTCTCTCGGCTAATGAGAGAGAAAGGCTTCGTACAACTGGGCGGTAGCTAGGTTCTCGTACAACTGGGCGGTAGCTAGGTTCTCGTACAACTGGGCGAGTGCTCTCTCGTATCACGAGACCTGCCTTGGTGGTGGCGCTAGGTCTGCGATTACACAGTGGCGACACGCGGGTCCGACATGTACTAAGTGGACCGCGGCTGATTTAAGCTACCACCTAGCAAGTGTGGTGTCTGGCGGTGACACCACATTCCTCCCCCGCAAATCGGCGAACGGTCGTGTGATAAGGCTTCCGCCCGCCGTGGGGAGGACCACATGTTGACGTATGCGATGAGGTGGGGAGCCTAACAACAGGCGAGGCTGGGCCACCCGCACCCGGCCATTCGGTCCGAGGGGAGCTAGGAAACGCCTGAAAAACTAGTCCAGGGTGCCCGACAACATGCGGTGTATGCGCCCGTAAAGAGACAGGAGTGACTGAAGGATCAACCTCCATTGCGTCGGGGTAGCCGACGCGCGATGACGTCATGTGGTCCGGAGTGGGCGGGAGTTCCATGGCGGAGGACAGCTGGTCACGGGAAGCGATCGGCGGCGCGTGACCCTGGGAGGCGCTTGGCGGCTGCAACGAAGCGTCGAATGCGGGCGGCGCCGGCGGGAGAACAAGCGGCGGCGGCGGCGGCTGCTGCTGCTGCGGCGGCGGCGGCGCGTCGCCATGGGGCAAAATGGAAGGCATCGTCGGTAACACCTGGGGATGAGGCGAGCCAGTAGATGGGTCCCCAGGGCGCTGACCGGACGGCACCGTCGCTGAAAGCAGACGGGGAGCGGCAGAACCCGAGCGACGACAGAGGCGCAGCTGATTGAGATGCCGACGCACCTCACCAGAGGCCCCCAAAACCAAATACATCGCGCGGCCGAGGCAGCGAAGAATGCGCCCGGCGAGCCAACGCCGTGAACCTCGATAGTTGCGATAAAATACAACGTCGCCTGGAGCAAAAGCAGGAGTCTGCCGCTGCACAGGAACCTGATGCGGCGGATGCAGCAAAGACATCAAGGTGCGATGAGGACGACCGTGGAGCAACTCAGCCGGCGAGCGACCATCGCGGGGCTGAGAGCGATACGAAGACAAAAAGAGCAACAATGCGTCCTCCCGAGAATGCGACTCTTTCAATTTCAACATCTGTGACTTGAAAGTCCGGACCAATCGTTCAGCGGCACCGTTGGACTGAGGCGAAAACGGCGCGGATGTCAGATGTTGAATACCATTGGCCTGGCAGAATGACTGAAATTCTGCGGACATGAATTGTGGGCCATTGTCGGAAACAATAGTCTGCGGAAGACCCTCAATGCAAAAGATAGCAGACAACGCTTGGATGGTGGCGGAGGACGTCGTGGAAGACATCCGGACAACAAAAGGAAAATTACTGAAGGCGTCGACCAGAACCAACCATCGAGCATTCCAGAATGGACCAGCAAAATCAATGTGCAAGCGTTGCCAAGGGGAAGTGGCTTTTGGCCACGCAAAGACTTTCCGCGGCGGTGCGGACTGTTGTTCGACACACGCCGGGCACGAAGAACACATATTCGTAATCGCAGCATCGATTCCGAACCAAGTACAGTGCTGACGAGCAAGTTGTTTCGTTCGCACTATACCCCAATGTCCTTGGTGAAGAAGCCGTAAAACAGAGGACTGTAACGAACGTGGGACCACGACTCTGGACTGATCATTATCAGAACGCAACAACAAAACACCACGTCGAACAAAAAGTCTCTCCTTGTGAGCAAAAAATCGGCGAACCAACGGATCCTCGATCCGAGACTTTGACAAAGGCCATTGCGTAGCAACAAACGTAAAACAGTAGCAAGGACAGGGTCAGCAGCTGTGGCTGTAGCGACACGACGAAAATCAATCGGAAACGATTCGACCACTTCATCGGTTTCCGAATCAATGAACATGCAAGCAAGTTCGGAAGAATCGAATGCTTTATCCTCAGCAACAGGCAAACGGGACAACGCATCGGCGTTTCCGTGCTTAGCAGTGGACCGATACAAGATATCGTAGCGGTACTGCGAGAGGAAAATAGACCAGCGAATGAATTTCTGCGCTGTACGTGGAGGTACAGGCTTGGTCGGATGAAAAAGCGATGTCAAAGGTTTGTGGTCTGTGATGATGGTAAAGTGACGACCATACAAGAAATCATGGAACTTAGTAACACCAAACACGAGAGCCAAAGCTTCTTTCTCTATCTGTGAATAATTTCTTTGCGCAGACGAGAGCAATTTGGACGCAAAGGCAATAGGGCGATCATGGGAGCCAACTTTGTGCGCAAGCACAGCACCGATCCCGAAATCCGATGCATCTACCATCAACAAAAGGGGTTTCTGGGGATCGAATGGCGTAAGGCAAGTATTAGAAAGCAACGCCGATTTCAACTGGCGAAAGGCGCGTTCACATTCCGTCGTCCAGACGAACGGAACACCTTTACGGCGTAAGCGATGAAGCGGAGCTGAAATAGAAGAGGCATTGCGCAGAAAGCGATGATAATAATTAATTTTACCCAACACACTCTGTAGCTGTTTCACATTTTGAGGGGAAGGCAAATCTTGTAAGGCACGGAGGTGCTCTGGACTCGGATGTATGCCTTGGGCATTAATGACATGTCCCAGGTATGGTAAGTCACGAGCAAAAAACACACATTTGTCCTTCCTCAAGCGAAGACCATTTTGCCGCAAGACCTGAAATAATGTTCGTAAGTTCGCAAGATGATCTTCTTCTGTCTGTCCGGAGATCACTATATCGTCCAGATAGTTTGCTGCAGTAGGGACCGACGCACAAATAGTTTGTAAATATTGCTGAAACAAGGCAGGGGCGGATGCACACCCGAATGGCAGTCTTTTGAAGCGGTACAATCCAAGATGCGTGTTAACCACCAATACGCGCTGGGATTCGTCGTCCACCGGTATTTGCAAGTACGCATCGGCTAGGTCCAACTTTGAAAAATATTTTCCCGGGCACAGTTTAGCAAAAAGATCTTCCGGGCGGGGCAAAGGAAAAGTAGCAGTCACTAGCTGTGGATTCACTGTGGCCTTGAAGTCCACGCAAAGTCTCAATTTTCCGGAAGGTTTTGGCAAAATTACTAAGGGTGAGGCCCAGAGAGAAGCTTGCACACGTTCAATTACACCCTGTGATTCGAGATCGTGTAACGTTCTTGCGACCTCCTCACGCAATGCGTGGGGAACATTGCGCGCCCTGAAAAATTTCGGTTGCGCGTTTACCTTCAGTTCTAAATGTGCTTCATAGTTTTTAGCGCAACCTAAGCCCGGTGCAAAAATGTCTGCAAATTCGTCACACAGCCGAGAAACACTGTCGGTAGGCACAGTCTGATTCACTGATAGGACCTGATTTACAATAGACATGTTAAACAACTGAAATAAATCTAGACCAAACAAATTCACTGCAGAAGAAGAACAAAGAACGTAAAATGACACAAGTTTTGTTTGTCCCTTGTATGTTGCAAGAAGGCTGCACTGTCCTAACACAGGAATTTTCTGTCCGGAATATGTAGTTAGCTTAACATTTGCGGAACGCAACGGAGGTGTGCCCAGTTGTTTGTACGTGTCATGATTGAGCAATGAAACTGCAGCTCCGGTATCGAGCTGGAATGGTATCACTTTGCCTTCTAAGTCTAAGTCCACAAAAAGTTTATTGTTCTGCTGACGACAAGAGCGACTGTTTTGTGCAATTTGAATAGACACTGGTACAGAATCACTTGCTAATTGACGTGATTTCCGGCGACGTCGACGCACAGTTTTTGTGGGACGAACACAGTTACTGTTAGAGAAAGTGTCACTGGACGAAGTGGAATTAACAACATGAATGTCCATAGGCGAAGGTCCACGAGCCTGAGTGTCCTTGGTTCGATTCCGGCGCGAAGCAAAGGGCCTGGAATGATTGTGATTGTCTGATCTGAGCTTTGTCTGGCAAACACTTTGAACATGTCCTTTCTTATTGCAGAAAAAGCAAATAGCTTGGCGTGACGGGCAATGTTCACGCGAATGTCTAGTAGCACACCGCGGGCATGATTTCACTACATTTGTGGGCTGGCGCGGCACACGTGGCTTAGCGCGCGGCGGCAGCTGCGTTTGTTTGTGCGATGGCAGCTGTGCGGACGTGCGCGAGGCCCGGGGATCGGGCCGCGCAGCGCGTCCAGCGGGCCGGTTAATGTTACACACGGCTGGCGAAGTTTCAAAAGATTCCTGAGCACAGTCAAGTGTGTCCTGTCTATCCAATATGTCTATCACTTGTTGAAGGGAGGGATTAACTAGTTTCAAAATTTGCTCCCGTATGCGAACATCAGAAACGTTCTGTGCAATTGCATCACGCACCATTGTATCTGAATAAGAAAGACCACAGTCACATTCAAAGGCACAGTCCCTAGTAAGTCCTTGCAATGTTGCTACCCACTCCCTATTAGTTTGACCGGCCATACGTTTTGTACGAAAGAACGTATACCGTTTTGCAACCACATTAACTGTTTCTTTGAAATAGGCATCTAATGCAGACAAAATTTCCTCGTAGGACAGAGTTGCTACGTCTCGTCGGGGAAACAATTTCACTATCACACGGTATGTGGACACACCGACACAAGAAAGCAAAAACGGCTGCCGCGCATTACCTTGAATTCTGTAGGCAGCGAGGTGAAAGTTGAACTGGCGAGACCACTCGTGCCAGGTCTCATCGGCTGCCACGTATGGTCGAAAGGGAGGTGCAACAGCGTTTAGTGGCAGCGGTAGCGAAGAAGCGGCGGCGGCCGCATCGGTTTGAATGGTACGTTGACCCTGGACGAGCTGTCCAAGGGCATCCAGTAACGCCTGCGTCTGCTGATTCTGCAAGCGATAAAATTCGGACAGTACATCTGGAGAATGTGGCGAAGCCATGACACAATTAAATGTAAGCAATCAGAAATAACACTTTAAATCGTCGCCAATGTCACAAACGAATTAATACAAACTCTTTTGCTCGTCGCCAATAAATGTTGTGTCGGTAGCTGGGCCGACACCGTGAAGTTGAGATGGCTGAAAAGGCAAGCTAGACTAACGCTGTAGCCGATAGGGCACGCAAGGCTAATGCAGACGGGCGTGAAGTCTGGAACATGAGAACTTATAAATGAATAAGAAGAAAAGTATGTAGATGCTTATTACTTATCTTTTTATTAGTCCTTGGAATACATCTCTCTTGAATACTCGTAAGCTATAGGCACTGATACAAATGGCGCCTTGCTAGTTCGTAGCCATTAACTTAGCTGATGGCTATTCTGTCTCTCGGCTAATGAGAGAGAAAGGCTTCGTACAACTGGGCGGTAGCTAGGTTCTCGTACAACTGGGCGAGTGCTCTCTCGTATCACGAGACCTGCCTTGGTGGTGGCGCTAGGTCTGCGATTACACAGTGGCGACACGCGGGTCCGACATGTACTAAGTGGACCGCGGCCGATTTAAGCTACCACCTAGCAAGTGTGGTGTCTGGCGGTGACACCACACGTATGACCGCCATTACTCTGTTTTATATAATACAACAAATTTTGCTGTGTCGCAAAAGCACTTTACCAACCTCAAATACAAAATAATTCGAAATTACATCTCTATTATCGTGGGCACATTTATTCTTCTTTTAGCCAAGATAGTGCCAGAGTAAAATCCTTTCACAGTAAATGCGTCCTCAGTTTGATACCCATGCAGAACAAAACAAAGTTTTGTTATGTCGACAGCAAAATAGAATTTCGCGTTCATTGATAGGTGAAACACGCGGCGTTTATTTGAAAACATATCCGAAGTAACATCAACGTACCTACGGGCCATTGACAAACGGTAGTTGAAATTCTTTTCTCACGCGACAATGTGATCGTAGAACGTGCTCTGAGGCCAAATGGTTCCTCACCAACGTACTCATACGACGTAACTACCTCACTAGCATTTGACAAGTCAGGGGCCCCTGGTTTTATAAAATGTATTTTCGTTCCGACGGTTGCACAACACAGTCTCGATCTTTTGCATACGAGCCAATGTCGACGAAAACAAATTTGTAATATGAATTGGCCAGTGCCGGAAAAACAATGGAGAAGAAGTCCTTTTTTTCCTGTCATGAGTCTTCTGACGGTTTCATGCAGCCGGGCACGAATTCCTCTCCCGTGCCAACCTCTTACAATTGCAAGCTACGTCCTCTATTATCTGCCTCGTGTATTCCATCTGCTGTCTTCCTCTACAGTTTTTATCCTGTAGTACAATGGAAGCTATTCGACGTTGTCTTAACAGCTGTTCAACCATCCTGTTCTCCTTGTCAGTGTTTTCCACATACCGTATAGCTTTCATCGCCGATTCCTCGCAAAATCTCCTCATTCCTTACCTTATCAGTCCACCTAATTTTCAACATTCATCTACCTCATCTGAAATATTTCGATTCTCTTCTGTTGCGTTTTTCCCCATAGTCCATGTTTCAGTACCGTACAATGCTGTGCCCCAAACGTACATCCTCAGAAATGTCTTCCTCCAATTCAGGCCTATGTTTGGTACTGGTAGACTTCTCTTGGCCGGGAATGCTAGTCTGCTCCTGATGTCCTCCTCCCTCCGACTGTCACTGGTTATTTTGCTGCCTCGATAGCAGAATTCCCTAACTTCATGTGCTTCGGCATTACCAATCCTTATGTTAAATTTCACACTGTTCTCATTTCTGCTACATCTCATTTGTTCTTACTCCATATTCTGTACTCATTAGACTCTCCATTCCATTCAACATGTCCTGTAACTGTTCTTCAGTCTCACTGAGGACAGCAGCTTCGTCAGCGAATCTTACCATTAATAACGACGCTCCACCTTGAATTTTAATGGTACTCTTGAACTTTTCTTTTATTTCCGGCATTGTTGTTTTGATGCAAAGATTGAACAGAAGCGGAGAAAGATTACATCCGTATCTTACACCCTTTTTAATGAGAGCACTTCGTTCGTGGTTTTGTACTCTGTAGTGTTTCCTTTCCTCGGGGTTCTGCCGTGAAAATACAAAATAGAAAATCTGATTGGGGTTTGAATTTTGCTGGAATAAGTTAAGGATAAGGCGCACTTCGTATTACTGATTGAGATAGTGCCGTAATTTGACCGTGAATGGCAGACCGGGTCGGCAACACTACAAAAAGCGACTGTAAGGAAATAGCATCAGAAATAAGTTGTAATTTACCTTATAATTCTGTCAGAAACGTAGTATCTGAAACTTCCTGGCAGATTAAAACTGTGTGCCCGACCGAGACTCGAACTCGGGACCTTTGCCATTCGCGGGCAAGTGCTCTACCATCTGAGCTACCGAAGCACGACTCACGCCCGGTACTCACAGCTTTGTCCATTATAATTATCCGGGCTGTTATGCCGTGGCCGGTTGATGAATTCTGTGGTGATTCCCAACGTTTCGTCTCCGACTGTGGGAGGCATCTTCAGGGGGGTCCGTAGCTCGATGGAAGGTCCAACACACACACTGGCTCGCTACTGACTGTAGCAGGCATAACAGTCCGGATAATTATAATGGACATGATATTTCCAGCCGTGAAATTCTACATTTTAGTAACTCACAGCTTTACTTCTGCCAGTATCTCGTCTCCTACCTTCCAAAGCTGAGAGTACCGGGCGTGAGTCGTGCTTCGGTAGCTCATTTGGTAGAGCACTTGCCCGCGAAAGGCAAAGGTCCTGAGTTCGAGTCTCGGTCGGGTACACAGTTTTAATCTGCCAGGAAGTTTCATATCAGCGCACACTCCGCTGCAGAGTGAAAATCTCATTCTGGAAACGTAGTATCTATTATAATATAGTCGGCGTGGCTACATCTGGAATATTTCTTTATTTTCTTGTAGGATGTCCTTTTTATTGGGGCCGGCCGTTGTGGCCGTGCAGTTCTAGGCGCTTCAGTCTAGAACCGCGTGACCGCTACCGTCGCAGGTTCGAATCCTGACTGGGGCATGGATGTGTGTGATGTCCTTAGGTTAGTTAGGTTTAATTACTTCAAAGTTCTAGGCGACTGATGACCTCAGAAGTTAAGTCGCATAGTGCTCAGAGCCATTTGAACCATTCTTTTTTTTTTTTTTTATTCTTCGCGGTCCTCTTGTTCTCCGTCTGATGAAAATTTCTTGAAGTTCTCACTGTCTCGATTAATTTATAAATTTGGCGATAACCATTGCGAATCACTACTGAAATAACTTGAAGACGCCGTGTGTTCGTTTCGTAATATAGTTTTAATTTCCACTTAAAATCATTCTTTAACATCAGCGCCAAAAAATACTAGTTTTAAACGTATGAAGACAAGATAACAAGAGAGTAATGAACTAGTTGTTAAAACAAGCACCTACGCAAAAGTAAAAGAAGATCAAAATTGCTTATGAAAATCTGTTGCTGGCGCAGCGCTCTTGTGCGTGCGCGATCGTAAACCACATCTTTGCTCTGGCGGAGGCGCGGCCCTCGAAGTACCGTTACAACTCTTACTGCCCCTTGTACATATTGTACATTACCAGTCTTTCCCTACAGCGTACTCCAATACTTCTCAACATTTCGAACATCTTGCACCATTTTATGTCGTGGAACGTTTTTTTACGGCTGTCAAATGCTGCGACCGGGTTTGATTTTTCTGTAGTCTTGTTCCCATTGTCAACGGCAAGGTCCTAACTGCATGCCTCTCTGGTGACTTTATCTTTCCTAGAGCGAAACTGATCGTCATCTAACACATCCTGGATTTGATTTTCCTTATAAATCAGTGAGCCACTTGTCTTTGGGTTCAGCAGCCGTATTGGATTAGTGCCACGCAGTTCGTGACATTTGGTGGGTTTGGAATCCGTCTGGAGTGTCGGCTGTCGCAGACACTTTTGACGCCTACAGTCAGAATTGCACAGCACACAGTTCTGACTCTCTCAGAGTTGACTTGCCAATTCTCTACGTACTGTGCAACTCAGCCAAGTAAGGACAAGTAGCCAAATAACAAAGATACAAAAACATTATTAGCCATTAATTATATAAAAGATTTCGAAGTTAATGTCAATTTTCTACTTCGTTCTTTATTTTCTTATGTACGGCAGACAGCTGAACGAAAGTGAAAAGCATTAGTAAATAATGTCGGAATTAGAGAAAGAAAGTTAAAATACCTGGCTCAGAAGCAGTGTAAACATTATAGTACGTGCATACTGTTTAACTGGGGTTGTTTTAGAAGCGAGAAATTGAGTTAGAAAGGCGGAATAAAAGACGGGGTACGGCTTTTGGAATGATCTCTGCCAGAAGCCAACACCGACAATCAAGTAACTTCAAAAAAATGGCTCTGAGAACTATGGGACTTAACTGCTGAGGTCATCAGTCCCCTAGAACTTAGAACTACTTAAACTAACTAACCTAAGGACATGACACACATCTATGCCCGAGACAGGATTCGAACCTGTGACCGTAGCGGTCGCGTGGTTCCAGACTGTAGCGCCTAGAACCGCTCGGCCACTCCGGCCGGCTCAAGTAACTTCAGGTGACACCTTAACATCTGAGCAAACTTCTACAGGCTGATCAGTTCTGCAAAAGTAAATAACAATAATAAGGCCGAAACCTAACGTCGAAGCTAAATGGCGCAAATTCCTGCATATGTCTTCAGTTTCTTCTCCTTCCCCTGGAGGACGAAGATAAAGTGCTTTTAAATTCCCTGTTGCCCATTTTGCGTACGTTTGATCGGAAACCTGGATCGGCGAATGTCAGTTTCTAGTTTGTCTATTGTCAAACCACAATTTATGAAGGACTAGCTGACCCGGCGAACTCTGTTCCGCCTTAAAGCCAATAAATAATTAGATTTTGGATGTTAAGTTCAATTTTTTATTAGGACAAATAAAAATTAAGTATTTTAATGATTCTTTATGTTTTTTGGTGCATAGCTTCCACTCTTCAATTCAGTACCTTGTGATACACGACATTTTTTGTTTTATTATCAGGCGCAAGAACAAACAACGCATATGGTCTTCCGACCCGTGAACATGCCACATATAATTGACCATTTTAAAAATATGGATATTCCAGATTTAAACCACAAACTTTCAAGGATTGGCCTTGTGATTTGTTAATGGTCATGTCGAATGCAAGACGGATCGGAGATTGAAGTCTTTTAAACTCAAACGGCACATCGGTTGGGACCATCGGGATCCTCTGAATGAGAACTTCTCACCCTCGAATTTTCCTTTGAGTATCGTCGCGTAAATAACATTGGTCATCAATTTACTTACCTCAAAACGTTTACCGTTGCACAGTTTTGGTTGGTTTATGTTTCGAAGCATGATTACTACGGAGCCAACTTTTAGGCGTAAATTGTGCGGTGGTATGTCAGGCACATCCTAAGAGTTTAAAAATTCAATTGGATAGTTGGTGGCTTCATCTTCATTTGTTACACAGTCAGTAGATTTGAATGAATGCATTTTACCAATGATCTCATTCTGAATTATGTAGTTTAGGTCATCTACATCTTTATTCTTAGCCGCTAAAATTGCTCGCTCACTCAACCATTCATTACTTTTGTAGTTAGTAATGATGTTTGGGAATACTTTGTTGATAAGTTCGTCTTTCGATGAGACAAAGTTACAGAAATTATGAGGAAATGAAATCAATCCGCTCGATTCTTCGACAGGTACTCGACCATTACCGATAGTCAGCAATTGCTCAAAGAAATCTTCAGCGGATGTATCATTAAGCAATGCAACTCTCATGTTTGTTGTCAGTTAAAGTTTCTTCACAAAGCGCCATAGATTCGATGATTTGAGGCAAGCATTTATTTCATCTGCAGCCATTGATCTTCGAACTACTGGCAGTGTTTGGCGGAATTCGCCAGACAGTAAAATTATTGCTCCTCCAAAACATCTCGAGTCATTGCGTAGATCTTTCAATGTTCGGTTAAGTGCCTCTAAAGCACGTTTATGAGCCGTTGTGCATTCGTCCCAGATCTTGGATGCTGATAAAACTTCGGCCACTGCTGAGTTTTTTGTAATATTACATGTTGGTTATTCAGTAGCTTGAAGATTTAACGGTAATTTTAATGCTGACTGAGCCGTACGGCATCTTTCTAACAATGTGTCTGCTATTCCGGAAGAACCAACTGGAACCGCAATGTTGGATCTCGCACGAACAGTGGCTAAAACTACTGACATGAGGAATGTCTTGCCAGTTCCACCAGGGGCATCCAGGAAATATAAACCACTATTTCCATCATCAATTGCCTTCATTAATGTATCATAAACTTCCTTTTGTTGGGGGTTCAACAGGGGTGCATTCGTTTGAACTACTAAATCTAATTTGCGTTTTGTTATTCCACGCCAGATGCGTTTCTGTTATACTACGTTTTATAGCGGTCGAACGGGATAAAAAGTATCCTATGCCCGTCTCCTGGTTCTAAGCTACCTCTCCACCAATTTTCAGCCAAATCGGTCCAGCCGTTCTTCAGTTATAAATAGTGTAACTAACACGACTTTCTTTTGTATATATAGATTAAGTATTCATTACACATTTCTGAACGCACGCGTAATATTTTTCAATCTTTTCAAAAAAAAAATACACATAATAGTTTATTCATCCATTTTAAATAGTTTATGAACGGATGCATAAATTTCAATCATTACTTACAGATTTTGACAAAAAAATTTGACAGCTCCGAAACTAAAGAACTTTTAGGGAAAATGACGCATTTTTCAAGTATTCGTCAATTTTTCATTATTTTTAAGATGTATTCTGCTATTCGGGGCGGAAACAAATCCAACAAATCAAAAACCATGAAAATTGGTCCAGCAGATCTCGAGTTATAAGTGTTGTAACAAACCCGACTTTGTTTTATATATATAGATGTTTATATTTTATTAATAGGATTAAGTGGGAATAATTAATATCTGTCACGTTGGAAATAATTGTAGTAGCAGGGAATGTCTGCACCAAAGTGTTGTTGGCATGAGTGACCGCACATTGATATAATTTTTAAAAAGGGCGAGAGAGACCGCGTACGGATACATTTTAAGAAAAGAGCGGGAAAGATCGCGCATTGATACATTTTCTAATGGCAGCAGCGACTGTCTGCACCAGAAAGCATTGTTGGCAGGAGAGACCGCACTTTAGCGTTCGTAGGAAGTCAGTAGTAAGCGAGAAGTGAAGCGAGTCGGTAGCGGGTCTGAAGCGAGAGGTTGAGAGGAGCGGTGTGTCTGCCAGCCACCAGCTATGGTTTACAAGAGATTATACACGGATGTACAGAGACAGCAGCTAACTATTATCATAAGAGGAACTAATATTATTGAATTAATTTCTTTGCGAAACTCAAGGCTACTGAAAGGTATGTTTGCGCAATGCTAGTTGTAAGGTTATTGTAAAAAGTAAGACCCATTTGAACGTTTGTAAAATCATTTCATTACCAGCAGTAAATATTTGAAGAAACGTTTTCAGAATACAATTAACTTTTGCCAGCAATGTTGCATTACTGATTATCATCCATCCCAAAAACCATCAACGTAAAACTTTGCAAAAATTTTGTTGTTGCCAAGAAAAAGTGTAACTATGAATTACGTAACTTCAGTCAAATTAATTAAAGAATAACGTCAGCTTTGCTATTAAAGAATACCGTCAGCTTTGGTAATAAACACAGCTATTTATTATAACAGCCCACCAGCAGCTAATAGAGTATAGTAAACCAGAGTAAGTATATTCATGTCGCAGTTCGATGTAGCAGTCAGATGGCGATCCAGTAACAGTAAAAAAGGTAAGGAACAGTTTTGGGTTATTGCAGGTAACGACTGAGGGCCACGACGACGACACAGTCTATGTTTCGTCGAAATAATCAGAAAATCACTTTTAATAAGCAGCAATTACATTTGTATGCGAAGATTGAGAAAGAGAATAAATTTCAAAGGGAAGATTTCGTGTGTTGTTATTAAGCAAGATATAGAAATCCTAAGGAAAGGTTTCATAGGTTATTGTAGAAGGGAACAAAAGAGATATAGAGGAAACGGGAAGGTTTCAAGTTTTAAAATAAAAATAAGTCTTAGTGCAATGTTAACTTGAAATGTAACTCAGGAGACAAAGTACCGCACCGAGCGAGCTGGCAGAGTGGTTAGCACACTGGACTCCCACTCGGGAGGACGACAGTTCAAACCCGGGTCCGGCCATCACAATTTAGGTTTTCCGCGATTTCCCTAAATCCCTTGAGGTAAATGCCGGGATGGGTCCTTCAAAAGGGCACAGCCGACTTCCTTTCCCATCCTTCCCTAATCCGACGGGACCGATGACCTGTCTGGTCCCATCCCCCGAATCAACCGGTCACAACAGCTCGCCGCCAGAAGCCACAGTGGGGAGTGTGGCGTGCCGTAGTGCATTGCGACCAAACGCCAGTACACGTCACTCATGTACTGGGGATTGGAAAGAAATATGGCTCTCCTTCCAGCGTTAAAACAGTTTTGATATGTTAGCTACATTTGGAACGCAGCACTGTATGTTCTAAAATCCGCCTCACGTAAACTGACCTGTGATACCTTTTTTTTTCCTGCAAACCTTTCAAAATAAATGGTTCAAATGAACTTAGACCCACTTAAACCTAACTAACCTAAGGACATTGCACACATCCATGCCCGAGGCAGCATTCGAACCTGCGACCGTAGCGGTCGCGCGGTTCCAGACTGTAGCGCCTAGAACCATTCGGCCACTCCAGCCAGCCCACTTTTTGGATCTGACTATAAGGTAATGCAGGTTAATACAGCCATTCACCCTCGTGGGTCCCCATCTGGCAGTAACTGACGAAAAACCGATTTTGGAATTCTGTATGGCACCCAACAGCGTTTAAAAAAAACGAAGTCCCGCTGCATAGCCTGTGTGGTGTAATTGGTAGGATAACGTATTCACATACAGCTGGTTGAGGGTTCAAACCCTGTCAGGTGTACTTAACTTTTTCATTTTTAAATCTTTATCGAAATTACTTCGATCATTACTTTAATGAGTAAATTGGTGTAAACGTAATTTTTTATTTCTATTCCTGTGTCACATCATTTTAATCACCATACGAACTTTTTCATTTGTTTCATTTTTCTTTATGTCATTCTTTTGCCAATCGCGATTTTTGTAATTATGGATTTAATTGTATTCATCTATTATATTATTCAATCATTTGAAAATTCCGATCTACGAGATAAAAAACAAAAAACGAAGTAATCTATTTATATTCACTATGCACTTGTGTGAAAAACGTATTTTTCCCTACCCAATATGCATTTTTTTTTGCACAGTAATCGTCATTTAAAACATAATCTAAATACGCGTTGCACTAGGGACAAAAATAACGGCCAGTCGGAGTGGCCGAGCGGTTCTAGGCGCTACAGTCTGGAACCACGTGACCGCTACGGTCGCAGGTTCGAATCCTGCATCGGGCATGGGTGTGTGTGATGTGCTTAGGTTAGTTAGGTTTAAGTAGTTCTAAGTTCTAGGGGACTGATGACCTCAGAAGTTAATTCCCATAGTGCTCAGAGCCATTTGAACCAAAAATAACGCAGATGAAAATTTTAATGAAAGACAGGGTTCTAAGTAAAACGAAATTGAAGCAAAATGAGAAATAGATATAACGAGCCCAATAATGTGGCAAAAAAAACAGGCTGATAAAACAAGTGAAATTAAATCGAAATTAATACGTAAAATTAGTTAAAAACACGTGAACAAAGATTTCGGGTGGAGAAACAATCATGGGAAGAAAAATGAGGGCAAACGAAGAAGTTAGCATTATGATTAAAATTATGTGACAAAGGAATGGAATTAAAAAAAAATAGGTCTAAATCAATTATTTTTGGACAACGTGGTTGTGGAGAGAAGCAGCGATTAGTATGATTAATCAATAATTCAAGAACAGTCTTAATCGCATTTATTATTGTTATAACACCGCCAATCGGTTTCAACCCGACGTAGGGATCTTGTATCAAAGTATTATAGTTTCCTGCCGTTATGTAGACAGGAGTGACACCATTAGCAGTCGAACAGTGGTGTAAACGCCCAGAAGATAACCCCTACGTCGGGTTGAAAGCGGTTGGCGGCATTATAACAATAATAAATGCGATTAAGACTGATCTCGAATTATTGATTAAATCAATTAGTTGAATACAAATGATGATCAAAGTCTTTTTGGTGAAGACCTGAAAATAAAAAAAAGAACGTGACAGCACCTCACTAGATTCGAGCGCACAACTCCCTCCCTGCACGCCGAGGTGTTATCCTGTCCATAACACCGTGCAACCGGGCTGCATAATCCCGTTTCTATTGTCGCTATTGAGTGTCATACAAAATTCCAAACATTTTTTTCGTCAATTACTGTCAAACTAGGGTCGGCCCGGGATTTAACCTACATCACCGTGCAGACAGCTTCAAAAAGTCGACCGTTCCGTGGCGGGGGGGGGGGGGGGTGGGGGGGGGGGGGTGGAGGGGGGAGGCGAGGGTCTCTCGTTAGGCCGATATTACACTATCAAATTTCTTTGTCAAAGATATTTGATGGTGTAATAGGAACTTTGTCAAATGTCGTCCAATATCTGATCAAATCTAGGGCCTCGCTGTAGATTTTATCAAAGAAGTCACTTGCCTTCTGTTCACTGCAATGTGACATGTTACCACATGGAGCGCTAGCATCGCTGCAGCGTTCTGTCGTCTATAGTGTTTTCATAAACATTGCCGGTAAATACAGTTGGTGTGTGCCGACAACTAGAAAATTAATAGTGATGTATGAAGCTGATGAGGCGCTTTACAACGTGAGGCACGCTGAATAGAAAAATAGATTAAGAAGATTGGAGACCTGACCTGACCTGACCTAACATAACATAACATAACCCTCTCCTGTAGCAAGGAATCGGAGTGTTACAGTGAGCCTGTCTTCTGCAGATGTGGCAGTTCTTAAGTGAGTATTGTGTTTTGTGATATGAGGATACACTTCATTGAGCACATACAGAAATGTATGCTCATCCATTCTTAAGTAATTGATGTACGACTTGACGTCTTCCACTGTAAGCTCACGTAACAAGTTTTGTTGAATGCTTTTATCGTGTCGTCGTAAAACCCACGGCTTCACCCAGATTTTCGTTCCATAGATCCGTGTTGAGGAGATCCTCGTGGATGTGGAACATGTCAATTTTTTTAAGCTGAAATAACAATACTAATAGTATGAATAAATATAATACATCATTTGTTTCTGTTAAAAATTTCGTCAATGGAGTACAAGGAGTTGGCCACTAGTAAGTCTTTCAGGCTCCTTTTAAACTGATCTTCATTCGTAACTAAATTTTTTATGTTGCTGGCAAATTATTGAAGATGAGTGTTCCTGAGTAGTGGACCCTTTTCGAACTAAAGTAAGTGCTTTTAAGTCCTTGTGTAGATCATTTTTGTTCCTGGTATTGTATGTATGAAATGAGTTGTTTGTTGGAAAAAGAGATATATTATTTACGACAAATTTCATTAAGGAGTAAATATACTGAGAGGCAGTAGTTAGAATACCCAGTTCTTTGAAGAGGTTTCAGCAGGACGTCCGTGAATTTACTCCACAAATAATACGTATTACACGCTTTTGGACTATGAAAACTTTTGTTTGACTTGAAGAGTTACCCCAAAATATTATACCATATGACATTATGGAATGAAAGTAGGCAAAGTATGCAAGCTTTTTCACTTTTATGTCTCCTATATCTGCTGACACTCGAATTGCGAGTACAGATTTGTTAAGGCGTATCTGCAGTTCTCTGGTGTGGTCCTCCCAACTGAATTTATTATCAAGTTATAATCCCAGGAATTTAAGACCGTCAACCTCGTTTATGTATGGTTCCATTTTTTCCCCACTTCTTTTCCGCATTTGCACACAATGCAATTGGGGTACGTGCAACTGCTGCGGTTAATAACAAGTTGTTGTCAGCCATCTTGAACTTTGCCGCAAAATTTGATGACAGTTTAGTACCCCTTCTAGAGCTACGTCAAAGATCTTTGTCAAATATATTTGACGGAATATTGGATCACATCTTTGATCAAATCTTTGACAAAGAAATTTGATAGCGTAATACCGGCCTTGTCAACGCCTCGCCGCCCACCGCCGACACACTCCCCATCAGCGTGGCCCCTCCCCCTCCCCCCCCCCCCCCCCCCAGCTACCGCACCCGCGCGAACACCTGCGCCAGCAACGGTGGTCCCCATTCGACCAGTGCACTGCCCTCCTTTCTGTCTATGAAACACTCGCCACCACACTGCGAGCAAAACTACTGTGCAACAAACAGTTCGCCGAGCGGCCGCTGCAGTGCCGACCGTACTTAAGCTGGCCGGTGGGAAGCACCACAGAAAACACCGCCCCTTACGAGTTACATTTTCGTCTTGTGCCATGAATTTCGCAACAACTCATAAAACTCAAAATACCCAGACAATGAAACCACCACCACCACCAAAAGATACAAATTTTGTTGCAGCTTACCCATCACTCTGCGTGTTCTGCGTCCGACAGCTGGGAAACGCGGCTTGTACCTCTGTCGCTGGAACTTTCAGATGACTTCGCAACGGCAGTAGTTCAGAAACTCTGTCTTCCAATACGCATTCGTTCTTCCACACTCTCTGAATAACACCTCGTATATGTGCTACAATACTGCTTCCGTTTTCCACAGTTACTTCGGAAACAGCTTAATGAAACGTCCTTCCACTTGTGAGAGCGTGTACTTCTTGTTTTCATGTGCTATGTGCCCCCAGATTTGGGCCCATACGAGCTCTAGAGCATTAAAATGACAATGGTAGGGCGGTAAATTTAACTACAAAATGTCGACGCTTGTTGGCAACTTCGCCCACGACGCACGCCGACTGTCGTGGCTCATATCGTGCCGGAACTTCTGATAGTTCCACTTTCTTCATCTAGTCATCGAATTTCGTATTCTTTCGTCGTAACAACTGTGTGATTTCTTCTTCCTTTGAATATGTCGTTGTGGCTTCGTGCGGTATGGCGCATTCTCAATAATAATGTACGACGGTTTCTCCAAATTCGGTAACAGCAAATTTTCAAACCACAGTAAATAGGTGGTAAGGTTCATTTTCTCATGAAAATCCTATGTTTCCTTTGACCCGAAAACGTGTAAACAGCCAGAAGCAAGCCAAAGGGCTGCACCTGCATGAACAATAATTCTGTTTTTTTGCCAAAAGGTATTGCCATTCCTTCTTGTGATCCGTCAGACCAACCGGTCTTCAGTAAATGACCAAAATTCACAAAATCATACAAATCAATGTCCTTGACCTGCCGCAAAATTCGGCACCACCATGCACCAATATCTTGTCGTTCCAACAGTACCTTACGACCAGATACTTTTTCGTAATTAAGCACCAGGATCCGTAATAGACGGCCGGGGTGGCCGAGCGCTTCTAGGCACTACAGTCTGGAACCGCGCGACCGCTACAATCGCAGGTTCGAATCCTGCCTCGGGCATGGATGTGTGTGATGTCCTTGGGTTGGTTAGGTTTAACTAGTTCTGAGTTCTAGGGGACTAATGACCACAGAAGTTAAGTCTCATAGTGCTCAGAGACATTTGAACCATTTTTTGATCAAGGAATACCAGCCTGAGAGATGACTTAGAGCGAATAAAAAGGACCAGCTTCTTTCACCGGTACACGCAGCTTTCGTAACGTTTGATGCTCTCTACGGTGAAAATATGCATACAAATGTCTGCGAATCGCACGCTGTTCAAAAGAACCCAGATTTGGCACACGTTTCTCGACGCATCTTTTTTTCCGGAGTTGCCAGACATAAGATTTGATGGTCCGATTCAGTTTTTCTCTTCGTTCCAATGGCTCAATGGTTCCAATGGCTCTGAGCACTATGGGACTTAACATCTATGGTCATCAGTCCCCTAGAACTTAGGACTACTTAAACGTAACTAACCTAAGGACATCACACAACACCCAGTCATCACGAGGCAGAGAAAATTCCTGACCCCGCCGGGAATCGAACCCGGGAACCCGGGCGTGGGAAGCGAGAACGCTACCGCACGACCACGAGCTGCGGACGATTTCTCTTCGTTCCTTGCCTGTATTTATAACGGCTGCTTCTCACTTTTAATGCCGCCGACTTCCTCACTAATGCAAATAAGAGGCCCTACATCCTCTCTTTGCATCTGAAAATATCATCTTACGTTGTCGACGTATTCACGCGATTGTCCTCCCAACGGATTGCCTTGTCCGGCTTTCTTCAAAGCTGATTTCGGACTGCGGATTCCAAGACGACCCCGCGTTTTATTTTCGGACAAGTCACACACATGCAACGGAAACAGACGAAAAGTACACGCTAAGATAACGAAGTTCACACGACACGACGCGCACGGAACCAGGGGTTAGCAGCTACTATCCGCTAGGCTGGGTGAGGGGTGCTGAACCCCAGCGTGTGATTGGCCAGCGCTTTCTCAAGGCCACGCGTTCGGGTAGCTGGCGAGTGCAAAGTAGTTCTAATCGCGCTACACAGTGCGCTTGGCCACGCCACACACACACACACACACACACACACAGACACACACACACACACACACACACACACACACACACACACACGAAAATTGCGCCATCGCAAATTTGGACGACAAGTTCCGTGAACATTAAACGAATACGGCTCTATTTACACTGCTTTTTGGAAATACTAAAGCACCAAGACCGAAAGATGTGATCGCAATGAAATTCATTCCACACAAATGATTTTCGGTACAGACCTGTGACTGTGGAAATTCAGTACGGGGCAGCGCCAGCCACTGCACGCCGCAACACATCAGGTGGCTGAATACGCTGCGGGGGA
Source organism: Schistocerca serialis cubense (assembly GCF_023864345.2). Classification (NCBI taxonomy): domain Eukaryota; kingdom Metazoa; phylum Arthropoda; class Insecta; order Orthoptera; family Acrididae; genus Schistocerca; species Schistocerca serialis. The sequence continues at coordinate 527,721,304 of NC_064646.1, forward strand.
AGGCGGTCAGGGCGCGTCCAGAGAGCGAGGACCCGAACGACCAAGTTGCCGGTCGGCCAGATCTCAGATATGTTCGATGCGCGACATGTCAGGCGAACGGGCGGGCCGGGAAAGCGGCGGTACTAGAGATGGGCAAACTCGTTCATCCTTGGGAACCAGTTCACTGCTGATCTTTCTTTTTTGGGAACTGTTCATTTTTACTCGTTCACCATTCATTTGTGCACGGTACATGGTTCTTAGGAAAAACTGAAAACTAGTAGTGTAGGTGACTGAAGGATGGAGGGCACCAAGAGGGGGCACTTGCCTCCGCCCCTGGAGTACAGAGTTTTTATTCATTACAGAACTCTTACACACTTTTAGAAGTAATTTCTGTGATTCTGCAGAACCTCTCGTTTAGCCAACCATAGCCTTGTGTGGCTGATCGCAGGGAAATAATATAGGGTGGCGCACGGAAAACCGGCCCCGAGTACAGACTGCTCGCCAACTAAACGGACGATGTGTTGCCCGTTATGAGCAGATACAACAAACAGACAAATATGTAATAATTAGGCGGTGAAGAATTAATAAGCTAACGCAAGCAACAATTGTGAAACAATCGATGACGATGTGTAGAGAGCTGGAGAAGACAACATGAAAATCTCACACGACGCGCATGGGCTCATAATATTGCTACAAGAATTTGCTATGCTGTAATCGGGTGCTAATAGTAGAATAAAAGCGGGTTAAAAGCTGTGAGCTGTCTGGGAAGAAGTTAACCGTGGATTACTGGGCAACTGTTTCATCAGATATTTAGTCTAGGTTTACCAAGCAGACTAACATTAATGATAACCTGTTAATAGTCATACAAAACCGGTAATATATATATATATATATATATATATATATATATATATATATATATATAAAGAGAATTTAAATAAAAAGAAAGAAATCAGTTTATATTTGGAAATTTATTTTATGATTGTTCATTGAAATTTCAGCATATTATACGTGAGTTATAACTGAGCTGGTGCCTTATTTACGATTGAAAAATGTGAGATTGTAATCTTACGGAACACATAAAATATGGAGCCAAGATTGGGAGACTGCATACGACACTGCATTCATAAAATAACTCACGAAGAACATTGAAACATAAGCAAGAAGAAATTAACCACAACCAACAGATTCAGTTTTTTACCCAAAGAAATTACGTTCATACCACAATCCTGTCCGTCATGTAATTACCACACACTGGTATACTAAATTCATATTAACTCTTTGTGAAGTCTTCGCAAAAAGAATAGCTGAGGGCTACTTTGATGATTACACCACATGCTCCACGTGGTCAACTTGGTTTACACAAAGCGTACAACTCCACAATAATTTTGATAATTAAAATACATTAGATCGAAAAGCAATTGACAAAAGCAAAACCTTGAACTGGTTACTAACGTCTTACTATTAACCTGATGGGTCAAACAGTTATATAAGCACGTGGTACTGGTCTCGCAAAGTACACTCCACGTGGGTTGAACATAAAGAAAAGCATAAAGAAAAGTTGCTATATTGTAAAATATTGTCAAGACGAGACGTTATAATCACACAAGCATTCACATTTAAGATTGATGAACTTAGTTAGAGTTACTGATCAACACGTGGTTCCACTTTACTCACAAAGTAGTACCAAAGCAACAACCGGAAAATAATATGAACTTCACACGAGAATTACACTACGCTGCAATTTAAGATAACCTTAGATATTTTAGAGCTAAACCCGAAATAAAGATGATTAAATTTTCAGTTAGGCTGAACTTAACAAATCCATTGTCCTACGGACTTAGCAGACACGCACTTAGCCGGAGATCTTACCACTTCAGACGCTCGCCACGGTCCCACAGCAACTGCCTACACCCGAGCGTGCTTCCTGAGGGTGGCTCACAAAGACAAACGGAAGTGGCCAGAGGGGCAGCTTCCTATACCAACATGACAACGGACGGACAGAACCATACTAAGGATAGAAACCTCTCTGCTTTAAGAAAGCGTAGCTACCTGTTCCGACGTTGGTCCTACTGTTCTCTAGCAGACAGCCTTGTCTGCTACCCTCAAGCATGCAACTACAAACACATTTGATCATTCATCCTCTCACACAGAAGGGAAGGGGGATGACAGTATCTTATCATATACAGTATATAACAGAAAGCGGATGTAGGTTCCGTATGAGACTGTGTGACATGAATTACATATAAACTGTGTTTTAAAGTGTAGTAGTGTGACAGATCGTTCTTGTTTATGTGTAAAAGTAACACGTTCCACTACTCAGTCTCCTCCCAGATAGTCAGAAACGCCACAGTAAATTTAGAAGAGGAATTTATTCCATAAATGACAACAGATTTAAGAAATCAAACATGAAAGGAATCCAACAGAGACCTTTCATAACCCCAACGCTCCGGGAAAAGACTGTGCAGGGAATTTTCTGGCCATGCTAGGACATTCCCAAGCAGGCTTCTCACACCCTACTTAAACCAAAAGTGTAAAGAAAAGGCAAAAGGTCACCAGCTACTTGCTAAAACACAATAATTTCAACAAATCTTTAAAATCTACTAATTTCAAACAGAAAAAAAAGAACACAATCTGTGACACCTATTTAAAAGATAGTGTAGACCTAATTCGGTCAGCAAGTAAAAACAATGGTTCCTGTGTCATTAATATGAAAACAATTTCTGGTTGTTACCCTTATGGAGTTCACCAGTATTTGCTCATTGCAAGAGCCAACTGATCACAGGAAAATTTATGACTGTTTATTAACAAGTAAAATTTATGAAAATAGCAAAGATGCCACAGCAATTAAAAAAAGAACATCAAATAACATCGGTATTATAAAGCAGAACATTACAATGCACAATCCGCAAAAGCAAAAAACTGATAAGAGAAAAAACATGTTTTACAAAGTGGTTATCGCAAAAAAAATTCTATATCTTATAAAACTAATAATTTGTAGAATTAACATAACTATGTGGCATTAATTTAATCACTCTACTATATTTCAGTTAGTTAGCAAACAACGAGCACTGTGTCATTATACTGAAAATCTAATTAATTATGTGATTGTTACCCTTAAGGGGTTCCTCACTATAAATATGCCCCATGCAAAGGCTAATCGATCACAGTCCAATGAGAATGAATAGCAATCTGACTGATAAACGAAGCAATGCCACATGAATGAATTTACGAAACAAAATAACACAAATCTAATACATCACACAAGAACAAACATTGATCAATAAAACAGTACAATAGTCAATATCTAACAAAAAACACCAATAAATAAAACACCTGGAAAATACGAGAGTCAAAGTCTAAAAAAAATTAATAAATAGAACACCTGCAAAATACAAGAGTCAGTCTAGTAAACACCAATAAATCGAATCCCTGCAAAACACACGAGTCAAAGTTTCTGTGACAGAAACACACGTATATGCATTGAACTAAGAACCGTATAATCACTGTTCACTGATACACTCACTAGTTCCACTGTTCCGAGGCACAATATGAGGGGAGGGGAAGGGGGTGCGTCGCCGCCGCTGTCAGTAGGGATTTTTTTGTCCATCTGTTGCGTGCAATCCCGCCGTCTCTGCCCTCTCATGAAGTTTCTCTTGGTGGTCTGTGTCATGTACATCTCGATTTGGTTCCATGTTTGTGTTGTCAAATTCGTGCGGTATCCTCGATTGACACGCCAGTTTGATATTCCTGGGCAAGGATGACACTTAATGGCTCTTCTTTTGTGCCACCCTTAGCGACCAGAGAACATCGAACCATGATTTACTGTCGCTTGACAGTAGGCATCCGTCAGGAAATGTCGATAGGCGTCGTTGACGTCTGCAAGTTTCTCTGGACAGTATGTGTCAAAAGGCTCCACGCCCCTTGTGTTGTTTCTCCACGGCCGTCTCGTCACGGTCGCGTGCGTGCGGTGCGTTGCCAGCAGATGGATTTCCGCGCGGTGGACCGCTCGCCCATCTCAGGTCATCGCCTCGAGGAAGGGTCGCCCGGGGCGGCCGCCCATTAGCTCCAGGTACAAGGGAAAGTGTTTGCCGCGTACCTTCTTTTGTTGCCGGCCGCGCTCCCGAAGTGGCCTGGCTGACAGCGTGTCCTGCTGGGAAACCCGCCAGTTTACAACTAGTCCGGCTGCTCCCGCTGTCTCGTAAGAGTTTAGCCGGTTCGCTTTCACGTTCTCAACTGCATTCACAGAATTTTTTTTTTTTTTTTATCGTAGTTATGTGATTACACAATGTCATACATAATACCACTTAGTATTGTCTTTCACAATTTTTAAGAACAAACGTGAGACTTAATTTTTTTTTTTAAATTAGATGAATCGACAATATAAAATAAAATTTAAATGACTTGACAATGTAAAAGAATAAAAATGAAATGACTTTACAATGTAAAAAAAATAAGAATTAAATGAACTGACAATATAATATTTAAATCCACATCACTAATGTGGTTCACTTACGTTTTAATAAATCAAATGCTACTTATTAATTCACTAAAATGAATAGGATTATGCCTTGTGCAAGTATAGGTCAGGACAGCATAGGGTTCACATGTTATTTACACACACATACATGCACACCTGTTGTCTATTCTACAAACTAACTACCCATAAACATGCATTACTCAATATTCTACTTCTATCCACTACTAGTTAAGCCAATAAGCTACTTCAATGCTATTTCAACACCGTGTATATACCACTACAACATTGTTCTAATTCGTCCTCTTCTTGACGCTCGCGGCATACGTCTTGTCACATGATAAATATGGAGAAACTTTCCTTAAACATACACAGTAAAAAGAACAATGGTTATTTACACACCAAAACATTTATACCAGTTCGCACACCCATCTAGTCCCTTCTTTAAGTTACCTCTCGCTTCCAAATCAGTCATTTCGCCTGTGGTGGTTATTCTGGATTCATTTCTCATGAATGGCAAAATTGTGGTCACCTCTATTCTGTAAAACAGTATCATCTTAACATATTGAACTTACAACAGACACAAAAGATCCGAATCCTACTGCAGTTTAAATGACAAATGTTTTGCTTCATCCTTATTACCTTAAACCAAGCTTTCCTTCGTTCCCATAATCATCCTCTACCTTCAAGAGGGAAATTTCCTCAGTACAAATCATATAGGCTGCAGTGCATCCCGCACCAGCTAAAACGGTAAGCTGTAATGCTCACAGCATCAGCAAAAATACATAAACGTCGCTTTTCTAGGACAAGTATTAACGCAGAATAATTTTTTTAGGCTCTGGCTCAACATCAGTGAAGACTACAAAAAGGATCCACATTTCCGTTCCATTCTCCATTTGCTGGAAAACTGCTCGTATTTGACTGCCACAGTAATATTTCAGGGCGACGTAAATTACACAAACCACAATTCTTCTTTCACCTTGAAGGGAATCAATCTACTTACGAAATCCACAGACAGCACTTTTCGTACTCAGCTATAAAGAAGAAAAAAGACATATATCATCAATATTAACATATCATCGCATATTGGGAAGCCAATGGTTAAACAATCGTATTATCGCGTCCTGTTTTCAAGATTCCAGATTTACTCATTCCTTTCTCAGAGTTCTCCTGTCTTAAATATTCATAACAGCACGCATACTATAGTAAGAGATCCTCATTTATACTGACAGATATAGAATAGTAATAGATAGATAGTAGCACTGAAAGCAGAAAATCGGAAACAAGGCTACTAACAGCTGGGGACCTGGGTTTGCCAGACCCATAATACCCACAGATCGGATATTCCCCTGAATTTATGCACTAATTCAGCAACGATCTTGCTTTCCTCAGGAGCGACTCTTTTCAATTTACACACAAAAAAAACATAAACAGCATTTTACTCGTTCACAAAGAAACCTTTTATCTTCACGTTTGAATCAAACTAAATCCTAATTGCACAAGGAGGAAAAAAAAATTTAAAAACATCACTTCAATCAATCACATAGATACATCTTTATCATTATTTTTACCAACATATTATTCAAAATGCATACGTCACAAATTTAAACTAATCAATTGTTGCTCTTCCCCGTCCTCTCTACTCCTCACTGTCCTTTCTACTCATTTGACATGTCGCTCATTTGTTCCGATTGGGCGCCTTCTGCGCTGATCGTTTGTCATTGCCGGTTTTGTTCATTTCCATTTGCTGGATTATGTCTAGGATTGGCCGGCCGAATTTCGACATCATGAGGTGCTCCGCCTACAGTCCTATTCCCACCGTATTCGTCGTAGTACCGATTCTGGTTGCCGTACTTGAAGCGTTCACGATCTTGTCCACGTCCTCTATCATTTCCGTTGTTCCACCTGTGTTCGCGACTGTTACCCCAGTTTCTATACGGCCTGTCCCGATTATTGTTCCGTTCGCGTCGCGACGACCTGTCACGCCGTTCAATAGTACTACGGCCACTACTGCGATCGCGCTGCTGTGCCCCGTAATAACTTTGTGCCTGATTAGGCGGGCATTCTGCTGTATTGTATTCCAACTCTTGGAGAAGCGTCTTAAACGTTTCCACGTCCTCTTTGCATCGTCCCACAAGAATGACGTGCCGCAAGTGCATCGGCAATTTGGTGATGCATATCCTAATTAGTTCCGCAGGCCCGTATGGGTCGTATAAAAATTGATTTGCCTGCAGCATGTGGTCGAATAGGCGTGCAGGGCTGCCGAAACCAGACTGGTTCAGATTTGGCAGCATAATTATGCCATGTTTGACCCCATCTTGTGCCGCTTCCGACCAATAGGCGGACAGAAAGGCTTGTCGAAACTCCCGAGTGGAGTTGCAGTGACGCGCTGCCGACCTCATGCGAATCGCCGGTTCGCCTTCCAAATAGCCACACATATATTCTATCTTATGTGAACTTGCCCAGTCGGGAGGAAGACAGAACTCAAATTGCTCGAGCCATGCTCGTGGATGTATTCCTTTTTGCGAATTTCGGAATATCTCAAACTTTCTCACCGTAAGGAAATGTTTGAAATCAAATCCCCGCATTTCCTCCTGGCGAGGCCCTTGAATGTTTCTATTATTCTCATGTCTGCCCCTCAAATTACATTCATCCCTGTCGTCAAAATCTCCCTCGTGGCCGGAGTCCCTCTCTGCACAAATGTACGGCTATTTTTAATGCTATTGACGAGTTCGGAATCACACGCCATGCGGTTTTCCAGATGCGCCACGCGTTCTTGTAATTCGCCTGTTACAGCTCTGTTTTGCCTGTTCACTTCGAACTGTCCCTTCTGAAATCTCAGAAGCGAACGCACTTCTTCGGTCTCCGCGGCCGCTACCGGTGTAATATTGTTCTCGCTTTCCGTCAGCTTCATCGTGCCTACAATGTCCGCTAATGCCGCAATCTTATCATCAATTTGTCTCTTGTCCTCCGCCCCAGTCTGCTTCAATTGTTCTACTTGCTGTTCCAACGCGTGGATCGCTAAACTGTTGTCCGCTATTGTGTTGCTAACGGACGTGGGACAATGCGTTTCTGCCTCTTGGACCCTCGAGAGTACCTGCTGGTGCTCCCTTTGGCATTCTTCCCTCAGCTCTTGGAAATTCCTAAGTAGCCGTTCTTCGCTTTCTTTAGATTCGGCATCGCGACTCCACTTGCTCTGTTCTAAGGCTTGCAGACGATCATCGATTTGTTCAAATGTACGGCCTAATTCTTTCATAATATCACTTTTTATCTCACTTGCCAGATTGTTTATTCTTTGTGAGATATCATCGGACACTCTCTGCATCGACTTGTCGACTTTATTTGTCTGCTGGATTAGTTTTTCGTCTATTTGTTTGCCTAGCTCTCGGATCGATTTTTCAGATTTCTGCGTCATTTGTTCGCCTAGATCGCGGATCGATTTTTCGGATGATTCTTTTTGTTCTCGGAACGATTTTTCTGATTTCTGCGTCATTTGTTCCCCTAGCTCGCGGATCGATTTCTCTGTGTTTTCTTTATTTTGTTGCAATAAGGCTTTCATAAGTTCTGCTAAATCAATTTGGTTAGTTGGAGGCAAATTAATTTCTGGCTCTGCTGTGAGCCCGTTCGTGCTGTTTTGCATTTCGTCTGAAGTATTTCCCATTGCATTTTCGGAACCGCCCGACGCGTTAATATTGGAAATCAAATTATCCCCTTGGTCCATGTTGCTTAAGTTGTTGGACCGCTTACTTTTAGCTTGGTTACTTGTTTGCATTAGTGCAATTTATACTCAGTACGCAACACACTAATCACAATAAATGTGTCCCCCAAAAATTACGACAGTCACACGAAAGATACCCAACCTAGTACACACTTTTTCACACGCAAAACAAATTTTTATCTTTGATCGAAACAGTGGAATTTACAAGCGAGAATAAAAAACACACAGACATATAACACACACAAATATAAAAAACAAAACAAGACAAACAACGCAACGCCGATCAACAACGCCGTGAATCTTTTGAAAGTCTGCTCGGAAACAACACAGAAGTTGTTTGAGCGCTGTAGGAAAAAAATTAAGATTATAATACGCTCGCAATCTAACGTTTCAGAGATTCCAGAGTCTAGCGGAATCACAGAACAGGGTCGCCATGTATAATATTGCTTCAAGAATTTGCTATGCTGTAATCGGTTGCTAATAGTAGAATAAAAGCGGGTTAAAAGCTGTGAGCTGTCTGGGAAGAAGTTAACCGTGGATTACTGGGCAACTGTTCCATCAGATATTTAGTCTAGGTTTACCAAGCAGACTAACATTAATGATAATCTTTTAATAGTCATACAAAACCGGTAATATATATATATATAAAAAGAGAATTTAAATAAAAAGAAAGAAATCAGTTTATATTTGGAAATTTATTTTATGATTGTTCATTGAAATTTCAGCATATTATACGTGAGTTATAACTGAGCTGGTGCCTTATTTACGATTGAAAAATGTGAGATTGTAATCTTACGGAACACATAAAATATGGAGCCAAGATTGGGAGACTGCATACGACACTGCATTCATAAAATAACTCACGAAGAACATTGAAACATAAGCAAGAAGAAATTAACCACAACCAACAGATTCAGTTTTTTACCCAAAGAAATTACGTTCATACCACAATCCTGTCCGTCATGTAATTACCACACACTGGTATACTAAATTCATATTAACTCTTTGTGAAGTCTTCGCAAAAAGAATAGCTGAGGGCTACTTTGATGATTACACCACATGCTCCACGTGGTCAACTTGGTTTACACAAAGCGTACAACTCCACAATAATTTTGATAATTAAAATACATTAGATCGAAAAGCAATTGACAAAAGCAAAACCTTGAACTGGTTACTAACGTCTTACTATTAACCTGATGGGTCAAACAGTTATATAAGCACGTGGTACTGGTCTCGCAAAGTACACTCCACGTGGGTTGAACATAAAGAAAAGCATAAAGAAAAGTTGCTATATTGTAAAATATTGTCAAGACGAGACGTTATAATCACACAAGCATTCACATTTAAGATTGATGAACTTAGTTAGAGTTACTGATCAACACGTGGTTCCACTTTACTCACAAAGTAGTAACAAAGCAACAACCGGAAAATAATATGAACTTCACACGAGAATTACACTACGCTGCAATTTAAGATAACCTTAGATATTTTAGAGCTAAACCCGAAATAAAGATGATTAAATTTTCAGTTAGGCTGAACTTAACAAATCCATTGTCCTACGGACTTAGCAGACACGCGCTTAGCCGGAGATCTTACCATTTCAGACGCTCGCCACGGTCCCACAGCAACTGCCTACACCCGAGCGTGCTTCCTGAGGGTGGCTCACAAAGACAAACGGAAGTGGCCAGAGGGGCAGCTTCCTATACCAACATGACAACGGACGGACAGAACCATACTAAGGATAGAAACCTCTCTGCTTTAAGAAAGCGTAGCTACCTGTTCCGACGTTGGTCCTACTGTTCTCTAGCAGACAGCCTTGTCTGCTACCCTCAAGCATGCAACTACAAACACATTTGATCATTCATCCTCTCACACAGAAGGGAAGGGGGATGACAGTATCTTATCATATACAGTATATAACAGAAAGCGGATGTAGGTTCCGTATGAGACTGTGTGACATGAATTACATATAAACTGTGTTTTAAAGTGTAGTAGTGTGACAGATCGTTCTTGTTTATGTGTAAAAGTAACACGTTCCACTACTCAGTCTCCTCCCAGATAGTCAGAAACGCCACAGTAAATTTAGAAGAGGAATTTATTCCATAAATGACAACAGATTTAAGAAATCAAACATGAAAGGAATCCAACAGAGACCTTTCAGGCAATAGCACATGTAGTCTTGTAAACCTGTTGGTGGCTGTTTCCCAACTTAACAGACCACAAGTGTCTTCTATAAAATTCTTCGTTTCGACTTCCACTACATAGCTATTCTACGTCGTAAACAATAATCGTTTACACCCTATACATACTTCACGTTGTCTCTGAGTTCGTAGGCGAAATAGAGATTTTATGGTAGCATAAAACCTGGTTTTACTCATACTTGCGTCACGCGCTTAGTAAAAATTGGGTTTTTATGTTGCATTATTAAAGTTAATGAGCAATAATAATAATAATAATAATAATAATGAAGTTCGCAGTAATAAAGTTTTTGGTTCGAAATCTCCTTCTGAACAAATGTTTTTGAGATAATAAGTAAATACGATTTTATGGCAAACTATGTCTTTTCAAAGGGAGAGGCACCGCTTTTCCTACTGAGCCAAAATGACCCACAACCCACTTTCTTTTTCCAAAGGAACCAAAGTAGCAGGTAATGCAAATTGGAAACAACCAAACTTAAAAATAATTAGAGCCTTCCTAAATGTAACCAAAAATAATATGAATAACAAAAAAAAACTTGCCCTGTTATAAGTATGTCTTCTGCTGTTTATCGATATAATGAAGTGAGCTGATATGCCCTTTTGTTACTTGAAAGGACGTACCTATTACATACAACGTAATTTTTATGTAATTTACGTAACTATAAAATACTTTTTGATTACCGGTCGTGGACGCTGAATAGCCAGAAACAAGTGCAAGAACAGTTTGGAATACATGTAAAATGGGCGAGCGCAGTGAACGAAACGAGCAACTGGATACTGAACTAACTAGGAGCAGTCGGCAGTGGAACTGAGACAGGTGGTCATGCGAAGAACGACGAGTGCAGCCGAGGGAGACCGAGACTGAGGCGAGCACGCGACCGAGGCTGGAACGAGAACTGCCCAAGTGACCGCCGCGGCCGAAGTGAACTAGTGAACTATGAACCGATATCGTTCCTCGGTCCTTTCGTTCATCTTGGTGAACCGTTCCTTTGGACCCGTTCGTTCGCGAACTACCCATCTCTAGGCGGTACCCGTCGTCGAAGAGGGCTCGTACATCGCTCGCCACATACGGCCGGTAGTTGTCCTGCTGAAAGATGGCGTGTGGGTCGGCCTGCAGAAGGGGCAGTGCCTCGGGCTGTGGAACGTCCCTGACGTAGCGGCAGACTGCCCTCAACACGTGGCAGGCGAGATCCCGTGTTACAGGCAATGACATCCCAAACCACTACAGTTGGCAATCAGAGGTAAAGTGGCGAACTGCAACCAGAACTGGAGGGAGCGCCGAACATATGGCCAGTGTAGAGGGCAGCACTCTCCATCACGTGACGTCGGCCACGAGATTATCTCCGGTCAAGCCAACAGTTTCGATTGACAGTAATAATTCTTATGTTGCAATGTTCACCCCCAATTTTTATCTAATTTAACACCTTCCTCTTTCACCTTGCTGGATTAGCCGAGCGGTCTAAGGCGCTGGTCCCGGCGGAGGTTCGAGTCCTCCCTCGGGCATGGGTGTGTGTTTGTCCTTTGGATAATTTAGGTTAATTAGTGTTTAGGTTTAGGGACTGATGATCTTAGCAGTCCCATAAGATTTGACACTCATTTTTTGAACCTTTCTCTTTCCTGTCAAATTTGTTAAGGTGTCAATACATCTCAATAGACTCTCTGTACATACGTGCACGATAATGCGATGTTTTCGATGTGTCAATCAATTTCATTTCGTGATCGCCCTCTTGGTAAAGATGTTCCGCTGCGGCCGATTTATCCCAGGCGGCGATTCCTCTTGCGTTCAGCGACAAGCGTTTTAACACTTCTTTTTTGCGGTACCAATATAAACCAGTCCTCAACTCCAAGCAATTTCATATGCATCCGTTGTAGCCAAAGGATGTAGTATATTTTTCGCCGAACTTAAACATTATTTTTTCTTCCTAATGGGTCTGAAGGCAGCTTCCACACCATACTCGCTCAACACTTTCCCAAGGAGATCTGCAGCCGTACAGATCAACAGAAGGGAATTTTCCCTTTGGGCGGACGACGTTCGTCGTTGGTCCTGATTCTTTTCCTCTATGCAGTTTCGAATTATGAATCATTTTTCATTTCACTGTGACTCTCTATAGCGAAGTTCATGAAGTTGAAACGTGAAGTTAATTCTTGGAGGTATGTACCGTTTACGCAACCAGTTGAAGGCAGTTTGTTTGTTGCCGTAAGTGTTTCGCTTAATTTATTTGCTAACCATTATCAGTGATCTGTAATACATGTCTCCTTTTTTATATACAGTAAACGTATTATGTGGTAGATATGATATGCTCCTATATTACATTTTGTCGTGTCTCTGGCATGTTTTTTTAGGTTAAAATGAACTTTTGTAGCACAAAGTTCGTAATGTGAACTTATCGTACTGTGTTACTTACACACACACACGAGTTAACAGCGCTGGAAATCGTAAGTAACAACGGATGATAACGTCACATTACGAACTTTGTGCTACAAAAGGTCATTTTAACCTAAAAAACAAGAGAAAGACACGACAAAATGTAATATAGCAGCAAACTATATCTACTACATAAAACGTTTATTGTACACAAAAAAAGGAAACATGTATTACAGGCCACTGATGATGCTTCGCTGCCTTCAATTGGTTCCATAGACGGTACAAACCACCAAGAATTTAAAGCAACTAAGGGAATGATGGAAAACAGAAAAAAAACTGTAGTTAATTAGTTGAAATGTTGGATTCTGAAACAAACCATGATGTCATTACGTACACCGGAATTAATGTCTTCACTGATTCTTTAAGAAACTCAGATCTAAATAATCGTCCCTTAAGATACATCAAGAAGGCCAGGTGAGATGCAAGTACTTCCAAAAATCAAGATGAGCAGTAAAAATCTTTCTGGACAGTGCGACAACATTTATTGGAACTGAGATTCGACAGTGCTGTTTCCCATCTAATTCCATTCAGCATTTACAAATCAGGCAGTTCTGATATCAAAGTGCTGGAGCGGTCTAAAGGTATGGTGATTCTCGTGTACGACTGTGATGGTGTTATCCTAACGCATTACGTTCCTCCACGGCAGACTGTCAATGCACAGTATTACTGTTCGTTTTTGGAGCATCAGCTGCGACGAGGATTGCGAAAGAAGCGGCGACACTTTCTGCGCAACCCAGCCATCATTTTGCACGACAATGCGCGGGCGCATACAACGCGAGATGTGGCTGCCCTGTTTGGTCGATGGGACTGGGAAGTACTGAACCACGCACCCTACTACCCGGACTTAAGTCCTTTGTGACTGTGATTTGATTTCGAAGATGAAGGAACCACTTCGTGGCATTCGCTTCAGAACTGTTGCCAGAGATTCGACAGGCAGTAGACCGCTCCATGTGCACCATCAACAGAAGAGGCCCTGCTAAGGGTATACTACGCCTTCCACATCGCTGGCAACGGGTTCTACGCAACGCTGGTGACTACTTTGAAGGACAGTAACAGGTGCAAACATGTAACTCTTTTGTATCGGTTGTGAGTAAATAGTTGCCACTATTTAAGTTCCAACCCTCGTAAATTACATTAGTGGCCAATTTAGGATTAGACAATTATCAGACGTCTGCAGCATAATACCAAAGGTACAGAAAACAGGTAAGGCACGTCAGTGAACAACATTATACTTCCGTATTACAAATGTTATTTGAATTACTTACATGATGTTGGTGATGTGTGTGTCTCATTTAAAAACTTATTTCGCGTTATGTCGGGATAGCCATTGGTCCCCAAACATACGAGGTCTGTTCAAAAAATTCCGGAACATTCGTAATTTCGAGCCACTGGTGTGGCATTCCTACACACGCCTTTGTTTTACATGCAACAGGTGTCAGTTATTGTTCAATGCTGTATTGAGGAGAAGTTCGCGAATTTCGAGATGGCAGAGGAGCAACGCGACTGCATTACATTTTGGGTGACACTCGAGAAACCCTTTATAGAGACACACAACATGATGCAGGAAGTCTACGGCGATGAGTGGTTAAGGCGTACTCGGTGTCACGAGCGGTTCACACGGTTTACAAATCGCCGGACGGAAGTTGGAGGTGACCCTCGTTCAGGACGGCCCTCTACGTCCACCGACGACGCTCACGTCAAGAACAACAAAATCGTGCGAGCCAATCGCCAATGGCACTCACAGCGTCACCCCCTCCTCCCGACACGAGGTCTGTTCAGAAAGTAACCGAACTACACTACTGGCCATTAAAATTGCTACACCAATAAGAAATGCAGATGACAAACGGGTATTCATTGGACAAATATATTATACTAGAACTGACATGTGATTACATTTTCACGCAATTTGGGTGCATAGATCCTGAGAAAACGTACCCAGAACAACCACCTCTGGCCGTAATAACGCCCTTGATACCCCTGGGCATTGAGTCAAACAGACCTTGGGTGGCGTGTACAGGTATAGCTGCCCATGCAGCTTCAACACGATACCACAGTTCATCGAGAGTAGTGACTGGCGTATTGTGACGAGCCAGTTACTCGGCCACCACTGACCAGACGTTTTCAATTGGTGAGAGATCTCGAGAATGTGCTGGCCAGGGCAGCAGTCGAACATTTTCTGAATCCAGAAAGGCCCAGACAGGACCTGCAACATGCGGTCGTGCATTATCCTGCTGAAATGTAGGGTTTCGCAGGGATCGAATGAAGAAAGAGCCACGGGTCGTAACGCATCTGAAATGTAACGTCTACTGTTCAAAGTGCCGTCAGTGCGAACAAGAGGTGACCGAGACGTCTAACCAATGGCACCCCATACCACGACGCCTGGTGATACGCCAGTATGGCGGTGACGAATACACGATTCCAATGTGCGTTCACCGCGATGTCGCCAAACACGGATGAGACCATCATGATGCTGTAAGCAGACCTGGATTCATCCGAAAAATGACGTTTTGCCATTCGTGCACCCAGGTTCGTCGTTGAGTACACCATCGGAGGCGCTCCTGTCTGTGATGCAGCGTCAAGGGTAACCGCAGCCATGGTCTGCGAGCTGATAGTCCATGCTGCTGCAAACGTCGTCGAACTGTTCGTGCAGATGGTTGTCGTCTTGCAAACGTCCCCATCTGTTGACTCAGGGATCGAGACGTGGCTGCACGATCCGTTACAGCCATGCGGATAAGATGCCTGTCATCTCGACTGCTAGTGATACGAGGCTGTTGGGATCTAGCACGGCGTTCCGTATTACCCTCCTGAACCCACCCATTCCATATTCTGCTAACAGTTACTGGATCTCGACCAGCGCGAGCAGCAATGTCGCGATACGATAAACCGCAATCGAGATAGGCTACAATCCGCCCTTATCAAAGTCGGAAACGTGATGGTACGCATTTCTCCTCCTTACACGGGGGCATCACAACAACGTTTCACCTGGCAACGCCGGTCAACTGCTGTTTGTGAATGAGAAATCGGTTGGAAACTTTCCTCGTGTCAGCACGTTGTAGGTGTCGCCACCGGCGCCAACCTTGTGTGAATACTCTGAAAAGCTAATGATTTGCATATCCCAGCATCTTCTTCCTGTTGGTTAAATTTCGCGTCTGTAGCACGTCATCTTCGTGGTGTAGCAATTTTAATGGCCAGTAGTGTACGTTCTTTAAAGGTCACTATTAATTTTACAGATTACTGCTCCTCGACTCTTCGAAAGTACTCCCCTCCTTTTTCTACTTAGCGAAGCAGTCGACGGTAGCTTCATTTGAGACGGACTTTGAGATCTGCGATGAATTTGTTTTGACGTCGTCACTACTCTGAAACCGGCGTCCTTTCAGCACCGATTTTAATTTCGCAAGCTGGAAGAAATGGCAAACAGCCACACGTAGCGCGTAAGGAGGCTGCGAGAGAACAGACTCCTCACGTCTGGCACAAAACTGACGCAGCTGAACTCGCGGGCGCGTTGTCGTGCTGAAACATCTCTCGCCACATTTCTTCTCTAGATTTTTTTTTCGCAAAACAGTTGCAAAACGTCTCAATAGTTCACGCAGTATCCTGTTTCGTCTCGAGACAGGAATCCAAAATGGACGAGTCCACTGAATTCGAAAAGAAAAAAACATTTAGCGTCCCTTTGACATGTGACTGAGACTGACGCCCTCTCCAGCGGCGTGAGGGTGCCCTGCCAGTCGACTGGGCTGAGTCAGCTTCTGCCTGAATGTCGCAGCCGTGAACCCAGCTCTCGTCTCCCGTTACGATTATTTGCACGAATGTTTCAAAAAATGTTCAAAATGTGTGTGAAATCTTATGGGACTTTGGGAGCTGCTAAGGTCATCAGTTCCTAAGCTTACACACTACTTGACCTAAATCATCCTAAGGACAAACACACACACACACACATGCCCGAGGGAGGACTCGAACCTCCGCCGGGAGCATCCGCACAGCCCATGACTGCAGCGCCTCAGACCGCTCGGCTAATCCCGCGCGGCACCAATGTTTCACCGTCGCTGGCTCGGTCAGGCAGTTCCCGACAAACGTCCACCTGATCTTCTTTCCGTTGTTCTGTCATCGGACGAGGAATAACTTTTGCCGCAACTAGACGCACGTTCAGTTTCTTCGTGAAAATTTAGTGGCGCGGCTCAGTTGATGTGGTAGCCTGTTCTGAAATTTTTCTGAGTTCCTGAACATGAGAGACGTTAGGTGTAAAGCGAAAGGCTATCGTGGTCGAGCATCAACTGACTGGCCACCACTTTCAAATCGCGAAAAACGCGTTTGCGTACGACCCAGAGCATCGTCTCTGTAAGCTTGTACAAAAGCTGAATGTCCAATTGCATTCTTCTGATTGCTTTTATTTACAGACACAATGGATCTGAAGACTCGAATTGGACGTTCTTGTTTCCGCAACACTTTTCCACGGTTTGAAGCAAAATTTTTACTTTGCTCTAGTAAATGGCACGTTTCAAAAATCGCCACTAACAGACACACACGTTGTACTATAAGATTATCACGAAAACTAAAAGAGATACAGGGTGATAATTCTTGAAGTGTATGAAATGAAATCGCCACTAATAGAGACGCACGTTACACTACAAGATTATTACGAAAACTAAAAGAGGTAGAGGGTGATAATTGTTGAAGTGTATGAAATGAAATCGTCAAATTGTGAACAGCTTGCGTGGGGACGCTCAAACTGCACGGTTGGCCGCGGGGCATGACGGGAATTAGCCAGCACAAGCTCTCGCGCCTCTCTGCTGTCGGCCACTTTCTTTCGGACGGGTTCGCGAGTAAGCAAAATTGGAGCATTTGGGGGACTGAGAATCCACACTTCGAGATCGAGAAGTCTCTTCACTCTCCACGGCTGACTGTGTAGTGTGCAGTGTCCAGTGACGGAATAACCGGACCGATATCCCTCGATGGCTCGGTCGCTGCCGAACGGTACGTGAAGGTTTTCGTAGACGATTTCATTCCCATCGTCCAAGTGACCGCGGTGTCTCCAAGACGCGCTTCATGCTCCGTCGAAGCAGGAGAGTGTCTGAGGACTTTGGTTCACAGGCGTGGGCCTCGACGGGCCGCCATGTTCTCCGGATCTGAACACATGCGACTCCTTTTTGTGGGGCTGTATGAAAAACAAGGTGTACAGCAATAACCCCAAAACCACTGCTGAGCAGAAAATACCCATTCAAGAGGTCATCGACAGCATCGCTATTCCCTATTCGTCTGCGCCACATCATCGCCAGTGATGGCAGGCATATCGAACGTGTCATAGCCTAAATCCGAAATCTGTAGTGACTTTAACATGGTGAATAAAATGTGTGTGCACGCCGTAGTGTGTAACTAATGCAGGTTTTTTTTTTTTTCATGTACAGGGTGTCCGAAAAGTCTTTCCCTGATTACATAAATTGATAACTCAGGCTAGATGTAAGATACAAATATGAAACTTGTGTCGAATTCCAGAATGAGATTTTCACTCTGCAGCGGAGTGTGCGCTGATATGAAACTTCCTGGCAGATTAAAACTGTGTGCCCGACCGAGACTCGAACTCGGCCTTTGCCTTTCGCGGGCAAGTGCTCTACTATCTGAGCTACCGAAGCACGACTCACGCCCGGTACTCACAGCTGTACTTCTGCCAGTACCTCGTCTCCTACCTTCCAAACTTTACAAAAGCTCTCCTGCGAACCTTGCAGAACTAGCACTCCTGAAAGAAAGCATATTGCGGAGTCATGGCTTAGCCACAGCCTGGGGGGTGTTTCCAGAATGAGATTTTCACTCTGCAGCGGAGTGTGCGCTGATATGAAACTTCCTGGCAGATTAAAACTGTGTGCCCGACCGAGACTCGAACTCGGGACCTTTGCCTTTCGCGGGCAAGTGCTCTACCATCTGAGCTACCGAAGCACGACTCACGCCCGGTACTCACAGCTTTACTTCTGCCAGTACCTCGTCCCGAGTTCGAGTCTCGGTCGGGCACACAGTTTTAATCTGCCAGGAAGTTTGTGTCGAATTGTTTACAACTATCAAAGTTTTTTTTTCTGTTTTAGGTTCGCAGGACGTAACTAGTAGATGAGGTGCAGTGCCTAAGAAGCCACGTTAACCCATCAGGAGAAGGCACAGTGTGTCCTGTGGTACCATGAGACACGATCACCAACCACAGTGCAGAGACACTTCCAGACAACATTTGGAAGGAATCCACCTGACGTCGAGAGCATTAAAGCCTGGTATGAGAGGTTCAAGAACACAGGATCGGTTGCTGACCTTCCGAGGTCTGGTCGACCGAGAACCTCAGCAGACAGGGTGGAAGCTATAAGGCAGTCTTTTCTGCGAAGTCCCAAGAAATCGGTGCGGTGCGCAGAGCCTCATGTGAATTACAGATGCCAAAAACCTCTCTCCATGACATTTTACACAAACGTTTATTGTTTCGTGCATACAAAGTGCAAATCGTTCAGGTCTTGTTGCCCAATGACAGTACACGTCGATATGACTTTGCGGACGAAATGCTGTCACGTATTGAGGACGATGAAGGTTATCTCAGACGAATTGCCTTTTCCGACGAAGCGACCTTTTTTGTCAGTGGAGTAGTGAATCGTCATAATGTGCGCATTTGGGGTTCACAGCCCCCTGGCGAGGTCACGGAGTGCACCAGAGGCAGTTCAAAGGTGAACGTTTGGTGCGCGCTATTGCACGATGTAATTATCGGGCCATTCTTCTTCGCTGAGGCTACCGTCACACCTGCAGTGTATCTGGACATGTTGCAACTGTATGCTGTTGCTCAGCTGCTTCAGTATCACCCCGATGTCTTGTTTCAGCAAGACGGTGCACCGCCTCATTGGGGTTTGGACGTCCGTGCCTATCTCGATATGAACTATCCTGGGCGACGGATTGGTCGTGATGGGCCAACGGTGTGGCCTCCACGCTCTCCTGACGTAACCTCATTAGACTTCTTTTTCTGGGGTTATGTCAAGGACGAGGTCTACCGAACACGTGTACCAGATCTCGAAACCCTGCGGCAACGGATAACCACAGTCGTTGAATCGATCCCTCCAGTGATGTTGGCTAATGTGTGGACGGAAATTCAATATGGAGTAGATGTGCTACGTGCTACGAAGGGTGCTCATGTGGAAGTTTACTGATGTGCTAAAAAAACTTTGATAGTTTCTAAACAATTAGACACCAGTTTCATATTTTATCTTACTTCTAGCCAGAGTTATCAATTTAAGTAATCAGAGAAAGACTTTTCGGATACGCTGTAGTTTAGTATTTGTCACCCAATATCACCCCTCCAGAAGCACGTCGCTACAGAGGACGTAATATGCAAGGAGGCGCTGCCGACCGCGTGTGAGAACGAACGAAATGTTCACTCCGCAGCGGAGAGTGCGGCGCTGTTTTGAAACTTCGTAGATCCGTCAGCAGAGCACTTGCTCGCGAAAGACAAAGGTCTCGAGGTTCGAGGCTCGATCGACAAGCTGTTTTAATCCGCCAGGAATTTTCAAACGCATTGTATTGTACGTTCACCTGGGGCCTAAGAGGCTCCGTCCTCGCCGCAGCCGCAGTGGTCCGCAACCCCACGACGACTACCGCAGTCCACTTCACCCCTCCGTCGCCCCACACCGAACCCAGGGTTATTGTGCGGTGCTGCGTCTCACACCAGACGAGTATAACCCCTATGTTTGCGTGGTAGAGTAATGGTGGTGTACGGGTACGTGGAGAACTTGTTTGCGCAGCAATCGCCCAGGCGGAATAAGGGGAACCAGCCGGTAATCGCCGAGGCGGATGGGAAAACCGCCTAAAAGCCATCCACAGACTGGCCGGTTCACCGGACCTCGACACAAATCCACCGGGCGGATTCGTGCCGGGGACCAGGCGCTCCTTCCCCGCACGGCGAACCGGGCTGGCTCATCAAACGCGTACCAGACAACATCTCCAATGCGCGTTGCTGAAAACGTTCGATTACTTTCTGAACGGATCCCGCAATGGCGGCCGCCCCCCCCCCCCCTCTCTCACTCTCACTCTCTCTCTCTCTCTCTCTGTCTCTTCAGTAGGCCGTGAAAGCAGCGTCCGCCAGCGTCTCAGCTCTGTCACCTCTGGGCGCCGTCGCTTTGAATACAGATGACCCCACGCGGCCAGCATCGGAAGCAGCCGCGTATTAACATCCACACCGCAACCGCCACAACGCCACGCTGGACAACATATTCTCGTAAACGTCTCGCTAAGGCGGCAGGCGAGCCAAGACGGCAGCTTTAAGTAAACAAGCGTGCCGTGTGTGTGTGTGTGTGTGTGTGTGTGTCCTCCAGAAACCGACCACGCGCTTCGCCGCGCCTCTCCACTTCACAAGCAGAGACGCCTGGTGGGAGCGGTTGCACTCACTGGCGCTCTGCAGCGTGTCCGAGGAGCCCTGCTCAGTAGTGACAAGGGAACCTCCCCATCGCACCCCCCTCAGATTTAGTTATAAGTTGGCACAGTGGATAGGCCTTGAAAAACTGAACACAGATCAATCGAGAAAACAGGAAGAAGTTGTGTGGAAACATGAAAAAAAGAAGCAAAATATACAAACTGAGTAGTCCATGAGCAAGATAGGCAACATTAAGGATAATATGAGCTCAGGACCGCCGTGGTCCCGTGGTCAGCATGAGCAGCTGGGGAACGAGAGGTCCTTGGTTCCAGTCTTCCCTCGAGTGAAAAGTTTAATTTTTTATTTTCAGACAATTATCAAAGTTCAAGCACTCACACATAATCAACTTCGCTCTCCAAAATTCCAGGCCATGTTCAGATTTGCTTCGACATATGCAGGATTTGACGGTCTACACACGGAAAAATTTGAAAACGTTACAAACATATGTTTCGACAGAGCACAGGGAAAACTGTGCGACTGTAAACCTGTTGCATTCATTTGTTGCAGTTTATGTGACAAACTCTTACGTTTTCATCACTTTTTTGGGAGTGATTATCATATCCACAAGAAAACCTAAAACGGGCAACGTAGAAGAATCTTTTTACCCATTCGCCAAGTGTGCAAGTTAGGTGGGTCAACAACATATTCCTCTCATGTGACGCACATGCCGTCACCAGTGTCGTATAGAATATATCGGACGTGTTTTCCTGTGGAGGAATCGGTTGACCTATGACCTTGTGATCAAATGTTTTCGGTTCCCATTGGAGAGGCACGTCCTTTCGTCTACTAATCGCACGGTTTTGCGGTGCGGTCGCAAAACACAGACACTAAACTTATTACAGTAAACAGAGACGTCAATGAACGAACGGACAGATCATAACTTTGCGAAAATAAAGAACGTAAACTTTTCACTCGAGGGAAGACTTGAACCAAGGACCTCTCGTTCCGCAGCTCACACTATCCTTGGTGATGCCTGTCTTGCGCATGGACTACTTAGTTTCTATATTTTGCTTATTTTTTTCACAGTTCCACACAGCTTCTTCCTGTTTTCTCGATTGATCTGTGTTCAGCTTTTCAAGGCCTATCCACTGTGCCAACTTACAACTAAATCTGAGGGGGGTGCGATGGGGAGTTTCCCTTGTCAGTTCTGAGGGAAATGACAGGGACTGTCATCCGAACCAAAAACGTCCAGTAAACATGGGCTTTAGGGTAGGTAGGGGGAAAGCCTTGTGTGGGGTAAAAACCTCCACCGATTACTTCACCTGGCTGTTATTGACTCAGAAGGTAGCAGGCTAGCGTCATTATGACTTATTGCGAGTCCCGGTTGGTCACTCCAGACGTGAAAAATAAGGGCAGTCTGTTTTTTTACTACTTACATCTGCATGTCAAGAGCTCATATGCAAACCCAGTTCTAAGCAGACAAGGCAAAGAAGAAAGGTGGAAGGAGTGTATAGAGGGTCTATACAGGGGCGATGTACTTGAGGACAATATTATGGAAATGGAAGAGGTTCAAAATGGTTCAAATGGCTCTGAGCACTATGAGACTTAACTTCTGTGGTCATCAGTCCCCTAGAACTTAGAACTACTTAAACCTAACTAACCTAAGGACATCACACACATCCATGCCTGAGGCAGGATTCGAACCTGCGATCGTAGCAGTCGCGCGGTTCCGGACTGAGCGCCTTAACCGCGAAATGGAAGAGGATGTAGATGAAGATGAAATGGGAGATACGATACTGCGTGAAGAGTTTGACAGAGCACTGAAAGACCTGAGTCGAAACAAGGCCCCGGGAGTAAACAATATTCCGTTAGAACTACTGACGGCCTTGGGAGAGACAGCCCTGACAAAACTCTATCATCTGGTGAGCAAGATGTATGAGACAGGCGAAATACCCTCAGACTTCAAGAAGAATATAATAATTCCAATCCCAAAGAAAGCAGGTGTTGGCAGATGTGAAAATTACCGAACTATCAGTTTAATAAGTCACGGCTGCAAAATACTAAAGCGAATTCGTTACAGACGAATGGAAAAACTAGTAGAAGCCGACCTCGCGTAAGATCAGTTTGGACTCCGCAAAAATCTTGGAACACGTGAGGCAATACTGACTCTACGACTTATCTTAGAAAATAGATCGAGGAAAGGCAAACCTACGTTACTAGAATTTGTAGACTTAGAGAAAACTTTTGACAATGTTGACTGGAATACTCTCTTTCAAATTCTGAAGGTGGCAGGGGTAAAATACAGGGACCGAAAGGCTATTTACAATTTGTACAGAAACCAGATGGCAGTTATAAGAGTCGAGGGACATGAAAGGGAAACAGTGGTTGGGAAGGGAGTGAGACAGGGTTGTAGCCTCTCCCCGATGTTATTCAATATGTATATTCAGCAGGCAGTGAAGGAAACAAAAGAAATATTTGGAGTAGGAATTAAAATCCAGGGAGAAGAAATAAAAACTTTGAGGTTCACCGATGACATTCTAATTCTGTCAGAGACAGCAAAGGACTTGGAAGAGCGGTTGAACGGAATGGACAGTGTCTTGAAAGGAGAGTATAAGATGAACATAAACAAAAGCAAAACGAGGATAATGGAATGTAGTCAAATTAAATGAGGTGATGATGGTAATGAGACACTTAAAGTACTAAAGGAGTTTTGCTATTTGGGGAGCAAAATAACTGATGATGGTCGAAGTAGAGAGGATATAAAATGTAGACTGGCAATGGCAAGGAAAGCGTTTCTGAAGAAGAGAAATTTGTTAACATCGAGTATAGATTTAAGTGACAGGAAGTCGTTTCTGAAAGTATTTGTATGGAGTGTAGCCATGTATGGAAGTGAAACATGGACGGTAAATAGTTTGGACAAGAAGAGAATAGAAGCTTTCGAAATGTGGTGCTACAGAAGAATGCTGAAGATTAGATGGGTAGATCACATAACTAATGAGGAAGTATTGAATAGGATTGGGGAGAAAAGAAGTTTGTGGCACAACTTGACCAGAAGAAGGGATCGGTTGGTAGGACATTTTCTGAGGCATCAAGGGATCACCAATTTAGTATTGGAGGGCAGCGTGTAGGGTAAAAATCGTAGGAGGAGACCAAGAGATGAATACACTAAGCAGATTCAGAAGGATGTAGGTTGCAGTAGGTAGTGGGAGATGAAGAAGCTTGCACAGGATAGAGTAGCATGGAGAGCTGCATCAAACCAGTCTCAGGACTGAAGACCACAACAACAACAACATCTGCATTGTATAATGTAGAGTCCCAAAAGAAGAATCGACGAATTACTCGTTGACACTGCTGCAGTTAAGCTTCACTTTCGCGTGGAAAAATTTGTTTCAGTCGATCTCCATTCCAACAATTTCGCATTTGTCAGAGAATGACGCAACGATGTATCTTCGATTTGCTTGTTAGCCATTTGTAACTTTCACAGAAGCCTCATCAGTGGCGAATTTTGAGTAAAACCTACACGTTTCTCTGGTTGCCATCTCAAAATGTGCTTCTTTTCCTAAAACACAACTGGCTTTAAACTGTCTGGCCTCAGTAACATGTTGTGCAGACACAATTGCGAGAGAATTCTGAAACAGCGGTTTGCTAAGGGAGGAATTGAGGAAAAGTGAAGTCAGTAGCTTATGAAAAGGAAGTATGGGAAGTATGGGAATTAACATCTGAGGTCATCAGTCCCCTAGACATAGAACTACTTAAAGCTAACTAACCTAAGGACATCACACACATCAATACCCGAGCGAGGATTCGAACCTGCGACCGTAGCAGCCGCGCGTCCCCAGACTGAAGCGCCTAGAACCGCTCGACCAAAAAGCAAATAATCGGTTATTGTGGTCTTCAATCCTGAGACTGGTTTGACGCAGCTCTCCATGTTACTCTATGCTGTGCAAGCTTCGTCATCTCCCAGTACCTACTACAGCCTACATCCTTCTGAATCTGGTTAGTGTATTCATCTCTTGGTCTCCCTCCACGATTTTTACCCTCCAAGCTGCCCCCCAGTACTAAATTGGTGATCCCTTGATGCCTCAGTACATGTCCTACCAACCGATCCCTTCTTCTAGTCAAGTTGTGCCACAAACTCCTCTTCTCCCGAATTCTATTCAATACCTCATTAGTTATGTGACCGACCCATCTAATTTTCAGCATTCTTCTGTAACACCACATTTCGAAAGCTTCTATTCTCATTTTGTCCAAACTATTTATCGTTCATGTTTCAGTTCCATACATGGCCACACTCCATACAAATACTTTCAGAAACGACTTCCTATACTCGATGTTAACAAATTTCTCTTCTTCAGAAACGCTTTCTTTGCCATTGCCAGTCTACATTTTATATCCTCTCTACTTCGACCGTCATCAGTTATTTTGCTCCCCAAATAGCAAAACTCATTTACTACTTTAAGTGTCTCATTTCCTAATCTAATTCCCTCAGCATCACCCGACTTAATTCGATTACATTCCTTTATCGTCGTTTTGCTTTTGTTGATGTTCATCTTATAACCTCCTTTCAAGACACTGTCCATTCCGTTCAACTGCTCTTCCAAGTCCTTTGCTGTCTCTGACAGAATTACAATGTCATCGGCGAACCTTAAAGTTTTTATTTCTTCTCCATGGATTTTAATACCTACTCCGAATTTTTCTTTTGTTTCCTTTACTGCTTGCTCAATATACAGATTGAATAACATCGGGGAGAGGCTACAACCCTGTCTCACTCCTTTCCCAACCACTGCCTCCCTTTCGTGTCCCTTGACTCTAAAAATCGGTTTCACATACATTGTTGCAAAACCCATAGCATTTCTCGTTTCACCAGCTATCGATGGCCCTCCTTAACAAATATACTTTCATCGAAAAAGTCTGTATTTAGTGAAATAACACAGTACATAATGAATTTTTGCATGGGAAAATACTTTCCTCTTTGCACGCTACCATATTCCGAAATCTCATTTGGACGCCTCAAACCGTTTATGAAATAGGAGGAATAGTGCGGGTATTTCAGTCTGGTTTTATCACTGCCATGGCGCCATCGAAAATGATTGCGCTGCATCAGGTCAATTTTCTAGAGACTGGTGACCTCCACCCAAGTCTAATGAAAAATTTAATGTTAGCTGAATTTCATACACAGCAATATGTAATATGCACAACGAGCAAAATCATAGCGACCCCTAGTTTTCCTTGCAAACTTTTTCGAATTTCGCATAGCGTCTTGCTGCCACGTATTTATCACAATTAATATGACCATTGAAATGATGGACCTGACATATAAAGCTACAAGTAACGGAAAAATGAATTTTGTCAACGAATAGTTTCTGTGTAACCGTTTGTGATACATTGCAGTGTGCGCGCCTGCCTTCGACCATAGATACTGGTAGACTATAGGGCTGGTGTGGCTCCAACATAAACCACGTGACTGTTGGCAAAGCGTGGCGGGATTTCAAAGCAGCGGTCTGCCATCCTATGTCCGTATCGCATTTTCCACACATTTCTCAATTGACTGCCAAACGCTTCCAACAAAAATTGCTTTTTTATTTGCGAAAAATTATGTCAGAACTACATTTGACCTGGATTTGTTCACAGTACCATTTATAAAATCTAACAAATACATCGAACGCCCCTCTGGTGGGCAGCGGGACGAAATTACTATAAATTATCAATTAAAGTAAAATGTCGTTAAAATTCTTTTAAACGGTAAGAGTGGGCTCGTGTCCAAACTTTAAACATTGGATTCGCCACGTTTTGAGCTCTAGTCACTTATAAAAGAAAATGGGATATGGGAATTATGTCAACTATAGGTGCCAAAATTGTCGACTTTAGGAGCAGGTCCGTTTTAGAGTATCAATTTTGGGTGCACTTCAAAGGTTCAGTTCCCACTATTTTTACAAAAGTTTAAACTATCAGTTTAAATAAAATGATATTTTAGATGAAAGGTGAGACTTTGAAGTTTTAGAAAATAATTTTGGAGCCTACGTTTATTTAATAGTGTTAGAAGGTAGAAAAAAATTCTCTTTATGTGTCGACTAGAGGTGCTCTTACCTTATTATAATCTCACTTGTATGTACAAAAAGGCGCGTATGTGCAGATGGCTTAAAGTTTTTCCGTTTCAGGTCCTGTATCCAAAGCTGCCTTCGCTTTTCAACCCATGAGTAGGAACGAGAAACAATTATACTTACTTCTGTAACCGAGTTATCACAGATACTTTCCAAAATGTAATATGAGTCTGACTTTACAGGCATCACTTTCAACACTTTAATTTACGTGATACTCTATTTCGAGTGTAAAAAACATATAAAAGTCACTTCAGCAGATTTCAATAAACGCATCTGCACCATCATAGAAACACGTACACGTGAAATGTGTGGTGTCACCGCCAGACACCACACTTGCTAGGTGGTAGCCTTTAAATCGGCCGCGGTCCTTTAGTATACGTCGGACCCGCGAGTCGCCACTATCAGTGATTGCAGACCGAGCGCCGCCACACGGCAGGTCTAGAGAGACTTCCTAGCACTCGCCCCAGTTGTACAACCGACTTTGCTAGCGATGGTTCACTGACAAAATACGCTCTCATTTGCCGAGACGATAGTTAGCTTAGCCTTCAGCTACGTCATTTGCTACGACCTAGCAAGGCGCCATTACCAGTGTATATAGAAATGGAAATTATGTACAGTCAGGAGAGATGTACACCGATTGTGGATTGAAGTTAAGTATTATACCAGTACCTCCTGTTTTGCTAGTCTTATTTCTCTGACCTGTTCCAGACCTCACGCCGGTCTGCGTGTAATTAAACGCGTGCATTTCGGCCTCCTCTAGCAACACGGTGTTGGCTCTTCTGCCAACACATCAAAATGTAATGCCATTTCCCCCGACAAAACACTGAGTACAGCCATAAGCGCAACACGAAACAATGTGGGGGTTAATTCAAGTGTCACCCGTTAGCGCTTTGAAACATACCGTTTTCCACCTACCGTGACTTCAGCTCAGAGATGCTGGAGCCACGAAAATGACGTCAGGGCCAGTCTATTATATTTATGGTCGAAGGCGCCTGCCCTTCAAAATGGCTCTGAGCACTATGGGACTGAACATCTATGGTCATCAGTCCCCTAGAACTTAGAACTACTTAAACCTAACTAACCTAAGGACAGCACACAACACCCAGCCATCACGAGGCAGAGAAAATCCCTGACCCCGCCGGGAATCGAACCCGGGAACCCGGGCGTGGGAAGCGAGAACGCTACCGCACGACCACGAGATGCGGGCGCCTGCCCTTCCAAACAAACAAACGAATGACGTCGCCCAGCGGTTTGGACGAAAACTGGCCGCTGCGCATCGCCCACCGTGCCCTGCACAAGCTGCACGTTCATACGTACTAGAGCTGAGGGGATTTTGAGGAATAAATTTCAATATTTGAGAGCTGTACTTTGTCATGGAATATGAATACAGGGCGTTCAGTTTATCGGAAGGTACTTAAATATCTCGAGAAGCACACGTCCGTTCAAAAAAACTGACAGTTAAAATCTGTTCGTCTTGGAGGGGAGGACATCAAAGAATAAAGTCAACCGCCTTCCCAAACCATATGTGAGGGGAAGAGGGGGTCAACTCTGAAATCCTAAATGGGAACCTCCATTTCTCATGCAGATTTGAAGTCTATACACAAAAATACGTTTCGCCAGAATTTTTTATTTTTTGAGTTTCGCGAGAGATGACGCTGTATTCGTACAAATCAAAACAGGTAGAAAACCCTACGTTTCAAAATGCTATCCAATTTCACTTTCATTAACCGCTACATTCCAAGTTGCGAGGGTAGGACAGACAATTATTTCGCAACTTCTAATGAAAACCCGCATTCTCAGCGCTGTACTCCTCTGACAAAAAGAAAAGGGGACTGGCGTGCGCGCCGCCGTGGCCGGCTAGCCAACTAAGCTACGGCTTACTGTAACGGGTACTGCAGTCGCATTAAAAGTTAGGAAGGAACTGCTTGTCCGGACGCCACACAGTGGATGTGGGGGTTCATTCAAGTGTCACGGGTTAGCATTTCGAAACATTCCGTTTTCCGCCTACCGTGATTTTTCCGATTACAGCCCCATCTGTCATGTAACGAAAACAATGTTTCAGACCATATTTATGTGCACTACTGGCCATTAAAATTGCTACACCAAGAAGAAATGCAAATGATAAACTGCTATTAATTGGCCAAATATATCATACTAGAACTGACATGTGATTACATTTTCACCCTACTTGGGTGCATAGATCCTGAGAAATCAGTACCCAGAACAACCACCTCTGGCCGTAATAACGGCCTCGACACGCCTGGGCATTGAGTCAAACAGAGCTTGGATGGCGTGTACAGGTACAGCTGCCCATGCAGCTTCAACACGATACCACAGTTCATCAAGAGTAGTGGCAGGCGTATTGTGACGAGCCAGTTGCTCGGCCACCATTGACCAGACGTTTTCAATTGCTCAGAGATCTGGAGAATGTGTTGGCCATGGCAGCAGTCCATTTTCTGTATCTAGATAGGTCCGTACAGGACCTGCGACATGCGGTCGTGCATTATCCAGCTGAAATGTAGGGTTTCGCAGGGATCGAATGAAGGGTAGAGCCACGGGTCGTAACACATCTGAAATGTAACGTCCCCTGTTCAGTGCCGTCAGTGCTAACAAGAGGTGACCGAGACGTGTAACCAATGGCAACCCATACCATCACGCCG